>NC_092333.1:659105000-660462500 GCF_046630445.1 Rutidosis leptorrhynchoides | reverse complement strand
GTTAATTCTAAACTTGTTCGCAAACAAAAGTTAATCCTTCTAAATTGACTTTTAAAATCAACTAAACACATGTTCTATATCTATATGATATGCTAATTTAATGATTTAAAACCTAGAAACACGATGAACACCACAAAATCGGATATTCGCCGTCGTAGTGAAACCGGGGGCTGTTTTGGTTTGGATAATTAAAAACTATGATAAACTTTGATTTAAAAGTTGTTCTTCTGGAAAAAATTTTTTTCATATAAACATGAAACTATATCCAAAAATCTTGGTTAAACTCAAAGTGAAAGTATGTTTTTCAAAATGGTCATCAAGATGTCGTTCTTTCGACGGAAATGACTACCTCTTTATTAATTGACATGTAACATAAATTTCTGACTATAAAAATATACTTTTTCTGTTTGGATTCTTAAATTAGAGTTCAATATGAAACCATAGCAATTTGATTCACTCAAAACGGATTTAAAATGAAGAAGTTATGGGTAAAACAAGATTGGATATTTTTGATCTTTTTAGCTACGGGAAGTGTTTAACAAATCTATACAAATCATATCCTAGCTAACTTATATTGTATTATACATGTATTATAATATATTATGTAATCTTGGGATACCATAGACACGTATGCAAATGTTTTGACATATCATATCGACCCATGTATATATATTATTTGGAACAACCATAGACACTCTATATGCAGTAATGTTGGAGTTAGCTATACAGGGTTGAGGTTGATTTCAAAAATATATATACTTTGAGTTGTGATTTAGCTTGAGACATGTATACACTGGGTCGTGGATTGATTCAAGAAATATATATCGATTTATTTCTGTACATCTAACTGTGGACAACTAGTTGTAGGTTACTAACGAGGACTGACTTAATACACTCAAATCTTTAAAACATAATAAAAATGGTTGTAATTATATTTTGATCATACTTTGATATATATGTACATATTTTTATAGGTTCGTGAATCGATCCGTGGCCAAGTCTTATTTCCGAGGAAGGAAATATCTGTGAAAGTGAGTTATAGTCCCACTTTTAAAATCTAATATTTTTGGGATGAGAATACATGCAGGTTTTATAAATGATTTACAAAATAGACACAAGTACGTGAAACTACATTCTATGGTTGAATTATCGAAATCGAATATGCCCCTTTTTATTAAGTCTGGTAATCTAAGAATTAGGGAACAGACATCCTAATTGACGCGAATCCTAAAGATAGATCTATTGGGCCTAACAAACCCCATCCAAAGTACCGGATGCTTTAGTACTTCAAAATTTATATCATATCCGAAGGGTGTCCCGGAATGATGGGGATATTCTTATATATGCATCTTGTTAATGTAGGTTACCAGGTATTCACCATATGAATGATTTTTATCTCTATGTATGGGATGTGTATTGAAATATGAAATCTTGTGGTCTATTGTTACGATTTGATATATATAGGTTAAACCTATAACTCACCAACATTTTTGTTGACTTTTAAAGCATGTTTATTCTCAGGTGAATACTAAGAGCTTCCGCTGTTGTAAACTAAAATAAGGACAAGATTTGGAGTCCATGTTTGTATGATATTGTGTAAAAACTGCATTCAAGAAACATATGTCGATGTAATATATTTCTATTGTAAACCATTATGTAATGGTCATGTGTAAACAGTATATTTTAGATTATCATTATTTGATAATCTACATAATGCTTTTAAAACCTTTATTGATAAAATAAAGGTTATGGTTGTTTTAAAAATGAATGCAGTCTTTGAAAAACATCTCATATAGAGGTCAAAACCTCGCAACGAAATCAATTAATATGGAACGTTTATAATCAATATGAACGGGACATTTCAATCATATCACGTTTTAATGTCGAATTAAAACGTGCAAATTAAATGGAAACACTCATAAACTGAAAAGGGAGTTCTTGATAATAAAAAAAAATAATAATAATAATACAGTAATATTACCGCTGCTACTGTCTCGAGTTTAAAAAAAATTAAATCTTGCTTTTGATTTTGAGAACGTTATAGACCAAGATTACAACACGAAAAAGATTTCATTTCACTCCTAGAAACTTTCTAAGCAATCAATTGAACTTGAAACACAAAAACAATTACGAATTTCACGATGATCAATCTGTTTGACTTTTGAAATCAAAATTTTGACTCAAAAATTAAACTTTTATACGATGAATTGGAACTTGATAATTTGCAGATAGTTTACATGAATAATTCCTAACAAGACTGCATTTATAGATTTTGTAATGGATTTTGAAATCGAGCTTTTGATTTAAACATGTCGTAACAGGGGTCGACGAAAGAAAAAAAATATTTCTGTTTAATTTATCAGCAATTGCAGTAATTTATAATTGATAATTGGTAATGGGGATGATTCGGTTAACACTTGTTTAAACAATAGTCGTGGGTGTCGACAATGAATCACACACAGGAAAATAAAAAAAATTAAAAGCAGATAAAATAAATAAAAAGCAGATATCTCGATGGATTTAAAAAGCTGATCATGATAATAAAAAAATAAACAGATAAAGCAGATCACGATTTTAAAGAATATATATAAAAATTTTAAGTGCTGATAACCTAATTTAGGTATCAGGTATTCTTTTAATTTAATTAACATTGATATTTAATAATAATAATAATAATAATAATAATAATAATAATAATAATAATAATAATAATAATAAATAATAATAATAATAATGCAAATAATAATAATAATGATAAAAAAAACTTATTACTAAAGATAATTTTAATAACCATACTTATTCAAAAAAAAAATACTAATACTAAGATAAATGAAAATAATAATAACTTTTATTATTTTTATAATAACAATAATAATAGCAATCATAATGATAATTATAGTTATAAAATTAATATTAATTGGTAACTAATATTAGTAGTAATAATAATAATAACTATAATACTAGTGATACTAGTAATAGTAACAATACTAATAATAATAATAATAACAATAATAATAATAATAATACTTGTAAATGATAATGGTTAATGATATATTATTAAAATGATATTAATAATAATATTAATATAACGAATAATTACTAATGCATAATTATTTACGAATAATTGTTCGTGTTTGTCGAAGTTTAATGGAATTAGTTTAAAATTTTTTAGGTTCAGTTCAGCTGACTTTGATTATCGTGTCAGAATCACATAAAGATTTAGTTTAAGTTTAGTCGGAAATTTCTGAGTTGTCATAGTACCTACCCGTTAAAAGAAATTTCGTCCCAAAATTTTAATTGTTGCCATCAATCGGCGTTGAGGATATTTACGTTTTATTTGATTTTCACGTTCCCAGGTATACTCGGGGCCTTGCATGAATTCCAACGAATAGAATATTGTTTTGTTTCAAGAGTTTAAATCTTACGATCCATAAATTCTACGAAGTGCATTTTATTATTAATGCGGAGGTTATCTAAAGGATTTTACAAGAGTGACATTGATTAGGTTATCCTCAAAAGGGATGATGACGTTATACAAGCATTTCAATACACATGAAATATGTTATAAATAATAGTGAGCTTATTTGAACCTTGAGCGTTTATGCCACAATATTAGGGTAGACAAAATAGAGAGGAGTTCATGAAAATCATAATCATGAAATTTGATAGAGATCGTCATTCTTTACAACAAGAATGATGAATATGAGTTGAAAAATAGAGTTTTATCAACATTGGGTAATATGGATGAAACGATTCGATTACATGAAGAGTATAAACGAAGCTATCGTAAAAGATTGAAATGAGGAAATTAAATGTTTGCCTTAACTTTTGATATAGTTAAAGTTGATTTCCGGAATTCAAGGGATTAAAGGAAATCTTCGTAGTCTATAGGATTTAATTCTCCGGTAATTAAGGAATTTGAGATTTTCTTTGATCAAATGCGGTGAATTGCCTCGATTGTGGTGCCTATAAATTAGCTTCTTCCGTTTCATTATCTTCACTACTTCTATACTTTCTTTCTTGATTCATACTTCCAAAAATTGTGAAAATGCTCCATCCAGTTCTTATTCTGGATATTTTTCTGACTATTGTTTCTGTCATTCTTCTTTTTCATCTACCACCTGAGGAATTTATTTTCTTTTACTATTACCTTGGGGTTATAGTGTTTTTAATTCTCCCGTGTCTTTATGTTGCTATACACATTGATATACACGGTTTGTAATTTCCGTGCTGTTATCGGGCTTTATATTTTCCCTTATATGTCGGAGTTCTTTACCTTTTTATTCTTCTCTCGACTCTAAGTAAAGCGAGTAATGGTCCAGAATTTGTAGGTATAAAGTTTCGAATGATCATAATATACTAAGCATAAAGAGATGTAATAGCATGATTTGACTTGTTAAATTACCAGAATTACTAAGGATAGAACTATCAAGAATATATGTTCTTGATATGTTCAGAGGTTAAGTAGAATGTAAGAGTCGTGTAACATGGAAAATGATGATTATAAAGTTTATGAATCATCATCTTCCATTAAAATTTAGCATGACTTACTGTAATATAATCACGCTGGCCTGACGTCATTATATTATACTAACTCAAGCTTCAATTCCCAACACCACTTCAAAACATTTATAATTTAAACTTGATTTTTACAGAATATAGAAGCTAATACAGTTTCCTTTATGATGAAATAAAGATATCGCAAAGAGATAATTAATTGCGGACAAGAATCGTTATGAAGATATCTTCAGAAATATAGAGGATATTTATAATGAAGGATACGATGATTTTATAATCGAGGAAAATTCTTCTGTAGAAATTTAGAATGCGTAAAGAGATCTTTGGTGATATCCATCAGAAATCGAATCATCTAGATTCTTTATGTATAGGTTTAATCTTCGTGATTTGTCAACAGCTTCCTTCATGTTTTGCTCAATCCGTCTTTCAATACCAGATTTTCTTTTGAGCTTTTCCAACACACAATTCTTTATTATCAAGCTTCTGGTCATTAAGACCATCTACGGCCTTTGCTGCTTCATCAGCATTATTAGGGTAAACGAATCTGAATCGTTGATTATAGTTCTGAGGTATTTTCAAGAATTTGGAGTTGAAGTGATTATGCGTAAGATGTATCCATCAATGGATCTAACGATTGAAGAAATGTTGTAAATGATAATTTCGATGGTTTTGATGTGATAATTCATCACAGAATACGAATGAATATAATTCATGAATGTAGTGATCTTTAGGAAGATAACACCTGCTAAAGCTTTACTTGAATAAGAATATGTAATTTGATTTGTATGAAAATGGTTGTTCTTTGGTGCGCGGATACATATATATTTTGAATGTAAGTAGGATAGTTAATGACTGTTGATTCAAAATTGAAGAACGTACAATGTAACATATTAATGTGAGATATAAATATTTCTCGGGTTTCACCTACCCGTTAAAAATATTTCGCAATTAACAGTTCTGTGACAGCAGAATTATTATGAAATGGAGTTTATGGTGTTGAAGCAGTGATTAACAATTGCTAAGTCATTAACGAAGGATATACATCATAGCATATTAGTGATATGAATTAACCAAGTAGTACATACTGGTTGAGATTCACACGTAATTGCTTAGTACGACAAGATTTATTATTGTTCCAAATCATATATATATATATATATATATATATATATATATATATATATATATATATATATATATATATATATATATATATATATATATATATAAAGTATACATATATATTTCTTCACGAAGAATGAGTCAATACATCTTAACTCTTTATTGCTAATATTCCATGGTATCTTTGGGGCGTATGATGTTGATGCTTGAGGTACTTAGTGAGATGCGGATGTTGTTGTTGGTGAAGCTGATGCTGTTGGTGGTGATGTTGATGGTACTGTTGGTACTGGTGGTGATGCTGGTTATGCTGCTGGTGCTGCTGATGCTTGTAGATATCGCACCGTATTTGTGATGACCCGGGAATTTCCGACCAAATTTAAACTTAATCTTTATATGATTTCGACACGATAAGCAAAGTCTGTAATGTTGAGTCTCGAAAACTTTGGAACTATGTTCATATGTTCAATTGACCTTTTAATTATTTCTGACGATTCACGAACACTTGTTTGTAAATAAATATATATATATATATATATATATATATATATATATATATATATATATATATATAAATAAAAGTATATATATATATTTATATAATATTTTGAATTAATAAAGTATACTTTAATTTAAAATGTAAAATGATATTTAGTATAATTAAGTTATTATTAAATATATATATATATATATATATATATATATATATATATATATATATATATATATATATATATATATATATATGTTACTATGAATCTATATATTATTTTTATAGAATATATATATAATATATAAATATTAACTATTCAATAAATGTCATTTTATAATATTATAATACATAAATAATAATATAATAATATAGTATTATATTAAATTGTGAATTTGAATATAAATGATAAATTAATATTATTAGTATTACTTTCATTATTATTATTTATAAAATCAGTATTAATCTTATTATTAATATTATTATTATTAATCTACTTAATTATTTAATTACACCGATTATATAATCAGATAAATAATAGGATCGGTTTAACATAGCAATCAAACCGTGGATAATTTTTGCTCTGTCCCTAGTTTGTTAGAGGTCAAGCTCAGATTAAAATGCAAACAAAAGGATCGATTACTTCAATTTTCAGCTTTTATTTTTTTATGTATTTATAGTACTGATCGAATATCTTTGTGTCGATATCTTTGGGCTGTCAAACAAAGAATTACACTGTGTTTTCAACAAACTCATTCAGCCTTATATTCTCAATATCAATTACAATCACGTCTAACAGCTATTAAGTAATTAATTAAACAAAGGAATGTACGATTGTTGTTACAAGTCAATATCTGATTTAATTCTTTCTTCTTTCTTCTTCTTGTTTGAAGAACCCTGTCAGCTTTATGTTATATGTCGACTTCACAAATTGTCCTTCAAATCTCGTACTGCATAATTCTGTCGACAACACACATCACATAATGTGATTCATATTCTCCTGCTCTATATCTAAATAACTACATATGCATGTCTACATAATGGGACTTACACAAAAACATTTACATAGAAATACCTGGGAATCATAATCGAACCTGATCATCACCACCTCATCCGTCATTTAATCACCTTTCCTTCGCCACTACTCTCTCTCTCTTTCTTTTATTTTCTACTCATGGCCTTGTTGTTACATCTTGCTCGCAACCATAACAGTCTTCATACATAAACTACACACGATTACTACTGCAGCTATTTGATTTCTGTTTTCTCTTCTTGTTAAACCGTAACAATCAACCATAGACAACACCATTTTATCTACTATTTTTCTTCTGTTTCTGCTTGAAAGCCTTCTACAACGAATATATTTTTTTTCTCCTTCTTCGAACGACTGCTGCACAGATGCAGTTCATGTCTCCTGCTTCATTCTAATTTTCGAAATTGTTGCTACCACACTTGAGTGTTCTTGTATTTTAAAAACCGAACCATTGAAGAGGGCTGCTAGTGATTATTTCTTCTATGTAACTGACTTATATACGACAAGTAACCACTTGTTTATTACAGAATAGAAAAAGAAAAGAACCTTAGATTTTATATTGCAACTTGGTCGACTATTTATGGTTGTAAAGAGGAAATAACATGCCTTTTTGTTGGTTTCTTTTGTGGCCAACACCATCACACACCTAAACCCCATTTGAAGTTATTAAAGATTCATTATGTGAGCTGTAAAGAAATGATAATGATGGTGAATGTCCGAAGACTCCAACTGGTATCGTAATATACAGCTTTTTTTTAATTAATGATAGTGGGTCGATAGTGATGTTAAAATAAGAGGCTAATCCATTTAACTATTAAAGAATATGGAAACAGATTTAATTGAATGTTGGTATGATCTTCTCTTACTGTTGTGATCGTCAAATACAAACCAAACAACCCCACACATACTCAATAACTTCCTGATATTTCCTTTTATTAAATAAACCGAACACCTTTAAATTATTTCATGGATCCTTTTGTGTCGGGCTTTCCTCTTCTTTTGGACTTACGAAATTAGGCCATGAAAACAACGAAATACCTGCTTTCCTATTTCGGTTCCATCCATCGCCATGTAATTGTCTTCTCCGTTTCCTTCAATTCGATGCAGCACGCTTTTGTTTCCATTATAACAAAAATAATGATGAACATGATATGATAATGAAGATATTACGGGTTTCTGCTACGGCTATTACATCGTACTGGACTGATCATTTAAATAGGATATCGGGCCTTAATTGGGCCACCATAACTGGGTTGAAATCTTGGGCCGTTAAAGTATTT
Source organism: Rutidosis leptorrhynchoides (assembly GCF_046630445.1). Lineage (NCBI taxonomy): Eukaryota > Viridiplantae > Streptophyta > Magnoliopsida > Asterales > Asteraceae > Rutidosis > Rutidosis leptorrhynchoides. Next base: position 660,454,060 of record NC_092333.1, on the reverse strand, counting down.
AATTGGGCTCCTTTTTTATTTAATGGACTACTTCTTCTAGACTTTAATGGACGGGTTAAATAGTTTAGAATAGCAGTTATAATAAGAAATGAAGGGAACAGAGGCATGGTTAGGAGAGTGGTTCTTTGATTGAGAGATCATGAGTTCGATCCCTGTCTGGGGCATTTTATTTTTGGGAAAAGCTTTTGAGGTAGTTAAGTTATCTTTATTATTATTATTATTATTATTATTATTATTATTATTATTATTATTATTATTATTATTATTATTATTATTATTATTATTATTATTATTATTATTATTATTATTATTATTAGTAAAATCATTATTTTTAGAATTATTATTATTAGTATATATTATTATTAAAATTATCATTTTTATTAAAAGTACTATTTTTATTAAAATTATCATTTTATCATTTAAATTAAAAGTATCATTTTTAACCCTATTATCATTATTATTATTTTTATCATTTTTAATATTATTTTAGTATTAATATAGTTTTAACAAACAAATGATATATATACATATATATATATATATATAAAAATGTATTAAATACATATAACATAACAAAATTAATATTTTTAATTATTATTTTAAATATATAAAATAAATATATGAAACATATATGTTATCAATATAAAAATGATATAACTAATAAAATTTAAAAATATAAAAATTTATTCGATTACAAGTATATGTGACGATCGCTCTAAATCCGTATGGACGAACACGTCATTCATCGATTTCATTGCGAGGTATTTGACCTCTATATGATACGTTTTGTAAACATTGCATTCTTTTGAAAAGGCACACCATAAATGAATATTTAAATCAAAGGTTTTTGACATCTGACGATTTCTACATATAGACAATCACCGTAAATAATAGTTTACAATAGTACTTCCGTTGACAATGCAGTCAAAATAAGATACATGGTGATGATTTGGTGAATGCAACGTTTCCTTGAAAAATATGCCATATAAGACTCCATGCACATAGCTTGTCTAACATATAAGCAAACAGCGGAAGACTTCTAGGGAACCTGAGAATAAACATGCTAACAAGTGTCAATACAAAGGTTGGTGAGTTCATAGTTTTAATGTTTTGCATAATCTGTACATAAAGGTGGATCACAAGATTTCAGTTGTTTCATCCAGAAACGTTTATCAAAATATTCTACGAAATTGAGCACCCTGGTAACTAAACTTAACGTATATATAATTTGTACCCTTTGTATAATCATCTTAATAACACACACAAACCAACGTGTACGCTTCTCAAATAGCATACGTCCGTTAAAAGGCTAGCGCTCTAGCTCGGACAGGGATATCAAGCCTTATGGATCCATATACTACTATTCGCTCCCACCAGTTCTTATAACCGGCAGCTACTAGTTACCAAAGCTAAGGGATTTTCAGTTCAAACTCGGTGTAGAATTTAGTAAGTACTTGTATCCATTGCATTTAAAATAAAGTGCATGTATTCTCAGCCCAAAAATATATATTGCAAAAGCAATTAAAAAGGGAGCAAATGAAACTCACCTTAGCAGCATATAAAGTCGTTCACCAAAATGTGACTGAAACTTGGATTACCAAATAACCGTAGATCTCAACCTAGAGAACATATGTTGGTCAATAAATGTCTATCAAGCTAGGTTAGGTCATAGTGTATCACAATCCTAATGCTCGAGATCGACACACAAAAGTTTATCAAAAGTCATTTCAAAAAGTCATTCTGACCTAATACTATAGTTGAATGATCATGGCAATCGAAACATTTTAACATTTCACATAGTTTCTCAATTCTTGTAAAATTAGTCTATAGTTTTTATAAGGCTTTAAAACATGATAAAACAGTCAATTTTGACAATTGTTCAACAAAACGAGACGTGCCTTAAATAAGGATTCATTTACTCGGCTGGTAATATTTAAAAATCCATTTTATCAATCCCGTAAACAAGTTATTTAAATCTTAATTGCAGATTTAAAAGCAATTTCAATTAACGTTAATCATAATTCAGTTGCCCATATCTTTTAATTCGTTCATCGAAATTTCACGATTTCTAAATGAAAAGTTATTGATTTTTCGCCAGCTTTCCAAAAACATGCATATCATATACCTTTTATCAGTAATATATATATATTAAATTCATGATTCATCATAAACTGTTTAATGACAAAATTTAGCATACAAGCATGCATAAATATATATACTCGAGCACTAGACATGGATACACAATTACTATATAAAAGATAAGATATGAATGCTCACGTATCAATATTGTGATTCAATATTGCAGGAAAGTACATAGACGCAACGGAGATGATAAACACTAGGTTTGACTTTCCAATAATACCCATGAACATTACCCATAACCTCCATAGTTATAACTCATAGTTTCCTTAGCTCTATCCCGCTCGAAAACCCATTTTTGAAAGTGACACGCTTATAACCTCATCGTAGTATTTTATGTAATATACTAATAATAATACTCCTAATTATAAGATTAATAATAATATTAATCTTGATAATAATAATAATAATAATAATAATAATAATAATAATAATAATAATAATAATAATAATATGTAAGTGTATGTGTGCGAGAGATAGAGTGATACACAAACTGAAAAACGTTCGAGCTTTATAGACCTGGCCTGTCCACCACAGCCATGCGATCGCATGGTTTGTGTGAAGGGATGCCATGCGATCGCATGGCTCCCATTTCCAGCTCACATCTGATTTTGTCCTAACGCTTGTCGACATAATTAAATATAATTATAATATAATTAATTTATATAATTAATTATATATTATATTAAATTTACGTGCATAGTGGACTTGTAATTTTTGGTCCGTTGACTCGTACGTTGTCACTCGACTTATGTCCCGGTTCCGGTTTCTCGAATGCATTTTCGTACGCTTAGAAAACTAGTACTTTTCATTACGCGACGTGTACCTTTATCAAAAATTAAACTTAATCATTGATAAACTATGTCACTCGAAGTGTAGCTTTAATCAATTAAGTGTTTTGGTTATTTGCTTCTATATATCATCGTCTCGTAGTATATACATATATATATATATATATATATATTTTCATTTTAAAATAGTGTTTAATGTAGCAAAGTTACTGTAGCAAAGTTTTTTTACTGTAGCAAATAGTGATTTTCGAAAACACTGTAGCTTTTCGGGTACTGTAGAAATTCGAAAATACTGTAGCAAATTAGTGTTTTACTGGTTCATCTTAAACATTTTAGTTAACTTATCTAAATATCAATCGAATCAATAATCGAATGTTACCATCGTTTACTAAATAACTTGAAATCATATATATATATATATATATATATATATATATATATATATATATATATATATATATATATATATATATATATATATATATATATATATATATATATATATATATATATATATATATATATATATGCACATTAAATTATATATATATATATTGTTCGTGAATCTTCAAGAATAGTCAAAGAATAATTGATTACATGAATATAGTTCCAAAACTTTCGTGACTCAACATTACAGACTTTGCTTATCGTGTCGAAAATATTAAATCATTTAAAGATAAAGTTTAAATTTGGACAGAAATTTCCGGGTCATCACAGTATATGTGTTAATATATATATAAATGATTTAGGTTCGTAAATCCGAGGCCAACCCTGCATTGTTCAATTTAGTCATATGTATTTTTACTACAAAATACATTAGGTGAGTTTCATTTGCTCCCTTTTTAAATGCTTTTGCAATATATATTTTTGGGACTGAGAATACATGCGCTACTTTTATAACTGTTTTACGAAATAGACACAAGTAATCGAAACTACATTATATGGTTGAATGATCGAAGCCGAATATGCCCCTTTTTGCTTGGTAACCTAAGAATTAGTAAACTGATCTACTAATTGACGCGAATCCTAAAGATAGATCCATTGGGCCTAACGAACCCCATCCAAAGTACCGGATACTTTAGTACTTCGATGTTGTTTTTATCATGTCCGAAGGATTTCCCGGAATGATAGGGGATATTCTTATATGCATCTTGTTAATGTCGGTTACCAGGTGTTCACCATATGAATGATTATTTTTGTCTCTATGCATGGGACGTATATTTATGAGAACTGAAAATGAAAATCTTGTGGTCTATTAAAATGATGGAAATGATTATTTATGTTAAACTAATGAACTCACCAACCTTTTGGTTGACACTTGAAAGCATGTTTATTCTCAGGGACGAAAGAAATCTTCCGCTGTGCATTTGCTCATCTTAGAGATATTATTTGGAGTCATTCATGACATATTTCAAAAGACGTTGCATTCGAGTCATTGAGTTCATTAAGAATATTATCAAGTCATTTGTAGTTTAGATATATTAATAAATGGTATGCATGCCTGTCAACTTTCGATGAAATGAAAGTTTGTCTTTTAAAAACGAATGCAATGTTTGTAAAATGTTTCATATAGAGGTCAAGTACCTCGCGATGTAATCATATGTTATTGTATTCGTTCTTATGGATTAGGACGGGTCTTTACATGTGGTATCAGAGCGGTGGTCTTAGCGAACCAGGTCTTGCATTAGTGTGTCTAACTGATAGTTGTTAGGATGCATTAGTGAGTCTGGACTTCGACCGTGTCTGAATTTCAAAAGTCTTGCTTATCATTTCGTGTCGAAAATTACCTGCTTATCATTCTTAGTCTAGACACATCTTACTGCATTGATTGCATGCATAGTGTATAGACAAGATTCATATCTTAGCGTATCTATTACTGTAAACTTTGCCTGACATATTCCGTAAATTCCTCCGTAATCAACAAAATCTTTTGTGCTATATATAGATATTCTATGTAATTAGAATACCATCCGATAGCCAGAAATCATTTCATATCGAAAAAAAATCCTTTACTCAATCGTACGAAATGGAATTCGCCACTAGTTCATGTCCCTCGGATTCTGATATGGAGTCCCACTCAAGCTCCGAAAGCAGTGTGACCGGAATGGACCAACCAATCAGCCATCATCTATTCTGGATAAATTGGGGATGGGTTCGTAGTCTACTCAATCATTGGAGACAAAGAGAAGGTGATCCTTTTCATCCACCACATTGCCCTCTTGGCGAAGAATCTGAAGCACTCACCGGCGAACCTGTCCGAAACACCATTTTCTCTCTCATTTCCAGAGTATCTTGTCACGATTATATATTATACCAAATTCTAGAACATATTTATCCGCTCGTCCGAACCGACAATTACCCCGGTGTAATAGAAGAAGTCAACGAGCTTCGCGCTCGGATAGTGGATTTAGAGAATATGGTGCAAAGGTTACAAACACCAGCAGCAGCACTATCAGCATAACCATTACCACCATCATCAACGCCAACAGTACCATTGCCATCTCCAACCATAACTGTGATGATCTGGAAATTTCTGACCAAATTTAAACTTAATCTTTAACGTTTCCGACACGATAAGCAAAGTCTATGAAGTTGAATCCTAAAATTCTTGAACTATTCAAATACCCTTCGATTGTTCTCAACGATTCGCGAATAAATATATGTAAATAGATACATATATATACTATAACTTGAAAACGTAACAAAGTGTTATGAAAACGATAATGTGCATTAACCTTATTGGTTTGATTATCTGATTGATATATTTAACTACGGAGTTAAAAGATTATGCCAAACGATTGAATCAAAAGATATTTATTGAGTCCCTTAAAGATTATGATATATTATTTTGAGTCTCTGTTGTGAGGTCCACGTTGATTTGGAAAATCGTTCATTTTTAACGATATTCGAAATAAATGGTAAAGTGTTAGTTTAAATAATGTAATTTGGACACATACAATAATAAGGAATATTAACTGTTGGAATTAGATATATGAATAACTTGCGACGTATATTTAAAACGTGTTTTTAAATATTAACTTGGTTACAAAACGTTTTGATTTAAAACAATATTATTAAATATACTTTGTTAGATAATAAGCCATTGATTTATAGAAGTAAATGACCAAAACACTCAATTGTATAAGTTATATCTCAAGTGGTATAGTTTTTGAATAATTTAAATCTATATTTTGACAAAGGTACGAGTCACGAAAGGTAAAGTGCCAGTTTTCTTAGTGTACGAAAGGATGTTCGAAAAACCGGAACGGGGACATAAGTCGAGTGACAACGTACGACTTATCGGAACAAAAATTACAAGTCAACTATGCACGTGAATTTAATATAATATATATTTAATTATTTAAATTAAATATATTATATATATTATATAAAAATATGTCGACAAGCAAAAAGTTAAAAAATTGTGAGCTGGATTTTGAGGCCATGCGATCGCATGAGAAATAGGCATAAAACCCATGCGATCGCATGGGGTTCAGTTTCAGCAAAAGTACTATAAATGCTCCAGTTTTTCTGCCGAATGTTTTACATCCTTTCTCAATATCTCTCTCACTCTCTGTAATATATATAAACATATATATATATATATATATATATATATATATATATATATATATATATATATATATATATATATATATATATATATATATATATATTATTTATTACTATTATTATTAATATTAATTAACAAGTAAGTATTATTATTATTTATACATAAAATACTACGACGAGGTCATGAGCGAGCTATTTCAAAACGAGTTTTATGAGAGGGATAGTGAAATGTCCCGTTTATTGATTAAAAACGTTCCATATTAATTGATTTCGTTGCGAGGTTTTGACCTCTATATGAGACGTTTTTCAAAGACTGCATTCATTTTTAAAACAAACCATAACCTTTATTTCATAAATAAAGGTTTAAAAAACTTTACGTAGATTATCAAATAATGATAATCTAAAATATCCTGTTTACACACGACCATTACATAATGGTTTACAATACAAATATGTTACATCGAAATCAGTTTCTTGAATGCAGTTTTTACATAATATCATACAAACATGGACTCCAAATCTTGTCCTTATTTTAGTATGCAACAGCGGAAGCTCTTAGTATTCACCTGAGAATAAACATGCTTTAAACGTCAACAAAAATGTTGGTGAGTTATAGGTTTAACCTATATATATCAAATCGTAACAATAGACCACAAGATTTCATATTTCAATACACATCCCATACATAGAGATAAAAATCATTCATATGGTGAACACCTGGTAACCGACATTAACAAGATGCATATATATAAGAATATCCCCATCATTCCGGGACACCCTTCGGATATGATATAAATTTCGAAGTACTAAAGCATCCGGTACTTTGGATGGGGTTTGTTAGGCCCAATAGATCTATCTTTAGGATTCGCGTCAATTAGGGTGTCTGTTCCCTAATTCTTAGATTACCAGACTTAATAAAAAGGGGCATATTCGATTTCGATAATTCAACCATAGAATGTAGTTTCACGTACTTGTGTCTATTTTGTAAATCATTTATAAAACCTGCATGTATTCTCATCCCAAAAATATTAGATTTTAAAAGTGGAACTATAACTCACTTTCACAGATTTTTACTTCGTCGGGAAGTAAGACTTGGCCACTGGTTGATTCACGAACCTATAACAATATATACATATATATCAAAGTATGTTCAAAATATATTTACAACACTTTTAATATATTTTGATGTTTTAAGTTTATTAAGTCAGCTGTCCTCGTTAGTAACCTACAACTAGTTGTCCACAGTTAGATGTACAGAAATAAATCGATAAATATTATCTTGAATCAATCCACGACCCAGTGTATACGTATCTCAGTATTGATCACAACTCAAACTATATATATTTTGGAATCAACCTCAACCCTGTATAGCTAACTCCAACATTCACATATAGAGTGTCTATGGTTGTTCCGAAATATATATAGATGTGTCGACATGATAGGTCGAAACATTGTATACGTGTCTATGGTATCTCAAGATTACATAATATACAATACAAGTTGATTAAGTCATGGTTGGAATAGATTTGTTACCAATTTTCACGTAGCTAAAATGAGAAAAATTATCCAATCTTGTTTTACCCATAACTTCTTCATTTTAAATCCGTTTTGAGTGAATCAAATTGCTATGGTTTCATATTGAACTCTATTTTATGAATCTAAACAGAAAAAGTATAGGTTTATAGTCGTAAAAATAAATTACAAGTCGTTTTTGTAACGGTAGTCATTTCAGTCGAAAGAACGACGTCTAGATGACCATTTTAGAAAACATACTTCCACTTTGAGTTTAACCATAATTTTTGGATATAGTTTCATGTTCATAATAAAAATAATTTTCCCAGAATAACAACTTTTAAATCAAAGTTTATCATAGTTTTTAATTAACTAACCCAAAACAGCCCGCAGTGTTACTACGACGGCGTAAATCCGGTTTTACGGTGTTTTTCGTGTTTCCAGGTTTTAAATCATTAAGTTAGCATATCATATAGATATAGAACATGTGTTTAGTTGATTTTAAAAGTCAAGTTAGAAGGATTAACTTTTATTTGCGAACAAGTTTAGAATTAACTAAACTATGTTCTAGTGATTACAAGTTTACCACTTCGAATATGATAGCTTTTTATGTATGAATGGAATGATGTTATGAAAATCATTACTACCTTAAGTTCCTTGGATAAACCTACTGGAAAAGAGAAAAATGGATCTAGCTTCAACGGATCCTTGGATGGCTCGAAGTTCTTGAAGCAGAATCATGACACGAAAACAAGTTCAAGTAAGATCATCACTTGAAATAAGATTGTTATTGTTATAGAAATTGAACCAAAGTTTGAATATGATTATTACCTTGTATTAGAATGATAACCTACTGTAAGAAACAAAGATTTCTTGAGGTTGGATGATCACCTTACAAGATTGGAAGTGAGCTAGCAAACTTGAAAGTATTCTTGATTTTATGAAACTAGAACTTTTGGAATTTATGAAGAACACTTAGAACTTGAAGATAGAACTTGAGAGAGATCAATTAGATGAAGAAAATTGAAGAATGAAAGTGTTTGTAAGTGTTTTTGGTCGTTGGTGTATGGATTAGATATAAAGGATATGTAATTTTGTTTTCATGTAAATAAGTCATGAATGATTACTCATATTTTTGTAATTTTATGAGATATTTCATGCTAGTTGCCAAATGATGGTTCCCACATGTGTTAGGTGACTCACATGGGCTGCTAAGAGCTGATCATTGGAGTGTATATACTAATAGTACATACATCTAAAAGCTGTGTATTGTACGAGTACGAATACGGGTGCATACGAGTAGAATTGTTGACGAAACTGAACGAGAATGTAATTGTAAGCATTTTTGTTAAGTAGAAGTATTTTGATAAGTGGCTTGAAGTCTTTCAAAAGTGTATGAATACATATTAAAACACTACATGTATATACATTTTAACTGAGTCGTTAAGTCATTGTTAGTCGTTACATGTAAATGTTGTTTTGAAACCTTTAGGTTAACGATCTTGTTGAATGTTGTTAACCCATTGTTTATTATAATAAATGAGTTGTTAAATTGTTATATTATCATGATATTATGATATATAATATATCTTAGTATGATATATATACAGTTAAATGTCGTTACAACGATAATCGTTACATATATGTCTCGTTTCGAAATCATTAAGTTAGTAGTCTTATTTTTACATATGTATTTCATTGTTAATACACTTAATAATATATTTACTTATCATTTAACATAATTAACCAAGTGTATCAATATCTTAATATGATTCATATGTACCTAGTAAGACGTTGTTATAACGATAATCGTTATATATATCGTTTTCGAGTTTCTTAAATTAATAGTCTCATTTTTATGTATATAACTCATTGTTAAAATACCTAATGAGATACATACTTATAATAAAATCATGTTAACTATATATATATAACCATATATATGTCATCGTATAGTTTTTACAAGTTTTAACGTTCGCGAATCACCGGTCAACTTGGATGGTCAATTGTCTATATGAAACCTATTTCAATTAATCAAGTCTTAACAAGTTTGATTGCTTAACATGTTGGAAACACTTAATCATGTAAATAACAATTTCATTTAATATATATATAAACATGGAAAAGTTCGGGTCACTACAGTACCTACCCGTTAAATAAATTTCGTCCCGAAATTTTAAGCAGTTGGAGGTGTTGACGTATCTTCTGGAAATAAATGCGGGTATTTCTTCTTCATCTAATCTTCATGCTCCCAGGTGAACTCGGGTCCTCTACGAGCATTCCATCGAACCTTAACAATCGGTATCTTGTTTTGTTTAAGTCTCTTAACCACACGATCCATTATTTTGACGGGTTCTTCAATGAATTGAAGTTTTTCATTGATTTGGATTTCGTCTAACAGAATAGTGAGATCTTCTTTAGCAAAACATTTCTTCAAATTTGAGATGTGGAAAGTGTTATGTACAGTCGCGAGTTGTTGAGGTAGCTCCAGTTGGTAAGCTACTGGTCCGACACGATCTATAATCTTGAATGGTCCAATGTACCTTGGATTTAGTTTCCCCCGTTTACCAAATCGAACAACGCCTTTCCAAGGTGAAACCTTAAGCATGACCATTTCTCTAATTTCAAACTCTATATCTTTTCTTTTACTGTCCGCGTAGCTCTTTTGTCGACTCTGGGCGGTTTTCAATCTTTGTTGAATTTGGATGATTTTCTCGGTAGTTTCTTGTATTATCTCCGGACCTGTAATCTGTCTCTCCCCCACTTCACTCCAACAAATCGGAGACATGCACTTTCTACCATAAAGTGCTTCAAATGGCGCCATCTCAATGCTTGAATGGTAGCTGTTGTTGTAGGAAAATTCTGCTAACGGTAGATGTCGATCCCAACTGTTTCCGAAATCAATAACACATGCTCGTAGCATGTCTTCAAGCATTTGTATCGTCCTTTCGCTCTGTCCATCAGTTTGTGGATGATAGGCAGTAGTCATGTCTAGACGAGTTCCTAATGCTTGCTGTAATGTCTGCCAGAATCTTGAAATAAATCTGCCATCCCTATAAGAGATAATAGAGATTGGTATTCCATGTCTGGAGACGACTTCCTTCAAATACAGTCGTGCTAACTTCTCCATCTTGTCATCTTCTCTTATTGGCAGGAAGTGTGCTGACTTGGTGAGACGATCAACTATTACCCAAATAGTATCATAACCACTTGCAGTTTTTGGCAATTTAGTAATGAAATCCATGGTAATGTTTTCCCATTTCCATTCCGGGATTTCAGGTTGTTGTAGTAGACCTGATGGTTTCTGATGTTCAGCTTTGACCTTAGAACACGTCAAACATTCTCCTACATATTTAGCAATATCGGCTTTCATACCTGGCCACCAAAAATGTTTCTTAAGATCCTTGTACATCTTCCCCGTTCCAGGATGTATTGAGTATCTGGTTTTATGAGCTTCTCTAAGTACCATTTCTCTCATATCTCCAAATTTTGGTACCCAAATTCTTTCAGCCCTATACCGGGTTCCGTCTTCCCGAATATTAAGATGCTTCTCCGATCCCTTGGGTATTTCATCCTTTAAATTTTCCTCTTTTAAAACTCCTTGTTGCGCCTCCTTTATTTGAGTAGTAAGGTTAGTGTGAATCATTATATTCATAGATTTTACTCGAATGGGTTCTCTGTCCTTTCTGCTCAAGGCGTCGGCTACCACATTTGCCTTCCCCGGGTGGTAACGAATCTAAAAGTCGTAATCATTCAACAATTCAATCCACCTACGCTGCCTCATATTCAGTTGTTTCTGATTAAATATATGTGTTGAAGACTTTTGTGGTCGGTATATATAATACTTTTGACCCCATATAAGTAGTGCCTCCAAGTCTTTAATGCAAAAACAACCGCGCCTAATTCCAAATCATGCGTCGTATAATTTTGCTCGTGAATCTTCAATTGTCTAGACGCATAAGCAATCACCTTCGTCCGTTGCATTAATACAAAACCGAGACCTTGCTTTGATGCGTCACAATAAATCACAAAATCATCATTCCCTTCAGGCAATGACAATATAGGTGCCGCAGTTAGCTTTTTCTTCAATAATTGAAACGCCTTCTCTTGTTCATCCTTCCATTCAAATTTCTTCCCTTTATGCGTTAATGCAGTCAAGGGTTTTGCTATTTTGGAGAAATCTTGGATGAATCTTCTATAGTAACCAGCCAATCCTAAAAATTGACGTATATGCTTCGGAGTTTTTGGGGTTTCCCACTTTTCAACGGTTTCGATCTTTATCGGGTCCACCTGGATACCTTCTTTGTTCACTATGTGACCGAGGAATTGAACTTCTTCCAACCAAAATGCACACTTTGAAAACTTAGCGTACAGTTTTTCTTTCCTCAATACTTCTAGCACTTTTCTCAAATGTTCTTCGTGCTCTTGATCATTCTTTGAGTAAATAAGTATGTCATCGATGAAAACAATGACAAACTTGTCAAGATATGGCCCATACACTCGGTTCATAAGGTCCATGAACACAGCTGGTGCGTTAGTCAATCCAAACGGCATAACCATAAACTCGTAATGACCATAACGCGTCCTAAAAGCAGTTTTTGGAATATCATCCTCCTTTACTCGCATTTGATGATATCCAGAACGTAAATCGATCTTCGAATAAACCGACGAGCCTTGTAGTTGATCAAATAAGTCGTCAATTCTCGACAGTGGATAACGGTTTTTGATGGTAAGTTTGTTCAACTCTCTGTAGTCAATACACAACCTAAATGTACCATCCTTCTTCTTGACAAACAAAACAGGAGCTCCCCATGGTGATATGCTTGGTCGAATGAAACCACGTTCTAATAGTTCTTGCAGTTGGCTTTGCAGTTCCTTCATCTCGCTGGGTGCGAGTCTATAAGGAGCACGAGCTATTGGTGCAGCTCCTGGTACAAGATCTATTTGAAATTCAACAGATCGATGTGGAGGTAGTCCCGGTAATTCTTTCGAAAATACATCGGGAAATTATTTTGCGACGGGAACATCATTGATGCTCTTTTCTTCAGTTTGTACTTTCTCGACGTGTGCTAGAACAGCATAGCAACCTTTTCTTATTAGTTTTTGTGCCTTCAAATTACTAATAAGATGTAGCTTCGTGTTGCCCTTTTCTCCGTACACCATTAAGGGTTTTCCTTTTTCTCGTATAATGCGAATTGCATTTTTGTAACAAACGATCTCTGCTTTCACTTCTTTCAACCAGTCCATACCGATTATTACATCAAAACTCCCTAACTCTACTGGTATCAAGTCAATCTTAAATGTTTCACTAACCAGTTTAATTTCTCGATTCCGACATATATTATCTGCTGAAATTAATTTACCATTTGCTAATTCGAGTAAAAATTTACTATCCAAAGGCGTCAATGGACAACTTAATTTAACACAAAAATCTCTACTCATATAGCTTCTATCCACACCCGAATCAAATAAAACGTAAGCAGATTTATTGTCAATAAGAAACGTACCCGTAACAAGCTTCGGGTCTTCCTGTGCCTCTGCCGCATTAATATTGAAAACTCTTCCGCGGCCTTGTCCATTCGTGTTCTCCTGGTTCGGGCAATTTCTAATAATGTGGCCCGGTTTTCCACATTTATAACAAACTACATTGGCATAACTTGCTCCAACACTACTTGCTCCGCCATTACTCATTCTGACACCATTTGTTCCTTTCGTTCTGTTAACCCCTGGTCCGTAGACCTCACACTTCGCCGCGCTATGACCATTTATTTTACACTTGTTGCAAAATTTGGTGCAGAACCCCGAGTGATACTTTTCACACCTTTGGCATAGCTGCTTCTGATTGTTGTTGTTGTTGTTGTTGGGCCGTTTGTTGTAGTTGCGATTGATGTTGCGATTGTTGGGATAATTGTTGCGATTATTATTGTAATTGCTGTTGTTGTTGTATTGGTGATTCTTATCACCGTTTTCCTCCCACTTTCTTTTGACTTGCTTCACATTGGCCTCTTCAGCCGTCTGTTCTTTAATTCTTTCCTCAATCTGGTTCACTAGTTTGTGAGCCATTCTACATGCCTGTTGTATGGAGGCGGGCTCGTGTGAACTTATATCTTCTTGGATTCTTTCCGGTAATCCTTTCACAAACGTGTCGATCTTCTCTTCCTCATCTTCGAACGCTCCCGGACACAATAGGCACAATTCTGTGAATCGTCTTTCGTACGTGGTAATATCAAATCCTTGGGTTCGTAACCCTCTAAGTTCTGTCTTGAGCTTATTAACCTCGGTTTTGGGACGGTACTTCTCGTTCATCAAGTGCTTGAATGCTGACCACGGTAGTGCATAAGCATCATCTTGTCCCACTTGCTCTAGATAGGTATTCCACCATGTTAACGCAGAACCTGTGAAGGTATGCGTAGCGTACTTCACTTTATCCTCTTCAGTACACTTACTTATGGCAAACACCGATTCGACCTTCTCGGTCCACCGTGTCAATCCGATCGGTCCTTCGGTTCCATCAAATTCCAAAGGTTTGCAGGCAGTGAATTCTTTGTAGGTACATCCTACACGATTTCCTGTACTGCTAGATCCAAGGTTATTGTTGGTATGTAGCGCAGCCTGTACTGCGGCTATGTTTGAAGCTAGAAAAGTACGAAATTCCTCTTCATTCATATTCACGGTGTGTCGAGTAGTCGGTGCCATTTCCTTCAAAATAGTCAAATGGAACAAGTTAATCGTACAGAATATTAAGAGTAGTTCATAGTATTTCGTAGCATAATATGAACTCATTTATAAAAGCTTTTTCTTCATATTAGCGTTTTATAAGTTTAAATACGGGTAGTACCTACCCGTTAAGTTCATACTTAATAGCTAATATACAATTCAACTACTACAATTCTATATGAAAAACTGATTATAATAATATTTCGCGTTCAAACTTTTATACAATATTTTACAAACTTACAATACCGCTTATTTTACATAAAGCATGAAATATAGCACACAATAACTTTGATACAAGATATAGTTGTGAAGATAATTCTAGCTAGTACACAAGTCGTTCAGCAAAGGTAATAAAGACACGTAATTCATACGTCCAGAAATAAGTCATGCATTCTGGTTTTACTAGGACTACTTCCCATCCTTAGTCTTGTGGAACATAACTGTTATGGCCGTTGATAAGACAGCGTGTTGTAATGTCGTCAAAGGGATGAGGGTTACGTAATGTCCAACAGTCCCGTAACAATCTAAAAACCTCATTTCTTATCCCAATTACCGACTCCGTCACTTGTGGGAACGTTTTGTTTAATAGTTGTAGCCCGATGTTCTTTTTCTCACTTTGGTGAGAAGTGAACATTACTAACCCGTAAGCATAGCATGCTTCTTTATGTTGCATGTTAGCCGCTTTTTCTAAATCATGAAGTCCTATATTCGGATACATTGAGTCAAAATAATTTCTTAACCCGTTGCGTAAAATAGCATTTGGGTTCCCCGCAATATATGCGTCAAAGTAAACATATCGTAACTTATGGGTTTCCCAATGTGATATCCCCCATCTTTCAAACGAAAGTCTCTTATAAACCAAGGCATTCTTGGAACGTTCTTCGAATGTCTTACAAACTGATTTCGCCTTAAATAGTTGTGCCGAGGAATTCTGACCGACTCTAGACAAGATTTCATCAATCATGTCTCCGGGTAGGTCTCTTAAAATATTGGGTTGTCTATCCATTTTGTGTTTTAAAACTGTAAAATAGACAAGAGTTAGATTCATAAAAAAAATTACTTATTAATACAAGCAATTTTTACATATATCATAAAGCATAAGCACACTATATTACATATATTACACCACACGAATATAACTATCTTATTCCGACTCGCTCGTTTCTTCTTCTTCGGTTTTGGTTCGTTTTGCCAAGTTTCTAGGGATATATGATGTTCCCCTAATACGAGCCGTCGTTTTCCACATTGGTTTAGAAAAACCTGGTGGTTTAGAGGTTCTCGGGTCATTGTTACAACTTAAGGGCTTCGGGGGTTGACGATACATATAAAGTTCATCGGGGTTGGAATTAGATTTCTCTATTTTTGTGCCCTTTCCCTTATTATTTTCTTTTGCCTTTTTAAATTCAGTTGGGGTAATTTCTATAACATCATCGGAATTCTCGTCAGAATCCGATTCATCGGAGAATTGGTAATCCTCCCAATATTTTGCTTCCTTGGCGAAAACACCATTGACCATAATTAACCTTGGTAGATTGGTTGAGGATTTTCTTTTACTTAACCGTTTTATTATTTCCCCCACCGGTTCTATTTCCTCCTCCGGTTCCTCCTCTTCCGGTTCTGATTCTTCTTCCGGATCCGACTCTTCTTCCGGTTCCTCTTCGGGAACTTGTGAATCAGTCTACGAATCATTCCAATTTACATTTGACTCTTCATTATTATTAGGTGAGTCAATGAGACTTGTTCTAGAGGTAGACATCTATCACATAATATCAAACGCGTTAAGAGATTAATATATCACATATTATTCACATGTTAAAAATATATAGTTTCCAACAAAATTTGTTAAGCAATCATTTTTCAAGTAAACACGGTCGAAGTCCAGACTCACTAATGCATCCTAACAAACTCGATAAGACACACTAATGCAAAATTCTGGTTCTCTAAGACCAACGCTCGGATACCAACTGAAATGTCCCGTTCTTATTGATTAAAAACGTTCCATATTAATTGATTTCGTTGCGAGGTTTTGACCTCTATATGAGACGTTTTTCAAAGACTGCATTCATTTTTAAAACAAACCATAACCTTTATTTCATAAATAAAGGTTTAAAAAACTTTACGTAGATTATCAAATAATGATAATCTAAAATATCCTGTTTACACACGACCATTACATAATGGTTTACAATACAAATATGTTACATCGAAATCAGTTTCTTGAATGCAGTTTTTACACAATATCATACAAATATGGACTCCAAATCTTGTCCTTATTTTAGTATGCAACAGCGGAAGCTCTTAGTATTCACCTGAGAATAAACATGCTTTAAACGTCAACAAAAATGTTGGTGAGTTATAGGTTTAACCTATATATATCAAATCGTAACAATAGACCACAAGATTTCATATTTCAATACACATCCCATACATAGAGATAAAAATCATTCATATGGTGAACACCTGGTAACTGACATTAACAAGATGCATATATATAAGAATATCCCCATCATTCCGGGACACCCTTCGGATATGATATAAATTTCGAAGTACTAAAGCATCCGGTACTTTGGATGGGGTTTGTTAGGCCCAATAGATCTATCTTTAGGATTCGCGTCAATTAGGGTGTCTGTTCCCTAATTCTTAGATTACCAGACTTAATAAAAAGGGGCATATTCGATTTCGATAATTCAACCATAGAATGTAGTTTCACGTACTTGTGTCTATTTTGTAAATCATTTATAAAACCTGCATGTATTCTCATCCCAAAAATATTAGATTTTAAAAGTGGGACTATAACTCACTTTCACAGATTTTTACTTCGTCGGGAAGTAAGACTTGGCCACTGGTTGATTCACGAACCTATAACAATATATACATATATATCAAAGTATGTTCAAAATATATTTACAACACTTTTAATATATTTTGATGTTTTAAGTTTATTAAGTCAGCTGTCCTCGTTAGTAACCTACAACTAGTTGTCCACAGTTAGATGTACAGAAATAAATCGATAAATATTATCTTGAATCAATCCACGACCCAGTGTATACGTATCTCAGTATTGATCACAACTCAAACTATATATATTTTGGAATCAACCTCAACCCTGTATAGCTAACTCCAACATTCACATATAGAGTGTCTATGGTTGTTCCGAAATATATATAGATGTGTCGACATGATAGGTCGAAACATTGTATACGTGTCTATGGTATCTCAAGATTACATAATATACAATACAAGTTGATTAAGTCATGGTTGGAATAGATTTGTTACCAATTTTCACGTAGCTAAAATGAGAAAAATTATCCAATCTTGTTTTACCCATAACTTCTTCATTTTAAATCCGTTTTGAGTGAATCAAATTGCTATGGTTTCATATTGAACTCTATTTTATGAATATAAACAGAAAAAGTATAGGTTTATAGTCGGAAAAATAAGTTACAAGTTGTTTTTGTAACGGTAGTCATTTCAGTCGATAGAACGACGTCTAGATGACCATTTTAGAAAACATACTTCCACTTTGAGTTTAACCATAATTTTTGGATATAGTTTCATGTTCATAATAAAAATCATTTTCCCAGAATAACAACTTTTAAATCAAAGTTTATCATAGTTTTTAATTAACTAACCCAAAACAGCCCGCGGTGTTACTACGACGGCGTAAATCCGATTTTACGGTGTTTTTCGTGTTTTCAGGTTTTAAATTAGTAAGTTAGCATATCATATAGATATATAACATGTGTTTAGTTGATTTTAAAAGTCAAATTAGAAGGATTAACTTTTATTTGTGAACAAGTTTAGAATTAACTAAACTATGTTCTAGTGATTACAAGTTTACCACTTCGAATATGATAGCTTTTTATGTATGAATTGAATGATGTTATGAAAATCATTACTACCTTAAGTTCCTTGGATAAACCTACTGGAAAAGAGAAAAATAGATCTAGCTTCAACGGATCCTTGGATGGCTCGAAGTTCTTGAAGCAGAATCATGACACGAAAACAAGTTCAAGTAAGATCATCACTTGAAATAAGATTGTTATAGTTATAGTGTAATGACCCGAAAATTTGCGACTAAATTTAAACTTAATCTTTAAAGGATTAATGATTTCGACACGATAAACAAAGTCTGTAAAACTGAATCTCAAAATTTTTGAACTATTCAAGTACCCTTCGATTTTCTCAACGATTCGCGAACAATTATATGTAAATAGATACATATATATACTATAACTTGAAAACGTAACAAAGTTTTCATTGCATAATACCGTACATTAAACTTATTGGTTTATATATCTAATTGAATATATATGATTTCAAGTTATTTAGTAAACGATAGTAACATTCGATTATTGATTTGATTGATATTTAGATAAGTTAACTAAAACGTTTAAGATGAACCAGTAAAACACTAATTTGATAAAGTATTTTCAAATTGCTACAGTACCCAAAATGCTACAGTATTTTCGAAAATCACTATTTGCTACAGTAAAATTGACTTTGCTACAGTGAATTGCTACAGTAACTTTGCTACAGTAAACCACTATTTTAAAAATGTATTTTAACAAATAGTGAGACGATGATTTATAGAAGTAAATGACCAAAATACTCGAAAGTTTAAGATATACTTTGAGTGGTATAGTTTAGGAATAATTTAAGGCTATATTTTAACAAAGGTACGAGTCACGAAATGTAAAATGCAAGTTTTCTCAGCGTACGAAAGGACATTCGAGAAACCGGAACCGGGACATAAGTCAAGTAACAACCTACGACTTATCGGAACAAAAGTTACAAGTTAACTATGCACGTAAATATAATATAATATATAAATAATTATATAAATTAAATATAATCTATATTATATTTAAATATGTCGACAAACTAAAATACAAAACAATGTGAGCTGTCCCTGGTCCTCATGCGAGTCGCATGGCCAGAAGGCCATTTCCATGCGAGTCGCATGACTCCAGATTTCAGGCCAGGTTCTATAAATTGCAGTTTTTGGCTCGAGATAATCACACACATACACAAATATAGATATACTCCGTAATATTATTTATTATTATTATTATTATTATTATTATTATTATTATTATTAATAAGATTATTATTAATCTTATTATTTTTATTATTAATGTTATTATTTTTGCGATACAAAAATAATAATGTACATAAAATATTACGACGGAGTGCTGTCCAAGTAATTTTCAAAACATGTTTCCAAGCGAGCTAGAGCTAAGGAAAATATGGGTTATTGCCAAGGAAATTATGGGTAATGTTCGAGGGTATTTTTGTGAATCAAACCTCGTGTTTATCATCTCCGATGCGTCTACGTGTTTTTCTACAATATTGTATATCAATATTAAATAGTGAGTTTCATTTGCTCCCATTTTAATTGCTTTTGCAATATATATTTTTGGGCTGAGAATACATGCGCAGTTTTATAAACTGTTTTACTAAATGGATACAAATACTAAAACTGATTTTGTGTGAGTTTCATAAGATCCCTTTTACTCTCTACATTTTTGGGCTGAGAATACATGCAAATGCTTTATAAACTGATTTACAATATTTATATGCGTGAGTTTCATTGCTCCCTTTTTAATTACTTTTGCAATATATATTTTTGGGCTGAGAATACATGTACTTTATTTTAAACACAATGGATACAAGTACATACTAAATTCTACAACGAGTTTGAACCGAAATTCCCTTAGCTTTGGTAACTAGTAACTGCCAGTTATAAGAACTGGTGGACGCGAGTAGTAGTATATGGATCCATAGGGCTTGACATCCCCGTCCGAGCTAGAGCGCTAGCCTTTTAACGGACGTATGCTATTTGAGAAGCGTACACGTTGGTTTGCGTGTATTATTAAGATGATTATACAAAGGGTACAAATTATATAAGCGTTAAAGTTTAGTTACCAGGGTGCTCTGTTATGTAGAATCTATTGATAAACGTTTCTGGATTAAACAACTGAAATCTTGTGATCCACCTTTATATACAGATTATGAGCAACATTAAAACTATGAACTCACCAACCTTTGTGTTGACACTTGTTAGCATGTTTATTCTCAGGTTTCCTAGAAGTCTTCCGCTGTTTGCTTAGATGTTAAACAAGCTATGTGCATGGAGTCTTGCATGACATATTTTTCAAGGAGACGTTGCATTTACCAAATCATCACCATGTATCTTATTTTGACTGCATTGTCAACAGAAATGATGTTGTAAACTATTATTTATGGTGATTGTCTATATGTAGAAATCATCAGATGTCGAAAACCTTTGATTTAAATATTCATTTATGGTGTGCCTTTTCAAAAGAATGCAATGTTTACAAAACGTATCATATAGAGGTCAAATACCTCGCAATGAAATCAATGAATGACGTGTTCGTCCATATGGATTTGGAGCGATCGTCACATATAGAAATTGAACCAAAGTTTGAATATGATTATTACCTTGTATTAGAATGATAACCTACTGTAAGAAACAAAGATTTCTTGAGGTTGGATGATCACCTTACAAGATTGGAAGTGAGCTAGCAAACTTGAAAGTATTCTTGATTTTATGAAACTAGAACTTTTGGAATTTATGAAGAACACTTAGAACTTGAAGATAGAACTTGAGAGAGATCAATTAGATGAAGAAAATTGAAGAATGAAAGTGTTTGTAGGTGTTTTTGATCGTTGGTGTATGGATTAGATATAAAGGATATGTAATTTTGTTTTCATGTAAATAAGTCATGAATGATTACTCATATTTTTGTAATTTTATGAGATATTTCATGCTAGTTGCCAAATGATGGTTCCTACATGTGTTAGGTGACTCACATGGGCTGCTAAGAGCTGATCATTGGAGTGTATATACCAATAGTACATACATCTAAAATCTGTGTATTGTACGAGTACGAATACGGGTGCATACGAGTAGAATTGTTGATGAAACTGAACGAGAATGTAATTGTAAGAATTTTTGTTAAGTAGAAGTATTTTGATAAGTGGCTTGAAGTCTTTCAAAAGTGTATGAATACATATTAAAACACTACATGTATATACATTTTAACTGAGTCGTTAAGTCATTGTTAGTCGTTACATGTAAATGTTGTTTTGAAACCTTTAGGTTAACGATCTTGTTGAATGTTATTAACCCATTGTTTATTATAACAAATGAGTTGTTAAATTGTTATATTATCATGATATTATGATATATAATATATCTTAGTATGATATATATACAGTTAAATGTCGTTACAACGATAATCGTTACATATATGTCTCGTTTCGAAATCATTAAGTTAGTAGTCTTATTTTTACATATGTATTTCATTGTTAATACACTTAATAATATATTTACTTATCATTTAACATAATTAACCAAGTGTATCAATATCTTAATATGATTCATATGTACCTAGTAAGACGTTGTTATAACGATAATCGTTATATATATCGTTTTCGAGTTTCTTAAATTAATAGTCTCATTTTTATGTATATAACTCATTGTTAAAATACCTAATGAGATACATACTTATAATAAAATCATGTTAACTATATATATAACCATATATATGTCATAGTATAGTTTTTACAAGTTTTAACGTTCGCGAATCACCGGTCAACTTGGATGGTCAATTGTCTATATGAAACCTATTTCAATTAATCAAGTCTTAACAAGTTTGATTGCTTAACATGTTGAAAACACTTAATCATGTAAATAACAATTTCATTTAATATATATATAAACATGGAAAAGTTCGGGTCACTACAGATAGAGCTAAGGAAATTATGGGTTATAGCTATGGAAGTTATGGGTAATGTTCATGGGTATTGTTCGCAAGTCAAACCTAGTGTTTATCATCTCCATTGCGTCTATGTACTTTCCTACAATATTGAATCACAATATTGATACATGAGCATTCATATCTTATCTTTTATATATTAATTGTGTATCCATGTCTAGTGCTCGAGTATATATATTTATGCATGCTTGTATGCTAAATTTCTTCGCTAAACAGTTTATGATGAATCACGAATTAAATACATATATTATTGATAAAAGGTATATGATATACATGTTTTTGAAAAGCTGGTGAAAAATCAATAACTTTTCATTTATATATCGAATAGTTTCGATGAACGAATTAAAAGATATGATCAACTGAATTATGATTGACGTTAATTGAAATTGCTTTTGAATCTGCAATTAAGATTTAAACAACTTGTTCACGAGATTGATAAAATGGATTTTTTAAATATTACCAGCCGAGTAAATGAATTCTTATATAAAGCACCTCTCGTTTTGTTGAACTATTATCAAAATTGACTTTTTAAAACGACTTTGGATAACTTTTGTATGTCGATCTCGAGCATTAGGATTGCGATACACTATGACCAGACCTAGCTTGATAGACATTTATTGACCAACATATGTTCTCTAGGTTGAGATCTACGGTTATTTGGTATTCCGAGTTTCGGTCACATTTTGGTGAACGACTTTATGTGCTGCTAAGGTGAGTTTCATTGCTCCCTTTTTAATTGCTTTTGCAATCTATATTTTTGGGCTGAGAATACATGCAATTTATTTTAAATGCAATAGATACAAGTACATACTAAATTCTACACTGAGTTTGAACTGAAAATCCCTTAGCTTTAGTAATTAGTAACTGCCGGTTATAAGAACTGGTGGGCGCGAGTAGTAGTATATGGATCCATAGGGCTTGATATCCCCGTCCGAGCTAGAGCACTAGCCTTTTAATGGACGTATGCTATTTGA
The DNA here is from genome assembly GCF_046630445.1 of Rutidosis leptorrhynchoides. Classification (NCBI taxonomy): domain Eukaryota; kingdom Viridiplantae; phylum Streptophyta; class Magnoliopsida; order Asterales; family Asteraceae; genus Rutidosis; species Rutidosis leptorrhynchoides. The sequence continues at coordinate 660,430,549 of NC_092333.1, read as the reverse complement.
GAAGCGTACACGTTGGTTTGCGTGTATTATTAAGATAATTATACAAAGGGTATAAATTATATATACGTTAAGTTTAGTTACCAGGGTGCTCAATTTCGTAGAATATTTTGATAAACGTTTCTGGATGAAGCAACTGAAATCTTGTGATCCACCTTTATGTACAGATTACGCAAAACATTAAAATTATGAACTCACCAACCTTTGTGTTGACACTTGTTAGCATGTTTATTCTCAGGTTCCCTAGAAGTCTTCCGCTGTTTGCTTATATGTTAGACAAGCTATGTGCATGGAGTCTTACATGGCATATTTTTCAAGGAAACGTTGCATTCACCAAATCATCACCATGTATCTTATTTTGACTGCATTGTCAACGGAGGTACTATTATAAACTATTATATTACGGTGATTGTCTATATGTAGAAATCATCAAATGTCGAAAACATTTGATTTAAATATTCATTTATGATGTGCCTTTTCAAAAGAATGCAATATTTACAAAACGTATCATATAGAGGTCAAATACCTCGCAATGAAATCGATGAATGACGTGTTCCTCCATATGGATTTGGAGCGATCGTCACAATAACCGCGTCATAAATCTCAACTTCACAATCTGTTCCACGAGCATCAACGTCATACGCTCTGTAGATACCAAGAGATACCACCAACAACAAATGATGAAGTGTTAATTTGTAACTTCATTGGAGAAATATTTTGCAACGATTATGTAATCTCTAAAGTCTTAGAGATTATCTAATCTAGCCCTAATCATAAATCAGTTAAGCGAACCAAAATGATAGAAGGAAGAATAGAAACACTGACAAAAATGGTGTGTGGTTAACAAGCTACATTGTTTTACCAACAGCATCATCAGTACCGTCAGCGTTACCAGCATCGTCAGTGCAGTCAGCATCAGAATCAACAACATCTATAACATCACAAACTCCGTCAGCTCAAGAATCAATGTGGACATCATTACGAATCAATAACGCGTATATTGTATCAACGAGTTACGAAGAATTAACTCATTCCCTCTGAAGAAATTATATGTATATATATATATATATATATATATATATATATATATATATATATATATATATATATATATATATATATATATTTGAAATAAATCTTTCCGTGATAAGCTATTGTGTGTGAATCTTAACTACTCGGTTAATTCACATTACAAATATGCAATAATGTACATCCTTCAGCCGCAACTTAACCAGCGTTAACTACAATCTCTGTCGCAATTCAACAAATTCCAATTCATAATAACGCAAGTATATATTTGATTTTACACTTTCATCATCGATGTACCCGAAACTTTTCAGATAACATCATTCGTACTTTGCGAAATCACAAGAATTTAACGAAAACCAACATCACATCTCAACAAATAACGAAGTATTGATTCATAATTTCAATATTATTGGAGAAATACTTATGTAATCTCTAAAGCCTTTAAGGGATTATTCAATTCTGGTTTCAACCATAAATCAAATGAGTTTAATTTAGTATTGACTCATTGAAATCCATGTTACATCTGAAGAGAATATATACATAAATATTTTCATAAAGACTGTAATTAAAAAATTCTTTCGTACAAACTGTTAATGGTGAAAATATTTTAACGGGTAGGTAATACCCGAGGAATATTTAAATTTCACATTAATAAGTACACTATACATTCTTTCAAATCTAATTCAACAGTCATTTACTATCCTATTTACAACCACAGATATACGTATCCGTTCACCGCAGAATAACCATTTTCATTCAATTTCATATTTGGATTTTGACCTATCAGAATCCAACAAGTGGCATAATGAAGAAAATGTTTGACAAAATAAAAATTTGTTAGAAACAAACAAATTAACTATGTGAAATTTTGTTAAGAATCTACGCTAACAAAATCCTAGCTAACTGTTCCTAGCTAACTGATTACATTTTATTTATCACAGTTTATTTATCGCAATTTAATTATCGCAATTTTATTTATCGTCATTTAATTTCTGTATTTATTTTACGCACTTTAAATATCGGGACATGTATACAAGGTTTTGACATATCATATCGACACATCTATATATATTATTTGGAATCACCATAGATACTCTATATGCTGTAATATTAGAGTTTGCTATACAGGGTTGAGGTTGATTCTATAATAATATATATACTTTGAGTTGTGATCGAGTCTGAGATATGTACACGGGTCACGACACGTATTAATTAATTCGAATGTTATATATTGCTAACTGTGGACTATCAACTGTGGACTACCAACATTGGACAATTAAAATGAATTAAAATATTGACTATAACATATGAAACTAAACAATTCTTCAAGTTTGCCACTTGATTTCTGTAGAGACCCGTCCTAATCCATCCGGACGAAGTCCATATCGATTACAAATGATTCACAACAGTTGATTACATCGCGAGGTAATTGACCTCTATATGATAAATTTTACAAACATTGCATTCGTTTTTAAAAGACAAACTTTCGTTACATCGACAGTTGACAGGCATGTAAAGCATTTCATAATATATCCAAATATAATTGACTTAATAATAATCTTGATGAACTCAACGACTCGAATGCAACATCTTTTGAAATATGTCATGAATGACTCCAAGTAATATCTCTAATATGAGCAAATGCACAGCGGAAGATTTCTTTCGTACCTGAGAATAAACATGCTTTAAAGTGTCAACCAAAAGGTTGGTGAGTTCATTAGTTTATCATAAAGAATCATTTCATAATTTTAATAGACCACAAGATTTCATACTTCCATTTCTCATAATCATACGTCCCATGCATAGAGACAAAAATATCATTCATATGGATTGAACACCTGGTAACCGACATTCACAATATGCATATAAGAATATCCCCATCATTTCCGGGATCCTCCTTCGGACATGATATAAATTTCGAAGTACTAAAGCATCTGGTACTTTGGATGGGGCTTGTTGGGCCCGATAGATCTATCTTTAGAATTCGAGTCAATTAGGGTGTCTGTTCCCTAATTCTTAGATTACCAGACTTAATAAAAAGGGGCATATTCGATTTCAATAATTCAACCATATAATGTAGTTTTAATTACTCGTGTCTATTTCGTAAAACAATTATAAAAGTTGCGCATGTATTCTCAGCCCAAAAATATAAAGGGTAAAAATATAAATGAAACTCACTATAATGTATTTTGTAGTAAAAATACATACGACGATATTGAACCACGCAAGATTGGCCTCAGATTCACGAACCTCAAAGAAGTAGTCTTATAAATGTCCAAGTCCAGGTTTGAACCCGCGACGTCCCGCTAAACCGCTAACAACCTTAACAATTACGTTGTCCTTGCTTTTTCTGTAATTATACCCCGTAATAATATACTTAATCTATATCGTAACCTCAACATCATCGTCGTTATAACCATATACATATATTCATGATTATTATTATCATTTTTATGTATCATTCATATTCATCTTATTATTCACTATTTTTATCTCACTGTATTATCGTTAACCTCTCACCATTTTATCAACTTCATGATCATGTTCAACATGCATCCTTGTCATAATCATAATCATTTCTAGATTATCATTATCATAATAATACACCGTATTCTATCATCGTTATCATACGGTACTAACGTCATTATGATCATCGTGTTACCATCATCATTTACATTTATCGAGCATCATCATCATCCAACATTCTCATCATCATAGTATCATACTCCTTATCATCATCATCGTTATTGCTTGCGGATGTTAGAACTCTTTACCCGCAAAAATCAAATAGCAGTATACATGTATAATATCCATTATTATGATTTGGGCTTGATTTAATTTGACCCAACAGGAGAAAATCAGGACACAGTCCATTAACAAATAAATGAGACACGGCCCAACAACAATTGAAAGGTTTCGGCCCAACCATCATAATAGCCCATGAAACCTTAAGGTGTTCGGTCCAATACGTATCGTCATATAATCAATCGACCTCTCATTCCACTAACACCTTTAATACTCCAAGTGGGGTTTTGATTAGCAGTCCCAAAACAGAAAAAAATAACTCAATCGATTTAATATCAATATCTGTTATCGTGATTTAGGTAGAAAACAAGGTGGGGTATTTGGTTATCATATTATTCTCCAACATAATTATCATCATCATTCTCTTTTCCTTTGTCATCTTCCTTCTTTAAAAATCGTATAGTAACTGATCGAAATAGAAATCAAGGTAGAACAGAAGAGAGCGTGTTGTTGAACGTGAATAGACAACAGAAATTTGTTGTTCGAAAGGAAATGAGAAAAATATTAACTATAAAGGTTGGTGGTGGTGTTTTTATGGTGATTCTTTGGTTCTTGGATTATAAATAAAGACGTCGAAGGAACAGTAGCGGACTGTAGCTTCTGTAAATGATAATTCTTTGTGGGTGTCGTACGAGATGCAATCATAGTTAAATATGGTGGTGATTTTGGGTTTGATTTTAGATAGAACAGAAAATGAAAAGAGTAAAACTAGAATGGTGGCGGTTATGGATCTTTGATCAAAACAGGAACATAAAATAATGGTAATTCAAAGGTGGTACTTCGGTTTATGCAGGTGGTGTTTCTCGGACTAGAATAGGAGCGAGAGAGAGATTGAGGGTGGCGATGGTGATGTCTTGATGATATCAAATGGTCGACGGTTGCTATGTTAGTTATATGTAATGTATATATATATATATATATATATATATATATATATATATATATATAGTTGTGAGGGCTTGATTTGTAAACAAGAACATTATAATCATATTACTAATCCCACTCACGGATGGAAATAAAATGGACAAGTAGATGTTGATAGCTGTATCTTCATATCAATATGGCAACTATATGCATGTATATATAAGACTTTGATGCAAGTTAAATTCAAAAGCAATGAATCATTAAAAATTCAATCACAGCTAATCTAACTATGCACACATATTTTATAATATATGAAAAAGTGATTAATCAAATACAGATGCATATATACTGTTGATTGATAGTAATAGATAACTTACATAATCTTAATTCAATAAGATTTATATATAACTATTTATTTTTGTTGCTGTCAGTTCTTTAATCCCGTGATTAACCAGGTAGGCCGAAGAGAGAACTCATCCACTCAAATGGTTCCTTTTATTAATTGAGTAAGTAAAGTATTATACATTAAAAAGGTTGATCATCTATCTGCTATGATTAATAAATGACGTGGGATAAATAGTGGTGATAATATTATAAAGCAAAGGTGATAATGTTATATATTGTGCGAAATTGTAATTGGATCAATTTGCTTTTGGCGTTTTCCTTTTCTTTGTTGGACGACACATTCTAATCAACAATTCCCACATGCCAAAAAGTTTTGCCAGTGGATTGTAGGAGGGATATATATAACTATTATTATGATAATAATAGTAAAAGAAGTAGTAGCCTACCGACAATTTATCAGGGAAAGTATATCGAGGTCCGTTGTTACTCAGTGGCGGATAAAAGTCTTCCGAAAAATTCCAAAATTTTAAATTAACCATATTTATTTATTTTGGCCATTATGGTATAAAATTCGATCATTAATTTATTAAATAAAAATTACATTAATTATTTACTCCCAACCTCAAATAAAATATAAGAATTTTTAAAATTAAACAATTAGTTCCTAATTATATTTTTAATAAGCCTATAGTTTATATAACTCATTTTCGGATCACCGTTTATTTTAAAATCATATAAGTTTGAATTTAATTTGTTTAATATCAATCGGAACATCAAACGAGTATTACAATCATTAAATATTTATTTTCAACATACTTTATTTATATATATAGATATATTTTAAATAATAATTATTATAATATCCTATTTTTATTTTATTAATTTTTAATAACAACAACATATAATACTTCAAATTATATTTTGAATTATTATTTATATATATACATACACACATATCTATTTACAATTAATTGTTCGTGAATCATCGAGAGCAGTCGAAGGTCAATTGAATATATGAACATCGTTTCAAAATTTTCTAGACTCATCATTACATATTTTGCTTATCGTATCGAAATCATATAAAGATTAAGTTTAAATTTAGTTGGAAATTCCCGGGTCGTCACAGTACCTACCCGTTAAAGAAATTTCGTCCCGAAATTTGAGTGAGGTAGTCATGGCTAACAATAAAAATGTTTTCATGACCAATATGAATTGATAATTAGAGGTTTATCATCATTGAATAATAATGATAAAATAATTCAATTATTCTAAGAATACGAATGAAGCTATCGCAAAAGAGTGAATTGAAGAAAATAAGATTTTCCTTAGCTTTTGACGTAAACAGCGTTGAATTCCGGAATTCAAGGGATTTAAAGAAAATCCTCGAAATCTAAAAGATTTGATTCTTCGGTGAATAAGGAAGTTAAGATCTCTATAATTATATACGATGATCTGCCTCGATTTCTTTATCAGATATTTCACTATAGATTAACTTATTCTGTTCCATTACTTTTATCACTCCTATACTCAATTCCCAATTTCAAAAGATTGTGAAAATGCTTAATCTAGTTCTAATCCTTGTCCTTATCCTTACTATCACAACAATCATTCTCCTTTTCCAACTTCCACTGGAGGAATATGTTTTCTTCTACTTCGCCTTTGGGGTTATAGTGTTTTTAATTCTCCCGTGTCTTTATGTTGCGATAAACATTGATATACACGGTTTGTAATTTATGTGTTGTTATCGGGCCTTATAGTCTCCCTAATATTTCGGAGCTCTTTGCCTTTTTATTCACTTCTCGACTCTAAGTCAAGCCAATAATGGTCCATAATTCGTAAGTATGGAGTTTCGAATGAACTTAATGTTCCAAACAAGAAAGAACGTAATCGAACGATTTGATTTGTTGAATTACCTGAATCACTGAGAATAGAACTATCAAGGATATACTTTCTTGATATGTTAAGAAGTTAAGCAGAATGAAAGAGTTATGTAACATGGCACATGATGACGTTAGAATATGTGATTCATCACGTCCCATTAGAAACTCAGCATGACTTACTGTAATATAATCACGTTGATCAAGTGTCATTATATTATACTAACTCATGCTTCAGTTCCCAACACTACTTCAATATCATTCATATTTTAACTCTAAGTTTTCAGAGATTTAGAAACTAAAACAGTTTCTTTTATGATGTAATACAGAAAATGAGGAGAGACAAATGATTTTAGATAAGAATAGTTATAAAATTATCTTCAGAAATATCGAGGATATTTATAATGAAAAATACGATAATATCTTAGAATTTCTGAATCAAATTGTGATGAATAAATTCATTCACGATGATTTAGAGCGATTAAGGAGCAAGGTATTCGTTAAAGATTTCATCAGAAACAGAATCATCAAGAATTTTTTTATGTATAAGTTTAGTCCTTGTTCAGAGTCTCTTTCATGATTTGCTCAATTCATTTTTCAGTACCAAACTTCCTTTTGAGCTTTTCCAACGTATCTTTTTTTTTTATCAAACTTTTGACTGTTAAAATCATCCATAGTTTTTGTTGCTTCATTCAACTTTTCAAAATTTAGAGCATTAATTCACAGACTGGGTGCTTTTCTGAATTTCAGAATGGAATATCATAGTTCTAAGAGATAAATGTTATATGGATACATATAACTGTTGATGTGGAAACGTTGCGAGACTCAAAATACAAATTTGCTGATTCCCGGTAATTGGTATGGCAGTTCTCGTTACAAGATGCGGATGAGTATATGATAGGGTTTCAATGAATAAATATAATGATTTGTCAGAGAGATTTAAGCAACAAAAAAAAAACAACGAGGCTGCTGGTACGTCTTCTGGTAATATGGTGGAATATAAAAGAATTCTCCGTTATAAAAAGGGTAATTGTATATATCAGGATTATAGTAAGGCTACTTCGAATGAAAAGTCGAAGTTGACTTGCTGGAGCTGTGACAAAATTGGCTACTTTGAAAAGGGATCGCAAAGTTATTTTTGCTAATAAATGCCAAAGGATCTGATGCGGCTACGTGTTAAACTTTTACTCAGTTTCCGAGAGTTTCTAAGGTGCATAACTATATGCATAACCCTTTCCTTCCGTAGATGAAGTGCGGTTGATTCATCCTATCGATTGAGGTGTTTTCAAGAATCATGAAAGGTTTGAACGCAGATTGTAATCGTCAAGATACAGATGAGGTTTAAGATGAGATCAAGTGGCAAACTTGAAGAAATGTTTAGTTTCATATGTTATAATCAATATTTTAATTCATTTTAATTGTCCAATCTTGGTAGTCCACAGTTAGCAGTCCACAGTTACTAACTCAATAATTCATATATAGTTTATAATATTCGAATTAAATACGTATCGTGACCCGTGTACATGTCTCAGACTCGATCACAACTCAAACTATATATATTATTGTAGAATCAACCTCAACCCTGTATAGAGAACTCGATCATTACTGCATATAGAGTGTCTATGGTGATTCCAAATAATATATATGGATGCGTCGATATGATATGTCAAAACCTTGTATACGTGTCCCGATATTTAAAGTGCGTAAAATAAATAACAGAAATTAAATGACGATAAATAAAATTACGAGAATTAAAATTGCGATAAAATGTGATAAATAAATTGCGATAATTAAATTGCGATAATGTAATAGGGAATTAACAGTTAGCTAGGAACAGTTAGCTAGGATTTTCGTTAGCGTGGATTCTTAACACAATTTCTCATAGTTATTTTGTTTGTTTCTAACAAATTTTATTTTGTTCAAAGTTTTCTTCATTATGCCACTTGTTGGATTCTGATAGGTCAAAATCTAAATATGAAATTGAAGGAAAAATGGTTATTCTGTGGTGAACGAATTCATATCTTTGTAGATGTAAGTAGGATAGTAAATGAATGTTGATTCAGATTCGAAGAATGTACAGTGTAACTTATTAAAGTGAAATCTAAATATTCCTCGGGTATTACCTACCCGTTAAAATATTTTCACCATTAACAGTTTGTACGAAAGAATTTTTAATTACAATCTTTATGAAAACATATGTACACGTATATTTTCTTCAGATGTAATCATGGATTTAATGAGTTAATATGATATTAAACTCATTTGGTTTACGGTTATAACAAGAGTACATAATCTCTAAAACATTAGAGGTTACATAATACATAACCATCATGTCGAGAGAAAATAAATGATGTAGAACGTCATGTAGATCGATGATTATGCTCGAGGTGCATAATGAGATGTTAAGGCGTGTGATGTTGAAACTTAGGTTGTTGGTGGTACTGTTGGTGCCAGTGATGTTGCTGAAGCTGGTACGTTTTGTTCCATATTTTCCAAAGCTACTACTCGAGTGCGAAGTTCGTTGACTTCTTATATTATTTCGGGATAATTGTCAGTCAGAACGAGCGGATGAGTAAGGTTTTGAATTTGAGATAGTATATAATCATGGTGAGATATTCGGGTAATGAGGAAGAAAATAGTATTACGAACAGGTTCGCCGGTAAGTGTTTTAGGTTCTTCGCCAAGAGATGAATTCGGTTGGCGGAAGGGATCGCCTTTTTCGCGTCTCCATTGATTAGGTCGACTACGAACTCATTAGATGAATTGGGGATGAATGATTGGTCGATTCATTCTGGTGACACTGCTTTCGGAGCTTAGGTGAACATCCATGTCGTAATAGCTGTCGGAATAACTATTGGAATAGCTATCGAATTCTTAGGGACTCGAACTGATTGAGAGATTCATCTCGTAGGATCAGATGAAGTATTTTCAATAAGAAATAGATTATAGGATGTAGATTAGTACCCTGCAATACATAATTTTACATATGCATATATAATACTAAAATCCTATAAGTTACGGAGGAATCTACAGAAGCTGTCAAGTAAAGGTAACAATAACATATACGCTAAGATATGAATTTATCTATACACTGTCTATGCAATAGAGGCAGTAAGACATGTCTAGACTAAGAATGATAAGCAGGTAATTTCCTAAGGATGATAAGCAGATGTTTTCCGATAAAAATGATAAGCAAAACTTTTGACATGCAGACACGGTCGAAGTCCAGACTCACTAATGCATCCTAACGACTATCAGTTAGGCACGCTAGTGCAAGACCTGGTTCGCTAAGACCACCGATCTTATACCAACTATAGAGACCCGTCCTAATCCATCCGGACGAAGTCCATATCGATTACAAACGATTCACAACAGTTGATTACATCGCGAGGTAATTGACCTCTATATGATAAATTTTACAAACATTGCATTCGTTTTTAAAAGACAAACTTTCGTTACATCGACAGTTGACAGGCATGTAAAGCATTTCATAATATATCCAAATATAATTGACTTAATAATAATCTTGATGAACTCAACGACTCGAATGCAACATCTTTTGAAATATGTCATGAATGACTCCAAGTAATATCTCTAAAATGAGCAAATGCACATCGGAAGATTTCTTTCGTACCTGAGAATAAACATGCTTTAAAGTGTCAATCAAAAGGTTGGTGAGTTCATTAGTTTATCATAAAGAATCATTTCATAATTTTAATAGACCACAAGATTTCATACTTCCATTTCTCATAATCATACGTCCCATGCATAGAGACAAAAATATCATTCATATGGATTGAACACCTGGTAACCGACATTCACAATATGCATATAAGAATATCCCCATCATTTCCGGGATACTCCTTCAGACATGATATAAATTTCGAAGTACTAAAGCATCCGGTACTTTGGATGGGGCTTGTTGGGCCCGATAGATCTATCTTTAGAATTCGCGTCAATTAGGGTGTCTGTTCCCTAATTCTTAGATTACCAGACTTAATAAAAAGGGGCATATTCGATTTCGATAATTCAACCATATAATATAGTTTTAATTACTCGTGTCTATTTCGTAAAACAATTATAAAAGTTGCGCATGTATTCTCAGCCCAAAAATATAAAGGGTAAAAAGATAAATGAAACTCACTATAATGTATTTTGTAGTAAAAATACATACGACGATATTGAACCACGCAAGATTGGCCTCGGATTCACGAACCTCAAAGAAGTAGTCTTATAAATGCCCAAGTCCGGGTTTGAACCCGCGACGTCCCGCTAAACCGCTAACAACCTTAACAATTACGTTGTCCTTGCTTTTTCTGTAATTATACCCCGTAATAATATACTTAATCTATATCGTAACCTCAACATCATCGTCGTTATAACCATATACATATATTCATGATTATTATTATCATTTTTATGTATCATTCATATTCATCTTATTATTCACTATTTTTATCTCACTGTATTATCGTTAACCTCTCACCATTTTATCAACTTCATGATCATGTTCAACATGCATCCTTGTCATAATCATAATCATTTCTAGATTATCATTATCATAATAATACACCGTATTCTATCATCGTTATCATACGGTACTAACGTCATTATGATCATCGTGTTACCATCATCATTTACATTTATCGAGCATCATCATCATCCAACATTCTCATCATCATAGTATCATACTCCTTATCATCATCATCATTATTGCTTGCGGATGTTAGAACTCTTTACCCGCAAAAATCAAATAGCAGTATACATGTATAATATCCATTATTATGATTTGGGCTTGATTTAATTTGACCCAACAGGAGAAAATCAGGACACAGTCCATTAACAAATAAATGAGACACGGCCCAACAACAATTGAAAGGTTTCGGCCTAACCATCATAATAGCCCATGAAACCTTAAGGTGTTCGGTCCAATACGTATCGTCATATAATCAATCGACCTCTCATTCCACTAACACCTTTAATACTCCAAGTGGGGTTTTGATTAGCAGTCCCAAAACAGAAAAAAAAATAACTCAATCGATTTAATATCAATATCTGTTATCGTGATTTAGGTAGAAAACAAGGTGGGGTATTTGGTTATCATATTATTCTCCAACATAATTATCATCATCATTCTCTTTTCCTTTGTCATCTTCCTTCTTTAAAAATCGTATAGTAACGGATCGAAATAGAAATCAAGGTAGAACAGAAGAGAGCGTGTTGTTGAACGTGAATAGATAACAGAAATTTGTTGTTCGAAAGGAAATGAGAAAAATATTAACTATAACGGTTGGTGGTGGTGTTTTTATGGTGATTCTTTGGTTCTTGGATTATAAATAAAGACGTCGAAGCAACAGTAGCGGACTGTAGCTTCTGTAAATGATAATTCTTTGTGGGTGTCGTACGAGATGCAATCATAGTTAAATATGGTGGTGATTTTGGGTTTGATTTTAGATAGAACAGAAAATGAAAAGAGTAAAACTAGAATGGTGGTGGTTATGGATCTTTGATCAAAACAGGAACATAAAATAATGGTAATTTAAAGGTGGTACTTCGGTTTATGCAGGTGGTGTTTCTCGGACTAGAATAGGAGCGAGAGAGAGATTGAGGGTGGCGATGGTGATGTCTTGATGATATCAAATGGTCGACGGTTGCTATGTTAGTTATATGTAATGTATATATATATATATATATATATATATATATATATATATATATATATATATATATATATATATATATATATATATATATATATATATATATAGAGAGAGAGAGAGAGAGAGAGAGAGTTGTGAGGGCTTGATTTGTAAACAAGAACATTATAATCATATTACTAATCCCACTCATGGATGGAAATAAAATGGACAAGTAGATGTTGATAGCTGTATCTTCATATCAATATGGCAACTATATGCATGTATATATAAGACTTTGATGCAAGTTAAATTCAAAAGCAATGAATCATTAAAAATTCAATCACATCTAATCTAACTATGCACACATATTTTATAATATATGAAAAAGTGATTAATCAAATACAGATGCATATATACTGTTGATTGATAGTAATAGATAACTTACATAATCTTAATTCAATAAGATTTATATATAACTATTTATTTTTGTTGCTGTCAGTTCTTTAATCCCGTGATTAACCAGGTGGGCCGAAGAGAGAACTCATCCACTCAAATGGTTCCTTTTATTAATTGAGTAAGTAAAGTATTATACATTAAAAAGGTTGATCATCTATCTGCTATGATTAATAAATGACGTGGGATAAATAGTGGTGATTAATATTATAAAGCAAAGGTGATAATGTTATATATTGTGCGAAATTGTAATTGGATCAATTTGCTTTTGGCGTTTTCCTTTTCTTTGTTGGACGACACATTATAATCAACAATACCCACATGCCAAAAAGTTTTGCCAGTGGATTGTAGGAGGGATATATATAACTATTATTATGATAATAATAGTAAAAGAAGTAGTAGCCTACCGACAATTTATCAGGGAAAGTATATCGAGGTCCGTTGTTACTCAGTGGCGGATAAAAGTCTTCCGAAAAATTCCAAATTTTTAAATTAACCATATTTATTTATTTTGGCCATTATGGTATAAAATTCGATTATTAATTTATTAAATAAAACTTACATTAATTATTTACTCCCAACCCCAAATAAAATATAAGAATTTTTAAAATTAAACAATTAGTCCCTAATTATATTTTTAATAAACCTATAGTTTATATAACTCATTTTCGGATCACCGTTTATTTTAAAATCATATAAGTTTGAATTTAATTTGTTTAATATCAATCGGAACATCAAACGAGTATTACAATCATTAAATATTTATTTTCAACATACTTTATTTATATATATAGATATATTTTAAATAATAATTATTATAATATCCTATTTTTATTTTATTAATTTTTAATAACAACAACATATAATACTTCAAATTATATTTCAAATTATTATTTATATATATACATACACACATATCTATTTACAATTAATTGTTCGTGAATCGTCGAGAGCAGTCGAAGGTCAATTGAATATATGAACATCGTTTCAAAATTTTCTAGACTCATCATTACATATTTTGCTTATCGTATCGAAATCATATAAAGATTAAGTTTAAATTTAGTCGAAAATTCCCGGGTCGTCACAATTTCATCTTAAACCTCATTTGTATCTGACGATTACAATCTGCATTCAAACATTTCATGATTCTTGAAAACACCTCAATCGAGAGGATGAACCAACTGCACTTCAGCTACGGAAGAAAAGATTGATGCATATAGTTATGCACCTGAAAACACTCGAAACCTGAGTGAAAGTTTAAAACGTATTTGTGCTAGCTCCTTTGGCATTGTTATTTCCGAAAATCACTTTACAATACCTTTCCAAAGTAGTCAATTTTGTCACAGCTTCAGCAAATCAACTTCGACTTCCATTCGAATTAGCCTTATTATAACCTCAATATATAAGTTTGCCTGTCGTCATCGTTACCGGGAAACCATTTATATTCCACCACAATAGCAGTAAACTTGCCAGCAACTTCATTACTCATTAGCTAAGTCTCTCCGAAGAACTATTATATCTATTCATTAAAACCCTATCATGTACTCATCAGGATATGTGACGGTGATTACCCTATCAAATACCGGGAAGCATCAATCAGCATCTTTAATCTCGCAGTGTTTCTACATCAACAGTTAAATGTATACGTATAACATTTATCTCTTAGAATCATGATATTTCATTCTGAAATTCTGAAAAGCACCCAGTCTAAGAATCAATACTTTGAATTTTGAAAAGTTGAATGAAGCAACAAAAACTGTAAACGACCTCAACAACCAAAAGTTGATGATAAAGAATTGTATGTTGGCAAAGCTCAGAAAAAGTTTGAAAATGAAAAACTGATTGAGCAAACTACGAAGGGGTCTCTGCACAAATCACAAGGACTAAACTTGTACATTAAGAATCCTAATGTTTCTGTTTTCGATGAAATCTTTAGCGAATACCTTGCTTCTGACTCCAAACTCTTGCGAACAAATTTTCTTCACCATCCTTCGATATTAGAAATTCCAAGATATCATCGTATCTTTTATTATAAATATCCTCCATATTTCTGAAGATATTTTCATAACTATTCTTATCTGAAATCATTAATCTCTTTTACTATCAGTGTTACATCATATAGAAACTGTTAGTTTCTATATTCTGTAAACCTTCGAATTTAAAATATGAATGTTTTCAAGTAATGTTGGGAAGTGAAGCATGAATTAGTATAATATAATGACACTTGATCAACGTGATTATATTACAGTAAGTCATGCTGAGTTTCTAATGAAACGTAATGATTCACAGATCATAACGTCATCATATGTCATGTTACATAACTCTTTCATTCTGATTAACTTCTGAACATATCAAGAAAATATATTCTTGATAGTTCTATTCTCAGTGATTCTGGTAATTTGACAAATCAAATCGTGCTATTATGTTCTTTCTTGCTTAGAACATTAAGTTCATTCGAAACTCCATACTTACGAATTCTGGACCGTTACTCGCTTTACTAAAGGTCGAGAAGATAATAAAAAGGCAAAGAGCTCCAAAGTATAAGAGAAAATATAAAGCCCAATAACAACACGAAGGTTACAAACTGTGGATATTAATACGAATAACAACATAAAGACACGGTATAATTAAGAATAGTATCAACCCAAGGTAATAGTAAAAGTAAACCAATTTTTTTTCTGGTGAAAGATTGAAAAGAAGGATGACAGAAACAATAATTAGAAAAAATATCAAGGATTAGAATGGGATTAAGCATTTTCATAATCTTTTGGATGTATGAACTAAGAAAGAAAGTATAGGAATGGTGAGAATAATGGAACTGAAGAGTTTAATTTATAATAGAAATATCAGACAGAGTAATCGAGGCAGATCACCGTATTTAATTATAGAGATCTTAATTTCCTTATTCGTCGAAGAATCAAATCTTTCGGATTTCGAAGATTTTCTCTAAATCCCTTGAATTTCGGAATTCAACCATGGCTAGTCAAAAGTATGACGAAACCTGTCTTTCTCATTTCACTATTTAGTGATAGCTTCATTCGTACGTTTCGAGTAATTGAATTGTTTTATCCATATTACTCAATGATGATAAAACTCCAATTATCAGCTCGTATGTGTCATGAAAACATTTTTATTGTTAGCCATGACCACCTCACTCAAATTTCGGGATGAAATTTCTTTAACGGGTAGGTACTGTGACGACCCGGGAATTTCCGACCAAATTTAAACTTAATCTTTATATGATTTCGACACGATAAGCAAAGTCTGTAATGTTGAGTCTCGAAAACTTTGGAACTATGTTCATATGTCAATTGACCTTTTGATTATTTCCGACTATTCACGAACACTTGTTTGTAAATAAATAAATATATATATATATATATATATATATATATATATAAATAAAAGTATATATATATTTATATAATATTTTGAATTAATAAAGTATACTTTAATTTAAAATGTAAAATGATATTTAGTATAATTAAGTTATTGTTAAAATATATATACATATATATATATATATATATATATATATATATATATATATATATATATATATATATATATATATATATATATATATATATATATATATGTTACTATGAATCTATATATTATTTTTATAGAATATATATAATATATAAATATTAACTATTCAATAAATGTCATTTTATAATATAATAATACATAAATAATAATATAATAATATTATATTATATTAAATTGTGAATTTGAAAATAAATGATAAATTAATATTATTAGTATTACTTTCATTATTATTATTTATAAAATCAGTATTAATCTTATTATTAATATTATTATATTAATCTACTTAATTATTTAATTACACCGATTATATAATCAGATAAATAATAGGATCGGTTTAACATAGCAATCAAACTGTGGATAATTTTTGTTCTGTCCCTAGTTTGTTAGAGGTCAAGCTCAGATTAAAACGCAAATAAAAGGATCGATTACTTCAATTTTTAGCTTTTATTTTTTTTATGTATTTATAGTACTGATCGAATATCTTTGTGTCGATATCTTTGGGCTATCAAACAAAGAATTACACTGTGTTTTCAACAAACTCATTCAGCCTTATATTCTCAATATCAATTACGATCACGTCTAACAGCTATTAAGTAATTAATTAAACAAAGGAATGTACGATTGTTGTTACAAGTCAATATCTGATTTAATTCTTTTCTTGTTTCTTCTTCTTGTTTGAAGAACCCTGCCAGCTTTATGTTATATATTGACTTCACAAATTGTCCTTCAAATCTCGTACTGCATAATTCTGTCGACAACACACATCACATAATGTGATTCATATTCTCCTGCTCTATATCTAAATAACTACTTATGCATGTCTACATAATGGGACTTACACAAAAACATTTACATAGAAATACCTGGGAATCATAATCGAACCTGATCATCACCACCTCATCCTTCATTTAATCACCTTTCTTTCGCCACTACTCTCTCTCTTTCTTTCTTTCCTTTTCTACTCGTGGCCTTGTTGTTACATCCTGTTCGCAACCATAACAGTCTTCATACATAAACTGCACACGATTACTACTGCAGCTATTTGATTTCTGTTTTCTGTTCTTGTTAAACCGTAACAATCAACCAAAGACAACACCATTTTATCTACTATTTTTCTTCTGTTTCTGCTTGAAAGCCTTCTACAACGAATATATTTTTTTTCTCCTCCTTCGAACGACTGGTGCACAGATGCAGTTCATGTCTCCTGCTTCATTCTAATTTTCGAAATTGTTTCTACCACACTTGAGTGCTCTTGTATTTTAAAAACCGAACCATTGAAGAGGGCTGCTAGTGATTATTTCTTCTGTGTAACTGACTTATATACGACAAGTAACCACTTGTTTATTAGAGAATAGAAAAAGAAAAGAACCTTAGATTTTATATTGCAACTTAGTCGACTATTTATGGTTGTAAAGAGGAAATAACATGCCTTTTTGTTGGTTTCTTTTGTGGCCAACACCATCACACACCTAAACCCCACTTGAAGTTATTAAAGATTCATTATGTGAGTTGTAAAGAAATGATAATGATGGTGAATGTTCGAAGACTCCAACTGGTATCGTAATATACAGCTATTTTTTTTAATTAATGATAGTGGGTCGATAGTGATGTTAAAATGAGAGGCTAATCCATTTAACTATTAAATAATAGGGAAACAGATTTAATTGAACGTTGGTATGATCTTCTCTTACTGTTGTGATCGTCAAATACAAACCAAACAACCCCACACATACTCAATAACTTCCTGATATTTCCTTTTATTAAATAAACCGAACACATTTAAATTATTTCATGGATCCTTTTGTGTCGGGCTTTCCTCTTCTTTTGGACTTACGAAATTGGGCCATGAAAACAATGAAATACCTGCTTTCCTATTTCGGTTCCATCCATCGCCATGTAATTGTCTTCTCCGTTTCCTTCAATTCGATGCAGCACGCTTTTGTTTCCATTATAACAAAAATAATGATGAACATGATATGATAATGAAGATATTACGGGTTCCTGCTACGGCTATTACATCGGACTGGACTGATCATTTAAATAGGATATCGGGCCGTAATTGGGCCACCATAACTGGGTTGAAATCTTGGGCCGTTGAAGTATTTAATTGGGCTCCTTTTTTATTTAATGGACTACTTCTTCTAGGCTTTAATGGACGGGTTAAATAGTTTAGAATATCAGTTATAATAAGAAATGAAGGGAACAGAGGCATGGTTAGGGGAGTGGTTC
This sequence comes from Rutidosis leptorrhynchoides, assembly GCF_046630445.1. Lineage (NCBI taxonomy): Eukaryota > Viridiplantae > Streptophyta > Magnoliopsida > Asterales > Asteraceae > Rutidosis > Rutidosis leptorrhynchoides. The sequence continues at coordinate 660,411,759 of NC_092333.1, read as the reverse complement.
TTTGATTGAGAGATCATGAGTTCGATCCTTGTCTGGGGCATTTTATTTTTGGAAAAAGCTTTTGAGGTAGTTAAGTTATCTTTATTATTATTATTATTATTATTATTATTATTATTATTATTATTATTATTATTATTATTATTATTATTATTATTATTATTATTATTATTATTAGTAAAATCATTATTTTTAGAATTATTATTATTAGTATATATTATTATTAAACTTATCATTTTTTATTAAAAGTACTATTTTTATTAATATTATCATTTTATCATTTAAATTAAAAGTATCATTTTTAACCCTATTATCATTATTATTATTTTTATCATTTCTAATATTATTTTAGTATTAATATAGTTTTAACAAACAAAAGATATATATACATATATATACAAAAATGTATTAAATACATATAACATAACAAAATTAATATTTTTAATTATTATTTTAAATATATAAAATAAATATATGAAACATATATGTTATCAATATAAAAATGATATAACTAATAAAATTTAAAAATATAAAAATTTATTCGATTACAAGTATATGTGTTAATATATATATATATAAATGATTTAGGTTCGTGAATCCGAGGCCAACCCTGCATTGTTCAATTTAGTCATATGTATTTTTACTACAAAATACATTAGGTGAGTTTCATTTGCTCCCTTTTTAAATGCTTTTGCAATATATATTTTTGGGACTGAGAATACATGCGCTACTTTTATAATTGTTTTACGAAATAGACACAAGTAATCGAAACTACATTATATGGTTGAATGATCGAAGCCGAATATGCCCCTTTTTGCTTGGTAACCTAAGAATTAGTAAACCGATCTACTAATTGACGCGAATCCTAAAGATAGATCTATTGGGCCTAACGAACTCCATCCAAAGTACCGAATGCTTTAGTACTTCGATGTTGTTTTTATCATGTCCGAAGGATTTCCCGGAATGATAGGGGATATTCTTATATGCATCTTGTTAATGTCAGTTACCAGGTGTTCACCATATGAATGATTATTTTTGTCTCTATGTATGGGACGTATATTTATGAGAACTGAAAATGAAAATCTTGTGATCTATTAAAATGATGGAAATGATTATTTATGTTAAACTAATGAACTCACCAACCTTTTGGTTGACACTTGAAAGCATGTTTATTCTCAGGTACGAAAGAAATCTTCCGCTGTGCATTTACTCATCTTAGAGATATTATTTGGAGTCATTCATGACATATTTCAAAAGACGTTGCATTCGAGTCATTGAGTTCATCAAGAATATTATCAAGTCATTTATAGTTTAGATATATTATGAAATGGTATGCATGCCTGTCAACTTTCGATGAAATGAAAGTTTGTCTTTTAAAAACGAATGCAATGTTTGTAAAATGTTTCATATAGAGGTCAAGTACCTTGCGATGTAATCATATGTTATTGTATTCGTTCTTATGGATTAGGATGGGTCTTTACAGTATTCTCGAGTGCTACCACTCGAGCGTGAAGCTCGTTGACTTCTTCTATTATTTCGAGATGATTGGCGGTTGGAACAAGGGGGTGAATAAGATCTAAAATCTTCGATATTATATATTCGTGACGGGATACCCTGGAAAGAAAAGAGAAAATGGTGTTCCAAACTGGTTCACATGTAAGTGCTTCAGGATCTTCGCCAAGAGGTAAATTTGGTTGGTAGAAGGGATCACCTTCTTCTTACCTCCATTGATTGAGTCGGCTACGAACCCATCCCCAATTCATCCAGAATAGATGATGGCTGATTGGTTCATTTGTTCCGGTTATGTTGTCGTTGGAGCTCGAGGAGTTCGAGAAATTCATATTATGTGTTTGGAATAGGGTTTGATATGAAATGGGTATTGAATACTGAATGATATATTCGTATCCTTGAATACGTATTTATAGCAAAAAGATTTCCGTAATTTACGGAGGAAATTTAGGAAAAGTGGTAGACAAAGTTTACTGGGATAGATATGATAAGATATGATTTTGTCTGTACATCATCTATGCAATAATCACAGTATGACGTGTCGAGACTTTAATTATTAAGCAAATGCTTTCCAACAAGGATTGATAGATATACTTTCGATTAAATACTTTCAATTCGTAGTGGCCTATTCAGGTCTAGGGGCTTGAGCTATAGGATCCTTTAAATCGGTAATCCAAACCCTTCCATTCTAGAGTTTCGTAGACTCCATCCGTCAAGAAAGTTCAATGATAACGAGAAAGCAAAGATAAACATACTCAACTTTATTATTAAACGAGTAGAGGTAAACCTCTTTATTACACTGAAAAAGAAAGTACTTAGGGCAAAAGCCCTTACAAGAAAGGAAATCTTAAAACCAGAACTAATAATGAAAACAGAAAACATGGATTTCCTAGTAGGAAATAGGAAATAGTTTAAGGCATAGCCTTTACATAGATAGAAACTAGGAAATATTAAGATTGAAGTAATCTTCATATTTCTTCTTCTCGTCCTCAACCTCCTTCATAAACTTCTCAAACTTGTCATTTTTAGCCTTTTGCTTGTCTTGAAGGTACTCGAGGTTGTCGTAAAGATTAGAAACATCATTGTTGATTACATGGTACTTGTAGTCCCTCATAGAAAGTTGATTATTCATGCGGTTTTCCTCCATCTTCAATCTAAGGTCAACATCTTCTCTTAGATAGACAAGAGATTGCTTTCCCCAGCGGGAATTGCGTTCTTCATCAGCCTTCACTTTCATCACTTTCTCCATCACTTTTTCTGGGTTATACTTTACAAGTTCTTCTAGCCTTTCGGTTTGAGTTCCGAAGGATTCTATGATGATCTCTTTCAAGATTTTGTTTTCTTTCTCTAGGTTATTTAGACGCACCTCTATCTGAGCGATGTTTTCACGAAATGGTGAGCTAGCCCTTTTTGATGGACCGGCTTCATCAACAGTAGCGGTTTCGGTTTGCTTTCTCTTTAGAGATAAGTTTTTAGATGATTCCTCAATAGGCACTTTTTCGGGCTCGTAGCCTGAGTAGTCACCATTGTAGTTAGGAAGGCTTTGAATCGCTTCCCATTCAGAAGTACTCGTTGGTTTATATACCGATGAATGATTAGAGCCAGAGTTAGCAGAATCAACAGGTATCGCATTTGAATGTGGTGGCATAATTGGAGTTTTGCAATCTGCTCTGATAGAGCCAGAGTCAGCAGAATCAACCTGCTCTGATACCAATCTGTCACACCCCCAAATAGTGCCTGGGATATTTGTGACTAATTATATCAAATCACAGTTGTATAAACGAGAACGACTCTATATGAGATGTTTTATTGAGTTTTGCAGCGGAAGATAAATAGATTACATTGTATTTAGAACATTAAATGTCTTTAATTTATATGATATGTAATGAAGACTCCAAGCATAGCAAGCAATCATCATTAAAGCAGGAGATATACAGCGGAAGCAATATTTAAGTACCTGAGAATAAACATGCTTTAAAAAGTCAACACTAGATTGAGTGAGTTCATAGGTTTATCATAAATCAATAGTTCAGTATAGCATTAGACCACAAGATTTCAGTTTAAAGTTGATTAATACCAAATATATTAATCGAAAGAGTTGCTGTTTGTAATATCACGACTAAACAAAGTTACCCCGTGACACTTGTTATTCATGTCGTTGAATCATTACTATGTATCCAAAGACCAACGGTCAAATGGACAGAGACGTCACTCTCAGTAACGCTACTCACAATAACTAAGCTTGCATCTTATACCTCAGCAATTAACGATATTACGGTGGGGATTTAGCATGCCAAAGCACGTATATAGCATAAAAGTTTGAGTACTTGTGTCTAAACGTAAAACAGTTATAAAAGTTGCGCATGTATTCTCAGTCCAAAAATATATATAAAAAGGGAGCAGATGAACTCACTATACGATATGATAGTTTGTAGTAATTATGCGTATGACAGTACTGAACAAGTGTAGAGTTGACCTCCGATTCATGAACCTATATCAAGTATATATATTAACACATATACTTGTAATCGAATAAATTTATATATGTTATTTCATTTGTTATGTATTTATGTAGTTATATATAATATATATATATATATATATATATATATATATATATATATATATATATATATATATATATATGTTTGATTGGTATTATATTAAAAATATCTAATTTGTTATATATGAATATTTATATAAAAATGTTAATATGTTTGTTATATACTTATATGAAATATAATTATAGTATACGAAATAAGTGTATTCAATGTACAAAATATTGATTTGTAAAAATAATAGTTTCGATAATAATGATTTACCAATAATTATAATAATAATGGTAATAAGAGTAATTTTAATATAAATGATAGCTTTACTAATAATTATAAAGTAAAGATGATAGTAAAGACGATAATTTTTTTAAAAATGATAATAACGATAGTAATTTTTAATAATAATAATACTTACTTAATAATAATAATAATAATATTCTTTTTTGTAATTATAATCATAATAATAATAATAATAATAATAATAATAATAATAATAATAATAATTATAATAATAATAATAATAATAATAATAATAATAATAATAATAATAATAATAATAATACATATATTAGTGATAACAAAATAATTTTAGTAATAATGATAATAATAATAATGACTTTAATACTTAGTGATAATAACGATAATAATAATACTTGTAATACTTATAATAATAATAATACTTATTCAAGTCATGATAAAACTAATATTAATAGTAATTAGGATAATAATTAGAATAATAATAATAATAATAATCATAAATAATAATACTAGTATAATAATAGCAATGATAATAATAATAATAATAATAATAATAATAATAATAATAATAATAATAATAATAATAATAATAATAATAATAATAATAATAATAATAATAAATATAAGAACTACCTTATAAGGCTTTTTTCAAAAAAATGCCCAAGGCGAGGCTCGAACCCGAAACCTCTCGCTAACACGCAAACACACAACACCACTCGACTGCTTCTGTCTTCTGTTTTTAATCCAAACTATTTTTCTTTAACCCTTTTTAATTTTTCACCATCTTCTTCAACCCAGTCAACCAGTATCATCATATCATGTTTTAAGGTCGAATTAAAACGTGCAAATTAAATGGAAACACTCATAAACTGAAAAGGGTGTTCTTGATAATAAAAAAAATAAAAAAAATAATACAGTAATATTACTGCTGCTACTGTCGCGAGTTTAAAAAAAAAAAAAAATCTTGCTTTTGATTTTGAGAACGTTATAGACCAAGATTACAACACGAAAAAGATTTCATTTCACTCCTAGAAACTTTCTAAGCAATCAATTGAACTTGAAACACAAAAACAATTACGAATTTCGCGATGATTAATCTGTTTGACTTCTGAAATCAAAACTTTGACTCGAAAATTAAACTTCGATACGATGAATTGGAACTTGATAATTTGCAGATAGTTTACATGAATAATTCCTAACAAGACTGCCTTTATAGATTTTGTAATTGATTTCGAAATCGAGCTTTTGATTTAAACATGTCGTAACAGGGGTCGGCGAAAGAAAAAAAAATATTTCTGTTTAATTTATCAGCAATTGCAGTAATTTATAATTGATAATTGGTAATGGGGATGATTAGGTTAACACTTGTTTAAACAATAGTCGTGGGTGTCGACAATGAATCATACACAGGAAAATAAAAAAAAATTAAAAGCAGATAAAATAAATAAAAAGCAGATATCTCGATGGATTTAAAAAGCTGATCATGATAATAAAAAAAATAAACAGATAAAGCAGATCAAGATTTTAAAGAATATATATAAAAATTTTAAGTGCTGATAACCTAATTTAGGTATTAGGTATTCTTTTAATTTATTTAACATTAATATTTAATAATTATATTAATAATAATAATAATAAATAATAATAATGCAAATAATAATAATAATGATAAAAAAAAAAACTTATTACTAAAGATAATTTTAATAACCATACTTATTCTAAAAAAAATACTAATACTAAGATAAATGAAAATAATAATAACTTTTATTATTTTTATAATAACAATAATAATAGTAATCATAATGATAATTATAGTTATAAAATTAATATTAATTGGTAACTAATATTAGTAGTAATAATAATAATAACTATAATATTAGTGATACTAGTAATAGTAACAATAATAATAATAATAATAATAATAATAATAATAATAATAATAATAATAATAATAATAATAATAATAATAATAATAATAATAATACTTGTAAATGATAATGGTTAATGATATATTATTAAAATGATATTAATAATAATATTAATATAACGAATAATTACTAATGCATAATTATTTACGAATAATTGTTCGTGTTTGTCGTAGTTTAATGGAATTAGTTTAAAATTTTTGAGGTTCAGTTCAGCTGACTTTGGTTATCGTGTCAGAATCACATAAAGATTTAGTTTAAGTTTAGTCGGAAATTTCCGGGTTGTCATATCATTAATAAGGTTATATACGTACGAAGTATATAACATTTTCGTACATAACATTTCATGATCTTCCTGCTTTGTTTATGAGTTTTGACAAAGAACAAAAGTGAAAAGAATCAAGTATTTTTGATTTATAAGGAAGTGCAAAAGAAAATATTATGGACAGTAATCTTTACACATGTTTATATTTCTCTCCTTAACACCATCTATAATTTCTATTAAATTTATAAAATGATGATATCATAAATAAAGTTTTTCCTTTATTAAAAAAAATCAAAAAAAAAAAAATCTAAGCAACTTAGGTGACATCATTAATCATTTAATTTACAATTAAAAAAAATCTTTAAGTGACCACATCATCATTTGTACAATATTTGAAACATTATATACAATCTTATAATACAACACCTCCATAACTATATGTACAAACTTTAAAACAAATTGTACAATCTTTTACAAAACACCCATGAAAATATGTACAAACTTTGAAGCATATTGTATAACCTTTATATAATAATTGTATTATAATTTTTAAAAAAATTCAAGAGGCATTTGTTATTACTACTAATTATTATTAAAATATAAATACTCAACTTTTTAGACAAAATTTATTATTATTATTTATAATAATAATAATAATAATAATAATAATAATAATAATAATAATAATAATTATTATTATTATTATTATTATTATTTTTTTTTTTTCCCTTCAAATATAGGTTCATTTACGAGATTAGTTACGTTTACATATGTATGTGAGATACATGTCTCAATAAAAGTTTGTAATGTAGGCTTTATGACAAAAAATATAGTAATTGTGATGAAAATTGGAATAGGGTGGTGATGAAGTAAATGTAGTTAATTTATTCTGATCAACTTAACTACATCAATATGTTTGTAAAAACGAGAAGTTTCTTGGTCAGAATTCGTGGTTCCACGGGTCATTAAACTAAATGACTTTAACATTTACACTCACTTAATACATAAAACATATAAAACTAAAATATATAAAACTGTTTCGTTTAAACAAACTCGTGGTTTCACGCAGTGGCGTTACCAAGATTTTTTTTAACGGGGACAAAAAAAATTTAAAACCTTAACAATTTTTTGGGGCAAAATATAGAGGTTTTGGGCAAAAAATGAAGATTTTTAGGCAAATTATGGAGGTTTTGGGGCAAAATTTGAAGGTTTATGGGCAAAATTTGGAGATTTTTGGGCAAAATTTAGAGGTTTTGGGAAAAAAATATGTAGCTGTTGGGGGCAAAAAAAAAAAAATCCAGTGGGCAAAGTCGAAAAATTCAAAAATTTTACACTGAAAATTGCAAATTCACTGGGGGCGGCTGCCCCCGCTTATCCCTTCTAAAAAACGCCCCTGATTTCACGGGTCATTTCACTAGTTTTTCAAAATATTTTTCTTTCTATCCAAACACCAATCGTAAATCTAAATAAGATGGTACTTTATAAATAACTAGCTTAAGACCCGCAAGATTTGCGGGTTTCGGCAATAAAAATTACACAAAAAATATATAATTTTTGAGCACATAAATGAAATAAAAAAACAGTGTATAAGAAACAAATATAGGCAAAGCATGAAGTTAAATAAAATTGTAGATTATGAATTAAGTATTATAAAAAGACCGAAATGCTAAATGTGCAAATTAAACTAAAAACCAAGTAGAAAATAGATACACAAAATTAAATATGACCCGAAATGCTTTCATTCTTTCGTTCAGCTGCCAAGCTCCATCGATGGTGTCAAATCCGGAGTATTCCACTCTATTAAGACGAAGATACATGATGTTTCATTTTCTTAACTCGTTCAGCTCTTAAAACGAAGATACATGATTTGCTCCACTCTTTTAAGATGAAGATACCTGTTGTAAACTTTCATTCTTTCGTTCAGCTGCCAAGTTGTGAAGATGAAAATACATGATTTTTCATTTTCTCTACTAAAGATCGGACTCCATGCCTTTGACTTTTTACTTTTGGTGTGCATGATAATTGGCACCTACAATTAAGTTCATCTTATGCCAACTGTAACTATAAATAAGAAGAATAAAAACCAAGTATGAAGTATGAATACTTTCAAGGTAGCTCAGAAACTCATGGCTGCACATAAGTCATTTGTGTACGTAAGTGTTGAAGCAAAAAAATCATGTCAATGGGTATACTGCTTATCCTGTTACCAGCTTCAAATCTCCTACATCAATGCAACCTGATTTCGCATCCGCCATCAACCGGTTCTTGTAGCTACCAGCCTTTAACGGCCTAACAAAAACGTTAAGGTTACACTCTCGAGAAACACTTTAGCATCTTTGACCACTACACTCAAAAGTCCACGTATACATAGTGCAAGCGCGTCTTGAATCACACCTTTAGTTTCAATAAACAAAAATGTCCCACTTGAAAGCTCAGAAATTGAGTGTGTCGATGAAGCATCGTGGTCTGCAGCGAACCCAAAAGCATGTACCAGTATATTGATTCCCGAGTTTCCATCAACATTATGAATAAACTTAGGACGGAATAATTTGTAATTCAAATGACATTTTACACCACCTGGGTTCGAACTTCCATTCACAGTATACGTATCTTCTCGATCTGATAACAAAATTACACTCGCAACCGGGTTGTTCTCCCGTCGATCTTCCATAACTTTCACGCCTCTTCTCGGACCTTCTGCAATATTGGTGTCGCCATTCGCCACCAATGGAGCATCAAAACAAACTGCAAACATGTTTATGGTCTCCCATAAACAGTCACCATGCTAAGTCGTAAAAATTGGCTTGTCAAAGATGTTTAGCAACATTTATATTCATCAACAGCAACTTCAATTTTTCACAAAAAAATAAAGCTGAATATAAGAAGATTAAATAAAAATCAAATAAAAAAATAAAAATATTAAATAAAAATAAAAAATAACAAAATAGCTAAATTAACTGAATATAAGAAGATTAAATAAAAAAATAAAACTAAATATAAGATAATTAAAAGAAATAAAACTGAATATAAACAAATTAAATAAAAATTACAAGTATACCAATAGATGGGTAAAAATTATTTTACAGATGATTGTCATGAATTAAGACTTACCATATAGGAGTTTTATTTGGTTTCTTTCCAAGTCAAATTGCTAAATTGACCCATTCAGAAAATACTGACATGTTCAAATCAAGAGACATATTCCCCCTTTTAACAATGCAACCTTTAAGCAAAGAGACCAAAACACTATTTCTCGTAGAAGCTTTCTAATTCTACGACAGACAAGCTTCTTCTATGTTTCGAATATCATCACAACTGACATCCAGAAGGTTAAAGCACAAACTGATACTTATATATAAAAAGCTTATTCTATGATTATAGTAATTCTACATTTTAACAAAGCCCAAGTAAGAGCTCATGTTGTTCTGCAGCATCATTAGACCATTTAGGTCAAAGGAAAAAGAAAAGTCATATAAACATTTCACCATAAAATTATGATACAATTGTTAACCAAAAAATTTAAGTTCTACATGAAACCATTTAACAACAAATCTCTCCACATCAAATGCAAGGCCCTACATAGAAATAAAACCTAAGCTAACAGCAATGTTCAGTTGAGTGTCAATCATGACATTCATACTAAGGTGATCTAGATTATAGAAATAAACTTTTTAAGATGTCAGTTTGCTCGAATAAAACTAATTATCCTTCCCGGCAAATTGTAATGTAATATTGTAATTACACATATAGCATACAATCTTCTTAATTCTTTTTGTTCCATCAGAAGATCCACTATATATATTTTCTAAAAGCTCTTGAATAAACTTGTTGATCATAAAATCTTTATAACACAATGACCCATGTAAACTAACTGATGTATACACTTTTAAAACCTGAGCTCGGACATGTTACAGATGGTTCCGTTGTTTATTTTTAATTGTTTGATTCCAAAAAATCAAACCTACAGAATAAACCATCATCAAAATACCTATACTTAGCATACGTGGAACATCATCAAAATATATATAACAACCAACATTCCCATAACAGCAACATCAAACCAAGTATTTAGGAGAATATAACAACATCAAACAAATGACATTCAATGACAAAGAACGATTTCCTAAATGAGGAAAAATGTGTGCACACCTGAATAAAATGAATAAGCTCCACTTCAAAGAGAACTTCTTCAATAAGGGTTTAGACGATTACTGGAGACATCGTAAATTTATGGGAATGATAAAGAACAATCTAAAGGGCTAACCTCAACACAAAACAAAACTAATGGGAATGATAAAGTATATTTTTCGCTTCAATTAAATTAAAGAACCAACATTACTCGTAAATTATACCATCACTTATAGTTACTGTTCAGACTGCACTTCACATTAACTTTAAACGTTTCTGTGAACTAAAATCAGAAACACGTAGCATTCAATTACAGAACAGATTTCTATGTCAATAACAAATCTTAAAATCTGAAAGATAGAAAAGCGAAAGATCCATTAAAATACTTTAATACAAAAGGTTGAATTATGATGTTAACTCAACCAGGTAGTAACCACCTTCCAAAAAAATTGTTTGACCTAGTCGTAGCTGGTTATGAACCACTATACAACCACATTATTGGAACCCTTAAAATCCTAATAAAACGGTAAACTATATGTCGACGTATTAATTCCCAATTGCAAACTTTTATTCACGTTCTGATGAATAACTAATTTAGCATTACACATCAATTACTTTCAAGCAAGACTGACTCGATATTTTTTCTAGATAAATATTAAATATAATTAGTTGATACAGAAACTCTAAGTTATATAATATGTGATTAATTTGAACAAATGATAAGATTAAAAATCATAACTTGAATTTCAGAAGCAAAAAAAAAAAAAAAAAAAAAAAAAAAAATGAAGACAACAATGACTCCAAGAACACGAACAACATCATAAAATATATCAGCAATAACATACGGAGTACTATTTAAACAACTGTTATGCTCAAACAAACAGGCAGCAAAACAATAACGGATATTAGACATAAAGCATAGCGGATGAGAAAGCAAAAGGTAAGATATTCAGTAAGCAAAAAATACATATAATCCACACATCAGTGAGCAACTTGTTAAATGAATGAAAAGACAGATACCTACCTTCAGCTTCTGAATGAACATGTAACTCAGATAATAATAGGTGCACTTCGTGTATGTTGGAAACCGATCGTTCTAGTATATGTTGAAACGAAACAGAAGACATTGGACAGAATAACTCAGATAAATGGCGGCGACGCCTCTGATTTAGACATTATCATGAATAATACGCCTCCTCTGGCTGCCTGCTGTGGCGACACCAAAGTTAACCCATAACCAATACACTGCTTTTTTTACTTGCCATTACGACATACTCCGTAATACACTATCGTACTGCTACTAACTACAAAATAGATGTCAAAAAACTAAATTTATAATGTATATCCACATGCCATGAATCATACAATAACTAAGCTTAGTATGAAAAAACCCTACTTAAAATACCAGGAAAAAACCTTTTAGCATGAAAAAAAGCTACTATAGGTAGGATTAGGGTTTACAAAATCACCCTCACCCACAACCATAAAATCTAAAAAATTATCTAATAATTTTAAGCATGTAAAAGTTACAGAAAAAATACCAGCAACTAATGGCGACAGCAGCAATAACGGAAATGTTTATGGCATTAAACCCTAATATTTGCCCTAAGTTCAATCGATTTTGAACAATCGGGAAGAAGGAATACTCCTGCAACAGGATTAACAGATGAAAAGAGAAAAAAAAATCGGTGAAATGTTGTATAAATTGCTCGAAATCAACCGAGTTTAACCCTATTTTCTCCTTTTAATGAAGAAAGCACGATGTACTAAACCCTAAGGCGCAACCACCACCGCCTCAAAAACATCAATTATTGACCAACGATTGCCGGAACATACAAATCTTCTTCGCCTGATTTTTATGGATGATGTCGTTCAATTGATTTGACACTGATAGATTTGTAACGCCACTGTAGAGGAGCCGATTGTAAGAGTAATTTCCCAGGAACAATTGTAAAGAGAAAAATGAAAATTTAGATTTTGCAAGAGCGACGAATTTAGGGTTCGTAAGTAGTAACTAAAAGGGATTATCGTGACCCCCATTCTGTGTAATTTCTCCCGTATGTTTAAATTTAGGGTAATTAGGGAAGTTTAAAGGTTAAATGTGACTTATTGCTCAATAATTGTAATGTAATGGATGGTTAGATGATAGGGGTAGTGAATGTCTTTTTATTAATCTAATAGTTGTAATTTAAGGAAATTTTTTTGTATATCTCAATTAAACTTTTCTTATAATGTATAGTGTAGATGTAGATGTAGATATACGAGTATTAAATAATCAAATATATTAAATAATAAATAATAAATCTAATCCAAATAAAGGGCAAAAACGTAAATCTTCTTGCGCAAAGCCGCGCGCTATCAGCCTATCACGGCCCTTATACGACCAATTTAGCCTTAGGGCTCAAATCAAGATTACATTAATTTTAAATTTGTCAAATTTGGGCAGCAGTATATTGACGATGGTAAACAGAAAGGAACGTAGGTTAGCGGCCAAAACATCGTCTAATCGAAGACTTAAACTTGATATTTTAGCGGAACCACCATCTGGTAATCATCATCTTCTTCATCCTTTATAATATCGTTAATTGGATTTGAACTGATTAAATTTTCCATTACTTGTGTTGATCGGACCGCGTTTGATGCATATTAGGTTATCGTTTGATGGATATCATATATTAATATATTGAATTGAATAGCAGTAGTATATGTGTTTAGGTTCTATGCAGATAGCATCACATGTTAGGATTAGGTCATGATGATGATGTTATCACATATCAGATACCAATTACCGTTAATGCCTGGTAGATAAAACTTATCCTGGTTTCTCTACTGAAAAATCGAATGTACCAATCGCTCGAAAAGCTAAATTTTTTGACAAAACTGGACCACTAATTTATAGCCAAGGTTGGGGCTAGGGTTTGTTTGTCAAGGGGACAAGATTATATCATAAACATGTAATTTTTCTTCCATACCGTTATACCTACAATTTAGCTGTTTATATAAAAGAATGATACAAGAACAATCAAATCAAATCTTAAATAAAAAGCTAAGCATAATACTTTATTTTTAAATAATTCTAGTAGAATTATTTTTATAAATAAACGGAAGACCTAAAAAGGGAGCCAACATAGCATTACAAAAGCAGTAGCTTCTAACGAAATGCTATACGAATTTTAGTACCTGATGACACCAAATAAGCACCTAAACTAGATCATTTCACAAAAAATAACTCTAGGATATGTCACCTAGCTTTCCTACCAAAACAAAAAAAGATAATCAGAAACTAACTATAATGCTAACAGTTCAACACTATTTATTACAAGTTTGAAATCTAAACCCCTTCCAACGCTTCTTTAACACCAACCAGCAAGTCAATCAATAACCATTTGCATCCCTTCCTGCACACTTGGATCGCTTGGATTCTGGTCATGTTGACTCTAATGATCATTGTCATTACTGAATTTTATAGGAGATTTTGGTGATTTGTCTAACAAAGAAGTTGGCGGAAATGCAAATAATGTTGCTGAGTCACCCGATTCACCATCTTCTTCAGGTGGGTTCCTACAAATTTCTTCATGGACTGATCTTTGTACAGTCCGTCATTGTATTGGTTGATGTTATACTATAAATGGGACATGTTTGCTCTACCAAGATATCGTTTTCAGACTGTTAGATGGCTGTGATATTGGGAACTCAATTGGTCATCTGAGCCCGTTCAACTTAGCCACTGTTTCCACTTTTTCTTTGATTGAAATTCCTGACATGTTATGTTGCACGCAGCATTTCGACATTTCTACAACATTAGTGGTTCGTATGTTTCTACCTTTTTGTGTTATTCTGAGTTACTAACTTCTTTCCAATGTTGCAGGTGGCCATGACTTGAAGTCCCGGTCCCGTAAAAATAGACCTTTTTGCAGTTAATATTAGTTTAGGCCACTATGAGAAGTTTATGTTAAGCATCTATCGGAAGATTAGTTGTAATCTGGGCCATGCATGAGTTGTTTTTATATGATCTGACAGGTTAGCATTTTGTGTTTCAGGTCAAAGGCCGGAAAATCCCCGGTTGTTACTTGGACAATATAGTGATGAAGAAGTGGAGGAAGAATCGGGTACGGATATAAATCATGATCCTGAAAAAACCTCCTTGGACGAGCTTGATAAGCAGGTCTGCATCGTACACTAAAGGATCTTTAGTAATTTAAATTTTGAGTTGACTTTTTCCGGTTGGCTTCACCAATGCAATGTTTTTTTTTTTTTTTTTCTATATTGACATTAGTAAATGACATTTTAAAAGAGACCAACGTCATTATTTGATCACCATGAGTAGTACTATTTTAGAGGTGGCAACCTTGAAGCCTATTTATATTCAGCCACGCCTGATTTGTGCGTTTGTCTAATTCTAATCAATTTTGTTATGAGCAGGAAAAGGTAGATAGTCACAAGGCTAAACGAACAGATGAAGATGAAAAAATCGTTGCTGACCAAGAGAACAAGGATCACTCTTCTTCACTCGATGTTTTGCCGAAGTTGGAGGAAAATGGTGTTATAGAAGATAATACGGCCGAGTCTTTGCATAGAGACGCAGATGCAGGGGAAACTTCGGGTGCACAGACAACACGAGATGTGGATTCTGGCTGGAAAATGGTGTTGCATGAGGAGAGTAATTCGTATTATTACTGGAACGTGTTGACTGGTGAAACTTCTTGGGAAGCTCCTGCTTATCTGACCCAAGGAAATGAATCTGCCTATGATCCTAAATCTGCTCCCGGGGCTGAAGAAAATGCAGATATGTATGCTCATGTAGCTACACAACCTAATAATGAATCCACAACTAGTACAATTTTTGAAGTCACAGAAATCAATGATACCAAAACCAATGTTGAAGTGCATAACGAAAGTTATGCAGATGTTGTGGTAAATGATAAAGTTGAGGGTAACCGTTATAAGGCAATAGATGATAAATTGTCAGATGAGGTGGTTCCAAGATATTCTAATGATGCTTTGAGTAATGCGGAAGCTCACAATACGGATTCTGGTTTTCATGATATGAATGTTCATATAAATCAAGGAACAGTTGGTGATCCGTCATCTGATTCTTTCCCTCTCCTACAACTTGGTGAAAGTCTGTTAGAAAAATTATGTTTGTTAGAAGGGTATATACTTGATCTCTGCTAATGTAATGCAGTTTTTATTTGCTTTTGTTGTATATTATTGTCACATTATTCGCTAATGTTTTCTTGTTGTTGATCTAAATTCCAGATCTGAAGATGCTAATGACCAGATATCAAAGTTGAAGCTCGAACTTCATATAAGACTTGCAGACATTAAGTCATTAGTACCTTACGGGTCATCGTTGCTACCCTTTTGGTTACATTCTGAAAACCAGCTGAAAAAGTTGGAAGCTGCAGTCAACAACGAAGTTCTAAAGTGCTCTCAAATTTCAAATGTTGATGAAATAAATGAGCCAGGACACAAATTACACGAAGGCATACGTGAAGCAACTCCCAGTGGTCTCCAAGATGATTCCATTCCCGTTGATACCGCATCCCAAGTAGAAACTGTAGAATCGCATGAAAATGAAACTATTGCAGATGCTGTTCCAGATGTGGGCCCTACCTTTGTAGAAGATGCTGACATGGATGTCGAGATGGAACTTGAAGAAGGCGAGTTTCGTGAATCGGAAGAAGATATTGACGTTCTACCTCCGCCTAATGGTGAATGGATTCCTCCACCACCGCCGGACGAAGAACCTCTACCTCCTCCACCGCCAGACGAGCCGCCTGAAACCCATCCATTTCCGCCAATCGCCTCAGAGTTGCAGACAGCACAACCTTACTCTTTTGGAGAACAATATAACTGCACTTACCCAGTGTCCGGGTATGAATACTACGGTCAAACAAACACCGAAGTCCCAAGTAATGGTTATTATGTAGATGCCAATGGATGTCAATATTATGCTGCAGTACCGAACTCATATCCTAATGTGACTTCAGTAATGAATCAGGGAGACTCTGTGACGTATTACCCATTACAATAAGGGTCAGTATCATGTGCAATAGGCGTCAGCAGTGTAGAAACATCTGGTTTACGAAAATCTGTCCATGAAAGCGTTGCTTCTGATCAAATCCAATCATCTACTGAGGTTCCTCCTAGTTCATTGTCTACTCGTTCAGCAACTTGTCTTGTAACACATGATGACGTATCTGTGGCAACAGCTCCTGCTGCTGCTTCGATCGCTACCTCAACAGAACCAGTTCCCAAGGTTCAACCTAAAGGTAAATTATGATGAAATGACTACCACCTTTAATAAAATAAAACAGTGCTATTCCATATTATTCACATGGAGTTGATTAACGTTGTGGAGGAATCGAAAATTGTGTCGCATAACCCGTCACCCTGTTAGGGTATTTAGCTTGATAATAGACTGCAACTTGTTTTTTTATCAATTACTTTTTTTTTCAGTTCAACGCAATAAAAAGAGAACAGTTGCTGCGGTATCCACTTTGAGATCCAATAAGAAGGTTTCCGGATTGGTGGATAAGGTAAAGTTTTGTTTAATATTGTTAAGCATTCATCTTTTACCATAGATCAACATCAATTGTTAGCTGTTTGCAGTGGAAGGCTGTTAAAGAGGAGTTGCATGATGAGGAGGAAGATGAACCAGAAAATGCTTTCGAGATTTTAGAGAAGAAACGCCAACGGGAGATCGAGGTTGGCTTCCCTTTCTTCTTTTTATATATTCATTTGACACGCATGATTGTGCGTATTATTTTATTATTTGGCCTTCTTATATGGCTGCTTATGGTGCCCCTTTTATTATGATGTAGCAATGGCATGCTCAGCAGATTGCTACTGGAGAAGCCAAAGACAATGCCAACTTTCAGCCCCTTGGTGGCGATTGGTAAAGCCGTTTGTACCTTTCTTCTTTTGTTTTCTTTTTTATATAAATTTTTGACAACTTTTGTAACGTAGTTTTGCATGTTTATTTAGGCGAGAAAGGGTTAGGCGGAAGAGGGCTAAAAAGTCATCTGATGTTGAAGAAACTCTAACAAAGACCATTGATGACACAAACCAACAGCCTGATCTTGCTGAGCTAACAAAACAACTACCATCGGGTTGGCAGGTAACTCAACTCTTTTAGTACTTGTATACATTTTCGCATGTATACAATTACACACTGCTAACGTAAGTGCTGTGTTATGAACTTACTTAATGCAGGCATATTGGGATGAAGGATCGAAACAGGTTTATTATGGGAACTCAACAGCATCAGAGACCACTTGGATTAAACCGATAAATTAAAGAGTCCACAACATCATATTGACAACTAACACTAGCATTGTACACCCAAGTTTTTTACATTATGAACATCAGTTGATTCACTTCGATCTAATTCATATAATGTGCTTTTTGTTCAGTTGTATATATGCTGAACCCAATACTTCACATCGGCATTGTATCCTCCTACTCCAGATACATACATATACTTCAATATAGACTTGTTTAGTAGAAAGATATAACAGTATTCATGATTTAAATCTAATTAAGTTACGAGGTCTCTTTTAGGAACTAAACTAAATGAAGAGTTTGACATAAAATTCAAACCAAACATATTAGCTAATGTAACTCTTATGGTTATTATATGCAGTAATGTTATATAATCAAATCAGATTTATGCAAATTAGATCAAGTTGAAAGATGTGGTATAGGCTGAACTTGATGGCGTCATGAGCCTTTAGGATACCAGGTCAAGCTAGGTTCCAGTAGCATCAACAATCAAAACTTATTCGTTAACAGCTGCATGTTGGCATAAATAGCTCACAAGTATGTTCTTAACTCATTAGTTTTAGCGCGACTCGTTGTACCTTGTAAGCCTTATGATTAACTCGAGGTTGAATTCGATAATATCCACGCTTGGCCACAGCTACAGCTAGTATTGACAGGGAGGACCGTAATCAAATCATCTAGTATACGATTAGAATTTGGTAAAAACAAATTCTTGGATTAAGAAATGGATAATAAATGTTGGTGGTGATTTGGATAGATGACTAAAGGTCACAAAAACACCATCTAAATTTAGTAAATATTAGTTTATGACCATCACCTCTCAATTTTTATTCCTTATTTTTTCCATCATTTTATCTATAATGTTTAATTCTTAACGCGCCCCTCTCAAGTTCGTGCCCCCAAGAACTGCAGGCCATCTCTCTCCCTTTTGCCATTAATTTTTAGATTGCAATTACAGGCAGGTAATGATCACCCTCATGAAGTTTATAGTTAATAGTAAATCATGTCATCTAAATTATTGGTAATTATAGCCATTACCTTAATGCAATGTGTCTTGATGTAATTCTTTCATAAACTCGTCTTTCGATTAAGGTTGGTTAGACTGCCGATATGAAGGTCATTACATATTATTTATTTATTTATTATTATTATTATTATTATTATTATTATTATTATTATTATTATTATTATTATTATTATTATTATTATTATTATTATTATTATTATTATTATTATTATTATTATTATTATTATTATTATTATTATTATTATTATTATTATTATTATTATTATTATTATTATTATTATTATTTAAAAGGCAAGTTGCCGGCATCACCCATAGGGGTATTAACCATCTTCGCGATTATTTGTCACGCACGCACGCGCTTTTGGGAGGAAACCTGAATCGCATTGCAGGAACCCGATTCTTAAACCATCCCGAGGGGCAGGCGGACCGGGTTTGAATCCAAGAGAACCCCCCCCCCCCCCCCCCCCCCCCCCCCCCCTCGAGGTCAATCCGGAGCTCCATATATCAGACAGATTAATTAAGAGGGTGTGCTGAGCGAGGAACATGCGACCTCAACCTCAGCCCCAAACACAAGGAATGGCACTGGCGAAACTACATAGAGGCATGGGTGGCACCTGCCCCAGTGGATTTGAAATTTTTAATGCAAAAAAATTGGGTTTTTTCATTTTGCCTCATTGGATATTTTCTTTTGTCCAAAAGTTTTCATATTTTGCCCCCAAAGGCTCTATATTTTGCCCAAAAGTTTCCATATTTTGCGAAAAGCCTTTATATTTTGCCCAAAAGCCTCCATATTTTGCCCAAAAAAGTTTGCTACGCTTTTAATTTTTTATTTTTTTTACCCCCGGTGAAAAAAATTTCTGGTTCCGCCACTGAGGAATGGGGATACCACTCGGCTAGAAGCGCCGGTGGTGATTACATATTATTACATTTCGACTTTCAAACAGAAGATATTCAAAAAATTCATAACCATAACTTATGAATAACTGCAACAAAATTGATTCTGATGATTGTTTATCTGATTTATGACTAGAAAACAAATTGCAAGCAGGAAGAAGAATAGAAAATATGGAGGGAAAACAAGAAAGGCCACATATAACTTTCCAGCAGCCAGCAAAACTAAAAATGGAAGAAACCAAAAAGCAGCAGGTGCCTGTGAGTGCGAATAGCGGTAGCGCATCATCTCGTTACTATGCAGAAATAGCACATTTGGCTACACCAAGAGGACAATCGGATTCAAAACCAAACTGCCTTTGCTCCCCAACCACACACGTTGGATCATTTCGGTGTCGCTATCATAGAACAACAACCAGTTCCCTTGGTAACCATCCAGGCTCTTTCAATCATCTCTCAAACCTTTCTGACCAAAACTAAATTAAATTTTAAATTATAATACTTTATTTTTTGTTACATTATTATTTTTGTTGCATCTTTTTTATTTTACCTTGTAAAGTTGTGATTACTCAATTCAGTACTGAATGTCTTATTGTAATTGTAAATTGCTGGTAGAATTACAAGAATACAATCGAAAATGATACACGCATGACACAACATGTCCTATTTTTGGACTAAAAATGCCTACTTTTGCCTCTTATATATCTTTCCTAAGAATGATTTCAACACTGCTTGTACTGCTTTGCTCGGGTGAGCTTCAATCGATTTGATAAACTTCTCGTGGCTCGTGTTCTCATAATCTTCGAACACACCCTACAAATATCCACAAATAATAGAGGTGAGAAACACTAGAGGTGGCAAGATGGGCGGGCCAGGTACGGGTCAAAATAGGTTTATGTCAAAATAGACAAACAGAAGCAAGAAACCTGAAGGTTAAGAGTGTGGTAAAGTTCCTTCACTTTAGCCACTGTGGCTGGGTCCTTTCTCCCATAGTTCTCCTGTATGAAAACGCGTTACGGGTACATAAAAGCGGATCAAAATTGGAATATAAGACGACGTTCAAAGTTCGTGCTTACGTGTAAAAATTTCTTTTGTTCTTCATTGGCCAGTTCTAATGCTTTAACAACCAACCAGGAACACTTAAAGTCTTCAATGTCTGTCCCAATCTGTTATAATCAATGACATCAGCATGAGTCAAAGTTTCTTACTAAATAATTGACTAAGATAAGTCGCTTTGGTTGACTAACCTTGCCAATCACCTCAGGAGCACCAAAACAGTCCAAGTAATCATCCTACAGAGTCAAATTAAGTTTAAATTTTTTAATAAATGAAAACGATAACGGTTTATATATAATTACCAACGGATTAAACACGTTACCTGCACTTGAAAATAAGTACCCATTTCAACAAGTACATCTTTCACTTGAACATGATCATCCAAATTCTCACCAAACATAAGTAGCGCGCAGGCAACCTTGAATAATCATAATCATAATCATTCAAGTTAGTCTAATATAACCATCGATAAATTAGCCTTAACATCTTTCATAAACATAAACAGAGGAAATAGAGCAATTAAAATGTACTTACTGGAAGATAAAACGAGTAATAAGCAGTTTTGTACTGCACAATTCGGCGATGACTGCAAAACAATATAGGCATGAAATAAATCTAGTAGTGGAGTTTATAAAAGGAACAAAAGTTAAGAAATAAACATACGTAGACAAAGAATATTTCGATAGATCTTTCTCTCCAACAAGTGTTGTGATCAAATCAATCATCTGTCCAGAAGCTGTTTGGAATTCAACCTGCTCAAACAAATGGTTAAAATTACTTTTCACGAGCGAAAACTTATATAAATTTTCGATAAATTTAATATTTTAGAATATTTAACGGAATCACACCTCGTTAAAAAGGTCCACCAGATCCACATAATAAGCCTTTTCTCTAAAATGTTTCTTTAGAACTCTAGGGATATGGTTTCGAAGAACAACTCCATCGTTTACAGCAATAATCCCAACCTATAATATTTTTAAAAATTCAGCATTCATACTATCGTCTACCACAATGATAGGAAACTATCGAATGAACAGGAAAAACCTTATTCGTTTACCCGTTTAAAAAAGGGTCATACCTTGGGTATTTTGTACCAACAGGGTTGGCCTCTACGAGTATGCGAGTCATCCATAATATCATCAAGTACAAGAAAATATGCTTGAAGCTGTAAATAAAACATCAATATCAACGACAGTTTTAAAACTATCGTGCAACGAGACAGGAAACTAACTTGTAACAAATTGGATTTAGTATTTATGTTGTTTATTATTAATATTATTACCCATTCAATGCACCAACCAAGAGCACATGCAAGAAAAACTTCATCATCTGAAAGTTCTTCTCCTTTAAGCAACTTGTAACTGTCCACAACCGAAAGGCCTCGGTTCAACTTTCCTGCATACATCATCACATCACATTTTGTTTAAAGATAAATTATGGAGTAACTTGTAACTTTTTTTCTTGAAAAGCAAAAGCCTTGCTATATTAAGGCAAACAAATACAAAAAACCGCTTTTCCTCAATAGGAATCGAGCAGCCGTTTTACCTCCAGGTACATTGTAGTCAAGCATCTGTAAAAAAAAAAAAAAAAAATACACATTTCCATCATTTAATTAATGAATTAATAAGTGATTAAGTAAAGCCAAGAACATTATTGATAATTACAAAGAAACAGGTCAAACTAAGAAAATTTATGTAGTTTACTACTCCGTACTCATTAGGTTTACTGTTAAAGCAAACTTTGTTGAAAAGACAGATGAAGTTATTAAGCACCTACTCCTTACTTTTTTTGCCATGTTCACTTAAACGTCTAATTTAGCTAGTAATCGAGTTTTCATCGAAAACTGATTAATCTACACAAATGTTCAGGTATATTAAGTTCATATGTTCAGTCCATCTAACTATGTGTTAACATGTTATGATACTAGCATATATTTTAATAAGAAATAAGGGTGCATTTGATTGCCTCTTGACATAATAGAATTCAATGCATTTGTTAGTGACATCTGAAGAACAAATGATTGGAGCAATATGTATTGAAAGTTGGAATACTCTCTTAACTATTCATCACCCTTATTACTTAATATCCTCCTTAAATTATATCCGGGACAATCATCAAACAATTATATTCTTTTATTTATTCGATTTTAAAATATTAATAAATTATTTTTACATCATTCATAGAGTTCATTACCAATGATTATCAAACATGTTATTTTCGTTTAAAACTAAGTTCAAACAGAACCATTATTCATATTTTAAACCATTCAACATTAATTCATTTGTTTTAGCAAACGCACCCTAAAATTAGCATAAGTATCCACTGAATCAACACATACATGTACACGTATACATATTAAATTTATAATAAAATTTGTTGAAACAAATCAAAATCAACGACAATCGAACATTCACAGTCAACGTATTTAATGCATTCATGCATAATTAAACAAAACTAAATAAATCAAACATTGAGATGCATATCCAAATGAATAACACGCTCATATTAAAGTCGTATGTTGTATAGTATAAAATATAATAAAAATAATCATATGCTGAAATTGAAATCTTACACGATCGACCCACTGACGAGAATTATCGTCGAACTCGAACGATGGATCATGAAGTAGTTGGGATTTGAGAATGTGATAAACTTCCAGGAATTTGGCCTTGAGATCGGTGCTCATTGTATTGTATTGTAATTGCTTAAGAAAAAATTATAAAAATAAAAACGACAAATGGAATCAGATGTTTGAAGGATGCAGATACGGTGGATGATGAAATGGGTGGGTTGATATCGGAATATATATAGGCAGATACTCATACTGATGCTGGTCTACAATTGGCAAGAATAACAACACTGTGTATTTTGTCCAAGTCAGCATTTGCTTTTAATTAAAATACACAGTTGTTAAAATTGTTCGCTTTGTTATTTATGGATGTTATAAACTAATTTTAAACTAGTAAAGTATAACCACTGGCGGAAGCAGAATTTTTTTTCACCGGGGGCGAATTTTTTTTAAAAACGTAGCCAATTTTTTAGGTCAAAATTTGTGAGTTTTTGCGCAAAATGTGAAGGTTTGAGGGCAAAATATGGAGGTTTTAGGCCAAAATGTGGAGGTTTTGGGACAAAATGTGGAGACTTTGGGGCAAATTTTTTTTCTTCCACCGGAGGCATAATCGAAAAACCCAAAATTTTTGCACTAAAAATTGAAAATCACTGGGGGCGGCTGCCCCCCTCTGCCCCTTCTAATTTTTGCCCTTGAGTATAACCATTATTAAATATCATTATAATCCTTAATCAACCTATTTATTACTTGTAATGAGATATATCTATTTGCATCCTTAATTTAAGTTGAGATTTAAAGGATAAATCTCAGTCTTTGGATCATGTGATGGACGGAACAATCACATGTGATTAACCATGGATCACATTTGATTAACGATCGAAATTAAAACACGAAAATAAAGGAAGGGTAATCTGGTAATCACATGTGACTATATTAATTTAAGGACTGCTAATCACATGTGATTATCCCGTCCATCACATAATTCAAGAGCTGAGATTTATACTTAGATCGCAACTTAAAAGCTCTACATAAAATGTTTTAGGACGGGAGAACTATAAAAGCTCTACATAAAATGTCTTGGACAATATATAATTTGTTTTTATTTCACATTAATTAAACTTAAAATATATACATGATTAAATAATTATTGTTTTTGAGTTTTGTTAACGTGTACCCTAGTTTAATGAAGTTGAATATTGTATAAATATTGATATTTCATTTAATACTCAATAATTTAATCTGAAAGTTACATTTTATATAAGACAATTTCAACTAAAGTGTGTTATAACGGCACATGTTAGCAAACAATAGTTATGACTCAACGGGATATAAATTTTTTTTTTTTTTTTGTGAGAAAAGATATATTTTTCTGAAAGACATACATGAGTAACAAGTTCCTGTAACGTTAAACCAACCAAAGGAATTTTCATTTCCTAACTATCTATCGTTGTTTTATAAAACATTTAAATAAAATAAATAGATGCCTTTTTTGAATCATTAGTCCACTATTGCATGAAAAGTAATAAACATATAATAGGTGATTGTCAAAGTCAAAAAACCTCGGCCAGTCGGCTAAATTTGGATTGTAATATCAAATACTCTGTAGCATATTTTGAACATGTATTAATTATAATAAAACTTACAGAATACATGATTAACGGGTTAGTAAATTTTTTTTTTATTTATTTTAAAACTTACAAAATATGATTAAGGGGTTGATAAATTATGTTTAACTCTGTTGGGGATATTCAATAACTATTTATAACTTCATTCCGATCATTTTGAAAAGTTTATTGTTAGCTAGTGATATCTAAATTTGAACTCTTTTGTAAAATATTACAATGTCAAGAGTTGTACAAAAAATAGTATTTATTAAATTACGACAATAGGTGGAATATTCATCATACTTTTTTGTTGTGGTTTCATGTGAAAATGGTTAATAAACAATTAGGCATATAAATAAAATGTGTACATGTATCACAATGAAATCAGCGTGTCGATGTTGACCAATCTCTTTTTTATGTTCTTTCTTATAAAGAATAAAGATAAAAGATATAAAGATTCATACAGATGAGGAAAATAGTTAAAACCGGAGGCTGATTATTGCGAGAAATAACTTCACTCAATACTCAATCACGCGATTTTAAAAATTTATAATTACAATCTGTAAATCGATAACTGGTACAAAACTTTTAATGAAGAGTAAAAAATACACACACACACACACACACACACACACACACTATGTGGTGGTGGTGGTGGTGGTGGTGGTGGAGGAGTGGTTGAGGTCTACAATTTCAAAGTGAAGGTCATTGATTCGAATTCAAAAAATTAAAAAAATTAATCTCCCCCGTGATCACGGAGGGTCACCCACTATAACTCTGGTCTTTCCTCAAAGCAGTAGTGTTGACAGATTTAAGGATCTTAGATCAAACGTATATTCTATCTAGAGGCGGAAAACAATAGACAAAGCTTTAATCGAATAAATTTAGACTCTTGAGATCGAATGAATCAAACCTAGACCTATGGAATAGATTAGATCGATACCGTAAAGTTGTTATTCGTGTTGAGTATGATTTGGGACGAAAGCAAACGAAAGAACTCGCCTAAGGTTAACGTAGTGTGTAACCTAACAAATAAACTTGTGACCCATATTAATACTACCTGCAGTGACATTCGGTCGAGGGTTAGAGTGTGTAAATTAATAATTGAAATGATGTATTTTGTATTGATTGTATTTTGGATTGAAACACTGATATTTCATTCACTGGAAATTGGTACTTTACAATTACACTGCTAATCCTATTTATGCCATAGAAATACAACGGTCATATACTTTAATTTAGGCAAAGAGCCTAAAAAATTAAATGAGAAAATTGGGTTCTTGTTAAACATGGAAAGTATCTGTTGGTCCCTTGATCATTGGGAGATGATGAGTTTATCTCTGATCCCTATTGTTTTGATTACTTCTTTTTTATTTTATTTTAACATAGAGACCCTCGATCGATGGTCTCACACCGTCGGTCGACTGCCATGACATCCAATCGATGGTCACTGATGATACGAATACTGAATCCGTATCAAAAAAGTCGCATTTTCAATACGACTTACCATTTCTCAAAATTCCATCCAGAATTAAACCGGCATAATAGTTTAGAAGAAAACACCTTCTCCCGGTCCCACCTAAATAAACCTGTCAGAAGACTATCCGAATATGCATCCAGGAAGAAATATCTCGGATAGAAGCCGGCCATAACCTCACGTAAGCCCATCCTACCCGAACAAGTGTGCCGGACATCCGGCACCACTCACCCGGATACCTCGTATACAAGACATCGTCCGGGAATACATCCGGATATAGAGCACCGAGAGGTTACGGATCACATTTCTGTGTAAAGATCTCCTGCTCAACCAAATACATTGGTCGCCCAGTAACCCCTACAAGAATATTACAAACAGACATATGAATCGGTTGTAACCTTGCCCGGTCAGGAGAGTACCGCGAAGAAACACTTGGATAATATTAGGCATTGCTCATATATAAGTCCTCTTACCTAACCGAGGGTGTGCCGCCCATCCGTCACATCATAGAAAGATCTGACACACCATTCCGGGACAATCACACCATTCCGGAACAATCACAACAATCACACCATTCCGGAACAATCACACGATCCCGGAATAAAACATGGTCTCGGAACAAGCACTTTGTCCTGGAACAAACACACAGTCCTGGAACAAACACACGAATGAATCGTTCGCCACGTCAGCCCATGACTCTAGGAAAGTTTGTTCGGATTTTTTTGTTACATCAATGAAAGTGACATATGCTTCGTCAACCCATAAAACTAGGAGAATTTGTTACGATCATGAAAGACACATATGTCACGTCATCATTCTCTCTAAAAAAACTATTTCGAAATATATATAAATACACCCCATGGGTCATTCACTACAACACACTACACACATATTGTTACTCTTTCGAAATCATACCGTAACATTGTTCAGTCGATATCGGAGTTCATTAACACTCAAGATATTAACTCATTCGATCTAAACGAGTGAGGTTAATCTAATTATTCGTTTTACGCTCTTGGAATCCAGATTTCAAACGGAGTTTGTATAGTTATTAGAGTTAAAACAATCGATCAACATATTTTTCTCAAATTAAGCACTCAAGTCTAATTCTAATACCACCAATTTAGATTTAGGCTTGATCAGTCACGATTAAAATACGATTAACATCAAATATCTATTGTATGATTACATAAATGTCCATTGTTGTAGTGACCCGAACTTTTCCATGTTTATATATATTAATTGAGATTGATATTTACATGACTAAATGTTTCCAACGTGTTAAGCAATCAAACTTGTTAAGACTTGATTAAATGAAATAAGTTTCATATAGACAATTGATCACCCAAGTTGACTGGCGATTCACGAACGTTACAAAATTGTAAAAACTACATGTTGTGGTATATATATATATATATATATATATATATATATATATATATATGTCATAAGATTATGATGAGTAAGTATCTCACTAAGTATATTAACAATGTGTGATATACATAAGAATTGAGATTACTAAGTTAAGAAACTCGAAATGATATTTATAACGATTATCGTTATGATAACGTCTACTAAATACATATGTATCATATTAAGATATTGATACACTATATTTAACATGATAAAATGATATTTAAATATATCATTAAGTGTGTTAACAATGAACTACATATGTAAAAACAAGACTACTAACTCAAGAATTACGAAACGAG
Organism: Rutidosis leptorrhynchoides; assembly: GCF_046630445.1. Lineage (NCBI taxonomy): Eukaryota > Viridiplantae > Streptophyta > Magnoliopsida > Asterales > Asteraceae > Rutidosis > Rutidosis leptorrhynchoides. Next base: position 660,383,496 of record NC_092333.1, on the reverse strand, counting down.
ACTTATATGTAACGATTATCGTTGTAACGTTATTTTAATGTATATATCATATTAAGAGATATTCATACCTCACAATATCATGATAATATAATAATTTAACATCTCATTTGATATAATAAACATTGGGTTAACAACATTAATTGAGATCGTTAACTTAAAGGTTTCAAAACAACACTTACATGTAACGGCTAACGAAGACTTAACGACTCCATTAGAATGTATATACATGTTGTGTTTTGATATGTATTCTTACACTTTTGAAAGACTTCAAGACACATATCAAAGTACTTCTACTTAACAAAAATTCTTACAATTACATCCTCGTTCAGTTTCATCAACAATTCTACTCGTATGCACCCGTATTCGTACTCGTACAATACACAGCTTTTAGATGTATGTACTATTGATATATACACTCCAATGATCAGCTCTTAGCAGCCCATGTGAGTCACCTAACATATGTGGGAACCATCATTTGGCAACTAGCATGAAATATCTCATAAAATTACAAAAATATTAGTAATCATTCATGACTTATTTATATGAAAACAAAATTACATATCCTTTATATCTAATCCATATACCAACGACCAAAAACACCTACAAACACTTTCATTCTTCAATTTTCTTCATCTAATTGATCTCTCTCAAGTTCCATCTTCAAGTTCTAAGTGTTCTTCATAAATTCCATAAGTATAGTTTCATAAAAATCAAAAATACTTCCAAGTTTGCAAGTCTACTTCCAAGCTTTCTAATCCATTACAAGTAATCATCTAAGATCAAGGAACCTTTGTTATTTACAGTAGGTTATCTTTACAATTCAAGGTAATATTCATATTCAAACTTTGATTCAATTTCTACAACTATAACAATCTTATTTCGAGTGAAAATCTTACTTGAACTGTTTTCGAGTCATGATTCTGTTTCAAGAACTTTCAAGCCATCCAAGGATCCTTTGAAGCTAGATCCATTTTTCTCATTTCTAGTAGTTTTATCCAGAAAACTTGAGGTAGTAATGATGTTCATAACATCATTCGATTCATACATATAAAGCTATCTTATTCGAAGGTTTAAACTTGTAATCACTAGAACATAGTTTAGTTAATTCTAAACTTGTTCGCAAACAAAAGTTAATCCTTCTAACTTGACTTTTAAAATCAACTAAGCACATGTTCTATATTTATATGATATGCTAACTTAATGATTTAAAACCTGGAAACACGATGAACACCATAAAATCGGATATACGCCGTCGTAGTGAAACCGGGGGCTGTTTTGGTTTGGATAATTAAAAACTATGATAAACTTTGATTTAAAAGTTTTTCTTATGGGAAAATGATTTTTCATATGAACATGAAACTATATCCAAAAATCTTGGTTAAACTCAAAGTGAAAGTATATTTTTGAAAATGGTCATCAAGATGTCGTTCTTTCGACGGAAATGACTACCTCTTTAGTAATTGACATGTAACTTAAATTTTTGACTATAAACCTATACTTTTTCTATTTGGATTCTTAAATTAGAGTTCAATATGAAACCATAGCAATTTGATTCACTCAAAACGGATTTAAAATGAAGAAGTTATGGGTAAAACAAGATTGGATATTTTTGATCTTTTTAGCTACGGGAAATGTTTAACAAATCTATACAAATCATATCCTAGCTAACTAATATTGTATTATACATGTATTCTAATATATTATGTAATCTTGGGATACCATAGACACGTATGCAAATGTTTTGACATATCATATCGACCCATGTATGTATATTATTTGGAACAACCATAGACACTCTATATGCAGTAATGTTGGAGTTAGCTATACAGGGTTGAGGTTGATTCCAAAAATATATATACTTGGAGTTGTGATTTAGCCTGAGACGTGTATACACTGGGTCGTGGATTGATTTAAGATAATATATATCGATTTATTTCTGTACATCTAACTGTGGACAACTAGTTGTAGGTTACTAACGAGGACAGCTGACTTAATACACTCAAATCTTTAAAACATAATAAAAATGGTTGTAATTATATTTTGATCATACTTTGATATATATGTACATATTTGTTTAGGTTCGTGAATCGATCCGTGGCCAAGTCTTATTTTTGAGGAAGGAAATATCTGTGAAAGTGAGTGATAGTCCCACTTTTAAAATCTAATATTTTGGGATGAGAATACATGCAGGTTTTATAAATGATTTACAAAATAGACACAAGTATGTGAAACTACATACTATGGTTGAATTATCGAAATCGAATATGCCCCTTTTTATTAAGTCTGGTAATCTAAGAATTAGGGAACAGACACCCTAATTTACGCGAATCCTAAAGATAGATCTATTGGGCCTAACAAACCCCATCCAAAGTACCGGATGCTTTAGTACTTCGAAATTTATATCATATCCGAAGGGTGTCCCGGAATGATGGGGATATTCTTATATATGCATCTTGTTAATGTCGGTTACCAGCTGTTCACCATATGAATGATTTTTATCTCTATGTATGGGATGTGTATTGAAATATGAAATCTTGTGGACTATTGTTACGATTTGATATATATAGGTTAAACCTATAACTCACCAACATTTTTGTTGACGTTTAAAGCATGTTTATTCTCAGGTGAATACTAAGAGCTTCCGCTGTTGCATACTAAAATAAGGACAAGATTTGGAGTCTATGTTTGTATGATATTGTGTAAAAACTGCATTCAAGAAACATATGTCGATGTAATATATTTCTATTGTAAACCATTATGTAATGGTCGTGTGTAAACAGTATATTTTAGATTATCATTATTTGATAATCTACGTAATGTTTTTAAAACCTTTATTGATAAAATAAAGGTTATGGTTGTTTTAAAAATGAATGCAGTCTTTGAAAAACGTCTCATATAGAGGTCAAAACCTCGCAACGAAATCAATTAATATGGAACGTTTATAATCAATATGAACGGGACATTTCAGTTGGTATCCGAGCGTTGGTCTTAGAGAATCAAAAAATTTGCATTAGTGTGTCTTATCGAGTTTGTTAGGATGCATTAGTGAGTCTGGACTTCGACCGTGTTTTCTTTAAAAATGATTGTTTAACATTTTTGTTGGAAACTATATATTATTAACATGTAAATATTATGTGATATATTAATCTCTTAACATGTTTGATATTGTGTGATAGATGTCTACCTCTAGCACAAATCCCATTGACTCACCTAATAATAACGAAGAGTCGAATATATATTGGCAAGATTCACAAGTTCCGAAGAACCAAAAGAAGAGGAAACGGAACCAGAAGAAGAGGAACCAGAAGAAGAGGAACCGGAAGAAGAAGAGGTTCCGGAGGGGGGAATAGTAGGAACCACAAAAAACCGGTCAAATAAAAGAAAATCCTCAACCAATGGACCAAAGTTAATAATGGTCAATGGTGTTTCCGCTAAGGAAGCAAAATATTGGGAAAATTACCAATTTTCCGATGAATCGGATCCTGATGAGGATTCCGATGATGTTATAGAAATTACCTCGACCCAATTTAATGAGGCAAAAGAAAATAATAAGGGAAAAGGCATCAAAATAGAGAAATCTGATTCCGACCCCGATGAACTTTATATGTACCGTCAACACCCGTATTTTCAATATCGTGACAATAACCCGGGAACCTCTAAACCACCAGGTTTTTCTAAACCAATGTGGAAAACGACGACTCATATTAGAGGAACATCATATATCCCTAGAAGATTAGGAAAAAGAATCAAGTCCGAAGAAGAAGAAACCAGTGATTCAGATTAGAGGGGTGTGAGCATGTTGTGTAATAAATGTATTGTAGTGTGCTTGTAATTTTATAATCTATGTAAAAATCCTTGTATTGTTTGTTATTACGAATCTAATCCTTGTCTATTTTACAGTATAAAAACAAAATGGACGTTAAGGGTAGACAACCGAATATTTTAGAAGACCTACCAGAGGATATGATTGAGGAAATCTTGTCTAGAGTCGGTCAGAATTCATCAGCACATTTAGTTATGGCGAAATTAACTTGTCAAACATTTGAAAGACTTTCCAGAAATGCCTTAGTTTATAAAAGGCTTTCCTTTGATAGGTGGGGTATATCACATTAGGGAGACTTTAAGTTACGCCGTGTTTTCTTTAAAGCGTTAAATGCGGGGAACCCAAATGCAATTTTACACTACGGGTTAAGAACCTATTTTGACTCAACATATCCCAACATAGGATTTCGTGAATTAGAAAAAGCTTCTAACATGCAACATAAAGAAGCATGTTATGCTTACGGGTTAGTGATGTTCGATTCTTACCAAAGTGAGAAAAAGAACATCAGATTGCAGCTTTTAAATAAAACTTTCCCATAAGTGACGGATTCAGTAGTTGGGGGTGAGAAACAAGGTTTTTAGATTATTACGGGGCTGCTGGACATTACGAAACCCTCGTCCTTTTGACGACATTACAACATGCTGCCTAGCCAATGGTCATAACGGTTATTTTCCACAAGACCAAGGATGGGAAGTCGTCTTAGTAAAACCAGAATGCATGACTTGTTTCTGGACTTATGAATTACGTGTCTTTATTTCCTTTGCTGAACAACTTGCGTATTAACTAGATTTATCTTCAAAACAGTCATGTATCATAGTGTACTATATTTCATGTTATATGTAATATAGCGAAGTTGTAAGTTTGAAGAATATTTGTATGTGATATATTATTATAATCAGTTTTTCATATGGAATTGTAGTAGTTGAATTATATATTAGCTACTAAGTATGAACTTAACGGGTAGGTAGTACCCGAATTTAAACTTATAAAACGCTAATATGAAGAAAAAACTTTTATAAATGAGTTCATATTATGCTACGAGATACTATTGACTACTCTTAATATTCTGTATGATTAAATTGTTTCATTTGACTATTTTGAAGGAAATGGCACCGACTACTCAACACACCTTGAATATGAGCGAAGAGGAATTTCGTGCCTTTCTTGCTTCAAACATAGCCGCAGTACAGGCCGTGCTACATACCAACAATATCTCTGAATCTAGCAATACAGTTAACGGCGCAAGAAATCGTGTAGGATGCTCCTACAAGGAATTCACTGCCTATAAACCTTCAGAATTTGATGGGACCGAAGGACCAATCGGATTGAAACGGTGGACCGAGAAAGTTGAATCGGTGTTTTCCATAAGTAAGTGTGCTGAAGGAGACAAAGTGAAGTACGCTACGCATACCTTCACAGGTATTGCGTTAACATGGTGGAATACCTATCTAGAGCAAGTGGGACAAGATGCTGCTTACGTGCTACCGTGGTCAGCATTCAAGCACTTGATGAACGAGAAGTACCGTCCCAGAACCGAGGTCAATAAGCTCAAGTCAGAACTTAGAGGGTTACGAACACAGGGATTCGATATTACTTCGTACGAAAGACGATTCACAGAATTGTGCCTATTGTGTCCGAGAGCGTTCGAAGATGAGGAAGAGAAGATCGACGCGTTTGTGAAAGGGTTACCGGAGAGAATCCAAGAAGATATAAGTTCACACGAGCCTGCCTCCATACAAAAGGCATGTAGAATGGCTCACAAACTAGTGAACCAGATTGAGGGAAGAATTAAAGAACAGGCGGCCGAAGAGGCTAACGTGAAGCTAGTCAAAAGAAAGTGGGAGGAAAACGGTGATAAGAGTCACCAAAACAACAACAACTATCCCAACAATCGCAACATCAATCGCAACTACAACAAATGGCACAACAACAACAACCATAACCACAACTACAACAATCATCCCAACAACAATAACAACCGCAACAACAACAACAACAATCAGAAGCAGCTATGCCAAAGGTGTGAAAAGTATCACTCGGGGTTCTGCACCAAATTTTGCAACAAATGTAAAAGAAATGGTCATAGCGCGGCGAAGTGTGAGGTCTACGGACCAGGGGTTAACAGAACGAAAGGAACAAATGGTGTCGGAATGAGTAATGGCGGAGCAAGTAGTGTCGGAGCAAGTTATGCCAATGTAGTTTGTTATAAATGTGGAAAACCGGGCCATATTATTAGAAATTTCCCGAACCAGGAGAACACGAATGGACAAGGCCGCGGAAGAGTTTTCAATATTAATGCGGCAGAGGCACAGGAAGACCCGGAGCTTGTTGCGGGTACGTTTCTTATTGACAATAAATCTGCTTACGTTTTATTTGATTCGGGTGTGGATAGAAGCTATATGAGTAGAGATTTTTGTGCTAAATTAAGCTGTCCATTGACGCCGTTAGATAGTAAATTTTTACTCGAATTAGCAAACGATAAATTAATTTCAGCAGATTATATATGCCGGAATCGAGAAATTAAACTGGGTAGCAAAATATTTAAGATTGATTTGATACCAGTAGAGTTAGGGAGTTTTGATGTAATAGTTGGCATGAACTGGCTGAAGGAGATAAAAGCAGAGATCGTATATTACAAAAATGCAATTCGCATTGTACGAGAAGAAGGAGAACCCTTAATAGTGTACGGAGAAAAGGGCAACACGAAACTACATATTATTATTATTTTGAAGGCACAAAAACTAATAAGAAAAGGTTGCTATGCTGTTCTAGAACACGTCGAGAAAGTACAAACTGAAGAAAAGAGCATCAATGATGTTCCCGTCGCAAAAGAATTTCTCGATGTATTTTCGAAAGAATTACCGGGACTACCTCCACATCGATCTGTTGAATTTCAAATAGATCTTGCACCAGGAGCTGCACCAATAGCTCGTGCTCCTTACAGACTCGCACCCAGCGAGATGAAAGAACTGCAAAGCCAACTGCAAGAACTATTAGAACGTGGTTTCATTCGACCAAGCACATCACCATGGAAAGCTCCTGTTTTGTTTGTCAAGAAAAAGGATGGTACATTTAGGTTGTGTATTGACTACAGAGAGTTGAATAAACTTACCATCAAAAACCGTTATCCAATGTCGAAAATTGACGACTTATTTGATCAACTACAAGGCTCGTCGGTTTATTCGAAAATCGATTTACGTTCTGGATATCATCAAATGCGAGTAAAGGAGGATGATATTCCAAAAACTGCTTTTAGGACGCGTTATGGTCATTATGAGTTTATGGTTATGCCGTTTGGATTGACTAACGCACCAGTTGTGTTCATGGACCTTATGAACCGAGTGTGTGGGCCATATCTTGACAAGTTTGTCATTGTTTTTATCGATGACATAATTATTTACTCAAAGAATGATCAAGAGCACGAAGAACATTTGAGAAAAGTGCTAGAAGTATTGAGGAAAGAAAAACTGTAAGCTAAGTTTTCAAAGTGTGCATTTTGGTTGGAAGAAGTTCAATTCATCGGTCACATAGTGAACAAAGAAGGTATCCAGGTGGACCCGGCAAAGATCGAAACCGTTGAAAAGTGGAAAACCCCAAAAACTCCGAAGCATATACGTCAATTTTTAGGATTGGCTGGTTACTACAGAAGATTCATCCAAGATTTCTCCAAAATAGCAAAACCCTTGACTGCATTAATGCATAAAGGAAAGAAATTTGAATGGAAGGATGAACAAGAGAAGGCGTTTCAGTTATTGAAGAAAAAGCTAACTACGGCACCTATATTGTCATTGCCTGAAGGGAATGATGATTTTGTGATTTATTGTGATGCATCAAAGCAAGGTCTCGGTTGTGTATTAATGCAACGAACGAAGGTGATTGCTTATGCATCTAGACAATTGAAGATTCACGAGCAACATTATACAACTCACGATTTGGAATTGGGTGCTGTTGTTTTTTCATTAAAGACTTGGAGGCATTATTTATATGGGGTCAAAAGTATTATATATACCGACCACAAAAGTCTCCAACATATATTTAATCAGAAGCAACTGAATATGAGACAACGCAGGTGGATTGAACTGTTGAATGATTATGATTTTGAGATTCGATACCACCCGGGGAAGGCGAATGTGGTAGCCGACGCTTTGAGTAGAAAGGATAGAGAACCTATACGGGTAAAAGCTATGAATATAATTATTCGTACTAACCTTACTACTCAAATAAAGGAGGCGCAACAGGGGGTTGTAAAAGATGGAAAGTTGAAGAATGAGATACCCAAAGGATCAGAGAAACATCTTAATATTCGGGAAGACGGAACCTGATAAAGGGCTGATAGAATTTGGGTACCAAGGTTTGGAGATGTGAGAGAAATGGTACTTAAAGAAGCACATAAAACCAGATATTCAATACATCCCGGAGCGGGGAAGATGTATAAAGATCTCAAGAAACACTTTTGGTGGCCGGGTATGAAAGTCGATATTGCTAAATATGTAGGAGAATGTTTGACGTGTTCTAAGGTCAAGGCTGAACATTAGAAACCATCAGGTCTACTACAACAACCTGAAATCCCGGAATGGAAATGGGAAAACATTACCATGGATTTCATTACTAAATTGCCAAGGACAGCAAGTGGTTATGATACTATTTGGGTAATAGTTGATCGTCTCACCAAGTCAGCACATTTCCTGCCAATGAGAGAAGATGACAAAATGGAGAAGTTGGCGCGATTGTATTTGAAGGAGGTTGTCTCCAGACATGGAATACCCATCTCTATTATCTCTGATAGGGATGGTAGATTTGTTTCAAGGTTCTGGCAGACGTTGCAACAAGCATTGGGGACTCGTCTAGATATGAGTACTGCCTATCATCCACAAACTATTGGGCAGAGCGAAAGGACGATACAAACGCTTGAAGACATGCTACGAGCATGTGTTATTGATTTCGGAAACAGTTGGGATCGACACCTAGCGTTAGCAGAATTTTCCTATAACAACAGTTATCATTCTAGTATTGAGATGGCACCGTTTGAGGCACTTTATGGTAGAAAGTGCAGGTCTCCGATTTGTTGGAATGAAGTGGGGGATAGACAGATTACGGGTCCGGAGATAATACAAGAAACTACCGAGAAAATCATCCAAATTCAACAACGATTGAAAACCGCCCAGAGTCGACAAAAGAGCTACGCGGACAGTAAAAGAAAAGATATAGAGTTTGAAATTGGAGAAATGGTCATGCTTAAGGTTTCACCTTGGAAAGGCGTTGTTCGATTTGGTAAACGGGGGAAACTAAATCCAAGGTACATTGGACCATTCAAGATTATAGATCGTGTCGGACCAGTAGCTTACCAACTGGAGCTACCTCAACAACTTGCGGCTGTACATAACACTTTTCACGTCTTGAATTTAAAGAAATGTTTTGCTAAAGAAGATCTCACTATTCTGTTGGACGAAATCCAAATCAATGAAAAACTTCAATTCATTGAAGAACCTGTCGAAATAATGGATCGTGAGGTTAAGAGATTTAAGCAAAACAAGATACCGATTGTTAAGGTTAGATGGAATGCTCGTAGAGGACCCAAGATCACCTAGGAGCATGAAGATCAGATGAAGAACAAATACCCGCATCTATTTCCAGAAGATTCGTCAACACCTTCAACATCTTAAAATTTCGGGACGAAATTTATTTAACGGGTAGGTACTGTAGTGACCCGAACTTTTCCATGTTTATATATATTAATTGAGATTGATATTTACATGACTAAATGTTTCCAACGTATTAAGCAATCAAACTTGTTAAGACTTGATTAAATGAAATAAGTTTTATATAGACAATTGATCACCCAAGTTGACTGGCGATTCACGAACGTTACAAAATTGTAAAAACTACATGTTGTGGTGTATATATATATATATATATATATATATATATATATATATATATATATATATATATATATGGTTCACATAAGATTATGATGAGTAAGTATCTCACTAAGTATATTAACAATGTGTGATATACATAAGAAATGAGAATACTAAGTTAAGAAACTCGAAATGATATTTATAACGATTATCGTTATGATAACGTCTACTAAATACATATGTATCATATTAAGATATTGTTACTATTTAACATGATAAAATGATATTTAAATATATCATTAAGTGTGTTAACAATGAACTACATATGTAAAAACAAGACTACTAACTCAAGAATTACGAAACGAGACTTATATGTAACGATTATCGTTGTAACAATATTTTAATGTATATATCATATTAAGAGATATTCATACCTCATAATATCATGATAATATAATAATTTAACATCTCATTTGATATAATAAACATTGGGTTAACAACATTAATTGAGATCGTTAACTTAAAGGTTTCAAAACAACACTTACATGTAACGGCTAACGAAGACTTAACGACTCCATTAGAATGTATATACATGTTGTGTTTTGATATGTATTCTTACACTTTTGAAAGACTTCAAGACACATATCAAAGTACTTCTACTTAACAAAAATTCTTACAATTACATCCTCGTTCAGTTTCATCAACAATTCTACTCGTATGCACCTGTATTCGTACTCGTACAATACACAGCTTTTAGATGTATGTACTATTGGTATATCCACTCCAATGATCAGCTCTTAGCAGCCCATGTGAGTTACCTAACACATGTGGGAACTAGCATGAAATATCTCATAAAATTACAAAAATATTAGTAATCGTTCATGACTTCTTTATATGAAAATAAAATTACATATCCTTTATATCTAATCCATATACCAACGACCAAAAACACCTACAAACACTTTCATTCTTCAATTTTCTTCATCCAATTGATCTCTCTCAAGTTCCATCTTCAAGTTCTAAGTGTTCTTCATAAATTCCATAAGTATAGTTTCATAAAAATCAAGAATACTTCCAAGTTTGCAAGTCTACTTCCATGCTTTCTAATCCATTCCAAGTAATCATCTAAGATCAAAGAACCTTTGTTATTTACAGTAGGTTATCTTTTCAATTCAAGGTAATATTCATATTCAAACTTTGATTCAATTTCTACAACTATAACAATCTTATTTCGAGTGAAAATCTTACTTGAACTGTTTTCGTGTCATGATTCTGTTTCATGAACTTTCAAGCCATCCAAGGATCCTTTGAAGCTAGATCCATTTTTTTCATTTCTAGTATTTTTATCCAGAAAAATTGAGGTAGTAATGATGTTCATAACATCATTCGATTCATACATATAAAGCTATCTTATTCGAAGGATTAAACTTGTAATCACTAGAACATAGTTTAGTTAATTCTAAACTTGTTCGTAAACAAAAGTTAATCCTTCTAACTTGACTTTTAAAATCAACTAAGCACATGTTCTATATCTATATGATATGCTAACTTAATGATTTAAAACCTGGAAACACGATGAACACCATAAAATCGGATATACGCCGTCGTAGTGAAACCGGGGGCTGTTTTGGTTTGGATAATTAAAAACTATGACAAACTTTGATTTAAAATTTGTTCTTCTGGGAAAATGATTTTTCATATGAACGTGAAACTATATCCAAAAATCTTGGTTAAACTCAAAGTGAAAGTATGTTTTTCAAAATGGTCATCAAGATGTCGTTCTTTCGACGAAAATGACTACCTCTTTAGTAATTGACATGTAACTTAAATTTCTGACTATAAACCTATACATTTTCTGTTTGGATTCTTAAATTAGAGTTCAATATAAAACCATAGCGATTTGATTCACTCAAAACGGATTTAAAATGAAGAAGTTATGGGTAAAACAAGATTGGATATTTTTGATCTTTTTAGCTACGGGAAATGTTTAACAAATCTATACAAATCATATCCTAGCTAACTTATATTGTATTATACATGTATTCTAATATATTATGTAATCTTGGGATACTATAGACACGTATGCAAATGTTTTGACATATCATATCGACCCATGTATATATATTATTTGGAACAACCATAGACACTCTATATGCAGTAATGTTGGAGTTAGCTATACAGGGTTGAGGTTGATTCCAAAAATATATATACTTTGAGTTGTGATTTAGCCTGAGACGTGTATACACTGGGTCGTGGATTGATTCAAGATAATATATATCGATTTATTTCTGTACATCTAACTGTGGACAACTAGTTGTAGGTTACTAACGAGGACAGCTGACTTAATACACTCAAATCTTTAAAACATAATAAAAATGGTTGTAATTATATTTTGATCATACTTTGATATATATGTACATATTTGTATAGGTTCGTGAATCGATCCGTGGCCAAGTCTTATTTCCGAGGAAGGAAATATCTGGGAAAGTGAGTTATAGTCCCACTTTTAAAATCTAATATTTTTAGGATGAGAATACATGCAGGTTTTATAAATGATTTACAAAATAGACACAAGTACGTGAATCTACATTCTATGGTTGAATTATCGAAATCGAATATGCCCCTTTTTATTAAGTCTGGTAATCTAAGAATTAGGGAACAAACACCCTAATTGACGCGAATCCTAAAGATAGATCTATTGGGCCTAACAAACCCCATCCAAAGTACCGGATGCTTTAGTACTTCAAAATTTATATCATATCTGAAGGGTGTCCCGGAATGATGGGGATATTCTTATATATGCATCTTGTTAATGTCGGTTACCAGGTGTTCACCATATGAATGATTTTTATCTCTATGTATGAGATGTGTATTGAAATATGAAATCTTGTGGTCTATTGTTACGATTTGATATATATAGGTTAAACCTATAACTCACCAACATTTTTGTTGATGTTTAAAGCATGTTTATTCTCAGGTGAATACTAAGAGCTTCCGCTGTTGTATACTAAAATAAGGACAAGATTTGGAGTCCATGTTTGTATGATATTGTGTAAAAACTGCATTCAAGAAACATATGTCGATGTAATATATTTCTATTGTAAACCATTATGTAATGGTCGTGTGTAAACAGTATATTTTAGATTATCATTATTTGATAATCTACGTGATGTTTTTAAAACCTTTATTGATAAAATAAAGGTTATGGTTGTTTTAAAAATGAATGCAGTCTTTGAAAAACGTCTCATATAGAGGTCAAAACCTCGCAACGAAATCAATTAATATGGAACGTTTATAATCAATATGAACGGGACATTTCAATTGTATGTTTTAAGCATGAGTTACGATTACGTAGACAAACGTAGACAACGGTTTTACCCCCCTAAATGTCCAATGAAAAAACCCCCTAAATGTCCAATGACTAAATTAAACGTCACGTAGACAATATAACTAAGGATTTACAATTATGCACTAACAAACTCCCCTAAGACCTAGTTTTACCTGGCCCTTTCAACCCACTATCAAGTATCACCTGGCATAATTTTAATTGTGTTGGGCTCAATCCAATTACCAATTCCCCACGCATTACATATAAAGTTTTAGTCATCGGCCCCCAAAATAGGCTCAAATAAAATTGAAATTATTAATCCACGTTTAGCAGCTAGCATTCAAATTGGTTTGTAATTCAAGTTAATATAAACAGATAGAAACTACCATTAGCTTTCGACGTGGGATATCGACAATTATATCTATATTATATGCATTATATTTTAATAGTTATTCATAATCTTGCATCATTAAATAATTAAAACCCCCACGCCCTGCAAACTGAGTTGTTTTCTTTTTAACTCTTGGATTTTATTTTTTTAACTCTTAGATTTAAATTTTTATATTCTATAAAAAGATGTCATATTTTAATTAATTTGTGTTTATAAATTTTTTAGCTTCATAATCACTTATTATTTTGAAATTTCTAACGATAACCCTATGAGTTCTTTTGAAGACAGTAAAAAACACTCACCTTTGTACATCCCCACTATGCGTGTGTAATTATATCTACAAATTCAAATAGTAGTTTAATTTTCTTGTTTCATTGAATGGTACAAACAAACAATACTTTATTTATTTACTCTTGTTTTTTGGGAAAAAACAATCATATTTAATGCTTATGTATATGTATACTAGCTTCAAAAACACATGTATATACATCCCATTAAGGCGTTGAATATAAGTAAATCTTTATGAACTTTATATTATTCGTTAGGGTTTAGGGCCCTTTTTTTCCGGCTCGCTCTAGGCCCTCAAATTCTCGGGGCCGGCCCTGATTAGTTCGATAACTAATTGTTGGATATTGTGGTCGAAATCCTTCCAAGTTCTCGGATTTAAACGCAATCTTGATCCTTTTCTGAAGTAAACCAGGTATCCCATCAAAACCATAGTATAACATCTTCAACCTGGCTACCTACATAAGCTCAAAATAAGGAAGTAATTTGAATCATGAAAATATCTGATGTAATCAACACCAAACTCCCTTTTTATCGCGCATATATATTGTACTCTCTAAATCACAGAGCTCAGCTACACTTCCATATGTGTATTCATGGTGTAAAATCGATGTGACAATCATTGATGGCACCATGCCCCCAACTGTTGATCAGTCCACCCCATCACCAGCTACTTCACCTAATCAAACCACACCATCACCATCTACCTCCACTCGTTCGATTCCATATACTATACCATCTGTCACTGCTACTACTCAACCCACTCCACCAGCAGCAGCTACTAAACCCACTCCATCACCGGCAGCTACTGAACCCACTCTAACACCAGCAGCTATTGTTTCTGTGACGACCCGAAAATTTTCGACTAAATTTAAACTTAATCTTATTATGATTCCGACACGATAAGGAAAGTCTGTAAAGCTGAGTCTCAAAATTTTGGAACAATTTATATGAATGCATTTGACCATTGACTATTTCCGACGATTCATGTTACAACCCGAAAATTTCTAACCAAATTGAAACTTTATCTTTATATTATTCCGACACGATAAGCAAAGTTTGTTAAGTTAAATCTCAAGAATTTTAAACTGTGTTCATACATTCATTATAACCTCGACCAAATTCCTACGATTCACGAACCGTTATATATAAATAGATATGTATATATATGTATATATATATATTATAACTTGAGAATATTAATAAAGTATTAAACGTATAATACTTTACACGAACGTATTTGTTTCAATATGTTTATCGATGGAATTAGAAGAAAATATCAAATGATTAATTTATCAGATATATTATGATATGA
Organism: Rutidosis leptorrhynchoides; assembly: GCF_046630445.1. Taxonomy (NCBI): domain Eukaryota; kingdom Viridiplantae; phylum Streptophyta; class Magnoliopsida; order Asterales; family Asteraceae; genus Rutidosis; species Rutidosis leptorrhynchoides. Next base: position 660,368,493 of record NC_092333.1, on the reverse strand, counting down.
TTACTGGTCTATGTTATGAGGTCCACCGTGATTTAAGAAATCTATTCTTTTTGACAACATTCAGAAAATGGTAAAGTGATTTATAAGTAAGAACGTAGAGTGTAAATAACTTAGATGTTGGATATCGATAAGTTAAGTAACTCGACATTTTTCATTAAGATGATTTCATACGTTTATTTAACCTTTGGACTTTATTCCATGCTTCACCAACAGACTGTAATTTAAAAACTTGAAACCTATTATGAATAAATATGATTATACTTTTCTAAAACGTTTTATGATATAACGATTTCCATTATTTTAACCTTTAAACAAAATGATTTTTAAATATATTTAGTTTTGGAAAACAAAATCATCATATTTATTTGATTTAGTTTCAAACGTACAAAAACGTTTTTAGTTTAAAAAGAACTTTATTATTAAAACATATATAACTTTTATAAATATCTAGAACCACTTTTGACAACTCATTACTTAACCAGTATGATAAAGATAACGATATTTATATTTTATTAAATATATATAACGATTTAAATTAATATTATATATATATTTATACGCGTATTATACGTACATAGTTTTATACTTTTACTATACTTAAACTTTACCTTTACTTTATTTTTAATAATTCATACTTTAATAATTCACTTTAATAATTCATACTTTAATAATTCACTTTAATAATTCTTACTTTAATAATCACTTTAATAATTCAAAAATCTATTATAAATAGAATTCAATAGGTTTCATTATTTCATAGAAATTTGAAAATATTTTTCTCTAAACTCTCTCAATTGATTTACATATATATATTTACTCCGTATTATTTTAAGATATTATTAGTATACATAAAATTATACAACGAAGTGCTGTCCGAGTGATTTCAAAATTGTTTTTCGAGCGGGATAGAGCTAAGGAAATTATGGGTTATAGCTATGGAGGTTATGGGTATGGTTCGGGAGTATTGCTCGTGAGTCAAACTAGTGTTTATCATCTTCGTTACGTCTACGTACTTTTCCTGCAATATTGAATCTCAATATTGATACGTGAGCACTCATAACTTAACTTTTATATATTATTAGTGTATCCCTGAATAGTGCTCGAGTATATAGGATTATGCATGCTTATACGTTCGTTATTGTCATTAGATAGGTTATGTCGAATCTTGAATTAAATACATATGCTATTAAGATAAGGTATATGATATGCATGTCGTTGGAAAGCTAGCGAAAAATTGAGAACTTTTCATTTAGATATCGAATGGTTTCGATGAACGGTTTAGAAGTTATAGTCAATTGAATTTTTTTATTATTATTAAAAATGATTATTATTATCGTCATTATTATCGTCGTTCTAGTTTTATCTTATTATTATTATTATCTTTATCAATAAAAGGATTTATCATTAAAAATTGTTATTTTTATTATTATTACTATCGTTATTATCGTTAAAATTATAATTAGTATTATTATTATTATTATTATCTTATTATTATTATTATTATTATCATTATTAATATATATATCTCATTATTTAAAAATGGTTATTGTTATTATGATATTATCATTAAAATAATTATTAGTATTATCGTTAATAATGTCATAGTAATTATCATTATTAGTATTATTGTAATTTAAACTAATATTAGTAACACCTAATTAATTTGATTACTATTATTATCATTATTATGAACACGATATAAAAGACGATTAAAAGCTATTAAGCGAAATGATTAGGAAATAATGAGTAAGAGTATCTTGATGAAATTAAAATATTATAAGATATTGATTTAGATAAAATTATCGTTCTTATTATTTTTATCATTACTATTATTATTAAAAGTATCGTTAGTATTAAAACTATCATTTTAAAAAAAATTATCATTTTAATAGAAATGTCATTGTTATTATAAAATACCACCATTATTATCATTTTAAATAGAATTATTATTTTAAAGATAATATTAAAAAGTGTCGTAAATATTAAAGTTATCATAATTAGAATTATCATTTTATCATAATGTTATCTTAGTAATTATAAATATTGATATTTTTATTAATAAAATAATAATAATTATTATTACAAAATAATACAACTTTTACTTACTATTATTATGGATATTATTTTATCAAATAAATATGTGATACAAACATATTTTACTACGTGTAATAAAATTTCTTTAATAATACCTATCATATCATCTTTATGATATTAAATGAACTCTATAAATCTTATTACTTAATATATATAAAAGTATATTTTATTATATAAATTTTAATATAAAATTTTATTTATTAATAAATGAATTATATTATTTACTCTAATAATTTTTTTTAAAATATTTAAAAATATAAAACGACGACATTTAAACTATATATTAATTATGTATAGATTTCGGAAATCATTTTGAGTCAAATTGACTTTTGTTGACCTATGCATATTAGTCTCGAGCATTAGGATTATGGTATACTATGACTTGACCTAATTTGTTAGACAAACATTGACCAACACATAAATATATATAATTAATATAGGTTCGTGAATCCGAGGCCAACCCTGCACTTGTTCAATGACGTTATATGTATTTTTACTACGAAATACAGTATGGTGAGTTTCATTTGCCTTTTTACCCTTTATATTTTTGGGCTGAGAATACATGCGCAATTTTTATAAATGTTTTACGAAATAGACACAAGTAATTGAAACTACATTATATGGGTGAATGATCGAATCCGAATATGCCCCTTTTGCTTGGTAACCTAAGAATTAGTAAACCGATCTACTAATTGACGCGAATCCTAAAGATAGATCTATTGGGCCTAACGAACCCCATCCAAAGTACCGGATTGCATAAATAATGTATAGACAAAATTCATATCTTAGCGTATCTGCTAAATCATATTTTATCGTATCTGTTACTTTAAACTTTACCTGACATATCCTGCAAATTCCTCCGTAATCTATGAAATCTTTTGTTCTATATCTATGGATATTCTATGTAATTAGAATACCATCCGATAACCGAAAATCATTTCATATCGAAAAATCCTTATCCAATCGTACGAAATGGAATTCATCATTAATTCAAGTTCCTCGGATTTCGAAATGGAATCCCACTCCAGCTCTGAAAGCAGTGTGACCGGAATGGATCAACCAATCAGCCATCATCTATTCTGGATGAATTGGGGATGGGTTCGTAGCCTCCTCAATCATTGGAGACAAGAAGAAGGTGATCCCTTCCATCCACCCCATTGCCCTCTTGACGAAGAACCTGAAGCACTTACCGGCGAACCAATCCGAAACACCATTTTCTCTCTCATTTCCAGAGTATCTCGTCATGATTATATACTACATCAAATTCTAGATTTTATTTATCCGCTCATCCGAACCGAAAATCACCCCGGTGTAATAGAAGAAGTCAACGAGCTTCGCGCTCGGGTAGTGGCTTTAGAGAATATGGTGCAAAGATTACAAACACCAGCAGCAGCACCAGCAGCATAACCAGTACCACCATCATCAACGCCAACAGTACCATTACCACCTCCAACCACAACCGCGTCGTAAACCTCAACTTCACAATCTGTCCCACGAGCATCAATGTCATACGCACCATAGATATCAAGGAGTACCAACAACAATAACTGACGAAGTATTAATTCATAACTTCATTGGAGAAACATTCCACGCCGATTATGTAATCTCTAAAGTCTTAGAGATTATCTAATCTAGCCCTAATCATAAATCATTTAAGCGAACCAAAATGATAGAAAGAAGAGTAGAAACCCTGACAAAAAATGGTGTGTGGTTAACAAGCTAAACTTGTTTTACCAACAGCATCAACAGTACCGTCAGCGTCACCAGCATCATCAGTGTAGTCAGCATCAGAATCAGCAACACCTATAACATCACAAACTCCGTCAGTTCAAGAATCACTGTGGACATCATTACGAATCAATAACGCATATATTTTATCAACGAGTTATGAAGAATTAACTTATTCCCTCTGAAGAAATTATATGTATATTATATATATATATATATATATATATATATATATATATATATATATATATATATATATATATATATATATATATATATTTTGAAATAAAAATAAATCTTTCCGTGCTAAGCTATTGTGTGTGAATCTTAACTACTCGGTTAATTCATATTACAAATATGCAATAATGTACGTCCTTCGCCGCAACTTAACCATCGTTAACTACAATCTCTGTCTCAATTCAACAAATTCCAATTCATAATAAATCAAGTATATATTTGATTTTACACTTTCATCATCAATGTACCCAAAAACTTTTCAGATAATATCATTCGTACTTTGCAAAGTTCACAAGAATTTAACGAAAACCGACATCACGCCTCAACAAATAACGAAGTATTGATTCATAATTATTGAAGAAATACTTATGTAATCTCTAAAGCCTTCAAGGGATTATTCAATTCTAGTTTCAACCGTAAATCGAATGAGTTTAATTTAGTATTAACTCATTAAAATCTATGTTACATCTGAAGAGAATATATACATGTATATTTTCATAAACTGTAATAAAATTCTTTTGTACAAAATATTAATTGTGAATTTTTTTTTAACGGGTAGGTAATACCCGAGAGATACATATATATTCACAATTAATATGTTACATTCTTCGAATCTGATTAAGCAAATTATTAACTATACTTCCTACTTTCACAATAATATACATTCTTTCATAGAAATCAAAACAACCATATTCATTCAAACTCAATTCTGATTTTGAAACCTCAGAATTCAATTCGAGATATAACCGGTACGATCACTTTTAGATTCCTACATCTTTCAAAGCTATATTTTGACTTCAAAACTGTGTTAGAACATCAAATGTATATTAACGATTACAATCTGTGTTCAAACCCTTCAAAAATTTCTGAAGACACTTCAAATAATGAGCAATCGAGATGATGATCCAACCACATGTTACCCACAGTTATGTACCCAAAAAACTCTTGAATCCAAAGTAAAAGTTTAAACAACGTATCCGCGTCAGATTCTTTGGCATTTATTAGCAAAATTAACTTTGCGATTCCTTTTCAAAGTAGCCAGTTTTGTCACAGCTCCAGCAAGTCAACTTCGAGTTTTCAGTTAGACTAACTTTATTATAACCTTGAGATATACACCATCGTTACCGAGGAACCTTTTACATTCCACCACATTATCAGCAGATGTACCAACAACTTCATTACCCTTTGACTTTAGCCTCTCCCCAAAAAGTCATTATAGTTATTCATTGAAACCCCATCATTTACTCATTCGCATCTTGTAACAAGAATTGCCATACGAATCATCGGGAATTAGCAATCAGTATTTTGAAATCTCGCAGCATGTCTACGCCAACAGTTATATGTGTATATATAACATCTATCTTCTGGACTTAATTTGAATGTGAAGTTTCTGAAAAACACTCTGAACTACGAATTGGTTCTCCGAAAATGGAAAATTGCTGATAAAGCAGCAAAAACTATAAACGACTTTAACAGTAAGAGTTTGATGATAATGAATAAGTGTGCTGGCAAAGCGCAGAAAAAGAGAAGTCTTGGAACTGGAAACCGGATTGAGCAAAGTATGAAGGAGGCTGTGGACAAATCACAAAGACTGAACCTGACTTCAAAGAATCCAAATGATTCAGTACATGCTGAAGTCATTAACGAATACTTTGCTCCTTGCTCTAAAACCCTTGCGGACAATATTCTTCATCATCCTCTTATCTTAAATATTCTAAGATATCATCGTATCTTCCATTATAAACATCCTCCATATTTCTGAAGATATTTTCATAACCATTCTTATCTGAAATCATTTATTCCCTCGCGTTATCTGTATCACATCATAAAGGAAACTGTTTTAGTTTCTAAAATCTGAAACCTTCGAGTATAAAGTATGAATGTTTTGAAGTAGTGTTGGGAACTGAAGCATGAGTTAGTATAATATAATGACACTTGATCAACGTGATTATATTACAGTAAGTCATGCTGAGTTTCTAAATGGAACATGATGATTCACAGATCATAACATCATCATGTGCCATGTTACACGACTCTTGTATTCTATTTAACCTCTAAAATATCAATAAAATATTTCTTGATGATTCGGTCTTTTCCAGGGTATTCTGGTAATTTAACAAATCAAGACCGTGCCATTACCATTTCCTTCTTAGAACATTAACAATGTTCATTCCGAAATTTATATCTGCGAATTATGGACCATTACAAGCGGTGCTTAATCGCAAGAAAAAAAAAATGAAAGGACAAAGCTCCAAAATAGAAATTGGAGTATAAATCGAAGCAAACAGGAGGGAGTATTAACTGTGGATGACAATGATTATAGAAGATAGAAGCAGGGACTTTGAAGTATAAGAGAAGATATAAAACCCAACAACAACCCAGAAATTACAAACCATATATATCGATGCATATAGCAATATAAAGACACGAGAGAACTAAAAACACTATAAAACCAAGAGTATAGTAGAAGTAAATAGATTCTTCTGGCGGCAGATGAAAAAAAAGAATGACAGATATGAAAGTTTGGAGTATATCAAGAATCAGAACTGGATGGAGCATATTAGCGAATGCTATAAAGTATGAATTGAGGGAGAAAGAATAAAAGGTGTGAGTTGTGGAAATAAGGAAACGAAGGGGGTTGGATATATAGTAAAATATCCGACAGAGCAATCAAAACAGATTATCGCATTTAATCAAAGCGGATCATAACTTCCTTAATTATCGAAGAACCAAATCTTATTACGAAGATTTTCTTTAAATTCCTTGAATTTCGAAAATCAACCGTGACTATGTCATTGGTTAAAAAGAATGTGCATTTACTCATTTCATTCTTTTGTGATAACTTCACTCGTACTCTTCACAAAAATCAAATTGTTTTATCTATATTATTTGATGATAATAAAACTCTAATTTCCAACTCGTATACGTCATGAAAACATACTTATTGTCAGCCATGACCATCACATTCAAATTTCGAGACAAAATTTCTTTAACGGGTAGGTACTGTGACAACCCGGAAATTTCCAACCAAATTGAAACTTTATCTTTATATTATTCCGACACGATAAGCAAAGTTTGTTAAGTTAAATCTCAAGAATTTTAAACTGTGTTCATACATTCATTATAACCTCGACCAAATTCTGACGATTCACGAACCGTTATATATAAATAGATATGTATATATATGTATATATATATTATAACTTGAGAATATTAATAAAGTATTAAACGTATAATACTTTACACGAACGTATTTGTTTCAATATGTTTATCGATGAAATTAGAAGAAAATATCAAATGATTAATTTATCAGATACATTGTGATATGATTACTGGTCTATGTTATGAGGTCCACTGTGATTTAAGAAATCTATTCTTTTTGACATCATTCAGAAAATGGTAAAGTGATTTATAAGTAAGAACGTAGAGTGTAAATAACTTAGATGTTGGATATCGATAAGTTAAGTAACTCGACATTTTTCATTAAGATGATTTCATATGTTTATTTAACCTTTGGACTTTATCCCATGCTTCACCAACAGACTGTAATTTAAAAACTTGAAACCTATTATGAATATATATGATTATACTTTTCTAAAACGTTTTATGATATAACGATTTCCATTATTTTAACCTTTAAACAAAATGATTTTTAAATATATTTAGTTTTAGAAAACAAAATTATCATATTTATTTGATTTAGTTTCAAACGTACAAAAACGTTTTTAGTTTAAAAAGAACTTTATTATTAAAACATATATAAGTTTTATAAATATCTAGAACCACTTTTGACAACTCATTACTTAACCAGTATGATAAAGATAACGATATTTATATTTTATTAAATATATATAACGATTTAAATTAATATTATATATATATATTTATACGCGTATTATACGTACATAGTTTTATACTTTTACTATACTTAAACTTTACCTTTACTTTATTTTTAATAATTCACTTTAATAATTCATACTTTAATAATTCACTTTAATAATTCATACTTTAATAATTCACTTTAATAATTCATACTTTAATAATTCACTTTAATAATTCAAAAATCTATTATAAATAGAATTCAATAGGTTTCATTATTTCATAGAAACTTGAAAATATTTTTCTCTAAACTCTCTCAATTGATTTACATATATATATTTACTCCGTATTATTTCAAGATATTATTAGTATACATAAAATATTACAACGAAGTGCTGTCCGAGTGATTTCAAAATTGTTTTTCGAGCGGGATAGAGCTAAGGAAATTATGGGTTATAGCTATGGAGGTTATGGGTATGGTTCGGGAGTATTGCTCGTGAGTCAAACTAGTGTTTATCATCTCCGTTACGTCTACGTACTTTTCCTGCAATATTGAATCTCAATATTGTTACGTGAGCACTCATAACTTAACTTTTATATATTATTAGTGTGTCCCCGACTAGTGCTCGAGTATATAGGATTATGCATGCTTATACGTTCGTTATTGTCATTAGATAGGTTATGTCGAATCTTGAATTAAATACATATGCTATTAAGATAAGGTATATGATATGCATGTCGTTGGAAAGCTAGCGAAAAATTGAGAACTTTTCATTTAGATATCGAATGGTTTCGATGAACGGTTTAGAAGTTATAGTCAATTGAATTTTTTTTATTATTATTAAAAATGATTATTATTATCGTCATTATTATCGTCGTTCTATTTTTATCTTATTATTATTATTATTATTATTATTATTATTATTATCTTTATCAATAAAAGGATTTATCATTAAAAATTGTTATTTTTATTATTATTACTATCGTTATTATCGTTAAAATTATAATTAGTATTATTATTATTATCTAATTATTATTATTATTATTATCATTATTAATATATATATCTCATTATTTAAAAATGGTTATTGTTATTATGATATTATCATTAAAATAATTATTAGTATTATCGTTAATAATGTCATAGTAATTATCATTATTAGTATTATTGTAATTTAAACTAATATTAGTAACACCTAATTAATTTGATTACTATTATTATCATTATTATGAACACGATATAAAAGACGATTAAAAGCTATTAAGCGAAATGATTAGGAAATAATGAGTAAGAGTATCTTGATGAAATTAAAATCTTATAAGATATTGATTTAGATAAAATTATCGTTCTTATTATTTTTATCATTACTATTATTATTAAAAGTATCGTTAGTATTAAAACTATCATTTTAACAAAAATTATCATTTTAATAGAAATGTCATTGTTATTATAAAATACCACCATTATTATCATTTTAAATAGAATTATTATTTTAAAGATAATATTAAAAAGTGTCGTAAATATTAAAGTTATCATAATTAGAATTATCATTTTATCATAATGTTATCTTAGTAATTATAAATATTGATATTTTTATTAATAAAATAATAATAATTATTATTACAAAATAATACAACTTTTACTTAGTATTATTATGGATATTATTTTATCAAATAAATATGTGATACAAACATATTTTACTACGTGTAATAAAATTTCTTTAATAATACCTATCATATCATCTTTATGATATTAAATGAACTCTATAAATCTTATTACTTAATATATATAAAAGTATATTTTATTATATAAATTTTAATATAAAATTTTATTTATTAATAAATGAATTATATTATTTACTCTAATAATTTTTTTTTAAAATATTTAAAAATATAAAACGACGATATTTAAACTATATATTAATTATGTATAGATTTTGGAAATCATTTTGAGTCAAATTGACTTTTGTTGACCTATGCATATTAGTCTCGAGCATTAGGATTATGGTACACTATGACTTGACCTAATTTGTTAGACAAACAGTGACCAACACATAAATATATATAATTAATATAGGTTCGTGAATCCGAGGCCAACCCTGCACTTGTTCAATGACGTTATATGTATTTTTACTACGAAATACAGTATGGTGAGTTTCATTTGCCTTTTTACCCTTTATATTTTTGGGCTGAGAATACATGCGCAATTTTTATAAATGTTTTACGAAATAGACACAAGTAATTGAAACTACATTATATGGGTGAATGATCGAATCCGAATATGCCCCTTTTGCTTGGTAACTTAAGAATTAGTAAACCGATCTACTAATTGACGCGAATCCTAAAAATAGATCTATTGGGCCTAATGAACCCCATCCAAAGTACCAGATGCTTTAGTACTTCGAATTCGTTTTTATCATGTCCGAAGGATTTCCCGGAATGATAAGGGATATTCTTATATGCATCTTGTTAATGTCGATTACCAGGTATTCACCATATGAATGATTTTTGTCTCTATGCATGAGACGTATAATTATGAGAACTGGAAATGAAATTCTTGTGGTCTATTAAAATAATGGAAATGAATGATTATGATAAACTAATGAACTCACCAACCTTTTGGTTGACACTTTAAAGCATGTTTATTCTCAATGTTAAAGAAATCTTCCGCTGTGCATTTGCTCATTTTAGAGATACTACTTGGAGTCATTCATGGCATATTTTGAAAGACGTTGCATTTGAGTCGTTGAAATTCATCAAGATTAATATTAAGTCAATTATAGTTGGATGTATTATGAAATGGTATGCATGCCGTCAACTTTTGTTGTAAAGAAAGTTTATCTTTTAGAAACGAATGCAATGTTTGTAAAATGTATCATATAGAGGTCAAACACCTCGCGATGTAATCAACTATTGTGAATCGTTTATAATGTATATGAACGGGTCCTTTCAATTCACGAATAACTATTTGTAAATAGATACATATATATTTAAATATGTATATATACATGAATATTAATTATAAATATGTAAAATTAAATATTAAATCAATTTTGAAAACATATATTTAATATATTTAGTTATATAATAAAACTTGATATTAAAATGTATTTGTATAGTATATTAATTATTTAATTTCGATCTTATTTTGTCAAAGTTTGTATTACTCAGTTGACATTTCGTTAGCGTTCATATAGATTTGACATGAGTTTATGAAGGATTAAAATAAAAGTTGGAGTGTAAATAGTTTACGAAGATTCTAGATTTGTTAAAAATATTTTTTACCTTTTTAGTTTAAATTTTAGTACTCCGTACATATTATTTGGTACAGAAAATTAGTAATTACCGAACTTTTTTGATCAGGTTTCAAACAGTTAATGATTGAAATAATTAAATATAGTTAAGCTGAAAATTTGGGATTTTTAGGAACACCTTTATACGTTAACTGTTTAGCAATGGACACGATATAGCCATCGGTGATAAATTGTCGGCATATAAGTTAGAAATGGGAAAGATGGCTGCACTATTAGTGTTTGAATCAATTGGATTTTTATAATTATATTATATTATATTATATTATAATCTTTATTATATTATTATATAATATATAAATTGATTTCCTTAAATATAGATATATAGCCGAGGATGTGATAGACATATCTCCATCACTTTGCAAACTTTGATCTCTGTTACCTTGCCGCCATCTAAACAGCCACCACCGGCCGCCACCTCTGCAGAAAATCACCGGCCATCACCGTGCAAAACTTGAACATCCCCGGTCACCACAAACAACCATGGGATTGTAACTGCACCCATGCTTTTTCGATCGATAATACAAGACAATACCTCCTGTTTTGTTCCAACGAGCACCAAAACAACATCACCAACTAACCCTTTCATTCGCCACTAGACCACCTTCAAACTAACCACCACATTCAACCACCTATCTCTCACTTCCCCTCTCTCTCACGTTTTGATTCGATTTTGAACAACCAAATGAGCATCAAACCACCTACGGCTCAACCACAACTCCAACACCATCTCCAAGGCTCCATCGATTAAACCTGCACCATGCTTTAATTTCAGCTATACATAATTTTTCTTTCTTTCTCTCTTCATTTGAACATTATCAACAAGATCATGACAATTGCTATTGCTTGTATCCTGTTTTCTGGGTTCATCGTTACCACATTCTTCGGTTCACAAACCACCTTGATTAACACCCTAAAACCACCATTCGATCATCAAGAACACCACCTCTACAGTTATGGGTTTCGTTACTTCAAGCAAACTTCCAATAAAACCTACAAACCGTTGTTGTAGGCTGCTCGAAGTTACTGCTGCGTTACATTTTTTTCTCCTGTTGAACAATCAAGGAAACAACACCACCTGCAAATTTTTTTTTTCATTACTACTGCGTGATTTTAAGGTGTTTCTGTTTTTCTATTTGACAAGAATACCATAACCATCATCAAGACTGTTGCAATGGCCATCCTTAATTTTTTTGGTTTTGTTTGTTTGCTGATCCGGTTGAACAATAGCTAATACTGCCGTTTCTTGCCTTGAATGAAACCATGGAGTTGTGCTTCTATTCGGGTTCACTGCTACTATAAATAATAACGATGATAATCGAAATGAAGAAGGTGATATTGAATCTGTGATGATAATCTAATGAAGATGATAACGTGTTGATGTTACTAGCCATTTCTTGTTTCGTTTCTGTTAAAAAATGAACAAGTTGATAAATAGGATGGTGACAGTTTAACGATAATAATGAAAATAATAAAACACAAAATGAAAGTGGAAATCTTAAGGTTACAGTGAATAGTTGATAAAGATGTATTGGGCTACCGTGTTGGTCAATTTTGCTATTGGGCCATTAAGTACTAGTTGGGCTTGTGAAACCAAAGATGGGCCAGAATTCTTTTTGCACAAGATGGGCCGATGGGTTATTGCATATTGGGCTCATGTTCTTCTATTTGGGGCCGAAATCAAAAGATTACTAGGTAGTTTTTTTAATTATTAATGCTATTAATATTATTAACATTATTAATATTATTATTATTATTATTATTATTATTATTATTATTATTATTATTATTATTATTATTATTATTATTATTAGTATTATCATTATGATTGAAACTATCATTATGATTATTATCATTATTATTATTTTCATGACAAATAAATATTATGTATATAAAAATATACTTATATTAATACTACATATAATTATATATTGAACATATTAACATTTTTTTATATATATATATATATATTACATATAATAAATTATTGATTTTTGATAAAATACTAATTATATATAAATATATATATATATATATATATATAATCATATGTATAAATATTAATTACTTAAAATATGTATACAAAACAAATATAGATAACATATAATTTAAGATATAAAATATACATAGAATATATATATATTAATTAGGGTTTATTATAAATTTCATATAACTACAACACTTAATATATAAATATTATAAGATCAATAAATGAAATTACTTGATTACAATTATATGTGTTAATATATATATAAACGATATAGGTTCGTGAATCCGAGGCCAACCTTGCATTGTTCAGTTCCGTTGTATGCATATTTTTACTACAAAATATCGTATAGTGAGTTCATTTGATTCCCTTTTACTCTTTACATTTTTGAAACTGAGAATACATGCGCTGTTTTTACAACTGCTTTATTAAATGCTTTTGAAATATATTTTGAACTGAGAATACATGAAATGCTTTTATAAATGTTTGACGAGATAGACACAAGCAAAACATTTCTCGAATGAATTATTATACAGATGGAAGTTCTGTGGATTATTATTGAATTAGTTGGACGTTATAATTGCCACTAATTGTTGTGAATATTTTCCCCTGATTATTTTTGCTTGGTAGCCTAAGAATTAGGGAACATCACTAATTTTGAGAATTAGTGCACGCCTAATTCACGCGAATCCTAAAGGTAGCTACCAGGTTTAACACCCCCACCCAGAATGTTCACTAGACGGAAGAGCTAGTGGGCGTGGTGTTTAGTACTTCGAAGTTTATTATTATTATATAGACGAGATGTTCTATTTTGGGGATATTATTGATGCGCATTATATGTTAAGGTCGGTTACCAAGCCAAGCAATGAATGAAAAGTGAATGTTATGTATCGAGAGAATGATTTTATACACATGTTATGTGTATGATATTTTTGTACACGAGATATGTGTACGGTTACTAAGATTTATGAAAAATGGTTTCGTACACGAGATAGGTGTACTGTATTTGAATCTTGTGGTCTATCAAAATGATAAATTTTATTGTTTACGATAAACTTATGAACTCACCAACCTTTTGGTTGACACTTTAAAGCATGTTTATTCTCAGGTATGAAAGAAATCTTCCGCTGTGCATTTGCTCATTCTAGAGATATTACTTGGAGTCATTCATGATATATTTCAAAAGACGTTGCATTCGAGTCGTTGAGTTCAACAAGATTGTTATTAAGTCATTGATAGTTTGATATATTATGAAATGGTATGCATGCCCGTCAACTTTCGATGTAATGAAAGTTTATCTTTTAAAAACGAATGCAATGTTTGTAAAATATATCATATAGAGGTCAAGTACCTCGCGATGTAACCAAATGTAATGTATTCGTCCTGATGGATTAGGACGGGTCATTATAGGTGGTATCAGAGGTGGTTTTAGCGAACCAGGTCTTGCATTAGTGTGTCTAACTGATAGTTGTTTAGATGCATTAGTGGGTCTGGATTTCGACCGTGTCTGCATGTCAAAAGTTTTGCTTATCATTTATTGTCGAAAATTATTTGCTTATCATCCTTAAATTCTAGACACGTCTTACTGCCTCTACTGCATAGACAGTGTATAGATAAATTCATATCTTAGCGTATCCGTTATTGTTACCTTTGCCTGACAGCTTCCGTAGATTCCTCCGTAACTTATGGGATTTTAGTATTATATATACATATGTAAATCATGTATTGCATGGTACTAATCTACATCCTATAATCTAATTCATATCGAAAATCTTTCATCTGATCGTACGATATGGATCCCTCAACTAGTTCAAGTTCTTTGGAACCCGACAGCTAATCCGACATGGATGTTCACCTAAGCTCCGGAAGCAGCGTCACCAGAATAAATCAATCAATCAGCCATCCCCAATTCATCTGATGGGTTCGTAGTCTACTAAATCATTGGAGATAAGAAGAAGGTGATCCTTTTCATCCACCATATTGCCCTCTTGGCGAAGAACCTGAAGCACTTACCGGCGAACCTGTTCGTAATACCATTTTCTCTCTCATTTACAGAATATCTCGCCACGATTATATTCTATCTAAAAATTCTAAACCTTATTCATTCGCTCGTCAGAACCGACAATCACCCAGGTGTAATAAAAGAAGTCAATGAGCTTCGCGCCCGGGTAGTAGTTTTGGAGAATATGGTGCAAAGGTTAAAAGCACCAGCAACAGCACCGGCAGCAACATTACCACCAGCAACAATACCAACAGTACTATCACCACCACCAACAGCAATATCTGCATCCCACACCTCGACATCACAATCTGTACCTCGAGCATCAACATCGTACTTACCATAGATACCAAGGAGTACTAATAAGAATCAACGATGAAGTATTGATTCATAACTTCATTGGAGAACTATTAGGCGGCGATTATGTAATCTCTAAAGTCTTAGAGATTATTTATTTTAGCTCAAACCAAAAAGCAAATGAGATTAATATCATATTAACTCATAAATCCATGATTACATCTGAAGAAATATATATATATATATATATATATATATATATATATATATATATATATATATATATATATATATATATATATATATATATATATTCATAAAGATTATAATTAAAAATTCTTTCGTACAAACTGTTAATGGTGAAAATATTTTAACGGGTAGGTAATACCCGAGGAATATTTAGATTTCACATTAATAATTCACACTGTACATTCTTCGAATCTGATTCAACGGTCATTTACTATCCTACTCACAACCACAGATATACGTATCCGTTCACCACAGAATAACCATTTTCATTCAATTTCATATCTGGATTTTGATCTATCAGAATCCAACAAGTGGCATAATGAAGAAAACGTTGGACAAAATTAAATTTGTTAGAAACAAACAAATTAACTATGAGAAATTTTGTTAAGAATCCACGCTAACTGTTCCTAGCTAACTGATTACATTTTATTTATCGCAATTTAATTTATCGCAATTTTAATTCTTGCAATTTTATTTATCGTCATTTAATTTCTGTTATTTATTTTACGCACTTTATTTATCGTCATTTAAATACTGTTATTTACGCATTTAAATATCCGGACATGTATACAAGGTTTTGACATATCATATCGACGCATCTATATATATTATTTGGAATAACCATAGACACTCTATATGCAGTAATGCTGGAGTTAGCTATACAGGGTTGAGGTTGATTCTACAATAATATATATACTTTGAGTTGTGATCGAGTCTGAGACATGTACACGGGTCACGACACGTATTAATTAATTCGAATATTATATATTGCTAACTGTGGACTATTAACTGAGGACTATCAATATTGGACAACTAAAACAAATTAAAATATTGATTATAACATATGAAACTAAACAATTCTTCAAGTTTGTCACTTGATTTCATCTTAAACCTCATTTGTATCTTGACGATTACAATCTGCGTTCAAACCTTTCATGAATCTTGAAAACATCTCAATCGATAGGATGAACCAACCACACTTCATCTACGGAAGAAAAGAGTGATGCATATAGTTATGCACCTGAAAACACTCGGAACCTGAGTAAACGTTTAACACGTATCTGTGCTAGCTTCTTTGGCATTGTTATTACAAAAAAAATAAAAATAAAAAATAACTTTGCAATTCCTTTCCAAATTAGTCAATTTTGTCACAGCTCCAGCAAGTTAACTTCGACTTTTCGTTCGAAACAACCTTATTATGACCTTGATATATGCGTTGTCTCTTCGCCTTCGTTACCGGGGAACCGTTTATATGTAGTGATCCGAACTTTTCTATGTTTATATATATTAAATGAAATTGTTATTTACATGATTAAGTGTTTCCAACATGTTAAGCAATTAAACTTGTTAAGACTTGATTAATTGAAATAGGTTTCATATAGACAATTGACCACCCAAGTTGACCAGCGATTCACGAACGTTAAAACTTGTAAGAACTATATGATGACATATATATGTATATATATATAGTTAACATGATAGTATGATAAGTAAGTATCTCACTAGGTATATTAACAAGGAGTGATATACATAAAAATGAGTTTATTGAATTAAGAAACTCGAAACGATATATATAACGATTATCGTTATAACAACATCTTACTAAATACATATGAATCATATTAAGATATTGTTACACTAAGTTTAAATATGATAATTGATAAGTAATCATATCATTAAGTGTATTAACAATGAACTACATATGTATAAACAAGACTACTAACTTAAGGATTTCGAAACGAGACATATATGTAACGATTATTGTTTTAACGACATTTAAATGTATATATATCATATTAAGATATATTAATACATCATAATATCATGATAATGTAATAATTTAACATCTCATTAGATATAATAAATAATGGGTTAACAACATTTAACAAGAATCGTTAACCTAAAGGTTTCAAAACAACACTTACATGTAACGACTAACGATGACTTAACGACTCAGTTAAAATGTATATACATGTAGTGTTTTAATATGTATTCATACACTTTTGAAAGACTTCAAGACACTTATCAAAGTACTTCTACTTAACAAAAATGCTTACAATTACATCCTCGTTCATTTTCATCAACAATTCTACTCGTATGCACCCGTATTTGTACTCGTACAATACCCAGCTTCTAAATGTATTTACTATTGGTATATACACTCCAATGATCAACTCTTAGCAGCCCTTGTGAGTCACCTAACACATGTGGGAACTATCATTTAACATATAGCAAGAAATATCTAACAAAACAACAAACTAATGGAGCCTTTATGGATGCTTAAGTTCACGTGAACTAGGAGACTCACAAACACATTTCCATTTAAAATTTCTTGAATCAAATTACTCTATCTCAAGTGTTCTTACATTGTTCTAAGTGTTCTTCATTATCTTCATCAAAATCTAGCTCAATCTAGTTCATAAATCCATACATAAACCAAGTTACAAAACAACTACTTAAGAACACACCAACAATACTTTCAAGTTTGCTAGCTTACTTCCAATCTTGCAAATCCACTTTGAGTGATCATCCAACCTCAAGAAATCTTTCTTATTTACAGTAAGATATCTTTATAATACAAGGTAATACTCATATTCAAACTTTGATTCAATTTCTATAACTATAACAATCTTATTTCGAGTGGAAATCTTACTTGAACTTGTTTTCGTGTCATGATTCTACTTCAAGAACTTTCATGCCATCTAAGGATCCTTTGAAGCTAAATCTATTTTCCTCATTTCTAGTAGGTTTATCCACAAAACCTGAGGTAGTAATGATGTTCATAACATCATTCGATTCATATATATAAAACTACCTTATTCGAAGGTTTAAACTTGTAATCACTAGAACATAGTTTAGTTAATTCTAAACTTGTTCGCAAACAAAAGTTAATCCTTCTAACTTGACTTTTAAAATAAACTAAACACATGTTATATATCTATATGATATTCTAACTTAATGATTTAAAACCTGAAAACACGAAAAATACCGTAAAACCGGATATACGCCTTCGTAGTAACACCGCGGGCTGTTTTGGGTTAGTTAATTAAAAACTATGATAAACTTTGATTTAAAAGTTGTTATTCTGGGAAAATGATTTTTCTTATGAACATGAAACTATATCCAAAAATCATGGTTAAACTCAAAGTGGAAGTATGTTTTCTAAAATGGTCATCTAGACGTCGTTCTTTCGACTGAAATGACTACCTTTACAAAAATGACTTGTAACTTATTTTTTCGACTATAAACCTATACTTTTTCTGTTTAGATTCATAAAATAGAGTTCAATATGAAACCATAGCAATTTGATTCACTCAAAACGGATTTAAAATGAAGAAGTTATGGGTAAAACAAGATTGGATAATTTTGCTCGTTGTAGCTACGTGAAAATTGGTAACAAATCTATATTAATCATATCATAGCTAACTCATATTGTATTATACATGTATTCTAATATATTATGTAATCTTGGGATACCATAGACACGTATGCAAATGTTTTGACATATCATATTGACCCATGTATATATATTATTTGGAACAACCATAGACACACTATATGCAGTAATGTTTGAGTTAGCTATACAGGGTTGAGGTTGATTCCAAAAATATATATACTTTGAGTTGTGATCTAGCCTGAGACGTGTATACACTGGGTCGTGGATTGATTCAAGATAATATATATCGATTTATTTCTGTACATCTAACTGTGGACAACTAGTTGTAGGTTACTAACGAGGACAACTGACTTAATAAACTTAAAAACATTAAAACGTATTAAAAATATTGTAAATATATTTTGAACATACTTTGATATATATGTACATATTTGTTATGGTTGAATGATCGAAATCGAATATGCCCCTTTTAGCTTGGTAGCCTAAGAATTAGGGAACTGGCCCCTAATTGACGCGAATCCTGAAGGTAGATCTACGGGAACTAACAACCCCCATTCTGGAATTTGGAATGCTTTAGTACTTCGAGTTTATCATGTCCGATGGGTGTCCCGGAATGATGGGGATATTCTATATGCATCTTGTTAATATCGGTTACCAGGTGTTCACCATATGAATGATTTTTATCTCTATGTATGGGATGTATATTGAAATATGAAATCTTGTGGTCTATTATTACGATTTGGTAAATATATAGGTTAAACCTATAACTCACCAACATTTTTGTTGATGTTTAAAGCATGTTTATTCTTAGGTAATTATTAAGAGCTTCCGCTGTTGCGTGCTAAAATATGGACAAGATTTGGTGTCAGCATGTTTGTATAATATTGTTTAAAACTGCATTCGAGATTTACTTTGTTGTAACATATTAATATTGTAAACTAATATGTATTGGTAGTGTGTAAGTGTGATATTTTTAGATTATCATTTCTGGATAATCTAGGTGGTGTCTTTTTAACCTTTTCGATAAAATAAAGGTTATGGTTTGTTTTAAAAACGAATGCAGTCTTTGAAAAACGTCTAATATAGAGGTCAAAACCTCGCAAAGAAATCAATTAATATGGAACGTTTATAATCAATATGAACGGGACATTTCATTATATTCCACCACATTAGCAGTAAACTTATCAGCAACTGTAATGATCTAGGATTTTCCAAAAAATCATTATATTCATTGAAACCCCATTATATACTCATCCGCACCTTGTAACGAGAATTGCCATACCAATTAACGAGAATCAGCAATCAGTAATTTTGAAGTCTCGCAGCATGTCTACATCAACAGTTATTTGTATACATACAACATTTATCTTTTAGAATTATGATATTCCATTCTCAAGTTCTGAAAAGCACCCAGTCTGTGAATCAACACTTGGAATGTTGAAAAAGCTGAATGAAGCAGCAAAAACTATAAACGATCTTAACAGTCAAAAGTATGATGATAAAGAATGGATTGTTGGAAACGCTTAATAGAAAATTTAGTACCAAAAAATGGATTATGCGAAATTATGAAGGAGGCTGTGGACAAATCATCAGGACTAAACTTGTACATAAAGAATCCTGATGATTCTGATTCTGATGAAATCTTTAGCGAATACCTTACTCCTTAATCGCTTTAAATCACCGTGAATGAATTTCTTCATCACAATTTGATTATGAAATTCTAAGATATCATTTTATCTTTCTTTATTAATATCCTCAATATTTCTGAAGATATCTCCATAAATATTCTCGTCCGATATTAATTATCTCTCCGCGCTATCTGTGTTATCTCATAAAAGGAAACTGTTTTAGTTTCTATATTCTGTAAATCTTTGAATTTAAAATATGAATGTTTTTGAAGTAGTGTTGGAAATTGATGCATGAGTTAGTATAATATAATGACACTTGATCAACGTGATTATAATTATATTACAGTAAGTCATGCTGAGTTTCTATTGGAACGTGATGATTCACAGACCATAACGTCATCATGTGCCATGTTACACGACTCTTACATTCTATCTAATCTATAAACACATCAAGAATATATTTTCTTGATAGTTCTATCTTTTCTCTTGAATTCTGGTAATTTCTCTCTTAGAACATTAGTCATGTTCATACGAAATTTCATACCTACGAATTTTGGACCATAATTCGTTTGATTTAAAGTCGGGAAGAGAAAACAAAAAGGATGGAATTCCAAAATATAAAGGAAATGAAGAGGGTGGATTTATAATAAAATATCTGACAGAGCAATCGAAACAGATTATCGCATTTAACCAAAGAGGATCCTAATTTCCTTAATTTCTGAAGAATCGAATCTTATTACAAAGATTTACTTTAAATCCCCTTGAATTCCAGAAATCCACCGCGACTACATCAAAAGTTAAATCTCTATCTCAATCTTTTGTGAGAATTTCACTCGTACGCTTCACATAATCGAATCGTTTTATCTATATTAATCGATAATGATAAAACTCTATTTATCAACTCATATTCGTCCTGAAAACATTTTCATTGTTAGCCATGACAACCTCGATCAAATTTCGGGGACGAAATTTCTTTAACGGGTAGGTACTGTGACGACCCGAAAATTTTTGACCAAATTTAAACTTAATCTTATTATGATTCCGACACGATAAGCAAAGTCTGTAACGCTGAGTCTCAAAATTTTGGAACAATTTATATGAATGCATTTGACCATTGACTATTTCCGACGATTCACGAATAACTATTTGTAAATAGATACATATATATTTAAATATGTATATATACATGAATATTAATTATAAATATGTAAAATTAAATATTAAATCAATTTTGAAAACATATATTTAATATATTTAGTTATATAATAAAACTTGATACTAAAATGTATTTGTATAGTATATTAATTATTTAATTTCGAGCTTATTTTGTCAAAGTTTGTATTACTCGGTTGACATTTCGTTAGCGTTCATACAGATTTAACATGAGTTTATGAAGGATTAAAATAAAAGTTGGAGTGTAAATAGTTTACGAAGATTATAGATTTGTTAAAAATATTTTTTACCTTTTTAGTTTGAATAAAAGTTGCATGCTAAAATATGGACAAGATTTGGTGTCAGCATGTTTGTATATGTAGTGACCCGAACTTTTCCATGTTATATATTAAATGAAAACTATATTTGTATGATTAAATGTTTCTAACATGTTAAGCAATCAAACTTGTTAAGACTTGATTATTTGAAATGTGCTTCATATAGACAATTGACCACCCAAGTTGACCGGCGATTCACGAACGTTAAAAATTTGTAAAAACTACATGATGATATATATATGGATATATATATGGTTAACATGAGATTATGATAAGTAAGTATCTCACTAAGTATATTAACAATGAGTGATATACATAAAAATGAGTTTATTGAATTAAGAAACTCGAAACGATATATATAACGATTATCGTTATAACAACGTCTTACTAAATACATATGAATCATATTAAGATATTGATACACTACATTTAACATGATAAAATGATAATTAAGTATATCATTAAGTGTGTTAACAATGAACTACATATGTAAAACAAGACTACTAACTTAAGAATTTCGAAACGAGGCATATATGTAACGATTATCGTTGTAACGACATTTTAATGTATATATATCATATTAAGATATATTCATACATTATAATATCATGATAATGTAATAATTTAACATCTCATTTAAGTATAATAATAATGGATTAATTACATTTAACAAGATCGTTAACTTAAAGGTCATAAAACAACACTTACATGTAATGACTAACGGTGACTTAACGACTCAGTTAAAATATGAAAGGACCCGTTCATATACATTATAAATGATTCACAATAGTTGATTACATTGCGAGGTATTTAACCTCTATATGATACATTTTACAAACATTGCATTCATTTTTAAAAGACAAACTTTCTTTACATCGAAAATTGACAGGCATGCATACCATTTCATAATATCCACTATCCAACTATAAATTGATAATAATAATCTTTGATGAACTCAATGACTCGAATGCAACGTTCTTCGAAATATGCTATGAAAGACTCCAAGTAATATCTTTAAAATGAGCAAATGCACAGGGAAAGATTTCTTTAACACCTGAGAATAAACATGCTTTAAAGTGTCAACCAAAAGGTTGGTGAGTTTATTAGTTTATCATAATCATTTATTTCCATCATTTTAATAGATCACAAGAATTTCATTTCCAGTTCTCATAAATATACGTCCCTTGCATGGAGACAAAAATAATCATTCATATGGTGAACACCTGGTAACCGACATTAACTAGATACATATAAGAATATCCCCGATCATTCCGGGATCCTCCTTCGGACATGATATAAATTTCGAAGTACTAAAGCATCCGGTACTTTGGATGGGGTTTGTTAGGCCCAATAGATCTATCTTTAGGATTCGCGTTAATTAGGGTGTCTGTTCCCTAATTCTTAGATTACCAGACTTTAATAAAAAGGGGCATATTCGATTTCGATAATTCAACCATATAATGTAGTTTCAATTACTTGTGTCTATTTCGTCAAACATTTATAAAAGCGCATGTATTCTCAGTTCCAAAAATATAAAGGGTAAAAAGGCAAATGAAACTCACCATACTGTATTTCGTAGTAAAAATACATATAACGTCATTGAACAAGTGCAAGGTTGGCCTTGAATTCACGAACCTAAATTAATTATATATATTTATGTGTTGGTCAATATTTGTCTAACAAATTAGGTCAAGTCATAGTGTACCACAATCCTAATGCTCGAGACTAATATGCAAAAGTCAACAAAAGTAAATTTGACTCAAAATAATTTCCAAAAATCTATACATGATTAATATATAGTTTAAATATCGTCGTTTTATATTTTTAAATATTTTTAAATATTTTTAAAAGATTTATTAGAGTAAATAATATAATTTATTTATTAATAAATAAAATTTTATATTAAATTTATATAATAAAATATACTTTTATATATATTAAGTAATAAAATTTATAGGGTTCATTTAATATCATAAAGATAATATGATAGGTATTATTAAAGTAAGTTATAACATGTAGTAAAATATGTTTGTATCACATATTTATTTGATAAAATAATATCTATAATGATAGTAAGTAAAAGTTGTATTATTTTGTAATAATAATAATTATTATAAAAATATCAATATTTATAATTACTAAGATGACATTATGATAAAACGACAATTCTAATTATGATAACTTTAATATTTACGATAATTTTTAATATTATCTTTAAAATAATAATTCTATTTAAAATAATAATAATAATTATATTTTATAGTAACAATGACATTTGTATTAAAATGTTAATTTTTGTTAAAATGATAGTTTTAATACTAACGATACTTTTAATAATAATATTAATGATAAAAATAATAAGAACGATAATTTTATCTAAATCAATATCTTATAATATTTTAATTTCATCATGATACTCTTACTCATTATTTCCTAATCGTTTCGTTTAATAGCTTTTAATCGTCTTTTATATCGTGTTCATAATTGTAGTGACCCGAACTTTTCCATGTTTATATATATTAATTGAGATTGATATTTACATGATTAAATGTTTCCAACATGTTAAGCAATCAAACTTGTTAAGACTTGATTAATTGAAATATGTTTCATATAGACAATTGACCACCCAAGTTGACCGGTGATTCACGAATGTTAAAACTTGTAAAAACTATATGATGACATATATATGGATATATATATATATATATAGTTAACATGATACTATGATAAGTAAACATATCATTAAGTATATTAACAATGAACTACATATGTAAAAACAAGACTACTAACTTAATGATTTTTAAACGAGACATATATGTAACGATTATCGTTGTAAAGACATTTAATGTATATATATCATATTAAGAGATATTCATACATGATAATATCATGATAATATAATAATTTAAAATCTCATTTGATATTATAAATATTGGGTTAACAACATTTAACAAGATCGTTAACCTAAAGGTTTCAAAACAACACTTACATGTAACGACTAACGATGACTTAACGACTCAGTTAAAATGTATATACATGTAGTGTTTTAATATGTATTTATACACTTTTTAAAGACTTCAATACACTTATCAAAATACTTCTACTTAACAAAAATGCTTACAATTACATCCTCGTTCAGTTTCATCAACAATTCTACTCGTATGCACCCGTATTCGTACTCGTACAATACACAGCTTTTAGATGTATGTACTATTAGTATATACACTCCAATGATCAGCTCTTAGCAGCCCATGTAAGTCACCTAACACATGTGGGAATCATCATTTGGCAACTAGCATGAAATATCTCATAAAATTACAAAAATATGAGTAATCATTCATGACTTATTTACATGAAAACAAAATTACATATCCTTTATATCTAATCCATACACCAACGACCAAAAACATCTACAAACACTTTCATTCTTCAATTTTCTTCATCTAATTGATCTCTCTCAAGTTCTATCTTCAAGTTCTAAGTGTTCTTCATATATTCTACAAGTTCTAGTTACATAAAATCAAGAATACTTTCAAGTTTGCTAGCTCACTTCCAATCTTGTAAGGTGATCATCCAACCTCAAGAAATCTTTGTTTCTTACAGTAGGTTATCATTCTAATACAAGGTAATAATCATATTCAAACTTTGGTTCAATTTCTATAACTATAACAATCTTATTTCAAGTGATGATCTTACTTGAACTTGTTTTCGTGTCATGATTCTGCTTCAAGAACTTCGAGCCATCCAAGGATCCGTTGAAGCTAGATCCATTTTTCTCTTTTCCAGTAGGTTTATCCAAGGAACTTAAGGTAGTAATGATGTTCATAACATCATTCGATTCATACATATAAAGCTATCTTATTCGAAGGTTTAAACTTGTAATCACTATAACATAGTTTAGTTAATTCTAAACTTGTTCGCAAACAAAAGTTAATCCTTCTAACTTGAATTTTAAAATCAACTAAACACATGTTCTATATCTATATGATATGCTAACTTAATGATTTAAAACCTGGAAACACGAAAAATACCGTAAAACCGGATTTACGCCGTCGTAGTAACACCGCGGGCTGTTTTGGGTTAGTTAATTAAAAACTATGATAAACTTTGATTTAAAAGTTTTTATTCTGAGAAAATGGTTTTTATTCTGAGAAAATGATTTTTATTATGAACATGAAACTATATCCAAAAATTATGGTTAAACTCAAAGTGGAAGTATGTTTTCTAAAATGGTCATCTAGACGTCGTTCTTTCGACTGAAATGACTACCTTTACAAAAATGACTTGTAACTTATTTTTCCGACTATAAACCTATACTTTTTCTGTTTAGATTCATAAAATAGAGTTCAATATGAAACCATAGCAATTTGATTCACTCAAAACGGATTTAAAATGAAGAAGTTATGGGTAAAACAAGATTGGATAATTTTTCTCATTTTAGCTACGTGAAAATTGGTAACAAATCTATTCCAACCATAACTTAATCAACTTGTATTGTATATTATGTAATCTTGAGATACCATAGACACGTATACAATGTTTCGACCTATCATGTCGACACATCTATATATATTTCGGAACAACCATAGACACTCTATATGTGAATGTTGGAGTTAGCTATACAGGGTTGAGGTTGATTCGAAAATATATATAGTTTGAGTTGTGATCAATACTGAGATACATATACACTGGGTCGTGGATTGATTCAAGATCATATTTATCGATTTATTTCTGTACATCTAACTGTGGACAACTAGTTGTAGGTTACTAACGAGGACAACTGACTTAATAAACTTAAAACATCAAAATATATTAAAAGTGTTGTAAATATATTTTGAACATACTTTGATATATATGTATATATTGTTATAGGTTTGTGAATCAACCAGTGGCCAAGTCTTACTTCCCGACGAAGTAAAAATCTGTGAAAGTGAGTTATAGTCCCACTTTTAAAATCTAATATTTTTGGGATGAGAATACATGCAGGTTTTATAAATGATTTACAAAATAGACACAAGTACGTGAAACTACATTCTATGGTTGAATTATCGAAATCGAATATGCCCCTTTTTATTAAGTCTGGTAATCTAAGAATTAGGGAACAGCTACCCTAATTGACGCGAATCCTAAAGATAGATCTATCGGGCCCAACAAGCCCCATCCAAAGTACCGGATGCTTTAGTACTTCGAAATTTATATCATATCTGAAGGGTGTCCCGGAATGATGGGGATATTCTTATATATGCATCTTGTTAATGTCGGTTACCAGGTGTTCACCATATGAATGATTTTTATCTCTATGTATGGGGTGTGTATTGAAATATGAAATCTTGTGGTCTATTATTATGATTTGATATATATAGGTTAAACCTATAACTCACCAACATTTTTGTTGACGTTTTAAGCATGTTTATTCTCAGGTGATTATTAAGAGCTTCCGCTGTCGCATACTTAAATAAGGACGAGATTTGGAGTCCATGCTTGAATGATATTGTGTAAAAACTGCATTCAAGAGACTTATTTTGTTGTAACATATTTGTATTGTAAACCATTATGTAATGGTCGTGTGTAAACAGGATATTTTAGATTATCATTATTTGATAATCTACGTAAAGCTTTTTAAAACCTTTATCTATGAAATAAAGGTTATGGTTTGTTTTAAAAATGAATGCAGTCTTTGAAAAACGTCTCATATAGAGGTCAAAACCTCGCAACGAAATCAATTAATATGGAACGTTTTTAATCAATAAGAACGGGACATTTCAGTATAATAATGATAATAATAGTAATCAAAATAATTAGGTGTTACAAATATTTGTTTTAATTACACTAATATTAATAATGATCGTTACTATAACATTATTAACGATAATACTAATAATTATCTTAATGATAATATAGTAATAATAATAATAATAACAATAACAATAACCATTTTTAAATAATGATATATATATTAATAATGATAATAATAATAATACTAATAATAATAATAATAATAATAATAATAATAATAATAATAATAATTATAATAATAATAATAATAATAATAATAATAATACTAATTATAACTTTAACGATAATAACGATAGTAATAATAAAAAAAATAACAATTTTTAATGATAAATCCCTTTTATTGATAAAGATAATAATAATCATAATAATAAGATAAAACTAGAACGACGATAAAAACGACGATAATAATAATCATTTTTAATAAAAATATCGAAAATTCAATTGATTATAACTTCTAATCCGTTCATCGAAACCATTCGATATCTAAAGGAAAAG
This sequence comes from Rutidosis leptorrhynchoides, assembly GCF_046630445.1. Classification (NCBI taxonomy): domain Eukaryota; kingdom Viridiplantae; phylum Streptophyta; class Magnoliopsida; order Asterales; family Asteraceae; genus Rutidosis; species Rutidosis leptorrhynchoides. The sequence goes on along the minus strand of NC_092333.1, from coordinate 660,339,966 downwards.
TTCTTAATTTTTCACTAGCTTTCCAAGGACATGCATATCTTATACCTTATCTCAACCGCAAGTGTAACTAATTCAAGATTCAACCTAACCTGTCTAATGGCAATATCAAAAGTACAAGCATGCATAATCCTAAATACTCGAGCACTAGTCAGGGATACACTATTAGTATGTAAAAGTTAAATTATGAGTACTCACGTATCAATATTGAGATTCAATATTGCAGGAAAGGTAGGTAGACGCAACGGAAATGATAAACACTATATTGGCCTCACGAGCATACCCATGAACCATACTCAATCACCTCCATAGCTATAACCCATAATTTCCTTAATCCTATCCTACTCGAAAAATAATTTCGAAACCACTCGGACAGCACTCCGTCGTAATATTTTATGTATACTAATAATATCTTGAAATAATACGGAGTAAATATATATATGTAAATCGATTGAGAGAGTTTAGAGAAAAATATTTTCAAATTTCTATGAAATAATAAAACCTATTGAATTCTATTTATAATAGATTTTTGAATTATTAAAGTGAATTATTAAAGTATGAATTATTAAAGTGAATTATTAAAGTATGAATTATTAAAGTATGAATTATTAAAGTGAATTATTAAAGTATGAATTATTAAAGTGAATTATTAAAGTTAAAGTAAAGTAAAAATAAAGTAAAGGTAAAGTTTAAGTATAGTAAAAGTATAAAACTAAGTACATATAATACGCGTATAAATATATATAATATTAATTTAAATCGTTATATATATTTAATAAAATAAAATATAAATATCGTTATCTTTATCATACTAGTTAAGTAATGAGTTGTCAAAAGTGATTCTAGATATTTATAAAAGTTATATACGTTTTAATAATAAAGTTCTTTTTAAACTGAAAACGTTTTTGTACATTTGAAACTAAATAGATCAATCGAGTCTTTATGAGATTCAATCTTCCACTATCCTTTATCTAGTTCTCAATGATTGACAATTTGTTCTTATTTATAAATCACTTTACCATTTTCTGAATATTGTTAAAATGGAAAGATTTCTCAAATCAACGTGGGCCTTTCAACAGAGACTTGTAATCATAATTCAATATATCTGATAATTCAATCATTTGATCTTATCTTCTAATTCCATTGATAAACATTTTGAAACAGATACAATCATATAAAGTATTTTATCTAATATTTTGTTTACGTTTCAAGTTATAATATATATACACATATACATATATAATCATATTCGTTTAATGGTTCGTGAATCGTTGGAACTTGGTCGAGGTTGAATGAATGTATGAACATAGTTTAAAATTCTTGAAATTTAATTTAACAAATATTGCTTATCGTGTCGGAAACATATAAAGATTAAAGTTTAAATTTGGTTGGAAATTTACGGGTTGTCAAAAAATATATATACATGTAGTGTATTAAGATGTATTAATACACTTTTGAAAGACATCAAGACTTATATCAAAGTATTTCTACTTAGCAAAAATGCTCAAAATTACATTCTCATTCGTTTCCATCAACAATTCCACTCGTGTACACCCGTATTTATACTCGTACAATACACAGCTTCTAGATATATTTACTATTGGTATATACACCTTTAATCATTCATTCTTAGCAGCCATCTTAGAGTCAAAAACATGTGGAACCATTATTTAACAACTTGTATGACTAATGAGATAAAAATAAACTTAAGGATTTTTTTTCTTTATAACAAGTAATTTCATTTTTATGATTTCACCCCATTTTTCCATTCCATTTTCTCATACTTACACTCCAAATTCTCTCTCAAAATACTCCTAACATCATACTTGATCATCTCCAAGCATTTTCACCATCTTTTAGCTTCAATTACAAGCTTTAATCATCATAAAAACAACCATTCAAGAATACTTCAAGAAATCTTGCTAGCTTACTTCCAATCTTGCAAATCCATTTCAAGTGATCATCCAATCTCAAGAAATCTTTCTTATTTACAGTAAGATATCTTTCTAATTCAAGGTAATACTCATATTCAAACTTTGATTCAATTTCTATAACTATAACAATCTTATTTCGAGTGGAAACCTTACTTGAACTTGTTTTCGTGTCATGATTCTGCTTCAAGAACTTTCAAGCCATCCAAGGATCCTTTGAAGCTAGATCCATTTTTCTCTTTTCCAGTAGGTTTATCCACAAAACTTGAGGTAGTAATGATGTTCATAACATCATTCGATTCATACATATAAAGCTATCTTATTCGAAGGTTTAAACTTGTAATCACTAGAACATAGTTTAGTTAATTCTAAACTTGTTCGCAAACAGAAGTTAATCCTTCTAACTTGACTTTTAAAATCAACTAAACACATATTCTATATCTATATGATATGCTAACTTAATGATTTAAAACCTGGAAACATGATGAACACCGTAAAATCGGACATACGCCGTCGTAGTAACACCGCAGGCTGTTTTGGGTTTGATAATTAAAAATTATGATAAACTTTGATTTAAAAGTTGTTCTTCTGGGAAAATGATTTTTCTTATGAACATGAAACTATATCCAAAAATCATGGTTAAACTCAAAGTGGAAGTATGTTTTTCAAAATGGTCATCAAGACGTCGTTCTTTCGACTGAAATGACTACCTCTTACAAAAACGACTTGTAACTTATATTTCTGACTAAAAACCTATACTTTTTCTGTTTAGATTCATAAAATAGAGTTCAATATGAAACTATAGCAATTTGATTCACTTAAAATGGATTTAAAACGAAGAAGTTATGGGTAAAACAAGATTGGATATTTTTTTGATTGTTGTAGCTACGGGCAATATTGTAACAAATCTATATTAATCATATCCTAGCTAACTTATATTGTATTATACATGTATTCTAATATATTATGTAATCTTGGGATACCATAGACACGTATGCAAATGTTTTGACATATCATATCGACCCATGTATATATATTATTTGGAACAACCATAGACACTCTATATGCAGTAATGTTGGAGTTAGCTATACAGGGTTGAGGTTGATTCCAAAAATATATATACTTTGAGTTGTGATCTAGCCTGAGACGTGTATACACTGGATCGTGGATTGATTCAAGATAATATATATCGATTTATTTCTGTACATCTAACTGTGGACAACTAGTTGTAGGTTACTAACGAGGACAGCTGACTTAATAAACTTAAAACAGTAAAACGTATTAAAAATGTTGTAAATATATTTTGAACATACTTTGATATATATATGTACATATTTGTTATAGGTTTGTGAATCGACCAGTGGCCAAGTCTTACTTCCCGACGAAGTAAAAGTCTGTGAAAGTGAGTTATAGTCCCGTTTTTAAAATCTAATATTTTTGGGATGAGAATACATGCAGTTTTATAAATGTTTTACAAAATAGACACAAGTATGCGAAACTACATTCTATGGTTGGATTATTAAACCGAATATCGCCCTTCAAGTCTGGTAGCCTAAGAATTAGGGAAATTGCCCCTAATTGACGCGAATCCTAAAGATAGATCTATTGGGCTTAACAACCCCCATTCAGGTTATGGATGGTTTAGTACTTCGAGATTATTATACAAACGAGAGGTTCTGTTTTGGGGATATTCTATGCATTAAGTTAACGTCGGTTACCAGGTGTTTAACATATGAATGATTTTTATGCACTTGCGAGTGTAATGATATTTATGAAAAATGAGAAATCTTGTGGTCTATTATTATGATTTGATAATATATAGGTTAAACCTATAACTCACCAACATTTTTGTTGACGTTTTAAGCATGTTTATTCTCAGGTGATTATTAAGAGCTTCCGCCATTGCATACTAAAATAAGGACAAGATTTGGAGTCCATGCTTGTATGATATTGTGTAAAAACTGCATTCAAGAAACTTACTTTGATGTAATATATTTTTATTGTAAACCATTATGTAATGGTCATGTGTAAACGGTATATTTTAGATTATCATTATTTGATAATCTACGTAAAGTTTTTTAAACCTTTATCGAAAAAATAATGGTTATGGTTGTTATAAAAATGAATGCAGTGTTTGAAAAAGGTCTCATATAGAGGTCAAAACCTCGTGACGAAATCAATTAATATGGAACGTTTATAATCAATATGAACGGGATATTTCAGTTGGTATCCGAGCGTTGGTCTTAGAGAACCAGAAAATTTGCATTAGTGTGTCTTATCGAGTTTGTTAGGATGCATTAGTGAGTTTGGACTTCGACCGTGTTTTCTTTAAAAATGATTGCTTAACATTTTTGTTGGAAACTATATATTATTAACATGTAAATATTATGTGATATATTAATCTCTTAACGTGTTTGATATTGTGTGATAGATGTCTACCTCTAGCATGAATCCCATCGACTCACCTATTAATAATGAAGAGTCGAATATATATTGGAAAGATTCACAAATTCCCGAAGAACCGGAGGAAGTAGAACCGGAAGAAGAAGAACCGGAAGAAGAAGAACCGGAAGAAGAGGAACCAGAAGAAGAGGAAGCGGGAGAAGAAGAGGTTCCGGAGGGGGAAATATTAGGAACCACAGAAAAACAGTCAAATAAAATAAAATCCTCAACCAATGGACCAAAGTTAATAATGGTCAATGGTGTTTCCGCTAAGGAAACAAAATATTGGGAAGATTACCAATTCTCTGATGAATCGGATCCCGATGGGGATTCCGATGATGTTATAGAAATTACCCCGACCCAATTTAAAGAGGCAAAAGAAAATAATAAGGGAAAAGGTATAAAAATAGAGAAACCTGATTCCAACACCGATGAACTTTATATGTATCGGCAACATCCGTATTTCCTAAATTGTAACAATAACCCGGGAACTTCTAAACCACCAGGTTTTTCTAAACCATTGTTGAAAACGACAGCTTGTATTAGGGGAGCACCATATATCCCTAGAAAATTAGCGAAATGAACTAACTCCGAAGAAGAAGAAACAAGCGAGTCGGAATAAAGGGTTGTAATCATGCGGTGTAATATATGTAATATAAGTGTGCTTGTACTTTTATGTTGTATGTAAAAAAAAAAAAAAATTTGCTTGTATTATTTGATAATTATCTTTTACAAATCTAATCCTCGTCTGTTTTACAGTATAAAAACACAATGGACGTTAAGGATAGACAACCAAAAATTTTAGAAGACCTACCCGGGGACATGATTGATGAAATCTTGTCTAAAGTTGGTCAGAATTCGTCGGCACAATTATTTACGGTGAAATTAGTGTGTAGAACATTTGATGAAAGTTCCAAGAATGCCTTAGTTTATAAAAGGCTTTCCTTTGAAAGTTGGGGTATATCACAAGACCGTAAGCTACGCCGTATTTTCTTTAAAGCATTAAATGCTGGGAACCCAAGTGCAATTTTACGCTACGGATTAAGAACCCATTTTGACTCAACTTATCCCAACATAGGACTTCGTGAATTAGAAAGAGCTTCTAACATGCAACATAAAGAAGCATGTTATGCTTATGGGTTAGTGATGTTCGCTTCTCACCAAAGTGAGAAACAGAACATCGGATTACAACTATTAAATAAAATATTCCCACAAGTAACGGACTCAGTAGTTGGGGTGAGAAACAAGGTTTTTAGATTGTTACGGGGCTGTTGGGCATTACGAAACCCTCGTCCCTTTGACGATGTTACAACATGCTGTCTTATCAACGGCCACAATGGTTATGTTCCACAAAACCAAGGATGGGAAGTAGTCTTAGTAAAACCAGAATGTATGATTTGTTTATGGACTTATGAACAACGTGTCTTTATTGCCTTTGTTGAACGACTTGCGTATTAACTAGGATTGTCATCGAAACTGCTTTGTATCAATGATATTGTGTGCTATATTTTATGCTATATAGCGGTATTGTAAGTTTGTAAAATATTGTGTAATAGTTTGAACGTGAAATATTATTATAATCAGTTTTTCATATAGAATTGTAGTGGTTGAATTGTATAGTAGCTACTAAGTATGAACTTAACGGGTAGGTACTACCCGAATGAAAAAAAAACTATAAAACGCTAAAATGAAGAAAAACCTTTTATAAATAAGTTCATATTATGCTACGAAATACTATTGACTACTCTTGATATTCTATATGATTAACTAAATTCTTTTGGCTATTTTTGAAGGAAATGACACCAACTACTCGACACACCCTGAATATGAGCGAGGAAGAATTCCGTGCTTTCCTTGCAGCAAACATAGCCGCAGTACAGGCTGCGATGCAAAATAACAATAACTCTGAATCCAGCAATGGAACTAACGCCACGAGAACTCGTGTAGGATGCTCCTACAAAGAATTCACTGCCTGTAAACCTTTGGAATTCGATGGAACCGAGGGTCCAATCGGATTAAAATGGTGGACTGAGAAGGTTGAATCGGTGTTTTCCATAAGTAAGTGTACTGAAGAAGACAAAGTAAAGTACGCTACGCATTCCTTCACGGGTACTACGTTAACATGGTGGAACACTTATCTAGAACAGGTGGGACAAGATGCTGCTTACGCACTACCGTGGTCAGCATTCAAACACTTAATGAACGAGCAGTACCGTCCCAGAAACGAGGTCAATAAGCTCAAGGTAGAGCTTAGAGGGTTACGAACACAAGGGTTTGATATTACCATGTACGAACGACGATTCATAGAGTTGTGCCTATTGTGTCCGGGAGCATTCGAAGATGAAGAAGAGAAAATCGACGCATTTGTAAAAGGGTTACCGGAAAGGATCCAAAAGGATATAAGTTCACACGAGCCCGCCTCTATACAAAAGGCAAGTCGAATGGTTCATAAACTTATAAATCAAATTGAGGAAAGGATTAAAGAAAAGGCGGCCTAAGAAGCCAATACGAAACAAGTCAAGAGGAAATGGGAAGAAACTAGTGACAAGGGTCACAATTTCAATAATCAACCCAACAATCACAACTACAATCGTACCAATTTTCGCAACAACAAACGCAACAACAACAACCACCCCAGCAACAACTACAACAAACGTTTCAACAACAATAATAACCGCAACAACAACAATCCCAACAATAACAACAAGAGGAAGAAATTCTGCCAGAGATGTGAAGGATACCATCCAACTGGGCTCTGTACAGCAGTGTGTACTAAGTGTAATAGAAAGGGCCATGGTGTGACAAAGTGTAAAATCTACGGATTAATGGCTAAGGGAACAAATAATGTCAGAACAAGTTATGCCGACATTACCTGTTTCGGATGCGGGAAGAAGGGCCATTACAAAAATATGTGTCCAAATCAGGGGGATAATAATGGGCAAGGCCGAGGAAGAGTCTTCCACATTAATGCGGTTGAAGCGCAGGAAGACCCGGAGCTTGTTACGGGTACGTTTCTTATTGACAATACATCTGCTTATGTTTTATTTGATTCGGGTGCGGATAGAAGCTATATGAGTAAGGATTTCTGTGCTAAATTAAGTTGTCCATTGACGCCTTTGGATAATAAGTTTATACTAGAATTAGCAAACGGTAAATTAATTGCAGCCGATAATATATGTCGGAATCGATAAATTAAACTGGGTAGCGAAACGTTTAAGATTGATTTGATACCAGTAGAGTTAGGGAGTTTTGATGTGATAATCGGCATGGACTGGTTGAAAGAGGTGAAAGCAGAGATCGTATGTTACAAAAATGCAATTCGCATTGTACGAGATGAAGGAAAACCCTTAATGGTGTACGGAGAAAAGAGCAACGCGAAGCTAAATCTTATTAGTAATTTGAAGGCGCACAAGCTAATAAGAAAGGGTTACTATGCTGTTCTAGAACACGTCAAGAAAGTACAAACTGAAGAAAAGAGCATCAGTGATGTTTCCATCGCAAAAGAATTTTCTGATGTATTTCCGAAAGAATTACTGGGATTACCTCCACACCGATCCGTTGAATTTCAAATAGATCTTGTACCGGGAGCTGCACCAATAGCTCGTGCTACATACATACTCGTACCCAGCGAAATGAAGGAACTTCAAAGCCAATTACAAGAACTTATAGAGCATGATTTCATACGACCAAGTACATCACCATGGGGAGCTCCTGTTTTGTTTGTCAAAAAGAAGGATGGTACATTCAGGTTGTGTATCAACTACCGAGAGTTGAACAAACTTACCATCAAGAACCGTTACCCACTACCGAGAATTGACAAATTATTTGATCAACTACAAGGCTCGTCGGTTTATTCAAAGATCGATTTACGTTCCGGATATCATCAAATGCGGGTAAAGGAGGATGATATTCCGAAGACTGCTTTCAGGACGCGATACGGTCATTACAAGTTTATGGTTATGCCGTTTGGTTTGACTAACACACCAGCTGTGTTCATGGACCTCATAAACAGAGTGTGTGGACCATATCTCGACAAGTTTGTCATTGTCTTCATCGATGACATACTTATTTACTCAAAGAATGATCAAGAGCATGAAGGACATTTGAGGAAAGTACTGGAATTGTTGAGGAAAGAAAAACTGTACGCTAAGTTTTCAAAGTGTGCATTTTGGTTGAAAGAAGTTCAATTCCTCAGACATGTTGTGAGCAAAGAAGGTATTCAGGTTGATCTGGCAAAGATTGAAACCGTTGTAAACTGGGAAACCCCAAAAACTCGGAAGCATATACGTCAATTTTTAGGATTGGCTGGTTACTACAGAAGATTCATCCAAGATTTTTCCAAAATAGCAAAACCCTTGACTACATTAACGCATAGAGGAAAGAAATTTGAATGGAAGGATGAACAGGAGGAAGCGTTCCAATTGTTGAAGAAAAAGTTAACTACGACACCTATATTGTCATTGCCTGAAGGGAATGATGATTTTGTGATATATTGTGACGCCTCAAAGCAAGGTCTCGGTTGTGTATTAATGCAACGAACGAAAGTAATTGCTTATGCGTCTAGACAATTGAAGATTCACGAGCAAAATTATATGACTCACGATTTGGAATTTTGTGTAGTGACGCGAACTTTTCCATGTTTATATATATTAATTGAGATTGTTATTTACATGACTAAATGTTTCCAACGTGTTAAACAATCAAACTTGTTAAGACTTGATTAAATGAAATAAGTTTCATATAGACAATTGATCACCGAAGTTGACCGGCGATTCACGAACGTTACAAATTTGTAAAAACTACATGTTGTGGTATATATAGACATATATATATATATGTTTGACATGATATTATGATGAGTAAGTATCTCACTAAGTATATTAACAATGTGTGATATACATAAGAAATGAGATTACTAAGTTAAGAAGCTCGAAATGATATATATATAACGATTATCGTTAAGATAACGTCTACTAAATACATATGTATCATATTAAGATATTGATACACTATATTTAACATGATAAAATGATATTTAAATATATCATTAAGTGTGTTAACAATGAACTACATATGTAAAAACAAGACTACTAACTCAAGAATTACGAAACGAGACTTATATGTAACGATTATCGTTGTAACGATATTTTAATGTATATATCATATTAAGAGATATTCATACATCATAATATCATGATAACATTATAATTTAACATCTCATTTGATAAACATTGGGTTAACAACATTAATTGAGATCGTTAACTTAAAGGTTTCAAAACAACACTTACATGTAACGACTAACGAAGACTTAACGACTCCATTAGAATGTATATACATGTTGTGTTTTGATATGTATTCTTACAATTTTGAAAGACTTAAAAACACATATCAAAGTACTTCTACTTAACAAAAATGCTTACAATTACATCCTTGTTCAGTTTCATCAACAATTCTACTCGTATGCACCCGTATTCGTACTCGTACAATACACAGCTTTTAGATGTATGTACTATTGGTATATACACTCCAATGATCAGCTCTTAGCAGCCCATGTGAGTCATCTAACACATGTGAAAACCATCATTTGGCAACTAGCATGAAATATCTCATAAAATTACAAAAATATTAGTAATCATTCATGACTTATTTACATGAAAACAAAATCACATATCCTTTATATCTAATCCATATACCAACGACCAAAAACACCTACAAACACTTTCATTCTTCAATATTCTTCATCTAATTGATCTCTCTCAAGTTCCATCTTCAAGTTTTAAGTGTCGTTCATAAATTCCATAAGTATAGTTTCATAAAAATCAAGAATACTTCCAAGTTTGCAAGTCTACTTCCAAGGTTTCTAATCCATTCCAAGTAATCATCTAAGATCAAGGAACCTTTGTTATTTACAGTAGGTTATCTTTCTAAATCAAGAACTTTCAAGCCATCCAAGGATCCTTTGAAGCTAGATCCATTTTTCTCATTTCCATTAGTTTTATCCAGAAAACTTGAGGTTCGTGAATCGATCCGTGGCCAAGTCTTATTTTCGAGGAAGGAAATATCTGTGAAAGTGAGTTATAGTCCCACTTTTAAAATCTAATATTTTTGGGATGAGAATACATGCAGATTTTATAAATGATTTACAAAATAGACACAAGTACGTGAAACTACATTCTATGGTTGAATTATCGAAATCGAATATGCCCCTTTTTATTAAGTCTGGTAATCTAAGAATTAGGGAAAAGACACCCTAATTGACGCGAATCCTAAAGATAGATCTATTGGGCCTAACAAACCCCATCCAAAGTACCGGATGCTTTAGTACTTCGAAATTTATATCATATCCGAAGGGTGTCCCGGAATGATGGGGATATTCTTATATATGCATCTTGTTAATGTCGGTTACCAGGTGTTCACCATATGAATGATTTTTATCTCTATGTATGAGATGTGTATTGAAATATGAAATCTTGTGGTCTATTGTTACGATTTGATATATATAGGTTAAACCTATAACTCACCAACATTTTTGTTGACGTTTAAAGCATGTTTATTCTCAGGTGAATACTAAGAGCTTCCGCTATTGCATACTAAAATAAGGACAAGATTTGGAGTCCATGTTTGTATGATATTGTGTAAAAACTGCATTCAAGAAACATATGTTGATGTAATATATTTCTATTGTAAACCATTATGTAATGGTCATGTGTAAACGGTATATTTTAGATTATCATTATTTGATAATCTACGTAATGCTTTTAAAACCTTTATTGATAAAATAAAGGTTATGGTTGTTTTAAAAATGAATGCAGTCTTTGAAAAACGTCTCATATAGAGGTCAAAACCTCGCAACGAAATCAATTAATATGGAACGTTTATAATTAATATGAACGGGACATTTCATTGGGCGCTGTTGTTTTTGCATTAAAGACTTGGAGGCATTACTTATATGGGGTAAAAAGTATTATATATACCGACCACAAAAGTCTCCAACATATATTTGATCAGAAACAACTAAACATGAGGCAGCGTAGGTGGATTGAATTGTTAAATGACTACGACTTTGAGATTCGTTACCACCCGGGGAAGGCGAATGTGGTAGCAGACGCTTTAAGTAGAAAGGACAGAGAACCTATACGGGTAAAAGCTATGAACCTAATTATTCGTACTAACCTTACTACTCAAATAAAGGAGACGCAACATGGGGTTGTAAAAGAAGGAAAGTTGAAGAATGAGATACCCAAAGGATCGGAGAAACATCTTAAAATTCGGGAAGACGGAAACCGATATAGGGCTGATAGAATTTGGGTACCAAAGTTTGGAGATGTGAGAGAAATGGTACTTAAGGAAGCACATAAAACCAGATACTCAATACATCCCGGAGCAGGAAAAATGTACAAAGATCTCAAGAAGCACTTTTGGTGGCCGGGTATGAAAGCCGATATTGCTAAATATGTAGGAGAATGTTTGACGTGTTCTAAGGTCAAAGCTGAACATCAGAAAACCATCAGGTCTACTACAACAACCTGAAATCCCGGAATGGAAATGGAAAAACATTACCATGGATTTCATTACTAAATTGCCAAGGACTGCAAGTGGTTATGATACTATTTGGGTAATAGTTGATCGTCTCACCAAGTCAGCACACTTCCTGCCAATGAGAGAAGATGACAAAATGGAGAAGTTGGCACGATTGTATTTGAAGGAGGTTGTCTCCAGACATGGAATACCAGTCTCTATTATCTCTGATAGGGATGGTAGATTTGTTTAGGCAGAGCGAAAGGACGATACAAACGCTTGAAGACATGCTACGAGCATGTGTTATTGATTTCGGAAACAGTTGGGATAGACACCTACCGTTAGCAGAATTTTCCTACAACAACAGTTATCATTCTAGTATTGAGATGGCGCCGTTTGAGGCACTTTATGGTAGAAAGTGCAGGTCTCCAATTTGTTGGAATGAAGTGAGGGATAGACAGATTACGGGTCCGGAGATAATACAAGAAACTACCGAGAAAATCATCCAAATTCAACAACGATTGAAAACCGCCCAGAGTCGACAAAAGAGCGACGCGGACAGTAAAAGAAAAGATATAGAGTTTGAAATTAGAGAAGTGGTCATGCTTAAGGTTTCACCTTGGAAAGGCGTTGTTCGATTTGGTAAACGAGGGAAACTAAATCCAAGGTACATTGGACTATTCAAGATTATAGATCGTGTCGGACCAGTAGCTTACCAACTGGAGCTACCTCAACAACTCGCGGCTGTACATAACACTTTCCACGTCTCGAATTTTGAGAAATATTTTGCTAAAGAAGATCTCACTATTCTGTTGGACGAAATCCAAATCAATGAAAAACTTCAATTCATTGAAGAACCCGTTGAAATAATGGATCGTGAGGTTAAGAGACTTAAGCAAAACATGATACCGATTGTTAAGGTTCGATGGAATGCTCGTAGAGGAACCGAGTTCACCTGGAAGCGTGAAGATCAGATGAAGAAGAAATATCCGCATCTATTTCCAGAAGATTCGTCAACACCTTCAACAGCTTAAAATTTCGGGACGAAATTTATTTAACGGGTAGGTACTGTAGTGACCCGAACTTTTCCATGTTTAAATATATTAATTGAGATTGATATTTACATGACTAAGTGTTTCCAACGTGTTAAGCAATCAAACTTGTTAAGACTTGATTAAATGAAATAAGTTTCATATAGACAATTGATCACCCAAGTTGACCGGCGATTCACGAACGTTACAAATTTGTAAAAACTACATGTTATGGTATATATAGACATATATATATATTTATATGGTTGACATGAGATTATGATGAGTAAGTATCTCACTAAGTATATTAACAATGTGTGATATACATAAGAAATGAGATTACTAAGTTAAGAAACTCGAAATGATATATAAAAACAAGACTACTAACTCAAGAATTACGAAGCGAGACTTATATGTAACGATTATCGTTGTAACGATATTTTAATGTATATATCATATTAAGAGATATTCATACATCATAATATCATGATAACATTATAATTTAACATCTCATTTGATATAATAAATATTGGGTTAACAACATTAATTGAGATCGTTAACTTAAAGATTTCAAAACAACACTTGCATGTAACGACTAACGAAGACTTAACGACTCCATTAGAATGTATATACATGTTGTGTTTTGATATGTATTCTTACAATTTTGAAAGACTTAAAGACACATATCAAAGTACTTCTACTTAACAATAATGCTTACAATTACATCCTTGTTCAGTTTCATCAACAATTCTACTCGTATGCACCCGTATTCGTACTCGTACAATACACAGCTTTTAGATGTATGTACTATTGGTATATACACTCCAATGATAAGCTCTTAGCAGCCCATGTGAGTCATCTAACACATGTGAAAACCATCATTTGGCAACTAGCATGAAATATCTCATAAAATTACAAAAATATTAGTAATCATTCATGACTTATTTACATGAAAACAAAATTACATATCCTTTATATCTAATCCATATACCAACGAACAAAAACACCTACAAACACTTTCATTCTTCAATATTCTTCATCTAATTGATCTCTCTCAAGTTCCATCTTCAAGTTCTAAGTGTCGTTCATAAATTCCATAAGTATAGTTTCATAAAAATCAAGAATACTTCCAAGTTTGCAAGTCTACTTCCAAGGTTTCTAATCCATTCCAAGTAATCATCTAAGATCAAGGAACCTTTGTTATTTACAGTAGGTTATCTTTCTAAATCAAGAACTTTCAAGCCATCCAAGGATCCTTTGAAGCTAGATCCATTTTTCTCATTTCCAGTAGTTTATCCAGAAAACTTGAGGTTCGTGAATCGATCCGTGGCCAAGTCTTATTTTCGAGGAAGGAAATATCTGTGAAAGTGAGTTATAGTCCCACTTTTAAAATCTAATATTTTTGGGATGAGAATACATGCAGATTTTATAAATGATTTACAAAATAGACACAAGTACGTGAAACTACATTCTATGGTTGAATTATCGAAATCGAATATGCCCCTTTTTATTAAGTCTGGTAATCTAAGAATTAGGGAACAGACACCCTAATTGACGCGAATCCTAAAGATAGATCTATTGGGCCTAACAAACCCCATCCAAAGTACCGGATGCTTTAGTACTTCGAAATTTATATCATATCCGAAGGGTGTCCCGGAATGATGGGGATATTCTTATATATGCATCTTGTTAATGTCGGTTACCAGGTGTTCACCATATGAATGATTTTTATCTCTATGTATGAGATGTGTATTGAAATATGAAATCTTGTGGTCTATTGTTACGATTTGATATATATAGGTTAAACCTATAACTCACCAACATTTTTGTTGACGTTTAAAGCATGTTTATTCTCAGGTGAATACTAAGAGCTTCCGCTATTGCATACTAAAATAAGGACAAGATTTGGAGTCCATGTTTGTATGATATTGTGTAAAAACTGCATTCAAGAAACATATGTTGATGTAATATATTTCTATTGTAAACCATTATGTAATGGTCATGTGTAAATGGTATATTTTAGATTATCATTATTTGATAATCTACGTAATGCTTTTAAAACCTTTATTGATAAAATAAAGGTTATGGTTGTTTTAAAAATGAATGCAGTCTTTGAAAAACGTCTCATATAGAGGTCAAAACCTCGCAACGAAATCAATTAATATGGAACGTTTATAATTAATATGAACGGGACATTTCATTGGGCGCTGTTGTTTTTGCATTAAAGACTTGGAGGCATTACTTATATGGGGTCAAAAGTATTATATATACCGACCACAAAAGTCTCCAACATATATTTGATCAGAAACAACTAAACATGAGGCAGCGTAGGTGGATTGAATTGTTAAATGACTACGACTTTGAGATTCGTTACCACCCGGGGAAGGCGAATGTGGTAGCAGACGCTTTGAGTAGAAAGGACATAGAACCTATACGGGTAAAAGCTATGAACATAATTATTCGTACTAACCTTACTACTCAAATAAAGGAGGCGCAACAGGGGGTTGTAAAAGAAGGAAAGTTGAAGAATGAGATACCCAAAGGATCGGAGAAACATCTTAAAATTCGGACAGACGGAAACCGATATAGGGCTGATAGAATTTGGGTACCAAAGTTTGGAGATGTGAGAGAAATGGTACTTAAGGAAGCACATAAAACCAGATACTCAATACATCCCGGAGCAGGAAAAATGTACAAAGATCTCAAGAAGCACTTTTGGTGGCCGGGTATGAAAGCCGATATTGCTAAATATGTAGGAGAATGTTTGACATGTTCAAAGGTCAAAGCTGAACATCAGAAACCTTCAGGTCTACTTCAACAACTTGAAATCCCAGAATGGAAATGGGAAAACATTACCATGGATTTCATTACTAAATTGCCAAGGACTGCAAGTGGTTATGATACTATTTGGGTAATAGTCGATCGTCTGACCAAGTCAGCACACTTCCTGCCAATGAGAGAAGATGACAAAATGGAGAAGTTAGCACGTCTATACTTGAAGGAAGTTGTCTCCAGACATGGAATACCAGTCTCTATAATCTCTGATAGGGATGGCAGATTTGTTTCAAGGTTTTGGCAGACACTGCTACAAGCATTGGGGACTCGTCTAGACATGAGTACTGCTTATCTTCCACAAACTGATGGGCAGAGTGAAAGGACGATACAGACCCTTGAAGACATGCTACGAGCATGTGTTATTGATTTTCGGAAATAGTTGGGATCGACACCTACCGTTAGCAGAATTTTCCTACAACAACAGTTATCATTCGATTATTGAGATGGCGCCGTTTGAGGCACTTTATCATAGAAAGTGCAGGTCTTCAATTTGTTGGAGTGAAGTGGGGGATAGACAGATTATGGGTCCGGAGATAATACAAGAAACTACCGAGAAAATCATCCAAATTCAACAACGATTGAAAACCGCACAGAGTCGACAAAAGAACTATGCGGACAGTAAAAGAAAAGATATAGAATTTGAGATTGGAGAGATGGTCATGCTTAAGGTTTCACCTTAGAAAGGCGTTGTTCGATTTGGTAAATGGGGGAAACTAAATCCAAGGTACATTGGACCATTCAAGATTATAGATCGTGTCGGACCAGTAGCTTACCAACTGGAGTTACCTCAACAACTTGTAGCTGTACATAACACTTTTCATGTCTCGAATCTGAAGAAGTGTTTTGCTAAAGAAGATCTCACTATCCCGTTAGACGAAATCCAAATCAACGAAAAACTTCAATTTATTGAAGAACCCGTCGAAATAATGGATCGTGAGGTTAAAAGACTTAAGAAAAACAAGATACCAATTGTTAAGATTCGATGGAATGCTCGTAGAGGAACCAAGTTTACCTGGGAGCGTGAAGATCAGATAAAGAAGAAATACCCGCACCTATTTCCAGAAGATGCGTCAACACCTCCAACTGCTTAAAATTTCGGGACGAAATTTAATTAACGGGTAGGTACTGTATTGACCCGAAGTTTTCCATGTTATATATTAAATGAAAACTATATTTGTATGATTAAATGTTTCCAACATGTTAAGCAATCAAACTTGTTAAGACTTGATTATTTGAAATGTGCTTCATATAGACAATTGACCACCCAAGTTGACCGGCGATTCACGAACGTTGAAAATTTGTAAAAACTACATGATGATATATATATGGATATATATATGGTTAACATGAGATTATGATAAGTAAGTATCTCACTAAGTATCTTAACAATGAGTGATATACATAAAAATGAGTTTATTGAATTAAGAAACTCGAAACGATATATATAACGATTATCGTTATAACAACGTCTTACTAAATACATATGAATCATATTAAGATATTGATACACTACATTTAACATGATAAAATGATAATTAAGTATATCAATAAGTGTGTTAACAATGAACTACATATGTAAAACAAGACTACTAACTTAAGAATTTCGAAACGAGGCATATATGTAACGATTATCGTTGTAACGACATTTTAATGTATATATATCATATTAAGATATATTCATACATTATAATATCATGATAATGTAATAATTTAACATCTCATTTAAGTATAATAACAATGGATTAATTACATTTAACAAGATCGTTAACTTAAAGGTCTTAAAACAACACTTACATATAATGACTAACGGTGACTTAACGACTCAGTTAAAATATATATACATGTAGTGTATTAAGATGTATTAATACACTTTTGAAAGAATTAAAGACATATATCAAAGTATTTCTACTTAGCAAAAATGCTCAAAATTACATTCTCATTCGTTTCCATCAACAATTCCACTCGTGTACACCCGTATTTGTACTCGTACAATAAACAGCTTCTAGATGTATTTACTATTGGTATATACACCTTTAATCATTCATTCTTAGCAGACATCTTAGAGTCAAAAACATGTGGAACCATTATTTAACAACTTGTATGACTAATGAGATAAAAATAAACTTAAGGATTTTTTTTTCTTTATAACAAGTAATTTCGTTTTTATGATTTCACCCCATTTTTCCATTCCATTTTCTCATACTTACACTCCAAATTCTCTCTCAAAATACTTCTAACATCATACTTGATCATCTCCAAGCATTTTCACCATCTTTTAGCTTCAATTACAAGCTTTAATCATCATAAAAACAACCATTCAAGAACACTTCAAGAAATCTTGCTAGCTTACTTCCAATCTTGCAAATCCATTTCAAGTGATCATCCAATCTCAAGAAATCTTTCTTATTTACAGTAAGATATCTTTCTAATTCAATGTAATACTCATATTCAAACTTTGATTCAATTTCTATAACTATAACAATCTTATTTCGAGTGGAAACCTTACTTGAACTTGTTTTCGTGTCATGATTCTGCTTCAAGAACTTTCAAGCCATCCAAGGATCCTTTGAAGCTAGATCCATTTTTCTCTTTTCCAGTAGGTTTATCCACAAAACTTGAGGTAGTAATGATGTTCATAACATCATTCGATTCATACATATAAAGCTATCTTATTCGAAGGTTTAAACTTGTAATCACTAGAACATAGTTTAGTTAATTCTAAACTTGTTCGTAAACAGAAGTTAATCCTTCTAACTTGACTTTTAAAATCAACTAAACATATGTTCTATATCTATATGATATGCTAACTTAATGATTTAAAACCTGGAAACACGATGAACACCGTAAAACCGGACATACGCCGTCGTAGTAACACCGCGGGCTGTTTTGGGTTTGATAATTAAAAACTATGATAAACTTTGATTTAAAATTTGTTCTTCTGGGAAAATGATTTTTCTTATGAACATGAAACTATATCCAAAAATCATGGTTAAACTCAAAGTGGAAGTATGTTTTTCAAAATGGTCATCAAGACGTCGTTCTTTCGACTGAAATGACTACCTCTTATAAAAATGACTTGTAACTTATATTTCCAACTATAAACCTATACCTTTTTTTTTAGATTCATAAAATAGAGTTCAATATGAAACCATAGCAATTTGATTCACTCAAAACGGATTTAAAACGAAGAAGTTATGGGTAAAACAAGATTTGATATTTTTTTGATTGTTGTAACTACGGGAAATATTGTAACAAATCTATATTAATCATATCCTAGCTAACTTATATTGTATTATACATGTATTCTAATATATTATGTAATCTTGGGATACCATAGACACGCATGCAAATGTTTTGACATATCATATCGACCCATGTATATATATTATTTGGAACAGTCATAGACACTCTATATTCAGTAATGTTGGAGTTAGCTATACAGAATTGAGGTTGATTCCAAAAATATATATACTTTGAGTTGTGATCTAGCCTGAGACGTGTATACACTGGGTCGTGGATTGATTCAAGATAATATATATCGATTTATTTCTGTACATCTAACTGTGGACAACTAGTTATAGGTTACTAACGAGGACAGCTGACTTAATAAACTTAAAACAGTAAAACGTATTAAAAATGTTGTAAATATATTTTGAACATACTTTGATATATATGTACATATTTGTTATAGGTTCGTGAATCGACCAGTGGCCAAGTCTTACTTTCCAACGAAGTAAAAATCTATGAAAGTGAGTTATAGTCCCATTTTTAAAATCTAATATTTTTGGGATGAGAATACATGCAGTTTTATAAATGTTTTACAAATTAGACACAAGTATGCGAAACTACATTCTATGGTTGGATTATTAAACCGAATATCGCCCTTCAAGTCTGGTAGCCTAAGAATTAGGGAAATAGCCCCAAATTAACGCGAATCCTAAAGATAGATCTATTGGGCTTAACAACCCCCATTCAGGTTATGGATGGTTTAGTACTTCGAGATTATTATACAGACGAGAGGTTCTGTTTTGGGGATATTCTATGCATTAAGTTAACGTCGGTTACCAGGTGTTCAACATATGAATGATTTTTATGCACTTGCGAGTGTAATGATATTTATGAAAAATGAGAAATCTTGTGGTCTATTATTATGATTTGATAATATATAGGTTAAACCTATAACTCACCAACATTTTTGTTGACGTTTTAAGCATATTTATTCTCAGGTGATTATTAAGAGCTTCTGCCGTTGCATACTAAAATAAGGACAAGATTTGGAGTCCATGCTTGTATGATATTGTGTAAAAACTGCATTCAAGAAACTTACTTTGATGTAATATATTTTTATTGTAAACCATTATGTAATGATCGTGTGTAATAGGTATATTTTAGATTATCATTATTTGATAATCTACGTAATGCTTTTTAAACCTTTATCGATAAAATAAAGGTTATGGTTGTTATAAAAATGAATGCAGTCTTTGAAAAATGTCTCATATAGAGGTCAAAACCTCGCAATGAAATCAATTAATATGGAACGTTTATAATCAATATGAACGGGACATTTCAGTATAATATTGTTTAAAACTGCATTCGAGATTTACTTTGTTGTAACATATTAATATTGTAAATCAATATGTATTGGTAGTGTGTAAGTGTGATATTTTTAGATTATCATTTTTGGATAATCTAGGTGGTGTCCTTTTAACCTTGTCGATAAAATAAAGGTTATGGTTTGTTTTAAAAACGAATGCAGTCTTTGAAAAACGTCTCATATAGAGGTCAAAACCTCGCAACGAAATCAATTAATATGGAACGTTTATAATCAATATGAACGGGACATTTCAGTTGGTATCAGAGCGTTGGTCTTAGAGAACCAGAAATTTGCATTAGTGTGTCTTATCGAGTTTGTTAGGATACATTAGCGAGTCTGGACTTCGACCGTGTTTTCTTTAAAAATGACTGCTTAACACTTTTGTTGGAAACTATATATTATTAACATGTAAATATTATGTGATATATTAACCTCTTAATGTGTTTGATATTGTGTGATAGATGTCTACCTCTAGTACAAATCTCATCGACTCACCTAATAATAATGAAGAGTCGAATATATTTTGGGAAGATTCACAAATTTCCGAAGAGGAACCTGAAGAGGAGGAACCGGAAGAGGAGGAACCGAAAGAAGAGGAACCAGAAGAAGAAGAGGTTCCGGAGGAATAAATATTGATACCTACAGTAAATCGATTAAATAAAATAAAATCCTCAACCAACGGACCAAAGTTAAAAATGGTCAATGGTGTTTCCGCCGAGGAAGCAAAATATTGAGAAGATTACCAATTTTCCGATGAATCGGATCCCGATGAGGATTCTGATGATATTATAGAAATTACCTCGACCCAATTTAATAAAGCAAAAGAATATAATAAGGAAAAATGTATAAAAATAGAGAAACTCGATTCCAAACCCGATGAACTTTATATGTATCGGCAACGTCAGTATTTCCTATATTGTAACAATATCCCAGGAACCTCTAAACCACCAGGTTTTTCTAAACCATTGTGGAAAACGACGGCTCGTATTAGAGGAACACCATATATCCCTAGAAAATTAGGAAAACGAACCAAGTCCGAAGAAGAAGAAACCAGTGATTCTGATTAGAGGGTTGTAATCATGTTGTGTATTATATGTATTGTAGTGTGCTTATACTTTTATGTTCTATGTAAAAAAAATTGCTTGTATTGTTTGTTAATTATTTTTTTTACGAATCTAATCCTTGTCTATTTTACAGTATAAAAACAAAATGTACGTTAAGGGTAGACAATCGAATATTTTAGAAGACCTACCAGAGGATATGATTGAGAAAATCTTGTCTAGAGTCGGTCAGAATTCATAAGCACATTTAGTTATGGTGAAATTAACTTGTCAAACATTTGAAAGACTTTCCAGAAATGCCTTAGTTTATAAAAGGCTTTCCTTTGATAGGTGGGGTATATCACATTGGGGAGACCGTAAGTTACGTCGTGTTTTCTTTAAAGCGTTAAATGCGGGGAACCCAAATGCAATTTTACACTATGGGTTAAGAACCTATTTTGACTCAACATATCCCAACATAGGATTTCGTGAGTTAGAAAGAGCTTCTAACATGCAACATAAAGAAGCATGTTATGCTTACGGGTTAGTGATGTTCGCTTCTTACCAAAATGAGAAAAAGAACATCGGATTACAACTTTTAAATAAAACCTTCCCACAAGTGACGGATTCAGTAGTTGGGGTGAGAAACAAGGTTTTTAGATTATTACGGGGCTGTTGGACATTACGAAACCCTCGTCCTTTTGACGACATTACAACATGCTGTCTAGCCAATGGTCATAACGGTTACTTTTCACAAGACCAAGGATGGGAAGTCGTCTTAGTAAAACCAGAATGCATGACTTGTTTCTGGACTTATGAATTACGTGTCTTTATTTCTTTTGCTGAACAACTTGCGTATTAACTAGAATTGCCTTTATTGCTGCTGAGTAGCAAAGTTATTATGTGTTATATTTCATCCTATATGTATAATAGTGGTATTGTAAGTTTATAAAATTTTGTATAAAGTTTGAACGCGAAATATTATTGTAATAAGTTTTTCATATAGAAGCGTAGTAGTTGAGTTGTATAGTAGCTAGTAAGTATGAACTTAACGGGTAGGTACTACCCGAATTAAAAATATAAAATGCTAATATGAAGAAAAAGCTTTTATAAATAAGTTCATATAATTGTAAAGACCCGTCCTAATCCATCCGGACGAAGTCCACATCGATTATAAACGATTCACAATAGTTGATTTCATTGCGAGGTACTTGACCTCTATATGATACATTTTACAAACATTGCATTCGTTTTAAAAGACAAATTTTCATTTACATCGAAAGTTGACGGCATGCATACTATTTCATAATACATCTAACCATAATTGACTAAATAATAATCTTGATGAACTCAACGACTCGAATGCAACGTCTTTTGAAATATGTCATGAATGACTCCAAGTAATATCTTTAAAATGAGCAATTACATAGCGGAAGATTTCTTTCGTACTTGAGAATAAACATGCTTTCAAGTGTCAACCAAAAGGTTGGTGAGTTCATTAGTTTAACATAAATAATCATTTCATAATTTTAATAGACCACAAGATTTCATATTTTCATTTCTCATAAACATACGTCCCATGCATAGAGACAAAAATATCATTCATATGGATTGAACACCTGGTAACCGACATTAACTAGATACATATAAGAATATCCCCTATCATTCTGGGATCCTCCTTCGGACATGATATAAATTTCGAAGTACTAAAGCATCCGGTACTTTGGATGGGGTTCGTTAGGCCCAATATGTAACGACCCGGATTTTTCCGATCGTTTATTGCATATAAGATTAATATTTACATAAATTAAACCTTACCAACATGATAAGCAATCTAAATTGTTGAGATTTATGTTTTTGAAAAGAGTTTTACACAACGTTTGACCGTCCAATTTGACCGATGATATCACGAACTATATAACATACGATAATTATACGTCTGGGTATATATATGTATATATATATATTTAACATGATCTAAGGATGTTTAACATCTCATTGTGTACTAATAACAATGAGTTGTAGGTATATTTTGAAACTACTAACTTAAGTTTTCAAAACGATAACTATACGTAACGTTCTTTGACATAAATACTTATAATCTATAATACTTATACATGCATCGTATAGATATGTATTTAATCACTTTTAAAGGGCTTACATACATAAAACAATATAAGTATATTTACAAAAGATAGCTATATTTGAATCCTCGTTCCGTTTTCTCAAAGATTTCTATACGTATACCTAGGGTATATGTACCGGTATCATACCCATCTTCTAGATGTATTTACTATTGGTATATACATGTCAAATCAACATCTATTCAGCTCTTGTTCATGCCCTTAAGGCTAGGTAATTAGAATTGGAAGTATGCATGACTAATTTTACAAAATAACAAAATGAAAATTTGTCCATGTTCCCCATTTTCACATTTTTAAGACCTCCCCCCATTCCATTTCTAATTCAATCTTTTACCTTCATTTCCTAGCTAAACACACACATATTCATGAGCCTTAAACACCTTAAACATCTCAGCAAACAACCATGAAGATCTAGCTTCAAAAATAACACTTAAACATCATAAGAAAATCTTTCCAAGAACACTTCAAAAATCCTTCCAAATTTACAAGTTTACTTCCAACCTTTTGATCCAACTCCACCACTCTTTTGGTTCTAGGATTTTACTCATCTTTTACATCAATTTTGTCCAAGTAACTTGAGGTAGTAACCTTGTTCATAATTTTATTCGATTCATATTTATATAGCTATCTTATTTTGTGATATAAAATTTTAACAACAAGAACATAGTTTGAATGATTTCAAATTTGTTCGCAAACTAAATATATCCTTCTAACTTAACTTTTAAAATACTTCAAGACTTGTAATATATCATAATGATATGCTAATTTAACAAGATACAACTTGTTTTTTTACAAAGAACACCTTAAAACTGAATCTATGTCGTCGGAGTGTAACCGGTGGCTGTTTTGGGTTGGATAATTAAAAACCATCTTGAACTTTGAATTAGAAGTTTATGTTCTGGAAAAATGATATTTCTTATAAATATGTTAACACATAAAAATTTCATGGTTTAATTCAAAGTATAAGTATTTTTAGAAAAATGACCATTAAGTGTTGTTTTTATGACAAAAATGATTACTTTCATAAGATTCACCTAGAGTTTGGACTATAACCTGTGATTCTGAATGTAAACCAAGGTATTTACAGTTCATATTCTTAAAATTTGACTCGATCCAAGGAAGTGGAAAGTTGAATCAACAAAAATGGAGTTGTAACGAAGAAACTACAACTAAAATAAGATCGGGTATCCAAAGCTTGTTTAACAACGAAAATAATTCGAGAAAAATTAAATAAATCATATCTTTCCTAATTAATATGATATTTCATATATATTTACTCATGATTTAATATTATATATTTCAGGACCACCCGTAAACAACACGAGAAGATTAATCATAAGACCTCATGTACGTACGCAACACGTCATTTGACAACACGGTACTTTATGTACGCAACACGTCATTTGACAACACGGTACCGTGGGTCAAGATTAATTCCGATCAACATGAATACGATGGGGTATTTAATTTTTTTTAGCAACTAATTGTGGACTACTAACATCGGACTGCTAACTACAGACTAAGAAATTATTAAAAGTATTAAAAGTATATATATGAAACGTTTATTTCTTAAAAAGAAAATATGTTGATATATCATATATATGGTTAGGTTCGTGATATCTATCGGAGACCAAGTCGAGTTAAATACCTTCAAGGAAAAGGTGAGTATATAGTCCCACTTTTAAACTCTAAATATTTCGGGATGAGAATACATGCATTTTATGATTTACGTTATAGACACAAGTACTTAAAAATATATTCTACGTTGAGTTGTACCACTGGCATATCTCTCTGTAACTTGGTAACTACTATTTACATGCGGTATTGTAAACGCGAATCCTGTTGATTGATCTATCGGGCCTGACAACCCCAACCGGACTGGACGACCAGTATTCAACGGTTGCACAGTACTTTGTTTCGGTGACTACACTTGGTACGGTGTAGTAAGATTTCATAATAAAGGGAATATGCGACGTTGATTAAATGTTAAGTATGGTTATCAAGTGCTCAACAACTTAGAATATTTTTATTGAAACGTTTATATATGAAATCTTGTGGTCTATATTTATAACGCTGCCGGCATTAAACCTATATCTCACCAACTTTATGTTGACGTTTTAAGCATGTTTATTCTCAGGTGATAACTAAAAGCTTCCGCTGCAACATGTTGAATTTAAGCAAGATCTTGAGTATGCATATTTGTGTCAAAAATAAAACTGCATATCGGAGGATTTGTAATGTAAAATATGTTGGAGGTCGTATTATTATTATCACATGTAAAGTTTGTAAGTCTAAGATTATCGCTAAACGATAATCATTATTAAGTTGTTTAAACCTTGTATTTGTAATAAAAGCTATGGTTTGTGTTGTAAAAACGAATGCAGTTTTTGAAAAATGTCACATATAGAGGTCAATACCTCGCGATGAAATCATATGTTATTGTATTCGTCCTTATGGTTAAGGTCGGGTTATTACATGTGGTATCAGAGCGTTGGTCTTAGAGAACCAGAGAATTTGCATTAGTGTGTCTTATCGAGTTTGTTAGGATGCATTAGTGAGTCTGGACTTTGACCGTGTTTGATTTCGAAAACTATTGCTTATCCTTGTTGGTTAAAAATTAATATGTAAATATTATGTAGTATTAACGTGCTAGTTGTTATGTGATAGATGTCTGGCTTAGAACTTATTATCACATTCAGCGACTCCGAACCAGACTCTTCAGATGGTGTTCCAGTCATTAATCTATCCGATGATGAAAACGACACCTTTGGGGAAGACTCACAAGTTCCAGATGAATCAATTGAAGGGGAACCGGAAAGTGATCCTGAGGAGGAAGAAATACAGGAAATTACGAAAGACAAGTTCGAACGAGGAAAGAAACGAAAGGCTACTGAAATGGAAAATCTAAATTCCGAGTCTAGAGAGGATGTTGTGGAACCAACTCTACCAGATACTTCCACACCTATTCCCGCTATTCCTATTAGTTCTATCCCGACATCCAGTTCTTCGGTTCCTCAGCCAAAACGCAGGGAGACAACCAGGATAACCTTTAAGAGATTTCTTTGAACACAAACGCTTTGGGTTAAATGATGCGCTGTTGTTTTAAACCATGGGATCATATAATGTTTTGTATAATATTACTAGTGTGGTTTGCTTAATGTTTGATGTAAGATAAGCATATGTAAAATAGTGAAGTGTGAAATGCAATAATTTTCCATGGTTAAGTATTATTTGGGTGGTAGTAATTGATTTTCGTACTAAGCTATTAAGTATGAACTTTAACGGGTAGGTACTACCCTAGATATAATTATAAAATGCTAATAAGAAGAAAAGGCTTTTATAATAATAACTGGTTCATATTATTAATAAGCTACGATGTACTGTAAATACATACTACATCTATAATATTCCATGTGAATAATTATTTTTTTTCATTCTTATTGAAGATTATGGCGCGATTGAACCGAATGACGGAACAAGAAATCCAGGAACTCATCAAACAGCGAGTGAACGACAGAATGTTATGGGTCGAGGCTGCAAGAGGTGCTGCAGTTAACCCAAATCCTCGTGTGGGGTGCACTTACAAAACTTTTCAAGGTTGCAAGCCCTCATCATTCAGTGGAACAGAAGGACTGGTCGGTTTAACCCGGTGGATCGAAAAGATTGAGTCTGTGTTTAAAATCAGTGGTTGTATTGAGAAGGACATGACCAAGTATGCATCGTGCACCCTACAAGATAGTGCACTCACGTGGTGGAAAAACTATGTGAAGGCCGTAGGAGGAGATGTAGCTTATGATACTCCTTGGGAAGAATTCAAAACAATGCTAATCAACGAATATTGTCCAAGGAACGAGGTTAGGAAGTTGGAAGCTGAATTACGAAGCCTGAAAGCTGTTGGTACTGAACTCACCAACTACAATCAGCGATTCATGGAATTAGCTTTGCTATGTCCCGAATTGGTACCAACCGAAGAACGGAAGATTGAACTGTACAAAGACGGTTTGCCTAAAAAGGTCAAGGCAAATGTTATAGCATCCAAACCCAAGACTATTCATGAAGCTATCACCATGGCGAATGAATTGATGGACCAGATTATTCTGGATAAGAACACCGATGTCAAGACATCGCGAAACAAAAGAAAGTGGGAAGGTAATCATCAACAATCCAACAAGAAACAAGAAACCACGCAAGGTGCGGGTAGCGGTTCAAACTCAGGTTACAAAGGACGAAATTCTTTATGTAACAGATGCCACAAACATCACTCTGGTTATTGTAACGTGGTGTGCAACAATTGTAATCGAAAAGGTCATCTTGCTGAAGATTGTAGGGTTTCCGCTACAAATACAAACGGTACCAAGACTCCTGCCACCAATGCAAATAGAACTGCCTTGGCCACTGTTACTTGTTATGGGTGTGGGAAACAGGGTCATTATAAGAGCCAGTGTCCGAATCCAGAGAAAAATAATGGATCTGCACGTGAAAGAGCATTTGTTATTAATGCTAGAGAGGCGTGTGAAGACCCGGAGCTTGTTACGGGTACGTTTACCATTAATAACTTATCCGCATCTATTATATTTTATACTGGTGCCGATAGAAGTTACGTGAGTAGAGACTTTTACGCTAAATTGAATTGTTCATCATTACCTCTAGATGCTAAGTACATGATTGAGTTAGCTAATGGTAAACTAATTAAAGCCAATAAAATTTGCCGTGATTGTAAAATAAATTTAGCCGGAGAAACATTAAAGATTGATTTGATACCCGTAGAATTAGGAAGTTTTAATGTAATAGTCGGCATTGACTGGATGTCCAAAATAGGAGCTGAAGTTGTGTGCGCCAAGAAGGCAATTCGCATTCCTCGTAAGGATAAAACGCCAGTAATGATTTATGGAGAGAAGGGTAACTCAAAGCTAAAACTCATTAGTTATTTGAAAGCTCAAAAGTGCTTGAAGAAAGGGTGCTATGCTATCTTAGCACATGTTAATAAAGTCGAAACGAAGGAGAAAGTGAAGAGCATCAATGACGTGCCTGTAGCAAGAGATTTTCCTGAAGTCTTCCCGGAAGAGTTGCCGGGATTACCTCCATTTAGATCTGTAGAATTTCAAATAGATCTAGTACCAGGAGCTGCACCAGTGGCTCGTGCTCCATATAGACTTGCACCATCTGAGATGAAAGAGTTACAAAGCCAGTTACAAGAATTACTGGACCGTGGTTTCATTTGACCTAGCACTTCACCGTGGGGAGCTCCGATTTTATTCGTCAAGAAGAAAGACGGATCTTTCCGAATGTGTATAGATTATCGTGAATTAAATAAGTTAACTATCAAGAATCGGTATCCACTACCGAGAATTGATGACTTATTTGATCAATTGCAAGGATCATGTGTTTACTCAAAAATCGACCTAAGGTCGGGCTATCATCAACTACGCGTCAAAGAAGAAGATATTCCGAAAACTGCTTTTCGGACACGCTACGGTCATTATGAATTTTTGGTCATGCCGTTTGGATTAACGAATGCGCCAGCTGTATTCATGGACCTCATGAATCGAGTTTGTAGTCCGTATTTAGATAAGTTTGTTATCGTTTTCATTGATGATATTCTTATCTATTCCAAGAGTGAGCAAGAGCATGAACAACATTTAAGATTGGTATTAGAATTGTTAAGAAAAGAACAATTATACGCCAAATTTTCTAAGTGTGCATTTTGGTTGAAAGAAGTGCAATTTCTTGGCCATGTTGTTAGTAGCAAAGGAATTCAGGTTGACCCAGCTAAAATTGAGGCCATTGAAAAATGGGAGACTCCTAAGACACCAACGCAGATACGCCAATTTTTGGGTTTAGCCGGTTATTATAGAAGGTTTATTCAAGATTTTTCCCGAATAGCTAAACCATTGACAGCGTTAACACAAAAAGGGAAGAAGTACGAATGGACCTTTGAGCAGGAGAGTGCATTTCAATTACTCAAGAAGAAGTTGACCACGGCACCTATTTTATCGTTACCTGAAGGGAACGATGATTTTGAGATATATTGTGACGCTTCGAGACAAGGTTTTGGTTGCGTCCTTATGCAACGAAAGAAAGTTATTGCATACGCATCCCGACAATTGAAGATTCACGAGCGGAATTATACGACGCATGATCTAGAATTGGGGGCAGTAGTGTTTGCATTGAAGATATGGAGACACTATTTATATGGAGTTAAATGCACTGTGTTTACTGATCATAAAAGCCTTCAACATATTTTCGATCAGAAACAGCTGAACATGAGGCAACGTAGGTGGGTCGAGCTGATAAACGACTACGATTGTGAGATTCGCTATCATCCCGGGAAAGCGAATGTAGTGGCCGACGCTTTAAGAAGAAAGGAACGAGAACCAATTCGAGTACGAGCAATGAACATAAAAATTCGCATGAATCTCAACTCACAAATCAAAGAGGCTCAACGAGAAGCTCTTACTAAAGAAAACATAGGAAATGAAATAATGAAGAAGTATGGGAAACAACTCATTATGCGGGAAGATGGAATTTGATATTTTGCAAACCGTATTTGGGTACCAAAGTTGGGTGGATTAAGGAAGTTAATATTGAATGAGGCACATAAGACAAGATACTCGATACATCCTGGAGTTGGAAAGATGTATCAAGATCTTAAGACGCATTATTGGTGGCCTAATTTGAAGACAGACGTTGCAACATATGTTGGGGAATGTTTAACTTGTTCCAAAGTCAAAGCAGAACACCAGAAGCCGTCAGGATTACTTCAACAAACAGAAATCCCAGAATGGAAATGGGATGGTATTACCATGGATTTCATCACAAAATTACCTAAGACTGCCTGGGGTTATGACACCATTTGGGTAATAGTTAATCGTCTCACCAAATCTGCACATTTCTTGCCTATAAAGGAAACGGATAGAATGGAGAAACTATTACGATTATACATAAAGGAAATTGTTTCAAGGCACGGAATACCTATTTCCATTATATCCGATCGTGATAGTAGATTTACATCAAAGTTCTGGCAATCACTACAGGAGGCCCTAGGAACTCGCTTGGATATGAGTACCGCATATCATCCGCAAACTGACGGGCAGAGTGAAAGGACAATTCAGACTCTTGAAGACATGCTTAGGGCATGTGTGATCGATTTTGGAAACGGATGGGATAAATATCTACCATTAGCAGAATTCTCGTATAATAATAGTTATCATGCGAGCATTAAAGCTGCACCATTCGAAGCACTGTATGGAAGGAAGTGTAGATCCCCTATCTGTTGGAACGAAGTAGGAGATCGACAATTAACTGGACCCGAGATCATCCATGAAACTACTGAGAAGATAGTGCAAATCAAGGAGAAATTGAAAACAGCCCGTAGTCGCCAAAAGAGCTACGCCGATGTCCGAAGGAAACCATTAGAGTTTCAGATCGGTGACATGGTTATGTTAAAGGTGTCACCTTGGAAAGGTGTAATACGTTTTGGAAAAAGAGGTAAACTGAACCCAAGGTATATAGGCCCGTTCAAGATCATCGAACGCATTGGACCGGTAGCTTATCGACTCAAATTACCACAACAACTCGCCAGAGTACATAATACATTTCACATCTCAAACCTTAAGAAATGTCTTGCAAAGGAAGATCTCACCATTCCTCTTGAAGAAATTCAAGTCAACGAGAAACTACAATTCATAGAAGAACCAGTCGAAATCATGGACCGTGAGGTTAAACGGCTTAAGCAGAGCAACATACCAATCGTCAAGGTTCGTTGGAATGCTCGAAGGGGTCCCGAGTTTACTTGGGAATGAGAGGATCAAATGAAACAAAAGTACCCACATTTGTTTCCCGATGACGCAAAATAGGTACAATTTTAAAATTTCGGGACGAAATTTATTTAACGGGTAGGTAATGTAACGACCCGGATTTTTCCGATCGTTTATTGCATATAAGATTAATATTTACATAAATTAAACCTTACCAACATGATAAGCAATCTAAATTGTTGAGATTTATGTTTTTGAAAAGAGTTTTACACAACGTTTGACCGTCTAATTTGACCGATGATATCACGAACTATATAACATACGATAATTATACGTCTGGGTATATATATGTATCTATATATATTTAACATGATCTAAGGATGTTTAACATCTCATTGTGTACTAATAACAATGGGTTGTAGGTATATTTTGAAACTACTAACTTAAGTTTTCAAAACGATAACTATACGTAACGTTCTTTGACATAAATACTTATAATCTATAATACTTATACATGCATCGTATAGATATGTATTTAATCACTTTTAAAGGGCTTACATACATAAAACAATATAAGTATATTTACAAAAGATAGCTATATTTGAATCCTCGTTCCGTTTTCTCAAAGATTTCTATACGTATACCTAGGGTATATGTACCGGTATCATACCCATCTTCTAGATGTATTTACTATTGGTATATACATGTCAAATCAACATCTATTCAGCTCTTGTTCATGCCCTTAAGGCTAGGTAATTAGAATTGGAAGTATGCATGACTAATTTTACAAAATAACAAAATGAAAATTTGTCCATGTTCCCCATTTTCACATTTTTAAGACCTCCCCCCATTCCATTTCTAATTCAATCTTTTACCTTCATTTCCTAGCTAAACACACACATATTCATGAGCCTTAAACACCTTAAACATCTCAGCAAACAACCATGAAGATCTAGCTTCAAAAACAACACTTAAACATCATAAGAAAATCTTTCCAAGAACACTTCAAAAATCCTTCCAAATTTACAAGTTTACTTCCAACCTTTTGATCCAACTCCACCACTCTTTTGGTTCTAGTATTTTACTCATCTTTTACAGAAATTTTGTCCAAGTAACTTGAGGTAGTAACCTTGTTCATAATTTTATTCGATTCATATTTATATAGCTATCTTATTTTGTGATATAAAATTTTAACAACAAGAACATAGTTTGAATGATTTCAAATTTGTTCGCAAACTAAATAGATCCTTCTAACTTAACTTTTAAAATACTTCAAGACTTGTAATATATCATAATGATATGCTAATTTAACAAGATACAACTTGTTTTTTTACAAAGAACACCTTAAAACTGAATCTATGTCGTCGGAGTGTAACCGGAGGCTGTTTTGGGTTGGATAATTAAAAACCATCTTGAACTTTGAATTAGAAGTTCATGTTCTGGAAAAATGATATTTCTTATGAAT
This sequence comes from Rutidosis leptorrhynchoides, assembly GCF_046630445.1. Taxonomy (NCBI): domain Eukaryota; kingdom Viridiplantae; phylum Streptophyta; class Magnoliopsida; order Asterales; family Asteraceae; genus Rutidosis; species Rutidosis leptorrhynchoides. The sequence goes on along the minus strand of NC_092333.1, from coordinate 660,307,212 downwards.
ATGTTAACACATAAAAATTTCATGGTTTAATTCAAAGTATAAGTATTTTTAGAAAAATGACCATTAAGTGTTGTTTTTATGACAAAAATGATTACTTTCATAAGATTCACCTAGAGTTTAGACTATAACCTGTGATTCTGAATGTAAACCAAGGTATTTACAGTTCATATTCTTAAAATTTGACTCGATCCAAGGAAGTGGCAAGTTGAATCAACAAAAACGGAGTTGTAACGAAGAAACTACGACTAAAATAAGATCGGGTATCCAAAGCTTGTTTAACAACGAAAATAATTGGAGAAAAATTAAATAAATCATATCTTTCCTAATTAATATGATATTTCATATATATTTACTCATGATTTAATTTTATATATTTCAGGACCACCCGTAAACAACACGAGAAGATTAATCATAAGACCTCATGTACGTACGCAACACGTCATTTGACAACACGGTACTTTATGTACGCAACACGTCATTTGACAACACGGTACCGTGGGTCAAGATTAATTCCGATCAACATGAATACGATGGGGTCTTTATTTTTTTTTTAGCAACTAATTGTGGACTACTAACATCGGACTGCTAACTACGGACTAAGAAATTATTAAAAGTATTAAAAGTATATATATGAAACGTTTATTCCTAAAAAGAAAATATGTTGATATATCATATATATGGTTAGGTTCGTGATATCTATCGGAGACCAAGTCAAGTTAAATACCTTCAAGGAAAAGGTGAGTATATAGTCCCACTTTTAAACTCTAAATATTTCGGGATGAGAATACATGCATTTTATGATTTACGTTATAGACACAAGTACTTAAAAATATATTCTACGTTGAGTTGTACCACTGGCATATCTCCCTGTAACTTGGTAACTACTATTTACATGCGGTATTGTAAACGCGAATCCTGTTGATAGATATATCGGGCCTGACAACCCCAACCGGACTGGACGACCAGTATTCAACGGTTGCACAGTACTTCGTTTCGGTGACTACACTTGGTACGGTGTAGTAAGATTTCATAATAAATTGAATATGCGACGTTGATTAAATGTTAAGTATGGTTATCAAGTGCCCAACAACTTAGAATATTTTTATTGAAACGTTTATATATGAAATCTTGTGGTCTATATTTATAACGCTGCCGGCATTAAACCTATATCTCACCAACTTTATGTTGACGTTTTAAGCATGTTTATTCTCAGGTGATAACTAAAAGCTTCCGCTGCAACATGTTGAATTTAAGCAAGATCTTGAGTATGCATATTTGTGTCAAAAATAAAACTGCATATCGGAGGATTTGTAATGTAAAATATGTTGGAGGTCGTATTGTTATTATCACATGTAAAGTTTGTAAGTCTAAGATTATCGCTAAACGATAATCATTATTAAGTTGTTTAAACCTTGTATTTGTAATAAAAGCTATGGTTTGTATTGTAAAAACGAATGCAGTTTTTGAAAAATGTCGCATATAGAGGTCAATACCTCGCGATGAAATCATATGTTATTGTATTCGTCCTTATGGTTAAGGTCGGGTTATTACACAATAGATCTATCTTTAGGATTCGCGTCAATTAGGGTGTCTGTTCCCTAATTCTTAGATTACCAGACTTAATAAAAAGGGGCATATTCGATTTCGATAATTCAACCATAAAATGTAGTTTCAATTACTTGTGTCTATTTCGTAAAACAGTTATAAAAACAGCGCATGTATTCTCAGTCCCAAAAATATATATTGCAAAAGCATTTAAAAAGGGAATAATGATACTCACGCATATAAATATTGTAAAACAGTTAATAAAGTATTTGCATGTATTCTCAGCCCAAAAATGTATATAAAAAGGGAATAATGAAACTCACCTAATGTATTTTGTAGTAAAAATACATATGACGACATTTAACAATTGAACAATGTAGGGTTGGCCTCGGATTCACGAACCTATATCATTTGTATATATATTAAAATATATAATCATAATTGAACAAGTTTATATTTATAACTTATTAATGATAACATTTTCATATTAATAGTTTATATAAATTATTTTACATATTTAAATAAATAACAATATTAATATAGTTAAGTTTTATATTATATATCTTTTTATATAAACAGTCTTTTGTTTACAAAATATATTTATAATAATACTAGAATAGGTATAAAAATAATACTTTTAATATTACTAATAATAATAATGATAGTATAAATAATAGTTTTTGTGAAAATAATGATAGATTGAAAATAATGATACTTTTAGTAATAGTTATATAAATTTTTAATAATAACAATCTTGTTACTGATACTCACCTTAATGAAAATGATACTATTAATAATAATACTTGTGTTAATATTAATAATACTAATAATTATAATATTTATAAATAAAACTACATTTATTGATTTTGATATAGATAACAATGATAATAATAATAGTAATGAATATATAATAACAATAATCTTAATCTTAAAAATAATAATACTAATAATAATACTTATTCTATTAATAATAGCTAAGTTAATGGTAATATTTAGGATAATGATAATAATAACTACATTAAGTAATAATACTAATTATTAATAATACTAATTAATAATAATAATAATAATAATTTATATTAGCAATGATAATAATGAATATGATACTACCTTAAAAGAGATTGTAAAAGCTCCCTAAAAAAAATAGCCACTGTTAGGGCTCGAACCCGCGACCTCTCGCCCACCCGAATCACACCTAAACCATCTATTCTATATATGCTTTTATATTTTACTTCGATCCTTAAGTCCTTTAACCCAGCATCACCGTTCCTATTAATCTAGCCCAACTAATCACTTGCCCAACAACAAAACCGGGTTTCAAAACCATCAAACTTTCCATCGAGCCCGTTAACAAAAAAAAATATATCGGTCAGATTACCAGCTGGATTTCCATCGAGCATCAATCATCAAACTTTATACATCTTCATCATTATCCTATATTCTTATTATCTAAATCATCACCATCATTATTTGAAATAGAAAACAGGAGTGGTATTGTGGTGGTGGTTCCAGCGACGGAAGAACAGAAGCAGGTAGATGAACAAATTCGCAGAAACAAAATTACAGATCAAGGGTTATTCGATTACTCAATCGATCAATCGATCAAGCAATGATTCGAAGTATAATCGGTCATCAATCAATCCAGTAGGTAATCGATTCTTTGAATATTCTATTAATTTCTATAAATCCCCTATTTATTTTCTGAACTTTCTAAAAGAATCAAACACGAATAGTAATAACCGGGGTTCTTGAAGGGTTTGTTTTCGACAGTGATGGTTGTGGTGTTCGAGATTGGTGAGTCAAAGGTGGATTGATAAATGTGGCTGTGGTGGTACTCGTTTAACTGTAGCGACGATAAGGAAGGTTTAGAAGTCTAACTATCAGTTGTAATTATGTAAGTTTTTCTTTTATTAATTCGAATAGAAACAGAAGTGTACCGATGTAATTAGCTACAGTTTAATGGTGACACATTAATCACAAACCAGAAGTCCGAGCAGTAGCAGGAACAGGTAACGAATGAAAATTGATTTGTAAAGTAGTAATCGAAAACAGAAGTGTAATAGGAATAGAGGGTTCGGTTTTGGGTTTCTCTCGGACAGAAATCAGATGCACATAAAAATAATCAACAAGGGTGGTGTTCTTCGTAAGTAATGGCAATAACCTTGATTGAAGTTCGTTGTTGATCTTGCTCGTCAATCGTAGTAGTAGTTGGGTATGGGTAGGAGCAGGAGAGGATAGCAGTTGTTCAAATGGTGGTTCTTGCAGTGGTTTTAGGATAGAAAAACAGGTAGAAAGTGGTGTAATGTGGTGTTCAAGGTGGTTGTTCTTGTTGATAGTGGCGGCTATTAGTGGCGACAGAAACATTAGAAATAGAAGCATTAAAGCAGCAATTTCATACTTGGTTTATGGGTGGGTTTTTCTTTAAAATTTCTTCGGTTTTTAATTTGAATAGGAGTAAAGGGATAGTGGTATTTGATAATTGTAATCATGTACCTGCATGTTTGTCTCAATGCTATAAAGAATTCGATTGTGTTATATTCAAAAGTGAATCGACAGGTTGTATGATTCAGGTACCAAAAAGAATAAAAAAAAAAATAGAAAGGAGAAAGGTATCGCTAACAAACTTCGTACCAATTTGTTACAGGAAAAAATCAATCTAGTACAGTATGATAGTTATAGGTACTGAATCCACTTCTATTTATCAATTTTCTTTTATATGAATAACATTAATAATAAATGCTAATAATACTAGAAGCAATAATAAGATTAATAATAACAACATCAAAATAAAACAAATACTAATACTAATAAGAATAATGATAGAAGTAATAAAATAATGATAACAAATTATAATTTATATTATTTAGTAATAATAATATAATAATATAAATGTATCATACTCAATATCTATATATAGTAAATCAGTAATATTAATAATACTGATATTAATATTAATGATAAATAATAACATTTATCTTTTAATTTGTAATTAAACATATTGATATTATAATTATGTATTTAATATTTAATATTTATACGTTTTGATATTTTACAATATAAAATCATCAACTTTTATAGAATTCATATTCGTGTATATATATCTATATATACATGTATTTATATTTGCAAATAATGGTTCGTGAATCGTCGAGAATGGTCGGACTTAAATGAATGATATAAAATAGTTCAAAAATTTTGAGACACAACATTACAGACTTTGCTTATCGTGTCGAAATCAAATAAAGTTTAAGTTTAAATTTGGTCGGAAATTCCCGGGTCATCACAGTACCTACCCGTTAAAGAAATTTCGTCCCGAAATTTGAGTGAGGTCGTCATAGCTAACAATAAATATGTTTTTTTTTTCTTGACAAATATGAGCTGATAAATAGAGTTTTCATCATTACAGAATAATACAGATAAAATAATTCGATTATTCGAAGAGCATGAATGAAACTATCATGAGAGAGGTCCCAACGGGCATTGTCCATCTTCGCCAAAAAACTTGCCCAATTTTTTTTTTTTTTAGCCCTTAGTAAAATAAAATAACAAAAATTCCAACGGCTATCCCAATGGTCACTTTTACACTATATAAACACCAACCATATACTTCATTTTATACACTCAAACATATATTTCTTTTATATTTCCATCTTTCTCAAGATCAAAATCAAACACTCCCAAACTTAAAAATATTAACACTTCTCCCAATGATTGTTTCATTCGATGTTCATTACGGATGTGATTTCCGTAATCAAATGAAGGAATATGAGTGGGGCGACAGTATTTCATTTGAAGATATCGACATTCATGATGTTGGTTTACAAGATTTGCTATCCTTTCTGAAGGAAAAAGTTTCGTGTGAATTCACGTCTGTGTTCTTTTATAAAGATGATTATGATGCGGAGTGTAGGGAAAGTTTTCTGTGTATCGATGATCAATGGTACTTTATAAAAGATACCATTGAAGATCGCGGTAAACGCATTTCTTTGTATGCGGTTCTTGAAGATGAAGAGACGTTGGGTTATCGTTACCTCGATGAATCAGCTGAAGCAGCAGTTGAGGCAGCAAGAGAAATACCGAAGTCTCCAGTGTACCTCACGGATGGTGAAATGACTGGTGAACGCTACTTTGCAGATGACAATTGACGACGACGAGTAGTTTGATTGTAATCTTTTAATTTTTAATTGTCGTGATGTTTTAATTTTTAATTATTGTAATTTCAGTGTTGTTGTCGAGTTTTATATCTTCCTTTATGTTTCGGAGCTCTTCGTCTTTTTAATCTCCTCTCGATCTCTAGTAAAACGAGTAATGGTCTAGAATTTGTAAGTATGGAGTTTCGAATGAATTTAATGTTATAATCAAGAAAGAACGTAATAGCACGATTTAATTCGTCAATTTACCAGAATCATTGAGAATAGAGCTATCAAGAATATACTTTCTTGATATGTTCAGAAGTTAATTAGAATGAAAGAGTTATGTAACATGACACATGATGGTGGTATGATCTACTGTGAACCATCATGTCCCATTAGAACTCAGCATGACTTACTGTAATATAATCACGTTGATCAAGTGTCATTATATTATACTAACTCATGCATCAGTTCCCAACATTACTTCAATAACATTCATATTTTAAGCTCGAAAGTTTACAAAATATAGAAACTAACAGTTTCTATATGATGTAAAACTGGTAGCATGAAGAGATTTCAGATAAGATTAGTTATGAAAATATATTCAGAAATATCGACTATATTTAAAATGAAAGATATTATAATATCTTTGAATATTTAAGATCAGAGAATAATGGAGACTATTGTCTGCAAGGGTTTAGAGTAACGAGCAAGATATCCGCTAAAGACTTCAGCAGACATTGAATCATTTAGATTCTTTGAAGTCAAACTTATTCTTTGTGATTTGTCCACGGCTTTCTTCATAGTTTCGCATAATCTGCTTTTCGGTACTAAATTTTCTCTTGAATGTTTCCAATATAATGACACACAGGAAGCACGAAGAGGTATATAATTTCGGATGAGAATATTTTTGAAAATATCCTCAGAAATATCGAAGATATTGATGATGATATTTTGGAATTTCTAAGTTCGATGGTTGATGGAGAAAGATTTTCCGCAAGATTTTAAAATGACTTCGGAGCAAGATATTTACTAAAGATTTCAACGGATCCAGAATTATCTGGATTCTTTGAATATAGGGTATGGTCCTTGTATTTGTCCTTGGTCTCCTTCATGGTTAACTCTATTCATTTTCCAGTTCTAACATTTCTGAGCTTTTCCAACATATTATTCTTTATCATCAAACTTTCGATAATTAAGGTCATTTACGGTTATCTACGGTTTCTGCTGCTTCGTTCAGCTTTTTCAACATTCAGAGTATTGATTTGTAGGCTGAGTGCTTTTCAGAATTTCAGAATGAAAGATCATAATTCTAAGAGATAAATGTTATACATATAATGGTTGATGTAGATATGCTGTGAGTTTCAAAATACTGATTGCTGATTCCCAGTAATTGGTATGGCAGTTCTCGTTACAAGATGCGAACGAGTATATGATAGGGTTTCAATGAATAAATATAATGATTTATCAGAGAGATTTAAGTCAAGAAGCAACGAGGTTGCTGGTACGTCTGCTGGTAATATGGTGCAATATAAAAGAATTCTCCGGTATCAAAAGGGTAATCGTATATATCAGGATTATAGTAAGGCTACTTCGAATGAAAAGTCGAAGTTTTCTTGCTGGAGCTGTGACAAAATTGGCTACTTTGAAAAGGGATCGCAAAATTATTTTTGCTAATAAATGCCAAATGATCTGACGCGGCTACGTATTAAACTTTTACTCAGTTGCCGAGAGTTTCTCAGGTGCATAACAGTATGCATAAATCTTTCCTTCCGTAGATAAAGTGCGGTTGATTCATCCTATCGGTTGAAGTGTTTTCAAGAATCATGAAAGGTTTGAACGCAGATTGTAATCGTCAAGATACAAATGGGGTTTAAGATGAAATCGAGTGGCAAACTTGAAGAATTGTTTAGTTTCATATGTTATAATCAATATTTTAATTCATTTTAATTGTCCAATGTTGATAGTTCTCAGTTGATAATCCACAGTTAATGGTCCAATATTTCATATATAGTTTAATATATAATATTTGATTTAATTAATATGTATCGTGACCCGTATACGTCTCAGACTCGATCACAACTCAAAGTATATATATATATATTTTTTGAAATCAACCTCAACCCTGTATAGCTAACTCCAACATTTGCATATAGAGTGCCTATGGTTGTTCCGAAATATATACATAGATGGGTCGATATGATATGTCAAAACATTGTATATGTGTCCCGATAATTAAAGTGCGTAAAATAAATAACAGAAATTAAATGACGATAAATAAAATTGCGACAAATTAAAATGTAATCAGTTAGCTAGGAACAGTTAGCTAGGATTTTGTTAGCGTGGATTCTTAACAAAATTTTCTCATAGTTAATTTGTTTGTTTCTAACAAATTTTTATTCCGTCAAATGTTTTCTTCATTATGCCACTTGTTGGATTCTGATAGGTCAAAATCCAAATATGAAATTGAACTTGGATGAAAATAGTTGTTCTTTGGTGAACGAATACGTATATGCGTGAATTTGAGCAGTGTTGTTAATGACTGCTGAATCTGAATTGAAGAATGTATAGTGTAACTTATTAGTGTGAAATCTGAATATTCCTCGGATATTACCTACCCGTTAAAAATATTTTCACCATTAACAGTTTGTACAAAAGAATTTTTAATCACAATCTTTATGAAAATATACTTACATATATATTTTCTTCAGATGTAACCATGGATTTAATGAGTCAATATGATATTAAACTCTTTTGATTTACCGTTTGAACAAGTATATATATAATCTCTAAAACATTAGAGTTTACATAATCATCATGTCGAACGAAGATAAATGATGTAGAACGTCATGTGGAACGATGATTATACTCGAGGTACAGAATGAGATGTCGAAGCTGGTGATGCGGATGTTGTTGTTGGTGGTACTAGTGCTGTTGGTGCTAAGGTTGGTGATGTGACTGGTGTTGGTGATACTGCTGATGCTTGCAAACTGTGTACCGTGCTCTCTAAAGTTAACACTCGAGCTTGGAGTTCTTTAACTTCTTCTACTAACCCTGGTTGGTTATCAGTATGGGGTAGAGGTTGGATATCTTCTCTAGTTCCGTTAATGGTAGTCTCAAGACGATAAAATTCTGGCAAAAAGGGTATAAACGGTGTTGTGAACAGGTTCGCTGGTGAGCGGGTCGAGTACTCCAAGGCTAGGTGGTAGATTTGATTCATGATATGGAGTACCTTCTTCCCTTCTCCATAGGGTGAGTATGTCGCGAACCCACCCCCATTTTCTCCAGTAATCACGATAGTTGATTGATTGATGTGCTCCTGTCACGCTGTCTTTGGAGTCAGAGGAACTTGGTCGATTCGTAGAGGCCATCTTACGCGATCTCAGGAAAGATTTTTGATATGAAGAGTTTAGTGACAGTAATTGATAGTTGGATGGTATTCTCAATGCATAATTTACATAGATATATATAGTACCAGGATCCCTTATATTAAGGAGAAATTTATGAGAGATATCAGGCAAGGTCTACAGTAACAGATACGCTAAGATATGAATTTTGTCTATACACTATTCATGCAGTCAATGCAATAAGATGTGTCTAGACTAAGAATAATGAGCAGGTAATTTACTAAGGATGATAAGCAAATGATTTCTGACTAGAAATGATAAGCAAAACTTATGACATGCAGACACGGTCGAAGTCCAGACTCACTAATGCCTCCTAACGACTTATCAATTAGACACACTAATGCAGACCTGGTTCGCTAAGACCTCTGCTCTGATACCAACTGTAAAGACCCGTCCTAATCCATCCGGACGAAGTCCACATCGATTATAAATGATTCACAATAGTTGATTTCATTGCGAGGTACTTGACCTCTATATGATACATTTTACAAACATTGCATTCGTTTTAAAAGACAAATTTTCATTTACATCGAAAGTTGACGGCATGCATACTATTTCATAATATATCTAACCATAATTGACTAAATAATAATCTTGATGAACTCAACTACTCGAATGCAACGTCTTTTGAAATATGTCATGAATGACTCCAAGTAATATCTTTAAAATGAGCAATTACACAGCGGAAGATTTCTTTCGTACCTGAGAATAAACATGCTTTCAAGTGTCAACCAAAAGGTTGGTGAGTTCATTAGTTTAACATAAATAATCATTTCATAATTTTAATAGACCACAAGATTTCATATTTTCATTTCTCATAAACATACGTCCCATGCATAGAGATAAAAATATCATTTATATGGATTGAACACCTAGTAACCGACATTAACTAGATACATATAAGAATATCCCCTATCATTCCGGGATCCTCCTTCGGACATGATATAAATTTCGAAGTACTAAAGCATCCGGTACTTTGGATGGGGTTTGTTAGGCCCAATAGATCTATCTTTAGGATTCGCGTCAATTAGGGTGTCTGTTCCCTAATTCTTAGATTACTAGACTTAATAAAAAGGGGCATATTCGATTTCGATAATTCAACCATATAATGTAGTTTCAATTACTTGTGTCTATTTCGTAAAACAGTTATAAAAACAGCGCATGTATTCTCAGTCCCAAAAATATATATTGCAAAAGCATTTAAAAAGGGAATAATGAAACTCACGCATATAAATATTGTAAAACAGTTAATAAAGCATTTGCATGTATTCTCAGCCCAAAAATGTATATAAAAAGGGAATAATGAAACTCACCTAATGTATTTTGTAGTAAAAATATATATGACGACATTTAACAATTGAACAATGCAGGGTTGGCCTCGGATTCACGAACCTATATCATTTGTATATATATATATTAAAATATATAATCATAATTGAACAATTTTATATTTATAACTTATTAATGATAACATTTTCATATTAATAGTTTATATAAATTATTTTACATATTTAAATAAATAACAATATTAATATAGTTAAGTTTTGTATTATATATCTTTTTATATAAACAGTCTTTTGTTTACAAAATATATTTATAATAATACTAGAATAGGTATAAAAATAATACTTTTAATATTACTAATAATAATAATGATAGTATAAATAATAGTTTTTGTGAAAATAATGATAGATTGAAAATAATGATACTTTTAGTAATAGTTATATAAATTTTTAATAATAACAATCTTGTTACTGATACTCACCTTAATCAAAATGATACTATTAATAATAATACTTGTGTTAATATTAATAATACTAATAATTATAATATTTATAAATAAAACTACATTTATTGATTTTGATATAGATAACAATGATAATAATAATAGTAATGAATATATAATAACAATAATCTTAATCTTAAAAATAATAATAATAATAATAATAATAATAATACTTATTCTATTAATAATAGCTAAGTTAATGGTAATATTTAGGATAATGATAATAATAACTACATTAAGTAACAATACTAATTATTAATAATACTAATTAATAATAATAATAATAATAATAATAATAATAATAATAATAATAATAATAATAATAATAATAATAATTTATATTAGCAATGATAATAATGAATATGATACTACCTTAAAAGAGATTGTAAAAGCTCCCTAAAAAAAATAGCCACTGTTAGGGCTCGAACCCGCGACCTCTCGCCCACCCGAATCACACCTAAACCATCTATTCTATATATGCTTTTATATTTTACTTCGATCCTTAAGTCCTTTAACCCAGCATCACCGTTCCTATTAATCTAGCCCAACTAATCACTAGCCCAACAACAAAACCGGGTTTCAAAACCATCAAACTTTCCATCGAGCCCGTTAATAAAAAAAAAAAATATCGGTCAGATTACCAGCTGGATTTCCATCGAGCATCAATCATCAAACTTTATACATCTTCATCATTATCCTATATTCTTATTATCTAAATCATCACCATCGTTATTTGAAACAGAAAATAGGAGTGGTATTGTGGTGGTGGTTCCAGCGACGGAAGAACAGAAGCAGGTAGATGAACAAATTCGCAGAAACAAAATTACAGATCAAGGGTTATTCGATTACTCAATCGATCAATCGATCAAGCAATGATTCGAAGTATAATCGGTCATCAATCAATCCAGTAGGTAATCGATTCTTTGAATATTCTATTAATTTCTATAAATCCCCCTATTTATTTTCTGAACTTTCTAAAAGAATCAAACACGAATAGTAATAACCGGGGTTCTTGAAGGGTTTGTTTTCGACAGTGATGGTTGTGGTGTTCGAGATTGGTGAGTCAAAGGTGGATTGATAAATGTGGCTGTGGTGGTACTCGTTTAACTGTAGCGACGATAAGGAAGGTTTAGAAGTCTAACTATCAGTTGTAATTATGTAAGTTTTTCTTTTATTAATTCGAATAGAAACAGAAGTGTACCGATGTAATTAGCAACAGTTTAATGGTGACACATTAATCACAAACCAGAAGTCCGAGCAGTAGCAGGAACAGGTAACTGATGTCGTACGAGGTGTATATAAAATAGTTATTAATTTTAGCAGAAAACACTATTAAATACGATACAATTTTACACAAGATATTTATTTATTTATAGAATGGATATACTTAAACCTTGCTACAACACTTATAGGCAGTGTACCTAATCGTACAGTAGTGTAGTTTTTAGTAAGTCCGGTTCGTTCCACAGGGAAATCTTTAAACAAAGCTCAACGCTATATTAGTTTACTTTTATAAAAATACAAATATATATATAAGTAATATTATTATTATAAAGGGGGGTTTTTACCGTTTAATGACCGGTTTGTCGATTTTAAGACTTTAGTCGCAGTTAAAACCTAATGTAAAATATAAAATAAATACAAGACTTTAAATTAAAGCGTAAAGTAAATAACGATAATGAAATTGCGAATAATAAAAATGCGATAAAATAAAATTTGCGATAATTAAAAAGTACGATAATTAAAAGTGCGATTAAATAACAATAAATAAAAGTGCGATAATTAGAAGTGCAATTAAATATAAAATAAAGGAAATTAAATATGAAATAAAAGAATTATGCTTATTTAAACTTCCGTAATCATGATGTTTGACGTGTTGATTTTAGTTTTATGCCCATGGGTTAATTGTTCTTTGTCCTGGATTATTTAATATGTCCGTCTGGTTTTTGTCCATAACAGTCGATCAGTCATAAATATAAATTGCAAGTGTCCTTGTCAAATTATTATTATACCCGAAGATAAATATTCCAACTAATTGGGGATTCGAATTGTAACAAGGTTTTAATACTTTGTTTAATGAATACACCAGGTTATCGACTGCGTGTAAACCAAGGTTTTACTACTTTGTTAACAATTACACCAATTACCCTTGAATGTAATTTCACCCCTGTTTTAATTATTCTAGTGGCTATTAATCCATTCCCGTGTCCGGTTAAATGAACGATTATTCGTACATATAAATACCCCGCCCATCGTGTCCGATCGAGTGTATATGGTAATTTATAGGGACGCCCAATTGTAAATCTTTATATTAACATTAACAAACTTTCATTTAGTTAAAAAAATATAAAGCCCATTAATAGCCCATAGTCTAATTTCCACAAGTGTCGTTCTTTTGTCCAAACCCCAATTATGGTACAAAGCCCAATTACCCAATTTAAGTAATTAGCCCAACATCATGATTACTTCGTTTTAAATAAGCATAATAATAACTTAGCTACGAGACATTAATGTAAAAAGGTTGAACATAACTTACAATGATTAAAAATAGCGTAGCGTTACACGGACAGAATTTCGACTTATACCCTTACAACATTCGCTAACATACCCTTATTATTAGAATTAAAATTAAAATTAAAATATAAATTATATATATATATATAAGTTTTACGTATGAATGAGGAAGAAAAGATGATTTTTGATCAGAATTCGGTTGGCTTTATAGCCAGAGTTGAAATTTGGGGCTCCGCGACTCGCGGCAAAATCCCCTTCAAACTCCGCGAGTCGCGGAGATAGAAATTACAGCTCAGTCCTTGGAGTTTTCTCTGCCGACGGTTTTTAATATATATATATATATAATATATATATAATTAATATAATTAATTATATATTATATTATATTTATATATATAGTTAACTTGTAATTTTTAGTCCGTTGCGTTGAGCGTTAAGAGTTGACTCTGGTCCCGGTTCCAGATTTTTGAACGTCCTCGCGTACAATTTAATATCTTGTACTTTGCGTTTTGAATCTTGTACTCTTGTGATTTCGAGACGTTTCTTATCAATAATTGGAACCTTTTTGATTGTCTTTTGTACTTTTGAGCTTTTTGGTCGTTTGCGTCTTCAATTCGTCGAATCTGTCTTTTGTCTTCACCTTTTATTATTTAAACGAATATCACTTGTAAATAGAACAATTGCAACTAAAAGCTTGTCTTTCTTGAGGAATAATGCTATGAAATATATGTTCGTTTTTAGCATTATCAAATATTCCCACACTTGAGCGTTGCTTGTCCTCAAGCAATATTGTCTTGAAATACCAGAATCACTTCTTTATTCTTCACACTTTGTACATTAGTGATTTCTATACGGCGGTATAAACAATGGTAGTAACGATATGGTTTACAGTCCCACATGACTATAAAAATTTAGATCCATTAAGGAAATTGGATCTTTATGAAAACATTTGATCTTTTGAAAATTAAATCTAGTTTTTACCCTAGATAAGTTTTCCGGGATAACCCTTTACCGGTGTTTGCAAAATATTTTTGTGGGTTTGGTGGGTTTCAGATTTGAAAATTTTAGCTCAAAACTTGCGGTTTTGTGTCACCCACTTGCTAACCTTGTATTTGGAAAGCAACACGTCCAGTTTACTTGTCCCGTATATTACCTTTCGGTAAACTACCGTCCGGTTGTAAAGGAAAGCGTTGAACAAGCAACTGTTAAGGCAATGTCCCATGACATGCTTTTGATTATGGTCTATAAAGTGTCGGACGCAATTACTATCCTTGGTAGGAGCAATAGTAAAGCTCACCCTTATAATTTGTCGGTTTGACACAAGGTCCTGTCTTTGACCATGTTATGCAACCACCGTTCTTACGGTTGACACCCGATTTGGTTCAGGTGACCTAATGAATTCCAGGTGAATTCCTAGGATTTTACGTTCAATGGTAATGAACGCATTGAAAATAGGGTTTTCAGAAAACAAATAGGTTTGTAATTTTGATCAAAATATTTTCTCGTTTAAGCTCGAGTTTAGATATCATTGAATTCCATGAGTTTGTAATTCTCAATCTTTAAGGTCAATCTCTAGGATTGAGTAATATCAGTCTTAAAAGCTGATTTTTAATCTTTAAGGAGATTATCCTTTCTGGGGATCTGATTCATTAGTCTTATCCAGCTAATTTGCATGGTGCCCCCCATTGTACGAGATAAATCCTTCTCATGGTTAGGATAAATCTGACCACTTGGCGACCCTGTTTAATGCTGAGGTCCGTGGATTTCCTGCTGATTTTAGTGATGACTTTTCTAGATTTTTCGTCAACCTACAGCTGGTCTGGACGACAACTTCATGACCTAAATCAAGAAGCGCGTTTCTTTTTCGGAAGACTTTACTTCCTTTTAATGATGGAATTGATTCATCGTGTAGATCCATCTTTTCTTTTCTTTCATCGGGTAAAACAGTTTAGTTTAGTCCAAAGCAAAAGTATTTTCAGTTATTTGTTACAGATATATGTGACATATGTTTAAAATAACTTGGTAAATTTTCCCACACTTGGCTTTTATTTTCCTTTTTATCGTCCTCTATTCCATTTTAAATGAATTTTAACATATTAGTTTATTTCTCAATTTATGTCCTTTCCGAGGTAACAATAATTTCGGTGTTAAAACCTAGTTTTATCGTTCATAAATATGTATAAACATGATTTTGAATTCATTTAATTGAAAATTTTGAAAAATTTTACTAGAATTGGGTAGTCAGTATATAAGACTAGGGCTGTTCTTTTTTATCAGAGAGCACTAGATTCTAATACAACTACTGCTTTACTAGTATTTTTAATGGTAACCAAGTGTATAAAGTAAAAAATGTTAAAATCCGAAAGAATTTAACCCCTTCCCACACTTAAGATCTTGCAATGCCCTCATTTGCAAGAAATCAGTAACAATTTAAATTATTGAGGGTGATTTGTGTGAAAATGATTAAATTTTTACCAAAGTTTCCAAATATATTGGCGTTTGTTTGCTGAATGATAAATGGTGCACCTCATTTGTTCATTCCGTCTTGTTGTTATTTCACATATATTTTGCATCTTGTCATCAAAATTAGTTGCTTTTGCTGAACTTAATGCCAGTCTTTAAAAATGCTTTGTTTTACCCTGTTGTGTACATAAGATAAACTGCAAACATATATACATATTTTTGAAGTTTGGTATATTACCCCACGTTCAAAAATTATTAAAATCTAAGAATAAAAGTTAGATAATTATAAAAATGATTACAATATTAACAAAAATATTAAATGTATCAATAATTACAAATTATAAAATAAAAAAAAATAAGTATACTAAGGATGATATTGGTACCAATAGGGGTTCCAGGCATAACCATAAGTGCTATAGAATGCTTCGGCAGGATCATACGTAGGATATGGTGGCTGCATCTCTATCGACCAAGGAGGGAAGACGGGTTTCGGTGTAGGAATATAGTTTCTACCTATATGTTGGCAATGAGCTATGATCTGGTTCTGATGAACTTGCCAATCTTCAAATGCTCTCTGTCTAGCATTTTCGTATTCCTGAGAAGCTATAAACCTATGCATTTCTTGCATCTCATTCCCTCCTCCTACATTACCTTGCTCCTGGTTTCTCTCCACCTGTGGATGTCTACCATGGTATCGTACTGCGGCGTTATTTCGCCTCTTCAAAACTTTCGCACCATGGTATACATTTAAACCTATAGTATCGCGGGGTTCCGGTTCTTCTACTAATAATCCCCCCCGACTTATATCCACACCGAGATATTCACCAATCAAAGTAATAAAAATACCACCTCCTATTATGCTATGTGGTCGCATCCCCCGAACCATAGCTGATAAATAATAACCCACACAATATGGTATACTTACAGCGCTCTGTGGGTCTCGAATACACATATGGTAAAACAAATCTTGTTCATTTACTTTTTCTTTGTTCTTACCCCTTTGTGTAATCGAATTAGCTAAAAACCTATGTATCACTCTTAATTCGGCTCTATCTATATCCAAATAAGAGTAGTTTCCCCCTTTGAAACGGTGATGGCTTGTCATTTGACTCCACACACCGTGTGTATCAAAATTCTCATCTATCTTTCTACCGTTTAGTATCAATCCTATACAATCGGCAGACGCTAACTCCTCAGGCGTATATATACGTAAAGCCTGAGCCATGTCCAGTAAAGACATGTGGCGCATCGAACCGCCTAACAAAAATCTAATAAAAGAACGATCGGTTAAACTAGCTACCCGATCATTCAACTCTATACTACATAACAACTCTTCACACCATACTTTATATACAGGTCTGCGTATGGTAAATAAACATATCCAGTCATTAAAAGAAGAATTACCATACCTCTGTACAAGTAATTCCCTAATTGGCCCGGCCAATTCTACAGCTTCTAAGGGTCCCCATTCTATGACCCTCGGTACCTCAACAACCTTGGAATGAAGAGTATGCAAACCCCGTTGATATTTTGGATAATCTATCCAAAGTCTGTCAAATCTCAGGTTCGGGTGCAACTCTTCCAAATGCATATCGGAAAAGGTCATGACTGGATGAGGTACATCCTGCTTGTAGTAGTTATCCACCTCCTGTTGTTCCAAATTCTCAGCAGGAGCATTGCGGGCTTGGGATGAAGATTCACCCCTTTCATTCTGCAAAACACATCAAACACAAATTTTGTGCATCCAAATATGCATTAGTGTCAGCAAAATCATCAATCAAAATAATTACAATGACATTATCAATTTATATCAAACTTAAGCTCATTTTCACATTTTTATCAAATCTACACTTTTTCAAATAAGCATATACGAAAATGTTCGCCAAGTTCATAAGCATTCAACTCAAATAACATGTCAAAATAATCATTACTAGCAATTAAACAGGTCTCAAATGGCATTATCTTTCAAAAATCAAGTTCATGAATTTTAGACTTTGAAAAAGTCCACTTTAATTCTCAAAATCATGTTTAGGCTCAAAGTTTGGATCATTTAACTACCTAGACATGTTACACTACTCAATTTAGCAACAATTCATGACAAAAATCGGCCATAACCTGTTTATATCAAAAAAACCCCAAATTTGCTCAAGAACACAAACCCTAGATTATTCAAAATTTGAAGTTTAAGGCTTCTAATCATGTTAAACAGCATCAATCTAGGTTATACCAGCATAATACATAAACAATTTAAGTCTAATTACACTAAAAAGCATTAAAATCAAATTGGGGAAAAAATAGCTCAAGAACACCTAATTTCGAATTAATGGTGTTTAGGTGTAGAAATTTACCGTTTTTCTTGAGTAATTCTTAGATAGCATCCTTCTCAACATGATTTTAGCAAAAAATTTGGTGATTAACGGTTAAAAATTGGGATTTTTGGGGGTGTTTTTCGTGTATTTTCGGGGTTTTTTTCGCAGTGTTTTTGGGTGTTTTTGTGTGGGGGAGTTGGGACTGATCTGTTGTTCAGTTATATTTTTTTTTCCGGTTTTTAGTCTCTCCGCGAGTCGCGGCAAAATACCCTCCAAACTCCGCGACTCGCGGAGTTTGGTAATTTTTTTTTTTTTTTTTTTTATAATCATTAACTTTTGAAAACAATTAAGAAATTAATTTTAAAATTTTGTTTCCCTTGTTATTTAGGACGAGGTCGTTTTGGATCGATGTCCTAGTCCGTCCTTCGACAAAATTTTAAAATTTGTCTTTTTGTAGCGATTGTTTTAAAAGCTAAGATTTTTGGGTTTTTTTTTTTCAATGTTTTTGGCATACTCTAATTCAATAAGATTAAAAATAATGATAATAAAAGTTCTCGTCCCTCCCTCGGGTAAAGCAATTTCGGTTCAAAGACCTAGTCTTCAACTTACGACGAATTTTAAAAATCATATTTTTAACTTAATGAGATAAAGTAAATTTTTGTTTTTAAATTCACACAACTTAAATATAAAATTCAAAATTAAAAATTAAAAATTAAAAATTCACACCAAACTTAAAATTTGAAATGCATAAAATTAAAATTTTATATTTTAAAAATTAAAAATTCACACCAAACTTAATTTAAAAATTTATAAATTCATATCAAACTTATATTAATTTTTCAAATATTTACAATTTTAAATATATTGTTTTTACAAAGTTTACAATATTAATTTAAGATTTAAATATTAATTTTAAAAACATGGTAAAAATAAAATTAAAAATCTTTTTGTCTTTTTATCCCACTTTAATCAATCAAATATTATCAAAAATATGCGCCCCTCTTTTCGGTAAAGTAATTTCGGTTCCAAGACCTAATTTAACTCATGACGAATTTTTGAAATATTTTGGGTTGATTGATTAAAGATATTTATACCTTAAGAATAAACGTTAAATTTCGCAGTGATGTAATAAATTTTTGAATGATATCAATAATTTCGGTCGCCAAACCTAATTTTATTCAATACCAATTTAATACTTTTTAGCGAACAAATTAGCGTTTATTATCAAAAGGTTAAAAATAAAAATAAAAATAAAAACTGTACAGACATACCTGTGAAATAGATTTCTTAGTTATATGATCTATTCCATTCATAAGATAGTCGGTTTAATTGGTTTTCCATGGCTACATAGGCGTAACCTCGAGCATTCAGTGTCTTTTCTTCTAAACATATGAACGGTCCGTCTCTGCATAAAGTAACAAATTCGGTATTTGAATAGGTTTGATTATTTGAACATTTACCTCCATGTGACCATTTTCCGCATTTGTGACATCGTTCTAGGTGTCGTGCTCTTCTTTTCGCTGCGGATTTTGATTTTCCTTTACCAAATTGTAACTTATTATCTTCGCATCTGGATTCTTTTCTAACTCCGTCCATTCTTTCTCTGATTACTGATACTAATTCGCTCGGTAGTATGTCATTATTTCTTTTAGTGATCAAAGCGTGTAGCATTAGACCATGGTTTAGTTCACAGGCAGTCTTCATTTCGTAAAAACCTAAAAAAATAAAAATTCAGAATGGGGGGAGAAGACTAGTTCTTTAGGGTCTGCTAGGGAAAGACCATACGTGTTCCATTTTCGAGAACTACACGAAAACAGAAAATCTAACTCTAACAGAAATACATATTATCCTTTAAAGACTTGATTCTCCCCACACTTAGTTAGCTGTGGTGTCGAAATTGTGATTAACTTCGTTGTCGACTTCCATCGGACCATGTATGTAATGTTTAACTCTGTGACCATTAACTTTAAATTCAATCCCATTTGAATTTATTAATTCTATCGTTCCGTATGGGAAAACTCTTTTGACTATGAATGGTCCAGACCATCTTGATTTCAATTTTCCAGGAAATAGCTTGAATCGTGAATTGAAAAGAAGAACTCTGTCTCCTTCTTTAAATTCTTTTGAACTTCTGATTCTTTTATCATGCCATTTCTTCGTTCTTTCTTTATAGATTAACGAATTTTCTTATGCTTCATGTCTTAATTCTTCTAATTCATTTAGTTGACTTAATCGTAGACGTCCGGCTTCATGTAAATCAAGATTACATGTCTTCAAAGCCCAAAATGCTTTGTGTTCAATTTCTACTGGAAGATGACATGCTTTTCCAAAAACAAGTCTAAAAGGTGTGGTTCCAATTGGAGTTTTGTAGGCTGTTCTAAAAGCCCAGAGTGCATCCTCCAATTTAATGGACCATTCCTTCGGATTTGATCCTACGGTTTTCTCTAGAATACGTTTTAAAGCTCGGTTGGTATTTTCAACTTGTCCACTTGTTTGTGGATGATATGCGGTGGAGATTTTATGAGTTACTCCATATCTTTTAAGAACTTTCTCAAGTTGATTATTACAGAAATGAGTACCCCGATCACTTATTAAAGCTTTCGGTGTTCCAAACCTTGCAAAAAGACGTTTTAAAAAGTTGACTACAACTCGTGCATCGTTAGTTGGGAGAGCTTGTGCTTCCGCCCATTTAGATACATAATCAATGGCTACGAGTATATATAGATTATTATGAGATTTTGGAAATGGACCCATAAAGTCAATACCCCAAATGTCAAATACTTCACATACTTGGATGACATTTTGTGGCATTTCATCACGTTGACTTATTTTTCCGGCTCTTTGACATGCATCACAGGATTTGCAAAGAAGGTGTGCGTCTTTGTAAATTGTAGGCCAATAGAATCCAGCTTCATAGACTTTTCTTGCTGTTAGTTGAGGCCCATAATGCCCTCCTGTTGGTCCTGTGTGACAATGGTTTAAAATTTTACTAGCTTCATCTCCAAATACACATCGGCGTATTATTCCATCGGGACAACTTTTAAACAGATGTGGATCTTCCCAGAAATAGTGTTTTATATCACTGAAGAATTTCTTTCGTCTTTGGTACGATAATCCTTTTTCAAGGAATCCACAAACTAAGTAGTTTGCATAGTCTGCAAACCATGGGATTTCTTTATAATCTATCTTCAATAGATATTCATCAGGAAAGTTGTCTTGTATGGCTGATTCATTTAGAACTTCTAATTCGGGATTTTCAAGACGAGAAAGATGATCAGCGGCGAGATTTTCTGCTCCTCTTTTATCTCGGATTTCAATATCAAACTCTTGTAAGAGTAAGATCCAACGGATTAATCTTGGTTTAGCATCTTGTTTTGAAAATAGGTATCTAAGAGCAGAATGGTCGGTATAGACCACCGTTTTTGCTAGAACGAGATATGATCGAAATTTGTCAAAAGCAAAGACAATAGCAAGGAGTTCTTTTTCAGTAGTTGTATAGTTTGTTTGTGCTCCTTGTAATGTCTTACTAGCATAATATATAGGTTGAAATCGTTTTTCAATCCTTTTGTCCTAAAACGGCTCCCATTGCAAAATCACTTGCATCGCACATTAGTTCAAATGGTAGATTCCAATTTGGTGTTATCATGATCGGTGCATTAGTGAGTTTTTCTTTAAGAATATTAAAAGATTTGATACATTCATCTGAAAAGATGAATGGCGCATCCTTTTCTAGGAGTTTATTCATAGGAGTGGCAATTTTAGAAAAATCTTTTATGAAACGTCGGTAAAAACCGGCATGCCCTAGAAAACTCCTAACTCCTCTAACATTGGTGGGATGTGGAAGTTTAGCAATTACATCTACTTTAGCTCTATCCACTTCAATCCCTTCTTTTGAAATTTTATGTCCAAGAACGATGCCTTCTTTAACCATGAAATGGCATTTCTCCCAATTAAGTACTAGATTTGATTTTTCGCATCTAATTAGCATTCGTTCCAGATTAACTAGACATGATTTAAATGTATCACCGAAGACTGAAAAGTCATCCATGAATACTTCCATGCATTCTTCTATCATGTCATGAAAAATCGCCATCATACACCTTTGAAAGGTTGCAGGGGCGTTACAAAGTCCAAATGGCATGCGTTTGTAAGCAAAAGTACCATAAGGGCACGTGAATGTGGTTTTCTCTTGGTCTTCGGGTGCTATTGGAATTTGAAAATATCCGGAAAATCTATCTAGAAAACAATAGTAACTATTTCCGGCTAATCTTTCCAACATTTGATCTATGAAAGGTAAGGGAAAGTGATCTTTTCTGGTGGCGTCATTTAATTTTCTATAATCAATACATACACGCCATCCTGTTACAGTCCTAGTAGGAATAAGCTCATTTTTCTCATTTGTAATGACAGTCATGCCACCCTTCTTAGGTACGCATTGAACTGGGCTTACCCATGGACTATCAGAGATTGGATAAATTAAACCTGCATCTAGCAGTTTAATAATCTCTTTCTTAACTACATCTTGCATATTAGGATTTAGTCTTCGTTGGCGTTGCACATACGTTTTATGACCCTCTTCCATAAGGATTTTATGTGTGCAATACGAAGGACTTATTCCTTTAATATCATGAATCTTCCATGCAATGGCTGGTTTATGAGCTTTCAACACAGAAATGAGTTGTGATTTCTCATTTTCAGTAAGAGAAGACGATATTATTACAGGTAATTCAGATTCACCATGTAAATAAGCGTATTCCAAATGGTTTGGAAGTGGCTTTAACTCTAATTTCGGAGGTTCTTCTATCGATGATTTATATCGATATCTGTCTTCTTCTTTTAGCATTTGAATTTCTTCTGTTGTTGGTTCATATCCATTAGCTATAAGTGTAGCTAACATTTCAGCTTCATCAATTGGTTCATTACCTTCTCCTAAAGAACATTCTCCTGTTCCTTGTAATTCTGGAAATTCTTCTAATAATTCTGCATGTGCATCTATAGTTTGAATATAATAACATGTATCATCTGCAGATTGTGGTTGTTGCATTGCTCTATCAACTGAAAAGGTAACACTCTCATCCTCTATACTTAGGGTCAGTTTCTTACCGAACACGTCTATCATTGCTTTAGCCGTGTTTAAGAATGGTCTTCCTAATATGAGAGGAACTTGAGAATCTTCTTCCATGTCCAGAACAACAAAATCTACTGGAAATACTAAAGTACCAACTTTAACTAGCATGTTCTCCATTATCCCTCTAGGATATTTTATTGATCTATCGGCTAGTTGTATGCTTATTCTGGTTGGTTTCAATTCTCCAAGGTCTAGTTTAGCGTATAGTGAATACGGCATTAGATTTATACTAGCACCTAAGTCTGCCAATGCTTCTATTGAACTAAGACTACCCAGAAAACATGGAATTGTGAAACTTCCTGGATCAGATAGTTTTTCTGGTATCTTATTCAACAGCACTGCTGAACAATTAGCATTCATAGTAACAGCCGAGAGTTCTTCCATTTTCTTTCTATTTGAGATTAGATCTTTCAAGAATTTAGCATATCTTGGCATTCCTGAAATCACATCAATGAAAGGAAGATTTACATTTATCTGTTTAAACATATCCAAGAATTTGGATTGCTCGGCTTCAAGTTTTTCTTTTTTCATTTTGCTCGGGTAAGGAAGTGGTGGTTGGTATGGTTTAACATAAGGTTTATCCTTAACTGTGTTATCTTCATTAACCTTTTCAACTACCGGTTCTTTTTCCTTTTCTTGATCAGGTTGTGGTTCTTGTGGAGTAGGAATAGTTTCATCAGAAGTTACAGGTATTTCAGGTGATTTAAGTGTTGTACCACTTCTTGTGGTAATGGCTTTAGCTGTTTCATTCCGGGGGTTAGCATTTGTATCACTAGGTAGACTTCCCGGTTTTCTTTCACCTATTAACCTTGCTAGGTTACTCACTTCTTGTTCCAGATTTTGAATAGAAGCTTGTTGATTTCTAAATGCTTGAGCATTTTGTTCATTAGTTTGTTTTTGAGATGTGAAAAACTGCGTTTGAGTTTCAACTAGCTTCGTCATCATATCTTCTAAATTCGGCTTTTTATCATCGGTTTGTTGTGGTGGTTTGTTTTGAAAATTCGGTCTTTGCTGATTGTAAGTATTATTGGATACTGATTGATTGCTAGGACCTTGTTGGTTGTTGTATGGAATATTTCGGTTATAATTCTGGTTTTGATTGTAAATCGGTCTTGGCGGTTGATAATTATTCTGATAATTATTTCCAGGCCTTTGGTTTATGTATGAAATATTCTCTCTTTGTTCCATTGTTAATTCAATACTGAGACAATCTTTTGTCAAATGTGGTCCTCCACACTGCTCACAACTAATTCGTATTGAGTGAATATCTTTAGTCATCTTTTCCATTCGTCGTTCCACAGCATCTATCTTTGCGGAAATGGAATCTAAGTCATGGCTAGAATCGGCTCTAGCTGCTTTAGATGATCTAACGATGTCTTTTTCTTGGTGCCACTCATGTGAGTGGGAAGCAGTATTATCAATAATTTTGTAAGCATCAGTTTCGGTTTTCTTCATAATAGAACCACTAGCTGCTATATCTATGTCTTTTCTTGTAGTGATGTCGCATCCTTGGTAGAATATTTGTACTATTTGACAGGTGTCTAAACCATGTTGCGGACATCCTCTTAACAACTTTCCATATCTTGTCCACGCCTCATATAGAGTTTCATTTGGCTTTTGTGTGAACGTAACAATTTCTGCTTGAAGTCTTACGGCTTTAGATGCAGGAAAGAATTGTTTAAGAAATTTGTCAATTAAAACATCCCATGTATCAATCGCCCCTTCAGGTAACGATTCCAACCAATCTTTGGCTTCTCCCTTTAAAGTCCAGGGAAAAAACATGAGATATATCTGTTCATCCTCTACTTCTCGTATTTTAAATAGTGTGCAGATCCTATTAAAGGTACGTAGATGTTCATTTGGATCTTCCTTCGGCGCACCACTAAATTGGCATTGATTAGTCACCATGTGTAGAATTTGTCCTTTGATTTCATAATCTGGCACATTAATGTCTGGATGAGTAATTGCGTGACCTTGGCCAGTGCGTTTAGCTCTCATTCGGTCTTCCATACTTAAAGGTTCCAGATTCTCCATAATTGAATTTGTTGAATCGGTATCACTAGATGATTCTGATTTAATGGTTCGTTCCTCAACAATCTCTGTTTGAATGATTGGTGACTCCGGAGGAAAGTTTAGTGGTTCAGGATCTACGAACCGTTCTTGAATATTCTCCGGATTCTCAATTGTGAGGTTGGGTTCAAAAAATGGATTATCGGAAATTTGAACTGAAGTACTTGGTTGACTGGATGACGATTCTAAAGAAAAATCAACGGCGGTTATATTTGTTAAACGATGTCTTGATCGAGTTACAGGTGGTGAACGTACAAAAGGTGATGAACGTCTTGCTCGGTGCATTCACTGAATATCCTATTAGTTTTTTAAAAAGGAAAGAAAAATTATAATAAGTTATCCAATCAATAGACTTTTCTGATTTTGCCCACGTTTCGAATAGCCAAAAGATGCAGCAGAGGGGCAGGATTCGTTTGGTCTCAATATAATTGAGGACTGTTTGGCTCCAATAACCCGGTCCACGTACAAATCCAACTATTACTACGAACCAGAAAATTTTGATGTCTATTAATTTAACCACTCAAAATAAATTTTCGTAATTTTAAGAAATTTAGATAAGAAGTAGAAAAAATTCTAAGTCCTAAAAACTAGAATAGCGAGAAATAAGAGAGAAAAAGAGTTCGTCGCAAAAGGTCGAAAAAGAAAAAAAATGGTTGAAAAATAAAAGGTGACGGAAAAATAAAAGAAACTTAAAAATACTTAACTAACCTAACCTTATTACTACAACTAACTTAAAATTATAATCGCAAATTGAAATTACTAATTGGAATGATAATTGATACATAGTAAAAGGTCTAAAAATATTAAAGCTTACAGGAAAAACTAAATCCCAAATGGAAATAACTTAAAAAGAAACTAAAACTTAAAAAGGCGTCGCAAAATTCTAAAGTACCTAAATCTTAGTCTAAAGAAAAAGCACTTAAGGAATTCTACGGCAAAGCCTAAAAATCTAGGAGTAAAAATAACTATAGCAAAAACTAAGTTTAAAATTAAATATGAGCTAAAAATACAAATATTACGCTACAACGATTAAAAAGGGACAAAATATAAAAATATACAAAAAGTTGTAAAAAGTACAATTTTTATAAAAATATTATTTTTATATTATTTATTTAATAAAACTACTAATTTTACAAATTAATTAAACTAATTAATACTAAATAAAACAAATTAAATAAAAAGTAAAAATAATAATAAAACTAATAATAATAATAATAATAATTAGGTTTAAATATTAATAATAATTAATTAAAAACCGTAATTAATGCTGAATTAGGGCTTCCTGTGCGCGTGTCAGAAAGGCTCCGCGAGTTGCGGTATTTAGTGCTTCAAACCCCGCGAGTCGCGGGGTTCAGAAATTCAGTTGACAGGTTGTAATTTTTACGCGTTTTTCTAATTTTTTTTTTTTATTTTCTGTTTTCTGTTTTTATATAAATAAAAGATATTAAAATTAAACTTATATTTTTATAAACTAAAATAAAAATAAAGAAACTTATAAAACTTAAATATTTAACAAAATCTTAAAAATACATATATTTTTGTTTTTCTTTTTATATTTTCGAATAATTAAAACGTATTTTTACAAA
Organism: Rutidosis leptorrhynchoides; assembly: GCF_046630445.1. Taxonomy (NCBI): domain Eukaryota; kingdom Viridiplantae; phylum Streptophyta; class Magnoliopsida; order Asterales; family Asteraceae; genus Rutidosis; species Rutidosis leptorrhynchoides. The sequence continues at coordinate 660,280,271 of NC_092333.1, read as the reverse complement.
AGCGAATTTTAATAAAAGTAAACAAAAAAATCTTTTTTTTTTTTTTATATTAGCGTTGCGCTTCCGGCTTTTAAGATTCTCCCCGGCAGCGGCGCCAAAAATTACTTGATGTCGTACGAGGTGTATATAAAATAGTTATTAATTTTAGAAGAAAACACTATTAAATACGATACAATTTTACACAAGATATTTATTTATTTATAGAATGGATATACTTAAACCTTGCTACAACACTTATAGGCAGTGTACCTAATCGTACAGTAGTGTAGTTTTTAGTAAGTCCGGTTCGTTCCACAGGGAAATCTTTAAACAAAGCTCAACGCTATATTAGTTTACTTTTATAAAAATACAAATATATATATAAGTAATATTATTATTATAAAGGGGGGTTTTTACCGTTTAATGACCGGTTTGTCGATTTTAAGACTTTAGTCGCAGTTAAAACCTAATGTAAAATATAAAATAAATACAAGACTTTAAATTAAAGCGTAAAGTAAATAACGATAATGAAATTGCGAATAATAAAAATGCGATAAAATAAAATTTGCGATAATTAAAAAGTACGATAATTAAAAGTGCGATTAAATAACAATAAATAAAAGTGCGATAATTAGAAGTGCAATTAAATATAAAATAAAGGAAATTAAATATGAAATAAAAGAATTATGCTTATTTAAACTTCCGTAATCATGATGTTTGACGTGTTGATTTTAGTTTTATGCCCATGGGTTAATTGTCCTTTGTCCTGGATTATTTAATATGTCCGTCTGGTTTTTGTCCATAACAGTCCATCAGTCATAAATATAAATTGCAAGTGTCCTTGTCAAATTATTATTATACCCGAAGATAAATATTCCAACTAATTGGGGATTCGAATTGTAACAAGGTTTTAATACTTTGTTTAATGAATACACCAGGTTATCGACTGCGTGTAAACCAAGGTTTTACTACTTTGTTAACAATTACACCAATTACCCTTGAATGTAATTTCACCCCTGTTTTAATTATTCTAGTGGCTATTAATCCATTCCCGTGTCCGGTTAAATGAACGATTATTCGTACATATAAATACCCCGCCCATCGTGTCCGATCGAGTGTATATGGTAATTTATAGGGACGCCCAATTGTAAATCTTTATATTAACATTAACAAACTTTCATTTAGTTAAACAAATATAAAGCCCATTAATAGCCCATAGTCTAATTTCCACAAGTGTCGTTCTTTTGTCCAAACCCCAATTATGGTACAAAGCCCAATTACCCAATTTAAGTAATTAGCCCAACATCATGATTACTTCGTTTTAAATAAGCATAATAATAACTTAGCTACGAGACATTAATGTAAAAAGGTTGAACATAACTTACAATGATTAAAAATAGCGTAGCGTTACACGGACAGAATTTCGACTTATACCCTTACAACATTCGCTAACATACCCTTATTATTAGAATTAAAATTAAAATTAAAATATAAATTATATATATATATATATATAAGTTTTACGTATGAATGAGGAAGAAAAGATGATTTTTGATCAGAATTCGGTTGGCTTTATAGCCAGAGTTGAAATTTGGGGCTCCGCGACTCGCGGCAAAATCCCCTTCAAACTCCGCGAGTCGCGGAGATAGAAATTACAGCTCAGTCCTTGGAGTTTTCTCTGCCGACGGTTTTTAATATATATATATATAATATATATATAATTAATATAATTAATTATATATTATATTATATTTATATATATAGTTAACTTGTAATTTTTAGTCCGTTGCGTTGAGCGTTAAGAGTTGACTCTGGTCCCGGTTCCGGATTTTCGAACGTCCTCGCGTACAATTTAATATCTTGTACTTTGCGTTTTGAATCTTGTACTCTTGTGATTTCGAGACGTTTCTTATCAATAATTGGAACCTTTTTGATTGTCTTTTGTACTTTTGAGCTTTTTGGTCGTTTGCGTCTTCAATTCGTCGAATCTGTCTTTTGTCTTCACCTTTTATTATTTAAACGAATATCACTTGTAAATAGAACAATTGCAACTAAAAGCTTGTCTTTCTTGAGGAATAATGCTATGAAATATATGTTCGTTTTTAGCATTATCAGTAACGAATGACAATTGATTTGTAAAGTAGTAATCGAAAACAGAAGTGCAATAGGAATAGAGGGTTCGGTTTTGGGTTTCTCTCGGACAGAAATCAGATGCACATAAAAATAATCAACAAGGGTGGTGTTCTTCGTAAGTAATGGCAATAACCTTGATTAAAGTTCGTTGTTGATCTTGCTCGTCAATCGTAGTAGTAGTTGGGTATGGGTAGGAGCAGGAGAGGATAGCAGTTGTTCAAATGGTGGTTCTTGCAGTAGTTTTAGGACAGAAAAACAGGTAGAAAGTGGTGTAATGTGGTGTTCAAGGTGGTTGTTCTTGTTGATAGTGGTGGCTATTAGTGGTGACAGAAACAGTAGAAATAGAAGCATTAAAGCAGCAATTTCATACTTGGTTTATGGGTGGGTTTTTCTTTAAAATTTCTTCGGTTTTTAATTTGAATAGGAGTAAAGGGATAGTGGTATTTGATAATTGTAATCATGTACCTGCATGTTTGTCTCAATGCTATAAAGAATTCGATTGTGTTATATTCAAAACTGAATCGACAGGTTGTATGATTCAGGTACCAAAAAGAATAAAAAAATAGAAAGGAGAAAGGTATCGCTAACAAACTTCGTACCAATTTGTTACAGGAAAAAATCAATCTAGTACAGTATGATAGTTATAGGTACTGAATCCACTTCTATTTATCAATTTTCTTTTATATGAATAACATTAATAATAAATGCTAATAATACTAGAAGCAATAATAAGATTAATAATAACAACATCAAAATAAAACAAATACTAATACTAATAAGAATAATGATAGAAGTAATAAAATAATGATAACAAATTATAATTTATATTATTTAGTAATAATAATATAATAATATAAATGTATCAGACTCAATATTTATATATAGTAAATCAGTAATATTAATATTAATGATAAATAATAACATTTATCTTTTAATTTGTAATTAAACATATTGATATTATAATTATGTATTTAATATTTAATATTTATACGTTTTGATGTTTTACAATATAAAATCATTAACTTTTATAGAATTCATATTCGTGTATATATATATCTATATATACATGTATTTATATTTGCAAATAATGGTTCGTGAATCGTCGAGAATGGTCGGACTTAAATGAATGAAATAACATAGTTCAAAAATTTTGAGACACAACATTACAAACTTTGCTTATCGTGTCGAAATCAAATAAAGTTTAAGTTTAAATTTGGTCGGAAATTCCCGGGTCATCACAATAATGCTACAAAATACTATTGACTACTCTTAAATTCTATATGATTAACTCAATTCTTTTGGCTATTTTTGAAGGAAATGGCATCGACGACTCGTCAGAACTTGAACATGAGTGAGGAAGATTTCCGTGTTTTCCTTGCTGCGAACATAGCCGCAGTACAGGCTACGATGCAAAATAACAATAACTCTGGATCTAGCAGTGGAACTAATTCCACAAGAAATCGTGTAGGATGCTCCTACAAAGAATTCACTGCCTGCAAACCTTTGGAATTTGATGGAACCGAAGGACCAATTGGATTGAAACGGTGGATCGAGAAAGTCGAATCCGTGTTTACCATAAGTAAGTGTACTGAAGAGGACAAAGTTAAGTACGCTACGCATACCTTCACAGGTACTGCGTTAACGTGGTGGAACACCTATCTTGAACAGGTAGGACAAAATGCTGCTTACGTACTACCGTGGTCGGCATTCAAGTAATTGATGAACGAGCAGTACCGTCCTAGAAATGAAGTCAATAAGCTCAAGGTAGAACTTAGAGAGTTACGAACACAAGGGTTCGACATTACCACATATGAACGACGATTCATAGAGTTGTGCCTATTGTAGTGACCCGAACTTTTCCATGTTTATATATATTAAATGAAATTTATAATTACATGATTAAGTGTTTCTAACATGTTAAGCAATCATACTTGTTAAGACTTGATTAATTGAAATAGGTTTCATATAGACAATTGACCACCCAAGTTGACCGGTGATTCACGAAAGTTAAAACTTGTAAAAACTATATGATGACATATATATGATTATATATAGAGTTAACATGATATTATGATAAGTAAGTATCTCATTAGGTATTTTAACAATGAGTTATATACATAAAATTGAGTTTATTGAAATAAGAAACTCAAAACGGTATATATAACGATTATCGTTATAACAACGTCTTACTAAATATATTGATTATTAAGATATTGATACACTATGTTTAATCATGATAAATGATAAGTAAACATGTCATTAAGTGTATTAACAATGAACTATATATGTAAAAACAAGACTACTAACTTAATGATTTCGAAACGAGACATATATGTAACGATTATCGTTGTAACAACATTTAACTGTATATATATCATACTAAGATATATTAATATATCATAATATCATGATAATATAATAATTTAACATCTCTTTAGATATAATAAACAATGGGTTAACAACATTTAACAAGATCGTTAACCTAAAGGTTTTAAAACAACATTTACATGTAACGACTAACGATGATTTAACGACTCAATTAAAATGTATATACATGTAGTGTTTTAATATGTATTCATACACTTTTGAAAGACTTCAAAACACTTATCAAAATACTTCTACTTAACAAAAATGCTTACAATTACATCCTCGTTCAGTTTCATCAACAATTCTACTCGTATGCACCCGTATTCGTACTCGTACAATACACAGCTTTTAGATGTATGTACTATTGGTATATACACTTCAATGATCAGCTCTTAGTAGCCCATATGAGTCACCTAACACATGTGGGAACCATAATTTGGCAACTAGCATGAAATATCTCATAAAATTACAAAAATATTAGTAATCATTCATGACTTATTTACAAGTAAACAAAATTACACATCCTTTATATCTAATCCATATACCAATGACCAAAAACACCTATAAACACTTTCATTCTTCAATTTTCTTCATCTAATTGATCTCTCTCAAGTTCTATCTTCAAGTTCTAAGTGTTCTTCATAAATTCTATAAGTTCTAGTTTCATAAAATCAAGAATACTTCCAAGTTTGCTAGCTTACTTCCAATCTTGTAAAGTGATCATCCAACCTCAAGAAAACTTTCTTATTTACAGTAAGATATCTTTCTAATACAAGGTAATACTCATATTCAAACTTTGATTCAATTTCTATAACTATAACAATCTTATTTCGAGTGGAAATCTTACTTGAACTTGTTATCGTGTCATGATTCTGCTTCAAGAACTTCAAGCCATCCAAGGATCCTTTGAAGCTAGATCTATTTTTCTCATATCCAGTAGGTTTACCTACTAAAATTAAGGTAGTAATGATGTTCATAACATCATTCGATTCATACATATAAAACTATCTTATTCGAAGATTTAAACTTGTAATCACTAGAACATAGTTTAGTTAATTCTAAACTTGTTCGCAAATAAAGTTAATCCTTCTAAATTGACTTTTAAAATCAACTAAACACATGTTATATATCTATATGATATGTTAACTTAATGATTTAAAACCTGAAAACACGAAAAACACCGTAAAACCGGACATACGCCGTCGTAGTAATACCGCGGGCTGTTTTGGGTTTGATAATTAAAAACTATGATAAACTTTGATTTAAAAGTTGTTCTTCTGGGAAATTTATTTTTCTTATGAATATGAAAATATATCCAAAAATCATGGTTAAACTCAAAGTGGAAGTATGTTTCTCAAAATGGTCATCAAGACGTCATTCTTTCGACTGAAATGACCACCTCTTACAAAAATAACTTGTAACTTATATTTCTAACTATAAACCTATACTTTTTCTATTTATATTCATAAAATAGAGTTCAATATGAAACCATAGCAATTTTATTCACTCAAAACGGATTTAAAACAAAGAAGTTATGGGTAAAACAAGATTGTATTATACGTGAAAATTGGTAACAAATCTATATTAATCATATCATAGCTAACTCATAATGTATTTGTGACGACCCGGAAATTTTCGACCAAATTTAAACTTAATCTTCATATGTTTTTGACATGATAAGAAAAGTCTGTTAGGTTGGGTCTCAAAAATATTGAACTGTTTCATATATTCAATTGACCTTCAACCATTCCCGACGATTCACGAACCACTATTTGTAAATAGTTATATGCGGATATATATATATAATAAATAATAATTGGAATTATAATTCGAAACATTATATGTTGTTATCAAAACGAATTATGGAATATTATAATAATTATTATTTACAATATAACTACATATATATAAAGTATAGTAAAAATAAATATTAAATGATTGTAATACTCGTTTGATGTTCCGATTGATATTAAGCAAGTTAAATTCGAATTTATATGATTTTAAAATAAATGGTGATCCGAAAATGAGTTCTATAAATTTCAGGCTTACTAAAAATGTATTTAGAATCTAGTTATTTAATTTTAACACTTTTTATATTTTACCCAGAGTTGAGCGGGACAGTTGATGTAATTTTTATTTAATAATTAATGACCGATTTTTATACCAAAATGATCGAAATAAATAAAGTAAGTTAATTTAAAATTTCAAAATTTTTCTGAAGACTTTATTCCGTCACTGATTAACAACGGAGTGCGATTTAATATCCGGGTTAAGGTGTCGGTAGAATAAGTTGAAAAAGAGGCTGCTAGTGTATTGTTTTCTTGTTACTTTTCATATCCACTAGTTGATTACCTATATATTTAATATATATATATATATATATATATATATATATATATATATATATATATATATATATATATATATATATATATATATATATATATATATATATATATGTCGAAAGAAATGTGAACACAAGAAATATGAATGATTGAGGATAGTGATATATATATATATATATATATATATATATATATATATATATATATATATATATATATATATATATATATATATATATATATATATATATATATATATATATATATATATATATATAATACAGATGCGATGCAGATAGATATATAGTTAGATATGAAAAGTAAAGTAAATAACTTAATAATATAAATCCTACTAGTAGTATAATTATATGGTTTATGTACGTGTGAAACAAGAAGAACTAAAAAAAAAACAACATGTATATATAGAGATGAATTATATGCTTGATTAACCCACATAACCACCTCAACATCACCACCACTCAACCACTTTCACCTTTTACAAACACATTCAAACTCCCACCATCAATAACCATAATCTTTTGGTTACCATTTTTCTGTTTCCATCGACCATGAGAACCATCACCTTAAGATCACTGTGTGTTGTTGCTGTGGCTGATTGAAACCCTGAAACTAGAAACCCTTCTTTTTTTTTTATTCACTCGAATCCACCTATCCTTATTCGGTTATAAATTGTTGGTGCCTTTTACTTTTGGACCGAAAGTTACAAAGCATTATTATTTATTCTACTGCTTGACATTCAGTGGTGACCAGGCCCAAAAATTGTGGAGAGACTTATGGCTAGACAAAACCAAATGGGCTGAATTTGAGTTATTGTTAGTTGGGCCGAATAAACGGGTTAAATAAATGAAGATCTAGGTATAAATTATCAAAACAGAATTGGAGCTGCGGTCAAGGAGTGTTAGGTCTGAAAGGGAGGTCTTGGGTTCGATTCTGGGCTAGGGCAATATTGATTTTTTTAAAAGCTCCTTTTGTAAGGTAGTCTTCCTATTATTATTATTATTATTATTATTATTATTATTATTATTATTATTATTATTATTATTATTATTATTATTATTATTATTATTATTATTATTATTATTATTATTATTACAAATATAAAGATTATATATACAAATATTATTATGAAAATGATTAAAATTTTAATTATGTTACAATTTAATGAATTACTAATATTATTATTATCATTACTATAATACAATTATTTTTTTATCAAATAAATAATAGTTATATAAAAATATAATTTATACATAAAACAAAACTATATTAATGATGAGTATTAAGTATTTATTTAAATATAAAAATAAATATAGCTAATTAAATAATGGAACATTTAATAAAAAGTATATCACTAATAATATACGAATTTGTTCGATTACGATTATATGTTTTAATATATATAATTGATATAGGTTCGTGAATCCGAGGCCAACCCTACAATTGATAAATGACGTCATATGTATTTTTACTACAAAATACAGTATAGTGAGTTTCATTTGCTCCCTTTTATATATATTTTTGGGACTGAGAATACATGCGCTGTTTTTATAAATGTTTTACGAAATAGGCACAAGTACTAAAACTAATTCTACGTGGGTTTAAACCAGAAATATACCCTTAGCTTGGTAACATTAAACTACTTGTCTATGTACGGTAGGCGCGAATCCTAAAGATAGATCTATTGGGCCTGACAAACCCCATCCTGACTATGGGATGCTTTAGTACTTCGAGGTTATTTTAAACACACCTGATCTGGTGTACTTCAGAGGGTAAAACATGAACGTTAAGGCTTGTTACCGGGTGCCTACAACTTATAGAATACTTTAATACACTTGCGAGTGTACATATATTTATAAACGGAAATCTTGTGGTCTATTAATATATTAAAGTGATTTTTATGATAAACCTATGAACTCACCAACCTTTTGGTTGACACTTTTAAGCATGCTTATTCTCAGGTACGAATTAAGTCTTCCGCTGTGCATTTGCTCATTTTAAGGACATTACTTGGAGTCGATCATCACAATGGGACCAAATGTTGATGACTTCGTCTAGGTGGATAAGGACGGGTCGTTACAGGTGGTATCAGAGCGGTGGTCGTAGCGAACCAGGTCTTGCATTAGTGTGTCTAACTAGTAGTTGTTTGGATGCATTAGCGAGTCTGGACTTCGACCTAGTTTGTTAGGTTATATTAATGAGTCTAGACTTGAGTCTAGACTTGAACCTGGTCTGCATGTCAAAAGTTTTTGCTTACCACCATTTGTCGAAAAATATATACTTATCATTTTCAGTCTCGACACGTCTTATTGCAATTACTGCATTGATAGTATATAGACAAAGTCATATCTTAGCATATCTGCTAATCCATATCTTAGCGTATCTGATATTTCAGACTTTATCTGACACGTTTCCTTAATTTCCTCCGTAATATACGGGATCTTCTATACAATATTTAGGTATTCTATACAATTAGAATATCATCCGATATCCAAAAATCATCTCATATCGAAAATCCTTTATCTAACCGTACAATCCGGAACTCGCAACTAGTTCAAATTCCTTAGATTCCGACAGCTATTCCGATATGGATTTCGACCCAAGCTCCGAAGACAGTATAACCGGAATGGATCAACCAATTAGTCATCACCAATTCTGGATGAATTGGGGATGGGTTCGTAGCCTACTGAATCATTGGAGGCAAGAAGAAGGTGATCCTTTCCACCAACCGAATTCACCTCTGAGTGAAGAACCTGAAGCACTTACCGGTGAACCGGTCCGGAACACCATTTTCTCTCTAATTTCCCGAGTATCTCGTCACGATCATATACTATACCAAATTCTAGATCTTATTTATCCGCTCGTCCGAACCGACAGTCAACCCGGTGTAATGGAAGAAGTAAACGAGCTTCGCGCTCTGGTAGTGGCTTTAGAGAATATGGTGCGAAGGTTACAAACACCAGCAGCAGCACCAACAGCATAAACAGTACCACCATCAGTAACATCAACAGTACCACCACCATCCAGCAACAGCAACATCCGCATCACACACCTCTAATTCACAATCTGTCCCACGAATATCAACATCATACGCACCAATGATACCAAGGAGTACCAACAACAACAATCGATGAAGTATTGATTCATAACTTCATTAATATTCTACGAAGAATATGTGGTTTCTAAAAGTTTTAGAGATTATTTATTCTAGCTTAAACCAAAAATCAAATGAGATTAATATTATATTAACTCATTAAATCCAAGATTACATCCGAAGAGAATATATATGTAAGTATATTTTCATAAAGATTGTAATTAAATTTTTTTTCGTACAAACTGTTAATGGTGAAAATATTTTAACGGGTAGGTAATACCCTAGAAATATTTAGATTTCACATTAATAAGTTACACTGTATATTCTTCGAATCTGATTCAACAGTCATTTACTATCCTACTTACATTCATCGATATATACAGATCCGTTCACCACCGAATAACCATTTTCATTCAATTTCATATTCGGATTTTGACCTATCAAAATTCAACAAGTGGCATAATGAAGAAAACATTGGACAAAAATAAAATTTGTTAGAAACAAACGAATTAACTAATTGAAATATTGTTAAGAATCCACGCTAACTGTTCCTAGCTAACTGTTTACATTTTATTTACCGCAATTTAATTATCGCAATTTACATTCTCGCAATTTACATTCTCGCAATTATATTTATCGTCATTTAATTTCTGTATTTATTTTACGCACTTTAAATAACGGGACACGTATACAAGGTTTCGACATATCATATTGACTCATCTATATATTTATCTTGGAACAACCATAGACACTCTATATGCAAATGACGGAGTTAGCTATACAGAGTTGAGGTTGATTCCAAAATATATATATAGTTTGAGTTGTGATCAATACTGAGACCGGTACACGAGTCACGATACGTATTAATTAATTCGAATGTTATATATTAAACTATATATGAACTATTGGACTGTTAAATGTGGACTATCGACTGTGGACGAATAATATTGGACAATTAAAATGAATTAAAATACTAATTATAACATATGAAACTAAATAATTCTTCAAGTTTGCCACTTGATTTCATCTTAAACCTCATTCGTATCTTGACGATTACAATCTGCTTTCAAACCTTTCACGATTCTTGAAAACACCTCGATCGAGAGGATGAACTAGCCGCACTTCATCTACGGAAGAAAAGATTGATGCATATAGTTATACACCTGAAAAACCCTCAGAAACTGAGTAAACGTTTAACACGTAGCTGTACTAATTCCTTTAGTGTTATTATTACCCAAAATGATTTGGTAATCCCTTTCAAAGTAGCAAATTTTGTCACAGCTCCAGCAAGTCAACTCCGACTTTTCATTCGAAATAACCTTATTATAACCTTGATATATATGCGTACTCTTTATTGTTACTGGAGAATCTTTTATATTCCACCATATTACCATCAGCGTTTAATCATCTAAAAATACAATTCTCCTGAAACCACCTCAGTTTGATAACCGATGACCCAGATTCGTTAACTTTGAAAATGCTGACGAAGTAGCATGTTGTAGATGGTCTTAATGGCCAATAGTTGATGATAAAGAAGGAAGTGTTAGGAACGCTCGATAGAAAATTTGGTACTGAAAATCAGATTGAGCACACCGTGAAGGAAACAAAGAACAAATACAAGGACCAAACCCTATATTCAAAGAATCCAGGTAATTCTAGATCCGATGGAATCTTTAGAGAATATCTTGCTCTGAAGTCATGTTAAAATCTTGCTGAAATTTTTTCTTTATCAACCTTCGAACTTAGGGATTCCAAAATATCATCATAAAATATCTTCGATATTTTTGAGGATATTTTCATAAATATTCCTGTCCGAAATTATCTACCTCTTCGTCTTTTCAGTATTCCATTATATTAAAAACTTCTGTAAAATTCTAAGTATAAACTATGAATGAATAGTGGAGAAGTGTTGAGAATTGAAGCATGGATTAGTATAATATAATAGCGCTTGGCCAACGTGATTATATTACAGTAAGTCATGCCGAATTTCTAATAGAATGTGATGATGGTTCACAGATCATAACGTCATCATGTGTCATATTACATAACTCTTTCATTCTACTTGATCTCTAAGCATATCACGGAAATATTTTCTTGATATTTTTCTTCCGTAATTCCAACAGTTGCTAATAGTTTGTGTTAATACATTTTCTTTGTGATTAGAAGATTTCCTTAAATTCCTTGAATTCCGGAAATCCACCATGACTACGTCAAAAGTAAGACGAAACTTTTCACTCTTTTGTAATAGCTTCACTCGTACGCTTCACATGAACGAAATGTTTTATCTATATTAATCAATAATAATAAAACTCTATTAATCAACTCATATTCGACATAAAAACAATTTAATTGTTAGCCATGACGACCTCACTCAAATTTCGGGACGAAATTTCTTTAACGGGTAGGTATTGTGACGACCCGGAAATTTTCGACCAAATTTAAACTTAATCTTCATATGTTTTTGACATGATAAGAAAAGTCTGTTAGGTTGGGTCTCAAAAATATTGAACTGTTTCATATATTCAATTGACCTTCGACCATTCCTGACGATTCACGAACCACTATTTGTAAATAGTTATATGCGGATATATATATATAATAAATAATAATTGGAAATATAATTCGAAACATTATATGTTGTTATCAAAAAGAATTATGGAATATTATAATAATTATTATTTACAATATAACTACATATATATAAAGTATAGTAAAAATAAATATTAAATGATTGTAATACTCGTTTGATGTTCCGATTGATATTAAGCAAGTTAAATTCGAATTTATATGATTTTAAAATAAATGGTGATCCGAAAATGAGTTCTATAAATTTCAGGCTTACTAAAAATGTATTTAGAATCTAGTTATTTAATTTTAACACTTTTTATATTTTACCCAGAGTTGAGCGGGACAATTGATGTAATTTTTATTTAATAATTAATGACCGATTTTTATACCAAAATGATCGAAATAAATAAAGTAAGTTAATTTAAAATTTCAAAATTTTTCCGAAGACTTTATTCCGTCACTGATTAACAACGGAGTGCGATTTAATATCCGGGTTAAGGTGTCGGTAGAATAAGTTGAAAAAGAGGCTGCTAGTGTATTGTTTTCTTGTTACTTTTCATATCCACTAGTTGATTACCTATATATTTAATATATATATATATATATATATATATATATATATATATGTCGAAAGAAATGTGAACACAAGAAATATGAATGATTGAGGATAGTGATATATATATATATATATATATATATATATATATATATATATATATATATATATATATATATATATATATATATATATATATATATATATATATATATATATATATATATATAATACAGATGCGATGCAGATAGATATATAGTTAGATATGAAAAGTAAAGTAAATAACTTAATAATATAAATCCTACTAGTAGTATAATTATATGGTTTATGTACGTGTGAAACAAGAAGAACTAAAAAAAAAACAACATGTATATATAGAGATGAATTATATGCTTGATTAACCCACATAACCACCTCAACATCACCACCACTCAACCACCTTCACCTTTTACAAACACATTCAAACTCCCACCATCAATAACCATAATCTTTTGGTTACCATTTTTCTGTTTCCATCGACCATGAGAACCATCACCTTAAGATCACTGTGTGTTGTTGCTGTGGCTGATTGAAACCCTGAAACTAGAAACCCTTCTTTTTTTTTATTCACTCGAATCCACCTATCCTTATTCGGTTATAAATTGTTGGTGCCTTTTACTTTTGGACCGAAAGTTACAAAGCATTATTATTTATTCTACTGCTTGACATTCAGTGGTGACCAGGCCCAAAAATTGTGGAGAGACTTATGGCTAGACAAAACCAAATGGGCTGAATTTGAGTTATTGTTAGTTGGGCTGAATAAACGGGTTAAATAAATGAAGATCTAGGTATAAATTATCAAAACAGAATTGGAGCTGCGGTCAAGGAGTGTTAGGTCTGAAAGGGAGGTCTTGGGTTCGATTCTGGGCTAGGGCAATATTGATTTTTTTAAAAGCTCCTTTTGTAAGGTAGTCTTCCTATTATTATTATTATTATTATTATTATTATTATTATTATTATTATTATTATTATTATTATTATTATTATTATTATTATTATTATTATTATTATTATTATTATTACAAATATAAAGATTATATATACAAATATTATTATGAAAATGATTAAAATTTCAATTATGTTACAATTTAATGAATTACTAATATTATTATTATCATTACTATAATACAATTATTTTTTTATCAAATAAATAATAGTTATATAAAAATATAATTTATACATAAAACAAAACTATATTAATGATGAGTATTAAGTATTTATTTAAATATAAAAATAAATATAGCTAATTAAATAATGGAACATTTAATAAAAAGTATATCACTAATAATATACGAATTTGTTGGATTACGATTATATGTTTTAATATATATAATTGATATAGGTTCGTGAATCCGAGGCCAACCCTACAATTGATAAATGACGTCATATGTATTTTTACTACAAAATACAGTATAGTGAGTTTCATTTGCTCCCTTTTATATATATTTTTGGGACTGAGAATACATGCGCTGTTTTTATAAATGTTTTACGAAATAGGCACAAGTACTAAAACTAATTCTACGTGGGTTTAAACCAGAAATATACCCTTAGCTTGGTAACATTAAACTACTTGTCTATGTACGGTAGGCGTGAATCCTAAAGATAGATCTATTGGGCCTGACAAACCCCATCCTGACTATGGGATGCTTTAGTACTTCGAGGTTATTTTAAACACACCTGATCTGGTGTACTTCAGAGGGTAAAACATGAACGTTAAGGCTTGTTACCGGGTGCCTACAACTTATAGAATACTTTAATACACTTGCGAGTGTACATATATTTATAAACGGAAATCTTGTGGTCTATTAATATATTAAAGTGATTGTTATGATAAACCTATGAACTCACCAACCTTTTGGTTGACACTTTTAAGCATGCTTATTCTCAGGTACGAATTAAGTCTTCCGCTGTGCATTTGCTCATTTTAAGGACATTACTTGGAGTCGATCATCGCAATGGGACCAAATGTTGATGACTTCGTCTAGGTGGATAAGGACGGGTCGTTACAGTATTATACATGTATTCTAATATATTATGTAATCCTGGGATACCATAGACACTTATGCAAATTTTTTGACATATCATATCGACCCATGTATATATATTATTTGGAACAACCATAGACACTCTATATGCAGTAATGTTTGAGTTAGCTATACAGGGTTGAGGTTGATTTCAAAAATATATATACTTTGAGTTGTGATCTAGCCTGAGACTTGTATACACTGGGTCGTGGATTGATTCAAGATAATATATATCGATTTATTTCTGTACATCTAATTGTGGACAACTAGTTGTAGGTTACTAACGAGGACAACTGACTTAATAAACTTAAAACATTAAAAAGTATTAAAAATGTTGTAAATATATTTTGAACATACTTTGATATATATGTACATATTTGTTATAGGTTCGTGAATCGACCAGTGGCCAAGTCTTACTTCCCGACGAAGTAAAAATCTGTGAAAGTGAGTTATAGTCCCACTTTTAAAATCTGATATTTTGGGATGAGAATACATGCAATTTTATAAATGTTTTACGAAATAGACACAAGTAAATGAAACTACATTATATGGGTGAATGATCGAAGCTGAATATGCCCCTTTTTAGCTTGGTAGCCTAAGAATTTGGGAACTGACCCCCAAATTGACGCGAATCCTAAAGATAGATCTATCGGGCCCAACAAGCCCCATTCTGAAATTTGGAATGCTTTAGTACTTCGATTTTATCATGTCCGATGGGTGTCCCGGAATGATGGGGATATTCTATATGCATCTTGTTAATGTCGGTTACCAGGTGTTCACCATATGAATGAATTTTATCTCTATGTATGGGATGTATATTGAAATATGAAATCTTGTGGTCTATTATTATGATTTGATAATATATAGGTTAAACCTATAACTCACCAACATTTTTTGTTGACGTTTTAAGCATGTTTATTCTCAGGTGATTATTAAGAGCTTCCGCTGTTGCATACTAAAATAAGGACATGATTTGGAGTCCATGCTTGTATGATATTGTGTAAAAACTGCATTCAAGAAACTTATTTTTTGATGTAATATATTCTTAATGTAAACCATTATGTAATGGTCGTGTGTAAATGGTACATTTTAGATTATCATTATTTGATAATCTATGTAATGCTTTTTAAACCTTTATCGATAAAATAAAGGTTATGGTTGTTTTAAAAATGAATGCAGTCATTGAAAAACGTCTCATATAGAGGTTAAAATCTCGCGATGAAATCAATTAATATGGAACGTTTATAATCAATATGAACGGGACATTTCAGTTGGTATCAGAGCTGGTATAACGTCGTCCATGTGTGGTAGGTTAGTCGTAAAGGAGGTTCTCACAGTGTGACCTGTGACGAAGCATTGGCTCTTACTCCTTGCGATCCCTTACGAGGGTTGGCAGTAGCCAGGAGGCAGGTCCTAAAATCAGTATCTGAGGTACACTCAGTGGTCGCCGGATAGTTAAGGCACTGGGTGGGATGGTGGTTGTCCCCAACTGTATTTCAGTTGGTATCCAAGCGTTGGTCTTAGAGAACCAAAAATTTGCATTAGTGTGTCTTATCGAGTTTGTTAGGATACATTAGTGAGTCTAGACTTTGACCGTGTTTTCTTTAAAAATGATTGCTTAACACTTTTGTTGGAAACTATATATTATTAACATGTAAATATTATGTGATATATTAACCTCTTAATGTGTTTGATATTGTGTGACAGATGTCTACCACTAGTACAAATCCCATCGAATCACCTAATAATAATGAAGAGTCGAATATAATTTGGGAAGATTCACAAATTCCCGAAGAGGAACTGGAAGAAGAGGAACCGAAAGAAGAGGAACCGGAAGAAGAGGAATCAGAAGAGGAGGAACTGGAAGAGGAGGAACCGGAAGAAGAAGAGGTTCCGGAGGAAGAAATATTGATACAGTAAATCGATTAAATAAAAGAAAATCATCAACCAACGGACCAAAGTTAAAAATGGTCAATGGTGTTTCCGTCGAGGAAGCAAAATATTGGGAAGATTACCAATTTTTCGATGAATCGGATCCCGATGAGGATTTCGATGATGTTATAGAAATTACCTCTGTAGTGACCCGAACTCTTCCATGTTTATATATATTAATTGAGATTGATATTTACATGACTAAATATTTCCAACGTGTTAAGCAATCAAACTTGTTAAGACTTGATTAAATGAAATAAGTTTCATATAGACAATTGATCACCCAAGTTGACCAGCGATTCACGAACGTTACAAAAATTGTAAAAACTACATGTTGTGGTATATATAGACATATATATATATATATATGGTTGACATAAGATTATGATGAGTAAGTATCTCACTAAATATATTAACAATGTGTGATATACATAAGAAATGAGATTACTAAGTTAAGAAACTCGAAATGATATATATAACGATTATCGTTATGATAACGTATACTAAATACATATGTATCATATTAAGATATTGATACACTATATTTAACATGATAAAATGATATTTAAATATATCATTAAGTGTGTTAACAATGAACTACATATGTAAAAACAAGACTACTAACTCAAGAATTACGAAACGAGTCTTATATGTAACGATTATCGTTGTAACGATATTTTAATGTATATATCATATTAAGAGATATTCATACATCATAATATCATGATAATATAATAATTTAACATCTCATTTGATATAATAAACATTGGGTTAATAACATTAATTGAGATCGTTAACTTAAAGGTTTCAAAACAACACTTACATGTAACGACTAACGAAGACTTAACGACTCCATTAGAATGTATATGCATGTTGTGTTTTGATATGTATTCTTACACTTTTGAAAGACTTCAAGACACATATCAAAGTACTTCTACTTAACAAAAATGCTTACAATTACATCCTCGTTCAGTTTCATCAACAATTCTACTCGTATGCACCCGTATTCGTACTCGTACAATACACAACTTTTAGATGTATGTACTATTGGTATATTGTAATGACCCGGAAATTTCTGACCAAATTTAAACCTTAATCTATATATGTTTCCGACACGATAAGCAAAATCTGTAATATTGAGTCTGGAAAGTTTGAAATCTATATTTGGATAATCAGTTACCCTTTTGATCATTTTTGACGATTCACGAACAACTAATTTAAAATAGATATATTTATAAATATAAATATATATATATTAAAAGGTGTAAATATTAAATTCTCAATGCAAACTGTTAAATAATATATTAGATGTTACATAATTAATATCACATAAAATTTATATAGTAATTATAATTACAAGTTTGAATATAATCGTTATATTAATATTATTGTCATGACTTTAATTATTATTATCATTGTTAATAATAATTTTTGTAATTTGAATTAAATATAAACAATTCAATATATATTATCATTAACAATATTATAACGTTTGTTAATAAGATTATTATTATTATCATCATCTATATTTGTATTTAAATCTATTAAAATTTTCATTACTATTAGTATCAATATTATCATATTATTATTGACTTAATTATTAATCATTAATTATTAATAGTGTTAATTTATACTTGTTTTATAAAAATTTAAGAATTATATATATATATACAAGTGTATGTATAAATACATATACATATTCACAAAACAGATATATATATAATTACCTTTTGAGAAATATAGATAAGATTATATATATATATACGTTTATATATAAAAAAAATACAGATATATATAATAATAAAAACAATGCAGATAACAGTAATTATATAAATACATACTGAATTAATACATGTCCTTATCAGATATAATGATTTTTTTCTTATGTTTCTGTTTACCCGTGAGAATGTTGTCGAGTTCATACAGAATGCAAACAAAATCAATTGATTTATAAGACAACATCAATCAGCCGTTTACACCATAAGATATCTAGTTTTATTCGCAAATTAAAAGAAAAAGTGAATGAAGAAATAAAAAAAAAACCGTTGTCTCTGTTCTTGAACCCGGAACACAAAAGCTTCGATTTGAATTCAATTTCAAAAAGTAATAACGCAGTCATGTTAGGAATCTATATTTTAAACTATCTACAAATTATGGGATTCCAATTCGTCTTAATATTTGAGAATTTTTGAAGTCAAACTAGTTGTCAAAAAGGTCAAACGTATGAACAATTAGCAAATTTGAGTTCATATGGTTGTTTTAAGTTAAATTGAGGTCTGATAAAGTTTCCAGGAACATTTTACTAACTATTTCATGTTTTAACTTCGTTCTGAAACGATCTCTAACTCGAAATTGGATTCGGTGTTCATAGCGAGTTTATTATTTCTGTAACAGTAAATCTATCAAACCTTTCGTTGTTTTAATTAATTAACTACACCTCTATACGTTTCTGTATTAATTTTTAAATCTTAAAATCCAACCTTAAATTCGATATATTGATCATATCTTGGGTTCCCTGGTCGACTGAATCCTTTGAAGAAGATGATGACACTTGAATACGGTTTAAAGGATATTAAGTTTAAAAATGTATCAGATAATTAGAAATAGAAGAGTGGTAAGAGTGTTGGTTTGTGAGCGAGGGGTCACGGGTTCGAACCCGGCTTCGGGTATTCTTTTTACACAAGGTTTATTTGAAGGTATTATTATTATAATTATTATTATTAATATTATTATTATTAAAAGAACTATTAAAAGTATTAGTAAAATTATTATTATTAGTAAAATAATCAAAAGTATCATTTTTATTATTGTTAGTAAAATCATTATTTTTAGAATTATTATTATTATTACACATTATTATTAAAATTAACATTTTTATTTATTTAAAAGTTATCATTATATCATTAAAATTAAAAGTATCATTTTAATTATATTATCATTATCATTTTTTTTATTAAAATATCATTACTACTAAGGTTTAACATTTTTATTAAATTTATCAATATTACTAAAATTATCATTTAAATTTATCATTATTAACAATATTAGTATTATTATTATTATCATTATTATTATTATTATTTTTATATTAACAATATTATTATTACAAATTAAATATATAAGGTATATATAATTTAAAATATAATATATAAATTTGTTCGATTACAATTATGTGTGTTAATATATATATAAATGATATAGGTTCGTGAATCCGAGGCCAACCTTATAAATGATCAATGGTGTTATATGTATTTTTACTACAAAATACAGTATGGTGAGTATATAGTCCCTTTTAAACTCTAATTATTTTGGGATGAGAATACATGCATTATATGATTTACGTTATGGACACAAGTAATCAAAAATAAATTCTACGTTGAGTTGTACCATGGCATATTTCTTTATACTTGGTAGCTAATATTTACATGAGGAATGTAAACGCAAATCCTGTTGATAGATCTATCGGGCCTGACAACCCCAACCGGGCTGGACGACCAGTTTTAAACGGTTGCACAGTACTTCGTTTCTGTATACTACACTTGGTACGGTGTAGCGATTATTTAAGAATATGCTGCGATGATTTAAATGTTAAGTATGGTTACCAAGTGCTCAACTACTTTTACATATACTTGCGAGTGTATTATGTTAATTATATGAAATCTTGTGGTCCATAGTTATAACGCTGCTAGCATCAAACCTATATCTCACCAACTTTATGTTGACATTTTAAAGCATGTTATTCTCAGGTAGGAATTAAGTCTTCCGCTGTGCATTTGCTCATGTTAAGGACAATACTTGGAGTCGATCATCGCAATGGAACCAAATGTTGATGACTTCATCCGGATGGATTAGGACAGGTCCTTTCATATATACACTCCAATGATCAGCTCTTAGTAGCCCATGTGAGTCACCTAACACATGTGGGAACCATCATTTGGTAACTGGCATGAAATATCTCATAAAATTACAAAAATATGAGTAATCATTCATGACTTATTTACATGAAAACAAAATTACACATCCTTTATATCTAATCCATATACCAACGACCAAAAACACTTACAAACACTTTCATTCTTCAATTTTCTTCATCTAAGTGATCTCTATCAAGTTCTATCTTCAAGTTCTAAGTGTTCTTCATAAATTCCATAAGTATAGTTTCATAAAAATCAAGAATACTTCCAAGTTTGCAAGTCTACTTCCAAGCTTTCTAATCCATTCCAAGTAATCATCTAAGATTAAGGAACCTTTGTTATTTACAGTAGGTTATCTTTCTAATTCAAGGTAATATTCATATTCAAACTTTGATTCAATTTCTACAACTATAACAATCTTATTTCGAGTGAAAATCTTACTTGAACTGTTTTCGTGTCATGATTATGTTTCAAGAACTTTCAAGCCATCCAAGGATCCTTTGAAGCTAGATCCATTTTTCTCATTTTCAGTGGTTTTATCCAGAAAACTTGAGGTAGTAATGATGTTCAAAACATCATTCGATTCATACATATAAAGCTATCTTATTCGAAGGTTTAAACTTGTAATCACTAGAACATAGTTTAGTTAATTCTAAACTTGTTCGCAAACAAAAGTTAATCCTTCTAACTTGACTTTTAAAATCAACTAAACACATGTTCTATATCTATATGATATGCTAACTTAATGATTTAAAACCTGGAAACACGATGAACACCATAAAATCGAATATACGCCGTCGTAGTGAAACCGGGGGCTGTTTTGGTTTGGATAATTAAAAACTATGATAAACTTTGATTTAAAAGTTGTTCTTCTGGGAAAATTATTTTTTTTTATGAACATGAAACTATATCCAAAAATCATGGTTAAACTCAAAGTGAAAGTATGTTTTCCAAAATGGTCATCTAGACGTCGTTCTTTCGACTCAAAATGACTACCTTTACAAAAACGACTTGTAACCTATAATTCTGACTATAAACTTATAATTTTTATGTATAGATTCATAAAGTTAAGTTCAATATGAAACCATAACAATTTGATTCACTCAAAACGGATTTAAAATGAAGAAGTTATGGGTAAAACAAGATTGGTTATTTTTGCTTGTTGTAACTACGTGAAAATTAGTAACAAATCTATATTAATCATATCCTAGCTAACTTATATTGTATTATACATGTATTCTAATATATTATGTAATCTTGGTATACCATAGACACGTATGCAAATATTTGGACATATCATATCGACCCATCTATATATATTATTTGGAACAACCATAGACACTTTATATGCAGTAATGTTGGAGTTAGCTATACAGGGTTGAGGTTGATTCCAAAAATATATATAGTTTGAGTTGTGATCTAGCCTGAGACTTGTATACACTGGGTCGTGGATTGATTCAAGATAATATATATCAATTTATTTCTGTACATCTAATTATGGACAAGTAGTTGTAGGTTACTAACAAGGACAGCTGACTTAATAAACTTAAAACAGTAAAATGTATTAAAAATGTTGTAAATATATTTTGAACATGCTTTGATATATATGTACATATTTGTTATAGGTTCGTGAATCGACCAGTGGCCAAGTCTTACTTCCCGACGAAGTAAAAATCTGTGAAAGTGAGTTATAGTCCCACTTTTAAAATCTAATATTTTTGGGATGAGAATACATGCAAGTTTTATAAATGATTTACAGAATAGACACAAGTACGTGAAACTACATTCTATGATTGAATTATCGAAATCGAATATGCCCCTTTTTATTAAGTCTGGTAATCTAAGAATTAGGGAACAGACACCCTAATTGACGCGAATCCTAAAGATAGATCTATTGGGCCTAACAAACCCCATCCAAAGTACCGGATACTTTAGTACTTCGAAATTTATATCATATCCGAAGGGTGTCCCGGAATGATGGGGATATTCTTATATATGCATCTTGTTAATGTCGGTTACCAGGTGTTCACCATATGAATGATTTTTATCTCTATGTATGGGATGCGTATTGAAATATGAAATCTTGTGGTCTATTGTTACGATTTGATATATATATAGGTTAAACATATAACTCACCAACATTTTTGTTGACGTTTAAAGCATGTTTATTCTCAGGTGAATACTAAGAGCTTCCACTATTGCATACTAAAATAAGGACAAGATTTGGAGTCCATGTTTGTATGATATTGTGTAAAAACTGCATTCAAGAAACATATGTCGATGTAATATATTTCTATTATAAACCATTATGTAATGGTCGTGTGTAATCAGTATATTTTAGATTATCATTATTTGATAATCTACGTAATGATTTTGAAACCTTTATTGATAAAATAAAGGTTATGGTTGTTTTAAAAATGAATGCAGTCTTTGAAAAACGTCTCATATAGAGGTCAAAACCTCGCAACGAAATCAATTAATATGGAACATTTATAATCAATATGAACGGGACATTTCAGTTGGTATCCGAGCGTTGGTCTTAGAGAACCAGAATTTTGCATTTGTGTGTCTTATCGAGTTTGTTAGGATGCATTAGTGAGTCTGGACTTCGACCGTGTTTACTTGAAAAATGATTGCTTAACAAATTTTGTTGGAAACTATATATTTTTAACATGTGAATATTATGGGATATATTAATCTCTTAACGTGTTTGATATTATGTGATAGATGTCTACCTCTAGAACAAGTCCCATTGACTCACCTAATAATAATGAAGAGTCAAATGTAAATTAGAAGGATTCGTGGACTGATTCACAAGTTCCCGAAGAGGAACCGGAAGAAGAGTCGGAACCGGAAGAAGAATCGGAACCGAAAGAAGAATCGGAACCGGAAGAAGAAATAGAACCAGTGGGGGAAATAATAAAACGATTAAGTAGAAGAAAATCCTCAACCAACCGACCAAAGTTAATTATGGTCAATGGTGTTTCCGCCAAGGAAGCAAAGTATTGGGAGGATTACCAATTCTCCGATGAATCGGATCCCGACAAGGATTCCGATGATGTTATAGAAATTACCCCAACACAATTTAATAAGGCAAAAGAGAACAATAAGGGAAAGGGCATAAAAATAGAGAAATTTGATTCCAAACACGATGAACTTTATATGTATCGTCAACACCTGTATTTCTTAAGTTGTGACAATAACCCGGGAACCTCTAAACCACCAGGTTTTTCTAAACCAATGTGGAAAACGACGGCTCGTATTAGGGGAACATCAAATATCCCTAGAAACTTGGCAAAACGAACCAAAACCGAAGAAGAAGAAACGAGCGAGTTGGAATAAGATAGTTGTATTCGTGTGGTGTAATATATGTAATATAGTGTGCTTATGCTTTATGATATATGTAAAAATTGCTTGTATTAATAAGTATTTTTTTTATGAATCTAACTCTTGTCTATTTTACAGTATAAAAACACAAAATGGATAGAAAACCCAATATTTTAAGAGACCTACCCGGAGACATGATTGATGAAATCTTGTCTAGAGTCGGTCAGAATTCCTCGGCATAACTATTTAAGGCGAGATCAGTTTGTAAGACATTCAAAGAACGTTCCAAGAATGCCTTGGTTTATAAAAGGCTTTCGTTCGAAAGATGGGGGATATCACATTGGGAAATCCATAAGTTACGATGTGTTTACTTTGACGCATATATTTCGGGGAACCCAAATGCTATTTTAAGCAACGGGTTAAGAAATTATTTTGACTCAATATATTCGAATATAGGACTTCGTGATTTAGAAAAAGCGGCTAACATGCAACATAAAGAAGCATGTTATGCTTACGGGTTAGTAATGTTCGCTTCTCACCAAAGTGAGAACAAGAACATCGGGCTACAACTATTAAACAAAACGTTCCCACAAGTGACGGACTCAGTAGTTGGGGTGAGAAAAAAGGTTTTTAGATTGTTACGGGACTGTTGGACATTACGTAACCCTCGTCTCTTTGACGATGTTACAACACGCTGTCTTATCAACGGCCATAACGATTATGTTCCACAAGACCAAGGATTGGAAGTAGTCCTAGTAAAACCAGAATGCATGACTTGTTTCTGGACGTATGAATTACGTGTCTTTATTACCTTTGCTGAACGACTTGTGTACTAGCTAGAATTATCTTCACAACTATCTTGTATCAAAGTTATTGTGTGCTATATTTCATGTTATATGTAAATAAGCGGTATTGTAAGTTTGTAAAATATTGTGAAAAAGTTTGAACGCGAAATATTATTATAATCAGTTTTTCATATAGAATTGTAGTAGTTGAATTGTATATTAGCTACTAAGTATGAACTTAACGGGTAGGTACTACCCGAATTTAAACTTATAAAACGCTAATATGAAGAAAAAGCTTTTTTAAATGAGTTCATATTATGCTACGAGATACTATTGACTACTCTTAATATTCTGTATGATTAACTTGTTTCATTTGACTATTTGAAGGAAATGGCACCGACTACTCGACAAATCATGAATATGAGCGAAGAGGAATTTCGTACCTTTCTTGCTGTAAACATAGCAGCAGTACAGGCTAAGCTACATACCAACAATAACTCCGAATCTAGCAATGCAGCTAACGGCGCATGAAATCGTGTAGGATGCACCTACAAAGAATTCACTGCCTGCAAACCTTTGGAATTTGATGGAACCGAAGGACCGATCGGATTGAAACGGTGGATCAAGAAGGTCGAATCGGTGTTTGCCATAAGTAAGTGTACTGAAGAGGACAAAGTGAAGTACGCTACGCATACCTTCACAGGTACTGCGTTAACATGGTGGAATACCTATCTAGAGCAAGTGGGACAAGATGATGCTTACGCACTACCGTGGTCAGCATTCAAGCACTTGATGAACGAGAAGTACCGTCCCAGAATCGAGGTCAATAAGCTCAAGACAGAACTTAGAGGGTTACAAACCCAAGGATTTGATATTACCACGTACGAAAGACGATTAATAGAATTGTACCTATTGTGTCCGAGAGCGTTCGAAGATGAGGAAGAGAAGATCGACGCGTTTGTGAAAGGATTACCGGAAAGAATCCAAGAAGATATAAGTTCACACAAGCCCGCCTCCATACAACAGGCATGTAGAATGGCTCACAAACTAGTGAACCAGATTGAGGAAAGAATTAAAGAACATGCGGCTGAAGAGGCCAATGTGAAGCAAGTCAAAACAAAGTGGGAGGAAAACGGTGATAAGAATCACCAATACAACAAACAACAATTACAACAATAATCGCAACAACTATCCCAACAATCGCAACATCAATCGCAACTACAACAAACAGCCCAACAACAACAACAACAACAACAACAACAACAACAACAACAACAACAACAACAACAACAACAACAACAACAACAACATCAACTACAAAAATCATCCCAACAACAATAACAACCGCAACAACAACAATAATCAGAAGCAGCTATGCCAAAGGTGTGAAAAGTATCACTCGGAGTTCTGCACCAAATTTTGCAACAAGTGTAAAAGAAATGGTCATCGCGCGGCGAAGTGTGAGGTCTACGGACCAGCGGTTAATAGAACGAAAGGAACAAATGGTGTCGGAACGAGTAATGGCAGAGGAAGTAGTGTCGGAGCAAGTTATGCCAATGTAGTTTGTTATAAATGTGGAAAACCGGGCCACATTATTAGAAATTGCCCGAACCAGGAGAACACAAATGGACATGGCCGCGGAAGAGTTTTCAATATTAATGCGGCAGAGGCACAGGAAGACCAGGAGCTTGTTACGGGTACGTTTCTTATTGACAATAAATCTGCTTACGTTTTATTTGATTCGGGTGCGGATAGAAGCTATATGAGTAAAGATTTTTGTGCTAAATTAAGTTGTCCATTGACGCCATTGGATAGTAAATTTTTACTCGAATTAGCAAACGGTAAAATAATTTCAGCAGATTATATATGCCGGAATCGAGAAATTAAACTGGGTAGCGAAATATTTAAGATTGATTTGATACCAGTAGGGTTAGGGAGTTTTGATGTAATAGTTGGCATGGACTGGCTGAAGGAGATGAAAGCAGAGATCGTATGTTACAAAAATGCAATTCGCATTGTACAAGAAGAAGGAGAACTCTTAATGGTGTACAGAGAAAAGAGCAACGCGAAGTTAAATCTTATTAGTAACCTGAAGGCACAAAAACTAATAAGAAAAGGTTGCAATGCTGTGCTAGCACACGTCGAGAAAGTCAATTCCGAAGAAAAGAACATCAATGATATTCCTGTCGCAAAAGAATTTCCCGATGTATTTCCGAAAGAATTACTGGGACTACCTCCACACCGATCCGTTGAATTTCAAATAGACCTTGTACCGGGAGCTGAACCAATAGCTCGTGCTCCATACAGACTCGCACCTAGCGAAATGAAGGAACTTTAGAGCCAATTACAAGAACTTTTAGAGCGTGGTTTCATTCGACCAAGCACATCACCGTGGGGAGCTCCTGTTTTGCTTGTCAAGAAGAAGGATGGTACATTTAGGTTGTGTATTGACTACAGAGAGTTGAACAAACTTACCATCAAAAACCGTTATCCACTGCCGAGAATTGACGACTTATTTGATCAACTACAAGGCTCGTCAGTTTATTCGAAGATCGATTTACGTTCTGGATATCATCAAATGCGAGTAAAGGAGGATGATATTCCAAAAACTGCTTTTAGGACGCGTTATGGTCTTTACAAGTTTATGGTTATGCTGTTTGGATTGACTAACGCACCAGCTGTGTTCATGGACCTTATAAACCGAGTGTGTGGGCCATATCTTGACAAGTTTGTCATTGTTTTCATTGATGACATACTTATTTACTCAAAGAATGATCAAGAGCACGAAGAACATTTGAGAAAAGTGCTAGAAGTATTGAGGAAAGAAAAACTGTACGCTAAATTTTCAAAGTGTGCATTTTGGTTGGAAGAAGTTCAATTCTTCGGTCACATAGTGAACAAAGAAGGTATTCAGGTAGATCCAGCAAAGATCGAAACTGTTGAAAAGTGGGAAACCCCGAAAACTCCGAAACACATACGCCAGTTTTTAGGACTAGCGGGTTACTACAGAAGGTTCATCCAAGAGTTTTCGAGAATAGCAAAACCCTTGACTGCATTAACGCATAAAGGGAAGAAATTTGAATGGAAAGATGAACAAGAGAAAGCGTTTCAATTGTTAAAGAAAAATTTAACTACGGCACCTATATTGTCATTACCTGAAGGGAATGATGATTTTGTGATTTATTGTGACGCATCAAAGCAAGGTCTCGGTTGTGTATTAATGCAACGAACAAAGGTGATTGCTTATGCGTCTAGACAATTGAAGATTCACGAACAAAATTATACGACGCATGATTTGGAATTAGGCGCGGTTGTTTTTGCATTAAAGACTTGGAGGCACTACTTATATGGGGTCAGAAGTATTATATATACCGACCACAAACGTCTTCAACATATATTTAATCAGAAACAACTGAATATGAGGCAGTGTAGGTGGATTGAATTGTTGAATGATTACGACTTAGAGATTCGTTACCACCCGGGGAAGGCAAATGTGGTAGCTGACGCCTTGAGCAGAAAGGACAGAGAACCCATTCGAGTAAAATCTATGAATATAATGATTCACAATAACCTTACTACTCAAATAAAGGAGGCGCAACAAGGAGTTTTAAAAGAGGGAAATTTAAAGGATGAAATATCCAAAGGATCGGAGAAGCATCTTAATATTCGGGAAGATGGAACCCGGTATAGGGCTGAAAGAATTTGGGTACCAAAATTTGGAGATATGAGAGAAATGGTACTTAGAGAAGCTAATAAAACCTGATACTCAATACATCCTGGAACGGGGAAGATGTACAAGGATCTTAAGAAACATTTTTGGTGGCCATGTATGAAAGCCGATATTGCTAAATATGTAGGAGAATGTTTAACGTGTTCTAAGGTCAAAGCTGAACATCAGAAACCATTAGGTCTACTACAACAACCTGAAATCCCAGAATGGAAATGGGAAAACATTACCATGGATTTCATTATGATAATGCTAAAAACGAACATATATTTCATAGCATTATTCCTCAAGAAAGACAAGCTTTTAGTTGCAATTGTTCTATTTACAAGAGATATTCGTTTAAATAATAAAAGGTGAAGACAAAAGACAGATTCGACGAATTGAAGACGCAAACGACCAAAAAGCTCAAAAGTACAAAAGACAATCAAAAAGGTTCCAATTATTGATAAGAAACGTCTCGAAATCACAAGAGTACAAGATTCAAAACGCAAAGTACAAGATATTAAATTGTACGCGAGGACGTTCGAAAATCCGGAACCGGGACTAGAGTCAACTCTTAACGCTCGACGCAACGGACTAAAAATTACAAGTTAACTATGTATATAAATATAATATAATATATAATTAATTATATTAATTATATATATATTATATATATATAATAAAAACCGTCGGCAGCAAGAAACTCCAAGGGTGTGAGCTGTAAATATATCTCCGCGACTCGCGGAGTTTTAAGGGCATTTTGCCGCGAGTCGCGGAGCCCCAATTTTCAACTCTGGCTATAAAGCCAACCGAATTCTGATCAAATATCATCATCTTTTTTCTTCCTCTTCATACGTAAATATATTTATATTTATAATTTATATTTTAATTTTAATTATAATTCTAATAATAAGGGTATGTTAGCGAATGTTGTAAGGGTGTAAGTCGAAATTCTGTCCGTGTAACGCTACGCTATTTTTAATCATTGTAAGTTATGTTCAACCTTTTTATATTAATGTCTCGTAGCTAAGTTATTATTATGCTTATTTAGAACGAAGTAATCATGATGTTGGGCTAATTACTAAAATTGGGTAATTGGGCTTTGTACCATAATTGGGGTTTGGACAAAAGAACGACACTTGTGGAAACTAGACTATGGGCTATTAATGGGCTTTATATTTGTTTAACCAAATGAAAGTTTGTTAATGTTAATATAAAGATTTACAATTGGGCGTCCCTATAAATTACCATATACACTCGATCGGACACGATGGGCGGGGTATTTATATGTACGAATAATCGTTCATTTAACCGGACACGGGAATGGATTAATAGCCACTAGAATAATTAAAACAGGGGTGAAATTACATTCAAGGGTAATTGGTGTAATTGTTAACAAAGTAGTAAAACCTTGGTTTACACGCAGTCGATAACCTGGTGTATTCATTAAACAAAGTATTAAAACCTTGTTACAATTCGAATCCCCAATTAGTTGGAATATTTATCTTCGGGTATAATAATAATTTGACAAGGACACTTGCAATTTATATTTATGACTGATGGACTGTTATGGACAAAAACCAGACGGACATATTAAATAATCCAGGACAAAGGACAATTAACCCATGGGCATAAAACTAAAATCAACACGTCAAACATCATGATTACGGAAGTTTAAATAAGCATAATTCTTTTATTTCATATTTAATTTCCTTTATTTTATATTTAATTGCACTTCTAATTATCGCATTTTTATTTATTGTTATTTAATCGCACTTTTAATTATCGTACTTTTTAATTATCGCAAGTTTATTTTATCGCACTTTTATTATTCGCAATTTCATTATCGTTATTTACTTTACGCTTTAATTTAAGTCTTGTATTTATTTTATATTTTACATTAGGTTTTAACTGCGACTAAAGTCTTAAAATCGACAAACCGGTCATTAAACGGTAAAAACCCCCCTTTATAATAATAATATTACTTATATATATATTTGTATTTTTATAAAAGTAAACTAATATAGCGTTGAGCTTTGTTTAAAGATTTCCCTGTGGAACGAACCGAACTTACTAAAAACTACACTACTGTACGATTAGGTACACTGCCTATAAGTGTTGTAGCAAGGTTTAAGTATATCCATTCTATAAATAAATAAATATCTTGTGTAAAATTGTATCGTATTTAATAGTGTTTTCCTAGTAAAATAATAACTATTTTATATACACCTCGCTTCGCACCAAGTTATTTTTGGCGCCGCTGCCGGGGACTATCTTAAAAGCCGGAAGCGCAACGCTAATATAAAAAAAAAAAAAGATTTTTAGTTACTTTTATTAAAAGTCGTTTTTGTAAAAATACGTTTTAAATATTCGAAAATATAAAAAGAAAAAAAAAACAAAAATATTAGTATTTTTAAGATTTTGTTAAATATTTAAGTTTTATAAGTTTCTTTATTTCTATTTTAGTTTATAAAAATATAAGTTTTATTTTAAAATCGTTTATTTAAATTAAAAACAGAAAACAGAAAATAAAAAAAAAAAAAATAATAAAGAAAACGCGTAAAAACTCAACCCTGTCAACTGAATTCCTGAACCCCGCGACTCGCGGGGTTTTCTTCTTTATTTACCGCGACTCGCGGAGGGTTTCTGACAGGCGACAAGGAAGCCCTAATCGAGCATTAATTACGGGATATTATTAATATTAATTATTAATTAACCCTTATTATTATTATTATTATTATTAGTTTTAATTTTACTTTTACTTTTTATTTATATATTTTAGTTAAATTAGTTTTATTAAATTGTAAAATTAATAGTTTTATTAAATAAATAATATAAAAATAATATTTTTATAAAAATTGTACTTTTTACAACTTTTTATATATTTTGTTATTTTATACCTTTTTAATCGTTGTAGCGTAATATTTGTATTTTTTTTAGCTCATATTTAATTTTAAACTTAGTTTTAGCTATAGTTATTTTTACTCCTATATTTTTAGGCTTTGCCGTAGAATTCCTTAAGTGCTTTTTCTTTAGACTAAGATTTAGGTGCTTTAGAATTTTGCGACGCCTTTTTAAGTTTTAGTTTCTTTTTAAGTTATTTCCATTTGGGATTTAGTTTTTCCTGTAAGCTTTAATATTTTTAGACACCTTTTACTATGTATCAATTATCATTCCAATTAGTAATTTCAATTTGCGATTATAATTTTAAGTTAGTTGTAGTAATAAGGTTAAATTAGTTAAGTATTTTTAAGTTTTGATAAGTTTCTTTTATTTTTCCGTCACCTTTTATTTTTCAATCATTTTTTCTTTTTCGACCTTTTTCGACGAACTCTTTTTCTCTCTTATTTCTCGCCATTCTAGTTTTTAGGACTTAGAATTTTTTCTACTTCTTATCTAAATTTCTTAAAATTACGAAAATTTATTTTAAGTGGTTAAATTAATAGACATCAAAATTTTCTGGTTCGTAGTAATAGTTGGATTTGTACGTGGACCGGGTTATTGGAGCCAAACAGTCCTCAATTATATTGAGACCAAACGAATCCTGCCCCTCTGCTGCATCTTTTGGCTATTCGAAACGTGGGCAAAATCAGAAAAGTCTATTGATTGGATAACTTATTATAACTTTTCTTTCCTTTTAAAAACTAATAGGATATTCTGTGAATGCACCGAGCAAGACGTTCATCACCTTTTGTACGTTCACCACCTGTAACTCGATCAAGACATCGTTTAATAAATACCCCGCCCATCCTCACAATTGAGAATCCAGAGAATATTCAGGAACGGTTCATAGATCCTGAACCATTAAACTTTCCTCCGGAACCAACAATCATTCAAACAGAGATTGTTGAGGAACGAACTATTAAAACAGAATCATCTAGTGATACCGATTCAACAAATTCAATTATGGAGAATCTGGAACCTTTAAGTATGGAAGACCGAATGAGAGCTAAACGCACTGGCCAAGGTCACGCAATTACTCATCCAGACATTAATGCGCCAGATTATGAAATCAAAGGACAAATTTTACACATGGTGACTAATCAATGCCAATTTAGTGGTGCGCCGAAGGAAGATCCAAATGAACATCTACGTACCTTTAATAGGATCTGCACACTATTTAAAATACGAGAAGTGGAGGATGAACAGATATATCTCATGTTATTTCCCTGGACTTTAAAGGGAGAAGCCAAAGATTGGTTGGAATCGTTACCTGAAGGGGCGATCGATACATGGGATGTTTTAGTTGACAAATTTCTTAAACAATTTTTTCCTGCATCTAAAGCCGTAAGACTTCAAGCAGAAATTGTTACGTTCACACAGAAGCCAAATGAAACTCTATATGAGGCGTGGACAAGATATGGAAAGTTGTTATGAGGATGTCCGCAACATGGTTTAGACACCTGTCAAATAGTACAAATATTCTACCGAGGATGCGACATCACTACAAGAAAAGACATAGATATAGCAGCTGGTGGTTCTATTATGAAGAAAACCGAAACTGATGCTTACAAAATTATTGATAACACTGCTTCCCACTCACATGAGTGGCACCAAGAAAAAGACATCATTAGATCATCTAAAGCAGCTAGAGCCGATTCTAGCTATGACTTAGATTCCATTTCCGCAAAGATAGATGCTTTCGAGAGACGAATGGAAAAGATGACTAAGGATATTCACTCTATACGAATTAGTTGTGAGCAGTGTGGAGGACCACATTTGACAAAAGATTGTCTCAGTATTGAATTAACAATGGAACAAAGAGAGAATATTTCATACATAAACCAAAGGCCTGGAAATAATTATCAGAATAATTATCAACCGCCAAGACCGATTTACAATCAAAACCAGAATTATAACCGAAATATTCCATACAATAACCAACAAGGTCCTAGCAATCAACAAGTATCCAATAATACTTATAATCAGCAAAGACCGAATTTTCAAAACAAACCACCACAACAAACCGATGATAAAAAGCCGAATTTAGAAGATATGATGACGAAGCTAGTTGAAACTCAAACGCAGTTTTTCACATCTCAAAAACAAACAAATGAACAAAATGCTCAAGCATTTAGAAATCAACAAGCTTCTATTCAAAATCTGGAACAAGAAGTAAGTAACCTAGCAAGGTTGATAGGTGAAAGAAAACCGGGAAGTCTACCTAGCGATACAAATGCTAACCCCCGGAATGAAACAGCTAAAGCTATTACCACAAGAAGTGGTACAACACTTAAACCACCTGAAATACCTGTAACTTCTGATGAAACTATTCCTACTCCACAAGAACCACAACCTGATCAAGATAAGGAAAAAGAACCGGTAGTTGAAAAGGTTAATGAAGATAACACAGTTAAGGATAAACCTTATGTTAAACCATACCAACCACCACTTCCTTATCCGAGTAAAATGAAGAAAGAAAAACTTGAAGCTGAGCAATCCAAATTCTTGGATATGTTTAAACAAATAAATGTAAATCTTCCTTTCATTGATGTGATTTCAGGAATGCCAAGATATGCTAAATTCTTGAAAGATCTAATCACGAATAGAAAGAAAATGGAAGAACTCTTGGCTGTTACTATGAATGCTAATTGTTCAGCAGTGCTGTTGAATAAGATACCAGAAAAACTATCTGATCCAGGAAGTTTCACAATTCCATGTTTTCTGGGTAGTCTTAGTTCAATAGAAGCATTGGCAGACTTAGGTGCTAGTATAAATCTAATGCCGTATTCACTATACGCTAAACTAGACCTTGGAGAATTGAAACCAACCAGAATAAGCATACAACTAGCCGATAGATCAATAAAATATCCTAGAGGGATAATGGAGAACATGCTAGTTAAAGTTGGTACTTTAGTATTTCCAGTAGATTTTGTTGTTTTGGACATGGAAGAAGATTCTCAAGTTCCTCTCATATTAGGAAGACCATTCTTAAACACGGCTAAAGCAATGATAGACGTGTTCGGTAAGAAACTGACCCTAAGTATAGAGGATGAGAGTGTTACCTTTTCAGTTGATAGAGCAATGCAACAACCACAATCTGCAGATGATACATGTTATTATATTCAAACTATAGATGCACATGCAGAATTATTAGAAGAATTTCCAGAATTACAAGGAACAGGAGAATGTTCTTTAGGAGAAGGTAATGAACCAATTGATGAAGCTGAAATGTTAGCTACACTTATAGCTAATGGATATGAACCAACAACAGAAGAAATTCAAATGCTAAAAGAAGAAGACAGATATCGATATAAATCATCGATAGAAGAACCTCCGAAATTAGAGTTAAAGCCACTTCCAAACCATTTGGAATACGCTTATTTACATGGTGAATCTGAATTACCTGTAATAATATCGTCTTCTCTTACTGAAAATGAGAAATCACAACTCATTTCTGTGTTGAAAGCTCATAAACCAGCCATTGCATGGAAGATTCATGATATTAAAGGAATAAGTCCTTCGTATTGCACACATAAAATCCTTATGGAAGAAGGTCATAAAACGTATGTGCAACGTCAACGAAGACTAAATCCTAATATGCAAGATGTAGTCAAGAAAGAGATTATTAAACTGCTAGATGCAGGTTTGATATATCCAATTTCTGATAGTCCATGGGTAAGCCCAGTTCAATGCGTGCCTAAGAAGGGTGGCATGACTGTCATCACAAATGAGAAAAATGAGCTTATTCCTACTAGGACTGTAACAGGATGGCGTGTATGTATTGATTATAGAAAATTAAATGACGCCACCAGAAAAGATCACTTTCCCTTACCTTTCATAGATCAAATGTTGGAAAGATTAGCCGGAAATAGTTACTATTGTTTTCTAGATGGATTTTCCGGATATTTTCAAATTCCAATAGCACCCGAAGATCAAGACAAAACCACATTCACGTGCCCTTATGGTACTTTTGCTTACAAACGCATGCCATTTGGACTTTGTAACGCCCCTGCAACCTTTCAAAGGTGTATGATGGCGATTTTTCATGACATGATAGAAGAATGCATGGAAGTATTCATGGATGACTTTTCAGTCTTCGGTGATACATTTAAATCATGTCTAGTTAATCTGGAACGAATGCTAATTAGATGCGAAAAATCAAATCTAGTACTTAATTGGGAGAAATGCCATTTCATGGTTAAAGAAGGCATCGTTCTTGGGCATAAAATTTCAAAAGAAGGAATTGAAGTGGATAGAGCTAAAGTAGATGTAATTGCTAAACTTCCACATCCCACCAATGTTAGAGGAGTTAGGAGTTTTCTAGGGCATGCCGGTTTTTACCGACGTTTTATAAAAGATTTTTCTAAAATTGCCACTCCTATGAATAAACTCCTAGAAAAGGATGCGCCATTCATCTTTTCAGATGAGTGTATCAAATCTTTTAATATTCTTAAAGAAAAACTCACTAATGCACCGATCATGATAACACCAAATTGGAATCTACCATTTGAACTAATGTGCGATGCAAGTGATTTTGCAATGGGAGCCGTTTTAGGACAAAGGATTGAAAAACGATTTCAACCTATATATTATGCTAGTAAGACGTTACAAGGAGCACAAACGAACTATACAACTACTGAAAAAGAACTCCTTGCTATTGTCTTTGCTTTTGACAAATTTCGATCATATCTCGTTCTAGCAAAAACGGTGGTCTATACCGACCATTCTGCTCTTAGATACCTATTTTCAAAACAAGATGCTAAACCAAGATTAATCCGTTGGATCTTACTCTTACAAGAGTTTGATATTGAAATCCGAGATAAAAGAGGAGCAGAAAATCTCGCCGCTGATCATCTTTCTCGTCTTGAAAATCCCGAATTAGAAGTTCTAAATGAATCGGCCATACAAGACAACTTTCCTGATGAATATCTATTGAAGATAGATTATAAAGAAATCCCATGGTTTGCAGACTATGCAAACTACTTAGTTTGTGGATTCCTTGAAAAAGGATTATCGTACCAAAGACGAAAGAAATTCTTCAGTGATATAAAACACTATTTCTGGGAAGATCCACATCTGTTTAAAAGTTGTCCCGATGGAATAATACGCCGATGTGTATTTGGAGATGAAGCTAGTAAAATTTTAAACCATTGTCACACAGGACCAACAGGAGGGCATTATGGGCCTCAACTAACAGCAAGAAAAGTTTATGAAGCTGGATTCTATTGGCCTACAATTTACAAAGACGCACACCTTCTTTGCAAATCCTGTGATGCATGTCAAAGGGCCGGAAAAATAAGTCAACGTGATGAAATGCCACAAAATGTCATCCAAGTATGTGAAGTATTTGACATTTGGGGTATTGACTTTATGGGTCCATTTCCAAAATCTCATAATAATCTATATATACTCGTAGCCATTGATTATGTATCTAAATGGGCGGAAGCACAAGCTCTCCCAACTAACGATGCACGAGTTGTAGTCAACTTTTTAAAACGTCTTTTTGCAAGGTTTGGAACACCGAAAGCTTTAATAAGTGATCGGGGTACTCATTTCTGTAATAATCAACTTGAGAAAGTTCTTAAAAGATATGGAGTAACTCATAAAATCTCCACCGCATATCATCCACAAACAAGTGGACAAGTTGAAAATACCAACCGAGCTTTAAAACGTATTCTAGAGAAAACCGTAGGATCAAATCCGAAGGAATGGTCCATTAAATTGGAGGATGCACTCTGGGCTTTTAGAACAGCCTACAAAACTCCAATTGGAACCACACCTTTTAGACTTGTTTATGGAAAAGCATGTCATCTTCCAGTAGAAATTGAACACAAAGCATTTTGGGCTTTGAAGACATGTAATCTTGATTTACATGAAGCTGGACGTCTACGATTAAGTCAACTAAACGAATTAGAAGAATTAAGACATGAAGCATACGAAAATTCGTTAATCTATAAAGAAAGAACGAAGAAATGGCATGATAAAAGAATCAGAAGTTCAAAAGAATTCAAAGAAGGAGACAGAGTTCTTCTTTTCAATTCACGATTCAAGCTATTTCCTGGAAAATTGAAATCAAGATGGTCTGGACCATTCATAGTCAAAAGAGTTTTCCCATACGGAACGATAGAATTGATAAATTCAAATGGGATTGAATTTAAAGTTAATGGTCACAGAGTTAAACATTACATACATGGTCCGATGGAAGTCGACAACGAAGTTAATCACAATTTCGACACCACAGCTAACTAAGTGTGGGGAGAATCAAGTCTTTAAAGGATAATATATATTTCTGTTAGAGTTAGATTGTCTGTTTTCGTGTAGTTCTCGAAAATGGAACACGTATGGTCTTTCCCTAGCAGACCCTAAAGAACTAGTCTTCTCCCCCCATTCTGAATTTTTATTTTTTTAGGTTTTTACGAAATGAAGACTGCCTGTGAACTAAACCATGGTCTAATGCTACACGCTTTGATCACTAAAAGAAATAATGACATACTACCGAGCGAATTAGTATCAGTAATCAGAGAAAGAATGGACGGAGTTAGAAAAGGATCCAGATGCGAAGATAATAAGTTACAATTTGGTAAAGGAAAATCAAAATCCGCAGCGAAAAGAAGAGCACGACACCTTGAACGATGTCACAAATGCGGAAAATGGTCACATGGAGGTAAATGTTCAAATAATCAAACCTATTCAAATACCGAATTTGTTACTTTATGCAGAGACGGACCGTTCATATGTTTAGAAGAAAAGACAATGAATGCTCGAGGTTACGCCTATGCAGCCATGGAAAATCAATTAAACCGACTATCTTATGAATATAATAGATCATATAACTAAGAAATCTATTTCACAGGTATGTCTGTACAGTTTTTATTTTTATTTTTATTTTTAACCTTTTGATAATAAACGCTAATTTGTTCGCTAAAAAGTATTAAATTGGTATTGAATAAAATTAGGTTTTGCGACCGAAATTATTGATATCATTCAAAAATTTATTACATCACTGCGAAATTTAACGTTTATTCTTAAGGTATAAATATCTTTAATCAATCAACCCAAAATATTTCAAAAATTCGTCATGAGTTAAATTAGGTCTTGGAACCGAAATTACTTTACCGAAAAGAGGGGCGCATATTTTTGATAATATTTGATTGATTAAAGTGGGATAAAAAGACAAAAAGATTTTTAATTTTATTTTTACCATGTTTTTAAAATTAATATTTAAATCTTAAATTAATATTGTAAACTTTGTAAAAACAATATATTTAAAATTATAAATATTTGAAAAATTAATATAAGTTTGATATGAATTTATGAATTTTTAAATTAAGTTTGGTGTGAATTTTTAATTTTTAAAAATATGAAATTTTAATTTTATGCATTTCAAATTTTAAGTTTGGTGTGAATTTTTAATTTTTAATTTTGAATTTTATATTTAAGTTGTGTGAATTTAAAAACAAAAATTTACTTTATCTCATTAAGTTAAGAATATGATTTTTAAAATTCGTCGTAAGTTGAAGACTAGGTCTTTGAACCGAAATTGCTTTACCCGAGGGAGGGACGAGAACTTTTATTATCAATATTTTTAATCTTGTTGATTTAAAGTATGCCAAAAACATGAAAAAATCCAAAAATCTTAGCTTTTAAAACAATCGCTACAAAAAGACAAATTTTAAAATTTTGTCGAAGGACGGACTAGGACATCGATCCGAAACGACCTCGTCCTAAATAACAAGGGAAACAAAATTTTAAAAATTAATTTCTTAATTGTTTATAAGTTAAAGATTATATAAAAAAAAAAAAAAAAAAAAAAAGGGTAAACTCCGCGACTCGCGGAGTTTGCAGTGCAAAACCTCCGCGACTCGCGGAGGGTCCAAAACCCAGAAAAAAAAATAAAAGAGCTGCTCGATCAGTCACTCCCCCACACACAAACACACTGCATAAACACTCGAAACTGCACCCGAAAACCACCGAAAATCACCCCCAAAAATCTCAATTTTTAACCGTTAATCACCAAATTTTTTGCTAAAATCATGTTGAGAAGGATGATATCTAAGAACTACTCAAGAAAAACGGTAAATTTCTACACCTAAACACCATTTAATTCGAATTTTAGTGTTCTTGAGCTATTTTTCCCCAATTTGATTTTGATGCTTTTTAGTGTAATTAGACTTAAATTGTTTATGTATTATGCTTGTATAACCTAGATTGATGCTGTTTAACATGATTAGAAGCCTTAAACTTCAAATTTTGAATAATCTAGGGTTTGTGTTCTTGAGCAATTTGGGGCTTTTTGATATAAACAGGTTATGGCCGATTTTTGTCATGAATTGTTGCTAAATTGAGTAGTGTAACATGTCTAGGTAGTTAAATGATCCAAACTTTGAGCCTAAACATGATTTTGAGAATTAAAGTGGACTTTTTCAAGTCCAAAATTCATGAACTTGATTTTTGAAAGATAATGCCATTTGAGACTTGTTTATTTGCTAGTAATAATTATTTTGACATGTTATTTGAGTTGAATGCTTATGAACTTGGCGAAAATTTTCGTATATGATTATTTGAAAAAGTGTAGATTTGATAAAAATGTGAAAATAAGCTTAAGTTTGATATAAATTAATAATGTCATTGTAATTATTTTGATTGATGATTTTGCTGACACTAATGCATATTTGGATGCACAAAATTTGTGTTTGATGTGTTTTGCAGAATGAAAGGGGTGAATCTTCATCCCAAGCCCGCCATGCTCCTGCTGAGAACTTGGAACAACAGGAGGTAGATAACTACTACAAGCAGGATGTACCTCATCCAGTCATGACCTTTTCAGATATGCACTTGGAACAGTTGCACCCGAATCTGCGATTTGACAGACTTTGGATAGATTATCCAAAATATCAACGGGGTTTGCATACTCTTCATTCCAAGGTTGTTGAGGTACAGAGGGTCATAGAATGGGGACCCTTAGAAGCTGTAGAATTGGCTGGGCCAATTAGGGAATTACTGGTACAGAGGTATGGTAATTCTTCTTTTAATGACTGGATATGTTTATTCACCATACGCAGACCTGTATATAAAGTATGGTGTGAAGAGTTGCTATGTAGTATAGAGTTGAATGATCGGGTAGCTAGTTTAACCGATCGTTCTTTTATTAGATTTTTGTTAGGCGGTTCGATGCGCCACATGTCTTTACTAGACATGGCTCAGGCTTTACGTATATATACGCCTGAGGAGTTAGCGTCTGCCGATTGTAGAGGATTGATACTAAACGGTAGAAAGATAGATGAGAATTTTGATACACACGGTGTGTGGAGTCAAATGACAAGCCATCACCGTTTCAAAGGGGGAAACTACTCTTATTTGGATATAGATAGAGCCGAATTAAGAGTAATACATAGGTTTTTAGCTAATTCGATTACACAAAGGGGTAAAAACAAAGAAAAGGTAAATGAACAAGATTTGTTTTACCATATGTGTATTCGAGACCCACACAGCGCTGTAAGTATACCATATTGTGTGGGTTATTATTTATCAGCTATGGTTCGGGGGATGCGTCCACATAGCATAATAGGAGGTGGTATTTTTATTACTTTGATTGGTGAATATCTC
Organism: Rutidosis leptorrhynchoides; assembly: GCF_046630445.1. NCBI lineage: Eukaryota > Viridiplantae > Streptophyta > Magnoliopsida > Asterales > Asteraceae > Rutidosis > Rutidosis leptorrhynchoides. The sequence continues at coordinate 660,238,932 of NC_092333.1, read as the reverse complement.
GGTGTGGATATAAGTCGGGGGGGATTATTAGTAGAAGAGCCGGAACCCCGCGACACTATAGGTTTAAATGTATACCATGGTGCGAAAGTTTTGAAGCGGCGAAATAACGCCGCAGTACGATACAATGGTAGACATCCACAGGTAGAGAGAAACCAGGAACAAGGTAATGTAGGAGGGGGGAATGAGATGCAAGAAATGCATAGGTTTATAGCTTCTCAGGAATACGAAAATGCTAGACAGAGGGCATTTGAAGATTGGCAAGTTCATCAGAACCAGATCATAGCGCATTGCCAACATATAGGTAGAAACTATATTCCTACACCGAAACCCGTCTTCCCTCCTTGGTCGATAGAGATGCAGCCACCATATCCTACGTATGATCCTGCCGAAGCATTCTATAGCACGTATGGGTATGCCTGGAACCCCTATTGGTACCAATATCATCCTTAGTTTACTTATTATTATTTTTTATTATTTTGTAATTTGTAATTATTGATACATTTAATATTTTTGTTAATATTGTAATCATTTTTATAATTATCTAACTTTTATTCTTAGATTTTAATAATTTTTGAATGTGGGGTAATAAACCAAACTTCAAAAATATGTATATATGTTTGCAGTTTATCTTATGTACACAACAGGGTAAAACAACGCATTTTCAAAGACTGGCATTAAGTTCAGCAAAAGCAACTAATTTTGACGACAAGATGCAAAATACATGTGAAATAACAACAAGACGGAATGAACAAATGATGTGCACCATTTATCATTCAGCAAACAAACGCCAATATATTTGGAAACTTTGGTAAAAATTTAATCATTTTCACACAAATCACCCTCAATAATTTAAATTGTTACTGATTTCTTGCAAATGAGGGCATTGCAAGATCTTAAGTGTGGGAAGGGGTTAAATTCTTTCGGATTTTAAAAATTTTTTACTTTATACACTTGGTTACCATTAAAAATACTAGTAAAGCAGTAGTTGTATTAGAATCTAGTGCTCTCTGATAAAAAAAGAACAGCCCTAGTCTTATATACTGACTACCCAATTCTAGTAAAATTTTTCAAAATTTTCAATTAAATGAATTCAAATCATGTTTATACATATTTATGAACGATAAAACTAGGTTTTAACACCGAAATTATTGTTACCTCGGAAAGGACATAAATTGAGAAACAAACTAAAATGTTAAAATTCATTTAAAATGGAATAGAGGACGATAAAAAGGAAAATAAAAGCCAAGTGTGGGAAAATTTACCAAGTTATTTTAAACATATGTCACATATATCTATAACAAATAACTGAAAATACTTTTGCTTTGGACTAAACTAAACTGTTTTACCCAATGAAAGAAAAGAAGAGATGGATCTACACGATGAATCAATTCCATCATTAAAAGGAAGTAAAGTCTTCCGAAAAAGACACGCGCTTCTTGATTTAGGTCATGAAGTTGTCGTCCAAGACCAGCTGTAGGTTGACGAAAAATCTAGAAAAGTCATCACTAAAATCAGCAGGAAATCCACGGACCTCAGCATTAAACAGGGTCGCCAAGTGGTCAGATTTATCCTAACCATGAGAAGGATTTATCTCGTACAATGGGGGGGCACCGTGCAAATTAGCTTGATAAGACTAATGAATCAGATCCCCAGAAAGGATAATCTCCTTAAAGATTAAAAATCAGCTTTTAAGACTGATATTACTCAATCCTAGAGATTGACCTTAAAGATTGAGAATTACAAACTCATGGAATTCAATGATATCTAAACTCGAGCTTAAACGAGAAAATATTTTGATCAAAATTACAAACCGATTTGTTTTCTGAAAACCCTATTTTCAATGCGTTCATTACCATTGAACGTAAAATCCTAGGAATTCACCTGGAATTCATTAGGTCACCTGAACTAAATCGGGTGTCAACCGTAAGAACGGTGGTTGCATAGCATGGTCAAAGACAGGACCTTGTGCCAGACCGAAAAATTATAAGGGTGAGCTTTACTATTGCTCCTACCAAGGATAGTAATTGCGTCCGACACGTTATATACCATAATCAAAAGCATGTCACAGGACATTGCCTTAAACAGTTGCTTGTTCAACGCTTTCCTTTACAACCGGACGGTAGTTTGCCGAAAGGTAATATACGGAACAAGTAAACTGGACGTGTTGCTTTCCAAATACAAGGTTAGCAAGTGGGTGACACAAAACCGCAAGTTTTGAGCTAAAATTTTCAAATCTGAAACCCACCAAACCCACAAAAATATTTTGCAAACACCGGTAAAGGGTTATTCCGGAAAACTTATCTAGGGTAAAAACTAGATTTAATTTTCAAAAGATCAAATGTTTTCATAAAGATCCAATTTCCTTAATGGATCTAAATTTTTATAGTCATGTGGGACTGTAAACCATATCGTTACTACCATTGTTTATACCGCCGTATAGAAATCACTGATGTACAAAGTGTGAAGAATAAAGAAGTGATTCTAGTATTTCAAGACGATATTGCTTGAGGACAAGCAACGCTCAAGTGTGGGAATATTTGATAATGCTAAAAACGAACATATATTTCATAGCATTATTCCTCAAGAAAGACAAGCTTTTAGTTGCAATTGTTCTATTTACAAGAGATATTCGTTTAAATAATAAAAGGTGAAGACAAAAGACAGATTCGACGAATTGAAGACGCAAACGACCAAAAAGCTCAAAAGTACAAAAGACAATCAAAAAGGTTCCAATTATTGATAAGAAACGTCTCGAAATCACAAGAGTACAAGATTCAAAACGCAAAGTACAAGATATTAAATTGTACGCGAGGACGTTCGAAAATCCGGAACCGGGACTAGAGTCAACTCTTAACGCTCGACGCAACGGACTAAAAATTACAAGTTAACTATGTATATAAATATAATATAATATATAATTAATTATATTAATTATATATATATTATATATATATAATAAAAACCGTCGGCAGCAAGAAACTCCAAGGGTGTGAGCTGTAAATATATCTCCGCGACTCGCGGAGTTTTAAGGGCATTTTGCCGCGAGTCGCGGAGCCCCAATTTTCAACTCTGGCTATAAAGCCAACCGAATTCTGATCAAATATCATCATCTTTTTTCTTCCTCTTCATACGTAAATATATTTATATTTATAATTTATATTTTAATTTTAATTATAATTCTAATAATAAGGGTATGTTAGCGAATGTTGTAAGGGTGTAAGTCGAAATTCTGTCCGTGTAACGCTACGCTATTTTTAATCATTGTAAGTTATGTTCAACCTTTTTATATTAATGTCTCGTAGCTAAGTTATTATTATGCTTATTTAGAACGAAGTAATCATGATGTTGGGCTAATTACTAAAATTGGGAAATTGGGCTTTGTACCATAATTGGGGTTTGGACAAAAGAACGACACTTGTGGAAACTAGACTATGGGCTATTAATGGGCTTTATATTTGTTTAACTAAATGAAAGTTTGTTAATGTTAATATAAAGATTTACAATTGGGCGTCCCTATAAATTACCATATACACTCGATCGGACACGATGGGCGGGGTATTTATATGTACGAATAATCGTTCATTTAACCGGACACGGGAATGGATTAATAGCCACTAGAATAATTAAAACAGGGGTGAAATTACATTCAAGGGTAATTGGTGTAATTGTTAACAAAGTAGTAAAACCTTGGTTTACACGCAGTCGATAACCTGGTGTATTCATTAAACAAAGTATTAAAACCTTGTTACAATTCGAATCCCCAATTAGTTGGAATATTTATCTTCGGGTATAATAATAATTTGACAAGGACACTTGCAATTTATATTTATGACTGATGGACTGTTATGGACAAAAACCAGACGGACATATTAAATAATCCAGGACAAAGGACAATTAACCCATGGGCATAAAACTAAAATCAACACGTCAAACATCATGATTACGAAAGTTTAAATAAGCATAATTCTTTTATTTCATATTTAATTTCCTTTATTTTATATTTAATTGCACTTCTAATTATCGTATTTTTATTTATTGTTATTTAATCGCACTTTTAATTATCGTACTTTTTAATTATCGCAAGTTTATTTTATCGCACTTTTATTATTCGCAATTTCATTATCGTTATTTACTTTACGCTTTAATTTAAGTCTTGTATTTATTTTATATTTTACATTAGGTTTTAACTGCGACTAAAGTCTTAAAATCGACAAACCGGTCATTAAACGGTAAAAACCCCCCTTTATAATAATAATATTACTTATATATATATTTGTATTTTTATAAAAGTAAACTAATATAGCGTTGAGCTTTGTTTAAAGATTTCCCTGTGGAACGAACCGGACTTACTAAAAACTACACTACTGTACGATTAGGTACACTGCCTATAAGTGTTGTAGCAAGGTTTAAGTATATCCATTCTATAAATAAATAAATATCTTGTGTAAAATTGTATCGTATTTAATAGTGTTTTCCTAGTAAAATAATAACTATTTTATATACACCTCGCTTCGCACCACATTACTAAATTGTCAAGGATTGCAAGTGGTTATGATACTATTTGGGTAATCGTTGATCGTCTCACCAAGTTAGCACACTTCCTGCCAATGAGAGAAGATGATAAAATGGAGAAGTTGGCGAGATTGTATTTGAAGGAGGTTGTCTCCAGACATGGAATACCCGTCTCTATTATCTCTGATAGGGATGGTAGATTTGTTTCAAGGTTCTGGCAGACGTTACAACAAGCATTGGGGACTCATCTAGACATGAGTACTGCTTATCATCCACAAACTGATGGGCAGAGCAAAAGGACGATACAAATGCTTGAAGACATGCTACGAGCATGTGTTATTGATTTCGGAAACAGTTGGGATCGACACCTACCGTTAGAAGAATTTTCCTACAACAACAGTTATCATTCTAGTATTGAGATGGCGCCGTTTGAGGCACTTTATGGTAGAAAGTGCAGGTCTCCGATTTGTTGGAATGAAGTGGGGGATAGACATATTACGGGTCTAGAGATAATACAAGAAACTACCTAGAAAATCATCCAAATTCAACAACGATTGAAAACCGCCCAGAGTCGATAAAAGAGCTACGCGGACAGTAAAAGAAAAGATATAGAGTTTGAAATTGGAGAAATGGTCATGCTTAAGGTTTCACCTTGGAAAGGCGTTGTTCGATTTGGTAAATGGGGGAAATTAAATCCAAGGTACATTGGACCATTCAAGATTATAGATCATGTCGGACCAGTAGCTTACCAACTGGAGCTACCTCAATAACTCGTGGCTGTACATAACACTTTCCACGTCTCGAATTTGAAGAAATGTTTTGCAAAAGAAGATCTCACTATTCCGTTGGATGAAATCCAAATCAATGAAAAACTTCAATTCATTAAAGAACCCGTCGAAATAATGGATCGTGAGGTTAAGAGACTTAAGCAAAACAAGATACCGATTGTTAAGGTTCGATGGAATGCTCGTAGAGGACCTGAGTTCACCTGGGAGCATGAAGATCAGATGAAGAAGAAATACCCGCATCTATTTCCAGAAGATTCGTCAACACCTTCAACAGCTTAAAATTTCTGGACGAAATTTATTTAACGGGTAGGTACTGTAGTGACCCGAACTTTTCCATGTTTATATATATAAATTGAGATTGATATTTACATGACTAAATGTTTCCAACGTGTTAAGCAATCAAACTTGTTAAGATTTTATTAAATGAAATAATTTTCATATAGACAATTGATCCCCCAAGTTGACCGGCGATTCACGAACGTTACAAAAATTGTAAAAACTACATGTTGTGGTATATATAGACATATATATATGGCTGACATAAGATTATGATGAGTAAGTATCTCACTAAATATATTAACAATGTGTGATATACATAAGAAATGAGATTACTAAGTTAAGAAACTCGAAATGATATATATAACGATTATCGTTATGATAATGTATACTAAATACATATGTATCATATTAAGATATTGATAAAATGATATTTAAATATATCATTAAGTATGTTAACAATGAACTACATATGTAAAAACAAGACTACTAACTCAAGAATTACGAAACGAGTCTTATATGTAACGATTATCGTTGTAACGATATTTTAATGTATATATCATATTAAGAGATATTCATACATCATAATATCATGATAATATAATAATTTAACATCTCATTTGATATAAAAAACATTGGGTTAACAACATTAATTGAGATCGTTAACTTAAAGGTTTCAAAACAACACTTACATGTAACGACTAACGAAGACTTAACGACTCCATTAGAATGTATATACATGTTGTGTTTTGATATGTATTCTTACACTTTTGAAAGACTTCAAGACACATATAAAAGTACTTCTACTTAACAAAAATGCTTACAATTACATCCTCGTTCAGTTTCATCAACAATTCTACCCGTATGCACCCGTATTCATACTCGTACAATACACAGCTTTTAGATGTATGTACTATTGGTATATACACTCTAATGATCATCTCTTAGTAGCCCATGTGAGTCACCTAACATATGTGGGAACCATTATTTGGCAACTAGCATGGAATATCTCATAAAATTACAAAAATATGAGTAATCATTCATGACTTATTTACATGAAAACAAAATTACACATCTTTTATATCTAATCCATATACCAACGACCAAAAACACTTACAAACACTTTCATTCTTCAATTTTCTTCATCTAAGTGATCTCTCTCAAGTTCTATCTTCAAGTTCTAAGTGTTCTTCATAAATTCCATAAGTATAGTTTCATAAAAATCAAGAATACTTTCAAGTTTGCAAGTCTACTTTCAAGCTTTCTAATCCATTCCAAGTAATCATCTAAGATCAAGGAACCTTTGTTATTTATAGTAGGTTATCTTTCTAATTCAAGGTAATATTCATATTCAAACTTTGATTCAATTTCTACAACTATAACAATCTTATTTCGAGTGAAAATCTTACTTGAACTGTTTTCGTGTCATGATTCTGTTTCAAGAACTTTCAAGCCATCCAAGGATCCTTTGAAGCTAGATCCATTTTTCTCATTTCCAATGGTTTTATCCAAAAAACTTGAGGTAGTAATGATGTTCATAACATCATTCGATTCATACATATAAAGCTATCTTATTCGAAGGTTTAAACTTGTAATCACTAGAACATAGTTTAGTTAATTCTAAACTTGTTCGCAAACAAAAGTTAATCATTCTAACTTGACTTTTAAAATCAACTAAACACATGTTCTATATCTATATGATATGCTAACTTAATGATTTAAAACCTGGAAACACGATGAACACCATAAAATCGAATATACGCCGTCGTAGTGAAACCGGGGGCTGTTTTGGTTTGGATAATTAAAAACTATGATAAACTTTGATTTAAAAGTTGTTCTTCTGGGAAAATGATTTTTCTTATGAATATGAAACTATATCCAAAAATCATGGTTAAACTCAAAGTGAAAGTATGTTTTCCAAAATGGTCATCTAGACGTCGTTCTTTCGACTGAAATGACTACCTTTTCAAAAATGACTTGTAACCTGTAATTCCGACTATAAACTTATACTTTTTCTGTATATATTCATAAATTTAAGTTCAATATGAAACCATAACAATTTGATTCACTAAAAACGGATTTAAAATGAAGAAGTTATGGGTAAAACAAGATTGGTTATTTTTGCTTGTTGTAACTACGTGAAAATTGGTAACAAATCTATATTAATCATATCCTAGCTAACTTATATTGTATTATACATGTATTCTAATATATTATGTAATCTTGGGATACCATAGACACGTATGCAAATGTTTTGACATATCATATCGACCCATGTATATATATTATTTGGAACAACCATAGACACTCTATATGCAGTAATGTTGGAGTTAGCTATACAAGGTTGAGGTTGATTCCAAAAATATATATAGTTTGAGTTGTGATCTAGCGTGAGACGTGTATACACTGGGTCGTGGATTGATTCAAGATAATATATATCAATTTATTTCTGTACATCTAATTATGGACAACTAGTTGTAGGTTACTAACAAGGACAGTTGACTTAATAAACTTAAAACAGTAAAACGTATTAAAAATATTGTAAATATATTTTGAACATACTTTAATATATATGTACATATTTGTTATAGGTTCGTGAATCGACCAGTGGCCAAGTCTTACTTTCAACGAAGTAAAAATCTGTGAAAGTGAGTTATAGTCCTACTTTTAAAATCTAATATTTTTGGGATGAGAATACATGCAAGTTTTATAAATGATTTACAAAATAGACACAAGTACGTGAAACTACATTCTATGGTTGAATTATCGAAATCGAATATGCCCCTTTTTATTAAGTCTGGTAATCTAAGAATTAGGGAACAGGCACCCTAATTGATGCGAATCCTAAAGATAGATATATTGGGCCTACCAAACCCCATCCAAAGTACTGGATGCTTTAGTACTTCGAAATTTATATCATATCCGAAGGGTGTCCCGGAATGATGGGGATATTCTTATATATGCATCTTGTTAATGTCGGTTACCAGGTGTTCACCATATGAATGATTTTTATCTCTATGTATGGGATGCGTATTGAAATATGAAATCTTGTGGTCTATTGTTACGATTTGATATATATATAGGTTAAACCTATAACTCACCCACATTTTTGTTGACGTTTAAAGCATGTTTATTCTCAGGTGAATACTAAGAGCTTCCGCTGTTGCATACTAAAATAAGGACAAGATTTGGAGTCCATGTTTGTATGATATTGTGTAAAAACTGCATTCAAGAAACATATGTCGATGTAATATATTTCTATTGTAAACCATTATGTAATGGTCGTGTGTAAACAGTATATTTTAGATTATCATTATTTGATAATCTACGTAATGCTTTTGAAACCTTTATTGATAAAATAAAGGTTATGGTTGTTTTAAAAATGAATGCAGTCTTTGAAAAACGTCTCATATAGAGGTCAAAACCTCGCAACGAAATCAATTAATATGGAACGTTTATAATCAATATGAACGGAACATTTCAACCTCGACCCAATTTAATATGGCAAAAGAAAATAATAAGGGAAAAGGTATAAAAATAGAGAAACCTGATTCCAAACCCGATGAACTTTATATGTATCGGCAACGTCCCTATTTCCTAAATTGTAACAATAACCCGGGAACCTCTAAACCACCAGGTTTTTCTAAACCATTGTGGAAGACAACGGCTCGTATTAGAGGAACATCATATATCCCTCCAAAATTAGGAAAACGAACCAAGTCCGAAGAAGAAGAAACCAGTGATTCAGATTAGAGGGTTGTAATCATGTTGTGTATTATATGTGTTGTAGTGTGCTTGTACTTTTATGTTCTATGTAAAAATTGCTTGTATTGTTTGTTAATTATCTTTTACGAATCTAATCCTTGTCTATTTTACAGTATAAAAACACAAAATGGACATTAAGGATAGACAACCAAAAATTTTAGAAGACCTACCAGGAGATATGATTGATGAAATCTTATCTAGAGTCGGGCAGAATTCATCAGCACAATTAATTACGGAAAAATTAGTTTGTCAAACATTTGAAAGACATTCCAGGCATGCCTTAGTATATAAAAGGCTTTCCTTTGAAAGATGGGGTATATCACATAGGGAGACTTTAAGTTACGCCAAGTTTTCTTTAAGGCATTTAGTGCGGGAAATCCAGATGCAATTTTACGCTACGGGTTATGAACCTATTTTAACTCAACATATCCCAACATAGGACTCCGTTCTTTAGAAAGAGCTTCTAATATGCAACATAAAGAAGCATGTTATGCTTACGAGTTAATAATGTTCGCTTCTCATCAAATGGAGAAAAAGAACATTGGATTGAAACTTTTAAATAAAACATTTTCACAAGTGACGGACTCAGTAGTTGGGGTAAGAAACAAGGTTTTTAGATTGCTACGAGGCTGTTGGGCATTACAAAACCCTCGTCCTTTTGACGACATTACAACATGCTGCCTAGCCAATGGTCATAACGGTTACTTTCCACAAGATCAAGGATGGGAAGTCGTCTTAGTAAAACCAGAATGCATGACTTGTTTCTGGACTTATGAATTACGTGTCTTTATTTCTTTTGCTGAACAACTTGCGTATTAACTAGAATTGCCTTTATAGCTGCCGGGTAGCAAAGTTATTATGTGCTATATTTCATCCTATATGTATAATAGCGGAATTGTAAGTTTGTAATATTTTGTATAAAGTTTGAACGCGAAATATTATTGTAATAAGTTTTTCATATAGAAGCGTAGTAGTTGAGTTGTAGAGTAGCTAGTAAGTATGAACTTAATGGGTAGGTACTACCCGAATTAAAACTATAAAATGCTAATATGAAGAAAAAGCTTTTATAAATAAGTTCATATAATTCTATGAAATACTATTGACTACTCTTAAATTCTATATGATTAACTCAATTCTTTTGGCTATTTTTGAAGGAAATGGCACCGACGACTCGTCAGAATTTGAACATGAGCGAGGAAGACTTCCGTGTTTTCCTTGCAGCAAACATAGCCGCAGTACATGCTGCGATGCAAAATAACAATAACTCTGGATCTAGCAGTGGAACTAATTTCACAAGAAATCGTGTAGGATGCTCCTTCAAAGAATTCACTGCCTGCAAACCTTTGAAATTTGATGGAACTGAAGGACCAATTGGATTGAAACGGTGGACCGAGAAAGTCGAATCGGTGTTTGCCATAAGTAAGTGTACTGAAGAGGACAAAGTTAAGTATGCCATGCATACCTTCACAGGTATTGCTTTAACATGGTGGAACACCTATCTTGAACAGGTAGGACAAAATGCTGCTTACGCACTACCGTGGTCGGCATTCAAGCAATTGATGAACGAGCAGTACCGTCCTAGAAATGAAGTCAATAAGCTCAAGGTAGAGCTTAGAGAGTTACGAACACAAGGGTTTGACATTACCATATATGAACGACGATTCACAGAGTTGTGCCTATTATGTCCAGGAACGTTCGAAGATGAAGAAGAGAAGATCGACGCGTTTATAAAAGGGTTACCAGTAAGGATTCAAGAAGATGTGAGTTCACACGAGCCCGCTTCCATACAAAAGGCAAGTAGAATGGCTCATAAACTCATAAATCAGATTGAGGGAAGAATTAAAGAGCAGGTGGCCGAAGAAGCCAACACGAAAAAACTCAAGAGGAAGTGGGAGGAAAACGGTGACAAGAATCACCAGTACAACAACAATAACAATTACAACCACAATCGCAACAACTATCCCAACAACCGCAACAACAATCACAACAATAACCGCAATCCTAACAATAACTACAACAAACGTCCCAACAACAACAACAACAACTACAACAACTGTTCCAACAACAATAACAATCCCAACAACAACCTCAATAACAACGGCAACAAAAACCAAAAAAGCCAAAGATGTGAAGAGTACCACCAGAATGGGTTCTGCACGACATTTTGCACCAAGTGTAAAAGAACTGGCCATAGTGCAAAAAAGTGTGAGGTCTATGGTGAAATGTCCCGTTCTTATTGATTAAAAACGTTCCATATTAATTGATTTCATTGTGAGGTTTTGACCTCTATATGAGACGTTTTTCAAAGACTGCATTCATTTTTAAAACAAACCATAACCTTTATTTCATAAATAAAGGTTTAAAAAGCTTTACGTAGATTATCAAATAATGATAATCTAAAATATCCTGTTTACACACGACCATTATATAATGGTTTACAATACAAATATGTTACATCGAAATCAGTTTCTTGAATGCAGTTTTTACACAATATCATACAAACATGGACTCCAAATCTTATTCTTATTTTAGTATGCAACAGCGGAAGCTCTTAGTATTCACCTGAGAATAAACATGTTTTAAACGTCAACAAAAATGTTGGTGAGTTATAGGTTTAACCTATATATATCAAATCGTAACAATAGACCACAAGATTTCATATTTCAATACACATCCCATACATAGAGATAAAAATCATTCATATGGTGAACACTTGGTAATCGACATTAACAAGATGCATATATAAGAATATCCCCATCATTCCGGGACACCCTTCGGATATGATATAAATTTCGAAGCACTAAAGCATCCGGTACTTTGGATGGGGTTTGTTAGGCCCAATAGATCTATCTTTAGGATTCGCGTCAATTAGGGTGTCTGTTCCCTAATTCTTAGATTACCAGACTTAATAAAAAGGGCATATTCGATTTCGATAATTCAACCATAGAATGTAGTTTCACGTACTTGTGTCTATTTTGTAAATCATTTATAAAACCTGCATGTATTCTCATCCCAAAAATATTAGATTTTAAAAGTGGGACTATAACTCACTTTCACAGATTTTTACTTCGTCGGGAAGTAAGACTTGGCCACTGGTTGATTCACGAACCTATAACAATATATGCATATATATCAAAGTATGTTCAAAATATATTTACAACACTTTTAATATATTTTGATGTTTTAAGTTTCTTAAGTCAGCTGTCCTCGTTAGTAACCTACAACTAGTTGTCCACAGTTAGATGTACAGAAAAAAAATCGATAAATATTATCTTGAATCAATTCACGACCCAGTGTATACGTATCTCAGTATTGATCACAACTCAAACTATATATATTTTGGAATCAACCTCAACCCTGTATAGCTAACTCCAACATTCACATATAGAGTGTCTATGGTTGTTCCGAAATATATATATAGATGTGTCGACATGATAGGTCGAAACATTGTATACGTGTCTATGGTATCTCAAGATTACATAATATACAATACAAGTTGATTAAGTTATGGTTGGAATAGATTTGTTACCAATTTTCACCTAGCTAAAATGAGAAAAATTATCCAATCTTGTTTTACCCATAACTTCTTCATTTTAAATCCGTTTTGAGTGAATCAACTTGCTATGGTTTTATATTGAACTCTATTTTATGAATCTAAACAGAAAAAGTATAGGTTTATAGTCTGAAAAATAAGTTACAAGTCATTTTTGTAAAGGTGGTCATTTCAGTCGAAAGAACGACGTCTAGATGACCATTTTAGAAAACACACTTCCACTTTGAGTTTAACCATAATTTTTGGATATAGTTTCATGTTCATAATAAAAATCATTTTCTCAGAATAACAACTTTTAAATCAAGTTTATCATAGTTTTTAATTAACTAACCCAAAACAGCCCGCGGTGTTATTACGACGGCGTAAATCCGGTTTTACTGTGTTTTTCGTGTTTCCAGGTTTTAAATCATTAAGTTAGCATATCATATAGATATATAACATGTGTTTAGTTGATTTTAAAAGTCAAGTTAGAAGGATTAACTTTTATTTGCGAACAAGTTTAGAATTAACTAAACTATGTTCTAGTGATTACAAGTTTAAACCTTCGAATAAGATAGCTTTATATGTATGAATCGAATGATGTTATGAACATCCTTACTACCTCAAGTTCTTTGGATAAACCTACTAAAAATGAGAAAAATAGATCTAGCTTCAAAGGATCCTTGGATGGCTTGAAAGTTCTTGAAGCAAAATCATGACACGAAAATAATTTCAAGTAAGATTTCCTCTCGAAATAAGATTGTTATAGTTATAGAAATTGAATTAAAGTTTGAATATGATTATTACCTTGTATTAGAAAGATAACCTACTGTAAGTAACAAAGGTTTCTTGATCTTGGATGATTACTTGGAATGGATTTAGAAAACTTGGAAGTAAACTTGCAATCTTGGAAGTATTCTTGATTTTATGAAACTAGAACTTTTGGAATTTATGAAGAACACTTAGAACTTGAAGATAGAACTTGAGAGAGATCAATTAGATGAAGAAAATTGAAGAATGAAAGTGTTTGTAGGTGTTTTTGGTCGTTGGTGTATGGATTAGATATAAAGGATATGTAATTTTGTTTTCATGTAAATAAGTCATGAATGATTACTCATATTTTTGTAATTTTATGAGATATTTCATGCTAGTTGCCAAATGATGGTTCCTACATGTCTTAGGTGACTCAAATGGGCTGCTAAGATCTGATCATTGGAGTGTATATACCAATAGTACATACATCTAAAAGCTGTGTATTGTACGAGTACGAATACGGGTGCATACGAGTAGAATTGTTGATGAAACTGAACGAGGATGTAATTATAAGCATTTTTATTAAGTAGAAGTATTTTGATAAGTGTCTTGAAGTCTTTCAAAATTGTATGAATACAAATTAAAACACTACATGTATATACATTTTAACTGAGTCGTTAAGTCATCGTTAGTCGTTACATGTAAATGTTGTTTTGAAACCTTTAGGTTAACGATCTTGTTGAATGTTGTTAACCCATTGTTTATTATAACAAATGAGATGTTAAATTGTTATATTATCATGATATTATGAGATATAATATATCTTAGTATGATGTATATACAGTTAAATGTCGTTACAACGATAATCGTTACATATATATCTCGTTTCGAAATCATTAAGTTAGTAGTCTTATGTTTACATATGTATTTCATTGTTAATACACTTAATAATATATTTACTTATCATTTAACATAATTAACCAAGTGTATCAATATCTTAATATGATTCATATGTACCTAGTAAGACGTTGTTATAACGATAATCGTTATATATATCGTTTTCGAGTTTCTTAAATTAATAGTCTCATTTTTATGTATATAACTCATTGTTAAAATACCTAATGAGATACATACTTATAATAAAATCATGTTAACTATTTATATAACCATATATATGTCATTGTATAGTTTTTACAAGTTTTAACGTTCGTGAATCATCGGTCAACTTGGGTGGTCAATTGTCTATATGAAACCTATTTCAATTAATCAAGTCTTAACAAGTTTGATTGCTTAACATGTTGGAAACACTTAATCATGTAAATAACAATTTCATTTAATATATATATAAACATGGAAAAGTTCAGGTCACTACAGTACCTACCCGTTAAATAAATTTCGTCCTGAAATTTTAAGCAGTTGGAGGTGTTGACGTATCTTCTGGAAATAAATGGGTATTTCTTATTCATCTGATCTTCTCGTTCCCAGGTGAACTCGGGTCCTCTACGAGCATTCCATCGAACCTTAACAATTGGTATCTTGTTTTGCTTAAGTCTTTTAACCTCACGATCCATTATTTCGACGGGTTCTTCGATAAATTGAAGTTTTTCGTTGATTTGGATTTCATTTAACAGAATAGTGAGATCTTCTTTAGCAAAACATTTCTTCAAATTCGAGACATGGAAAGTGTTATGTACAGCCGCGAGTTGTTAAGGTAACTCAAGTCGGTAAGCTACCGGTCCGACACGATCAATAATCTTGAATAGTCCAATATACCTTGGATTTAATTTCCCTCGTTTACCAAATTGAACAACGCCTTTCCAAGGTGCAACTTTAAGCATGACCATCTCTCCAATTTCAAATTCTATATCTTTTCTTTTAATGTCAGCGTAGCTCTTTTGTCGACTTTGGGCGGTTTTCAACCGTTGTTGAATTTGGATGATCTTCTCGGTAGTTTCTTGTATTATCTCCGGACCCGTAATCTGTCTATCCCCCACTTCACTCCAATAAATCGGAGACCTGCACTTTCTACCATAAAGTGCTTCAAACGGCGCCATCTCAATGCTTGAATGGTAGCTGTTGTTGTAGGAAAATTCTGCTAACGGTAGATGTCGATCCCAACTGTTTCCGAAATCAATAACACATGCTCGTAGCATGTCTTCAAGTGTTTGTATCGTCCTTTCACTCTGCCCATCAGTTTGTGGATGATAGGCTGTACTCATGTCTAGACGAGTTCTTAATGCTTGCTGTAATGTCTGCCAGAATCTTGAAATAAATCTGCCATCCCTATCAGAGATAATAGAGATTGGTATTCCATGTCTGGAGACGACTTCCTTCAAATACAGTCGTGCTAACTTCTCCATCTTGTCATCTTCTCTTATTGGCAGGAAGTGTGCTGATTTGGTATGACGGTCAACTATTACCCAAATAGTATCAAAACCACTTGCAGTCCTTGGCAATTTAGTGATGAAATCCATGGTAATGTTTTCCCATTTCCATTCCGGGATTTCGGGTTGTTGAAGTAGACTTGATGGTTTCTGATGCTCAGCTTTGACCTTAGAACATGTTAAACATTCTCCTACGTATTTAGCAATATCGGCTTTCATACCTGGCCACCAAAAATGTTTCTTAAAATCCTTGTACATCTTCCCCGTTCCAGGATGTATTGAGTATCTGGTTTTATGAGCTTCTCTAAGTACCATTTCTCTCATATCTCCAAATTTTGGAACCCAAATTCTTTCAGCCCTATACCAGGTTCCGTCTTCCCGAATATTAAGATGCTTCTCCGATCCTTTGGGTATTTCATCCTTTAAATTTCCCTCTTTTAAAACTCTTTGTTGCGCCTCCTTTATTTGAGTAGTAAGGTTAGTGTGAATCATTATATTCATAGATTTACTCGAATGGGTTCTCTGTCCTTTCTGCTCAAGGCGTCGGCTACCACATTTGCCTTCCCCGGGTGGTAACGATTCCCAAAGTCGTAATCATTCAACAATTCAATCCACCTACGCTGCCTCATATTCAGTTGTTTCTGATTAAATATGTGTTGAAGACTTTTGTGGTCGGTATATATAATACTTTTGACCCCATATAAGTAGTGCCTCCAAGTCTTTAATGCAAAAACAACCGCGCCTAATTCCAAATCATGCGTCGTATAATTTTGCTCGTGAATCTTCAATTTTCTAGATGCATAAGCAATCACCTTCGTTCATTGCATTAATACACAACCGAGACCTTTCTTTGATGCGTCACAATAAATCACAAAATCATCAATCCCTTCAGGCAATGACAATATAGGTGCCGTAGTTAGCTTTTTCTTCAATAACTGAAACGCTTTCTCTTGTTCATCCTTCCATTAAAATTTCTTCCCTTTATGCGTTAATGCAGTCAAGGGTTTTGCTATTCTGGAAAAGTCTTGCATGAATCTTCTGTAGTAACCAGCTAGTCCTAAAAACTGGCGTATGTGTTTCGGAGTTTTCGGGGTTTCCCACTTTTCAACAGTTTCTATCTTTGCCGGATCCACCTTAATACCTTTTTTGTTCACTATGTGACCGAGGAATTGAACTTCTTCCAACCAAAATGCACACTTTGAAAATTTAGCGTACAATTCTTCCTTCCTCAATACTTCTAACACCTTTCTCAAATGTTCACCGTGTTCTTGGTCATTCTTTGAGTAAATAAGTATGTCATCAATGAAAATAATGACAAACTTGTCAAGGTATGGTCCACACACTCGGTTCATAAGGTCCATGAACACAGCTGGTGCATTAGTTAAACCAAACGGCATGACCATAAACTCGTAATGACCGTAACGTGTTCTGAAAGCAGTCTTTGGAATATCATCTTCTTTCACCCGCATTTGATGATACCCGGAACGTAAGTCAATCTATGAATAAACAGACGAGCCTTGTAGATGATCAAATAAGTCGTCGATTCTTGGTAGTGGGTAGCGGTTCTTGATGGTAAGTTTGTTCAACTCTCGGTAGTCGATAGACAACCTGAATGTACCATCTTTCTTCTTGACAAACAAAACAGGAGCTCCCTACGGTGATGTGCTTGGTCGAATGAAACTACGCTCTAAAAGTTCTTGTAATTGGCTTTGCAGTTCTTTCATCTCGCTGGGTGCGAGTCTGTAAGGAGCACGTGCTATTGGTGCAGCTCCTGGTACAAGATCTATTTGAAATTCAACGGATCGATGTAGGGGTAATCCCGGTAATTCTTTCAGAAATACATCGGGAAATTCTTTTGCGATGGGAACATCATTGATGCTCTTTTCTTCAGTTTGTACTTTCTCGACGTATGCTAGAATAGCATAGCAACCTTTTCTTATTAGTTTTTGTGCCTTCAAATTACTAATAAGATGTAGTTTCGTGTTGCCCTTTTCTCCGTACACCATTAAGGGTTTTCCTTTTTCTCGTATAATGCGAATTGCATTTTTGTAACAAACGATCTCTGCTTTCACTTCTTTCAACCAGTCCATACCGATTATCGCATCAAAACTCCCTAACTCTACTGGTATCAAGTCAATCTTAAATGTTTCGCTAACCAGTTTAATTTCTCGATTCCGACATATATTATCTGCTGAAATTAATTTACCATTTGCTAATTCGAGTAAAAATTTACTATCCAACGGCGTCAATGGACAACTTAATTTAGCACAAAAATCTCTACTCATATAGCTTCTATCCGCACCCGAATCAAATAAAACGTAAGAAAATTTATTGTCAATAAGAAACGTACCCGTAACAAGCTCCGGGTCTTCCTGTGCCTCTGCCGCATTAATATTGAAAACTCTTCCGCGGCCTTGTCCATTCGTGTTCTCCTGGTTCGGGCAATTTCTAAAAATGTGGCCCGGTTTTCCACATTTATAACAAACTACATTGGCATAACTTGCTCCGACACTACTTGCTCCACCATTACTCGTTTCGACACCATTTGTTCCTTTCGTTCTGTTAACCCCTGGTCCGTAGACCTCACACTTCACCGCGCTATGACCATTTCTTTTACACTTGTTGCAAAATTTGGTGCAGAACCCCGAGTGATACTTTTCACACCTTTGGCATAGCTGCTTCTGATTGTTGTTGTTGTTGTTGTTGTTGTTGTTGTTGTTGTTGTTGTTGTTGTTGTTGTTGTTGTTGTTGTTGTTGTTGTTGTTGTTGTTGTTGTTGTTGTTGTTGTTGTTGTTGTTGTTGTTGTTGTTGTTGTTGTTGTTGTTGTTGTTGTTGTTGTTGTTGTTGTTGTTGTTGTTGTTGTTGTTGTTGTTGTTGTTGTTGTTGTTGTTGTTGTTGTTGTTGTTGTTGTTGTTGTTGTTGTTGTTGTTGTTGTTGGGCCGTTTGTTGTTGTTGCGATTGATGTTGCGATTGTTGGAATAATTGTTGAGATTATTATTGTAATTGCTGTTGTTGTTGTATTGGTGATTCTTATCACCGTTTTCCTCCCACTTTCTTTTGACTTGCTTCACATTGGCCTCTTCAGCCGTCTGTTCTTTAATTCTTTCCTCAATCTGGTTCACTAGTTTGTGAGCCATTCTACATGCCTGTTGTATGGAGGCGGGCTCGTGTGAACTTATATCTTCTTGGATTCTTTCCGGTAATCCTTTCACAAACGCGTCGATATTCTCTTCCTCATCTTCGAATGCTCCCGGACACAATAGGCACAATTCTGTGAATCGTCTTTCATACGTGGTAATATCAAATCCTTGGGTTCGTAACCCTCTAAGTTCTGTCTTGAGCTTATTGACCTCGGTTCTGGGACGGTACTTCTCGTTCATCAAGTGCTTGAATGCTGACCACGGTAGTGCGTAAGCATCATCTTGTCCCACTTGCTTTAGATAGGTATTCCACCATGTTAATGCAGAACCTGTGAAGGTATGCGTAGCGTACTTCACTTTGTCCTCTTCAGTACACTTACTTATGGCAAACACCGATTCGACCTTCTTGGTCCACCATTTCAATCCGATCGGTCCTTCGGTTCCATCAAATTCCAAAGGTTTGCAGGCAGTGAATTCTTTGTAGGTGCATCCTACACGATTTCCTGTACTGCTAGATCCAAGGTTATTGTTGGTATGTAGCGCAGCCTGTACTGCGGCTATGTTTGAAGCTAGAAAAGTAAGGAATTCCTCTTCATTCATATTCACGGTGTGTCGAGTAGTCGGTGCCATTTCCTTCAAAATAGTCAAATGGAACAAGTTAATCATACAGAATATTAAGAGTTGTTAATAGTATTTCGTAGCATAATATGAACTCATTTATAAAAGCTTTTTCTTCATATTAGCGTTTTATAAGTTTAAATTCGGGTAGTACCTACCCGTTAAGTTTATACTTAGTAGCTAATATACAATTCAACTACTACAATTCTATATGAAAAACTGATTATAATAATATTTCGCGTTCAAACTTTTATACAATATTTTACAAACTTACAATACCCCTTATTTTACATAAAACATGAAATATAGCACACAATAACTTTGATACAAGATAGTTGTGAAGATAATTCTAGCTAGTACACAAGTCGTTCAGCAAAGGCAATAAAGACACGTAATTCATACGTCCAGAAATAAGTCATGCATTCTGGTTTTACTAGGACTACTTCCCATCCTTGGTCTTGTGGAACATAACCGTTATGGCCGTTGATAAGACAGCGTGTTGTAACGTCGTCAAAGGGACGAGGGTTACGTAATGACCAACAGTCTCGTAATAACCTAAAAACCTCATTTCTTACCCCAATTACCGACTCCGTCACTTGTGGGAACGTTTTGTTTAATAGTTGTAGCCCGATGTTCTTTTTCTCACTTTGGTGAGAAGCGAACATTACTAGCCCGTAAGCATAGCATGCTTCTTTATGTTGCATGTTAGCCGCTTTTTCTAAATCATGAAGTCCTATATTCGGATACATTGAGTCAAAATAATTTCTTAACCCGTTGCGTAAAATAGCATTTGGGTTCCCCGCAATATATGCGTCAAAGTAAACACATCGTAACTTATGGGTTTCCCAATGTGATATCCCCCATATTTCAAACGAAACTCTCTTATAAACCAAGACATTCTTGGAACGTTCTTCGAATGTCTTACAAACTGATCTCGCCTTAAATAGTTGTGCTGAGGAATTCTGACCGACTCTAGACAGGATTTCATCAATCATATCTCCGGGTAGGTCTCTTAAAATATTAGGTTGTCTATCCATTTTGTGTTTTTAAACTGTAAAATAGACAAGAGATAGATTCATAAAAAAATACTTATTAATACAAGCAATTTTTACATATATCATAAAGCATAAGCACACTATATTACATATATTACACCACACGAATACAACTATCTTATTCCGACTCGCTCGTTTCTTCTTCTTCGGTTTTGGTTCGTTTTGCCAAGTTTCTAGGGATATATGATGTTCCCCTAATACTAGCTGTCGTTTTCCACAACGGTTTAGAAAAACCTGGTGGTTTAGAGGTTCCCGGGTCATTGTTACAACTTAAGGACTTCGGGGGTTGACGATACATATAAAGTTCATCGGGGTTGAAATTAGATTTCTCTATTTTTATGCCCTTTCCCTTATTATTTTCTTTTGCTTTTTTTAAATTCAGTTGGGGTAATTTCTATAACATCATCGGAATTCTCGTCGGAATCCGATTCATCGGAGAATTGGTAATCCTCCCAATATTTTGCTTCCTTGGCGGAAACACCATTGACCATAATTAACCTTGGTCGGTTGGTTGAGGATTTTCTTTTACTTAACCGTTTTATTATTTTCTCCACCGGTTCTATTTCCTCCTCCGGTTCCTCCTCTTCCGGTTCTGATTCTTCTTCCGGTTCTGATTCTTCTTCCGGTTCCTCTTCGGGAACTTGTGAATCAGTCAAATATATATTCGACTCTTCGTTATTATTAGGTGAGTCAATGGGATTTGTGCTAGAGGTAGACATCTATCACACAATATCAAACATGTTAAGACATTAATATATCACATAATATATACATGTTAATAATATATAGTTTCCAACAAAAATGTTAAGCAATCATTTTTAAAGAAAACACGGTCGAAGTCCAGACTCACTAATGCATCCTAACAAACTCGGTAAGACACACTAATGCAAATTTTCTGGTTCTCTAAGACCAACGCTCGGATGCCAACTGAAATGTCCCGTTCTTATTGATTAAAAACGTTCCATATTAATTGATTTCGTTGCGAGGTTTTGACCTCTATATGAGACGTTTTTCAAAGACTGCATTCATTTTTAAAACAAACCATAACCTTTATTTCATAAATATAGGTTTAAAAAGCTTTACGTAGATTATCAAATAATGATAATCTAAAATATCCTGTTTACACACGACCATTACATAATGGTTTACAATACAAATATGTTACATCGAAATCAGTTTCTTGAATGCAGTTTTTACACAATATCATACAAACATGGACTCCAAATCTTATCCTTATTTTAGTATGCAACAGCGGAAGCTCTTAGTATTCACCTGAGAATAAACATGCTTTAAACGTCAACAAAAATGTTGGTGAGTTATAGGTTTAACCTATATATATCAAATCGTAACAATAGACCACAAGATTTCATATTTCAATACACATCCCATACATAGAGATAAAAATCATTCATATGGTGAACACCTGGTAATCGACATTAACAAGATGCATATATAAGAATATCCCCATCATTCCGGGACACCCTTCGGATATGATATAAATTTCGAAGTACTAAAGTATCTGGTACTTTGGATGGGGTTTATTAGGCCCAATAGATCTATCTTTAGGATTTGCGTCAATTAGGGTGTCTGTTCCCTAATTCTTAGATTACCAGACTTAATAAAAAGGGGCATATTCGATTTCGATAATTCAACCATAGAATGTAGTTTCACGTACTTGTGTCTATTTTGTAAATCATTTATAAAACCTGCATGTATTCTCATCCCAAAAATATTAGATTTTAAAAGTGGGACTATAACTCACTTTCACAGATTTTTACTTCGTCGGGAAGTAAGACTTGGCCACTGGTTGATTCACGAACCTATAACAATATATACATATATATCAAAGTATGTTCAAAATATATTTACAACACTTTTAATATATTTTGATGTTTTAAGTTTATTAAGTCAGCTGTCCTCGTTAGTAACCTACAACTAGTTGTCCACAGTTAGATGTACAGAAATAAATCGATAAATATTATCTTGAATCAATCCACGACCCACTGTATACGTATCTCAGTATTGATCACAACTCAGACTATATATATTTTGGAATCAACCTCAACCCTGTATAGCTAACTCCAACATTCACATATAGAGTGTCTATGGTTGTTCCGAAATATATATAGATGTGTCGACATGATAGGTCAAAACATTGTATACGTGTCTATGGTATCTCAAGATTACATAATATACAATACAAGTTGATTAAGTTATGGTTGGAATAGATTTGTTACCAATTTGCACGTAGCTAAAATGAGAAAAATTATCCAATCTTGTTTTACCCATAACTTCTTCATTTTAAATCTTTTTTGAGTGAATCAAATTGCTATGGTTTCATATTGAACTCTATTTTATGAATCTAAACAGAAAAAGTATAGGTTTATTGTCGGAAAAATAAGTTACAAGTCATTTTTGTAAAGGTAGTCATTTCAGTCGAAAGAACGACGTCTAGATGACCATTTTAGAAAACATACTTCCACTTTGAGTTTAACCATAATTTTTGGATATAGTTTCATGTTCATAATAAAAATCATTTTCTCAGAATAACAACTTTTAAATCAAGTTTATCATAGTTTTTAATTAACTAACCCAAAACAGCCCGCGGTGTTACTACGACGGCGTAAATCCGGTTTTACGGTGTTTTTCGTGTTTCCAGGTTTTAAATCATTAAGTTAGCATATCATATAGATATAGAACATGTGTTAGTTGATTTTAAAAGTCAAGTTAGAAGGATTAACTTTTATTTGCGAACAAGTTTAGAATTAACTAAACTATGTTCTAGTGATTACAAGTTTAAACCTTCGAATAAGATAGCTTTATATGGATGAATCGAATGATGTTATGAACATCATTACTACCTCAAGTTCCTTGGATAAACCTACTGGAAATGAGAAAAATAGATCTAGCTTCAAAGGATCCTTGGATGGCTTGAAAGTTCTTGAAGCAGAATCATGACACGAAAATAATTT
Organism: Rutidosis leptorrhynchoides; assembly: GCF_046630445.1. NCBI lineage: Eukaryota > Viridiplantae > Streptophyta > Magnoliopsida > Asterales > Asteraceae > Rutidosis > Rutidosis leptorrhynchoides. The sequence continues at coordinate 660,215,137 of NC_092333.1, read as the reverse complement.
CAAGTAAGATTTCCACTCGAAATAAGATTGTTATAGTTATAGAAATTGAATTAAAGTTTGAATATGATTATTACCTTTTATTAGAAAGATACCCTACTGTAAGTAACAAAGGTTTCTTGATCTTGGATGATTACTTGGAATGGATTTAGAAAACTTGGAAGTAAACTTGCAATCTTGGAAGTATTCTTGATTTTATGAAACTAGAACTTTTGGAATTCATGAAGAACACTTAGAACTTGAAGATAGAACTTGAGAGAGATCAATTAGATAAAGAAAATTGAAGAATGAAAGTGTTTGTAGGTGTTTTTGGTCGTTGGTGTATGGATTAGATATAAAGGATATGTAATTTTGTTTTCATGTAAATAAGTCATGAATGATTACTCATATTTTTGTAATTTTATGAGATATTTCATGCTAGTTGCCAAATGATGGTTCCCACATGTGTTAGGTGACTCACATGGGCTACTAAGAGCTGATCATTGGAGTGTATATACCAATAGTACATACATCTAAAAGCTGTGTATTGTACGAGTACGAATACGGGTGCATACGAGTAGAATTGTTGATGAAACTGAACGAGGATGTAATTGTAAGCATTTTTGTTAAGTAGAAGTATTTTGATAAGTGTATTGAAGTCTTTCAAAAGTGTATGAATACATATTATAACACTACATGTATATACATTTTAACTGAGTCGTTAAGTCATCGTTAGTCGTTACATGTAAATGTTGTTTTGAAACCTTTAGGTTAACGATCTTGTTGAATGTTGGTAACCCATTGTTTATTATAACAAATGAGATGTTAAATTGTTATATTATCATGATATTATGATATATAATATTTATATACAGTTAAATGTCGTTACAACGATAATCGTTACATATATGTCTCGTTTCGAAATCATTAAGTTAGTAGTCTTATTTTTACATATGTATTTCATTGTTAATACACTTAATAATATATTTACTTATCATTTAACATAATTAACCAAGTGTATTAATATCTTAATATGATTCATATGTACCTAGTAAGACGTTGTTATAACGATAATCGTTATATATATCGTTTTCGAGTTTCTTAAATTAATAGTCTCATTTTTATGTATATAACTCATTGTTAAAATACCTAATGAGATACATACTTATAATAAAATCATGTTAACTATATATTTAACCATATATATGTCATCGTATAGTTTTTACAAGTTTTAACGTTCGTGAATCACCGGTCAACTTGGGTGGTCAATTGTCTATATGAAACCTATTTCAATTAATCAAGTCTTAACAAGTTTGATTGCTTAACATGTTGGAAACACTTAATCATGTAAATAACAATTTCATTTAATATATATATAAACATGGAAAGTTCGGGTCACTACATACGGACCAAAGTTTAACAGAACTAAAGGGACAAATAGTGACGAAACAAGTAATGCCGCCTTTGTTTGTTATGGATGTGGAAAATCGTGCCACATTAGAAGTAATTGCTCGAATCAGGGGAATACTAATGGGCAGGGCCGCAGAAGAGTTTTCAATATTAATACGGCAGAAGCGCAGGAAGACCCGGAGCTTGTTACGGGTACGTTTTTTATTGACAATAAATCTGATTATGTTTTATTTGATTCGGGTGCGGATAGAAGCTATATGAGTAGAGATTTTTGTGCTAAGTTAAGTTGCCCATTGACGCCTTTGGATAGTAAATTTTTACTCAAATTAGCAAACGATAAATTAATTTCAGCAGATAATATATGTCGGGATAGAGAAATTAAACTGGGGGATGAAACGTTTAAAATTGATTTAATACCAGTCGAGTTAGGGAGTTTTGATGTAATAATTGGCATGGACTGGTTGAAAAAGGTGAGAGCAGTGGTCGTTTGTTACAAAAATGTGATTCGCATTATGCGTGAAAAAGGAAAACCTTTAATGGTGTACGGAGAAAAGAATAACGCGAAATTAAATCTTATTAGTAGTTTGAAGGCGCAAAAACTAATAAGAAAAGGTTGTTACGTCATTCTAGCACACATCAAGGAAGTTAAACCTGAAGAAAAGAACATCAGTGATGTTCCCGTCGCAAAAGATTTTCCCGATGTATTTCCGAAAGAATTACCGGGATTACCCCCACATCGATCCGTTGAATTTCAAATAGACCTTGTACCAGGAGCTGCACCAATAGCTCGTGCTCCATACAGACTCGCACCCAGCGAAATGAAAGAATTACAAAGTCAGTTACAGGAACTTTAGAGCGTGGTTTCATTCGACCAAGCACATCACCGTGGGGAGCTCCTGTTTTGTTTGTCAAGAAGAAGGATGGTACATTTAGATTGTGTATCGACTACTGAGAGTTGAAAAAATTTACCATCAAGAACCGCTACCCACTACCGAAAATCGACGACTTATTTGATCAACTACAAGGCTCGTCAGTTTATTTGAAGATTGATTTACGTTCTGGGTATCATCAAATGCGGGTGAAGGAGGATGATATTCCAAAGACTGCTTTTAGAACGCGTTACGGTCATTACGAGTTTATGGTTATGCCATTTGGGTTGAGTAACGCACCAGCTGTGTTCATGGACCGCATGAACCGAGTGTGTGGACCATACCTTGACAAGTTTGTCATTGTTTTCATCGATGACACACTTATTTACTCAAAGAATGACCAAGAGCATGAAGAACATTTGAGAAAAGTGCTAGAGTTGTTAAGAAAAGAAAAACTGTACGCTAAGTTTTCAAAGTGTGCATTTTGGTTGGAAGAAGTTCAATTCCTCGGTTATATAGTGAACAAAGAAGGTATTCAGGTGGATCCAGCAAAGATTGAAACCGTTGAAAAGTGGGAAACCCCGAAAACTCCAAAACACATATGCCAATTTTTAGGGCTAGCTGGTTATTACAGGAGATTCATCCAAGATTTTTCCAAAATAGCAAAACCCTTGACTGCATTAACGCATAAAGGGAGGAAACTTGAATGGAAGGATGAACAAGAAAAAGCGTTTCAGTTGTTAAAGAAAAAGTTAACTACGGCACCTATATTGTCATTACCTGAAGGGAATGATGATTTTGTGATATATTGTGACGCCTCAAAGCAAGGTCTCAGTTGTGTATTAATGCAACGAACGAAGGTAATTGCTTATGCGTCTATGAAATGTCCCGTTCTTATTGATTAAAACCGTTCCATATTAATTGATTTCGTTGTGAGGTTTTGACCTCTATATGAGACATTTTTCAAAGACTGCATTCATTTTTAAAACAAACCATAACCTTTATTTCATAGATAAAGGTTTTAAAAAGCTTTACGTAGATTATCAAATAATGATAATCTAAAATATCCTGTTTACACACGACCATTACATAATGGTTTACAATACAAATATGTTACAACAAAATAAGTTTCTTGAATGCAGTTTTTACACAATATCATACAAGCATGGACTCCAAATCTCGTCCTTATTTAAGTATGCGACAGCGGAAGCTCTTAATAATCACCTGAGAATAAACATGCTTAAAACGTCAACAAAAATGTTGGTGAGTTATAGGTTTAACCTATATATATCAAATCATAATAATAGACCACAAGATTTCATATTTCAATACACATCCCATATATAGAGATAAAAATCATTCATATGGTGAACACCTGGTAACCGACATTAACAAGATGCATATATAAGAATATCCCCATCATTCCGGGACACCCTTCGGATATGATACAAATTTCGAAGTACTAAAGCATCCGGTACTTTGGATGGGGTTTGTTAGGCCCAATAGATCTATCTTTAGGATTCGCGTCAATTAGGGTGTCTGTTCCCTAATTCTTAGATTACCAGACTTAATAAAAAGGGGCATATTCGATTTCGATAATTCAACCATAGAATGTAGTTTCACGTACTTGTGTCTATTTTGTAAATCATTTATAAAACCTGCATGTATTCTCATCCCAAAAATATTAGATTTTAAAAGTGGGACTATAACTCACTTTCACAGATTTTTACTTCGTCGGGAAGTAAGACTTGGCCACTGCTTGATTCACGAACCTATAACAATATATACATATATATCAAAGTATGTTCAAAATATATTTACAACACTTTTAATATATTTTGATGTTTTAAGTTTATTAAGTCAGCTGTCCTCGTTAGTAACCTACAACTAGTTGTCCACAGTTAGATGTACAGAAATAAATCGATAGATATTATCTTGAATCAATCCACGACCCAGTGTATACGTATCTCAGTATTGATCACAACTCAAACTATATATATTTTGGAATCAACCTCAACCCTGTATAGCTAACTCCAACATTCACATATAGAGTGTCTATGGTTGTTCCGAAATATATATAGATGTGTCGACATGATAGGTCGAAACATTGTATACGTGTCTATGGTATCTCAAGATTACATAATATACAATACAAGTTGATTAAGTTATGGTTGGAATAGATTTGTTACCAATTTTCACGTAGCTAAAATGAGAAAAATTATCCAATCTTGTTTTACCCATAACTTCTTCATTTTAAATCCGTTTTGAGTGAATCAAATTGCTATGGTTTCATATTGAACTCTATTTTATGAATCTAAACAGAAAAGTATAGGTTTATAGTCGTAAAAATAAGTTACAAGTCGTTTTTGTAAAGGTATTCATTTCAGTCGAAAGAACGACGTCTAGATGACCATTTTAGAAAACATACTTCCACTTTGAGTTTAATCATAATTTTTGGATATAGTTTCATGTTCATAATAAAAATCATTTTCTCAGAATAACAACTTTTAAATCAAAGTTTATCATAGTTTTTAATTAACTAACCCAAAACAGCCCGCGGTGTTACTACGACGGCGTAAATCCGGTTTTACGGTGTTTTTCGTGTTTCCAGGTTTTAAATCATTAAGTTAGCATATCATATAGATATAGAACATGTGTTTAGTTGATTTTAAAAGTCAAGTTAGAAGGATTAACTTTTGTTTGTGAACAAGTTTAGAATTAACTAAACTATGTTCTAGTGATTACAAGTTTAAACCTTCGAATAAGATAGCTTTATATGTATGAATCGAATGATGTTATGAACATCATTACTACCTTAATTTCCTTGGATAAACCTACTGGAAAAGAGAAAAATGGATCTAGCTTCAATGGATCCTTGGATGGCTCGAAGTTCTTGAAGCAGAATCATGACACGAAAACAAGTTCAAGTAAGATCATCACTTGAAATAAGATTGTTATAGTTATAGAAATTGAACCAAAGTTTGAATATGATTATTACCTTGTATTAGAATGATAACCTACTGTAAGAAACAAAGATTTCTTAAGGTTGGATGATCACCTTACAAGATTGGAAGTGAGCTAGCAAACTTGAAAGTATATTCTTGATTTTATGAAACTAGAACTTTTGGAATTTATGAAGAACACTTAGAACTTGAAGATAGAACTTGAGAGAGATCAATTAGATGAAGAAAATTGAAGAATGAAAGTGTTTGTAGGTGTTTTTGGTCGTTGGTGTATGGATTAGATATAAAGGATATGTAATTTTGTTTTCATGTAAATAAGTCATGAATGATTACTCATATTTTTGTAATTTTATGAGATATTTCATGCTAGTTGCCAAATGATGGTTCCCACATGTGTTAGGTGACTCACATGGGCTACTAAGAGCTGATCATTGGAGTGTATATACCAATAGTACATACATCTAAAAGCTGTGTATTGTACGAGTACGAATACGGGTGCATACGAGTAGAATTGTTGATGAAACTGAACGAGGATGTAATTGTAAGCATTTTTGTTAAGTAGAAGTATTTTGATAAGTGTATTGAAGTCTTTCAAAAGTGTATAAATACATATTAAAACACTACATGTATATACATTTTAACTGAGTCGTTAAGTCATCGTTAGTCGTTACATGTAAGTGTTGTTTTGAAACCTTTAGGTTAACGATCTTGTTAAATGTTGTTAACCCAATGTTTATAATATCAAATGAGATTTTAAATTATTATATTATCATGATGTTATCATGTATGAATATCTCTTAATATGATATATATACATTAAATGTCTTTACAACGATAATCGTTACATATATGTCTCGTTTAAAAATCATTAAGTTAGTAGTCTTGTTTTTACATATGTAGTTCATTGTTAATATACTTTATGATATGTTTTCTTATCATAGTATCATGTTAACTATATATATATATCCATTTATATGTCATCATATAGTTTTTACAAGTTTTAACGTTCGTGAATCACCGATCAACTTGGGTGGTCAACTGTCTATATGAAACATATTTCAATTAATCAAGTCTTAACAAGTTTGATTGCTTAACATGTTGGAAACATTTAATCATATAAATATCAATCTCAATTAATATATATAAACATGGAAAAGTTCGGGTCACTACAGTCTAGACAATTGAAGATTCACGAGCAGAATTATACGACGCATGATTTGGAATTAGGCGCGGTTGATTTTGCATTAAAGACTTGGAGGCACTACTTATATGGGGTCAAAAGTATTATTTATACCAACCACAAAAGTCTTCAACACATATTTAATCAGAAACAACTGAACATGAGGCAGTGCAGGTGTATTGAATTGTTGAACAGGACAGAGAACCCATTCGAGTAAAAGCTATGAATATAATGATTCACACTAACCTTACTACTCAAATAAAGGAGGCGCAACAAGGAGTTTTAAAAGAGGAAAACTTAAGGGATGAAATACCCAAAGGATCGGAGAAGCATCTTAATATTCAGGAAGACGGAACCCGGTATAGGGCTAAAAGAATTTGGGTACCAAAATTTGGAGATATGAGAGAAATGGTATTTTGAGAAGCTCATAAAACCATATACTCAATACATCCTAGAACGGGAAAGATGTACAAGGATCTTAAGAAACATTTTTTGTGGTCGGGTATGAAAGCCGATGTTGCTAAATATGTAGGAGAATGTTTGACGTGTTCTAAGGTCAAAGCTGAGTATCAGAAACCATCAGGTCTACTTCAACAACCCGAAATCCCGGAATAGAAATGGGAAAATATTACTATGGATTTCATCACTGAATTGCCAAGGACTGCAAGTGGTTTTGATACTATTTGGGTAATAGTTGATCGTCTCACCAAATCAACATACTTCCTGCCAATAAGAGAAGATGATAAGATGGAGAAGTTAGCACGAATGTATTTGAAGGAAGTCGTCTCCAGACATGGAATACCAATCTCTATTATCTCTGATAGGGATGGCAGATTTATTTCAAGATTCTGGCAGACATTACAACAAGCATTAGGAACTCGTCTAGACATGAGTACTACTTATCATCCACAAACTGATGGGCAGAGCCAAAGGACGATACAAATGCTTGAAGACATGCTACGAGCATGTGTTATTGATTTCGGAAACAGTTGGGATAGACACCTTCCGTTAGCAGAATTTTCCTACAACAACAGCTACCATTTAAGCATTGAGATGGCGCCATTTGAAGCACTTTATGGTAGAAAGTGCAGGTCTCCAATTTGTTGGTGTGAAGTGGGGGATAGACAGATTACGAGTTCGGAGATAATACAGGAAACTACCGAGAAGATTATCCAATTTCAACAACGGTTGAAAACCGCCCAATGTTGACAAAAGAGCTACGCTGACATTAAAAGAAAAGATATATAATTTGAAATTGGAGAGATGGTCATGCTTAAAGTTGCACCTTGGAAAGGCGTTGTTCGATTTGGTAAATGAGGGAAATTAAATCCAAGGTATATTGGACCATTCAAGATTATTGATCTTGTCGGACCAGTAGCTTACCGACTTGAGTTACCTCAACAACTCGCGGCTGTACATAACACTTTCCATGTCTCGAATTTGAAGAAATGTTTTTTTAAAGAAGATCTCACTATTCCGTTAGACAAAATCTAAATCAACGAAAAACTTCAATTCATCGAAGAACCCGTCGAAATAATGGATTGTGAGGTTAAAAGACTTAAGCAAAACAAGATACCAATTGTTAAGGTTCGATGGAATGCTCGTAGAGGACCCAAGTTCACCTGGGAACGAGAAGATCAGATGAAGAAGAAATACCCGCACTTATTTCCAGAAGATACTTCAACACCTCCAACTACTTAAAATTTCGGGACGAAATTTATTTAACGGGTAGGTACTGTAGTGACCCGAACTTTTCCATGTTTATATATATTAAATGAAATTGATAATTACATGATTAAGTGTTTCCAATATATTAAGCAATCAAACTTGTTAAGACTTGATTAATTGAAATAGGTTTTATATAGACAATTGACCACCCAAGTTGACCGGTGATTCACGAACGTTAAAACTTGTAAAAACTATATGATGACATATATATGATTATATATATATAGTTAACATGATATTATGATAAGTAAGTATCTCATTAGGTATTTTAACAATGAGTTATATACATAAAATTGAGTTTATTGAATTAAGAAACTCGAAACGGTATATATAACGATTATCGTTATAACAACGTCTTACTAAATACATATGAATCATATTAAGATATTGATACACTATATTTAATCATGATAAATGATAAGTAAACATGTCATTAAGTGTATTAACAATGAACTACATATGTAAAAACAAGACTACTAACTTAATGATTTTGAAACGAGACATATATGTAACGATTATCGTTGTAACAACATTTAACTGTATATATATATATATATATATATATATATATATATATATATATATATATATATATATATATATATATATCATACTAAGATATATTAATATATCATAATATCATGATAATGTAATAATTTAACATCTATAATAAACAATGGATTAACAACATTTAACAAGATCGTTAACCTAAAGGTTTTAAAACAACATTTACATGTAACGACTAACGATGATTTAACGACTCAGTTAAAATGTATATACATGTAGTGTTTTAATATGTATTCATACACATTTGAAAGACTTCAAAACACTTATCAAAATACTTCTACTTAACAAAAATGCTTACAATTACATCCTCGTTCAGTTTCATCAACAATTCTACTCGTATGCACCCGTATTCGTACTCGTACAATACATAGGTTTTAGATGTATGTACTATTGGTATATACACTCCAATGATCAGCTCTTAGCAGCTCATGTGAGTCACCTAACACATGTGGGAACCATCATTTGGTAACTAGCATAAAATATCTCATAAAATTACAAAAATATTAGTAATCATTCATGACTTATTTACAAGTAAACAAAATTACACATCCTTTATATCTAATCCATATACCAACGACCAAAAACACCTAAAAATACTTTCATTATTCAATTTTCTTCATCTAATTAATCTCTCTCAAGTTCTATCTTCAATTTCTAAGTGTTCTTCATAAATTCTATAAGTTCTAGTTTCATAAAATCAAGAATACTTCCAAGTTTGCTAGCTTACTTCCAATCTTGTAAAGTGATCATCCAACCTCAAGAAATCTTTCTTATTTATAGTAAGATATATTTATAATACAAGGTAATACTCATATTCAAACTTTGATTCAATTTCTATAACTATAACAATCTTATTTCGAGTGGAAATCTTACTTGAACTTGTTATCGTGTCATGATTCTGCTTCAAGAACTTTCAAGCCATCCAAGGATCCTTTGAAGCTAGATCTATTTTTCTCATTTCCAGTAGGTTTACCTACTAAAATTAAGGTAGTAATGATGTTCATAACATTATTCAATTCATACATATAAAACTATCTTATTCGAAGATTTAAACTTGTAATCACTAGAACATAGTTTAGTTAATTCTAAACTTGTTCGCAAATAAAGTTAATCCTTCTAACTTGACTTTTAAAATCAACTAAACACATGTTCTATATCTATATGATATGCTAACCTAATGATTTAAAACCTGAAAACACGAAAAACACCGTAAAACCGGACATACGCCGTCGTAGTAACACCGCGGACTATTTTGGATTAGATAATTAAACACTATGATAAACTTTGATTTAAAAGTTGTTCTTTTGGGAAAATTATTTTTCTTATGAACATGAAATTATATCCAAAAATCATGGTTAAACTCAAAGTGGAAGTATGTTTTTCAAAATGGTCATCTTGACGTTGTTCTTTCGACTGAAATGACTACCTCTTACAAAAATGACTTGTAACTTATATATCTAACTATAAACCTATACTTTTTCTGTTTAGATTCATAAAATATAGTTCAATATGAAACCATAGCAATTTGATTCACTCAAAACGGATTTAAAACGAAGAAGTTATGGGTAAAACAAGATTGGATATTTTTGATTGTTGTAGCTACGGGAAATATTGTAACAATTCTATACAAATAATATCCTAGCTAATTTATATTGTATTATACATGTATTATAATATATTATGTAATCTTGGGATACCATAGACACGTATGCAAATGTTTTGACATATCATATCGACCCATGTATATATATTATTTGGAACAACCATAGACACTCTATATGCAGTAACGTTGGAGTTAGCTATACAGGGTTGAGGTTGATTCCAAAAATATATATACTTTGAGTTGTGATCTAGCCTGAAACGTGTATACACTGGGTCGTGGATTGATTCAAGATAATATATATCGATTTATTTCTGTACATCTAATTGTGGACAACTAGTTGTAGGTTACTAAAGAGGACAGCTGACTTAATAACTTAAAACATTAAAATGTATTAAAAATGTTGTAAATATATTTTGAACATACTTTGATATATATGTACATATTTGTTATAGGTTCGTGAATCGACCAGTGGCCAAGTCTTACTTCCCGACGAAGTAAAAATCTGTGAAAGTGAGTTATAGTCCCACTTTTAAAATCTAATATTTTGGGATGAGAATACATGCAATTTTATAAATGTTTTACGAAATAGACACAAGTAAATGAAACTACATTATATGGGTGAATGATCGAAGCCGAATATGCCCCTTTTTAGCTTGGTAGCCTAAGAATTTGGGAACAGACCCCCAAATTGACGCGAATCCTAAAGATAGATCTATCGGGCCCAACAAGCCCCATTCTGGAATTTGGAATGCTTTAGTACTTCGATTTTATCATGTCCGATGGGTGTCCCGGAATGATGGGGATATTCTATATGCATCTTGTTAATGTCGGTTACCAGGTGTTCACCATATGAATGAATTTTATCTCTATGTATGGGATGTATATTGAAATATGAAATCTTGTGGTCTATTATTATGATTTGATAATATATAGGTTAAACCTATAACTCACCAACATTTTTTGTTGACATTTTAAGCATGTTTATTCTCATATGATTATTAAGAGCTTTCGCTGTTGTATACTAAAATAAGGACAAGATTTGGAGTCCATGCTTGTATGATATTGTGTAAAAACTGCATTCAAGAAACTTATTTTTGGTGTAATATATTCTTAATGTAAACCATTATGTAATGGTCGTGTGTAAACGGTATATTTTAGATTATCATTATTTGATAATCTATGTAATGCTTTTTAAACCTTTATCGATAAAATAAAGGTTATGGTTGTTTTAAAAATGAATGCAGTCTTTGAAAAACGTCTCATATAGAGGTCAAAACCTCGCGGCGAAATCAATTAATATGGAACGTTTATAATCAATATGAACGGGACATTTCACCTATTGTGTTCGGGAGCATTCGAAGATGAAGAAGAGAAGATCGACGCATTTGTAAAAGGGTTAACAGTAAGGATTCAAGAAGATGTGAGTTCACACGAGCCCGCTTCCATACAAAAGGCAAGTCGAATGGCTCATAAACTCATAAATCAGATTGAGGGAAGAATTAAAGAGCATGCGGCCGAAGAAGCCAACACGAAACAACTCAAGAGATAGTGGGAAGAAACCAGTGACAAGGTGAAAGGACCCGTTCATATACATTATAAACGATTCACAATAGTTGATTACATCGCGAGGTATTTGACCTCTATATGATACATTTTACAAACATTGCATTCGTTTTTAAAAGATAAACTTTCTTTACAACGAAAGTTGACGGCATGCACACCATTTCATAATACATCCAACTATAATTGGCTTAATAATAATCTTGATGAACTCAATGACTCGAATGCAACGTCTTTCAAAATATGCCATGAATGACTCCAAGTAATATCCTTAAAATGAGCTAATGCACAGCGGAAGATTTCTTTAATACATGAGAATAAACATGCTTTAAAGTGTCAACCAAAAGGTTGGTGAGTTCATAGATATATCATAACAATGATTTCAATATATTAATAGACCACAAGATTTCCGTTTATAAATATATGTACACTCGCAAGTGTATAAAAGTATTCTATAAGTTGTAGGCACCCGGTAACAAGCCTTAACGTTCATGTTTTACCCTCTGAAGTACACCAGATCAGGTGTGTTTAAAATAACCTCGAAGTACTAAAGCATCCCATAGTCAGGATGGGGTTTGTCAGGCCCAATAGATCTATCTTTAGGATTCGTGCCTACCGTACATAGACAAGTAGTTTAATGTTACCAAGCTAAGGGTATATTTCTGGTTTAAACCCACATAGAATTAGTTTTAGTACTTGTGCCTACTTCGTAAAACATTTATAAAACAACGCATGTATTCTCAGCCCAAAAATATATATTGCAAAAGCAATTAAAAAGGGAGCAAATGAAACTCACAATACTGTATTTCGTAGTAAAAATACATATAACGTCATTTAACAAGTGCAAGGTTGGCCTCGGATTCACGAACGTATCAATATTTAGATTCAATATTGCAGGAAAGTACGTAGACGCAACGGAGATGATAAACACTAGATTGACCTCACGAGCATACCCATGAACCATACTCATCACCTCCATAGCTATAACCCATAATTTCCTTAGCTTCGACTCATTCAAAAAAACTATTTTGAAATCACTCGGACACCACTCCGTCGTAATATTTTATGTATACTAATAATATCTTGAAATAATACAAAGCAAATATATATATATATATATATATATATATATATATATATATATATATATATATATATATATATATATATATATATATAAATCGATTCAGAGAGTTTAGAGAAATATATTTTCAAGTTTCTATGAAATAATGAAACCTATTGAATTCTATTTATAATAGATTTTTGAATTATTAAAGTGAATTATTAAAGTATGAATTATTAAAGTGAATTATTAAAGTATGAATTATTAAAGTGAATTATTAAAGTATGAATTATTAAAGTGAATTATTAAAGTATGAATTATTAAAGTGAATTATTAAAGTATGAATTATTAAAGTGAATTATTAAAGTATGAATTATTAAAGTGAATTATTAAAGTGAATTATTAAAGTATGAATTATTAAAGTGAATTATTAAAGTTAAAGTAAAGTAAAAGTAAAGTAAAGGTAAAGTTAAAGTATAGTAAAAGTATAAAAACTATGTATGTATAATACGTGTATAAATATATATAATATTAATTTAAATCGTTATATATATTTAATTTAATGAAATAAAATATAAATATCGTTATATTTATTATACTGGTTAAGTAATGAGTTGTCAAAAGTGATTCTAGATATTTATAAAAGTTATATACGTTTTAATAATAAAGTTCTTTTTAAACTGAAAACGTCTTTGTACGTTTGAAAATAGATTAATAGAATATTATGGAAACCAATTCTCCACTAACTTTTGTCTAACTTTCGTAAATGACACTTTTTGTTTTTATTTATAAATAGCTTTACAAATTATTTTGAATATCGTTAAGAGGAATAGATTTTCTCAAATCATAGTGGACCTCTCAACAGAGACTTGTAATCATAATTCAATGTTTCTGATAATTCAATCATTTAATATATATTTTTTTAATTTCACCGAAAATCATATTGAAACAAATACGTTCGTATAAAGTATTATACGTTTAATACTTTATTAATATTCTCAAGTTATAATATACATATACATATACATATCTATTTATATATAACGGTTCGTGAATATACATACATAGTTGTTGGGTTTTATATCTTCCCTTATATTTCAAAGTTGTTCGTGAATATTCTCAAGTTATAATATACATATACATATACATATCTATTTACTTCTACTATACTCTTGGTTTTATAGTGTTTTTAGTTCTCCCATGTCTTTATATTGCTATATGCATTGATATATACGGTTTGTGATTTCTGGGTTGTTGTTGGGTTTTATATCTTCCCTTATATTTCAAAGTCCTTGCTTCTTCTATAATCATTGTCATCCACAGTTAATGCTCTCTTCTATTTGCTATGATTTATACTCCCATTTCTAGTTCGGAGCTTTGTCCTTTCGTTTCTTCTTCTTGCGATTAAGCACCGCTTGTAATGGTCCAGAATTCGCAGATATAAATTTCGGAATGAACATTGTTAATGTTCTAGGAAGGAAATTGTAATGACACGATCTTGACTTGTCAAATTACCAGAATACCTCGGAAAAGGCCGAATCATCAAGAAATATTTTCTTGATATTTAGAGATCAAAGAGAATACAAGAGTCGTGTAACATAGCACAAGATGACGTTATGATCTGTGAATCATCATGTTCCATTTAGAAACTCAGCATGAATTACTGTAATATAATCACGTTGATCAAGTGTCATTATATTATACTAACTCATGCTTCAGCTCCCAACACTTCTTCAAGAATATTCCTATTTTAAACTCGAATGTTTCAGAATTTAGAAACTAAAATAGTTTCTTTTATGATATAATACAGATAGGGCGAAGAGGTAAATGATTTCAGATAAGAATAATTATAAAAATATCTTCAGAAGTATGGATGATATTTATAATGAAAGATACGACGATATCTTAGAATGTCTAATATCAGAGGATGATGAAGGATATTGTCCGCAGGGGTTTAGAGTCAGGAGCAAGGTATTCGTTAATGACTTCAGCAAGTACTGAATCATTTGGATTCTTTAAAGGTAGGTTCAGCCTTTGTGATTTGTCCACAGCCTCCTTCATACTTTGCTCAATTCGTTTTCCAGTTCCAAATCTTCTCTTTTTCTGAGCTTTGCCAATATACTATCCTTTATCATCCAAATTTTTACTGTTAAGGTCGTTTACAGTTTTTGCTGCTTCATCAGCATTTTTCAAAATTTCGAAAACTGGTTCGCAGTTTAGGGTGTTTTTCAGAAATTTCTCATTCAAAGAATGTAAGTCTTGGAGGTAGACGTTGTGTGTATATGTAATTGTTGATGTAGACATGCTGCGAGGTTTCAAAATATTGATTGCTGATTCTCAATAATTGGTATGGCAATTCTTGTTATAAGGTACGAATGAGTATATGATAGGGTTTCGATAATTATAATGATTTTTTTGAATTTTTTTTTTTTTTTTGGAAAGTCAAAGATCAGTGAAGTTGTTGGTAAGTTTATTGCTAATGTGGTGAATGTAAACGATTCTCCGGTAACGTTGGCGAAAGGGCAACGTATCTATCGAGGTTATAATAAGACTTTTTTTTGATTGAGAAGTCGAAGTTGACTTGCTGGAGCTGTGACAAAACTGTCTATTTTTAAACGGAATTAAAAAGTTATGTTAGCTAGTAAATGCCAAAGGGTCTAACACGGATACGTGTCGAACTATGACTTGGGTTTTGAGAGTTTTTCAGGTGTATAACTGTGGGTAACATGTGGTTGGATCATCATCTCGATTGTTCCTTAGTTGAAGTGTCTTCAGGAATTTCGAAGGGTTTGAGCACATATTGTAATCGTTAATACATATGATGTTCTAACATAGTTTTGAAGTCAAAGTATAGCTTTGAAAGATATAGGAATCTAAGAGTGATGATACTGGTTATATTTCGAATTGAATTATGCGATTTCAAAATCAGAATATGTAATTGAATTTGAATGAGTATGATTGTTTTGATTTACATGAAAGAATGGATATTGTTGTGAAAGTAGGGAGTATAGTTGATGATTGCTGAATCAGTTTCGAAAATTGTAATATATTAATTGTGAATTTATATATCTCTCGGGTATTACCTACCCGTTAAAAAAATTTCACAATTAATATTTTGTACAACAGAATTTTATTACAGTCTTTATGAAAATATATATGTGCATATTTTCTTCAGATGTAACATAGATTTAATGAGTTAATATTAAATTAAACTCATTTGATTTACGGTTGAAACTAGAACTGAATAATCCCTAAAGACTTTAGAAATTACATAACTTTTACGGAGTATTTATTCAATAAAATTGAAATTATGAATTAATACTTCGTTATTTGTTGGTGTTTGTAACCCTTGCACCATATTCTCTAAAGCCACTACTCGAGCACGAAGCGCGTTGACTTCTTCTATTACACCGGGGTGATTGTCAGTTCGGACGAGCGGATAAATAAAATCTAGAATTTGATGTAGTATATAATCATGACGAGAAACTCTGGAAATGAGAGAGAAAATGGTGTTTCGGACCGGTTCGCTGGTAAGTGCTTCAGGTTCATCGCCAAGAGGGCAATGTGGTGGATGGAAGGGATCACCTTCTTCTTGTCTCCAATTATTGAGGAGGCTACGAACCTATCCCCAATTTATCCAGAATAGATGATGGCTAATTGGTTGATCCATTCCGGTCACACTGCTTTCGGAGCTTGAGTGGGATTCCATATCGGAATTCGAGGGACTTGAACTAATGACGAATTTCATTTCGTTCGATTAAATAAAGGATTTTTCGATATGAAATGATTTTTCAGCTATCGGGTGGTATTCTAATTACATAGAATGTCTATATATAGCGCAAAAGATTTCGTAGATTACGGAGGAATTTACGGGATATGTCAGGCAAAGTTTACAGTAACAGATACGCTAAGATATAGATTAGCAGATACGCTAAGATATGAATTTTGTCTATACACTATTCATGCAATCAATGCAGTAAAACGTGTCTAGACTAAGAATGATAAGCAGGCAATTTCTGACAAAAATGATAAGCAAAACTTTTGACATGCAGACACGGTCGAAGTCCAGGCTCACTAATGCATCCTAACGACTATCAGTTAGACACACTAATACAGACCTGGTTCGCTAAGACCATGTTGTTATATTAAGAACATGTTGTTATATTGAATTCCAACAATGGTATCTAGAGCCGAGGTCTTTAGAATATGCTTCTTATATGGTTTATAAACCCATGAATTTGTAATCTATAAACATGCATGAAAGTATATTGCAAAAACTTTTCGGGTTTGGAGGGTTTCTTGGTTTGGCCGAATTCTTGGATACCCAAAATGGGTTTTGTGTTGTTCCATTTTGGTCATATTTATTGTTCACAATCATAGCCACGACCTTGTGTTTGAATGGATGTTTGTTTGGTTGATGTATTCATCTATTTGTTTTGTAATAATTTATTCAATTTGGTTTGTAATAATTATTCATTTGGTTATGTAATTTATTTTATATTTGGTATGTAAAATAGATTAGGTTGCATTTTCTTTTTTTTTTAGAAAAAATGTATTAGGATATATTTTGTAAAATAATGAAGATGATGAAGACTTGAAGAACACATGAAGAAACATTTGGATGCAAGATTAAGTGGAAGATTTAAAATCTCCTACTTTGTGTTATAACCCCTTCACCGGTGGCATTTGTTTTCGGCTAAACAAATGTCCACCAAAATGGCTTCATTGTGAACATTTGATTTTGCATGCGTGGTTGTTTTGTATGATTATGTGGATTGTATGTTTGTATGCTACAAGTTAATCACACAAGTCAACAACTAGAAAATGGCAATTTAATTGGTTAAATTAAAACATTATTAACGACATGCAAAACGTCAATTTAAATAGTTAAATTAAAATGGCTAAAAGGACATTAATAATCGGTTATTAAGAACATGATAAGGATCATATATATGAAATGGTTTATATCAAGTAATTGGCTAAAATTACAAGACTTGAAAATGGATTTCAAATTTACCATACACTAAATGCATGTTGGTGTATGGCATGATTGTTTTCTCAAACTAGAATTAATGAAAACTTAAAATCCCTTATTAACAAGGTAAACAAGTTAAACGCCATCCTTTTGTGCAACACTTAAAAATATTAGGGAACTCATAATGGGATAAAGGTCACCTAACCGTTATGAGCAAACTAATATGATTAAGGTGAATTTCACATGCTTGTGGGATAAAGGTCACCTAACCACTTGTATGTTAAGTTTACACGTTTACACAAGTAGGACGACTTGATTTGGAAATCATGAACTTAGGGTCACCGAAGCATGATGAACAAATAGGCATTGATGGGATAATATGCCATGCAAAACGATTGCATGATCCCATAACTTAGAAGTTGCAAAAGGATTGCAATTGTCATATAATGACTACCTAGCTAAATCAAATGACGGGATAAAGGTTACCTAACCGAAATTTGGTTTACCGTTGGATTCTAAAAATTTAATAAATATCAATTGGATTTAAAGGGTATTGATTGTTAAAATAAAATTAATACTTAAATAACTTTGTTAAATTTTGTAGATGGCCGCCAATAACAACAACATTCCAAACGCACCAATAAACTTTAACAACCTATCGTTGAGGTCAATCCTCGAAAAGGAAAAACTCAACCATACGAACTTCATGGATTGGTTTCGCAATCTAAGAATTGTCCTCAAACTAGAGGATAGGGCGTATGTGTTGGAAGACCCCATTCCCGATCAACCAGACGAGGATGATACGGAAGGCATGGATTATTGGGAGAAATATCGCACCGATTCGGTGCAAGTTTCTTGCCTCATGCTTGGGACTATGATACCCGAACTCCAAAAGGATTTTGAGCATCATAGTGCATATGACATGATCACACAGTTGAAGGAGATGTTCCTTCAACAAGCTCATGTCGAGCGCTTCGAAACGGTTTGAGCGCTTCATGCATGTCGGATGGACGACTCCCAATCCGTTTCATCTTATGTCCTTAAGATGAAAAGCCAAATTGATCGAGCGAACCGTCTAAACTGCAACGTTTCCAATGAATTAGCCACGGACCTTATCCTTAATTCCTTGTCAAAGAGGTTTGACACATTTGTAATGAATTACAGCATGAATGGATGGGATAAGAGCATTGGCGAATTACATGCCATGCTTAAGACGGCCGAAGCGAGCATGGGTAAAAGGGCTTCACCCATGTTTATGATCAATGAAGGCGGGTCCAAAAGCAATAACACTTCTAAACCGAAGGCGCCTAAGAGGAAAGGACCCGCCTACCAAGGCAAGGGCAAGGGAAAAGGGAAGATGGTTACCCCAACCAACAACAACAAGAAGCAAAAGGTTGCCGGAAAGGCTAACCCCAAGGAAGATCCGTGCTTTGGTTGCGGTGAAATGGGTCACTGGAAACGCAACTGCCCGGTCTACCTAAAGGAGTTGAAGGAAAAGAGGGATGCAGGGCAATCCTCAGGTAATGTATATATGGTATACATTGAGCTTAGTATTGCTTCTTCTAATACATGGATATTAGACACGGGATGTGGAACTCACATTTGCAATTCTATGCAGGGGTTCAAAAGAAGTAAACAAGAAGCGGGAACATCAAGTCTCTACATGGGAAATGGAGCTAAGGTCCACGTAGTAGCTCAAGGAGACTTTATTCTAAAGCTTCCAAGTAGTTTGAAACTTATTTTGAAAAATGTTTTGTATGCACCCGATTTATCGCGAAACATTATTTCTGTATCCCGTTTGAAACAATATGATTTTAATCTTAATTTCATTAATGATGATATCCATGTTTCTTTAGATAATGTGTTCTATTTTAAGGCTTCACCTTCAAATGGTATTTATGAATTGGTTCATGATGACACATCATACAATAGCTCAATGTTCCATGCAAACACCAAGAAACTCAAAAGGGATTTGAGTGATTCCTACTTATGGCATTGTCGCCTTGGTCACATAAACAAGAATCGAATG
Organism: Rutidosis leptorrhynchoides; assembly: GCF_046630445.1. Classification (NCBI taxonomy): domain Eukaryota; kingdom Viridiplantae; phylum Streptophyta; class Magnoliopsida; order Asterales; family Asteraceae; genus Rutidosis; species Rutidosis leptorrhynchoides. The sequence continues at coordinate 660,195,214 of NC_092333.1, read as the reverse complement.
CATACACTTCAAAAGAATGGACTTTTGAAATCAAATGAACTAGACTCTTTTGATGTATGTGAATCTTGTTTACAAGGCAAAATGACTAAAGCACCTTTCAAAGGGACCTATGAAAGGGCTAAAGACTTATTGGGATTAATACATTCGGATGTATGTGGACCCTTTAAGCCCATAACTGGGAATGGTGAGAGATACTTCGTTACTTTCATTGATGACTTCAGTCGTTTCGGATATGTCTACCTGTTAAGACATAAGGACGAAACTTTTGAAGCATTCAAGGAATATCAAAACGAAGTACAAAATTAACTCAACAAGACAATCAAGGTACTTCGTACCGATAGAGGAGGTGAATACCTAAGCGATGCTTTCCAAGATCATCTTAAAGGTTGTGGGATTATCTCACAACTTACTCCTCCTGGAACACCCCAACTTAATGGAGTTTCCGAAAGGAGGAACTGAACCCTAATGGATATGGTTCGATCTATGATGGCTAGAAGCTCGTTACCTCTATCATTTTGGGGTTATTGTCTATGCTCCGTGGCTCGTATTCTAAATATGGCCCCAACCAAGAAAGTGGAACGAACTCCTCATGAGATGTGGTTTGGAAAACCTCCATCTCTATCATACTTAAAGGTATGGGGATGTGAAGCTTATCCTAAGCGTTACGTCACTAATAAGTTAAATGCTCGATCCATGAAGTGTATCTTCATAGGATATCCCAAGGATAATATGGGATATTATTTCTATGATCCTTTCGAGCAGAATGTATTTATTGCTCGGAAGGCAGAATTCCTTGAAACTAAGTTCTTAATGGAAGGCGAAAGTGAAAGGAAAATAAATCTTGAAGAGATTCAAGATCAAGTAGATGATACACAATTGGTTGACACTAGCACTCAACATGAAAATGTTGAGGATGATCAAATGGATGATCAAAATACACAAGACGTTCGCAGATCTGGTAGGATTAGTAATCCTCTTGAGAGATATGGGTTTCTCATGGATGGTTGCTATGTGGTTGATTTGGATGAACCAACAAACTACCAAGATGCTTTATCAAGGATTTATAAGGATAAATGGCAGGAAGCCATGAACGCTGAGATGCAATCCATGTATGACAACCAAGTTTGGGAACTTGTGGTACATCCTGCTGGCTCAAGGCTAGTTGATTGTAAATGGCTTTTCAAAATGAAAACCGACATACATGGAAACTTGGATACATATAAAGCTAGACTTGTAGCAAAAGGTTTTCACTCAAACTCAAGGGGTTGACTATGATGAAACTTTTTCGCCTGTGGCAATGCTAAAGTCAATTAGGATATTATTTGCCATTGCTGCTCATTATGATTATGAAATATGGCAAATGGATGTCAAGACCGCTTTCCTAAATGGATATCTTGTGGAAGATGTCTATATGGTTCAGCCTGAAGGTTTTGTTGATCCGAAATATCCTAAAAGGGTATGCAAGTTAAAGAAGTCAATCTACGGATTGAAACAAGCATCTAGAATGTGGAATCATCTCTTTAATGAGGAAGCCGAGAAATTTGGCTTCATTAAAAATGGTGATGAAGCTTGTGTATATAAGAAAGCTAGTGGGAGCACTATCATGTTCCTTGTACTATATTTGGATGATATATTGTTATTTGGAAATGATATTCCGGAAATGGAAGGTGTCAAAACTTGGCTAAGTAAATGCTTCTCCATTAAGGATCTTGGAGAAGCACAATACGTTTTGGGGATTGGGATCTACAAGAATAGATCCAAGAAACTGATAGGTTTGAATCAAAGTGCATACATTGAAAAGGTCTTGAAAAGGTTCAAGATGGAGAACTCTAAGAGTGGTTTGGTACCTATTCAAAGAGGAACGCCTCTCAGTTCATCTCAGTGCCCTATCACGAAAGATGAACAAGAGAGAATGAAGAGAGTCCCTTATGCATCTGCTATTGGGTCAATCATGTATGCAATGATATGCACTAGACCGGATGTGTCATGCGCCCTAAGCTTGACAAGTAGATACCAGAATAACCCAGGAAATAGTCATTGGATTGCGGTTAAAAGTATATTGAAATACCTTAGGAGAACTAAGGATATGTTTCTAATATATGGGTCTGGTGAGGAGGAACTCGCTGTAAAAGGTTACGTGGATGCGAGTTTCCAAACTGACCGAGATGATTCTCGATCACAGTCTGGTTATGTCTTCACGTTAAATGGAGGTGCGGTCTCTTGGAAGAGTTCAAAACAGGATGTTGTTGCATTATCCACTACCGAGTCGGAGTACATTGCCGCATCATTAGCAGCTCAGGAAGCTGCATGGATGAAGAAATTCATCGACGACTTAGGAGTAGTCCCTTCCATTCAGGACCCTCTTGAGATCTTTTGTGACAACGAGAGTGTGATTGCTCAAATCAAGGAACCTCGTGCTCACCAAAAGACACATCACATTGAGCGGAGATTCAACTACATAAGGGATGAAGTTGAAAAAGGAAAGATATGTATTCGCAAAGTTCACACAGATCTTAATATAGCGGATCCTCTCACGAAGCTCTTACATGGAGCAAAACATGCAGGACATGTTTGTGCATTAGGGCTTCGATATTCTAGTGATTGGTCATGATCTGTTTTAAGTATTGTAACGGAACGAAATTGTTCAAGCTCGTTAATATAATTATGGTATTAATTTATTTTGAGTCTTGTTCCTATTTTGCATATTTTATCCATGAATAAGTAATTATTCTAAATTCCGTAGTCGATCACATTCATGGGAACAAGTGTGAGGTTTAGACTATTATGAACTTGGATTGGTATACATTCACGGACTGAATGTGGGGCAAGGTTGCTACCAAGGTTCATAGATATTTGTGGGATGCAAATATTGGAAGACCCGCCCTCAAGATTTGCTAAATGGTGCCTTTGTGGTTGATCACATGTAATCTTGAGTAAAGGAGAATATCATTGTATCCTCTGACCTGAGATACATATTGGGTTCAGATATTTAAAAAGTATTATGCCTTGATTCTTTCCTTCGCTATTCTGAAATATGGTAGTTCTTAAGGAAGAGCTCAGGTACAATGCAAGGTACATGTTTAGGACGTATGTAATCAAGATGGAATTTATCCCTCTTATTCGTTGAGAGTCAGATGTCTAAGGCCTGATAAAGTTAAATCTAGAAGAGAGTGATCACTCTGTATCTCTTGGAGTTAACATGACATCTAGGACAAAAGGATGTGATGAAAGATTCACCTATTCATATTCGAGATGGGAACTCGAAAAGGATGATGTTATTGAATGGCACAAAGTCATAACATATTGGGGGTGATGGATGGTCGTTAGGTGGTATCCATCACTTGCATTAATTTCTTATGTTTCTCGTGCAAGTGGGAGATTGAAGGATTTTCGTATGCCCGAGAGACATATTTAATTAATGTGGCTAATATATTATGATCCAAGTCGGGTCATACCCAATAACAAGCTTACCGGCACTTTATTTGTATTTAATTATAACGATCGGATCATTAATTAAATACACGACACTTGAACTTTAGAAAATCGGTTTTCTGTAATATTATCACTTGAGATAAATTATTTGGATAATTTATAAATAAAAAGGATTTAATTATTTATAGGTTTAAATAATTAAGATGTGTTATGTTTTATAAATAAGTTTATAAAATTGCAAGGAACAAATTAAATGCATGGTCTAATAACTACAAGTTTTATTAAAAACTAAATATTGTTATTAACATGGTGGATGTGGCGGTTTTGCAACCCCAAGGAAAGACCACCCCATGCATGTTTTGTTGCTTTTCACATTGCACATTCCTTAAGGGGCATGCTCATCTATCTTTAACCAAGGATTTTGACTCACAATATACAAGTAACAATTGAAAATCTCTCTCACTTCTTCCTGGGGGTCTGCTGGCCGAAATAAAAGTAGTAGAAGAGAGCAGATTTTGGTTGTTAAAAACAAGTGATTAAGTGTCCTAATTCCTAACAAAATCAAAGGTAGTGTTGGTGCAAAAGAGCTTGGGGTATTACACACTTGAGGCTTCAAGTTAGAGGCTTTATTCCATCATCTTTATCATCCATATTGCTGTCCAAATTCAGCTCATAACTCATCATAGAGGAGGTATAATTTTCTTCCTTTACTTGTTATATTTGTAAGCATATTATCAAGACTTGATATCTACTTGGAATTCAAATAAAATGGTTTAATATATACACTTGTTTTCTTAATATATCATGCTTCCGCTTGCTATATTTCTTACTAAATTGATTTAGTAATTATGTTAACATTAAGAACATGTTGTTATATTGAATTCCAACATTAAGGACTAACAATATTCGAACCTCCGACGCTTAGTCGTTGATAACCCACATCGGTATATCGTTTCGATTCCGACAGGGTGGCCGATTTGAGAGTCTACCAACAACCTAGCATACGAGGTTGAGTTGTGATGACCCAGAAATTTCTGACCAAATTTAAACTTGATCTTTATATGTTTCCGACACGATAAGCAAAGTCTGTAATGTTGAGTCTCAAAATTTTGAACTGTTGTCATGAAATCATTTGACCTTCAACCATTTTCGACGATTCACGAACAATAGTTATATATATATACATATATATATATATATACATATATATATATATATACATATATATATATATATACATATATATATATATATACATATATATATATATATACATATATATATATATATATATATATATATATATATATATATATATATATATATATATATATATATATATATATATATATATATATATATAATAACTTGAAAACGTTAATAAAGTATTAAACATATAATGTTATACTTATTTGTTTCAATATAGATATTTAATATATTTATCTACCTAATAAAACATATCACTAAAACATATTTATAATAAATACCTATTCCCCTGATCTAATAATTAAGTACTATGAATTACTAATTATATCACAAATTACTTCCTAACACACGTTTAATTATCTATTATTTTAACCCTTACTAACTATGAAATGAAATGGGATACACCACCATCCTCATAGATTTCCACTATCCTTGATATTTATTAATTAATTAATAATTAATAAAACAACTTTTGACTAAATCAAATTTTAGAACATGGCCACGTCCTTTTTTTATCCATTTAAATGCATGTTTTATTTAACTTATTTACATTGAGCATGTTGATTGCTTAAACCCGTGCTTGTTAAAAAGTGGGAATTAATTGACACAGATTATTGTTTTGGTTGGCTTAATATCTTGACTTATATATCTACGTGTATATCCATGATAGATATTACACCACAAATCACCAACTACTATACATGCTATTGTTCAATCAGTCCCCACCATCCCATTTAATCATGAGACTCGAAAAACCATTATATTCTATTCTTGTTTTCTTGTGCATTGTTCGTCTGATTTATACATCAATTATCTATCATCAACATGTGGGGTTTTATATTTCTTTTATTATTTGCTTTACTGGAGTAAAATTTTTATATATAGCATACACATACATGCATGATATCACACTCATCAAAACACTGATTTATGTTACTCCTGCCTTTTTGCAATCACTCTTTACAAGCATGTTCTGTTGCTACGTACTTATTTGTTTTTATTCCTGCTGAATAATAATTCGATTGCTACTGCTATTAGATTCCTCTTTCCAACCAAGAACCATTATCATCCTTTTGTTCAACAAACCCACCTGCGGTTCTCAATTGATGCTACTGCCGTAAGCCTAAGATCACAAAACCATGTACCAACACAAACTATATCATTGAACAACCCTTTAAAGTTAACCAAATTGCTTGCTATGTTTCCTGCTTATGTTTTCGAACACCACAACCTTCATCAAAAATCCATCACCACTTCACTTCACCCCCGCCATCACAATCGACGGCTACCATCCAACACCATGGCAAACCACCATCTCTCTCTCATCATATTCTCTCTCTCTCTCTCTCTCTCTCTCTCTCTCTCCAAATCACGATCGTGAACCACCATTCTTAAATTCTTGGTTTTTCTTCTTGAAATCTAAATCACCATCAACATCCATCACTCTTTCATTGTTGAACCACCACCCTCTTTGAACCATATCACCACCACTACAATCTTTAGCCACCACCACCTTCACCTTAAACCACCATACGATCACCACCTCCACCCTTTCGCCATCAACCGTCACCTTCATAAACCCATGAAACAATCACCCACATGATCCACCATTTTATCTATCTCTCTCTCTTAAACTTATTCTTCGATCAAATTGTCATCAAACACCATCATTTATATAACTAATATGCTGTTGCATATGTATTCTCACTTTTGATTACGTTCAAAGATCAACCACCAATACCACCACCTAAGAAAAACCACCCTCACCATCATTAACATTTTCGACCCGCAAACTCAACACCACCATCAACTAAAAGTTATTACGGCTTTGCTACTGATTTACTTCTGTTCCGAATAGCTCCCTTTCAATATGATATCTCACTTATTTTTTTAAATGAAAGCATGACTCTTCTTACCACCAAAATCGAGCACAGTTGAGAATTTAATCCTACTACAACCTACAATTTTTTTTCTTCTGTTTACAGCTGTTAAATAGCAGTGGATGCTGCTACCATGTTTCTGTATCTTGTTTCCCTTATTGATCGATGCTATGATGTAGAAATCCCGTTATTTTTTTCTCCGTCCAAAACACTGAAGGATTCCATTACCTCGTTTCCTTTTTATTTCCAAACAATTGATGGACAAATGATAGTGGTAATACTTTTGCTTATTCTATAGTTAATGGGATATACAGCTGTTACTTTTGTTTCCTAATTCATGTCTCTTGCTACTGTAAACCGTAACAAAACAAATACTCTTAGCTTGGGCCGTATTATTTTCCTTTGGGCTGTTAAGATTATATTCTTTTTGGGCTGAGAAGCTTATTAAATTATCTGGCCATAATTCTATTAGTTAGGCTGTCTAGTTGGGCCGAGTATTTTTGTTGGGCTGAGATGCAGTTGGGGTTTCTATTGGATCGAAGGGAGGACAAGGAAGATGTATGCAATAATGGTAGATGATACATGATGTTAGACGATGACTTGATAATCATGGAACCGTGAAATATTGATGATAACGAGTATTAAATAGATGATATATGTTGGTATAGTTGATGAAACAGAAATAATAAAATGTGCATGATAATATAAAAAATAATAAATGATGGTGAGATGAATATAGGATGATCATGATAGTTATGATGATGGTAATATGGTTAATGATTATAGTACGGGCAAGGTTGTGATGATAATCTTATAATGATCGAGAAGATGATTGTGCTATAAAGTTAAGGATGATGATGATGAAGATGTTAATTAAATGGGTTCTTTAAAAAGAAAACTGAATTGTGGGTTAAAACAATTTGATCCGTATTATATTAGGAAATCACAAATGGAATAATGGTTAAGGATATTATCGGGTTAGCGGGACGTCGCGGGTTCAAACCCGGACTTGGGCATTTTTTTAAGGACTACTTCATTGAGGTAGTTTACTTATTACTCATTTTTATTATTATTATTATTGTTATTATTATCTTATTATTATTATCATTACCATATTTATTATTATTACTATTATTATTCTTATTAAGTATTAAGTATATTTATAAAAATAATTATTTTCATTATCGTTATTATTAAACTTATCACTTTATTTAAAAACTACTATGGTTATTATAAATATCATTATTATTATTATCATTACTATTTTTATTAACAATATTTTTATTATCATTATTATTATTTTTAACATTATTATTACTATTATTATTAATATTATAAGATAACACAACTTTTTATGTATTATTATTAATATTATTGTACCAAATAACAATTAGTTACGTAAAACTATATTTAATACATATGATATACTAAACTAACAAGTATATTCCTAATATCAATATATAAACTTATTTGATTAGTATTATATGTTTTAATATATATATATGAATGATATAGGTTCGTGAATCTGAGTCCAACCCTACACTTGTTTAATGTCGTCATATGTATTTTTACTACAAAATACAGTATGGTGAGTTTCATTTGCCCTTTTTACTCTTTACGTTTTTGGGCTGAGAATACATGCAAATTCTTTATTAACTGTTTTACAATATTTATATGCGTGAGTTCATTTGAATCCCTTTTACTCTTTACGTTTTTGGGCTGAGAATACATGCAAATTCTTTATTAACTATTTTACAATATTTATATGCGTGAGTTCATTTGAATCCCTTTTACTCTTTACGTTTTTGGGCTGAGAATACATGCGCTGCTTTTATAAATGTTTTACGATATAGACACAAGTAATCAAAACTACATTCTATGGTTGAATTATCGAAGTCGAATATGCCCCTTTTTATTAAGTCTGGTAATCTAAGAATTAGGGAACAGATACCCTAATTGACGCGAATCCTAAAGATAGATCTATCGGGCCCAACAAGCCCCATCCAAAGTACTGGATGCTTTAGTACTTCGAAATTTATATCATGTCCGAAGGAGGATCCCGGAATGATGGGGATATTCTTATATGCATATTGTTAATGTCGGTTACCAGGTGTTCAATCCATGTGAATGATTATTTTAGTCTCTATGCATGGAACGTATATTTATGAGAAATGAAAATCTTGTGGTCTATTAAAATGATGGAAATGATTATTTATGTTAAACTAATGAACTCACCAACCTTTTGGTTGACACTTTAAAGCATGTTTATTCTCAGGTATGAAAGAAACCTTCCGCTGTGCGTTTGCTCACTTACATGGAGTCGTTTATGGCATATAGAAGTCAGTTCATCGCGATGGTACCAGATGTTATTGCATTCGTTCAGGAAGATTTTGGACGGGGTATGACATGTGGTATCAGAGCGGTGGTCTTAGCGAACCAGGTTTGCATTAGTGTGTCTAACTGATAAATCATTAGGATGCATTAGTAAGTCTGGACTTCAACCGTGTCTGCATGTCAAAAGTTTTGCTTATCATTTCTTGTCAGAAATTACCTGCTTATCATTCTTAGAGAATCACTTGCTTATCATTCTTAGTCTAGACACATTTTACTGCGTTGACTATATGAATAGTGTATAGACAAAATTCATAGCTTAGCGTATCTGCTACTGTGGACTTTTCCTGACAGCTTCCGTAGATTCCTCTGTAACTTATGGGATTTTAGTATTATATATGCATATGTAAATTATGTATTGCAGGGTACTAATCTACATCCTATAATCTATTTTTTTTTATCAAAAATCCTTCATCTGATCGAACGAGATGAATCCCTCAACCAGTTCGAATTCCTCGAATTCCGACAGCTATTCTGATATGGAGTTTCAATTAAGCTCCGAAAGCAGTGTCACCAGAATGAATCAACCAATCAGCCATCCCCAATTCATCTGATGGGTTCGTAGTTTACTTAATCAATGGAGGTGAGAAGAAGTGATCCCTCCCACCAATCATATTGCCCTAATGGCAAAGAACCTGAAGCACTTAGCGGCGAACCTGTTCGTAATACCATATTCTCTCTCATTTCTCGAATATCTCGCCATGATTATATACTATCTCAAAACCTTATTCACTCGCTCATTCCTATCGACGATCATCCCGGAGTAATAAGTCAACGAGCTTCGCGCCCGAGTGGTAGTCTTGAAAAATATGGTGCAAAATGTACCAGCTTCAGCAACATCACTGGCACCAACAGTACCACCATCAGCAACATCAACAGTACCATCACCACCAACAACAGTAATATCCGCATCCCATACCTCAACATTAAAATCTGTACCTCGAACATCAACATCATACGCACCATAGATACCAAGGAGTACCAACAACAATGAACGATGAAGTATTGATCCATAACATCATTGAAGAAATATTATGCGAAGAATATGTGGTTCCTAATAGTTTTAGAGATTACTTATTCTAGCTCAAACTGAAAATCATATGAGTTTAATATCATATTAACTTATTAAATCCATGATTACATCTGAAGAAAATATTGTTGGGATTTAACAAGTTACAAAATGCTTACAACATTTTAAGAATCAAACTTTGCGGAAGCATGTAATTACCAATTTTAGACTTGTTAAACTTTAACCAATTAAAGTTAAATCCCAATTAGGATCAAGTTGTGAAACATACTTACAAACTACAAGCAAGAAAGGAGTTTCTACCTATTCCAAGCTTGGTAGAGAGTGATGAAGATGATGATGAAGAATAGAGCTTCAAATGGATGAAACCTCAAGTAGTTATACCCCAAGCTAACCACCAACACCTTTGCTTTTAGTTAGGATTTAATTGTAACACTTGAATGAACTTGCAAAAAAGATTTTGATCCCTCCTTTGCCCTTGAAAGCTCACGGCAACAGCAGCATGGGAGAGCAAAAGAGTGCAGTTTTTTTGATGTATTTTGCAAGTGTATGTATCCACCAAGGAGTCAAAGTGCATGTATATGGAAATGGGAAAGTATGGCCAAGTGTTGGAATCAATAGCATGCTTTCTTACACTCCCCATGCCACCCATTAGTTTTATAAAATTAATTAGTTTTAAATAAGATAAATGTTTTATAAAACTTTTATATAAAACTTCCATATATTTATAATGCACATTTTATAAACTTGCAAATATATTTATGTACATTTTATTATATAAAACCAATTTATATAAATGTGACATAAATTAATTAATTATTTAACCCATAAATAATTAATTCCATATTACATAAATTATTCCATAATTTATATATATATATACACATCAAGTAATATTTAAGAAAACCATTTTTCTTAAAGTTCAAGTGTCGCGTATTTATTTAACAATCCAACCGTTAAAATAAATACATATAAAGTGTTGGTTAGCTTGTTATTGGGTATGACCCGACTTGGATCATAACATAGTGGCCACGTTAATTTAATATGTCTCTCGGGCATACGAAATACCTTCAATCTCCCACTTGCACGAGAAACATAAGAAATTAATGCAAGTGATGGATACCACCTAACGACCGTCCATCACCCCCAATATGTTATGACTTTTTCCATTCAATAACATCATCCCTTTCGAGTTCCCATCTCGAATATGAATAGGTGAATCTTTTCATTACATCCTTTCGTCCTAGATGTCATGTTAAATCCAAGAGACACAGAGCGATCACTCTCTTTTAGATTTAACTTTATCAGGCCTTAGACATCTGACTCTCAACGAATAAGAGGGACAAATTCCATCTTGACTACATACGTCCTAAATATGTACCTTGCATTATGCCTGAGCTCTTCCTTGTGAACTACCCTATTTCAGAATAGCGAAGGAAAGAATCAAGGTACAATACTTGGTAAATATCCGAACCTAATATGCATCTCAGGTCAGAGGATACTATGATATTCGCCTTTTACTCAAGATCACATGTGATCAACCACGAAGGCTCCATTTAGTAAATCTTGAGGGCGGGTCTTCCAATATTTGTATCCCACAAATATCTATGAACCTTGGTTGCAACCTTGCCCCACATTCGTCCCGTGAATGTATACCAATCCAAGTTCATAATAGTCTAAACCTCACACTTGCTCCCACAAATGTGATCGACTACAGAATTTAGAATAATTACTTATTAATGGATAAAATATGCAAAATAGGAACATAACTCAAAATAAATTAATGCCATAATTATATTAATGAGTTTGAACAATTTCGTTCCATTACAATACTTAAAACAGATCATGACCAATCACTAGAATATCGAAGCCCTAATGCACAAACATGTCCTGCATGTTTTGATCCATGTAAGAGCTTCGTGAGAGGATCCGCTATATTAAGATCTGTGTGAACTTTGCGAATACATATCTTTCCCTTTTCAACTTCATCCCTTATGTAGTTGAATCTCCGCTCAATGTGACGGGTCTTTTGATGAGCACGAGGTTCTTTGATTTGAGCAATCGCACCCTCGTTGTCACAAAAGATCTCAAGAGGGTCCTGAATGGAAGGGACTACTCCTAAGTCGTCGATGAATTTCTTCATCCATGCAGCTTCCTGAGCTGCCAATGATGCGGTGATGTACTCCGACTCTGTAGTGGATAAAGCAACAACATCCTGTTTTGAACTCTTCCAAGAGACCGCACCTCCATTTAACGTGAAGACATAACCGGATTGTGATCGAGAATCATCTCGATCAGTTTGGAAACTCGCATCCACGTAACCTTTTACAGCGAGTTCCTCCTCACCAGACCCATATATTAGAAACATATCCTTAGTCCTCCTAAGGTATTTCAATATACTTTTGACAGCAATCCAATGACTGTTTCCTGGGTTATTCTGGTATCTACTTGTCAGGCTAAGAGCGCATGACACATCCGGTCTAGTGCATATCATTGTATACATGATTGACCCAATGGCAGACGCATATGGGACTTTCTTCATTCTCTCCTGTTCATCTTTCGTGGTGGGGCACTGAGATGAACTGAGAAGTGTTCCCTTTTGAATAGGTACCAAACCTTTCTTAGAGTTCTCCATCTTAAACCTTTTCAAGATCTTTTCAATGTATGCACTTTGATTCAAACCTATCAGTTTCTTGGATCTATCCCTGTAGATCCCAATCCCCAAAACGTATTGTGCTTCTCCAAGATCCTTAATGGAGAAGCATTTACTTAGCCAAGTTTTAACACTTTGCATTGCAGGAATATCATTTCCAAATAACAATATATCATCCACATATAGTACAAGGAACATGATTGTGCTCCCACTAGCCTTCTTGTATACATAAGCTTCATCACCATTTTTAATGAAGCCAAATTTCTTGGCTTCCTCATTAAAACGATGATTCCACATTCTAGATGCTTGTTTCAATCCGTAGATTGACTTCTTTAACTTGCATACCTTTTTAGGATATTTTGGATCAACAAAACCTTCAGGCTGAACCATATAGACATCTTCCTCAAGATGTCCATTTAGGAAAGCGGTCTTGACATCCATTTGCCATATTTCATAATCATAATGAGCAGCAATGGCAAGTAATATCCTAATAGACTTTAACATTGCCACAGGCGAAAAAGTTTCATCATAGTCAATCCCTTGAGTTTGAGTGAAACCTTTTGCTACAAGTCTAGCTTTATATGTATCCAAGTTTCCATGTATGTCGGTTTTCATTTTGAAAAGCCATTTACAATCAACTAGCCTTGAGCCAGTAGGTTGTTCAACAAGTTCCCAAACTTGGTTATCATACATGGATTGCATCTCAGCGTTCATGGCTTCCTGCCATTTATCTTTATCAATCCTTGATAAAGCATCTTGGTAGTTTGTTGGTTCATCCAAATCAACCACATAGCAACCATCCATGAGAAACCCATATCTCTCAGGAGGATTACTAATCCTACCAGATCTGCGATTGTCTTGTGTATTTTGATCATCCATTTGATCATCCTCAACATTTTCATGTTGAGTGCTAGTGTCAACCAATTGTGTATCATCTACTTGATCTTGAACCTCCTCAAGATCTATCTTCCTTTCACTATTTCCTTCCATTAGGAACTTAGTTTCAAGGAATTCAGCCTTTCGAGCAACAAATACATTCTGCTCGGAAGGATCATAGAAATAATATCCCATATCATCCTTGGGATATCCTATGAAGATACACTTCGTGGATCGAGCATTCAACTTATTAGGGACGTAACACTTAGGATAAGCTTCACATCCCCATACCTTTAAGTATGATAGAGATGGAGGTTTTCCAAACCACATCTCATGAGGAGTTCGTTCCACTTGCTTGGTTGGGGCCATATTTAGAATACGAGCCGCGGAGCATAGACAATAACCCCAAAATGATAGAGGCAACGAGCTTCTAGCCATCATAGATCGAACCATATCCATTAGGGTTCGGTTCCTCCTTTCGGAAACTCCATTAAGTTGGGGTGTTCCAGGAGGAGTAAGTTGCGAGATAATCCCATAACTTCTAAGATGATCTTGGAAGGCATCGCTTAGGTATTCACCTCCTCTATCGGTACGAAGTACCTTGATTGTCTTATTGAGTTGATTTTGTACTTCGTTTTGATATTCTTTGAATGCTTCAAAAGTTTCGTCCTTGTGTCTTAATAAGTAGACATATCCGAAACGACTGAAGTCATCAATGAAAGTAACGAAGTATCTTTCACCATTCCTAGTTATGGGCTTAAAGGGTCCACATACATCCGAATGTATTAATCCCAATAAGTCTTTAGCCCTTTCATAGGTCCCTTTGAAAGGTGCTTTTGTCATTTTGCCTTGTAAACAAGATTCACATACATCAAACGAGTCTAGTTCATTTGATTTCAAAAGTCCATTCTTTTGAAGTGTGTGCATTCGATTCTTGTTTATGTGACCAAGGCGACAATGCCATAAGTAGGAATCACTCAAATCCTTTTTGAGTTTCTTGGTGTTTGCATGGTATATTGAGCTATTGTATGATGTGTCATCATGAACCAATTCATAAATACCATTCACAGGCGAAGCCTTGAAATAGAACACACTATCTAAAGAAACATGGATATCATCATTAATGAAATTAAGATTAAAACCACAATGTTTCAAACGGGATACAGAAATAATGTTTCGCGATAAATCGGGTGCATACAAAACATTTTTCAAAATAAGTTCCAAACCACTTGGAAGCCTTAGAATAAAGTCTCCTTGAGCTACTACGTGCACCTTAGCTCCATTTCCCATGTAGAGACTTGATGTTCCCGCTTCTTGTTTACTTCTTTTGAACCCCTGCATAGAATTGCAAATGTGAGTTCCACATCCTGTGTCTAATACCCATGTATTAGAAGAAGTAATACTAAGCTCAATGTACACCATATATACATTACCTGAGGTTTACCCTGCATCCCTCTTTTCCTTCAACTCCTTAAGGTAGACCGGGCAGTTGCATTTCCAGTGACCCATTTCACCGCAACCAAAGCACGGATCTTCCTTGGGGTTAGCCTTTCCGGCAACCTTTTGCTTCTTGTTGTTGTTGGTTGGGGTAACCATCTTCCCCTTTCCCTTGCCCTTGCCTTAGTAGGTGGGTCCCTTCCTCTTAGCCGCCTTCGGCTTAGAAGTGTTATTGCCTTTGGACCCGCCTTCAATGATCATAAACATGGGTGAAGCCCTTTTACCCATGCTTGCTTCGGCCGTCTTAAGCATGGCGTGTAATTCGCCAATGCTCTTATCCCATCCATTCATATTGTAATTCATTACAAATGTGTCAAACCTCTTTGACAAGGATTTAAGGATAAGGTCCGTGGCTAATTCATTAGACACGTTGCAGTTTAGACGGTTCGCTCGATCAATTAGGCTTTTCATCTTAAGGACATAAGATGAAACGGATTGGGAGTCGTCCATCCGACATGCATGAAGCGCTCGAACCGTTTTGAAGCGCTCGACACGAGCTTGTTGAAGGAACATCTCCTTCAACTGTGTGATCATGTCATATGCACTATGATGCTCAAAATCCTTTTGGAGTTCGGGTATCATAGTCCCAAGCATGAGGCAAGAAACTTGCACCGAATCGGTGCAATATTTCTCCCAATAAGCCATGCCTTCCGTATCATCCTCGTCCGGTTGATCGGGAATGAGGTCTTCCAACACATACGCCCTATCCTCTAATTTGAGGACAATTCTTAGATTGCGGAACCAATCCATGAAGTTCGTATGGTTGAGTTTTTCCTTTTCGAGGATTGACCTCAACGATAGGTTGTTAAAGTTTATTGGTGTGTTTGGAATGTTGTTGTTATTGGCGGCCATCTACAAAATTTAACAAAGTTGTTCAAGTATCAATTTTAATTTAACAATCAATACCCTTTAAATCCAATTGATATTTATTAAATTTTAGAAACCAACGGTAAACCAAATTTCGGTTAGGTGACCTTTATCCCGTCATTTGATTTAGCTAGGTAGTCATTATATGACAATTGCAATCCTTTTGCAACTTCTAAGTTATGGGATCATGCAATCCTTTTGCATGGCATATTTATCCCATCAACGCCTATTTGTTCCTCATGCTTCGGTGACCCTAAGTTCATGATTCCCAAATCAAGTCGTCCTACTTATGTAAACGTGTAAATTTAACATATAAGTGGTTAGGTGACCTTTATCCCACAAGTGTGCGAAATTTACCTCAATCATATTAGTTTGCTCATAATGGTTAGGTGACCTTTTGAAATGTCCCGTTCTTATTGATTAAAAGCGTTCCATATTAATTGATTTCGTTGCGAGGTTTTGACCTCTATATGAGACGTTTTTCAAAGACTGCATTCATTTTAAAACAAACCATAACCTTTATTTCATAGATAAAGGTTTTAAAAAGCTTTACATAGATTATCAAATAATGATAATCTAAAATATCCTGTTTACACACGACCATTACATAATGGTTTACAATACAAATATGTTACAACAAAATAAGTTTCTTGAATGCAGTTTTTACACAATATCATACAAGCATGGACTCCAAATCTCGTCCTTATTTAACTATGCGACAGCGGAAGCTCTTAATAATCACCTGAGAATAAACATGCTTAAAAACGTCAACAAAAATGTTGGTGAGTTATAGGTTTAACCTATATATATCAAATCATAATAATAGACCACAAGATTTCATATTTCAATACACATCCCATACATAGAGATAAAAATCATTCATATGGTGAACACCTGGTAACCGACATTAACAAGATGCATATATAAGAATATCCCCATCATTCCGGGACACCCTTCGGATATGATATAAATTTTGAAGTACTAAAGCATGCGGTACTTTGGATGGGGTTTGTTAGGCCCAATAGATCTATCTTTAGGATTCGCGTCAATTAGGGTGTCTGTTCCCTAATTCTTAGATTACCAGACTTAATAAAAAGGGGCATATTCGATTTCGATAATTCAACCATAGAATGTAGTTTCACGTACTTGTGTCTATTTTGTAAAACATTTATAAAACCTGCATGTATTCTCATCCCAAAAATATTAGATTTTAAAAGTGGGACTATAACTCACTTTCACAGATTTTTTTACTTCGTCGGGAAGTAAGACTTGGCCACTGGTTGATTCACGAACCTATAACAATATATACATATATATCAAAGTCTGTTCAAAATATATTTACAACACTTTTAATATATTTTGATGTTTTAAGTTTATTAAGTCAGCTGTCCTCGTTAATAACCTACAACTAGTTGTCCACAGTTAGATGTACATAAATAAATCGATAAATATTATCTTGAATCAATCCACGACCCAGTGTATACGTATCTCAGTATTGATCACAACTCAAACTATATATATTTTGGAATCAACCTCAACCCTGTATAGCTAACTCCAACATTCACATATAGAGTGTCTATGGTTGTTCCGAAATATATATAGATGTGTCGACATGATAGGTCGAAACATTGTATACGTGTCTATGGTATCTCAAGATTACATAATATACAATACAAGTTGATTAAGTTATGGTTGGAATAGATTTGTTACCAATTTTCACGTAGCTAAAATGAGAAAAATTATCCAATCTTGATTTACCCATAACTTCTTCATTTTAAATCCGTTTTGAGTGAATCAAATTTCTATGGTTTCATATTGAACTCTATTTTATGAATCTAAACAGAAAAAGTATAGGTTTATAGTCAGAAAAATAAGTTACAAGTCGTTTTTGTAAAGGTAGTCATTTCAGTCGAAAGAACGACGTCTAGATGACCATTTTAGAAAACATACTTCCACTTTGAGTTTAACCATAATTTTTGGATATAGTTTCATGTTCATAATAAAAATCATTTTCTCAGAATAACAACTTTTAAATCAAAGTTTATCATAGTTTTTAAGTAACTAACCCAAAACAGCCCGCGGTGTTACTACGACGGCGTAAGTCCGGTTTTACGGTGTTTTTCGTGTTTCCAGGTTTTAAATCATTAAGTTAGCATATCATATAGATATAGAACATGTGTTTAGTTGATTTTAAAATAAAGTTAGAAGGATTAACTTTTGTTTGCGAACAAGTTTAGAATTAACTAAACTATGTTCTAGTGATTACAAGTTTAAACCTTCGAATAAGATAGCTTTATATGTATGAATCGAATGATGTTATGAACATCATTACTACCTTAAGTTCCTTGGATAAACCTACTGGAAAAGAGAAAAATGGATCTAGCTTCAATGGATCCTTGGATGGCTCGAAGTTCTTGAAGCAGAATCATGACACGAAAACAAGTTCAAGTAAGATCATCACTTGAAATAAGATTGTTATAGTTATAGAAATTGAACCAAAGTTTGAATATGATTATTACCTTGTATTAGAATGATAACCTACTGTAAGAAACAAAGATTTCTTGAGGTTGGATGATCACCTTAAAAGAGTGGAAGTGAGCTAGCAAACTTGAAAGTATTCTTGATTTTATGTAACTAGAACTTTTGGAATTTATGAAGAACACTTAGAACTTGAAGATAGAACTTGAGAGAGATCAATTAGATGAATAAAATTGAAGAATGAAAGTGTTTGTAGGTGTTTTTGGTCGTTGGTGTATGGATTAGATATAAAGGATATGTAATTTTGTTTTCATGTAAATAAGTCATGAATGATTACTCATATTTTTGTAATTTTATGAGATATTTCATGCTAATTGCCAAATGATGGTTCCCACATGTGTTAGGTGACTCACATGGGCTGCTAAGAGCTGATCATTGGAGTGTATATACCAATAGTACATACATCTAAAAGCTGTGTATTGTACGAGTACGAATACGGGTGCATACGAGTAGAATTGTTGATGAAACTGAACGAGGATGTAATTGTAAGCATTTTTGTTAAGTAGAAGTATTTTGATAAGTGTCTTGAAGTCTTTCAAAAGTGTATGAATACATATTAAAACAATACATGTATATACATTTTAACTGAGTCGTTAAGTCATCGTTAGTCGTTACATGTAAATGTTGTTTTGAAACCTTTAGGTTAACGATCTTGTTGAATGTTGTTAACCCATTATTTATTATAACAAATGAGATGTTAAATTGTTATATTATCATGATATTATGATATATAATATATCTCAGTATGATGTATATACAGTTAAATGTCGTTACAACGATAATCGTTACATATATGTCTCGTTTCGAAATCATTAAGTTAGTAGTCTTATTTTTACATATGTATTTCATTGTTAATACACTTAATAATATATTTACTTATCATTTAACATAATTAACCAAGTGTATCAATATCTTAATATGATTCATATGTACCTAATAAGACGTTGTTATAACGATAATCGTTATATATATCGTTTTCGAGTTTCTTAAATTAATAGTCTCATTTTTATGTATATAACTCATTGTTAAAATACCTAATAAGATACATACTTATAGTAAAAACATGTTAACTATATATATAACCATATATATGTCATCGTATAGTTTTTACAAGTTTTAACGTTCGTGAATCACCGGTCAACTTGGGTGGTCAATTGTCTATATGAAACATATTTCAATTAATCAAGTCTTAACAAGTTTGATTGCTTAACATGTTGGAAACATTTAATCATGTAAATATCAATCTCAATTAATATATATAAACATGGAAAAGTTCGGGTCACTACAGTACCTACCCGTTAAATAAATTTCGTCCCGAAATTTTAAGCTGTTGAAGGTGTTGACGAATCTTATGGAAATAGATGCGGGTATTTCTTCTTCATCTGATCTTCACGATCCCAGGTGAACTCGGGTCCTCTACGATCATTCCATCGAACCTTAACAATTGGTATCTTGTTTTGCTTAAGTCTTTTAACCTCACGATCCATTATTTCGACGGGTTCTTCGATGAATTGAAGTTTTTCGTTGATTTGAATTTCATCTAACGGAATAGTGAGATCTTCTTTAGCAAAACATTTCTTCAAATTCGAGACGTGGAAAGTGTTATGTACAGCCGCGAGTTGTTGAGGTAACTCAAGTCGGTAAGCTACTGGTCCGACACGATCAATAATCTTGAATGGTCAAATATACCTTGGATTTAATTTCCCTCGTTTACCAAATCGAACAACGCCTTTCCAAGGTGCAACTTTAAGCATGACCATCTCTCCAATTTCAAATTCTATATCTTTTCTTTTAATGTCAGCGTAGCTGTTTTGTCGACTTTGGGCGGTTTTCAACCGTTGTTGAATTTGAATGATCTTCTCGGTAGTTTCTTGTATTATCTCCGGACCCGTAATCTGTCTATCCCCCACTTCACTCCAACAAATCGGAGACCTGCACTTTCTATCATAAAGTGCTTCAAACGGCGCCATCTCAATGCTTGAATGGTAGCTGTTGTTGTAGGAAAATTCTGCTAACGGTAGATGTCGATCCCAACTGTTTCCGAAATCAATAACACATGCTCGTAGCATGTCTTCAAGCGTTTGTATCGTACTTTCGCTCTGCCCATCAGTTTGTGGATGATAGGCAGTACTCATGTCTAGACGAGTTCCTAATGCTTGCTGTAATGTCTGCCAGAATCTTGAAATAAATCTGCCATCCCTATCAGAGATAATAGAGATTGGTATTCCATGTCTGGAGACGACTTCCTTCAAATACAGTCGTGCTAACTTCTCTATTTTGTCATCTTCTCTTATTGGCAGGAAGTGTGCTGATTTGGTGAGACGATCAACTATTACCCAAATAGTATCAAAACCACTTGCAGTCTTTGGCAATTTAGTGATGAAATCCATGGTAATGTTTTCCCATTTCCATTCCGGGATTTCGGGTTGTTGAAGTAGACCTGATGGTTTCTGATGCTCAGCTTTGACCTTAGAACACGTTAAATATTCTCCTACGTATTTAGCAACATCGGCTTTCATACCCGGCCACCAAAAATGTTTCTTGAGATCCTTGTACATCTTCCCCGTTCCAGGATGTATTGAGTATCTGGTTTTATGAGCTTCTCTAAGTACCATTTCTCTCATATCTCCAAATTTTGGTACCCAAATCCTTTCAGCCCTATACCGGGTTCCGTCTTCCCGAATATTAAGATGCTTCTCCGATCCTTTGGGTATTTTATCCTTTAAATTTTCCTCTTTTAAAACTCCTTGTTGCGCCTCCTTTATTTGAGTATTAAGGTTATTATGAATCATTATATTCATAGATTTTACTCGAATGGGTTCTCTGTCCTTCCTGCTCAAGGCATCGGCTACCACATTTGCCTTCCCCGGGTGGTAACGAATCTCAAAGTCGTAATCATTCAACAATTCAATCCACCTACGCTGCCTCATATTCAGTTGTTTCTGATTAAATATGTGTTGAAGACTTTTGTGGTCGGTATATATAATACTTTTGACCCCATATAAGTAGTGCCTCCAAGTCTTTAATGCAAAAACAACCGCGCCTAATTCCAAATCATGCGTCGTATAATTTTGCTCGTGAATCTTCAAATGTCTAGAGGCATAAGCAATCACCTTCGTTCGTTGCATTAATACACAACCGAGACCTTGCTTTGATGCATCACAATAAATCACAAAATCATCATTCCCTTCAGGCAATGACAATATAGGTGCCGTAGTTAGCTTTTTCTTCAATAACTGAAACGCTTTCTCTTGTTCATCCTTCCATTCAAATTTCTTCCCTTTATGCGTTAATGCAGTCAAGGGTTTTGCTATTCTGGAAAAGTCTTGGATGAACCTTCTGTAGTAACCAGCTAGTCCTAAAAACTGGCGTATGTGTTTCGGAGTTTTCGGGGTTTCCCACTTTTCAACAGTTTCTATCTTTGCCGGATCCACCTTAATACCTTCTTTGTTCACTATGTGACCGAGGAATTGAACTTCTTCCAACCAAAATGCACACTTTGAAAACTTAGCGTACAATTCTTCCTTCCTCAATACTTCTAACACCTTTCTCAAATGTTCACCATGTTCTTGGTCATTCTTTGAGTAAATAAGTATGTCATCAATGAAAACAATGACAAACTTGTCAAGGTATGGTCCACACACTCGGTTCATAAGGTCCATGAACACAGCTGGTGCATTAGTTAAACCAAACGGCATGACCATAAACTCGTAATGACCGTAACGTGTTCGGAAAGCAGTCTTTGGAATATCATCTTCTTTCACCCGCATTTGATGATACCCGGAACGTAAGTCAATCTTTGAATAAACAGACGAGCCTTGTAGTTGATCAAATAAGTCATCGATTCTCGGTAGTGGGTAGCGGTTCTTGATGGTAAGTTTGTTCAACTCTCGGTAGTCGATACACAACCTGAATGTACCATCTTTCTTCTTGACAAACAAAATAGGAGCTCCCCACGGTGATGTGCTTGGTCGAATGAAACCACGCTCTAAAAGTTCTTGTAATTGGCTTTGCAGTTCTTTCATCTCGCTGGGTGCGAGTCTGTAAGGAGCACGAGCTATTGGTGCAGCTCCTGGTACAAGATCTATTTGAAATTCAACGGATCGATGTGGGGGTAATCCCGGTAATTCTTTCGGAAATACATCGGGAAATTCTTTTGCAATGGGAACATCATTGATGCTCTTTTCTTCAGTTTGTACTTTCTTGACGTGTGCTAGAACAGCATAGCAACCTTTTCTTATTAGTTTTTGTGCCTTCAAATTACTAATAAGATGTAGCTTCGTGTTGCCCTTTTCTCCGTACACCATTAAGGGTTTTCCTTTTTTTCGTATAATGCGAATTGCATTTTTGTAACAGACGATCTCTGCTTTCACTTCTTTCAACCAGTCCATACCGATTATCACATCAAAACTCCCTAACTCTACTGGTATCAAATCAATCTTAAATGTTTCGCTAACCAGTTTAATTTCTCGATTCCGACATATATTATCTGCTGAAATTAATTTACCATTTGCTAATTCGAGTAAAAATTTACTATCCAAAGGCGTCAATGGACAACTTAATTTAGCACAAAAATCTCTACTCATATAGCTTCTATCCGCACCCGAATCAAATAAAACGTAAGCAGATTTATTGTCAATAAGAAACGTACCCGTAACAAGCTCCGGGTCTTCCTGTGCCTCTGCCGCATTAATATTGAAAACTCTTCCGCGACCTTGTCCATTCGTGTTCTCCTGGTTCGGGCAATTTCTAATAATGTGGCCCGGTTTTCCACATTTATAGCAAACTACATTGGCATAACTTGCTCCGACACTACTTGCTCCGCCATTACTCGTTCCGACACCATTCGTTCCTTTCGTTCTATTAACCCCTGGTCCATAGACCTCACACTTCACCGCGCTATGACCATTTCTTTTACACTTGTTGCAAAATTTGGTACAGAACCCCGAGTGATACTTTTCACACCTTTGGCATAGCTGCTTCTGATTGTTGTTGTTGTTGCGGTTATTATTGTTTTTGGGATGATTGTTGTAGTTGCTGTTGTTGTTGTTGTTATTGTTGGGCCGTTTGTTGTAGTTGCGATTGATGTTACGATTGTTGGGATAATTGTTGCGATTATTGTTGTAATTGCTGTTGTTGTTGTATTGGTGATTCTTATCACCGTTTTCCTCCCACTTTCTTTTGACTTGCTTCACATTGGCCTCTTCAGCAGTCTGTTCTTTAATTCTTTCTTCAATCTGGTTCACTAGTTTGTGAGCCATTCTACATGCCTGTTGTATGGAGGCGGGCTCGTGTGAACTTATATCTTCTTGGATTCTTTCCGGTAATCCTTTCACAAACGCGTCGATCTTCTCTTCCTCATCTTCGAATGCTCCCGGACACAATAGGCACAATTCTGTGAATCGTCTTTCGTACGTGGTAATATCAAATCCTTGGGTTCGTAACCCTCTAAGTTCTGTCTTGAGCTTATTGACCTTGGTTCTGGGACGGTACTTCTCGTTCATCAAGTGCTTGAATGCTGACCACGGTAGTGCGTATGCATCGTCTTGTCCCACTTGCTCTAGATAGGTATTCCACCATGTTAACGCAGAACCTGTGAAGGTATGCGTAGCGTACTTCACTTTGTCCTCTTCAGTACACTTACTTATGGCAAACACCGATTCGACCTTCTCGGTCCACCGTTTCAATCCGATCGGTCCTTCGGTTCCATCAAATTCCAAAGGTTTGCAGGCAGTGAATTCTTTGTAGGTGCATCCTACACGATTTCCTGTACTGCTAGATCCAAGGTTATTGTTGGTATGTAGCGCAGCCTGTACTGCGGCTATGTTTGAAGCTAGAAAAGTAAAAAATTCCTCTTCATTCATATTCACGGTGTGTCGAGTAGTCGGTGCCATTTCCTTCAAAATAGTCAAATGGAACAAGTTAATCATACAGAATATTAAGAGTAGTTAATAGTATTTCGTAGCATAATATGAACTCATTTATAAAAGCTTTTTCTTCATATTAGCGTTTTATAAGTTTAAATTCGGGTAGTACCTACCCGTTAAGTTCATACTTAGTAGCTAACATACAATTCAACTACTACAATTCTATATGAAAAACTGATTATAATAATATTTCGTGTTCAAACTTTTACACAATATTTTACAAACTTACAATACCGCTTATTTTACATATAGCATGAAATATAGCACACAATAAATTTGATACAAGATGGTTGTGAAGATAATTCTAGCTAGTACACAAGTCGTTCAGCAAAGGCAATAAAGACACGTAATTCATACGTCCAGAAACAAGTCATGCATTCTGGTTTTACTAGGATTACTTCCCATCCTTGGTCTTGTGGAACATAACCGTTATGGCCGTTGATAAGACATCGTGTTGTAATGTCGTCAAAGGGACGAGGGTTACGTAATGTCCAACAGTCCCGTAATAATCTAAAAACCTCATTTCTTACCCCAATTACTGACTCCGTCACTTGTGGAAACGTTTTGTTTAATAGTTGTATCCCGATGTTCTTGTTCTCACTTTGGTGAGAAGCGAACATTACTAATCCGTAAGCATAACATGCTTCTTTATGTTGCATGTTAGCCGCTTTTTCTAAATCACGCAGTCCAATATTCGGATATATTGAGTCAAAATAATTTCTTAACCCGTTGCGTAAAATAGCATTTGGGTTCCCCGCAATATATGCGTCAAAGTAAACACATCGTAACTTATGGGTTTCCCAATGTGATATCCCCCATCTTTCAAACGAAAGTCTCTTATAAACCAAGACATTCTTGGAACGTTCTTCGAATGTCTTACAAACTGATCTCGCCTTAAATAGTTGTGCCGAGGAATTCTGGCCGACTCTAGACAAGATTTCATCAATCATGTCTCCGGGTAGGTCTCTTAAAATATTGGGTTGTCTATCCATTTTGTGTTTTTATACTGTAAAATAGACAAGAGTTAGATTCATAAAAAAAAAATACTTATTAATACAAGCAATTTTTACATATATCATAAAGCATAAGCACACTATATTACATATATTACACCACACGAATACAACTATCTTATTCCGACTCACTTGTTTCTTCTTCTTCGGTTTTGGTTCGTTTTGCCAAGTTTCTAGGGATATATGATGTTCCCCTAATACGAGCCGTTATTTTCCACATTGGTTTAGAAAAACCTGGTGGTTTAGAGGTTCCCGGGTCATTGTTACAACTTAAGGACTTCGGGGGTTGACGATACATATAAAGTTCATCGGGATTGGAATTAGATTTCTCTATTTTTATGCCCTTTCCCTTATTATTTTCTTTTGTCTTTTTAAATTCAGTTGGGGTAATTTCTATAACATCATCGGAATTCTCGTCGGAATCCGATTCATCGGAGAATTGGTAATCCTCCCAATATTTTGCTTCCTTGGCGGAAACACCATTGACCATAATTAACCTTGGTCGGTTGGTTGAGGATTTTCTTTTACTTAACCGTTTTATTATTTCCCCCACCGGTTCTATTTCTTCATCCGGTTCCGATTCTTCTTCCGGTTCCGATTCTTCTTTCGGTTCCGACTCTTCTTCCGGTTCCTCTTCGGGAACTTGTGAATCAATCCACGAATCATTCCAATTTACATTTAACTCTTCATTATTATTAGGTGAGTCAATGGGACTTGTTATAGAGGTAGACATCTATCACATAATATCAAACGCGTTAAGAGATTAATATATCACATAATATTCACATGTTAAAAATATATAGTTTCCAACAAAATTTGTTAAGCAATCATTTTTCAAGTAAACACGGTCGAAGTCCAGACTCACTAATGCATCCTAACAAACTCGATAAGACACACTAATGCAAAATTCTGGTTCTCTAAGACCAACGCTCGGATACCAACTGAAATGTCCCGTTCTTATTGATTAAAAACGTTCCATATTAATTGATTTCGTTGCGAGGTTTTGAACTCTATATGAGACGTTTTTCAAAGACTGCATTCATTTTAAAACAAACCATAACCTTTATTTCATAGATAAAGGTTTTAAAAAGCTTTACATAGATTATCAAATAATGATAATCTAAAATATCCTGTTTACACACGACCATTACATAATGGTTTACAATACAAATATGTTACAACAAAATAAGTTTCTTGAATGCAGTTTTTACACAATATCATACAAGCATGGACTCCAAATCTCGTCCTTATTTAACTATGCGACAGCGGAAGCTCTTAATAATCACCTGAGAATAAACATGCTTAAAAACGTCAACAAAAATGTTGGTGAGTTATAGGTTTAACCTATATATATCAAATCATAATAATAGACCACAAGATTTCATATTTCAATACACATCCCATACATAGAGATAAAAATCATTCATATGGTGAACACCTGGTAACCGACATTAACAAGATGCATATATAAGAATATCCCCATCATTCCGGGACACCCTTCGGATATGATATAAATTTCGAAGTACTAAAGCATCCGGTACTTTGGATGGGGTTTGTTAGGCCCAATAGATCTATCTTTAGGATTCGCGTCAATTAGGGTGTCTGTTCCCTAATTCTTAGATTACCAGACTTAATAAAAAGGGGCATATTCGATTTCGATAATTCAACCATAGAATGTAGTTTCACGTACTTGTGTCTATTTTGTAAAACATTTATAAAACCTGCATGTATTCTCATCCCAAAAATATTAGATTTTAAAAGTGGGACTATAACTCACTTTCACAGATTTTTTTACTTCGTCGGGAAGTAAGACTTGGCCACTGGTTGATTCACGAACCTATAACAATATATACATATATATCAAAGTATGTTCAAAATATATTTACAACACTTTTAATATATTTTGATGTTTTAAGTTTATTAAGTCAGCTGTCCTCGTTAATAACCTACAACTAGTTGTCCACAGTTAGATGTACAGAAATAAATCGATAAATATTATCTTGAATCAATCCACGACCCAGTGTATACGTATCTCAGTATTGATCACAACTCAAACTATATATATTTTGGAATCAACCTCAACCCTGTATAGCTAACTCCAACATTCACATATAGAGTGTCTATGGTTGTTCCGAAATATTTATAGATGTGTCGACATGATAGGTCGAAACATTGTATACGTGTCTATGGTATCTCAAGATTGCATAATATACAATACAAGTTGATTAAGTTATGGTTGGAATAGATTTGTTACCAATTTTCACGTAGCTAAAATGAGAAAAATTATCCAATCTTGATTTACCCATAACTTCTTCATTTTAAATCCGTTTTGAGTGAATCAAATTGCTATGGTTTCATATTGAACTATATTTTATGAATCTAAACAGAAAAAGTATAGGTTTATAGTCATAAAAATAAGTTACAAGTCGTTTTTGTAAAGGTAGTCATTTCAGTCGAAAGAACGACGTCTAGATGACCATTTTAGAAAACATACTTCCACTTTGAGTTTAACCATAATTTTTGGATATAGTTTCATGTTCATAATAAAAATCATTTTCTCAGAATAACAACTTTTAAATCAAAGTTTATCATAGTTTTTAAGTAACTAACCCAAAACAGCCCGCGGTGTTACTACGACGGCGTAAGTCCGGTTTTACGGTGTTTTTCGTGTTTCCAGGTTTTAAATCATTAAGTTAGCATATCATATAGATATAGAACATGTGTTTAGTTGATTTTAAAATAAAGTTAGAAGGATTAACTTTTGTTTGCGAACAAGTTTAGAATTAACTAAACTATGTTCTAGTGATTACAAGTTTAAACCTTCGAATAAGATAGCTTTATATGTATGAATCGAATGATGTTATGAACATCATTACTACCTTAAGTTCCTTGGATAAACCTACTGGAAAAGAGAAAAATGGATCTAGCTTCAATGGATCCTTGGATGGCTCGAAGTTCTTGAAGCAGAATCATGACACGAAAACAAGTTCAAGTAAGATCATCACTTGAAATAAGATTGTTATAGTTATAGAAATTGAACCAAAGTTTGAATATGATTATTACCTTGTATTAGAATGATAACCTACTGTAAGAAACAAAGATTTCTTGAGGTTGGATGATCACCTTAAAAGAGTGGAAGTGAGCTAGCAAACTTGAAAGTATTCTTGATTTTATGTAACTAGAACTTTTGGAATTTATGAAGAATACTTAGAACTTGAAGATAGAACTTGAGAGAGATCAATTAGATGAATAAAATTGAAGAATGAAAGTGTTTGTAGGTGTTTTTGGTCGTTGGTGTATGGATTAGATATAAAGGATATGTAATTTTGTTTTCATGTAAATAAGTCATGAATGATTACTCATATTTTTGTAATTTTATGAGATATTTCATGCTAATTGCCAAATGATGGTTCCCACATGTGTTAGGTGACTCACATGGTCTGCTAAGAGCTGATCATTGGAGTGTATATACCAATAGTACATACATCTAAAAGCTGTGTATTGTACGAGTACGAATACGGGTGCATACGAGTAGAATTGTTGATGAAACTGAACGAGGATGTAATTGTAAGCATTTTTGTTAAGTAGAAGTATTTTGATAAGTGTCTTGAAGTCTTTCAAAAGTGTATGAATACATATTAAAACAATACATGTATATACATTTTAACTGAGTCGTTAAGTCATCGTTAGTCGTTACATGTAAATGTTGTTTTGAAACCTTTAGGTTAACGATCTTGTTGAATGTTGTTAACCCATTATTTATTATAAAAAATGAGATGTTAAATTGTTATATTATCATGATATTATGATATATAATATATCTCAGTATGATGTATATACAGTTAAATGTCGTTACAACGATAATCGTTACATATATGTCTCGTTTCGAAATCATTAAGTTAGTAGTCTTATTTTTACATATGTATTTCATTGTTAATACACTTAATAATATATTTACTTATCATTTAACATAATTAACCAAGTGTATCAATATCTTAATATGATTCATATGTACCTAATAAGACGTTGTTATAACGATTATCGTTATATATATCGTTTTCGAGTTTCTTAAATTAATAGTCTCATTTTTATGTATATAACTCATTGTTAAAATACCTAATGAGGTACATACTTATAGTAAAAACATGTTAACTATATATATAACCATATATATGTCATCGTATAGTTTTTACAAGTTTTAACGTTCGTGAATCACCGGTCAACTTGGGTGGTCAATTGTCTATATGAAACATATTTCAATTAATCAAGTCTTAACAAGCTTGATTGCTTAACATGTTGGAAACATTTAATCATGTAAATATCAATCTCAATTAATATATATAAACATGGAAAAGTTCGGGTCACTACACCTTTATCCCATTATGAGTTCCCTAATATTTTTAAGTGTCACATAAAAGGATAGCGTTTCACTTGTTTTCCTTGTCGATTAAGGGATTTTAAGTTTTCGTTAGTTCTAGTTTAAGAAAACGTTTATGCCATACACCAACATGCATTTAGTGTATGGTTCATTTGAAATCCATTTTCAATTCTTGTAATTTTAACCAATTACTTGATATAAACCATTTTATATATACGATCCTTATCATGTTCTTAATAACCGTTTATTAATTTCCTTTTAGCCGTTTTTAATTTAACCATTTAAATTGACGTTTTGCATGTTGTTAATAATGTTTAATTTAACCAATTAAATTGCCATTTTAGTTTGTTGTTAACTTGTGTGATTAACTTGTAGCATACAAACATACAATCCACAATCATACAATAAACAATCAAGCATGCAAAACAATATGTTCACAATCAAGCCATTTTGGTAGACATTTGTTTAGCCGAAAACAAATGCCACCGGTAAAGGGGTTATAACACAAAGTAGGAGATTTTAAATCTCCCACTTAATCTTGCATCCAAATGCTTCTTCATGTGTTCTTCAAGTCTTCATTATCTTCATCATTTTACAAAATATATCCTAATACATTTTTGTCTAAAAATGAAATTACAACCTAATCTATTTTACATACCAAATATAAAATAAATTACATAACCAAATGAATTATTACATGCCAAATGAATAAATATTATTACAAACCAATTGAATAAATATAAATCAACCATGCATGCAACTAAATACAAGGTCAAGGCTTAGATTGTGAACTTGAACATACAACCAAGTATGAACCAAATGGGAGAACCAAAACCCACTTTTTGGGACTCCATAAATTCGACCATATAATAAACCCACCCAAAACTATAAATTTTTGCATTTTACAATCATGCATGTACATAAAATGCAAAATATATAGTGAGTTTAATAATCATCTCGAAGCATATTTCAACAACTTCGGCTCTAGATACCATTGTTGGGATTTAACAAGTTACAAAATGCTTAAAACATTTTAAGAATCAAACTTTGCGGAAGCATGTAATTACCAATTTTAGACTTGTTAAACTTTAACCAATTAAAGTTAAATCCCAATTAGGATCAAGTTGTGAAACATACTTACAAACTACAAGCAAGAAAGGAGTTTATACCTATTCCAAGCTTGGTAGAGAGTGATGAAGATGATGATGAAGAATAGAGCTTCAAATGGATGAAACCTCAAGTAGTTATACCCCAAGCTAACCACCAACACCTTTGCTTTTAGTTAGGATTTAATTGTAACACTTGAATGAACTTGCAAAAAAGATTTTGATCCCTCCTTTGCCCTTGAAAGCTCACGGCAACAGCAGCATGGGAGAGCAAAAGAGTGCAGTTTTTTTGATGTATTTTGCAAGTGTATGTATCCACCAAGGAGTCAAAGTGCATGTATATGGAAATGGGAAAGTATGGCCAAGTGTTGGAATCAATAGCATGCTTTCTTACACTCCCCATGCCACCCATTAGTTTTATAAAATTAATTAGTTTAAATAAGATAAATGTTTTATAAAACTTTTATATAAAACTTCCATATATTTATAATGCACATTTTATAAACTTGCAAATATATTTATGTACATTTTATTATATAAAACCAATTTATATAAATGTGACATAAATTAATTAATTATTTAACCCATAAATAATTAATTCCATATTACATAAATTATTCCATAATTTATATATATATATATACACATCAAGTAATATTTAAGAAAACCATTTTTCTTAAAGTTCAAGTGTCGCGTATTTATTTAACAATCCAACCGTTAAAATAAATACATATAAAGTGTTGGTTAGCTTGTTATTGGGTATGACCCGACTTGGATCATAACATAGTGGCCACGTTAATTTAATATGTCTCTCGGGCATACGAAATACCTTCAAATATATATGTATACATATTTTCATAAAGATTGTAATTAAAAATTCTTTTGTACAAACTGTTAATGGTGAAAATATTTTAACGGGTAGGTAATACCCGAGGAATATTTAGATTTCACATTAATAGATTACACTGTACAAATCCGATTCAACAATCATTTACTATCCTACTTACAACCACAAATATACGTATCCATTCACCAAAGAATAACCATTTTCATTCAAATTTAATTTCATATTCGGATTTTGACCGAACAAAATCCAAGTCAAGATTTAACAGAAGACATCACTTTTAGATTCTTACATCTTTCAAAGTCATACTTTGAATTCAAAACTGTGCCAGATCCATTGGCGTGTTATTACCGAAAATAACTTTACAATACCTTTCCAAAATTAGCCAATTTTGTCACAGCTCCAGCAAATCAACTTCGACTTTCATTCGGATTAGCCTTATTATAATTTTGATATATAAGTTTGCCACTTGATTTCATCCTAAACAATCATTCGTATCTTGACGATTACAATCAGCGTTTAATCATCTAAAAACATAATTCTCTTGAAACTACCTCGGATTGATAACCTATGATTCAGATATCGTAGCATTAAATGTAGAGGAAACAGAAAGATTGTAGATGGTCTAAACGGTCAAAAGTTTGATGATAAAGAAGGGAGTGTTAGGAACGCTCGATAGAAAATTTGGTACAGAAAAATGGATTGTGCACACCATGAAGGAAACCAAGGACAAATACAAGGACCAAACCCTATATTCAAAGAATCCAGGTAATTCGGGATCCGATGAAATCTTTAGAGACAATCTTGCTCCGAAGTCATGTTAAAATCTTGGGAAAATTTTTTCTTCATCAACCCTCGAACTTAGAAATTCCAAAATATCATCAAAAATATCTTCGATATTTCTGAGGATAATTTCATGAATATTCTTGTCCAAAATTATCTACCTCTTCATGCTTTATGTATTCTATTATATTGGAAACTTCTGTAAAATCTAAGTATAAATTATGAATGAATTGGAGAAGTGTTGGGAATTGAAGCATGGGTTAGTATAATATAATGACGCCCGGCCAACGTAATTATATTACAGTAAGTCATGCTGAGTTTCTAATGAAACGTGATGATGGTTCACAGTAGATAATACCATCATCATGTGTCATGTTACATAACTCTTTCATTCTGCTTACATAATAAACATATCAAGAAAATATATTCTTGATAGTTCTATTCTCAGTGATTCTGGTAATTTGACAAATCAAATCGTGCTATTATGTTCTTTCTTGTTTAGAACATTAAGTTCATTCAAAACTCCATACTTACAAATTCTGGACCATTACTCGCTTTACAGGAGGTCGAGAAGAGAATAAAAAGGCAAAGGGCTCCAAAATATAAGAGAAAATATAAAATCCAATAACAACATGGGGGTCACAAACCGTGGATATTAATACAAATAGCAATATAAAGACTAGGGAGAATTAAAAACACAATAAGCCCAAGAGCATAGTAGATGTAGACAGATGTCTCCGGTGGTAGATGAAAAAGGAGAATGACTGATATGAAAGTCAGGATTATATCCAGAATTAAAACTGGATGAAGCATATTGACTGATGATTTGGAAATATGAATTAAAGTATAGAAAATGGGAGCGGTGGAAAATAATGGAATGGAAAAAGTTTAATTTATGATGGAAATATCAGATAGAGTAATCGAGGCAGATCACCGTAATTAATTATAGAGATCTTAATTTCCTTATTCGCCGAAAAATCAAATCTTTTAGATTTCGAAGATTTTCTTTAAATCCCTTGAATTCCGGAATTCAACCCTGACTTTGTCAAAAGTTAAGATGAATCTTTACTTTTCCTATTTCAATCTTTTGCGATAGCTTCATTCGTACGCTTCAAGTAACCGAATCGTTTAATCTATATTACTCGGTAAGGATAAAACTCTATTTATCAACTCATATTCGTCATGAAAACATTTTTATTGTAGCCATGACCACCTTACTCAAATTTCGGGATGAAATTTCTTTAACGTGTAGGTACTGTGACGACCCGGAAATTTCTGACCAAATTTAAACTTGATCTTTATATGTTTCCGACACGATAAGCAAAGTCTGTAATGTTGAGTCTCAAAATTTTGAACTGTTGTCATGAAATCATTTGACCTTCAACCATTTTCGACGATTCACGAACAATAGTTATATATATATATACATATACATATATATATATATATATATACATATATATATATATATATATATATATATACATATATATATATTTATATATATATATAATAACTTGAAAACGTTAATAAAGTATTAAACATATAATGTTATACTTATTTGTTTCAATATAGATATTTAATATATTTATCTACCTAATAAAACATATCACTAAAACATATTTATAATAAATACCTATTCCCATGATCTAATAATTAAGTACTATGAATTACTAATTATATCACAAATTACTTCCTAACACACGTTTAATTATCTATTATTTTAACCCTTACTAACTATGAAATGAAATGGGATACACCACCATCCTCATAGATTTCCACTATCCTTGATATTTATTAATTAATTAATAATTAATAAAACAACTTTTGACTAAATCAAATTTTAGAACATGGCCACGTCCTTTTTTTATCCATTTAAATGCATGTTTTATTTAACTTATTTACATTGAGCATGTTGATTGCTTAAACCCGTGCTTGTTAAAAAGTGGGAATTAATTGACATAGATTATTGTTTTGGTTGGCTTAATATCTTGACTTATATATCTACGTGTATATCCATGATAGATATTACACCACAAATCACCAACTACTATACATGCTATTGTTCAATCAGTCCCCACCATCCCATTTAATCATGAGACTCGAAAAACCAATATATTCTATTCTTGTTTTCTTGTGCATTGTTCGTCTGATTTATACATCAATTATCTATCATCAACATGTGGGGTTTTATATTTCTTTTATTATTTGCTTTACTGGAGTAAAATTTTTATATATAGCATACACATACATGCATGATATCACACTCATCAAAACACTGATTTATGTTACTGCTGCCTTTTTGCAATCACTCTTTACAAGCATGTTCTGTTGCTACGTACTTATTTGTTTTTATTCCTACTGAATAATAATTCGATTGCTACTGCTATTAGATTCCTCTTTCCAACCAAGAACCATTATCATCCTTTTGTTCAACAAACCCACCTGCGGTTCTCAATTGATGCTACTGCCGTAAGCCTAAGATCACAAAACCATGTACCAACACAAACTATATCATTGAACAACCCTTTAAAGTTAACCAAATTGCTTGCTATGTTTCCTGCTTATGTTTTCGAACACCACAACCTTCATCAAAAATCCATCACCACTTCACTTCACCCCCGCCATCACAATCGACGGCTACCATCCAACACCATGGCAAACCACCATCTCTCTCTCTCTATCTCTCCAAATCACGATCGTGAATCACCATTCTTAAATTCTTGGTTTTTCTTCTTGAAACCTAAATCACCATCAACATCCATCACTCTTTCATTGTTGAACCGCCACCCTCTTTGAACCATATCACCACCACTACAATCTTTGGCCACCATCACCTTCACCTTAAACCACCATACGATCACCACCTCCACCCTTTCGCCATCAACTGTCACCTTCATAAACCCATGAAACAATCACCCACATGATCCACCATTTTATCTATCTCTCTCTCTTAAACTTATTCTTCGATCAAATTGTCATCAAACACCATCATTTATATAACTAATATGCTGTTGCATATGTATTCTCACTTTTGATTATGTTCAAAGATCAACCACCAATACCACCACCTAAGAAAAACCACCCTCACCATCATTAACATTTTTGACCCGCAAACTCAACACCACCATCAACTAAAAGTTATTACGGCTTTGCTACTGATTTACTTCTGTTCCGAACAGCTCCCTTTCAATATGATATCTCACTTATTTTTTTTAAACGAAAGCATGACTCTTCTTACCACCAAAATTGAGCACGGTTGAGAATTTAATCCTACTACAACCTACAATTTTTTTTCTTCTGTTTACAGCTGCTAAATAGCAGCGGATGCTGCTACCATGTTTATGTATCTTGTTTCCCTTATTGATCAATGCTATGATGTAGAAATCCCGTTATTTTTTTCTCTGTCCAAAACACTGAAGGATGCCATTACCTCGTTTCCTTTTTATTTCCAAACAATTGATGGACAAATGATAGTGGTAATACTTTTGCTTATTCTATAGTTAATGGGATATACAGCTGTTAATTTTGTTTCCTAATTCATGTATCTTGCTACTGTAAACTGTAACAAAACAAATGCTCTTAGCTTGGGCCGTATTATTTTCCTTTGGGCTGTTAAGATTATGTTCTTTTTGGGCTGAGAAGCTTATTAAATTATCTGGCCATAATTCTATTAGTTAGGCTGTCTAGTTGGGCCGAGTATTTTTGTTGGGCCGAGATGCAGTTGGGGTTTCTATTGGACCGAAGGGAGGACAAGGAAGATGTATGCAATAATGGTAGATGATACATGATGTTAGACGATGACTTGATAATCATGGAACCGTGAAATATTGATGATAACGAGTATTAAATAGATGATATATGTTGGTATAGTTGATGAAACAGAAATAATAAAATGTGCATGATAATATAAAAAATAATAAATGATGGTGAGGTGAATATAGGATGATCATGATAGTTATGATGATGGTAATATGGTTAATGATTATAGTACGGGCAAGGTTGTGATGATAATCTTATAATGATCGAGAAGATGATTGTGCTATAAAGTTAAGGATGATGATGATGAAGATGTTAATTAAATGGGTTCTTTAAAAAGAAAACTGAATTGTGGGTTAAAACAATTTGATCCGTATTATATTAGGAAATCACAAATGGAATAATGGTTAAGGATATTATCGGGTTAGCGGGACGTCGCGGGTTCAAACCCGGACTTGGGCATTTTTTTAAGGACTACTTCATTGAGGTAGTTTACTTATTACTCATTTTTATTATTATTATTATTGTTATTATTATCTTATTATTATTATCATTACCATATTTATTATTATTACTATTATTATTCTTATTAAGTATTAAGTATATTTATAAAAATAATTATTTTCATTATCGTTATTATTAAATTTATCACTTTATTTAAAAACTACTATGGTTATTTTAAATATCATTATTATTATTATCATTACTATTTTTATTAACAATATTTTTATTATCATTATTATTATTTTTAACATTATTATTACTATTATTATTAATATTATAAGATAACACAACTTTTTATGTATTATTATTAATATTATTGTACCAAATAACAATTAGTTACGTAAAACTATATTTAATACATATGATATACTAAACTAACAAGTATATTCCTAATATCAATATATAAACTTATTTGATTAGTATTATATGTTTTAATATATATGAATGATATAGGTTCGTGAATCTGAGGCCAACCCTACACTTGTTTAATGTCGTCATATGTATTTTTACTACAAAATATAGTATGGTGAGTTTCATTTGCCCTTTTTACTCTTTACGTTTTTGGGCTGAGAATACATGCAAATTCTTTATTAACTGTTTTACAAAAATTATATGCGTGAGTTCATTTGAATCCCTTTTACTCTTTACGTTTTTG
The DNA here is from genome assembly GCF_046630445.1 of Rutidosis leptorrhynchoides. NCBI lineage: Eukaryota > Viridiplantae > Streptophyta > Magnoliopsida > Asterales > Asteraceae > Rutidosis > Rutidosis leptorrhynchoides. The sequence goes on along the minus strand of NC_092333.1, from coordinate 660,157,878 downwards.
GGCTGAGAATACATGCAAATTCTTTATTAACTGTTTTACAATATTTATATGCGTGAGTTCATTTGAATCCCTTTTACTCTTTACGTTTTTGGGCTGAGAATACATGCGCTGCTTTTATAAATGTTTTACGATATAGACCCAAGTAATCAAAACTACATTCTATGGTTGAATTATCGAAGTCGAATATGCCCCTTTTTATTAAGTCTGGTAATCTAAGAATTAGGGAACAGACACCCTAATTGACGCGAATCCTAAAGATAGATCTATCGGGCCCAACAAGCCCCATCCAAAGTACTGGATGCTTTAGTACTTCGAAATTTATATCATGTCCGAAGAAGGATCCCGGAATGATGGGGATATTCTTATATGCATATTGTTAATGTCGGTTACCAGGTGTTCAATCCATGTGAATGATTATTTTGGTCTCTATGCATGGGACGTATATTTATGAGAAATGAAAATATTGTGGTCTATTAAAATGATGGAAATGATTATTTATGTTAAACTAATGAACTCACCAACCTTTTGGTTGACACTTTAAAGCATGTTTATTCTCAGGTATGAAAGAAACCTTCCGCTGTGCGTTTGCTCACTTACATGGAGTCGTTTATGGCATATAGAAGTCAGTTCATCGCGATGGTACCAGATGTTATTGCATTCGTTCAGGAAGATTTTGGACGGGGTATGACATGATTGGCCCAAAGACATGAAGGTTTTATAGTTCAATACATACCTGAAAGTCTTTAGAGATTGTAAGAAGCTTTATTCGTACGATAGAGATTTGTATGCTGTAGTTTACGTATGAGTAAACAAGTGAACATATATGTATTTAGGGTTTATGAGCTATGTATTTATAGGCTCATGAATTAGGGTTTCGGTAGAATCTCTTCCCTAATTAAATGCAATCTTATCCCAACTAACATTCGTTATTTAAGGAAGAGAATCCGAATTGATTATACCGTACATTCTTCTAGAATGTACTGGTGAAAGGACCCGTTCATATACATTATAAACGATTCACAATAGTTGATTACATCGCGAGGTATTTGACCTCTATATGATACGTTTTACAAACATTGCATTCGTTTTTAAAAGACAAACTTTCTTTACATCAAAAATTGATGGCATGCATACCATTTCATATTACATACAACTATAATTGACTTAATATTAATCTTGATGAACTCAACGACTCGAATGCAACGTCTTTCAAAGTATGTCATGAATGACTCCAGGTAATATCCTTAAAATGAGCTAATGCACAGCGGAAGATTTCTTTAATACCTGAGAATAAACATGCTTAAAAGTGTCAACCAAAAGGTTGGTGAGTTCATAGGTTTATCGTATCAATCATTTCAATATATTAATAGACCACAAGATTTCTGTTTATAAATATATGTACACTCGCAAATATATAAAAGTATTCTATAAGTTGTAGGCACCCGGTAACAAGCCTTAACGTTCATGTTTTACCCTCTGAAGTACACCAGATCAGGTGTGTTTAAAATAACCTCGAAGTACTAAAGCATCCCATAGTCAGGATGGGGTTTGTCAGGCCCAATAGATCTATCTTTAGGATTCGCGCCTACCGTACATAGACAAGTAGTTTAATGTTACCAAGCTAAGGGTATATTTCTGGTTTAAACCCACATAGAATTAGTTTTAGTACTTGTGCCTATTTCGTAAAACATTTATAAAACAGCGCATGTATTCTCAGCCCAAAAATATATATAAAAAGGGAGTAATGAAGCTCACAATACTGTATTTCGTAGCAATTATGTATATGACGGCACTGAACAAGTGCAGCGTTTGTCTCGGATTCACGAACGTATCAATATTGTGATTCAATATTGCAGGAAAGTACGTAGACGCAACAAAAATGATAAACATTAGGTTGACCTCACGAGCAATACCCTCGATCAATACCCATAACCTCCATAGCTATAACCCATAATTTCCTTAGCTCTATCCCGTTTGAAAACTTATTTTGAAATCGTCAGAATATAACTCCGTCGTAGTATTATATGTGAAATGTCCCGTTCTTATTGATTAAAAATGTTCCATATTAATTGATTTCGTTGCGAGGTTTTGACCTCTATATGAGACGTTTTTCAAAGACTGCATTCATTTTAAAACAAACCATAACCTTTATTTCATCAATAAAGGTTTAAAAAGCTTTACGTAGATTATCAAATAATGATAATCTAAAATATCCTGTTTACACACGACCATTATGAAATGTCCCGTTCTTATTGATTAAAAACGTTCCATATTAATTGATTTCGTTGCGAGGTTTTGACCTCTATATGAGACGTTTTTCAAAGACTGCATTCATTTTAAAACAAACCATAACCTTTATTTCATCAATAAAGGTTTAAAAGTTTTACGTAGATTATCAAATAATGATAATCTAAAATATCCTGTTTACACACGACCATTACATAATGGTTTACAATACAAATATGTTACAACAAAATAAGTTTCTTGAATGCAGTTTTTACACAATATCATACAAGCATGGACTCCAAATCTCGTCCTTATTTAAGTATGCGACAGCGGAAGCTCTTAATAATCACCTGAGAATAAACATGCTTTAAAACGTCAACAAAAATGTTGGTGAGTTATAGGTTTAACCTATATATATCAAATCATAATAATAGACCACAAGATTTCATATTTCAATACACATCCCATACATAGAGATAAAAATCATTCATATGGTGAACACCTGGTAACCGACATTAACAAGATGCATATATAAGAATATCCCCATCATTCCGGGACACCCTTCGGATATGATATAAATTTCGAAGTACTAAAGCATCCGGTACTTTGGATGGGGTTTGTTAAGCCCAATAGATCTATCTTTAGGATTCGCGTCAATTAGGGTGTCTGTTCCCTAATTCTTAGATTACCAGACTTAATAAAAAGGGGCATATTCGATTTCGATAATTCAACCATAGAATGTAGTTTCACGTACTTGTGTCTACTTTGTAAATCATTTATAAAACCTGCATGTATTCTCATCCCAAAAATATTAGATTTTAAAAGTGGGACTATAACTCACTTTCACAGATTTTTACTTCGTCGAGAAGTAAGACTTGGCCACTGTTGATTCACGAACCTATAACAATATATACATATATATTAAAGTATGTTTAAAATATATTTACAACACTTTTAATATATTTTGATGTTTTAAGTTTATTAAGTCAGCTGTCCTCGTTAGTAACCTACAACTAGTTGTCCACAGTTAGATGTACAGAAATAAATCAATAAATATTATCTTGAATCAATCCACGACCCAGTGTATACGTATCTCAGTATTGATCACAACTCAAACTATATATATTTTGGAATCAACCTCAACCCTGTATAGCTAACTCCAACATTCACATATAGAGTGTCTATGGTTGTTCCGAAATATATATAGATGTGTCGACATGATAGGTCGAAACATTGTATACGTGTCTATGGTATCTCAAGATTACATAATATACAATACAAGTTGATTAAGTTATGGTTGGAATAGATTTGTTACCAATTTTCACGTAGCTAAAATGAGAAAAATTATCCAATCTTGTTTTACCCATAACTTCTTCATTTTAAATCCGTTTTGAATGAATCAAATTGCTATGGTTTCATATTGAACTGTATTTTATGAATCTAAACAGAAAAAGTATAGGTTTATAGTCGGAAAAATAAGTTACAAGTCGTTTTTGTAAAGGTAGTCATTTCAGTCGAAAGAACGACGTCTAGATGACCATTTTAGAAAACATACTTCCACTTTGAGTTTAACCAAAATTTTTGGATATAGTTTCATGTTCATAATAAAAATCATGTTCTCAGAATAACAACTTTTAAATCAAAGTTTATCATAGTTTTTAATTAACTAACCCAAAACAGCCCGCGGTGTTACTACGACGGCGTAAATCGTGTTTTACGGTGTTTTTCGTGTTTCCAGGTTTTAAATCATTAAGTTAGCATATCATATAGATATAGAACATGTGTTTAGTTAATTTTAAAAGTCAAGTTAGAAGGATTAACTTTTGTTTGCGAACAAGTTTAGAATTAACTAAACTATGTTCTAGTGATTACGAGTTTAAACCTTCGAATAAGATAGTTTTATATATATGAATCGAATGATGTTATGAACATCATTACTACCTCAAGTTTAGTAGGTAAACCTACTGGAAGTGACAAGAAATGATCTAGCTTCAAAGGATCTTGGATGGCTTGAAAGTTCTTGAAGTAGGATCATGACACAAAAACAAGTTCAAGTAAGATTTTTGCTCGAATTAAGATAGTTTATAGTTATAGAAATTGAATCAAAGTTTGAATATGAATATTACCTTGAATAAGAAAGATAACCTACTGTATATAACAAAGGTTTCTTGATCTTAGATGATTACTTGGAATGGATTAGAAAGCTTGGAAGTAAATTAGTAAACTTGAAGGGATTTTTGAAGTATTCTTGAAGTGTTCTTCCTATGATGATTATAGCTTGATTCTTGAAGTGATTTTTGATGAAGATGATGATTAACTACTGGAAAAATACGTTCATAATAGTGTGGGTGTGTTGAGAGAGAATTAGAAAGAGATTTGGAAGTGAAATGGAGTGAATGATGAGTGTTAATTGGTGAGTGGTGAGTGGGGTTAAAAGGAGTTCTAGTTAGTTGACTAGCTCATGGTAGAAGTTAAAATTGATTAGTCATACATGACATAATCAAGAGTGGAATCCCATGCTAGTTCCTATTGGTATATACCCATAGTAAGTACGTTTTGAAGCTGTGTATAATACGGGTAAGAATACGACTAGAATTCTTGATGAAAGAAAAGAATGGGAAAGTAACTGTAACCATTTTCGTTAAGTATGAGTGTTTTGATATATGTCTTGAAGTCTTCCAAAAGTATTTTAATACATCTAAATACACTACATGTATATACATTTTAACGGAGTCGTTAAGTCATCGTTAGTCGTTACATGTAAGTGTTGTTTTGAAACCTTTAAGTTAACGATCTCAATTAATGTTGTTAACCCATTGTTTATTATATCTAATGAGATGTTAAATTATTATAATATCATGATATTATGATATATTAATATATCTTAATATGATATATATACATTTAAATGTCGTTACAACGATAATCGTTACATATATGTCTCGTTTCGAAATCCTTAAGTTAGTAGTCTTGTTTATATGAATATAACTCATTGTTAATATACTTATGGAGATACTTACTTATCATAATCTCATGTTAACCATATGTATATCCATATATATATCGTCAAGTCGTTTTTACAAGTTTTAACGTTCGTGAATCGCCGGTCAACTTGGGTGGTCAATTGTCTATATGAAACATATTTCAATTAATCAAGTCTTAACAAGTTTGATTGCTTAACATGTTGGAAACATTTAATCATGTAAATATCAATCTCAATTAATATATATAAACATGGAAAAGTTCGGGTCACTACAGTACCTACCCGTTAAATAAATTTCGTCCCGAAATTTTAAGCTGTTGAAGGTGTTGACGAATCTTCTGGAAATAGATGCGGGTATTTCTTCTTCATCTGATCTTCACGCTCCCAGGTGAACTCGGGTCCTCTACGAGCATTCCATCGAACCTTAACAATTGGTATCTTGTTTTGCTTAAGTCTTTTAACCTCACGATCCATTATTTCGACGGGTTCTTCGATGAATTGGAGTTTTTCATTGATTTGGATTTCATCTAACGGAATAGTGAGATCTTCTTTAGCAAAACATTTCTTCAAATTCGAGACGTGGAAAGTGTTATGTACAGCTGCGAGTTGTTGTGGTAACTCAAGTCGGTAAGCTACTGGTCCGACACGATCAATAATCTTGAATGGTCCAATATACCTTGGATTTAATTTCCCTCGTTTACCAAATCGAACAACGCCTTTCCAAGGTGCAACTTTAAGCATGACCATCTCTCCCATTTCAAATTCTATATCTTTTCTTTTAATGTCAGCGTAGCTCTTTTGTCGACTTTGGGCGGTTTTCAACCGTTGTTGAATTTGGATGATCTTCTCGGTAGTTTCTTGTATAATCTCCGGACCTGTAATCTGTCTATCCCCCACTTCACTCCAACAAATCGGAGACCTGCACTTTCTACCATAAAGTGCTTCAAACGGCGCCATCTCAATGCTTGAATGGTAGCTGTTGTTGTAGGAAAATTCTGCTAACGGTAGATGTCGATCCCAACTGTTTCCGAAATCAATAACACATGCTCGTAGCATGTCTTCAAGAGTTTGTATCGTCCTTTCACTCTGCCCATCAGTTTGTGGATGATAGGCAGTACTCATGTCTAGACGAGTTCCTAATGCTTGCTGTATTGTCTGCCAGAATCTTGAAATAAATCTGCCATCCCTATCAGAGATAATAGAGATTGGTATTCCATGTCTGGAGACGACTTCCTTCAAATATAGTCGTGCTAACTTCTCCATCTTGTCATCTTCTCTTATTGGCAGAAAGTGTGCTGATTTGGTGAGACGATCAACTATTACCCAAATAGTATCAAAACCACTTGCAGTCCTTGGCAATTTAGTGATGAAATCCATGGTAATGTTTTCCCATTTCCATTCTGGGATTTCGGGTTGTTGAAGTAGACCTGATGGTTTCTGATGCTCAGCTTTGACCTTAGAACACGTCAAACATTCTCCTACGTATTTAGCAACATCGGCTTTCATACCCGGCCACCAAAAATGTTTCTTGAGATCCTTGTACATCTTCCCCGTTCCAGGATGTATTGAGTATCTGGTTTTATGAGCTTCTCTAAGTACCATTTCTCTCATATCTCCAAATTTTGGTACCCAAATCCGTTCAGCCCTATACCGGGTTCCGTCTTCCCGAATATTAAGATGCTTCTCCGATCCTTTGGGTATTTCATCCTTTAAATTTCCCTCTTTTAAAACTCCTTGTTGCGCCTCCTTTATTTGAGTAGTAATGTTATTATGAATCATTATATTCATAGATTTTACTCGAATGGGTTCTCTATCCTTCCTGCTCAAGGCATCGGCTACCACATTTGCCTTCCCCGGGTGGTAACGAATCTCAAAATCGTAATCATTCAATAATTCAATCCACCTACGCTGCCTCATATTCAGTTGTTTCTGATTAAATATGTGTTGAAGACTTTTGTGGTCGGTATATATAATACTTTTGACCCCATATAAGTAGTGCCTCCAAGTCTTTAATGCAAAAACAACCGCGCCTAATTCCAAATCATGCGTCGTATAATTTTGTTCGTGAATCTTCAATTGTCTAGACGCATAAGCAATCACCTTCGTTCGTTGCATTAATACACAACCGAGACCTTGCTTTGATGCGTCACAATAAATCACAAAATCATCATTCCCTTCAGGCAATGACAATATAGGTGCCGTAGTTAGCTTTTTCTTCAATAACTGAAACGCTTTCTCTTGTTCATCATTCCATTCAAATTTCTTCCCTTTATGCGTTAATGCAGTCAAGGGTTTTGCTATTCTGGAAAAGTCTTGGATGAACCTTCTGTAGTAACCAGCTAGTCCTAAAAACTGGCGTATGTGTTTCGGAGTTTTCGGGGTTTCCCACTTTTCAACAGTTTCTATCTTTGCCGGATCCACCTTAATACCTTCTTTGTTCACTATGTGACCGAGGAATTGAACTTCTTCCAACCAAAATGCACACTTTGAAAACTTAGCGTACAATTCTTCCTTCCTCAATACTTCTAACACCTTTCTCAAATGTTCACCGTGTTCTTGGTCATTCTTTGAGTAAATAAGTATGTCATCAATGAAAACAATGACAAACTTGTCAAGGTATGGTCCACACACTCGGTTCATAAGGTCCATGAACACAGCTGGTGCATTAGTTAAACCAAACGGCATGACCATAAACTCGTAATGACCGTAACGTGTTCTGAAAGCAGTCTTTGGAATATCATCTTCTTTCACCCGCATTTGATGATACCCGGAACGTAAGTCAATCTTTGAATAAACAGACGAGCCTTGTAGTTGATCAAATAAGTCGTCGATTCTCGGTAGTGGGTAGCGGTTCTTGATGGTAAGTTTGTTCAACTCTCGGTAGTCGATACACAACCTGAATGTACCATCTTTCTTCTTGACAAACAAAACAGGAGCTCCCCACGGTGATGTGCTTGGTCGAATGAAACCACGCTCTAAAAGTTCTTGTAATTGGCTTTGCAGTTCTTTCATCTCGCTGGGTGCGAGTCTGTAAGGAGCACGAGCTATTGGTGCAGCTCCTGGTACAAGATCTATTTGAAATTCAACGGATCGATGTGGGGGTAATCCCGGTAATTCTTTCGGAAATACATCGGGAAATTCTTTTGCAATGGGAACATCATTGATGCTCTTTTCTTCAGTTTGTACTTTCTCGACGTGTGCTAGAACAGCATAGCAACCTTTTCTTATTAGTTTTTGTGCCTTCAAATTACTAATAAGATGTAGCTTCGTGTTGCCCTTTTCTCCGTACACCATTAAGGGTTTTCCTTTTTCTCGTATAATGCGAATTGCATTTTTGTAACAAACGATCTCCGCTTTCACTTCTTTCAACCAGTCCATACCGATTATCACATCAAAACTCCCTAACTCTACTGGTATCAAATCAATCTTAAATGTTTCGCTAACCAGTTTAATTTCTCGATTCCGACATATATTATCTGCTGAAATTAATTTACCATTTGCTAATTCGAGTAAAAATTTACTATCCAAAGGCGTCAATGGACAACTTAATTTAGCACAAAAATCTCTACTCATATAGCTTCTATCCGCACCCGAATCAAATAAAACGTAAGCAGATTTATTGTCAATAAGAAACGTACCCGTAACAAGCTCCGGGTCTTCCTGTGCCTCTGCCGCATTAATATTGAAAACTCTTCCACGGCCTTGTCCATTCGTGTTCTCCTGGTTCGGGCAATTTCTAATAATGTGGCCCGGTTTTCCACATTTATAACAAACTACATTGGCATAACTTGCTCCGACACTACTTGCTCCACCATTACTCGTTCCGACACCATTTGTTCCTTTCGTTCTATTAACCCCTGGTCCGTAGACCTCACACTTCGCCGCGCTATGACCATTTCTTTTACACTTGTTGCAAAATTTGGTGCAGAACCCCGAGTGATTCTTTTCACACCTTTGGCATAGCTGCTTCTGATTGTTGTTGTTGTTGCGGTTATTATTGTTGTTAAGATGATTGTTGTGGTTGCTGTTGTTGTTGTTGTTGTTGTTGGGCCGTTTGTTGTAGTTGCGATTGATGTTGCGATTGTTAGGATAGTTGTTGCGATTATTGTTATAATTGCTGTTGTTATTGTATTGGTGATTCTTATCACCGTTTTCCTCCCACTTTCTTTTGACTTGCTTCACATTGGCCTCTTCAGCAGTCTGTTCTTTAATTCTTTCTTCAATCTGGTTCACTAGTTTGTGAGCCATTCTACATGCCTGTTGTATGGAGGCGGGCTCGTGTGAACTTATATCTTCTTGGATTCTTTCTGGTAATCCTTTCACAAACGCGTCGATCTTCTCTTCCTCATCTTCGAATGCTCCCGGACACAATAGGCACAATTCTGTGAATCGTCTTTCATACGTGGTAATATCAAATCCTTGGGTTCGTAACCCTCTAAGTTCTGTCTTGAGCTTATTGACCTCGGTTCTGGGACGGTACTTCTCGTTCATCAAGTGCTTGAATGCTGACCACGGTAGTGCGTACGCATCATCTTGTCCCACTTGCTCTAGATAGGTATTCCACCATGTTAACGCAGAACCTGTAAAGGTATGCGTAGCGTACTTCACTTTGTCCTCTTCAGTACACTTACTTATGGCAAACACCGATTCGACCTTCTCGGTCCACCGTTTCAATCCGATCGGTCCTTCGGTTCCATCAAATTCCAAAGGTTTGCAGGCAGTGAATTCTTTGTAGGTGCATCCTACACGATTTCCTGTACTGCCAGATCCAAGGTTATTGTTGGTATGTAGCGCAGCCTGTACTGCGGCTATGTTTGAAGCTAGAAAAGTACGGAATTCCTCTTCATTCATATTCACGGTGTGTCGAGTAGTCGGTGCCATTTCCTTCAAAATAGTTAAATGGAACAAGTTAATCATACAGAATATTAAGAGTAGTTAATAGTATTTCGTAGCATAATATGAACTCATTTATAAAAGCTTTTTCTTCATATTAGCGTTTTATAAGTTTAAATTTCGGGTAGTACCTACCCGTTAAGTTCATACTTAGTAGCTAATATACAATTCAACTACTACAATTCTATATGAAAAACTGATTGTAATAATATTTCGCGTTCAAACTTTTATACAATATTTTACAAACTTACAATACCGCTTATTTTACATAAAGCATGAAATATAGCACACAATAACTTTGATACAAGATAGTTGTGAAGACAATTCTAGCTAGTACACAAGTCGTTCAGCAAAGGCAATAAAGACACGTAATTCATACGTCCAGAAACAAGTCATGCATTCTGGTTTTACTAGGACTACTTCCCATCCTTGGTCTTGTGCAACATAACCGTTATGGCCATTGATAAGACAGCGTGTTGTAACGTCATCAAAGGGACGAGGGTTACGTAATGTCCAACAGTCCCGTAATAATCTAAAAACCTCATTTCTTACCCCAATTACCGACTCCGTCACTTGTGGAAACGTTTTGTTTAATAGTTGTAGCCCGATGTTCTTGTTCTCACTTTGGTGAGAAGCGAACATTACTAATCCGTAAGCATAACATGCTTCTTTATGTTGCATGTTAGCCGCTTTTTCTAAATCACGAAGTCCAATATTCGGATATATTGAGTCAAAATAATTTCTTAACCCGTTGCGTAAAATAGCATTTGGGTTCCCCGCAATATATGCGTCAAAGTAAACACATCGTAACTTATGGGTTTCCCAATGTGATATCCCCCATCTTTCAAACGAAAGTCTCTTATAAACCAAGACATTCTTGGAACGTTCTTCGAATGTCTTACAAACTGATCTCGCCTTAAATAGTTGTGCCGAAGAATTCTGGCCGACTCTAGACAAGATTTCATCAATCATGTCTCCGGGTAGGTCTCTTAAAATATTGGGTTGTCTATCCATTTTGTGTTTTTAAACTGTAAAATAGACAAGAGTTAGATTCATAAAAAAAATACTTATTAATACAAGCAATTTTTACATATATCATAAAGCATAAGAACACTATATTCCATATATTACACCACACGAATACAACTATCTTATTCCGACTCGCTCGTTTCTTCTTCTTCGATTTTGGTTCGTTTTGCCAAGTTTCTAGGGATATATGATGTTCCCCTAATACGAGCCGTCGTTGTCCACATTGGTTTAGAAAAACCTGGTGGTTTAGAGGTTCCCGGGTCATTGTTACAACTTAAGGACTTCGGGGGTTGACGATACATATAAAGTTCATCGGGGTTGGAATTAGATTTCTCTATTTTTATGCCCTTTCCCTTATTATTTTCTTTTGCCTTTTTAAATTCAGTTGGGGTAATTTCTATAACATCATCGGAATTCTCGTCGGAATCCGATTCATCTGAGAATTGGTAATCCTCCCAATATTTTGCTTCCTTGGCGGAAACACCATTGACCATAATTAACTTTGGTCGGTTGGTTGAGGATTTTCTTTTACTTAACCGTTTTATTATTTCCCCCACCGGTTCTATTTCTTCATCCGGTTCCGATTCTTCTTCCGATTCCGATTCTTCTTCTGGTTCCGACTCTTCTTCCGGTTCCTCTTCGGGAACTTGTGAATCAGTCCACGAATCATTCCAATTTACATTTGACTCTTCATTATTATTAGGTGAGTCAATGGGACTTGTTCTAGAGGTAGACATCTATCACATAATATCAAACGCGTTAAGAGATTAATATATCACATAATATTCACATGTTAAAAATATATAGTTTCCAACAAAATTTGTTAAGCAATCATTTTTCAAGTAAACACGGTCGAAGTCCAGACTCACTAATGCATCCTAACAAACTACATAAGACACACTAATGCAAAATTCTGGTTCTCTAAGACCAACGCTCTGATACCAACTGAAATGTCCCGTTCTTATTGATTAAAAACGTTCCATATTAATTGATTTCGTTGCGAGGTTTTGACCTCTATATGAGACGTTTTTCAAAGACTGCATTCATTTTAAAACAAACCATAACCTTTATTTCATCAATAAAGGTTTAAAAGTTTTACGTAGATTATCAAATAATGATAATCTAAAATATCCTGTTTACACACGACCATTACATAATGGTTTACAATACAAATATGTTACAACAAAATAAGTTTCTTGAATGCAGTTTTTACACAATATCATACAAGCATGGACTCCAAATCTCGTCCTTATTTAAGTATGCGACAGCGGAAGCTCTTAATAATCACCTGAGAATAAACATGCTTTAAAACGTCAACAAAAATGTTGGTGAGTTATAGGTTTAACCTATATATATCAAATCATAATAATAGACCACAAGATTTCATATTTCAATACACATCCCATACATAGAGATAAAAATCATTCATATGGTGAACACCTGGTAACCGACATTAACAAGATGCATATATAAGAATATCCCCATCATTCCGGGACACCCTTCGGATATGATATAAATTTCGAAGTACTAAAGCATCCGGTACTTTGGATGGGGTTTGTTAAGCCCAATAGATCTATCTTTAGGATTCGCGTCAATTAGGGTGTCTGTTCCCTAATTCTTAGATTACCAGACTTAATAAAAAGGGGCATATTCGATTTCGATAATTCAACCATAGAATGTAGTTTCACGTACTTGTGTCTACTTTGTAAATCATTTATAAAACCTGCATGTATTCTCATCCCAAAAATATTAGATTTTAAAAGTGGGACTATAACTCACTTTCACAGATTTTTACTTCGTCGAGAAGTAAGACTTGGCCACTGTTGATTCACGAACCTATAACAATATATACATATATATTAAAGTATGTTCAAAATATATTTACAACACTTTTAATATATTTTGATGTTTTAAGTTTATTAAGTCAGCTGTCCTCGTTAGTAACCTACAACTAGTTGTCCACAGTTAGATGTACAGAAATAAATCAATAAATATTATCTTGAATCAATCCACGACCCAGTGTATACGTATCTCAGTATTGATCACAACTCAAACTATATATATTTTGGAATCAACCTCAACCCTGTATAGCTAACTCCAACATTCACATATAGAGTGTCTATGGTTGTTCCGAAATATATATAGATGTGTCGACATGATAGGTCGAAACATTGTATACGTGTCTATGGTATCTCAAGATTACATAATATACAATACAAGTTGATTAAGTTATGGTTGGAATAGATTTGTTACCAATTTTCACGTAGCTAAAATGAGAAAAATTATCCAATCTTGTTTTACCCATAACTTCTTCATTTTAAATCCGTTTTGAATGAATCAAATTGCTATGGTTTCATATTGAACTGTATTTTATGAATCTAAACAGAAAAAGTATAGGTTTATAGTCGGAAAAATAAGTTACAAGTCGTTTTTGTAAAGGTAGTCATTTCAGTCGAAAGAACGACGTCTAGATGACCATTTTAGAAAACATACTTCCACTTTGAGTTTAACCAAAATTTTTGGATATAGTTTCATGTTCATAATAAAAATCATGTTCTCAGAATAACAACTTTTAAATCAAAGTTTATCATAGTTTTTAATTAACTAACCCAAAACAGCCCGCGGTGTTACTACGACGGCGTAAATCGTGTTTTACGGTGTTTTTCGTGTTTCCAGGTTTTAAATCATTAAGTTAGCATATCATATAGATATAGAACATGTGTTTAGTTAATTTTAAAAGTCAAGTTAGAAGGATTAACTTTTGTTTGCGAACAAGTTTAGAATTAACTAAACTATGTTCTAGTGATTACGAGTTTAAACCTTCGAATAAGATAGTTTTATATATATGAATCGAATGATGTTATGAACATCATTACTACCTCAAGTTTAGTAGGTAAACCTACTGGAAGTGACAAGAAATGATCTAGCTTCAAAGGATCTTGGATGGCTTGAAAGTTCTTGAAGTAGGATCATGACACAAAAACAAGTTCAAGTAAGATTTTTGCTCGAATTAAGATAGTTTATAGTTATAGAAATTGAATCAAAGTTTGAATATGAATATTACCTTGAATAAGAAAGATAACCTACTGTATATAACAAAGGTTTCTTGATCTTAGATGATTACTTGGAATGGATTAGAAAGCTTGGAAGTAAATTAGTAAACTTGAAGGGATTTTTGAAGTATTCTTGAAGTGTTCTTCCTATGATGATTATAGCTTGATTCTTGAAGTGATTTTTGATGAAGATGATGATTAACTACTGGAAAAATACGTTCATAATAGTGTGGGTGTGTTGAGAGAGAATTAGAAAGAGATTTGGAAGTGAAATGGAGTGAATGATGAGTGTTAATTGGTGAGTGGTGAGTGGGGTTAAAAGGAGTTCTAGTTAGTTGACTAGCTCATGGTAGAAGTTAAAATTGATTAGTCATACATGACATAATCAAGAGTGGAATCCCATGCTAGTTCCTATTGGTATATACCCATAGTAAGTACGTTTTGAAGCTGTGTATAATACGGGTAAGAATACGACTAGAATTCTTGATGAAAGAAAAGAATGGGAAAGTAACTGTAACCATTTTCGTTAAGTATGAGTGTTTTGATATATGTCTTGAAGTCTTCCAAAAGTATTTTAATACATCTAAATACACTACATGTATATACATTTTAACGGAGTCGTTAAGTCATCGTTAGTCGTTACATGTAAGTGTTGTTTTGAAACCTTTAAGTTAACGATCTCAATTAATGTTGTTAACCCATTGTTTATTATATCTAATGAGATGTTAAATTATTATAATATCATGATATTATGATATATTAATATATCTTAATATGATATATATACATTTAAATGTCGTTACAACGATAATCGTTACATATATGTCTCGTTTCGAAATCCTTAAGTTAGTAGTCTTGTTTATATGTATATAACTCATTGTTAATATACTTATGGAGATACTTACTTATCATAATCTCATGTTAACCATATGTATATCCATATATATATCGTCAAGTCGTTTTTACAAGTTTTAACGTTCGTGAATCGCCGGTCAACTTGGGTGGTCAATTGTCTATATGAAACATATTTCAATTAATCAAGTCTTAACAAGTTTGATTGCTTAACATGTTGGAAACATTTAATCATGTAAATATCAATCTCAATTAATATATATAAACATGGAAAAGTTCGGGTCACTACACATTACATAATGGTTTACAATACAAATATGTTACAACAAAATAAGTTTCTTGAATGCAGTTTTTACACAATATCATACAAGCATGGACTCCAAATCTCGTCCTTATTTAAGTATGCGACAGTGGAAGCTCTTAATAATCACCTGAGAATAAACATGCTTAAAAGGTCAACAAAAATGTTGGTGAGTTATAGGTTTAACCTATATATATCAAATCATAATAATAGACCACAAGATTTCATATTTCAATACACATCCCATACATAGAGATAAAAATCATTCATATGGTGAACACCTGGTAACCGACATTAACAAGATGCATATATAAGAATATCCTCATCATTCCGGGACACCCTTCGGATATGATATAAATTTCGAAGTACTAAAGCATCCGGTACTTTGGATGGGGTTTGTTAGGCCCAATAGATCTATCTTTAGGATTCGCGTCAATTAGGGTGTATGTTCCCTAATTCTTATATTACCAGACTTAATAAAAAGGGGCATATTCGATTTCGATAATTCAACCATAGAATGTAGTTTCACGTACTTGTGTCTATTTTGTAAATCATTTATAAAACCTGCATGTATTCTCATCCCAAAAATATTAGATTTTAAAAGTGGGACTATAACTCACTTTCACAGATTTTTACTTCGTCGGGAAGTAAGACTTGGCCACTGGTTGATTCACGAACCTATAACAATATATACATATATATCAAAGTATGTTCAAAATATATTTACAACACTTTTAATATATTTTGATGTTTTAAGTTTATTAAGTCAGCTGTCCTCGTTAGTAACCTACAACTAGTTGTCCACAGTTAGATGTACAGAAATAAATCGATAAATATTATCTTAAATCAATCCACGACCCAGTGTATACGTATCTCATTATTGATCACAACTCAAACTATAAATATATTTTGGAATCAACCTCAACCCTGTATAGCTAACTCCAACATTCACATATAGAGTGTCTATGGTTGTTCCGAAATATATATAGATGCGTCGACATGATAGGTCGAAACATTGTATACGTGTCTATGGTATCTCAAGATTACATAATATACAATACAAGTTGATTAAGTTATAGTTGGAATAGATTTGTTACCAATTTTCACGTAGCTAAAATGAGAAAAATTATCCAATCTTGTTTTACCCATAACTTCTTCATTTTAAATCCGTTTTGAGTGAATCAAATTGCTATGGTTTCATATTGAACTATATTTTATGAATCTAAACAGAAAAAATATAGGTTTATAGTCAGAAAAATAAGTTACAAGTCATTTTTGTAAAGGTAGTCATTTCAGTCGAAAGAACGACGTCTAGATGACCATTTTAGAAAACATACTTCCACTTTGAGTTTAACCATAATTTTTGGATATAGTTTCATGTTCATAATAAAAATCATTTTCCCATAATAATAACTTTTAAATCAAAGTTTATCATAGTTTTTAATTAACTAACCCAAAACAGCCCGCAGTGTTACTACGACGGCGTAAATCCAGTTTTACGGTGTTTTTCGTGTTTCCAGGTTTTAAATCATTAAGTTAGCATATCATATAGATATAGAACATGTGTTTAGTTGATTTTAAAAGTCAATTTAGAAGGATTAACTTTTATTTGCGAACAAGTTTAGAATTAACTAAACTATGTTCTAGTGATTGCAAGTTTAAACCTTCGAATAAGATAGCTTTATATGTATGAATCGAATGATGTTATGAACATCATTACTACCTCAAGTTCCTTGGATAAACCTACTGGAAATAAGAAAAATAGATCTAGCTTCAAAGGATCCTTGGATGGCTTGAAAGTTCTTGAAGCAGAATCATGACACGAAAACAATTTCAAGTAAGATTTCCACTCGAAATAAGATTGTTATAGTTATAGAAATTGAATTAAAGTTTGAATATGATTATTACCTTGTATTAGAAAGATAACCTACTGTAAGTAACAAAGGTTTCTTGATCTTGGATGATTACTTGGAATGGATTTAGAAAACTTGGAAGTAAACTTGCAATCTTGGAAGTATTCTTGATTTTATGAAACTAGAACTTTTGGAATTTATGAAGAACACTTAGAACTTGAAGATAGAACTTGAGAGAGATCAATTAGATGAAGAAAATTGAAGAATGAAAGTGTTTGTAGGTGTTTTTGGTCGTTGGTGTATGGATTAGATATAAAGGATATGTAATTTTGTTTTCATGTAAATAAGTCATGATTGATTACTCATATTTTTGTAATTTTATGAGATATTTCATGCTAGTTGCCAAATGATGGTTCCCACATGTGTTAGGTGACTCACATGGGCTGCTAAGAGCTGATCATTGGAGTGTATATACCAATAGTACATACATCTAAAAGCTGTGTATTGTACGAGTACGAATACGGGTGCATACGAGTAGAATTGTTAATGAAACTGAACGAGGATGTAATTGTAAGCATTTTTGTTAAGTAGAAGTATTTTGATAAGTGTATTGAAGTCTTTCAAAAGTGTATAAATACATATTAAAACACTACATGTATATACATTTTAACTGATTCATTAAGTCATAGTTAGTCGTTACATGTAAGTGTTGTTTTGAAACCTTTAGGTTAACGATCTTGTTAAATGTTTGTAACGACCCGTAAATTTCCGACCAAATTTAAACTTTAATCTTTATATTATTCAGACACGATAAGCAAAGTTAGTTAAGTTAAATCTCAAGAATTTTAAACTGTGTTCATACATTCATTATAACCTCGACCAAATTCCGACGATTCACGAACCGTTATATATAAATAGATATGTATATGTATATATATATATATTATAACTTGAGAATATTAATAAAGTATTAAACGTATAATACTTTACACAAACGTATTTGTTTCAATATGATTTTCGACGAAAAAAATATATATTAAATGATTGAATTATCAGAAACATTGAATTATGATTACAAGTCTCTGTTGAGAGGTCCACTATGATTTGAGAAAATCTATTCCTCTTAACAATATTCAGAATAATTAGTAAAGCTATTTATAAATAAAAACAAAAAGTGTCATTTACGAAAGTTAGACAAAAGTTAGTGGAGAATTGGTTTCCATAATATTCTATTAATCTATTTTCAAACGTACAAAGACGTTTTCAGTTTAAAAAGAACTTTATTATTAAAACGTATATAACTTTTATAAATATCTAGAATCACTTTTGACAACTCATTACTTAACCAGTATAATAAATATAACGATATTTATATTTTATTTCATTAAATATATATAACGATTTAAATTAATATTATATATATATTTATACGCGTATTATACATACATAGTTTTTTATACTTTTGCTATACTTTAACTTTACCTTTACTTTACTTTTACTTTACTTTAACTTTAATAATTCACTTTAATAATTCATACTTTAATAATTCACTTTAATAATTCAGACTTTAATAATTCACTTTAATAATTCATACTTTAATAATTCACTTTAATAATTCATACTTTAATAATTCACTTTAATAATTCATACTTTAATAATTCACTTTTATAATTCAAAAATCTATTATAAATATAATTCAATAGGTTTCATTATTTCATAGAAACTTGAAAATATATTTCTCTAAACTCTCTCAATTGATATATATATATATATATATATATATATATATATATATATATATATATATATATATATATATATATATATATATATATATATATATATATATATATATATATATATATATATATATATATATATATATATATATATGTATATATATAAATATATTTGCTCTGTATTATTTCAAGATATTATTAGTATACATAAAATATTACGACGGAGTGCTGTCCGAGTGATTTCAAAATAGTTTTTTTGAATGAGTCGAAGCTAAGGAAATTATGGGTTATAGCTATGGAGGTGATGGGTATGGTTCATGGGTATGCTCGTGAGGTCAATCTAGTGTTTATCATCTCCGTTGCGTCTACATACTTTCCTGCAATATTGAATCTCAATATTGATACGTTCATGAATCCGGGGCCAACCTTGCACTTATTAAATGACGTTATATGTATTTTTACTACGAAATACAGTATTGTGAGTTTCATTTGCTCCCTTTTTATATATTTTTGGGACTGAGAATACATGCGCTGTTTTTATAAATGTTTTACGAAATAGGCACAAGTACTAAAACTAATTCTACGTGGGTTTAAACCAGAAATATACCCTTAACTTGGTAACATTAAACTACTTGTCTATGTACGGTAGGAGCGAATCCTAAAGATAGATCTATTGGGCCTGACAAACCCCATCCTGACTATGGGATGCTTTAGTACTTCGAGGTTATTTTAAATACACCTGATATGGTGTACTTCAGAGGGTAAAACATGAACGTTAAGGCTTGTTACCAGGTGCCTACAACTTATAGAATACTTTTATACACTTGCGAGTGTACATATATTTATAAACGGAAATCTTGTGGTCTATTAATATATTAAAATGATTGTTATGATAAACCTGTGAACTCACCAACCTTTTAGTTGACACTTTAAAGCATGTTTATTCTCAGGTATTAAAGAAATCTTCCGCTGTGCATTAGCTCATTTTAAGGATATTACTTGGAGTCATTCATGGCATATTTTGAAAGACATTGCATTCGAGTCATTGAGTTCATCAAGATTATTATTAAGCCAATTATAGTTGGATGTATTATGAAATGGTGTACATGCCGTCAACTTTCATTGTAAAGAAAGTTTGTATTTTAAAAACGAATGCAATGTTTGTAAAATGTATCATATAGAGGTCAAATACCTCGCGATGTAATCAACTATTGTGAATCGTTTATAATGTATATGAACGGGTCCTTTTAGTTGGTATCAGAGCAGTGGTCTTAGCGAACCAGGTCTGCATTAGTGTGTCTAACTGATAGTCGTTAGGATGCATTAGTGAGTCTAGACTTCGACCGTGTCTGCATTTCAAAAGTTTTGCTCATCATTCTTGTCGAAAATTACCTGCTTATCATTCTTAGTCTAGACACATCTTATTGCATTGATTGCATGAATAGTGTATAGACAAAATTCATATCTTAGCGTATCTGCTAATTCATATCTTAGCGTATCTGTTACTGTAAACTTTGCCTGACATATTCCGTAAATTCCTCCGTAATCTACGAAACCTTTTGCTCTATATAATTAGAATACCACCCAATAGCCGGAAAATCATTTCATATCTAAAAATTCTTTATTCAATCATACGAAATGGAATTCGTCATTAGTTCAAGTCCCTCGGATTCCGAAATGGAATCCCACTCAAGTTCCGAAAGCAGTGTGACCGGAATGGATCAACCAATTAGTCATCATCTAGTCTGGATGAATTGGGGATGGGTTCGTAGCCTCCTTAATCATTGGAGACAAGAAGAAGGTGATCCCTTCCATCCACCACATTGCCCTCTTGGCGAAAAACCTGAAGCACTTACCGGCGAACCTATCCGAAACACCATTTTCTCTCTTATTTCTAGAGTATCTCGTCACGATTACATACTACACCAAATTCTAGATTTTATTTATTCGCTCGTCCGAACCGACAATCACCCCGGTGTAATAGAAGAAGTCAACGAGCTTCGCGCTCGGGTAGTGGCTTTGGAGAATATGGTGCAAAGGTTACAAACACCAGCAGCAGCACCAGCAGCATAAACAGTACCACCATTAGCAACACCAACAGTACCATCACCACCACCAACAACAACATCCACATCCCACACCGCAACATCACAATATGTATCTCAAACATCAACGTCATGCGCCCTGTAAATATCCAGGAATATCAACAACAACAAACGATGAAGTATTAATTCATAAACTTCATTGAAGAGATATCTCTGCGGCAGTTATGTAATCTACAAAATCTTAGAGATTATTTAATTCTGACCGTAAATCGGATGAGTGAACGGAGATGGTAGAGTAGAAACTTTGATCGAAAATGGTGTACGATTTACAAGCTAGAATTGTTTTACCAACAGCATCAACAGGACCGTAGCATCATCAACACAGTTAGTACCGTCAGTATCGTCAGAATCAACAGCACTTGTAACATCACAAACTCTGTCAGTTCAAGAATCATTATGGACATCATTACGAATCAACAACAAATATATTGTATCAACGAGTTATGAAGTATTAACTCATTTCCAATCGAAAGATTTATATGTATATTTTATATGTATAAATTTTTAAACCATAATAAATCTTCCCGTACTAAGCTATTATGTGTGAATCTTAACTACTCAGTTAATTCATATTACAAATATGCAATGATGTACGTCCTTCGTCCGCAACTTAACCATCGTTAATTACAATCTCTGTCTCAATTCAATAAAAAATCCAATTTATAATAAATCAAGTGTATTATTCGAATATATGTTTGATTTTACGCTTTCATCATCGATGTACTCGAAACTTTTCAAATAACATCATTCGTACCTTGCGAAGTTCACAAGAATTTCACGAAAACCAACAAATAACAAAGTAATGATTCATAATTTCAATATTATTAAAGAAATACTTATGCAATTTATAAAGTTTTAGGGATTACTCAATTCTAGTTCCAACCATAAAACAAATGAGTTTAATTTAATATTAACTCATTAAATCTATATTACATCTAAAGAAAATATACACATATATTTTCATAAAGACTGTAATAAACTTCTTTTGTACAAAATATTAATTGTGAAAAAATTTTTAACGGGTAGGTAATACCCGAGAGATATATAAATTCACAATTAATATATTACATTTTTCGAAACTGATTTAGCAATCATCAACTATACTCCCTACTTTCACAACAATATCCATTCTTTCATATAAATCAAAACAATCATACTCATTCAAATTCAATTACATATTCTGATTTTGAAATCGCATAATTCAATTCGAAATATAACCAGTATCATCACTCTTAGATTCCTATATCTTTCAAAGCTATACTTTGACTTCAAAACTGTGTTAGGACATCATATGTATTAACGATTACAATATGTGCTCAAACCCTTCGAAATTCCTGAAGACACTTCAACTAAGGAACAATCGAGATGATGATCCAACCACATGTTACCCACAGTTATACACCTGAAAAACTCTCAAAACCCAAGTCATAGTTCGACACGTATCCGTGTTAGACCCTTTGGCATTTACTAGCTAAAATAACTTTTCAATTCCGTTTCAAAATAGACAGTTTTGTCACAGCTCCAGCAAGTCATCTTCGACTTCTCAATCAAAACAGTCTTATTATAACCTCGATAGATACGTTGCCCTTTCACCAACGTTACCGGGGAATCGTTTATATTCACCACATTAGCAATAAACTTACCAACAACTTCATTGATCTTTGACTTTACAAAAAAAAAAAATCATTATAATTATCGAAACCCTATCATATACTCATTCGTACCTTATAACAAGAATTGCCATACCAATTATTGAGAATCAGCAATCAGTATTTTGAAACCTCACAGCATGTCTACATCAACAATTACATATACACACAACGTCTACCTCCAAGACTTACATTCTTTGAATGAGAAATTTCTGAAAAACACCCTAAACTGCGAACCAGTTCTTGAAATTTTGAAAAATGCTGATGAAGCAGCAAAAACTGTAAACGACCTTAACAGTAAAAAATTGGATGATAAAGGATAGTATATTGGCAAAGCTCAGAAAAAGAGAAGCTTTGGAACTGGAAAACGGATTGAGCAAAGTATGAATGAGGCTGTGGACAAATCACAAAGGCTGAACCTGCCTTCAAAGAATCCAAATGATTCAGTACTTGCTGAAGTCATTAACGAATACCTTGCTCCTGACTCTAAACCCTTGCGGACAATATCCTTCATCATCCTCTGATATTAGACATTCTAAGATATCATCGTATCTTTCATTATAAATATCATCCATACTTCTGAAGATATTTTTATAATTATTCTTATCTGAAATCATTTACCTCTTCGCGCTATCTGTATTATATCATAAAAGAAACTATTTTAGTTTCTAAATTCTGAAACATTCGAGTTTAAAATAGGAATATTCTTGAAGAAGTGTTGGGAGCTGAAGCATGAGTTAGTATAATATAATGACACTTGATCAACGTGATTATATTACAGTAATTCATGCTGAGTTTCTAAATGAAACATGATGATTCACAGATCATAACGTCATCATGTGCTATGTTACACGACTCTTGTATTCTCTTTGATCTCTAAATATCAAGAAAATATTTCTTGATGATTCGGCCTTTTCCGAGGTATTCTGGTAATTTGACAAGTCAAGATCGTGTCATTACAATTTCCTTCCTAGAACATTAATAATGTTCATTCCGAAATTTATATCTGCGAATTCTGGACCATTACAAGCGGTGCTTAATCGCAAGAAGAAGAAACGGAAGGACAAAGCTCCGAACTAGAAATGGGAGTATAAATCATAGCAAATAGAAGAGAGCATTAACTGTGGATGACAATGATTATAGAAGAAGCAAGGACTTTGAAATATAAGGGAAGATATAAAACCCAACAACAACCCAGAAATCACAAACCGTATATATCAATGCATATAGCAATATAAAGACACGGGAGAACTAAAAACACTATAAAACCAAGAGTATAGTAGAAGTAAATAGATTCTTCCTGAGGCAGATAAAAAAGAAGAGCGACAGATATGAAAGTGAGGAGTATATCAAGAATCAGCACTGGATGAAGCATATTGACAAATACTTTAAAATATGAGTTGAGAAGGTGTGAGTTGAAGAAAACAAATGAGGTGGATTTATAGTGAAATATCCGATAGAGAAATCAAAATGGATTATCGCATTAATTCGAAGAGGATCATAATTTCCTTAATCGCCGAATAATCAAATCCAATATAGATTACAAAGATTTTCTTTTCGGAGATCAATCGTGATGACGTCAAAAGATACGACGAATCACTATTATCTTATTTCATTCATTTACGATAACTTCACTCAAACGCTTCGAGTAATCGAATTATTTTATCCATTCTTCTTGAACATGATAAAACTCTATAATCATTATAATAACATTCTCATTGTTAGTCATGACGACCTCTATCAAATTTCGGGGACGAAATTTCTTTAACGGGTAGGTACTGTGACGACCCGGAAATTTTCGACCAAATTTAAACTTTAATCTTTATATTATTCAGACACGATAAGAAAAGTTTGTTAAGTTAAATCTCAAGAATTTTAAACTGTGTTCATACATTCATTATAACCTCGACCAAATTTCGACGATTCACGAACCGTTATATATAAATAGATATGTATATGTATATATATATTATAACTTGAGAATATTAATAAAGTATTAAACGTATAATACTTTACACGAACGTATTTGTTTCAATATGATTTTCGACGAAAAAAAATATATTAAATGATTGAATTATCAGAAATATTGAATTATGATTACAAGTCTCTGTTGAGAGGTCCACTTTGATTTGAGAAAATCTATTCCTCTTAACGATATTCAGAATAATTTGTAAAGCTATTTATAAATAAAAACAAAAAGTGTCATTTACGAAAGTTAGACAAAAGTTAGTGGAGAATTGGTTTCCATAATATTCAATTAATCTATTTTTAAACGTACAAAGACGTTTTCAGTTTAAAAAGAACTTTATTATTAAAACGTATATAACTTTTATAAATATCTAGAATCACTTTTGACAACTCATTACTTAACCAGTATAATAAATATTACGATATTTATATTTTATTTCATTAAATATATATAACGATTTAAATTAATATTATATATATTTATACGCGTATTATACATACATAGTTTTTTATACTTTTACTATACTTTAACTTTACCTTTACTTTACTTTTACTTTACTTTAACTTTAATAATTCATACTTTAATAATTCACTTTAATAATTCATACTTTAATAATTCACTTTAATAATTCATACTTTAATAATTCATACTTTAATAATTCACTTTAATAATTCATACTTTAATAATTCACTTTTATAATTCAAAAATCTATTATAAATAGAATTCAATAGATTTCATTATTTCATAGAAACTTGAAAATATATTTCTCTAAACTCTCTCAATTGATATATATATATATATATATATATATATATATATATATATATATATATATATATATATATATTTTTTTTTTTTTGCTCTGTATTATTTCAAGATATTATTAGTATACATAAAATATTACGACGGAGTGCTGTCCGAGTGATTTCAAAATAGTTTTTTTGAATGAGTCGAAGCTAAGGAAATTATGGGTTATAGCTATGGAGGTGATGGGTATGGTTCATGGGTATGCTCGTGAGGTCAATCTAGTGTTTATCATCTCCGTTGCATCTACGTACTTTCCTGCAATATTGAATCTCAATATTGATACTTTCGTGAATCCGAGGCCAACCTTGCACTTATTAAATGACGTTATATGTATTTTTACTACGAAATACAGTATTGTGAGTTTCATTTGCTCCCTTTTATATATATTTTTGGGACTGAGAATACATGCGCTGTTTTTATAAATGTTTTACGAAATAGGCACAAGTACTAAAACTAATTCTACGTGGGTTTAAACTAGAAATATACCCTTAGCTTGGTAACATTAAACTACTTGTCTATGTACGGTAGGCGCGAATCCTAAAGATAGATCTATTGGGCCTGACAAACCCCATCCTGACTATGGGATGCTTTACTACTTCGAGGTTATTTTAAAAACACCTGATCTGGTGTACTTCAGAGGGTAAAACATGAACGTTAAGGCTTGTTACTGGGTGCCTACAACTTATAGAATACTTTTATACACTTGCGAGTGTACATATATTTATAAACGGAAATCTTGTGGTCTATTAATTTATTGAAATGATTGTTATGATAAACCTGTGAACTCACCAACCTTTTGGTTGACACTTTAAAGCATGTTTATTCTCAGGTATTAAAGAAATCTTCCGCTGTGCATTAGCTCATTTTAAGGATATTACTTGGTGTCATTCATGGCATATTTTGAAAGACGTTGCATTCGAGTCATTGAGTTCATCAAGATTATTATTAAGCCAATTATAGTTGGATGTATTATGAACTGGTGTGCATGCCGTCAACTTTCGTTGTAAAGAAAGTTTGTCTTTTAAAAACGAATGCAATGTTTGTAAAATGTATCATATAGAGGTCAAATACCTCGCGATGTAATCAACTATTGTGAATCGTTTATAATGTATATGAACGGGTCCTTTCAATGTTGTTAACACAATGTTTATAATATCAAATGAGATTTTAAATTATTATATTATCATGATATTATCATGTATGAATATCTCTTAATATGATATATATACATTAAATGTCTTTACAACGATAATCGTTACATATATGTCTCGTTTAAAAATCATTAAGTTAGTAGTCTTGTTTTTACATATGTAGTTCATTGTTAATATACTTAATGATATGTTTACTTATCATAGTATCATGTTAACTATATATATATATATATATATATATCCATATATATGTCATCATATAGTTTTTACAAGTTTTAACGTTCGTGAATTACCGGTCAACTTGGGTGGTCAATTGTCTATATGAAACATATTTCAATTAATCAAGTCTTAACAAGTTTGATTGCTTAACATGTTGGAAACATTTAATCATGTAAATATCAATCTCAATTAATATATATATAAACATGGAAAGTTCGGGTCACTACAGTACCTACCCGTTAAATAAATTTCATCCCGAAATTTTAAGCTGTTGAAGGTGTTGACGAATCTTCTGGAAATAGATGCGGGTATTTCTTCTTCATCTGATCTTCACGCTCCCAGGTGAACTCGGGTCCTCTACGAGCATTCCATCGAACCTTAACAATTGGTATCTTGTTTTGCTTAAGTCTTTTAACCTCACGATCCATTATTTTGACGGGTTCTTCGATGAATTGGAGTTTTTCGTTGATTTGGATTTCATCTAACGGAATAGTGAGATCTTCTTTAGCAAAACATTTCTTCAAATTCGAGACGTGGAAAGTGTTATGTACAGCCGCCAGTTGTTGAGGTAACTCAAGTCGGTAAGCTACTGGTCCGACACGATCAATAATCTTGAATGGTCCAATATACCTTAGATTTAATTTCCCTCGTTTACCAAATCGAACAACGCCTTTCCAAGGTGCAACTTTAAGCATGACCATCTCTCCAATTTCAAATTCTATATCTTTTCTTTTAATGTCAGCGTAGCTCTTTTGTCGACTTTGGGCGGTTTTCAACCGTTGTTGAATTTGGATGATCTTCTCGGTAGTTTCTTGTATAATCTCCGGACACGTAATCTGTCTATCCCCCACTTCACTCCAACAAATCGGAGACCTGCACTTTCTACCATAAAGTGCTTCAAACGGCGCCATCTCAATGCTTGAATGGTAGCTGTTGTTGTAGGAAAATTCTGCTAACGGTAGATGTCGATCCCAACTGTTTCCGAAATCAATAACACATGCTCGTAGCATGTCTTCAAGCGTTTGTATCGTCCTTTCGCTCTGCCCATCAGTTTGTGGATGATAGGCAGTACTCATGTCTAGACGAGTTCCTAATGCTTGCTGTAATGTCTGCCAAAATCTTGAAATAAATCTGCCATCCCTATCAGAGATAATAGAGATTGGTATTCCATGTCTGGAGATGACTTTCTTCAAATACAGTCGTGCTAACTTCTCCATCTTGTCATCTTCTCTTATTGGCAGGAAGTGTGCTGATTTGGTGAGACGATCAACTATTACCCAAATAGTATCAAAACCACTTGCAGTCTTTAGCAATTTAGTGATGAAATCCATGATAATGTTTTCCCATTTCCATTCCGGGATTTCGGGTTGTTGAAGTAGACCTGATGGTTTCTGATGCTCAGCTTTGATCTTAGAACACGTCAAACATTCTCCTACGTATTTAGCAACATCGGCTTTCATACCCGGCCACCAAAAATGTTTCTTGAGATCCTTGTACATCTTCTCCGTTCCAGGATGTATTGAGTATCTGGTTTTATGAGCTTCTCTAAGTACCATTTCTCTCATATCTCCAAATTTTGGTACCCAAATCCTTTCAGCCCTATACCGGGTTCCATCTTCCCGAATATTAAGATGCTTCTTCGATCCTTTGGGTATTTCATCCTTTAAATTTCCCTCTTTTAAAACTCCTTGTTGCACCTCCTTTATTTGAGTAGTAAGGTTATTATGAATCATTATATTCATAGATTTTACTCGAATGGGTTCTCTGTCCTTCCTGCTCAAGGCATCGGCTACCACATTTGCCTTCCCCGGGTGGTAACGAATCTCAAAGTCGTAATCATTCAATAATTCAATCCACCTACGCTGCCTCATATTCAGTTGTTTCTGATTAAATATGTGTTGATGACTTTTGTGGTCGGTATATATAATACTTTTGACCCCATATAAGTAGTGCCTCCAAGTCTTTAATGCAAAAACAACCGCGCCTAATTCCAAATCACGCGTCGTATAATTTTGTTCGTGAATCTTCAATTGTCTAGACGCATAAGCAATCACCTTCGTTCGTTGCATTAATACACAACCGAGACCTTGCTTTGATGCGTCACAATAAATCACAAAATCATCATTCCCTTCAGGCAATGACAATATAGGTGCCGTAGTTAGCTTTTTCTTCAATAACTGAAACGCTTTCTCTTGTTCATCATTCCATTTAAATTTCTTCCCTTTATGCGTTAATGCAGTCAAGGGTTTTGCTATTCTGGAAAAGTCTTGGATGAACCTTCTGTAGTAACCAGCTAGTCCTAAAAACTGGCGTATGTGTTTCGGAGTTTTCGGGGTTTCCCACTTTTCAACAGTTTCTATCTTTGCCGGATCTACCTTAATACCTTCTTTGTTCACTATGTGACCGAGGAATTGAACTTCTTCCAACCAAAATGCACACTTTGAAAACTTAGCGTACAATTCTTCCTTCCTCAATACTTCTAACACTTTTCTTAAATGTTCACCGTGTTCTTGGTCATTCTTTGAGTAAATAAGTATGTCATCAATGAAAACAATGACAAACTTGTCAAGTTATGGTCCACACACTCGGTTCATAAGGTCCATGAACACAGCTGGTGCATTAGTTAAACCAAACGGCATGACCATAAACTCGTAATGACCGTAACGTGTTCTGAAAGCAATCTTTGGAATATCATCTTCTTTCACCCCCATTTGATGATACCCGAAACGTAAGTCAATCTTTGAATAAACAGACGAGCCTTGTAGTTGATCAAATAAGTCGTCGATTCTCGGTAGTAGGTAACGGTTCTTGATGGTAAGTTTGTTCAACTCTCGGTAGTCGATACACAACTAGAATGTACCATCTTTCTTCTTGACAAACAAAACAGGAGCTCCCCACGGTGATGTGCTTGGTCGAATGAAACCACGCTCTAAAAGTTCTTGTAATTGGCTTTGCAGTTCTTTCATCTCGCTGGGTGCGAGTCTGTAAGGAGCACGAGCTATTGGTGCAGCTCCTGGTACAAGATCTATTTGAAATTCAACGGATCGATGTGGGGGTAATCCCGGTAATTCTTTCGGAAATACATCGGGAAATTCTTTTGCAATGGGAACATCATTGATGCTCTTTTCTTCAGTTTGTACTTTCTCGACGTGTGCTAGAACAGCATAGCAACCTTTTCTAATTAGTTTTTGTGCCTTCAAATTACTAATAAGATGTAGCTTCGTGTTGCCCTTTTCTCCGTACACCATTAAGGGTTTTCCTTTTTCTCGTATAATGCGAATTTCATTTTTGTAACAAACGATCTCTGCTTTGACTTCTTTCAACCATTCCATACCGATTATCACATCAAAACTCCCTAACTCTACTGGTATCAAATCAATCTTAAATGTTTTGCTAACCAGTTTAATTTCTCGATTCCGACATATATTATCTGCTGAAATTAATTTACCATTTGCTAATTCGAGTAAAAATTTACTATCCAAAGGCATCAATGGACAACTTAATTTAGCACAAAAGTCTATACTCATATAGCTTCTATCCGCACCCGAATCAAATAAAACGTAAGCAGATTTATTGTCAATAAGAAACGTACCCATAACAAGCTCCGGGTCTTCCTGTGCGTCTGCCGCATTAATATTGAAAACTCTTCCGCGGCCTTGTCCATTCGTGTTCTCCTGGTTCGGGAAATTTCTAATAATGTGGCCCGGTTTTCCACATTTATAACAAACTACATTGGCATAACTTGCTCTGACACTACTTGCTCCGCCATTACTCGTTCCGACACCATTTGTTCCTTTCGTTCTATTAACCCCTGGTCCGTAGACCTCACACTTCACCGCACTATGACCATTTCTTTTACACTTGTTGCAAAATTTGGTGCAGAACCCCGAGTGATACTTTTCACACCTTTGGCATAGCTGCTTCTGATTGTTGTTGTTGCGGTTATTATTGTTGTTGGGATGATTGTTGTAGTTGCTGTTGTTGTTGTTGTTGTTGTTGTTGTTGTTGGGCCGTTTGTTGTAGTTGCAATTGATGTTGCGATTGTTGGGATAATTGTTGCGATTATTGTTGTAATTGCTGTTGTTATTGTATTGGTGATTCTTATCACCGTTTTCCTCCCACTTTCTTTTGACTTGCTTCACATTGGCCTCTTCAGCAGTCTGTTCTTTAATTATTTCTTCAATCTGGTTCACTAGTTTGTGAGCCATTCTACATGCCTGTTGTATAGAGGCGGGCTCGTGCGAACTTATATCTTCTTGGATTCTTTCCGGTAATCCTTTCACAAACGCGTCGATCTTCTCTTCCTCATCTTCGAATGCTCCCGGACACAATAGGCACAATTCTGTGAATCGTCTTTCATACGTGGTAATATCAAATCCTTGGGTTCGTAACCCTCTAAGTTCTGTCTTGAGCTTATTGACCTCGGTTCTGGGACGGTACTTCTAGTTCATCAAGTGCTTGAATGCTGACCACGGTAGTGCGTACGCATTGTCTTGTTCCACTTGCTCTAGATAGGTATTCCACCATGTTAACGCAGAACCTGTGAAGGTATGCGTAGCGTACTTCACTTTGTCCTCTTCAGTACACTTACTTATGGCAAACACCGATTCGACCTTCTCGGTCCACCGTTTCAATCCGATCGGTCCTTCGGTTCCATCAAATTCCAAAGGTTTGTAGGCAGTGAATTCTTTGTAGGTGCATCCTACACGATTTCCTGTACTGCTAGATCCAAGGTTATTGTTGGTATGTAGCGTAGCCTGTACTGCGGCTATGTTTGAAGCTAGAAAAGTACGGAATTCCTCTTCATTCATATTCACGGTGTGTCGAGTAGTCGGTGCCATTTCCTTCAAAATAGTCAAATGGAACAAGTTAATCATACAGAATATTAAGAGTAGTTAATAGTATTTCGTAGCATAATATGAACTCATTTATAAAAGCTTTTTCTTCATATTAGCGTTTATAAGTTTAAATTCGGGTAGTACCTACCCATTAAGTTCATACTTAGTAGCTAATATACAATTCAACTACTACAATTCTATATGAAAAACTGATTATAATAATATTTCGCGTTCAAACTTTTACACAATATTTTACAAACTTACAATACGGCTTATTTTACATATAGCATGAAATATAGCACACAATAAATTTGATACAAGATGGTTGTGAAGATAATTCTAGCTAGTACACAAGTCGTTCAGCAAAGGCAATAAAGACACGTAATTCATACGTCCAGAAACAAGTCATGCATTCTGGTTTTACTAGGATTACTTCCCATCCTTGGTCTTGTGGAACATAACCGTTATGGCCGTTGATAAGACAGCGTGTTGTAACATCGTCAAAGGGACGAGGGTTACGTAATGTCCAACAGTCCCGTAACAATCTAAAAACCTCATTTCTTACCCCAATTACCGACTTCGTCACTTGTGGGAACGTTTTGTTTAATAGTTGTAGCCCGATGTTCTTGTTCTCACTTTGGTGAGAAGAGAACATTACTAATCTGTAAGCATAACATGCTTCTTTATGTTGCATGTTAGCCGCTTTTTCTAAATCACGAAGTCCAATATTCGGATATATTGAGTCAAAATAATTTCTTAACCCATTGCTTAAAATAGCATTTGGGTTCCCCGCAATATATGCGTCAAAGTAAACACATCGTAACTTATGGATTTCCCAATGTGATATCTCCCATCTTTCGAACGAAAGCCTTTTATAAACCAAGGCATTCTTGGAACGTTCTTCGAATGTCTTACAAACTGATCTCGCCTTAAATAGTTGTGCCGAAGAATTCTGACCGACTCTAGACTAGATTTCATCAATCATGTCTCCGGGTAGGTCTCATAAAATATTGGGTTGTCTATCCATTTTGTGTTTTTATACTGTAAAATAGACAAGAGTTAGATTCATAAAAAAAATACTTATTAATACAAGCAATTTTTACATATATCATAAAGCATAAGCACACTATATTACATATATTACACCACACGAATACAACTATCTTATTCTGACTCGCTTGTTTCTTCTTCTTCGGTTTTGTTTCGTTTTGCCAAGTTTCTAGGGATATATGATGTTCCCCTAATACGAGCCGTCGTTTTCCACATTAGTTTAGAAAAATCTGGTGGTTTAGAGGTTCCCGGGTCATTGTTACAACTTAAGGACTTCGGGGGTTGACGATACATATAAAGTTCATCGGGGTTGGAATTAGATTTCTCTATTTTTATGCCCTTTCCCTTATTATTTTCTTTTGCCTTTTTAAATTCAGTTGGGGTAATTTCTATAACATCATCGGAATTCTCGTCGGAATCCGATTCATCGGAGAATTGGTAATCCTCCCAATATTTTGCTTCCTTGGCGGAAACACCATTGACCATAATTAACCTTGGTCGGTTGGTTGAGGATTTTCTTTTACTTAACCGTTTTATTATTTCCCCCACCGGTTCTATTTCTTCATCCGGTTCCAATTCTTCTTCCGGTTCCGATTCTTCTTCCGGTTCCGACTCTTCTTCCGGTTCCTCTTCGGGAACTTGTGAATCAGTCCACGAATCATTCCAATTTACATTTGACTCTTCATTATTATTAGGTGAGTCAATGGGACTTGTTCTAGAGGTAGACATCTATCACATAATATCAAACGCGTTAAGAGATTAATATATCACATAATATTCACATGTTAAAAATATATAGTTTTCAACAAAATTTGTTAAGCAATTATTTTTCAAGTAAACACGGTCGAAGTCCAGACTCACTAATGCATCCTAACAAACTCGATAAGACACACTAATGCAAAATTCTGGTTCTCTAAGACCAACGCTCGGATACCAACTGAAATGTCCCGTTCTTATTGATTAAAAACGTTCCATATTAATTGATTTCGTTGCGAGGTTTTGACCTCTATATGAGACATTTTTCAAAGACTGCATTCATTTTAAAACAAACCATAACCTTTATTTCATCAATAAAGGTTTAAAAAGCTTTACGTAGATTATCAAATAATGATAATCTAAAATATCCTGTTTACACACGACCATTACATAATGGTTTACAATACAAATATGTTACAACAAAATAAGTTTCTTGAATGCAGTTTTTACACAATATCATACAAGCATGGACTCCAAATCTCGTCCTTATTTAAGTATGCGACAGCGGAAGCTCTTAATAATCACCTGAGAATAAACATGCTTAAAACGTCAACAAAAATGTTGGTGAGTTATAGGTTTAACCTATATATATCAAATCATAATAATAGACCACAAGATTTCATATTTCAATACACATCCCATACATAGAGATAAAAATCATTCATATGGTGAATACCTGGTAACCGACATTAACAAGATGCATATATAAGAATATCCCCATCATTCCGGGACACCCTTCGGATATGATATAAATTTCGAAGTACTAAAGCATCCGGTACTTTGGATGGGGTTTGTTAGGCCCAATAGATCTATCTTTAGGATTCGCGTCAATTAGGGTGTCTGTTCCCTAATTCTTAGATTACCAGACTTAATAAAGAGGGGCATATTCGATTTCGATAATTTAACCATAGAATGTAGTTTCACGTACTTGTGTCTATTTTGTAAATCATTTATAAAACCTGCATGTATTCTCATCCCAAAAATATTAGATTTTAAAAGTGGGACTATAACTCACTTTCACAGATTTTTACTTCGTCGGGAAGTAAGAATTGGCCACTGGTTGATTAACGAACCTATAACAATATATACATATATATCAAAGTATGTTCAAAATATATTTACAACACTTTTAATATATTTTGATGTCTTAAGTTTATTAAGTCAGCTGTCCTCGTTAGTAACCTACAACTAGTTGTCCACAATTAGATGTACAGAAATAAATCGATAAATATTATCTTGAATCAATCCACGACCCAGTGTATACGTATCTCAGTATTGATCACAACTCAAACTATATATATTTTGGATTCAACCTCAACCCTGTATAGCTAACTCCAACATTCACATATAGAGTGTCTATGGTTGTTCCAAAATATATATAGATGCGTCGACATGATAGGTCGAAACATTGTATACGTGTCTATGGTATCTCAAGATTACATTATATACAATACAAGTTGATTAAGTTATAGTTGGAATAGATTTGTTACCAATTTTCACGTAGCTAAAATGAGAAAAATTATCCAATCTTGTTTTACCCATAACTTCTTCATTTTAAATCCGTTTTGAGTGAATCAAATTGCTATGGTTTCATATTGAACTCTATTTTATGAATCTAAACATAAAAAGTATAGGTTTATAGTCAGAAAAATAAGTTACAAGTCGTTTTTGTAAAGATAGTCATTTCAGTCGAAAGAACGACGTCTAGATGACCATTTTAGAAAACATACTTCCACTTTGAGTTTAACCATAATATTTGGATATAGTTTCATGTTCATAATAAAAATCATTTTCCCAGAATAATAACTTTTAAATCAAAGTTTATCATAGTTTTTAATTAACTAACCCAAAACAGCCCGCAGTGTTACTACGACGGCGTAAATCCAGTTTTATGGTGTTTTTCGTGTTTCCAGGTTTTAAATCATTAAGTTAGCATATCATATAGATATATAACATGTGTTTAGTTGATTTTAAAAGTCAAGTTATAAGGATTAACTTTTATTTGCGAACAAGTTTGGAATTAACTAAACTATGTTCTAGTGATTACAAGTTTAAACCTTCGAATAAGATAGCTTTATATGTATGAATTGAATGATGTTATGAACATCATTACTACCTCAATTTCCTTGGATAAACCTACTGGAAATGAGAAAAATAGATCTAGCTTCAAAGGATCCTTGGATGGCTTGAAAGTTCTTGAAGCAGAATCATGACACGAAAACAATTTCAAGTAAGATTTCCACTCGAAATAAGATTGTTATAGTTATAGAAATTGAATTAAAGTTTGAATATGATTATTACCTTGTATTAGAAAGATAACCTACTGTAAGTAACAAAGGTTTCTTGATCTAGGATGATTACTTGGAATGGATTTAGAAAACTTGGAAGTAAACTTGCAATCTTGGAAGTATTCTTGATTTTATGAAACTAGAACTTTTGGAATTTATGAAGAACACATAGAACTTGAAGATAGAACTTGAGAGAGATCAATTAGATAAAGAAAATTGAAGAATGAAAATGTTTGTAGGTGTTTTTGGTCGTTGGTATATGGATTAGATATAAAGGATATGTAATTTTGTTTTCATGTAAATAAGTCATGAATGATTACTCATATTTTTGTAATTTTATGAGATATTTCATGCTAGTTGCCAAATGATGGTTCCCACATGTGTTAGGTGACTCACATGGGCTGCTAAGAGCTGATCATTGGAGTGTATATACCAATAGTACATACATCTAAAAGCTGTGTATTGTACGAGTACGAATACAGGTGCATACGAGTAGAATTGTTGATGAAACTGAACGAGAATGTAATTGTAAGCATTTTTGTTAAGTAGAAGTATTTTGATAAGTGTATTGAAGTCTTTCAAAAGTGTATAAATACATATTAAAACACTACATGTATATACATTTTAACTGAGTCGTTAAGTCATCGTTAGTCGTTACATGTAAGTGTTGTTTTGAAACCTTTAGGTTAACGATCTTGTTAAATTTTGTTAACCCAATGTTTATAATATCAAATGAGATTTTAAATTATTATATTATCATGATATTATCATGTATGAATATCTCTTAATATGATATATATACATTAAATGTCTTTATAACGATAATCGTTACATATATGTCTCATTTAAAAATCATTAAGTTAGTAGTCTTGTTTTTACATATGTAGTTCATTGTTAATATACTTAATGATATGTTTACTTATCATAGTATCATGTTAACTATATATATATATCCATATATATGTCATCATATAGTTTTTACAAGTTTTAACGTTCGTGAATTACCGGTCAACTTGGGTGGTCAATTGTCTATATGAAACATATTTCAATTAATCAAGTCTTAAGAAGTTTGATTGCTTAACATGTTGGAAACATTTAATCATGTAAATATCAATCTCAATTAATGTATATAAACATGGAAAAGTTCGGGTCACTACAATATGTATACTAATAATATCTTGAAATAATACAAAGAAAATATATATATGTAATTCGATTGAGAGAGTTTAGAGAAATATATTTTCAAGTTTCTATGAAATAATGAAACCTATTGAATTCTATTTATAATAGATTTTTGAATTATTAAAGTGAATTATTAAAGTATGAATTATTAAAGTGAATTATTAAAGTATGAATTATTAAAGTGAATTATTAAAGTGAATTATTAAAGTATGAATTATTAAAGTATGAATTATTAAAGTGAATTATTAAAGTATGAATTATTAAAGTTAAAGTAAAGTAAAAGTAAATTAAAGGTAAAGTTAAAGTATAGTAAAAGTATAAAACTATGTACGTATAATACGCGTATAAATATATATAATATTAATTTAAATCGTTATATATATTTAATAAAATAAAATATAAATATCGTTATCTTTATCATACTGGTTAAGTAATGAGTTGTCAAAAGTGGTTCTAGATATTTATAAAAGATATATACGTTTTAATAATAAATTTTTTTTTTAAACTGAAAACATTTTTTGTACTTTTGAAACTAAATCAAATAAATATGATAATTTTGTTTTCCAAAACTAAATATATTTAAGAATCATTTTGTTAAAAGGTTAAAATAATAGAAATCGTTATATCATAAAACATTTTAGAAAATTAGAATTATATATATTCATAATAGGTTTCAAGTTTTTAAATTACAGTCTGTTGGTGAAGCATGGGATAAAGTCCAAAGGTTGAATAAACGTATGAAATCATCTTAATGAAAAATGTTGAGTTACTTAACTTGTCGATATCCAACATCTAAGTTATTTACACTCCACGTTCTTATTTTTATATTAAATAAAATGAAAGTTAACATAGTTATCTTATCAAGGTCACGAGGAAAATATTATAAAACATGCCATGGAAATTAAACAGAAATTTTCACTAACCCTTGTCTAGTTCCCGTTAATTGACACATTTGTTCTTACTTATAAATCACTTTACCATTTTCCGAATGTTTTCAAAAAGAATAGATTTCTTAAATCACAGTGGACCTCATAACATAGGCCCGTAATCATATTATAATGTATCTGATAATTCAATCATTTGATATTATCTCTTAATCCTGTCGATAAATATATCGAAACAAATACGTTCATGTAAAGTATCATATATCTAATACTTTGTTAATGTTTTCAGTTAATATTATATATTATATATACATATCTATATACTCATAATTGTTCGTAAATCGTCGAACACGGTCAAAGGGTAATTGATTACATGAATGTAGTTCCAAACTTTTTGAGATTCAACATTACAAATTCTGCTTATCGTGTCGGAAACATATAAAGGTTAAGTTTAAATTTGGTCGGAAATTTCCGGGTCGTCACAGTACCTACCCGTTAAATAAATTTCGTCCCAAAATTTGATCGAGGTCGTCATGGCTAACTATAAAAATGTTTTCATGACGAATATTATTTGATAAATAGAGTTTTATCATCATTGAGTAATATAGATAAAACAATTTGATTACGCGAAGAGTATAAGTGAAGCTATCGCAAGAGACTGAAATGAGTAAACTTATTTGTTTTAACCGATGACGTAGTTATGATTGATTTCCGGAATTCATGGGATTTAAAGAAAATCTTTGCAATAAGATTTGGTTCTTCGGCGATTAAGGAAATCATGATCTTCTTTGATTAAATGCGATAATCTGTCTCGATTTCTCTGTCTGATATTTTACTATAAATTCACCCCCTTCGTTTCTTTATTTCCACAGCTCACACCTTCTAGTCTTTCTCCCCAATTCATACTTTAAAGCATTCGCTAATATGCTTCATCCAGTATTGATTCTTGATATACTCTTAACTTTCATATCTGTCATTCTTCTTTTTCATCTACCACCGGAGGAAGTTATTTTCTTCTACCATTACCTTGGGGTTATTGTGTTTTTCATTCTCCCGTGTCTTTATATTGCTATACGCATTGATATACACGGTTTGTAATTTTGGGGTTGTTATCGGGCTTTATATTCTCCATTATATTTCGGAGCTTCATGCTTTCGTTTTCTCTTCCCGGCCTTAAGTCAAGCGAATAATGGTCCAGAATTCGTAGATATGAATTTTTGGAAGAACATAGTTTATGTTCCAAGAAGAATATCGTAATGGCATGATCTTGATTTGGAAATTTACCAGAATATCCGAAAATATAGAGCTATCAAGATGATATGTTCTTAATATGTTTGGAAATTGGGTAGAATGTAAGAGTCGTGTAAATAGTACATGATGACGGTATGTTCTATGAATCATCACATTCCATTAGAAACTCAGCATGACTTACTTTAATATAATCACGTTGATCAAGTGTCATTATATTATACTAACTCATGCTTCAGTTCCCAACACTACTTTAAAAACATTCCTAATTTAAATTCGAATTTTTTTTTTCTTTTCAGAATTTAAAAACTAACACAATTTCTTTTTATGTTGTAACGCAGATATTGCAAAGAGATAAAAGATTTCAGATAAGAATAGTTGTGAAAATATCTTCAGGAATATCGAAGATATTTATAATAAAAGATACAATAATATCTTAGAATTCTTAACATAGATGGATGATGAAGAAGATTTGTCTGTGAAGGTTTAGAATAAGAAGTAAGGTGTTTGCTAACGATTTCAGTAGACACTGAATCATTTAGATCCTTTGAAGGCAGGTTTAGTCTTTGTGATTTGTCCACAGCCTCCTTCATGGTCTGCTCAATCCGTTTTTCAGTTTCAAACCTTCTCTTTTTTTCAGCTTTACCACCATACTATTCTTTATCATCAAACTTTTGACTGTTAAAGTCGTTTACAGTTTTTGCTGCTTCAACAGCATTTTTCCAATTTCGGAGAACTTGTTCATAGTTTGGGATGTTTTTCACAAAATTTACATTCGAAGTATGTAAGTCTAGGAGATAGACGTTATATGTATACATATAACTTTTGACGTAAAATTGTCGCGAAATTCAAAATACTGATTGCTAATTCCCAGTAGTTGGTATGACAATTATTGTTACAGGATGTAGGTGAGTACATGATGGGGTTTTAATGAATACGTATAGTGACTTTTCGAAGAGGCTTAAGTCGAAGGTTAATGAAGTTGTTGATAAGTATACTGCTAATGTGGCGAGATATGAAAGGTTCCCCGGTAACCATGATGAAGGGTTTATTCGTATAAACAAATGAAGGTGATTTGCTGGAGCTGAGACAAAACTGTCTATTTTGGAAAGAGATTGAAAAATTATATTTGGTAACAAATATCAAAGGATCTGACACGGATACGTGTTAAACTATAACTTTAGTTTCGAGAGCTTTTCAGGTACATGACAGTGGGTAATGTGTGGTTGGATCATCATCTCGCATGTCTTTAGGAATTTCGAAGTGTTTGAACACATATTGTAATTGTTAATATACATATGATGTTCTAAGATTTTGAATGATACAAATATTTTTGTGAGTTCCATGAATAGAAATGAGGTTCTAGGACAGTTTTGAAGTCAAAGTATAGTTTTGAAAGATGTATGAATCTAAGAGTGATGATTTCGGTTACATCTTGAATCGAATTCTGAGATTTCAAAATCAGAATATGTAATTAGATTTTGAATAAGTATGGTTGTTTTGATTTCTATAAAAGAATGTATATTGTTGTGAAAGTAGGGAGTATAATGGATGACTTGCTGAATCAGATTTGAAGAATGTAACATATTAATTGTGAATTTATATATTTCTCGGGTATTACCTACCCGTTAAAAAAATTTTTCAAACAATTAATATTTTGTACAAAAGAATTTTATTACAGTCTTTATGGAAATATATATGTGTATATTTCTTCAGATGTAATATAGATTTAATAAGTTAATATTAAATTAAACTCATTTGATTTATGGTTAAGGCTAGGATAGATAATTTCTAAACTTTAGAAATTACATAATCGTCGTAGAATGTTTCCCCAATGAAGTTATGAATCAATACTTCATCGTTGTGGTATTCCTTGGTATCTACATGGCATATGACGTCGATGCTCGTGGGACAGATTGTGAAGTTGAGGTTTGCGATGCGGTTGTTGTTGGTGGTGGTGATGGTACTGTTGATGTTGTTGATGGTGGTACTGGTTATGCTGCTGGTGCTGCTGCTGGTGTTTGTAACCTTTGCACCATATTATCCAAAGCCACTACCCGAGCGCGAAGCTCGTTGACTTCTTCTATTACACCTGGGTGATTGTCGGTTCAGACGAGTGGATAAATAAGATCTAGAATTTGGTGTAGTATATAATCATGTCGAGATACTCTGGATATGAGAAAGAAAATGGTGTTTCGGACAGGTTCGCCAGTAAGTGCT
The DNA here is from genome assembly GCF_046630445.1 of Rutidosis leptorrhynchoides. Taxonomy (NCBI): domain Eukaryota; kingdom Viridiplantae; phylum Streptophyta; class Magnoliopsida; order Asterales; family Asteraceae; genus Rutidosis; species Rutidosis leptorrhynchoides. The sequence continues at coordinate 660,116,583 of NC_092333.1, read as the reverse complement.
TCAGGTTCATTGCCAAGAGGGCAATGTGGTGGATGAAAGGGATCACCTTCTTCTTGTCTCCAATGGTTAAGTAGATTACGAACCCATCCCCAATTCATGCAGAATAGATGATGGCTAATTGGTTGATCCATTCCGGTCACGCTGCTTTCGGAGCTCATGTGGAAATCCATATCGGCATAGCTGTCGGAATCCGAGGAACTCGAACTGGTTGAGGGATCCATCTTGTATGATCAGGGAAAGAATTTTTTTTGTATGAAATAGATTGTAGAATTTAGATTTGGTATTCTCCAATACATAATTTACATATGTATATATAATACCAAAATCCCATAAATTACGGAGGAATCTTTGAAAGATGTCAGTCAAAGTTCACAGTAACAGATATGCTAAGATAAGAATTCGTCTATACACTATTATGCAATAAATGTAGAAAAACGCATCTAGACTTAAGAATGATAAGCAGGTAATTTCCTAAGGATGGTAAGTAGATGATTTTTGACTAAAAATGATAAGCAAAACTTTTGACATGCAGACACGGTCGAAGTCCAGACTCACTAATGCATCTTAACAACTATCAGTTAGACAAACTAATGCAAGACCTGGTTCACTAAGACCACCGCTCTGATACCAACTGAAAGGACCCGTTCATATATATTATAAATGATTCACAATAGTTGATTACATCGCGAGGTATTTGACCTCTATATGATACGCTTTACAAACATTGCATTCGTTTTTAAAAGACAAACTTTCTTTACATCAAAAATTGACGGCATGCATACCATTTCATATTACATACAACTATAATTGACTTAATATTAATCTTGATGAACTCAGCGACTCGAATGCAACGTCTTTCAAAGTATGTCATGAATGACTCCAGGTAATATCCTTAAAATGAGCTAATGCACAACGGAAGATTTCTTTAATAACTGAGAATAAACATGCTTAAAAGTGTCAACCAAAAGGTTGGTGAGTTCATAGGTTTATCGTATCAATCATTTCAATATATTAATAGACCACAAGATTTCTGTTTATAAATATATGTACACTCGCAAGTGTATAAAAGTATTCTATAAGTTGTAGGCACCCGGTAACAAGCCTTAACGTTCATGTTTTACCCTCTGAAGTACACCAGATCAGGTGTATTTAAAATAACCTCGAAGTACTAAAGCATCTCATAGTTAGGATGGGGTTTGTCAGGCTCAATAGATCTATCTTTAGGATTCGCGCCTACCGTACATAGACAAGTAGTTTAATGTTACCAAGCTAAGGGTATATTTCTGGTTTAAACCCACATAGAATTAGTTTTAGTACTTGTGCCTATTTCGTAAAACATTTATAAAACAGCGCATGTATTCTCAGCCCAAAAATATATATAAAAAGGGAGTAATGAAGCTCACAATACTGTATTTCGTAGCAATTATGTATATGACGGCACTGAACAAGTGCAGCATTTGTCTCGGATTCACGAACGTATCAATATTGTGATTTAATATTGCAGGAAAGTACGTAGACGCAACGAAAATGATAAACATTAGGTTGACCTCACGAGCAATACCCTCGATCAATACCCATAACCTCCATAGCTATAACCCATAATTTCCTTAGCTCTATCCCGTTTGAAAACTTATTTTGAAATCATCAGAATATAACACCGTCGTAGTATTATATGTATACTAATAATATCTTGAAATAATACAAAGAAAATATATATATGTAATTCGATTGAGAGAGTTTAGAGAAATATATTTTCAAGTTTCTATGAAATAATGAAACCTATTGAATTCTATTTATAATAGATTTTTGAATTATTAAAGTGAATTATTAAAGTATGAATTATTAAAGTGAATTATTAAAGTATGAATTATTAAAGTGAATTATTAAAGTGAATTATTAAAGTATGAATTATTAGAGTATGAATTATTAAAGTATGAATTATTAAAGTTAAAGTAAAGTAAAAGTAAATTAAAGGTAAAGTTAAAGTATAGTAAAAGTATAAAACTATGTACGTATAATACGCGTATAAATATATATAATATTAATTTAAATCGTTATATATATTTAATAAAATAAAATATAAATATCGTTATCTTTATCATACTAGTTAAGTAATGAGTTGTCAAAAGTGGTTCTAGATATTTATAAAAGATATATACGTTTTAATAATAAAGTTTTTTTTTTAAAACTGAAAATATTTTTTGTACTTTTGAAACTAAATCAAATAAATATGATAATTTTGTTTTCCAAAACTAAATATATTTAAGAATCATTTTGTTAAAAGGTTAAAATAATAGAAATCGTTATATCATAAAACATTTTAGAAAAGTAGAATTATATATATTCATAATAGGTTTCAAGTTTTTAAATTACAGTCCGTTGGTGAAGCATGGGATAAAGTCCAAAGGTTGAATAAACGTATGAAATCTTCTTAATGAAAAATGTCGAATTACTTAACTTGTCGATATCCAACATCTAACTTATTTACACTCCACGTTCCTATTTTTATATTAAATAAAATGAAAGTTAACATAGTTATCTTATCAAGGTCACGAGGAAAATATTATAAAACATGCCTTGGAAATTAAACAGAAATTTTCACTAACCCTTGTCTAGTTCCCGTTAATTGACACATTTGTTCTTACTTATAAATCACTTTACTATTTTCCGAATGTTTTCAAAAAGAATAGATTTCTTAAATCATAGTGGACCTCATAACATAGGCCCGTAATCATATTATAATGTATCTGATAATTCAATCATTTGATATTATCTCTTAATTCTGTCGATAAATATATCGAAACAAATACATTCATGTAAAGTATCATATATCTAATACTTTGTTAATGTTTTCAGTTAATATTATATATTATATATACATATCTATATTGTGATGACCCGGAAATTTCTGACCAAATTTAAACTTAATCTTTGTATGATTAACATTTCCGACACGATAAGCAAAATCTGTAAAACTGAATCTCAAAATTTTTGAACTACTTTTATATATTTAAATACCCTTCGGTTGTTTTCGACGATTCGCGAACAATTATATGTAAATAGATACATATATACTATAACTTGAAAAGGTAACAATGTATTAATTGTTTGATACCGTACATTAAACTTATTGGTTTAAATATCTATTTGAATATATATGATAAGTTGAAATATTTATTTATAAATAACTTCCAATGTGTATTTAAAAACTGATTTATGTATATTAAAAAGATATATACATATATATATATAATTTTAAGTTATTTGGTAAACGATAGTAACATTCGTTTATTGATTCGATTGATATTCAGATAAGTTAACTAAAGCGTTTAAGATGAACCAGTAAAACACTAATTTGCTACAGTATTTTCAAATTGCTACAGTACCCAAAATGCTACAGTGTTTTCGAAAATCACTACTTGCTACAGTGAAATTGAATTTGCTACAGTGAATTGCTACAGTAGACAATATTTTAAAATGTATTTTAACAAATAGCGAGATGATGATTTATAGAAGTAAATAACCAAAACACTCAAATGTATAAGTTATATTTTGAGTGATATAATTTAGGGATAATTTAAGGCTATATTTTGACTAAGGTACGTGTCCCAAAATGTAATGTACAAGTTTTCTCAGCGTACGAAGAGACATTCGAAAAACCGGAACTGGGACATAAGTCGAGTGATGACGTACGACTTATCGAAACAAAAATTACAAATCAACTATGCACGAGAATAAAATATAATATATAATTAATTAATTTAAATTATATATTATATATATTATAAAAATATGTCGACGAGCTAGTTGCCAAAACATTGTGAGCTGGAAAAGTTTTCCATGCGATCGCATGGAAATTACACTGCCCAGCCATGCGATCGCATGGCAGTGGAAATCAGGCCAGGTCTATAAAGCTCGCAGTTTTTTCCCGAATTTATTTACTTTCTTCTTCTTAAATCTCTCTGTCTCTCAATTATATTTATATTTATTATTATTATTATTATTATTATTATTATTATTATTATTATTATTATTATTATTATTATTATTATTATTATTATTATTATTATTATTATTATTATTATTATTAAGATTAATATTATTATTAATCTTAATATTATTAGTAGTAATATTACTAATTAGTATTATACATAAAATACTACGACGAGGTCATGAGCATGTCACTTTAAAAATGGGTTTTCGAGCGGGATAGAGTTAAGAAAACTATGGGTTATAGCTATGGAGGTTATGGGTAATGTTCATGAGTATTGTTTGCAAATCAAACCTAGTGTTTATCATCTCTGTTGCGTCTACGTACTTTCCTGCAATATTGAATCACAATATTGATACGTGAGTATTCATATCTTATCTTTTATATATTAATTGTGTATCCATGTCTAGTGCTCGAGTATATATATTTATATATTCTTGTATGCTAAATTTCGTCGTTAAATAGTTTATAATGAATCACGAATTAAATACATATATTACTGGTAAAAGGTATATGATATACATGTTTTTGGAAAGCTGGCGAAAAATCAATAACTTTTCATTTAGATACCGAATAGTTTCGATGAACGTATTAAAAGATATGATCAACTGAATTATGATTGACGTTAATTGAAATTGCTTTTGAATCTGCAATTAAGATTTAAACAACTTGTTTACAAGATTGATAAAATGGATTTTTGAATATTACCAACCGAGTAAATGAATCCTTATATAAGGTACGTCTCGTTTTGTTAAACTATTGTCAAAATTGACTTTTTAAAACAACATTGGATAACTTTTGTATGTCGATATCGAGCATTAGGATTGTGATACACTATGACCTGACCTAGCTTGATAGACATTTATTGACCAACATATGTTCTCTAGGTTGAGATCTACGGTTATTTGGTAATCCGTGTTTCGATCACATTTTGGTGAACGACTTTATATGCTGCTAAGGTGAGTTCATTTGAATCCCTTTTACTCTTTATGTTTTTGGGCTGAGAATATATGCAAATGCTTTATTAACTGTTTTACAATATTTATATGCGTGAGTTTCATTTGCTCCTTTTTTAATTGCTTTTGCAATCTATATTTTTGGACTAAGAATACATGCACTTTATTTTAAATGCAATGGATACAAGTACATACTAAATTCTACACTGAGTTTGAACCGAAAATCCCTTAGCTTTGGTAACTAGTAACTGCCAGTTATAAGAACTGGTGGGCGCGAGTAGTAGTATATGGATCCATAGGGCTTGATATCCCCGTCCGAGCTAGAGCACTAGCCTTTTAACGGACGTATGCTATTTGAGAAGCGTACACGTTGGTTTGCGTGTATTATTAAGATGATTATACAAAGGGTACAAATTATATATACGTTAAGTTTAGTTACCAGGGTGCTCAATTTTGTAGAATATTTTGATAAACGTTTCTGGATGAAATAACTGAAATCTTGTGATCCACTTTTATATACAGATTATGCGAAACACTAAAACTATGAACTCACCAACCTTTGTGTTGACACTTGTTAGCATGGAGTCTTACATGGCATATTTATCAAGGAAACGTTGCATTCACCAAATCATCACCATGTATCTTATTTTGACTGCATCGTCAATGGAAGTACTATTGTAAACTTATTTACGGTGATTGTCTATATGTAAAAATCATCAGATGTAGAAAACCTTTGATTTAAATATTCATTTATGGTGTACATTTTCAAAAGAATGCAATGTTTACAAAACGTATCATATAGAGGTCAAATACCTCGCAATGAAATCGATGAATGACGTGTTCGTCCATATGGATTTGGAGCGATCGTCACAGTTGGTATCAGAGCGTTGGTCCTAGCAAACCAGGTCTTGCATGAGTGTGTCTAACTGATAGTTGTTAGGATGCATTAGTAAGTCTGGACTTCGACCGTGTCTGCATGTTAAAAGTTTTGCTTATCATTTCTTGTCGAAAATTACATGTTTATCATTCTTAAGTCTAGACACGTTTTTCTGCATTTATTGCATAAATAGTGTATAGACAAAAATTCATATCTTAGCGTATCTGTTACTATAAACTTTTCCTGACATCTTCCGAAAATTCCTCCGTGATTTATGGAATTTTGGTATTATATATACATATGTAAATTATGTATTGAAGAGTACCAATCTAAATTCTATAATCTATTTCATATCAAAAATCATCTCTCTAATTATACAAGATGGATCCCGTATCTAGTTCAAATTCCTTAAACTCCGACAACTATTCCGATATGGATATTCACCTGAATTCCGAAGACAGTGTAACTGGAATGGATCAACCAATCAGCCATCACCTATTCTGGATGAATTGGGGATGGGTTCGTAGCCTACTTAATTATTGGAGACAAGAAGAAGGTGATCCCTTCCAACCACCACATTTCCCTCTTGGCGAAGAACCTGAAGCACTTACCGGCGAACCTGTTCGAGACACCATTTTCTCTCTCATTTCCAGAGTATCTCGTCACGATAATATACTATCTCAAATTCTGGATCTTATTCATCCGCTCGTCCGAACCGCCAATCATCCCGGTGTAGTAGAAGAAGTCAACGAGCTTCGCGCTCGGGTAGTGGCTTTGGAGAATATGGTGCAAAGGTTACAAGCACCAGCAGCATCATCGGCATCAACAGTACCACCGACAACAACACCAACAGTACCATTACCACCAACAACAACATCCGCATCGCAAACCTCAACTTCCCAATCTGTTCCACGAGCATCAACGTCATATGCACCGTAGTTACTAAGAAATACCAGCAACAATAACCGATGAAGTATTAACTCATTTCCCCTAAAGAAATTTTATGTATATTTAATATATATGAATTTTGAAATCAAAATAAATCTTTTCGTACCAAGTTATTACGTGTGAATCTTAACTGGTAGGTACTACTCGGTTAATTCATATTACTAATATGCTATGATGTACATCCTTCGTTAATGACTTAACCATCGTTAACTACAATCTCTGTTTTCCATCTCAATGAATTCCATTTCATAATAAACTAAGTATATTATTCAATTATATGGTTAATTTTATACTTTCATCTTCGATGTATTCGAAACTTTCTAGAAAACATCATTCGTACCTTGCGAAGTTTGCAAGAGTTCCATGAGCACCAACATGATTCACTGAGAAAATATCAATAAAACTGAGTATTGATTACATTAGTGAAATACTCCGTAAAGATTTTTAAATCTTTAATGTTTTAGAGATTATTCATTTCTAATTCAAGTCAAAAATCAAATGAGCTTAATTTGATATTAACTCATCAAATCTGTATTACATCTGAAGAAAATATACATACATATATTTTCATAAAGACGGTAATAAAAAAAAAATCTTTTGTACAAAATATTACTTGTGATATCTTTAACGGGTAGGTAATTCCCGGGAAATCTATAAGTTCACAATTAATATGTTATACTATACATTCTTCAACTTTGATTCAAAAATTATTAACTATGCTCACAGCGATATACAATCGTTTTCATACAAATTCAATTACATATTCTGATATTGACGGATCAGAATCCAAGTCAAGATTTAACGGGTGACATCATTCTTAGATCTCTACATCTTTCAAAGCTATACTTTGACTTCAAAAATGTGAAAGATCCTTTAGCATTGTTATTACTGAAAATAACCTTGCAATTTCTTTTCAAAATATCCAGTATTATCAACCGTTCAACCAGTCAACGATGACCTTTCAGACTTGTAACTTTGGCATATACGTTTTTGTTATCGGGGAATCTTTCATGTTCCACCACATTAGCAGTAAATTTACCAACAACTTCATTGATCTTTGACCTTCCGAAAAATCCTTATACTCATTGAAACCGTATCATGTACTCATCCACATCTTGTAATGGCAATTGACATACCAACTATCGGGAATTAGCAATCAGTATTTTGAAATCTTGTAGCACGTCTACGCCAACAGTTATATGTGTACATATAACGTCTACCTCCTGGACTTACATACTTCGAATGTGAAGTTTTTGAAAAACACCCGAAACTACGAAACTAGTTCTCCGAATTTTGGAAAAATGTTGATGAAGCAGCAAAAACTGTAAATGACCTTAACAGTCAAAATTTGATGATAAAGAATAGTATGGTGGTAAAGCTGAGAAAAAGAGAAGGTTTGGAACTGGAAAACGGATTGAGCAGACCATGAAGGAGGCTGTGGACAAATCACAAAGACGAAATCTACCTTCAAAGAATCCAAATGATTCAGTGACTGCTGAAACCATTAGTAAGAACCTTACTTTTTATTCTAAACCTTCACAGACAGATTTTCCGCATCATCCTCTGATATTAGAAATTCTAAGATATCATCGTATCTTCCATTATAAATATCCTCCATATTTCTGAAGATATTTTCATAACTATTCTTATCTGAAATCATTTATCTCTTCACGCTATCTTTGTTACATCATAAAATAAACTATTTTAGTTTCTAAAATCTGAAAAATTCGAAAAATGAATGTTTTGAAGTAATATTGGGAACTGAAGCATGAGTTACTATAATATAATGACACTTGATCAACGTGATTATATTACATTAAGTCATGCTGAGTTTCTAATGGAACGTGATAAAGGTTCACAGATGACACCCTCATCATGAACCATGTTACATAACTCTTTCATTCTATTTAATCTCTAAATATATCAAGAAAATATTTTCCTTGATGATTCGGTCTTTTCCAGATATTCTGGTAATTTGACAAATCAAGATCGTGTCATTACAATTTTTTTTCTTAGAACATTAACTATGTTCATTCTGAAATGTATAGCTACAAATTCTGGACCATTATTCGCTTGACTTGAAGTCGGGAAGGAAAAACGAAAGCATGGAGCTCCTAAATATAAGGGAAAATATAAAGCCTAACAACAACACATATATTACAAACCGTTTATATCAATACGTATAGCAATATAAAGACACGGGAGAATGAAAAACACTATAACCCCAAGGTAATGGTAGAAGAAAGTAATTTCCTCTAGTGGTAGATGAAAAAGAAGAATGACAGATATGAAAGTTAGGAGTATATCAAGAATCAGAACTGGATGAAGCATTTCACAATCTTTTGAAAGTATGAAATGAGAAAGAAGATGTAGGAGTAGTGAAAATAATGAAACAGAAGAGGGCAATTTATAGCAAAATATCAGACGCAGCAATAGAGGCAGATTACGCATTTAATCAAAGAAAATCCTAATTTCCGCAAATTCCGAAAAATCAAATCTTATTTAGATTATGAAGATTTTCTATTCCTTAAAATCCGGAAATCATTTGTTACTACATCAAGAGATAAGACGCATCTCTATTCTCCATTTCACTTGATTACGATAACTTCTCTCATACCCTTCGAGCAATTGGATTGTTGTATCTATATTATTCAACCGTGATAAAACTCTAGTTATCGACTCATATTCGTCATGAAAACATTTTTATTGTTAGCCATGACGACCTCACTCAAATTTCGGGACGAAATTTCTTTAACGGGTAGGTACTGTGATGACCCGGAAATTTCTGACCAAATTTAAACTTAATCTTTGTAAGATTAACATTTCCGACACGATAAGCAAAGTCTGTAAAACTGAATCTCAAAATTTTTGAACTACTTTTATATATTTAAATACCCTTCGGTTGTTTTCGACGATTCGCGAACAATTATATGTAAATAGATACATATATACTATAACTTGAAAAGGTAACAATGTATTAATTGTTTGATACCGTACATTAAACTTATTGATTTAAATATCTATTTGAATATATATGATAAGTTGAAATATTTATTTATAAATAACTTCCAATGTGTATTTAAAAACTGACTTATGTATATTAAAAAGATATATACATATATATATAATTTCAAGTTATTTGGTAAACGATAGTAACATTCGTTTATTGATTCGATTGATATTCAGATAAGTTAACTAAAGCGTTTAAGATGAACCAGTAAAACACTAATTTGCTACAGTATTTTCAAATTGCTACAGTACCCAAAATGCTACAGTGTTTTCGAAAATCACTACTTGCTACAGTGAAATTGAATTTGCTACAGTGAATTGCTACAGTAGACAATATTTTAAAATGTATTTTAACAAATAGCGAGACGATGATTTATAGAAGTAAATAACCAAAACACTCAAATGTATAAGTTATATTTTGAGTGATATAATTTAGGGATAATTTAAGGCTATATTTTGACTAAGGTACGTGTCCCAAAATGTAATGTACAAGTTTTCTCAGTGTACGAAGAGACATTCGAAAAACCGGAACTGGGACATAAGTCGAGTGATGACGTACGACTTATCGAAACAAAAATTACAAATCAACTATGCACGAGAATAAAATATAATATATAATTAATTAATTTAAATTATATATTATATATATTATAAAAATATGTCGACGAGCTAGTTGCCAAACCATTGTGAGCTGGAAAAGTTTCCCATGCGATCGCATGGGAATTACACTGCCCAGCCATGCGATCGCATGGCAGTGGAAATCAGGCCAGGTCTATAAAGCTCGCAGTTTTTTTCCGAATTTATTTACTTTCTTCTTCTTAAATCTCTCTGTCTCTCAATTATATTTATATTTATTATTATTATTATTATTATTATTATTATTATTATTATTATTATTATTATTATTATTATTATTATTATTATTAAGATTAATATTATTATTAATCTTAATATTATTAGTAGTAATATTATTAATTAGTATTATACATAAAATACTACGACGAGGTCATGAGCATGTCACTTTCAAAATGGGTTTTCGAGCGGGATAGAGTTAAGAAAACTATGGGTTATAGCTATGGAGGTTATGGGTAATGTTCATGAGTATTGTTTGCAAATCAAACCTAGTGTTTATCATCTCTGTTGCATCTACGTACTTTCCTGCAATATTGAATCACAATATTGATACGTGAGTATTCATATCTTATCTTTTATATATTAATTGTGTATCCATGTCTAGTGCTCGAGTATATATATTTATATATTCTTGTATGCTAAATTTCTTCGTTAAATAGTTTATAATGAATCGCGAATTAAATACATATATTACTGGTAAAAGGTATATGATATACATGTTTTTGGAAAGCTGGCGAAAAATCAATAACTTTTCATTTAGATACCGAATAGTTTCGATGAACGTATTAAAAGATATGATCAACTGAATTATGATTGACGTTAATTGAAATTGCTTTTGAATCTGCAATTAAGATTTAAACAACTTGTTTACAAGGTTGATAAAATGGATTTTTGAATATTACCAACCGAGTAAATGAATCCTTATATAAGGTACGTCTCGTTTTGTTAAACTATTGTCAAAATTGACTTTTTAAAACAACATTGGATAACTTTTGTATGTCGATATCGAGCATTAGGATTGTGATACACTATGACCTGACCTAGCTTGATAGACATTTATTGACCAACATATGTTCTCTAGGTTGAGATCTACGGTTATTTGGTAATCCGTGTTTCGATCACATTTTGGTGAACGACTTTATATGCTGCTAAGGTGAGTTCATTTGAATCCCTTTTACTCTTTACGTTTTTGGGCTGAGAATATATGCAAATGCTTTATTAACTGTTTTACAATATTTATATGCGTGAGTTTCATTTGCTCCCATTTTAATTGCTTTTGCAATCTATATTTTTGGACTAAGAATACATGCACTTTATTTTAAATGCAATGGATACAAGTACATACTAAATTCTACACTGAGTTTAAACCGAAAATCCCTTAGCTTTGGTAACTAGTAACTGCCAGTTATAAGAACTGGTGGGCGCGAGTAGTAGTATATGGATCCATAGGGCTTGATATCCCCGTCCGAGCTAGAGCACTAGCCTTTTAACGGACGTATGCTATTTGAGAAGCGTACACGTTGGTTTGCGTGTATTATTAAGATGATTATACAAAGGGTACAAATTATATATACGTTAAGTTTAGTTACCGGGGTGCTCAATTTTGTAGAATATTTTGATAAACGTTTCTGGGTGAAATAACTGAAATCTTGTGATCCACTTTTATATACAGATTATGCGAAACACTAAAACTATGAACTCACCAACCTTTGTGTTGACACTTGTTAGCATGTTTATTCTCAGGTTCCTAGAAGTCTTCCGCTGTTTGCTTATATGTTAGACAAGCTATGTGCATGGAGTCTTACATGGCATATTTATCAAGGAAACGTTGCATTCACCAAATCATCACCATGTATCTTATTTTGACTGCATCGTCAATGGAAGTACTATTGTAAACTTATTTACGGTGATTGTCTATATGTAAAAATTATCAGTTGTCGAAAACCTTTGATTTAAATATTCATTTATGGTGTACCTTTTCAAAAGAATGCAATGTTTACAAAACGTATCATATAGAGGTCAAATACCTCGCAATGAAATCGATGAATGACGTGTTCGTCCATATGGATTTGGAGCGATCGTCACATATATACTCATAATTGTTTGTAAATCGTCGAACACGGTCAAAGGGTAATTGATTACATGAATGTAGTTCCAAACTTTTTGAGATTCAACATTACAAATTCTGCTAATCGTGTCGGAAACATATAAAGGTTAAGTTTAAATTTGGTCGGAAATTTCCGGGTCGTCACAACTGGACCCTTATGCAAGTTTACAAAACTCGCATCAGATGGTATAGGCGCATATTGTGCGGCTATACCCGTACCACATGCCTTATATGGCAGTTTATGTGCGTTCTAGGGCTTTGGATGCGCAATCCGCATAGTCTTGCGGATATGCGTATCATTAAGTCCCCCCAGTTCGATGTTATATACAATGCCAATAAGTGTATAGCGTCGAACTTAATAAAATAATATCACCGAATAATGCCCAATAATTACCTCGGATCTTAGGATTCTGTATTTTAACATATTGGCAAGACACACAGGTCATTATATGCGTGTATGTGTACCCAACCGCCGTTTGCATTTAATGCAATATATTCGTATAGTTGAAAAATTGTCCTTTCGACTGTAATTCCGTCACCCGAGGTAACAACTGTCACTATTTACCCTAGAGATAATGATGACGGCGTAAGCAACTGCCTAGAGTTGCTATTGTACGCCGATTGTTAACACACGTAGATTGTTACACGTGTACGCTGAAGAATTATCCGTGTCATTTTCATTTATACTTGCCTATAAATAGGCAAATTACCTTTTTTGGATTTTACACGCTCCTCTTGATTTTCAAATTTTTGCTCTTTTTCCGGCAGCCATTTGCTTTTCCATTCGTATTCAGTTATCCGAAGGTCCATGCTTTCTTTCCTTTCGTCTTTTATTTACATTTTTTTAATCTTGTATCGATCTGCCATGTCTTCTGATAAGAACGTCAAGGATATAGAGTCGTCGATCACCGAATCGGAGATTCGCCGAATCGTGCAACAATATCCCCCTCTTGAGCAGTATTCCCCAATTGCCCCTTTGTATGGCTAAAGGGCTAATGAACCACCGGAGTTAATGATTGCAGTTTACGAGAAAGTTTTGGAGCTCGACAACACCCGCATTCCGCCCACCCCTTTTTTCTTGGACGTTCTTAGCCACTATTCTATCGGTATTAGCCAACTCCATCCGTATGGTGCCAATCGCATTTCTATTTTTGAAATGTGGTGTCGCGCCAACAGTCAGAAGCCATCTTTAGCTATTTTTACCAATCTGTTTCGTGCCTCCATGAGTGACGAGAGCTGGTACTCTTTTGATAATGTTGCCAAGTTTTGCGTTACCCTGAAACAGGGCGTGAAGGGGTCATGGAAAAATATTATTTTTCTTTGTTAAAGCTACTTGCATTTCTGAAAAGTTTAATAGCATTCTCATCTGGTATTCTGGCAAGAAGGGGGAGAAAAATAAACCTTTGCAGATTCCTGCTGAGGAAGACAAATTTTACAAGTCTTGTCTTAACTTTCAGCTTCCATCTCGTGTTTATCCCAATGTCCCCTTAGTTATCGGCTGCATTTCAACCGACTGGACACGAGCTGATAAGCGTCCTGTTATAATTAAGAACAAGAAGGGTATATCCCTTTTTTACCTGCATTACATAGTATGTTTAGCTTCCTTTTTCTCATATGTGTATGTATTCGTGTATTTGCAGAGATGGATTTGAACGAGTTCATGCTGTTAAAGACGTCAGATGGCGTTGTTTATGGACAGAAAGATCTGCACGATACTGATTCTGATGTGCACCCAGAAATTATCAAGGCTCCAACTAATCCAGCTGCTCCTGCTACATCGAAGCGCAGGACAACCAGTCTTCGTCAAGAGAGAGAAACTGACGTGTCTTCCTTTGTTGAAATTCAGCGATCCCCTTTTGTTGAAACTTCGAAAGCGGCCGGAAAAAGGCCAGTCATAGGTATGCGCCTTGTATGCTCTGTTGTAGAACATTTCTATTTTGCATTTATTACTATTATAAATATATTTCATTATAATTCTTTATGTTGCAGATATTAGCAATCCGATTGAAGTTGACCAAGAGGTACACTCTGCCAACTGTGCCCCTGCTCCAGAAGCCCAAGTATCCCAAACAGTTCCCATTCTTCATCAATCAACTGTAGATTTAAATGCTTCCTGTGAGCTTCCACCATTTCAAAGGCGCACCAACTTGTACTCGGACGCCTCTTCACTTGACACTAGCCGCAACAAGCGTTCTCGACTCAACATTCCTACCAGCTTTGCTTTATCCCCGGACATGAATCTAGACTATTTTGAGGAGTTTTTTAAGATATCTGTCCCTACTTTTTCCCAGCAATTCTCGCATCTATGTGCCTGCGCTCCTTCTAATCTTGCTGCTAAGTTTGAGAATCTTTCTCCCGAGCAAGATCTTTTTGTTGACAAGCAACCTACGATGTTTAATCTTGCCAAAGATATCAGCCGTCTGAAACAAAAGTCTAATTCCATAATTCTCGGTCATAAACATCTATCACGTGAGCAAAGGGAGTTTGCCAAGCTTGATGCTGAAAAACAACAGATTTCTGAACAGCTTCATTAGGAGGTTGCTACTCGTTTGAAAGCGGGAGATAGGAATACTCATCTTGAGGGTGAGTGCCAGCGTCTATTAAATGAAATCAAACGTTCCGAAGCTGTTCGTGTTGATCTTGAGTCGCAAGTGAATAATCTATCCCTACAACTTGGTACTGCATCGTCGAAAAACTGTCAGTTTAAAAAACAGCTTGAGGAGTTGAATGCAGGGCGCCAGATAGTTGCTAACGAGCGTGATGATCTAAAAGCCAAGTGCGCAGGCCTCCAAACTGAATGCTCAAGCCTCAAAGCTGAATACTCGAGCCTGAAATCTGAATACTCGACCTTAAGGTTCGGTCTTCCTGAGATTGCAAAGCATATTATGGCTTGTCTGAGTATTCGCATTCCGTTTGGCAAGGCTATAGTTGCTGCACGTGCTCTTGAGCGATCGCGCTTCTGGGATGTTGTAAAGTCAAACCTTTCTGTGCTGGATATTATTCCGACACCAATTTCAGATGAACTTGTGGAGGATGCTGATGGGAAGTGTACGGAAGCTTGTGCGGCTTTAGCAATTTTAAGGATTCCCCGTCTGGAGGAATTGACTGAGAATCGGAACTTTTCCTCCCGTCAAGTCGTTGACGATGATTTGGTAGGTGGTGGGTTGGACGGGCAGTGATTGTTCGCTTCGCACTGTGCTGTTTTTCGCCAGCGAGGGATGGGCCCGGCAGTTTAAGGGTTTCACATCCCTATATCTATATTTATGTTATTTTTGTCTTCAAAGCGGGGTATACGTCTGATCACTGAGTGCCAGGATTGTATATTCTCCTTAGTGTAGGACACCGTTCTAATTAAGCCACCCTTAGTATATTAGTAGGTAATAATTATTTTAAACGATATGCGGAGGAGTAGAATTTTATCTGCCTTTTCTTATACGATGTTGGAGTATAAGAGATTTTCTGTTTGCTAAAGGCATTTTAATATAAATATTGCTCTACTTATCGTGTATGAACGTTTGAATATATTTTGCTATATGCATTTCATATTTGTTTGCAAATTTGTAAGCGGTGTATTTGCATGCGCATTACAGCATAGGAATAAATGTCATTCGCATATGACGGGAGCGACCCTTCTATATGCGCATGATCTTTTTATTCTTTCATATTATTAAAGCAAACCAATGCTTATTGATATTACACATTTCTCATATAATTACCATGGCAATATCCGTCATTTTTAGTCCATTCGGATACGGTTTTGGTCTTTATTCGCGATAATTTGGGGAGATTATGATTCGAGAGCCGAGAAGATCTTTTATACGTATTTTTGATCATTTTGAGGTATGTTCCATGTTATCTTATCAGTGGTGCTATAATATGATGAAGCAATTGGGTTTTGGGCACTTTTTATAGTAAAAACGATGAGAATTCTATGCCTGTGTTCAGCCGCGGCTCGGCCTGGGGATCCGCAGCGCGGGATATAACTAAAAATGGAGGTCGAGCTTATTGATAAAGTTTGGGTTGCTTGCTAGGTTTAAGCCGCGGCACGGCCTGAGGACCCGCGGCGCGATTCGTATCCGTCGGATTTTAGGGGTATAAAAAGGGTAATAAAACCCTATCTTTGGATAACTTTTTGTCAGCCGATTTTCTGAGCACAAGGGGCGATTTTCTGTCACTTTTGGGGAATTCCAAGGTTACTTTAAAGCTCTAATCATTCCGCTATCAAGGATCAATCCAATAATTAATCAAGATTCATTGTGTTAGGTTGATTCTTACTATTCAAACAGTGTTTTCTCTATTATTTATCAGTTTGATTTCTATTGTTGCCATGGTTATTGGCTAAGTTCTTTAATGCTTGTCTAGATTTATAAACCTATGTATTGGATGCTACTTATCAGTTATTCGTTTAATTAATGATGATTTGATGTTTGAATTAAAGAACGACTCTTATTTAAAGCTAGACTTTTCTATTCAATTGGTTGTGTACTTGTTTGATAGGATGAGAGTTCATTAATTTAGTACATAAATTTACAATTGGTTTGTCTTAATTGGTTGTTTGCTTACTCGGAGATGAGAGTAAATTGAATTCAAAAGGCTAGACAAAATAGGGGTGAATTATACGCAACGAGAGTTGGTGTGATTGTAATTCAAGTCTTCATCTCAGCTGAGATATTTGGTCACGATTAGGAGGTCTTAGGCTAAGGAGAATTCCGTGTCGTGTAATCTTAGTTGAAGTGTTCGCGCTGGGGAATTCCAGGTGAACCGACTAGATAATTCACATGTGTTAGATAATAACTGGGGCTTAATCTAAATGCATCCAATACTAGGTGTAAAAGGTCTAGACAAGCATTCGTTCTCCTATTTGATTACAACTATCTATTCTATTTGTCTGTTTGCTTTAAAGCTTAAACTTAAAAACCCAAAAATATTGTCTTTTACTTTTAAAGCTATCTTTGATTTGGCTAATTGTTAAATAGCCAACAAAACTATTATCTCGTAATTTCTATTTTCTATATTAACTTAGTTTATTTCCATTAGTTACAATCTTAATTCTCACGTTTAAACTGTCCTTGGAACGATTTCGGAATTACCAACTTTATACTATTACATGATCGGGTACACTGCCCGTTAGTGTGTAGTAATCTTAAAAACGGCATTTTCCATTATAAATTATAGACACGATTTTACACATCAAGTTTTTGGCGCCGCTGCCGGGGACAGTTGTGTCGAAAATTAAGATTGTTATCTAATTGTTCTTAGTTTAGTCTAGTTATAGTTTATAATTTCTTTTCATTTTTCTCAGTTGAATCGGTGCGTTTAATCAGTTGTTAGTTGTGATTTCGCAGATAACAGGTAGTGCATGCTACATACACGTTCTTCTAATTCTCCGATTCTTCAACCATTTGCAGAACCTGAAAGAGAGTTATTCAGAGCGTTAAGTCAAGAGCAACAGTCTACAGTGGATTCATCTTTTTCTTCGAGTGCTAATATAATTAATTTGGGTAGTATTTCTGAGACTGTGGTGCCCGATACACCACCTAAAATCAGAGAAGAAGAAGAATCTTACATTTCATTAGATCTTTTCGAGAATGAAGATATGGCTGACCGAGCTAAACAACCACCTCGTCCTCATACTATGGCAGAAAAGTTAAAGGCCACACGAGGGGGCCAAGGAAACTCGATTACTCAACCGAACATCACTCAGCCTTTTCAAATTACAGGGCCGATCCTGAGTTTGATTTCTTCTTACTGCCAATTTCATGGCAAGGATAGTGAGGATGCTAACGAGCATCTTCGTGTTTTCAATGATGTTTGCAATTTGTTTAAGTTGCATGAGGTTGCCGATACGTCAATCAAGACAAGGCTTTTTCCTTGGACTCTTAAGGGAGAAGCAAAAAGATGGTTAGATAAGAAACCAGAGGGTATGATTACCTCTTGGGAGATTTGGATGGATAAGTTTTTATCGAAGTGTTTCCCTGTGTCTCGAGCGGCTAGACTTCAAGCAGAAATTTCTCAATTCAGACAAAAGAGCAGCAAGACATTATTTGATGCTTGGGACCATTATTCTAATATGCTGCGCTCGTGTTCACAACACGGGTTGAATGATTTACAAAAGGTTCAGATTTTCTACAAGGGTTGTGACATCCCAACTCGTCAGACTATTGATCAAGCAGCAGGTGGTACGTTAATGGATAAGACCGAAGAAGAGGCGCTAGAGATAATTGAAAAGCAAGCTGCTTACTCTCATGAATGACATCAAGATCATGAGTCATTCCATTCAGCTTCAGTTAAGAGAACCGAAACCACGGGTGCATATGACGATTTTAGGTCTATAAGTGCTAAGTTGGATTCCTTTGGTAGGAATTTGGAGAAGATAAATAAGGATATTCATGGTATGAAGGTTGGTTGTGAGTATTGTGGGGGATTACATCTGGCAAAAGATTGTGATGCAGGTTTGACTATGAATCAGAAGGAAGAGATTGCTTATATTTGTCAGCAGAACAACAATCAGTTTCAGGGACGTGCGCAGTTTAATAGGAATTTCAACAATCCCTATAATCCTCAAGGTAATCAAGGTTCGAGGTTCCAGCCAGGTTCTAGTGGAGGATAGCAACAGCAAGCTCCCGGGTATTTTCAGAAACCCCAAACCGAAGAGAAAAAGTTCAACCTTGAAGCTATGATCGAGAAGCTTGTGATTTCTCAAACTCAGCTTGTTACTACTGTTACTCAGAACAATGAGAAGAATGATCAAATGTTTCGAAATCAACAAGCAGCTATTCAGAATCTGGAGAAACAAATTGGTTAACTTGCTAATCAGAGTAATGAGAGGAAACCTGGGGAGTTACCGAGTAAGACAGATAATAACCCAAAGAAGGGGAGCGTTAATGCTATCACTACACGCAGTGGTTTAGCATATGATTCACCGAGGAAGCCCGATGAGTATGATTTGTGAGTGCTGTTGGTTAAGGATAGTGAGCCGATTTTTGTTAGTGAACCGGAGGGGGATAAGGAGCCGGAACAGGTGATTGAGAAAGTTATGAGGGTACCAGAAACTGTTGCTGCTAAACTGGTAGTTAAAGAGTATCAACCACCTCTCCCATTCCCGAGGAAGCAGAGACTGGAGAAGCTGGAGGCAGAAAAGTCCAAGTTTATGGACTTGATTAAAAAAGTTAACATAAATTTGCCTTTTATTGATGTGATTGCAGGTATGCCCAAGTATGCAAGGTTTCTTAAGGACTTGCTAACTAATAGGAAAAAGCTGGAGAACGTGTCTTCAGTCAGATTGAATTCCGCATGCTCAGCGGTAGTTGCAAACAAGCTTCCCGAGAAGCTTGAGGATCCTGGGAGTTTTACCATTCCTTGCTTACTGGGTAATTTGGATTGTATGAGGGCATTGGCAGATTTAGGAGCTAGCATTAATTTAATGCCATATTCTATTTATTTGAAGCTAGACCTCGGGGAGTTGAAACCCACACGTATGGCTATTCAGCTAGCTGACCGCTCCATTAAATTCCCTCGTGGAATTATCGAGAATATGCTAGTTAAGACCGGGTAGTTGGTTTTCCCGGTCGATTTCGTGGTGTTGGATGAAATGTCCCGTTCTTATTGATTAAAAACGTTCCATATTAATTGATTTCGTTGCGAGGTTTTGACCTCTATATGAGACGTTTTTCAAAGACTGCATTCATTTTTAAAACAAACCATAACCTTTATTTCATAAATAAAGGTTTAAAAAGCTTTACGTAGATTATCAAATAATGATAATCTAAAATATCCTGTTTACACACGACCATTACATAATGGTTTACAATACAAATATGTTACATCGAAATCAGTTTCTTGAATGCAGTTTTTACACAATATCATACAAACATGGACTCCAAATCTTGTCCTTATTTTAGTATGCAACAGCGGAAGCTCTTAGTATTCACCTGAGAATAAACATGCTTTAAACGTCAACAAAAATGTTGGTGAGTTATAGGTTTAACCTATATATATCAAATCGTAACAATAGACCACAAGATTTCATATTTCTATACACATCCCATACATAGAGATAAAAAATCATTCATATGGTGAACACCTGGTAACCGACATTAACAAGATGCATATATAAGAATATCCCCATCATTCCGGGACACCCTTCGGATATGATATAAATTTCGAAGTACTAAAGCATCCGGTACTTTAGATGGGGTTTGTTAGGCCCAATAGATCTATCTTTAGGATTCGCGTCAATTAGGGTGTCTGTACCCTAATTCTTAGATTACCAGACTTAATAAAAAGGGGCATATTCGATTTCGATAATTCAACCATAGATTGTAGTTTCACGTACTTGTGTCTATTTTGTAAATCATTTATAAAACCTGCATGTATTCTCATCCCAAAAATATTAGATTTTAAAAGTGGGACTATAACTCACTTTCACATATTTTTACTTCGTCAGGAAGTAAGACTTGGCCACTGGTTGATTCACGAACCTATAACAATATATACATATATATCAAAGTATGTTCAAAATATATTTACAACACTTTTAATATATTTTGATGTTTTAAGTTTATTAAGTCAGCTGTCCTCGTTAGTAACCTACAACTAGTTGTCCACAGTTAGATGTACAGAAATAAATCGATAAATATTATCTTGTATCAATCCACGACCCAGTGTATACATATCTCAGTATTGATCACAACTCAAACTATATATATTTTGGAATCAACCTCAACCCTGTATAGCTAACTCCAACATTCACATATAGAGTGTCTATGGTTGTTCCGAAATATATATAGATGTGTCGACATGATAGGTCGAAACATTGTATACGTGTCTATGGTATCTCAAGATTACATAATATACAATACAAGTTGATTAAGTTATGGTTGGAATAGATTTGTTACCAATTTTCACGTAGCTAAAATGAGAAAAATTATCCAATCTTGTTTTACCCATAACTTCTTCATTTTAAATCCGTTTTGAGTGAATCAAATTGCTATGGTTTCATATTGAACTCTATTTTATGAATCTAAACATAAAAAGTATAGGTTTATAATCGGAAAAATAAGTTACAAGTCGTTTTTATAAAGGTAGTCATTTTAGTCGAAAGAACGACGTCTAGATGACCATTTTAGAAAACATACTTCCACTTTGAGTTTAACTGATGATGTAGCGTGAGGGTACGAAATAGTATTATTTTTAATACAAAATACTACAAAATATGACACAAGTTTTATTAATTTACGGATGAGATATACATAAACCTTGCTACAACATTATAGGCAGTGTACCTAATCGTAGAGTAGTGTAGTTTTTAGTAAGTCCGGTTCGTTCCACAGGGAGCTAGTGATTACGTACTATATTTTTATAAAACTATATTTATATAAATAAATATATATATATATATATAAGTAGTAATATTATTATAAAAGGGGGTTTTTTACCGTTTAATGACCGGTTTGTCGATTTTATATTTTTAAGCGTAAAGATAAATGATAATAATTAAAGTGCGTAAAATATATAAATGACGATAAATAAAATAACAATAAATAAAATTGCGATAGAATATGAAATAAAAGGATTATGCTTATTTAAACTTCCGTAATCATGATGTTTAACGTTTTGATTTTAATTAATTGTTACTCGGGTTAATTGTCCTTTGTCATGGTTTATTTGATACCTATCTGGTTTTTATCCATAATAGTCCATCGGTCATAAATATAAAGTGCGAGTGTCCTCGTCAAATTACCCTTATACCCGAAGTCAAATATTCTAACTAATTAAGGATTTAAACTGTGACGCAGTTATCACTTCTGTCAACAATTACACCAGTTATCACTGTATGTAATCTACCCCTGTTTTGATTAGATATGAATATTGATTTACCCACTTGATCAGTTTGAATAATCAATTACCCAACCCGAATAATTAATTAAATGATTATAATAGATTCCATATGAACGTCACTAAATAGGACAACCATAATCATTATTAATTATTAGGATAATTAATTTGAAGATAGGTTCGACGGACTCCAATGAGTTGTCACTCAATTAGACAATACCCCCCATCTATTAATAGTCAATAGTCCAATTTCCACAAGTGTCGGTCTTTTGCCCAAACCTTAATTATGGTACAAAATCCAATAATCCTGTCTTAATATTTAGTCAAACATCACGATTACTTCGGCTTAAATAAGCATAATAATAACTTAGTTACGAGACATTAATTTAAAAAAGAAGAACATAACTTACAGTGATTATTAATCGTGTAGCGTTACACGGACAGAGTTTCGACTTTAAAACCCGTAAAACATTCCTTACAATAACCCAATTATTATTAAACTTAAACTAAAATTAAAATTATAATTATAAATATATATATATTACATGTAAAGAGAAATAAAGAAGAAAAGGTGTTCTTTTCATTACATCGTGAATTTCATTTTATAGACAATTGGTGATTTGAAATTTTCACTTATGACCCCTTAACTATGCTCAATTAACAACTTTTTATTATTTATTATTATTCTTATTATGAATTATTTAAATATTATATTATATTCTTGAGCATAGTTAACTTGTAATTTTAGCTCCGTTGCGTCGAGCGTTGAAAGTTGGTTCATGTCTCGGTTCCGAATTTTCGAACATCCTTGCGTACAATTTAATATCTTGTACTTTGCGTTTTGTAACTTGTACTCTTGTTATTTTTAGACGTTTCTCATCAATAATTTGAACCACTTGGATTGTATCTTGTACATTTGAGCTTTTTGGACGTTTGCGTCTTCAAATCTTCGTTTTCGCCTTTTGTCTTCGCACTTATTTATTTAAACAATTACAATGAAAATATAATATAATTACATATGAAAACCTATTATTTAGGAGGGATATTGCTATGAAATATATGTTCCTTTTTAGCCTTATCAAATATCCCCACACTTGAGCGTTGCTTGTCCTCAAGCAATACAGAACTTGAAATAAAAACATACATGAATCACTTTTTTATTCATCATACTTTGTACATTAGTGATTTTGATATGGTGGTATAAACAATGATAGTAATGATAGAACCATGGTTAAAGGTGGGTGTGTCATTCACAGTTGCCTCGGGTTTAGGTCAACGACACTTGCAATCAAATAGCCGATTTACTTTCGGTTTCCAAAGCAAAGTGCACATTTGAAAGGTGGTTTACAGTTCCACATGACTATGAAAATTTAGATCCGTTAGGAAATTGGATCTTTATGAAAACATTTGATCTTTTGAAAATTCAATCTAGCTTTTACCCTAGATAAGTTTTCCGGAATAACCATTCACCGGTGTTGCAAAATATTTTTGTGGGTTTCAGATTTGAAAATTTTAGCTCAAAACTTATGGTTTTGTGTCACCCACTTGCTAACCTTGTATTAAGAAAGCAACACGTCCAGTATACTTGTCCCGTATATTACCTTTCGGCAAACTACCGTCCGGTTGTAAAGGAAAGCGATGAACAAGAAACTGTTAAGGCAATGTCCCGTGACATGCTTTTGTTCATGGTCTAAAACGTGTCGGACGCAATTACTATCCTTGGTAGGAGCAATAGTAAAGCTCACCCTTATAATTTGTCGGTTTGGCACAAGGTCCAGTCTTCGACCATGCTATGCAACCACCGTTCTTACGGTTGACACCCGATTTGGTTCAGGTGACCTAATGAATTCCAATGAATTCTCAGGATTTTACGTTCAATGGTAATGAACGCATTGAAAATAGGTTTTCAGAAAACAAATCAGTTTGTATTTTGGTCAAAATATTTTCTCGTTCAAGCTCGAGTTTAGATATCATCGAATTCCATGAGTTTGAATTCTCAATCTTTAAGGTCAATCTCAAAGATTGAGTAATATCAGTCTTAAAAGCTGATTTTTAATCTTTAAAAGGAGATTATCCTTTCTGGGGATCTGATTCATTAGTCTTATCAAGCTAATTTGCATGGCGCCCTCCCCATTTTACGAGACAGATCCTTCTCATGGTTAGGATAAATCTGACCACTTGGCGACCCTGTTTGATGCTGAGGTCCGTGAATTTCCTGCTGATTTTAGTGATGACTTTTCTAGATTTTTCATCAACCTACAGCTGGTCTGGACGACAACTTCTTGACCTAAATCAAGAAGCGCGTGTCTTTTTCGAAAGACTTTACTTCCTTTTAATGATGGAATTGATTCATCGTGTAGATCCATCTTTCTTTAAAATATATTACAGTAAACCGGGTAAAACTGATTAGTATCGTCCAAAGCAAAAGTACCTGCAATAATTCTTATACAAAAATGTGATAGATAGTTTTTAATTGAATAACTTGGTACATTCTCCCCACATTTAGCTTTTATTTATTCTTTTCTTTGCTTTTTTATTCTCTTCTATCCCATTTTAAATGAATTCAAGCGTTTTGGGTTGTTTCTCAATTTATGTCCTCGAGGTAACAATAATTTCGGCATTAACACCTAGTTTTATCGTTCATAAATATGTATAAACATGATTTTGAATTCATTTAGTTGAAATTTTTTTCAAATTTTCACAAAATTTGGCAATTAAAACAAGTGTAAACCCGAAAGAATTTATAACCCTTCCCCACACTTGAGATCTTGCAATGCCCTCATTTGCAAGAAATCAGTAAAAATTTAAATTCATGAGGGTAATTAGTGTAGAAAAATGATTAAAAATACCGAGTTTGCAAACATATTGTTGTTATTTCACATTTGATATCTTGTTTCTTGTCGTCAAAATTAGTACCTTTTTCTGAACTTAATGACAGTCTTTGAAAGTGCGTTGTTTTACCCTGTTGTTTACATGATAAAATACAAACATATATACATATTTTTAAAGTTGGGTATATTACCCCACTTTCAAAAATTTATAAAATCAAATTTTTTTTTTTTTTTGCATACTTTAAATCAATAAAATTAAAAATAATGATGACAAAATTTTTCGCCCCGCCCTCGGGTAAAGTAATTTCGGCTCAACGACCTAGTCTTCAACTCACGACGAATTTTAGAAATCATTTTGTTTCAACTTAATGAAATAAAGTAAATTTTTGTTTTTAAATTCACACAAAACTTAAAAAGAAAACATATTAATTTCATATAAAACCTAAAAAACAAAAAAATTCAGAATGGGGGGAGAAAACTAGTTCTTTAGTGTCTGCTAGTGGAAAAGACCAATCGGATTCCATTCTCGGAACTACACGAGAACAGAACAACTAACTCTAGATAGCATTTTCTTTTTAGAACACTTGAATCTCCCCACACTTAGGTAGCCGTGGTGTCGAAATTGTGAATAACTTCATCGTCAATTTCTCTTGGACCATAATCAACTTGCATATCTGTGACTTTTGCTTTAAGCCAGTGACCAGTTTTTTCCGTAATATCCACAAATTCAACTAGCTTCGCCTTTTCTTTAGGCGACAGATTGGATACTAACCGGTTACATAACTTAGAGTTCCCCTTGGTTCTAGCATCGCGAATCCGTTTAATAAGTTTCTTCATTGAACTATTAATAACGGGATCATTTAATTTCGTATCAACAACGGGGTTCTTTGTTATCAGGTCATCATTAGGTGTTACTTCATTTTCCCCACACTTAGGCGTTCTATTATTGTTAAGCATTACCGTTGGAGTTGGTAAAACAACATGGTTCTTACCAATCGTTTTTGTCGGTTCAACGGTTTTGGTTTGTGGATATTTAGACTTTCGAATCATAAAGGTGATCAATTTCTCATCATTACTAAGTGTCATTCTACCCTTTCTTACATCAAATAACGCCCCGGTGGACGCTAAGAATGGTCGACCTAAAATTAGAGGAACGTTTGAGTCCTCTTCTATGTCAATGACAATGAATTCGACTAGAAAGGTTAAATTACCTACTTGAACGGGTAGGTTGTCAGCAATTCCAACTGAGTGCTTAATGGTTTGATCAAGGAGTCGAACACTCATATCTGTTGGACTTAACTCACCTACACCTAATCTCTTATATAATGAAAGAGGCATAATACTTACACTTGAACCTAAATCTGCTAGTGCATCATACATGACACAGTCACTAAGTAGACAAGGAACAATAAATTCACCTGGATCACCTATCCTAGGTAGAGGTTTTGGTGGAACTGTCTTCACCGGGTTTACTTATACGGTTTTTATTTCTTGCACTTTCTTATTCTTCTTCTTCTTCTTTCCAGAGGTATCACAAACTTTATTACCTATTACTTGCTCTTAATCAACTCCTTTTCTTGGAAACGGGATGGGTGGTCTGTATGGTACCACCACTGGCTTTACATACTCGGGTGGTGGTGGTGGTGTAACTTCTTCATTGTTACTTACATCTAAAACCTCCCCATCTTCTGGTATTGGTTTTTCAGAATTTGTTGATATCATGTTAACATTTTCATTCCGAGGATTTACTTCATTATTACTCGGTAGCTTTCCTTGTTCCCTTTCACTCATCAATCTAACAAGAGTACCTACTTGTTTTTCTAGATTCAAAATGGAAGCTTGTTGAGTTCTAAATGACTGATCAAACCTCTCATTCGTTTGGGTTTGAGTTTCAATAAATTGTGTTTGAGATTCAACTAGCTTAAATACCACTTCTTCCAGATTTGACTTTTTCTCTTCGGTTTGTTGTGGTTGTTTATACAAGCCAGGTTTTTGTTGATTGAAAGTGTTGTTTTGAGTTGGTTGGTTCTTCGGACCTTGTTGGTTATACGAGTTATTGTCGGGTCCTTTTGGATTGTAAAGAATGTTTTGATTTCGATTGAAGTTTGGCCTTGGCGGTTGATAATTATTCTGATAACTATTTTCCAGCCTTTGGTTCATGTAGACAACATTCTCACGTTGTTCCATCGTTTGTTCAATGTGACAGTCTTTCATTAAGTGTGGTCCACCGCATTGCTCACAACTAATTCGTATTGCGTGAATATCTTTATTCATCTTTTCCATTCGTCTCTCGAAAGCATCTATTTTTGCGGAAACGGAATCAAAGTTATGGCTAGAATCGGCTCTAGCCGCTTTAGATGAACGATATATATCTTTCTCTTGGTGCCACTCATGAGAGTGGGAGGCTGTGTTATCAATAATTTTGTAAGCTTCAGTTGCGGTTTTCTTCATAATGGAACCACCAGCTGTTATGTCGATGTCTTTTCGTGTAGCAACGTTGACACCTTGGTAGAATATTTGTACTATTTGATAAGTGTCTAAACCGTGTTGAGGACATCCTCTCAACAACTTTCCAAATCTTGTCCACGCCTCATATAGAGTTTCATTTGACTTTTGTGTGAACGTAACAATTTCTCCTTGAAGTCTCACGGCTTTAGATGCCGGAAAGAATCTTTTAAGAAATTTCTCAACTAAAACATCCCATGTCTCAATCGCCCCTTCAGGTAACGATTCTAACCAATCTTTGGCTTCTCCCTTTAAAGTCCAGGGAAACAACATGAGATAGATCTGTTCATCCTCAACTTCTCGGATTTTGAATAGTGTACAGATCCTATTAAACGTACGAAGATGTTCGTTTGGATCTTCCTTCGGCGCACCACTATATTGGCACTGATTAGTTACCATATGTAGGATTTGTCCTTTGATTTCATAATCTGGCGCATTAATGTCTGGCTTAATAATGGCGTGACCTTGGCCCGTGCGTGTGGCTCTCATTCGGTCTTCCATACTTAGAGGTTCCAGATTTTCCATAATTGAATTTGTTGAATACGAATCACTAGAAGATTCTGATTTAATGGTTTGTGGTTCAGGAGGAATGATTAGTGGTTCTGGATCTTGGAATTGTCCCTGAATATTCTCCGGATTCTCAATTGTGAGGTCGGGTTCAAAAGATGGATTATCGGAAATTTGAGTTGGAGTTCTTGGTCGACTAGATGATGATTCTAAAGAAAAATCAACGGCGATAATATTGGCTAGATGTCTTGATCGAGTTACAGGTAGTGAATGTATGAAAGGTGGTGAACGTTTTGCTCGGTGCATTCACAGAATATCCTATTAGTTATAAAAATAGAAAAACTTATATAAGTTGTCCAATTAATAGACTTTTCTAATTTTGCCCACGTTTCGAATAGCCAAAAGATGCAGCAGAGGGGCAGGATTCGTTTGGTCTCAATATAATTGAGGACTGTTTGGCTCCAATAACCCGGTCCACGTACAAATCCAACTATTACTACGAACCAGAAAATTTTGATGTCTATCAATTTAACCACTTAAAATAAATTTTCGTAATTTTAAGAAATTTAGATAAGAAGTAGAATAAAAATCTATGTCCTAAAACTAGAATAGCGAGAAATAAGAAAGAAAAAGATTGCGCGTCGAAAAAGGACGAAAAATAAAAGGTCGAAAAATAGGCGTCGAAAAATAAAAATAAGAAAGTAGCGCGAAAAACGGCGTCGCAAAATTCTAAAGCACATAAATCTTAGTCTAAGGAATAAGCACTTAAGGGATTTTACGGTAAACCTAAAAATTCTAGAAATAAAAATAACTATGGCAAAACTAAACTTAATACTAAAAATTGTAACTAGAGTCTAAAAATCTAAAGGTAATAAAAAAAAACTTTTTTTTTATATTTCATTTTTTAAGGATTTTAAAATTTTTTTTTTTAAAATTTTTTTATATATATATATATTTTTTTTTAAACTTTTTTTTTTAAAAAAATTTTTCTTTAAAAAAAATGATTTTTTTACAATTTTTTTTTAAAACGAATTTTTTTTCTTTAAAAAAACGATTTTTTTACACAAATTTTTTTTTTAAAAGGAATTAATAATTTTTTTATTATTATTATTTTTTTTATGAATTATTTAAATATTATATTATATTCTTGAGCATAGTTAACTTGTAATTTTAGCTCCGTTGCATCGAGCGTTGAAAGTTGGTTCATGTCTCGGTTTCGAATTTTCGAACATCCTTGCGTACAATTTAATATCTTGTACTTTGCGTTTTGTAACTTGTACTCTTGTTATTTTTAGACGTTTCTCATCAATAATTTGAACCACTTGGATTGTATCTTGTACATTTGAGCTTTTTGGACGTTTGCGTCTTCAAATCTTCGTTTTCGCCTTTTGTCTTCGCACTTATTTATTTAAACAATTACAATGAAAATATAATACAATTACATATGAAAACCTATTATTTAGGAGGGATATTGCTATGAAATATATGTTCCTTTTTAGCCTTATCATTAACCATAATTTTTGGATATAGTTTCATGTTCATAATAAAAATCATTTTCCCAGAATAACAACTTTTAAATCAAAGTTTATCATAGTTTTTAATTAACTAACCCAAAACAGCCTGCGGTGTTACTACGACGGCGTAAATCCGGTTTTACGGTGTTTTTCGTGTTTCCAGGTTTTAAATCATTAAGTTAGCATATCATATAGATATAGAAAATGTGTTTAGTTGATTTTAAAAGTCAAGTTAGAAGGATTAACTTTTATTTGCGAACAAGTTTAGAATTAACTAAACTATGTTCTATTGATTACAAGTTTAAACCTTCGAATAAGATAGCTTTATATGTATGAATAGAATGATGTTATGAACATCATTACTACCTCAAGTTTCTTGAATAAACCTACTGGAAATGAGAAAAATAGATCTAGCTTCAAAGGATCCTTGGATGGCTTGAAAGTTCTTGAAGCAGAATCATGACACGAAAACAATTTCAAGTAAGATTTTCACTCGAAATAAGATTGTTATAGTTATAGAAATTGAATTAAAGTTTGAATATGATTATTACCTTGTATTAGAAAGATAACCTACTGTAAGTAACAAAGGTTTCTTGATCTTGGATGATTACTTGGAATGGATTTAGAAAACTTGGAAGTAAACTTGCAGTCTTGGAAGTATTCTTGATTTTATGAAACTAGAACTTTTGGAATTTATGAAGAACACTTAGAACTTGAAGATAGAACTTGAGAGAGATCAATTAGATGAAGAAAATTGAAGAATGAAAGTGTTTGTAGGTGTTTTTGGTCGTTGGTGTATGGATTAGATATAAAGGATATGTAATTTTATTTTCATGTAAATAAGTCATGAATGATTACTCATATTTTTGTAATTTTATGAGATATTTTATGCTAGTTGCCAAAGATGGTTCCCACATGTGTTACGTGACTCACATGGGCTGCTAAGAGCTGATCATTGGAGTGTATATACCAATAGTACATACATCTAAACGCTGTGTATTGTACGAGTACGAATACGGGTGCATACGAGTAGAATTGTTGATGAAACTGAACGAGGATGTAATTGTAAGAATTTTTGTTAAGTAGAAGTATTTTGATAAGTGTCTTGAATTCTTTCAAAAGTGTATGAATACATATTAAAACACTACATGTATATACATTTTAACTGAGTCGTTAAGTCATCGTTAGTCGTTACATGTAAATGTTGTTTTGAAACCTTTAGGTTAACGATCTTGTTGAATGTTGTTAACCCATTATTTATTATAACAAATGAGATGTTAAATTGTTATATTATCATGATATTATGATATATAATATATCTTAGTATGATATATATACAGTTAAATGTCGTTACAACGATAATCGTTACATATATGTCTCGTTTCGAAATCATTAAGTTAGTAGTCTTATTTTTACATATGTATTTCATTGTTAATACACTTAATAATATATTTACTTATCATTTAACATAATTAACCAAGTGTATCAATATCTTAATATGATTCATATGTACCTAGTAAGACGTTGTTATAACGATAATCGTTATATATATATCATTTTCGAGTTTCTTAAATTAATAGTCTCATTTTTATGTATATAACTCATTGTTAAAATACCTAATGAGATACATACTTATAATAAAATCATGTTAACTATATATATAACCATATATATTTCATCGTATAGTTTTTACAAGTTTTAACGTTCGTGAATCACCGGTCAACTTGGGTGGTCAATTGTCTATATGAAACCTATTTCAATTAATCAAGTCTTAACAAGTTTGATTGCTTAACATGTTGGAAACACTTAATCATGTAAATAACAATTTCATTTAATATATATATAAACATGGAAAAGTTCGGGTCACTACAGTACCTACTCATTAAATAAATTTCGTCCCGAAATTTTAAGCAGTTGGAGGTGTTTACGTATCTTCTGGAAATAAATGCGGGTATTTCTTCTTCATCTGAACTTCACGCTCCCAGGTGAACTCGGGTCCTCTACGAGCATTCCATCGAACCTTAACAATCGGTATCTTGTTTTGTTTAAGTCTCTTAACCTCACGATCCATTATTTCGACGGGTTCTTCAATGAATTGAAGTTTTTCATTGATTTGGATTTCGTCCAACGGAATAGTGAGATCTTCTTTAGTAAAATATTTCTTCAAATTTGAGACGTGGAAAGTGTTATGTATAGCCGCGAGTTGTTGAGGTAGCTCCAGTTGGTAAGCTACTGGTCCGACACGATCTATAATCTTGAATGGTCCAATGTACCTTGGATTTAGTTTCCCCCGTTTACCAAATCGAACAACGCCTTTCCAAGGTGAAACCTTAAGCATGACCATTTCTCCAATTTCAAACTCTATATCTTTTCTTTTACTGTCCGCGTAGCTCTTTTGTCGACTCTGGGCGGTTTTCAATCTTTGTTGAATTTGGATGATTTTCTCGGTAGTTTCTTGTATTATCTCCGGACCCGTAATCTGTCTATCCCCCACTTCATTCCAACAAATCAGAGACCTGCACTTTCTACCATAAAGTGCCTCAAACGGCGCCATCTCAATACTAGAATGATAACTGTTGTTGTAGGAAAATTCTGCTAACGGTAGGTGTCGATCCCAACTGTTTTCGAAATCAATAACACAAGCTCGTAGCATGTCTTCAAGCGTTTGTATCGTCCTTTCACTCTGACCATCAGTTTGTGGATGATAGGCAGTACTCATGTCTAGACGAGTTCTCAATGCTTGCTGTAATGTCTGCCAGAATCTTGAAATAAATCTGCCATCCCTATCAGAGATAATAGAGATTGGTATTCCATGTCTGGAGATGACTTCTTTCAAATACAGTCGTGCTAACTTCTCCATCTTGTCATCTTCTCTTATTGGCAGGAAGTGTGCTACTTTGGTGAGACGATCAACTATTACCTAAATAGTATCAAAACCACTTGCAGTCCTTGGCAATTTAGTGATGAAATCCATGGTAATGTTTTCCCATTTCCATTCTGGGATTTTGGGTTGTTGAAGTAGACCTGATGGTTTCTGATGCTCAGCTTTGACCTTAGAACACGTCAAACATTCTCCTACGTATTTAGCAACATCGGCTTTCATACCCGGCCACCAAAAATGTTTCTTGAGATCCTTGTACGTCTTCCCCATTCCAGGATGTATTGAGTATCTGGTTTTATGAGCTTCTCTAAGTACCATTTCTCT
This sequence comes from Rutidosis leptorrhynchoides, assembly GCF_046630445.1. NCBI lineage: Eukaryota > Viridiplantae > Streptophyta > Magnoliopsida > Asterales > Asteraceae > Rutidosis > Rutidosis leptorrhynchoides. The sequence continues at coordinate 660,083,663 of NC_092333.1, read as the reverse complement.
CATATCTCCAAATTTTGGTACCCACATCCTTTCAGCCCTATACCGGGTTTCGTCTTCCCGAATATTAAGATGCTTCTCCGATCCTTTGGGTATTTCATCCTTTAAATTTCCCTCTTTTAAAACTCCTTGTTGCGCCTCCTTTATTTGAGTAGTAAGGTTAGTGTGAATCATTATATTCATAGATTTTACTCGAATGGGTTCTCTGTCCTTTCTGCTCAAGGCGTCGGCTACCACATTTGCCTTCCCTGGGTGGTAACGAATCTCAAAGTCGTAATCATTTAACAATTCAATCCACCTACGCTGCCTCATATTCAGTTGTTTCTGATTAAATATGTGTTGAAGACTTTTGTGGTCGGTATATATAATACTTTTGACCACATATAAGTAGTGCCTCCAAGTCTTTAATGCAAAAACAACTGCGCCTAATTCCAAATCATGCGTCGTATAATTTTGCTCGTGAATCTTCAATTGTCTAGACGCATAAGCAATCACCTTCGTCCGTTGCATTAATACACAACCGAGACCTTGCTTTGATGCGTCACAATAAATCATAAAATCATCATTCCCGTCAGGCAATGACAATATAGGTGCCGTAGTTAGCTTTTTCTTCAATAATTGAAACGCCTTCTCTTATTCATCATTCCATTCAAATTTCTTCCCTTTATGCGTTAATGCAGTCAAGGGTTTTGCTATTTTGGAGAAATCTTGGATGAATCTTCTGTAGTAACCAGCCAATCCTAAAAATTGACGTATATGCTTCGGAGTTTTTGGGGTTTCCCACTTTTCAACGGTTTCGATCTTTGCCGGGTCCACCTGGATACCTTCTTTGTTCACTATGTGACCGAGGAATTGAACTTCTTCCAACCAAAATGCACACTTTGAAAACTTAGTGTACAGTTTTTCTTTCCTCAATACTTCTACCACTTTTCTCAAATGTTCTTCGTGCTCTTGATCATTCTTTGAGTAAATAAGTATGTCATCGATGAAAACAATGACAAACTTGTCAAGATATGGCCCACACACTCGGTTCATAAGGTCCATGAACACAGCTGGTGCGTTAGTCAATCCAAACGGCATAACCATAAACTCGTAATGACCATAACGCGTCCAAAAAGCAGTTTTTGGAATATCATCCTCCTTTACTCGCATTTGATGATATCCAGAACGTAAATCGATCTTCGAATAAACCGACGAGCCTTGTAGTTGATCAAATAAGTCGTCAATTCTCGGCAGTGGATAACGGTTTTTGATGGTAAGTTTGTTCAACTCTCTGTAGTCAATACACAACCTAAATGTACCATCCTTCTTCTTGACAAACAAAACAGGAGCTTCCCATGGTGATGTGCTTGGTCGAATGAAACCACATTCTAATAGTTCTTGCAGTTGGCTTTGCAGTTCTTTCAACTCGCTGGGTGCGAGTCTATAAGGAGCACGAGCTATTGGTGCAGCTCCTAGATCTATTTGAAATTCAACAGATCGATGTGGAGGTAGTCCCCGTAATTCTTTCAGAAATACATCGGGAAATTCTTTTGCGACGGGAACATCATTGATGCTCTTTTCTTCAGTTTGTACTTTCTCGACGTGTGCTAGAACAGCATAGCAACCTTTTCTTATTAGTTTTTGTGCCTTCAAATTACTAATAAGATGTAGCTTCGTGTTGCCCTTTTCTCCGTACACCATTAAGGGTTTTCCTTTTTCTCGTATAATGCGAATTGCATTTTTGTAACAAACGATCTCTGCTTTCACTTCTTTCAACCAGTCCATACCGATTATCACATCAAAACTCCCTAACTCTACTGGTATCAAGTCAATCTTAAATGTTTCGCTAACCAGTTTAATTTCTCGATTCTGACATATATTATCTACTGAAATTAATTTACCATTTGCTAATTCGAGTAAAAATTTACTATCCAAAGGCATCAATGGGCAACTTAATTTAGCACAAAAATCTCTACTCATATAGCTTCTATTCGCACCCGAATCAAATAAAACGTAAGCAGATTTATTGTCAATAAGAAACGTACCCGTAACAAGCTCCGGGTCTTCCTGTGCCTCTGCCGCATTAATATTGAAAACTCTTCCGTGGACTTGTCCATTCGTGGTCTCCTGGTTCGTCAATTTCTAATAATGTGGCCCGGTTTTCCACATTTATAACAAACTACATTGGCATAACTTGCTCCGACACTACTTGCTCCGCCATTACTCGTTCCGACACCATTTGTTCCTTTCGTTCTATTAACCCCTGGTCCATAGACCTCACACTTCGCCGCGCTATGACCATTTCTTTTACACTTGTTGCAAAATTTGGTGCAGAACCCCGAGTGATAATTTTCACACCTTTGGCATAGCTGCTTCTGATTGTTGTTGTTGTTGCGGTTGTTATTGTTGTTGGGATGATTATTGTAGTTGCTGTTGTTGTTGTTGTTGTTGTTGTTGTTGTTATTTTTGTTGTTGTTGTTGTTGTTATTGTTGTTGTTGTTGTTGGGCCGTTTGTTGTAGTTGCGATTGATGTTGCGATTGTTGGGATAATTGTTGCGATTATTATTGTAATTGCTGTTGTTGTTGTAATGGTGATTCTTATCACCGTTTTCCTCCCACTTTCTTTTGACTTGCTTCACATTGGCCTCTTCAACCGTCTGTTCTTTAATTCTTTCCTCAATCTGGTTCACTAGTTTGTGAGCCATTCTACATGCCTGTTGTATGGAGGCGGGCTCGTGTGAACTTATATCTTCTTGGATTCTTTCCGGTAATCCTTTCACAAACGCGTCGATCTTCTCTTCCTCATCTTCGAACGCTCCCGGACACAATAGGCACAATTCTGTGAATTGTCTTTCGTACGTGGTAATATCAAATCCTTGGGTTTGTAAACCTCTAAGTTCTGTCTTGAGCTTATTGACCTCGGTTCTGGGACGGTACTTCTCGTTCATCAAGTGCTTGAATGCTGACCACGGTAGTGCGTACGCATCATCTTGTCCCACTTGCTCTAGATAGGTATTCCACCATGTTAACGCAGAACCTGTGAAGGTATGCGTAGCGTACTTCACTTTGTCCTCTTCAGTACACTTACTTATGGCAAACACCGATTCGACCTTCTCGGTCCACCGTTTCAATCCGATCGGTCCTTCGGTTCCATCAAATTCCAAAGGTTTGCAGGCAGTGAATTCTTTGTAGGTGCATCCTACACGATTTCCTGTACTGCTAGATCTAAGGTTATTGTTGGTATGTAGCGCAGCCTGTACTGCGGCTATGGTTGAAGCTAGAAAAGTACGGAATTCCTCTTCATTCATATTCACGGTGTGTCGAGTAGTCGGTGCCATTTCCTTCAAAATTGTCAAATGGAACAAGTTAATCATACAGAATATTAAGAGTAGTTAATAGTATTTCGTAGCATAATATGAACTCATTTATAAAAGTTTTTTCTTCATATTAGCATTTTATAAGTTTAAATTCGGGTAGTACCTACCTGTTAAGTTCATACTTAGTAGCTAATATACAATTCAACTACAACAATTCTATATGAAAAACTGATTATAATAATATTTCGCGTTCAAACTTTTATACAATATTTTAGAAACTTACAATACCGCTTATTTTACATAAAGCATGAAATATAGCACACAATAACTTTGATACAAGATAGTTGTGAAGATAATTCTAGCTAGTACACAAGTCGTTCAGCAAAGGCAATAAAGACACGTAATTCATACGTCCAGAAACAAGTCATGCATTCTGGTTTTACTAGGACTACTTCCCATCCTTGGTCTTGTGGAACATAACTGTTATGGCCGTTGATAAGACAGCGTGTTGTAACGGATTCAAAAGGACGAGGGTTACGTAATGACCAACAGTCTCGTAATAACCTAAAAACCTCATTTCTTACCCCAATTACCGACTCCGTCACTTGTGGGAACGTTTTGTTTAATAGTTGTAGCCCGATGTTCTTTTTCCCACTTTGGTGAGAAGCGAACATTACTAACCCGTAAGCATAGCATGCTTCTTTATGTTGCATGTTAGCCGCTTTTTCTAAATCATGAAGTCCTATATTCGGATACATTGAGTCAAAATAATTTCTTAACCCGTTGCGTAAAATAGCATTTGGGTTCCCCGCAATATATGTGTCAAAGTAAACACATCGTAACTTATGGGTTTCCCAATGTGATATCCCCCATCTTTCAAACGAAAGTCTCGTATAAACTAAGACATTCTTGGAACGTTCTTCGAATGTCTTACAAACTGATTTCGCCGTAAATGGTTGTGCCGAAGAATTCTGACTGACTCTAGACAATATTTCATCAATCATGTCTCCGGGTAGGTCTCTTAAAATATTAGGTTATCTATCCATTTTGTGTTTTTATACTGTAAAATAGACAAGAGTTGGATTCATAAAAAAAAATACTTATTAATACAAGCAATTTTTACATATATCATAAAGCACAAGCACACTATATTACATATATTACACCACACGAATACAACTATCTTATTCCGACTCGCTCGTTTCTTCTTCTTCGGTTTTGATTCATTTTGCCAAGTTTCTAGGGATATATGATGTTCCCCTAATATGAGCTGTCGTTTTCCACAACGGTTTAGAAAAACCTGGTGGTTTAGAGGTTCCCGGGTCATTGTTACAACTTAAGGGCTTCGGGGGTCGACGATACATTTAAAGTTCATCGGGGTTGGAATTAGATTTCTCTATTTTTATGCCCTTTCCCTTATTATTTTCTTTTGCCTTTTTAAATTCAGTTGGGGTAATTTCTATAACATCATCGGAATTCTCGTCGGAATCCGATTCATCGGAGAATTGGTAATCCTCCCAATATTTTGCTTCCTTGGCGGAAACACCATTGACCATAATTAACCTTGGTCGGTTGGTTGAGGATTTTCTTTTACTTAACAGTTTTATTATTTCCCCCACCGGTTCTATTTCCTCCTCCGGTTCCTCCTCTTTTGGTTCTGATTCTTCTTCCGGTTCTGATTCTTCTTCCGGTTCTTCTTCGGGAACTTGTGAATCAGTCCAATATATATTCGACTCTTCGTTATTATTAGGTGAGTCAATGGGATTTGTGCTAGAGGTAGACATCTATCACACAGTATCAAACATGTTAAGAGATTAATATATCACATAATATATACATGTTAATAATATATAGTTTCCAACAAAAATGTTAAGCAATCATTTTTAAAGAAACCACGGTCGAAGTCCAGACTCACTAATGCATCCTAACAAACTCGATAAGACACACTAATGCAAATTTTCTGGTTCTCTAAGACCAACGCTCGGATACCAACTGAAATGTCCCGTTCTTATTGATTAAAAACGTTCCATATTAATTGATTTCGTTGCGAGGTTTTGACCTCTATATGAGATGTTTTTCAAAGACTGCATTCATTTTTAAAACAAACCATAACCTTTATTTCATAAATAAAGGTTTAAAGAGCTTTACGTAGATTATCAAATAATGATAATCTAAAATATCCTGTTTACACACGACCATTACATAATGGTTTACAATACAAATATGTTACATCGAAATCAATTTCTTGAATGCAGTTTTTACACAATATCATACAAACATGGACTCCAAATCTTGTCCTTATTTTAGTATGCAACAGCGGAAGCTCTTCGTATTCACCTGAGAATAAACATGCTTTAAACGTCAACAAAAATGTTGGTGAGTTATAGGTTTAACCTATATATATCAAATCGTAACAATAGACCACAAGATTTCATATTTCAATACACATTCCATACATAGAGATAAAAAATCATTCATATGGTGAACACCTGGTAACCGACATTAACAAGATACATATATAAGAATATCCCCATCATTCCGGGACACCCTTCGGATATGATATAAATTTCGAAGTACTAAAGCATTCGGTACTTTGGATGGGGTTTGTTAGGCCCAATAGATCTATCTTTAGGATTCGCGTCAATTAGGGTGTCTGTTCCCTAATTCTTAGATTACCAGACTTAATAAAAAGGGGCATATTCGATTTCGATAATTCAACCATAGAATGTAGTTTCACGTACTTGTGTCTATTTTGTAAATCATTTATAAAACCTGCATGTATTCTCATCCCAAAAATATTAGATTTTAAAAGTGTGACTATAACTCACTTTCATAGATTTTTACTTCGTCGGGAAGTAAGACTTGGCCACTGGTTGATTCACGAACCTATAACAATATATACATATATATCAAAGTATGTTCAAAATATATTTACAACACTTTTAATATATTTTGATGTTTTAAGTTTATTAAGTCAGCTGTCCTCGTTAGTAACCTACAACTAGTTGTCCACAGTTATGTACAGAAATAAATCGATAAATATTATCTTGAATCAATCCACGACCCAGTGTATATGTATCTCAGTATTGATCACAACTCAAACTATATATATTTTGGAATCAACCTCAACCCTGTATAGCTAACTCCAACATTCACATTTAGAGTGTCTATGGTTGTTCCGAAATATATATAGATGTGTCGACATGATAGGTCGAAACATTGTATACATGTCTATGGTATCTCAAGATTACATAATATACAATACAAGTTGATTAAGTGATGGTTGGAATAGATTTGTTACCAATTTTCACGTAGCTAAAATGAAAAAAATTATCCAATCTTGTTTTACCCATAACTTCTTCATTTTAAATCCGTTTTGAGTGAATCAAATTGCTATGGTTTCATATTGAACTCTATTTTATGAATCTAAACAGAAAAAGTATAGGTTTATAGTCGGAAAAATAAGTTACAAGTCATTTTTGTAAAGGTAGTCATTTTAGTCGAAAGAACGACGTCTAGATGACCATTTTAGAAAACATACTTCCACTTTGAGTTTAACCATAATTTTTGGATATAGTTTCATGTTCATAATAAAAATCATTTTCCCAGAATAACAACTTTTAAATCGAAGTTTATCATAGTTTTTAATTAACTAACCCAAAACAGCCCGCGGTGTTACTACGACGGCGTAAATCCGGTTTTACGGTGTTTTTCGTGTTTCCAGGTTTTAAATCATTAAGTTAGCATATCATATAGATATAGAACATGTGTTTATTTGATTTTAAAAGTCAAGTTAGAAGGATTAACTTTTATTTGCGAACAAGTTTAGAATTAACTAAACTATGTTCTAGTGATTACAAGTTTAAAACTTCGAATAAGATAGCTTTATATGTATGAATAGAATGATGTTATGAACATCATTACTACCTCAATTTCCTTGGATAAACCTACTGGAAATGAGAAAAATATATCTAGCTTCAAAGGATCCTTGGATGGCTTGAAAGTTCTTGAAGCAGAATCATGACACGAAAACAATTTCAAAAAAGATTTCCACTCGAAATAAGATTGTTATAGTTATAGAAATTGAATTAAAGTTTGAATATGATTATTACCTTGTATTAGAAAGATAACCTACTGTAAGTAACAAAGGTTTCTTGATCTTGGATGATTACTTGGAATGGATTTAGAAAAATTGGAAGTAAACTTGCAGTCTTGGAAGTATTCTTGATTTTATGAAACTAGAACTTTTGGAATTTATGAAGAACACTTAGAACTTGAAGATAGAACTTGAGAGAGATCAATTAGATGAAGAAAATTGAAGAATGAAAGTGTTTGTAGGTGTTTTTGGTCGTTGGTGTATGGATTAGATATAAAGGATATGTAATTTTGTTTTCATGTAAATAAGTCATGAATGATTACTCATATTTTTGTAATTTTATGAGATATTTTATGCTAGTTGCCAAATGATGGTTCCCACATGTGTTACGTGACTCACATGGGCTACTAAGAGCTGATCATTGGAGTGTATATACCAATAGTACATACATCTAAAAGCTGTGTATTGTACGAGTACGAATACGGGTGCATACGAGTAGAATTGTTGATGAAACTGAACGAGGATGTAATTGTAAGCATTTTTGTTAAGTAGAAGTATTTTTATAAGTGTATTGAAGTCTTTCAAAAGTGTATGAATACATATTAAAACACTACATGTATATACATTTTAACTGAGTCGTTAAGTCATCGTTAGTCGTTACATGTAAATGTTGTTTTGAAACCTTTACGTTAACGATCTTGTTGAATGTTGTTAACCCATTATTTATTATAACAAATGAGATGTTAAATTGTTATATTATCATGATATTATGATATATAATATATCTTAGTATGATATATATACAGTTAAGTGTCGTTACAACGATAATCGTTACATATATGTCTCGTTTCGAAATCATTAAGTTAGTAGTCTTATTTTTACATATGTATTTCATTGTTAATACACTTAATAATATATTTACTTATCATTTAACATAATTAACCAAGTGTATCAATATCTTAATATGATTCATATGTACCTAGTAAGACGTTGTTATAACGATAATCGTTATATATATCGTTTTCGAGTTTCTTAAATTAATAGTCTCATTTTTATGTATATAACTCATTGTTAAAATACCTAATGAGATACATACTTATAATAAAATCATGTTAACTATATATATAACCATATATATGCCATCGTATAGTTTTTACAAGTTTTAACGTTCGTGAATCACCGGTCAACTTGGGTGGTCAATTGTCTATATGAAACCTATTTCAATTAATCAAGTCTTAACAAGTTTGATTGCTTAACATGTTGGAAACACTTAATCATGTAAATAACAATTTCATTTAATATATATATAAACATGGAAAAGTTCGGGTCACTACATTGGATATGGAATTGGATGAGAGGATTCCACTTATTCTGGGTCGGCCATTTTTAAATACTGCTTGGTGTATCATTGATGTCTATGACAAACAGTTGATCCTTAGGATAGATAATTTGCATGCAACTTTCTCAATTGACCATGCTTTAAAATACCCTGCGTACACCGATGATGTATGCTATTTTCTTAACACTGTGAATGTCCAGTCTGAGTTGTTGCAGGAATTCCCAGAGTTACAGGGTTTAGGGGAGTGTTCATTGGTAGAAATTGATGAAGAGTTGCAGGTTGAGGAGGTGGATATTTTGACCATCTTGATGGAAAATGGCTATGAGCCGACTGAGGAGGACTTCAAAGAACTCGAACGTGATTGCGGAATACTGGAGCAAGTCTTCAATTGAAGAACCTCCAGAGTTAGAATTGAAGCCACTTCCAGATCATTTGGAATACGCTTATTTGTAGGAGAAATCTAAGCTCCCGGTAATTATTTCTTCTTCTCTTACTACAGGTCAGAAAACTGAGCTTGTAACCATGCTGCAGGCCCATAAACCGGCCATTGCATGGAAAATTCACGACATTAAGGGTATTAGTCCCTCCTATTGCACCCACAAAATCTTAATGGAGGATAACTCCAAACCTGTGGTGCAACGACAAAGGAGGTTGAACCCGCACATGTAAGATGTCATGAAGAAAGAGATCATTAAGCTCCTCGATGCAGGTCTTATTTACCCAATCTCTGACAGTCCTTGGATTAGCCCGGTACACTGTGTACCGAAGAAAGGTGGTATGACTATTACCACCAATGATAAAAACGAGTTAATTTCCACTCGGACTGTCACGGGGTGGCGTGTTTGTATTGACTATCGTAAGTTGAACGACGCCACACGCAAAGACCACTTCCCGTTACCTTTCATGGATCAAATGCTAGAGAGGTTTGCGGGAAACAGCTTTTATTGTTTTCTTGATGGTTTTTCAGGCTATTTCCAAATTCCTATCTCGCCCGAGGATCAGGAGAAAACGACTTTCACGTGCTCGTATGGCACATTCTCATACCGATGCATGCCCTTTGGCCTTTGCAATGCTCCGGCCACTTTTCAAAGGTGCATGATGGCCATATTCCATGATATGATAGAGGATTGCATGGAGGTGTTCATGGATGACTTTTCGGTCTTCAGTGACACTTTTGATTCATGCCTTCTTAATTTAGAACAGATGTTGGAACGGTGTGAAAAGTCTAATCGTGTGCTCAATTGGGAGAAGTGCCATTTCATGGTTCAGGGGGGCATAGTTCTCGGGCACAAGATTTCCAAGGACGGTATTGAGGTAGATCCTGCGAAGGTAACGGCTATTAAGAACCTTCCACCTCCCACCGATGTTAAGGGTGTTCAGAGTTTTCTCGGGCACGCCGGTTTTTACCGGCGGTTCATTAAGGATTTTTCTAAGATTGCGAACCCGATGAATAAACTCCTCGAAAAGGACACGCCTTGGAATTTCTCTGACGAGTGCCAAAAGGCATTTGATCTTCTTAAGGAGAAACTGATCAATGCACCAATCATAATTGCTCCGAATTGGTCCCTTCCATTCGAGCTTATGTGCGATGCTTCTGACTTTGCTGTTGGCTCTGTTTTGCGTCAAAGGGTCAAGAAACATTTCTGACCCATTTACTATGCAAGCAAGACCTTGCAGGGAGCGCAATTGAATTATACTACCACTGAGAAGGAGCTCCTTGTGGTGGTCTTTTCATTTGATAAGTTCCGGTCCTACTTAGTCTTATCTAAAACTATAGTCTTTACGGACCATTCCGCTCTTAAGTACCTTTTCACTAAACCGGATGCTAAACCTAGACTTCTTAGATGGATCTTGCTTTTGCAAGAATTCGATGTTGAGATCCGGGATAAAAAGGGTGCCGAGAACTTAGCGGCCGATCACCTTTCACGTCTTGAGAATCCCTCCCGTGAGGTTCTCGATGAGACTACTATTCATGATGATTTTTCCAATGAATATCTCATGAAGGTGGAGGAGTGTGAAGATCTGTGGTTCGTTGATTTTGCTAATTACTTGGTCGGGGGGTTCTTAGAAAAAGGTTGGTCACATCATAAATGCAAGAAATTCTTTAGTGACCTTAAGTATTATTTTTGAGAGGACCCTTATCTCTTTAGGCGGTGTTCCGATGGAATGATCCGCCGATGTGTTTCCGGAGACGAATGCGAGCGCATTCTTGTCCAATGTCATCATGGACCGACGGGTGGGCATTATGGTCCCCAAGTTACGGGGCAAAAAGTCTTTGAGGCCGGTTTTTATTGGCCTACTATCTTCAAGGATGCCCACCGAATTTTTCAATCGTGCGATGCTTGTCACCGAGCGGGTCAAATCACCCAACGAGATGAGATGACTTAAAATGTCATCCAAGTTTGCGAGGTTTTTGATATATGGGAGATTGACTTCATGGGCCCGTTTCCGAAATCCAATAATATCACACCCCCAGTTAGGGCCTGGGCGAAATGTGATTCAATATCATAATACATACCAACATATTATAAAATGAGAACAAATACTATATGAATAAAACCAAAATTTGCAGCGGAAGGATTAATAATGTCGTTACAAGAATTATAAATTGTTCAAATGCAGAAAAGTAAATATGCGATAAGTCTTGATCCTAGCCAAGTAAGTCATCACATAAGCAGTAGATATAGAGGTCCTGATCATTCAGTACCTGAGACAAACATGCTAAAAGTGTCAACCAAAAAGGTTGAGTGAAATTCATAGGTTTAACAAATATGATTGACCGTTTGTTCTTAGACCACAAGATTTGTTATAAAAGTAGATCACGCAGATCCAAAAGTAGTACTGATTCGTGATATTTTAGACTAAACGTTTGTTTTGTTGCCCCGATGATAAGTTGACAGTACCTTATTACCATGTTTAAATAATTATTAAGTAATACAAAGACATCGCGGTCAAATGTATCGGGGACGTTACTCCCGATAGGCCTACCCCCAATAATTAAGAATGCCTTATCCTGAAAACAATTAAAAAATATCACTGTGGGGTCTTAGTAGCATAAGCTAGTCATAGTACAGTTTAGGTTCGTACTTGTGTCTAAGTTGTTTAAAGTATAAAAGCAGCATGTGTCTCACCCCAGTAAGTATAAAAAGTGCTATAGCAATAAGAGTGGGGCTATGAAATTCACCTTAGTAATTCGGTGAGTGAAAGTATTCCTTAAAGAGAAAGTATGGATGATCGAAGCACAGAGAAGTCAACCTAAGAATAAGTTGAGAATAGTTTAGATGTTTTGCCCGTATTATGATAAGTGTAAGTATTTTCTTTTATAATAAGTTTAAAGAAGGTTTATCGTTTTGGAAAGGCTTTTCATACTAGACAAGCTTCCAATCTAATACTTTCAATTTAAAATGGCCTTTTCAGGTCATAGGTTTCTGAGCCACGGGATCCTTTAACTCGGTAATCCAAACTCTCCGCCTAGACTTTCGAGCGTCCATCCACTCGAGAAAGGTCAAGATCTATACCCATCTAATATACCGTTCCAATACGTTTTTAGGTGCGCATAGGAATACAACACTTTTAATACTTTATACAATAAGTATTTACTTAAGTTCGATTGTATTATCGTTATTAAGATTGTTTGGTTTTTAAATCCTAATAATAAGTAGGATATATTTAAGTAGGTAAACAAGTGTTATACATAGAAATTGTGTTTTATGAATGGGTATGTATTATTATCAAGTTAATATGTATATATATATATATATATATATATATATATATATATATATATATATATATATATATATATATATATATATATATATATATATATATATATATATATATATATATATATATATTTATCTTATATGTTAAAATATGTATAGTTTAATTTTAAGTTTTATGTCAATATAAGTACCAATAATTATCTAAAAATGCTAACAAGTGTTTTATTGATTTCATAACAGTAAGTGACATGTATAAAACATTATAAAAATTTTCTATACATAAATATTAAGTTTTATGTATTAAATATTAAATTTTTTTATAGCTAAAATACAAATAAATAGATAAACAAGTTTAACAACACATTTTATATTTTTCTTAGGTTCTACTGACAAAAATAAACTTAGGAAAAATTTATAAATTTTTGTTATGGTGTAAAAGTATTTATTTCTAATTTCTTTTTCGGTTCAAGATAAATCAAAGTTTATAAAGTAATAATTATTATATCAACTCAATTAATTCATCTAAAATTTTCGTATGCCTAATATAGTGTATTAAGCTTAGAAAAATTATTTGTACATTTATATTAATAGTTTAACTATTTAATTCAACTTTTGTATTGTTTTTAGTTTAAATTCGGAATTAAATAGAAATATATAATTATTAATTCTAAAAATAATTTATATAACTTTCTTATTAGTTCCTAAGTAATTTACATTAATTATTGTAGTCATAAACATGTTATATCATTAAATTCTATTTTTCTTTTTAAAACAGATTTTCCGGTACTGTAGCAAAAGTAGAATAAAATACAAATTAATTATTTAAAATGACAAATAAATCAAACATAAATTTTTATAATTACTTTTATGACCTAAGGAACAAGCGAAAATTATAAAACATAATATATAAAATTGTTTACTATTTATTTCTTCATTATCTATATATACCGAATATAAAAAAAATTAGTTTTTGATTTTTAATAAATATAAATTCGAATGTATAATTCATAAAAATAATTTTTATAGTCATTAGGATACTTAATACTAATTATCATGTATTTACATTATTTATTATAATTAATTTTGTATTTATTTGGTATTTAACATAAAACTAGCACAAAAATATGATAAAAACTAAATATAATTAATTTTTGCAGAGGTTTGAGAGAGAATTCTTCAAGTTTTTGGTGTACAAAATTTGTGAACTAGGCTATGGTATTTATAGTTACAATTTTTGGTAAAGAGAAAATAAAAAAATACAAAAGTTTATATAAAAAAATAACTAGTGTCTTGTAAAAAAATTAAAAGTATTTATGGCCAGTCATGCCACCATTTCAAAATATAAATAAATAAAAGTAAAGTTAAGAGTAGGAATAAAATAAATAAAAGTGGATCTAGATCTAGTTTATATATAAAAAAATACTACTTTTAAAATATATATATATATATATATATATATATATATATATATATATATATATATATATATATATATATATATATATATATTTCATAGTTCTAAAAATGTTAACTAACTAAATTTCTATTTTTATTTAATTATTAAATACGAATTTTGATAAATATAAATATATATTCGATATTTATAAAATTATAATTACTAAATGTGGTTTTTATTTAATTAAATTATTACTTTATAATTTTATTAGTTTTATATATGTTACTACATTTATATATACTTGTATTTATTAATTGTATAATATATTAACTAAATACAAAATTAATATAAGTATTTTATATGTAATCATGTTATGACATAAATTTTTTTTTTATAAAAATTCTTACGCGTACGTTGTTGAATAAAATTTATTATTCGTTTAACGTTCGTTAATTTCGTATGTATATAACGACCTTTTATTAGTACTTAGAGTTTATTCATTATACTTAAATCTTTAATTCGGGCATTATATAGATGGAAAAATGAGGGTCGTTATAGTACCTCCCCGTTAATGAAAACTTCGTCCCGAAGTTTTAAGTGGAGTTCCCGTCTGCTTCATCAACAGTTGGGAAGAGATGGGGGTATTTTCGTATCATTTGGTCTTTGCGTTCCCAGGTATATTCGGGGCCTCTACGCGAATTCCAACGGACTTTAATAATAGGTATGTTGCTCTTATGAGTCTCTTTGACCTCTTCTTTCATAATCTCTATAGGTTCTTCGACAAAGTGCATTTGCTCATCAATGCGGATATCATCCAAAGGAATAACAAGAGTATCTTCGGCAAGACACTTTTTCAGATTTGAGACATGAAACACATCATGTACTTGACTTAGTTCAGCTGGAAGTTCTAATCGATACGCAACGGGACCGATTCTTTGAATAACTTTGAAAGGTCCAACATAACGCGGACTGAGTTTACTTTGTTTACCGAAGCAGATAACACCTTTCCAAGGAGATACTTTTAACATAACGTTATCTCCAACTTGGAATTCTAACGGTTTTCGATGAGGGTCGGCATAACTCTTTTGTCGACTACGAGCGGTTTCTAAACGCTTCTTGATTTGCACGATCTTTTCGGAAGTTTCATGAATAAGTTCAGGACCAGTTAATTGTCTGTCCTCGAGTTCATCCCAATACAACGGAGATCTACATTTGCGACCGTATAAAGCTTCGAATGGTGCAGCTTTAATACTAGAGTGATAGCTGTTGTTGTAAGAAAACTCGACTAAAGGTAGGTGTTTATCCCACCCTTTACCGAAAACGATAACACATGCTCGTAGCATATCCTCCAAAGTTTGGATAGTTCGTTCACTTTGACTGTCCGTTTGCGGATGATAAGTTGTACTCATGTCGAGTCGAGTTCCAAGAGACGCTTGCAAGGATTTCCAGAAATTGGAAGTAAATATACTATCGCGATCCGAGATAATAAAAGTAGGGACACCATGACGAGTAACAATCTCTTTAACATAGAGTCGAGCTAACTTTTCCATTCTGTCAGTCTCTTTGATTGGTATGAAATGTGCAGACTTAGTGAGATGATCAACTATGACCCAAATCGCATCATTGCCATTTGCAGTCTTAGGCAATTTTGTGATAAAGTCCATAGCTATACCATCCCACTTCCACTGTGGAATATCGGGTTGAGTTAGAAGACCAGAAGGCTTTTGGTGCTCGGCTTTGACTTTCGAACAAGTAAGACACTTACTCACATAAGTAGCAATGTCGCCTTTCATGTTGGGCCACCAGTAGAACTCTTTCACATCCTGATACATTTTACTAGAACCGGGATGAATAGAATACCTAGTCTTATGTGCTTCATCCAAGACTAGTTCACGGAGATTACCATAACGAGGAACCCAAATTCGATTACCAAAGTATCTTGTACCATTGGACTTAACTTGCAGTTGGTTTTCGAAATTTATAGGTCCTTCTCCTTTGATAATTGTAGGTTTGATAGCTTCAACTTGAACTTCGAAGATTCGAGAGATGAGATTCGATTTGATCTTAAGATTCAAGGCACGAACACGCCTAACTTCGTCCTTTCAACTTAGAGCATCGGCAACTACATTTGCCTTTCCCGGATGATACTTTAGTTCACAATCATAATCATTTAACAATTCGAGCCATCGTCTCTGTCTCATGTTTAGCTATTTCTGATTAAAGACATGCTGAAGACTCTTATGGTCGGTGAATATCATAAACTTAGTACCGTATAGATAATGTCGCCACATCTTCAGAGCGAATACCACAGCACCTAACTCCAAATCGTGTGTGGTGTAATTAACTTCATGTTTCTTTAATTGTCGGGAGGCATAAGCGATAACCTTCTTGCGTTGCATTAGAACACAACCGAACCCTTGTTTCGAGGCATCGCAGTAGACAACAAAATCGTCGGAACCTTCAGGTAAAGATAAGATCGGAGCAGTGGTCAACTTCTCTTTCAGAATCTTAAATGCAGACTCGTGTTCTTCGGACCACTCGAATTTCTTCCCTTTGTGAGTTAACTTGGTGAGAGGCTTTGTAAGAAGAGAAAAATCTTTAATAAATCTTCGGTAGTAACCGGCAAGTCCCAAAAATTGGCGAATATGCTTCGCAGTCTTTGGCACTTCCCAATTCTGAACAGCGGTGATTTTAGCGGGATCGACATGTATTCCATTACTATCTACAACATGTCCAAGGAATTGTATGGTTCTAAGCTAAAACTCACACTTAGAAAATTTTGCGTAGAGTTTTTCTTTTCTTAAGAGTTCAAGAATCAATCGTAAATGTTGCTCATGTTCTTTCTCGCTTTTAGAATAGATCAAGATGTCGTCGATGAAAACAATAACGAATTTATCAAGGTAAGGCTTGCAAACACGGTTCATAAGATCCATAAATACGGCTGGAGCATTGGTTAAACCGAAAGGCATAACACAAAATTCGTAATGTCCGTATCGGGTGCGGAATGCAGTCTTAGGAATGTCGGACTCCTTGACTCTGAGCTGGTGATAACCGGATCTTAAATCAATCTTAGAATAAACGCTTGACCCTTGAAGTTAGTCGAATAGATCATCAATGCGAGGTAACGGGTAACGGTTCTTTATGGTAAGCTTGTTAAGTTCTCGGTAAACAATACACATTCTCAACGTACCATCCTTCTTTTTGACAAATAAGATAGGAGCTCCCTACGGGGACGAACTTGGACGAATAAAACCTAGATCCAAAAGTTCTTGGAGTTGGTTAGAAAGTTCCTTCATTTCGGAAGGTGCTAAACGATACGGTGCTTTAGCAATGGGTGCAGCACCTGGAGATAAATCGATTTGAAATTCAACTTGACGAGGTGGTGGAAGACCAGGGAGATTATCGGGAAACACATCGGGAAAATCTTTAACAACCGGGACGTTTTCAATACGCGTTTCTTCGGATTCGATCATTTTAACGTGAGCTAGTATGGCGGAGTAACCTTTCACAAGGTACTTACGGGCTTTAAGACATGAGATGATATTAAGATTGGAACAACTTCGTTCGCCTTGGATAAGAAGAGTTTCTCCACTTCCTAACGGAATTTGAACGGTCTTATCGAAACACATGATGGCTGCTCTCAATGGACCTAACCAATCCATTCCAACCACTACATCGAAACTACCTAGCTCGACCGGCAAAAGGTCTATCTTGAATTCCTTATCGGCTAGAATTAGGTTGCAGTTTTTATATATTTTATCAACTTTCATTAACTTCCCATTAGCCACTTCTACTAATCGTCTGGTTTGTAGGGTTTGGGGCTTTTCAGTAAAAAGGGTGCAAAACTCATTTGACACATAACTCTTATCGGCTCCCGTATTAAATAAAATAGTGGCATAATAATTATTGACGAGGTACGTACCGGTAATGACCTCATCCTCATCACTGGCTTCTGCAGCAGTAATCACAAAAGCACGACCTTTGGCAGTAGCATTTGCTCCAGTAGCTGGAGTATCTTTCTTCTTTGGACAATTCGGGCTAATATGCCCCTTTTCACCACAAGTATAGCATGTTGGAGGAGCTCTAGCCGGAACAATGGCTCTATTCTGAGGTAGGGTTCTACAAGTCTTTGCAGCATGGCCTATCTTCTTACATATTGTACACACAGCAGTGCACTTTCCCGGATGATGCCTTTCACATTTAGAACAAAACGGACTAGTACCCTGATAACCGGGTCTCGTACCATTCACCAGTTTCTTATTAACATTTTGAGCTGAACCCTGAGATGGTTCAAATTTCCTCTTATTGTCACCGTTTTTAACTTCGACTTGTTTATTAACCGAAACTCTCCTACGTTTAGCCATCATTAAACTCTGTGCCATGTGGATCACAGCATCCACAGTAACCTTCTCGGCAAAAATCACATTCCCTTGAACATCCTCTGGTAGAACCTCGATATACCGCTCTATCCTACGGGCTTCAGTTGGGAACATTTCGGGACATAAGGTAGAAAGCTCTAAAAAACGATTGGTATAGCTTTCGATATCGGTTCCTTTAACTCTGAGTTCCCAGTACTCAGCCTCGAGCTTTTGGACTTGACTTCTTGGGCAAAACTTAGTGATCATCATGCCTTTGAGTTCATCCCATGGGGTAGTATTAGCATTATTTATTCCCACATATTTGGCATGAGCAGTCCACCATGTCATAGCATTGCCAGTGAGTGAACTTGTGGAAAACTTCACTCGATCATTATCTCCGCAGTTACAGATACGGAAGATTGATTCTAGCTTTTTAAACCATCGGACCAGTTCTACGGCTTCTTCTTTTCCATTAAAAGTGGGTGGGTTACAGTTCTTAAAATCTTTATAGGAGCAAGTTTTAGAAGGAACATTATGATTGTTGTTGTTATTGTTATTGCCTTGGGCGGCCGCTGGCAGCAATTGAAATTGCTCAGTAGAAAGAGTGACATTTGGTATAAGATTGTTGTTGTTGTTGTTGTTGTTACCACGAGTTGAGTGAGCCATTGATCTTCAATACATAAATACATTATTAGTTGAAGAATCAAGATGTTATAAGTTTACAATCATGATTTATAACGTTTGCACAATACACATAGGTGAATAAGACAATATGCTTAAATAAACACTTAACATTATTGGAAATGAGGCATTATATAAGCCTTTATTACACGAGTTTGGAATGGAAAAAGTTTAGGCATAAGCCTTCACAATCATAATCATTTAACAATTCGAGCCATCGTCTCTGTCTCATGTTTAGCTGTTTCTGATTAAAGACATGCTGAAGACTCTTATGGTCGGTGAATATCGTAAACTTAGTACCGTATAGATAATGTCGCCACATCTTCAGAGCGAATACCACAGCACCTAACTCCAAATCGTGTGTGGTGTAATTAACTTCATGTTTCTTTAATTATAGGGAGGCATAAGCGATAACCTTCTTGCGTTGCATTAGAACACAACCGAACCCTTGTTTCGAGGCATCGCAGTAGACAAACATAGCTTCAAACACCGTGAATATGAATGAAGAGGAATTCCGTACTTTTCTAGCTTCAAACATAGCCGCAGTACAGGCTGCGCTACATACCAACAATAACCTTGGATCTAGCAGTACAGGAAATCGTGTAGGATGCACCTACAAAGAATTCACTGCCTGCAAACCTTTGGAATTTGATGGAACCGAAGGACCGATCGGATTGAAACGGTGGACCGAGAAGGTCAAATCGGTGTTTGCCATAAGTAAGTGTACTGAAGAGGACAAAGTGAAGTACACTACGCATACCTTCACAAGTTCTGCGTTAACATGGTGGAATACCTATCTAGAGCAAGTGGGACAAGAAGATGCGTACGCACTACCGTGGTCAGCATTCAAGCACTTGATGAACGAGAAGTACCGTCCCAGAACCGAGGTCAATAAGCTCAAGACAGAACTTAGAGGGTTACGAACCCAAGGATTTGATATTACCATGTACGAAAGACGATTAACAGAATTGTGCCTATTGTGTCCGGGAGCATTCGAAGATGAGGAAGAGAAGATCGACGCGTTTGTGAAAGGATTACCAGAAAGAATCCAAGAAGATATAAGTTCACACGAGCCTACCTCCATACAACAGGCATGTAGAATGGCTCACAAACTAGTGAACCAGATTGAAGAAAGAATTAAAGAACAGACTGCTGAAGAGGCCAATGTGAAGCAAGTCAAAAGAAAGTGGGAGGAAAATGGTGATAAGAATCACCAATACAACAACAACAGCAATTACAACAATAATCGCAATAATTATCCCAACAATCGCAACATCAATCGCAACTACAACAAACGGCCCAACAACAACAACAAAAACAACAACATCAACTACAACAATCATCCCAACAACAATAATAACCGCAACAACAACAACAATCAGAAGCAGCTATGCCAAAGGTGTGAAAAGTATCACTCGGGGTTCTGCACCAAATTTTGCAACAAGTGTAAAAGAAATGGTCATAGCGCGGAGAAGTGTGAGGTCTACGGACCAGGGGTTAATAGAACGAAAGGAACAAATGGTGTCGGAACGAGTAATGGCGGAGCAAGTAGTGTCGGAGCAAGTTATGCCAATGTAGTTTGTTATAAATGTGGAAAAACGGGACACATTATTAGAAATTGCCCGAACCAGGAGAACACGAATGGACAAGGCCGCGGAAGAGTTTTCAATATTAATGCGGCAGAAGCACAGGAAGACCCGGAGCTTGTTACGGGTACGTTTCTTATTGACAATAAATCTGCTTACGTTTTATTTGATTCGGGTGCGGATAGAAGCTATATGAGTAGAGATTTTTGTGCTAAATTAAGTTGTCCATTGAAGCCTTTGGATAGTAAATTTTTACTCGAATTAGCAAATGGTAAATTAATTTCAGCAGATAATATATGTCGGAATCGAGAAATTAAACTGGTTAGCGAAACATTTAAGATTGATTTGATACCAGTAGAGTTAGGGAGTTTTGATGTGATAATCGGTATGGACTGGTTGAAAGAAGTGAAAGCAGAGATCGTTTGTTACAAAAATGCAATTCGCATTATACGAGAAAAAGGAAAACCCTTAATGGTGTACGGAGAAAAGGGCAACACGAAGCTACATATTATTAGTAATTTGAAGGCACAAAAACTAATAAGAAAAGGTTGCTATGCTGTTCTAGCACACGTCGAGAAAGTACAAACTGAAGAAAAGAGCATCAATGATGTTCCCATTGCAAAAGAATTTCCCGATGTATTTCCGAAAGAATTACCGGGATTACCCCCACAGTGATCCGTTGAATTTTAAATAGATCTTGTACCAGGAGCTGCACCAATAGCTCGTGCTCCTTACAGACTCGCACCCAGCGAGATGAAAGAACTGCAAAGCCAATTACAAGAACTTTTAGAGCGTGGTTTCATTCGACCAAGCACATCACCGTGGGGAGCTCCTATTTTGTTTGTCAAGAAGAAAGATGGTACATTCAGGTTGTGTATCGACTACCGAGAGTTGAACAAACTTACCATCAAGAACCGCTACCCACTACCGAGAATCGACGACTTATTTGATCAACTACAAGGCTCGTCTATTTATACAAAGATTGACTTACGTTCCGGGTATCATCAAATGCGGGTGAAAGAAGATGATATTCCAAAGACTGCTTTCAGAACACGTTACGGTCATTACGAGTTTATGGTCATGCCGTTTGGTTTAACTAATGCACCAGCTGTGTTCATGGACCTTATGAACCGAGTGTGTGGACCATACCTTGACAAGTTTGTCATTGTTTTCATTGATGACATACTTATTTACTCAAAGAATGACCAAGAACACGGTGAATATTTGAGAAATGTGTTAGAAGTATTGAGGAAGGAAGAATTGTACGCTAAGTTTTCAAAGTGTGCATTTTGGTTGGAAGAAGTTCAATTCCTCGGTCACATAGTGAACAAAGAAGGTATTAAGGTGGATCCGGCAAAGATAGAAACTGTTGAAAAGTGGGAAACCCCGAAAACTCCGAAACACATACGCCAGTTTTTAGGACTAGCTGGTTACTACAGAAGGTTCATCCAAGACTTTTCCAGAATAGCAAAACCCTTGACTGCATTAACGCATAAAGGGAAGAAATTTGAATGGAATGATGAACAAGAGAAAGCGTTTCAGTTATTGAAGAAAAAGCTAACTACGGCACCTATATTGTCATTGCCTGAAGGGAATGATGATTTTGTGATTTATTGTGACGCATCAAAGCAAGGTCTCGGTTGTGTATTAATGCAACGAACGAAGGTGATTGCTTATACGTCTAGACAATTGAAGATTCACGAACAAAATTATACGACGCATGATTTGGAATTAGGCGCGGTTGTTTTTGCATTAAAGACTTGGAGGCACTACTTATATGGGGTCAAAAGTATTATATATACCGACCACAAAAGTCTTCAACACATATTTAATCAGAAACAACTGAATATGAGGCAGCGTAGGTGGATTGAATTATTGAATGATTACGACTTTGAGATTTGTTACCACCCGGGGAAGGCAAATGTGGTAGCCGATGCCTTGAGCAGGAAGGACAGAGAACCCATTCGAGTAAAATCTATGAATATAATGATTCATAATAACCTTACTACTCAAATAAAGGAGGCGCAACAAGGAGTTTTAAAAGAGGGAAATTTAAAGGATGAAATACCCAAAGGATCGGAGAAACATCTTAATATTCGGGAAGACGGAACCCGGTATAGGGCTGAAAGGATTTGGGTACCAAAATTTGGAGATATGAGAGAAATGATACTTAGAGAAGCTCATAAAACCAGATACTCAATACATCCTGGAACGGGGAAGATGTACAAGGATCTTAGGAAATATTTTTAGTGGCCGGGTATGAAAGCCGATGTTGCTAAATACGTAGGAGAATGTTTGACGTGTTCTAAGGTCAAAGCTGAGCATCAGAAACCATCAGGTCTACTTCAACAACCCGAAATCCCGGAATGGAAATGGGAAAACATTACCATGGATTTCATCACTAAATTGCCAAGGACTGCAAGTGGTTTTGATACTATTTGGGTAATAGTTGATCGTCTCACCAAATCAGCACATTTCCTGCCAATAAGAGAAGATGACAAGATGGAGAAGTTAGCACGACTGTATTTGAAGGAAGTCGTCTCCAGACATGGAATACCAATCTCTATTATCTCTGATAGGGATGGCAGATTTATTTCAAGATTCTGGCAGACATTACAGCAAGCATTAGGAACTCGTCTAGACATGAGTACTGCCTATCATCCACAAACTAATGGGCAGAGCGAAAGGATGATACAAACGCTTGAAGACATGCTACGAGCATGTGTTATTGATTTTGGAAACAGTTGGGATCGACATCTACCGTTAGCAGAATTTTCCTACAACAACAGCTACCATTCAAGCATTGAGATGGCGCCGTTTGAAGCACTTTATGGTAGAAAGTGCAGGTCTCCAATTTGTTGGAGTGAAGTGGGGGATAGACAGATTACGGGTCCGGAGATTATACAAGAAACTACCGAGAAGATCATCCAAATTCAACAACGGTTGAAAACAGCCCAAAGTCGACAAAAGAGCTACGCTGACATTAAAAGAAAAGATATAGAATTTGAAATTGGAGAGATGGTCATGCTTAAAGTTGCACCTTGGAAAGGCGTTGTTCGAGTTGGTAAACGAGGGAAATTAAATCCAAGGTATATTGGAAAATTCAAGATTATTGATCGTGTCGGACCAGTAGCTTACCGACTTGAGTTACCTCAACAACTCGCGGCTGTACATAACACTTTCCACGTCTCGAATTTGAAGAAATGTTTTGCTAAAAAAGATCTCACTATTCCGTTAGATGAAATCCAAATCAACGAAAAACTCCAATTCATCGAAGAACCCGTCTAAATAATGGATCGTGAGGTTAAAAGACTTAAGCAAAACAAGATACCAATTGTTAAGGTTCGATGGAATGCTCGTAGAGGACCCGAGTTCACCTGGGAGCGTGAAGATCAGATGAAGAAGAAATACCCGCATCTATTTCCAGAAGATTCGTCAACACCTTCAACAGCTTAAAATTTCGGGATGAAATTTATTTAACGGGTAGGTACTGTAGTGACCCGAACTTTTCCAAGTTTATATATATTAATTGAGATTGATATTTACATGATTAAATGTTTCCAACATGTTAAACAATCAAACTTGTTAAGACTTGATTAATTGAAATATGTTTCATATAGACAATTGACCACCCAAGTTGACCGGCGATTCACGAACGTTAAAACTTGTAAAAACGACATGACAATATATATATGGATATACATATGGTTAACATGAGATTATGATAAGTAAGTATCTCCATAAGTATATTAACAATGAGTTATATACATATAAACAAGACTACTAACTTAAGGATTTCGAAACGAGACATATATGTAACGATTATCGTTGTAACGACATTTAAATGTATATATATCATATTAAGATATATTAATATATCATAATATCATGATAATATAATAATTTAACATCTCATTAGATATAATAAACAATGGGTTAACAACATTAATTGAGATCGTTAACTTAAAGGTTTCAAAACAACACTTACATGTAACGACTAACGATGACTTAACGACTCAGTTAAAATGTATATACATGTAGTGTATTTAGATGTATTAAAATACTTTTGGAAGACTTCAAGACATATATCAAAACACTCATACTTAACAAAAATGGTTACAGTTACTTTTCCATTCTTTTCTTTCATCAAGAATTCTAGTCGTATTCTTACCCGTATTATACACAGCTTCAAAATGTACTTACTATGAGTATATACCAATAGGAACTAGCATGGGATTCCACTCTTGATTATGTCATGTATGACTAATCAATTTTAACTTCTACCATGAGCTAGTCAACTAACTAGAACTCCTTTTAACCCCACTCACCACTCACCAATTACCACTCATCATTCACTCCATTTCACTTCCAATTCTCTTTCTAATTCTCTCTCAACACACACACACACTATTATGAACGTATTTTTCCAGTAGTTAATCATCATCTTCATCAAAAATCACTTCAAGAATCAAGCTATAATCATCATAGGAAGAACACTTCAAGAACACTTCAAAAATCCCTTCAAGTTTACTAATTTACTTCCAAGCTTTCTAATCCATTCCAAGTAATCATCTAAGATCAAGAAACCTTTATTATATACAGTAGGTTATCTTTCTTATTCAAGGTAATATTCATATTCAAACTTTGATTCGATTTATATAACTATAAACTATCTTAATTCGAGTAAAAATCTTACTTGAACTTGTTTTTGTGTCATGATCCTACTTCAAGAACTTTCAAGCCATCCAAGATCCTTTGAAGCTAGATCATTTCTTGTCACTTCCAGTAGGTTTACCTACTAAACTTGAGGTATTAATGATGTTCATAACATCATTCGATTCATATATATAAAACTATCTTATTCGAAGGTTTAAACTCGTAATCACTAGAACATAGTTTAGTTAATTCTAAACTTGTTCGCAAACAAAAGTTAATCCTTCTAACTTGACTTTTAAAATTAACTACACACATGTTCTATATCTATATGATATGCTAACTTAATGATTTAAAACCTGAAAACACGAAAAACACCGTAAAATCGGATTTATGCCGTCGTAGTAACACCGCGGGCTGTTTTGGGTTAGTTAATTAAAAACTATGATAAACTTTGATTTAAAAGTTGTTATTCTGAGAAAATGATTTTTATTATGAACATGAAACTATATCCAAAAATTATGGTTAAACTCAAAGTGGAAGTATGTTTTCTAAAATGGTCATCTAGACGTCGTTCTTTCGACTGAAATGACTACCTTTACAAAAACGACTTGTAACTTATTTTTCCGACTATAAACCTATACTTTTCTGTTTAGATTCATAAAATAGAGTTCAATATGAAACCATAGCAATTTGATTCACTCAAAACGGATTTAAAATGAAGAAGTTATGGGTAAAACAAGATTGGATAATTTTTCTCATTTTAGCTACGTGAAAATTGGTAACAAATCTATTCCAACCATAACTTAATCAACTTGTATTGTATATTATGTAATCTTGAGATACCATAGACACGTATACAATGTTTCAACCTATCATGTCGACACATCTATATATATTTCGGAACAACCATAGACACTCTATATGTGAATGTTGGAGTTAGCTATACAGGGTTGAGGTTGATTCCAAAATATATATAGTTTGAGTTGTGATCAATACTGAGATACATATACACTGGGTCGTGGATTGATTCAAGATAATATTTATCGATTTATTTCTGTACATCTAACTGTGGACAACTAGTTGTAGGTTACTAACGAGGACAGCTGACTTAATAAACTTAAAACATCAAAATATATTAAAAGTGTTGTAAATATATTTTAAACATACTTTGATATATATGTATATATTGTTATAGGTTCGTGAATCAACCAGTGGCCAAGTCTTACTTCCCGATGAAGTAAAAATCTGTGAAAGTGAGTTATAGTCCCACTTTTAAAATCTAATATTTTTAGAATGAGAATACATGCAGGTTTTATAAATGATTTACAAAATAGACACAAGTACGTGAAACTACATTCTATGGTTGAATTATCGAAATCGAATATGCCCCTTTTTATTAAGTCTGGTAATCTAAGAACTAGGGAACAGACACCCTAATTGACGCGAATCATAAAGATAGATCTATTGGGCCTAACAAACCCCATCCAAAGTACCGGATGCTTTAGTACTTCGAAATTTATATCATATCCGAAGGGTGTCCCGGAATGATGGGGATATTCTTATATATATGCATCTTGTTAATGTCGGTTACCAGGTGTTCACCATATGAATGATTTTTATCTCTATGTATGGGATGTGTATTGAAATATGAAATCTTGTGGTCTATTGTTACGATTTGATATATATAGGTTAAACCTATAACTCACCAACATTGTTTTTGACGTTTAAAGCATGTTTATTCTCAGGTGAATACTAAGAGCTTCCGCTATCGCATACTTAAATAAGGACGAGATTTGGAGTCCATGCTTGTATGATATTGTGTAAAAACTGCATTCAAGAAACTTATTTTGTTGTAACATATTTGTATTGTAAACCATTATGTAATGGTCGTGTGTAAACAGGATATTTTAGATTATCATTATTTGATAATCTACGTAAAGCTTTTTAAACCTTTATTGATGAAATAAAGGTTATGGTTTGTTTTAAAATGAATGCAGTCTTTGAAAAACGTCTCATATAGAGGTCAAAACCTCGCAATGAAATCAATTAATATGAAACGTTTTTAATCAATAAGAACGGGACATTTCAATAATTATATATTTCTATTTAATTCTGAATTTAAACTAAAAACAATACAAAAGTTGAATTAAATAGTTAAACTATTAATATAAATGTACAAATAATTTTTCTAAGCTTAATACACTATATTAGGCATACGAAAATTTTAAATGAATTAATTGAGTTGATATAATAATTATTACTTTATAAACTTTGATTTATCTTGAACCAAAAAAGAAATTAGAAATAAATACTTTTACACCATAACAAAAATTTATAAATTTTTCCTAAGTTTATTTTGGTCAGTAGAACCTAAAAAAAATATAAAATGTGTTGTTAAACTTGTTTATCTATTTATTTGTATTTTAGCTATAAAAAAAATTTAATATTTAATACATAAAACTTAATATTTATGTATAGAAAATTTTTATAATGTTTTATACATGTCACTTACTATTATGAAATCAATAAAACACTTGTTAGCATTTTTAGATAATTATTGGTACTTATATTGACATAAAACTTAAAATTAAACTATACATATTTTAACATATAAGATAAATATATATATATATATATATATATATATATATATATATATATATATATATATATATATATATATATATATATATATATATATATATACACACACACATATTAACTTGATATTAATACATACCCATTCATAAAACACAATTTCTATGTATAACGCTTGTTTACCTACTTAAATATATCCTACTTATTATTAGGATTTAAAAACCAAACAATCTTAATAACGATAATACAATCGAACTTAAGTAAATACTTATTGTATAAAGTATTTAAAGTGTTGTATTCCTATGCGTACCTAAAAACGTATTGGAACGGTATATTAGATGGGTATAGATCTTGATCTTTCTCGAGTGGATGGACGCTCGAAAGTCTAGGCGGAGAGTTTGGGTTACCGAGTTAAAGGATCCTGTGGCTCAGAAACCTATGACCTGAAAAGGCCATTTTAAATTGAAAGTGTTAGATTGGAAGCTTGTCTAGTATGAAAAGCCTTTCCAAAACGATAAACCTTCTTTAAACTTACTATAAAAGAAAATACTTACACTTATCATAATACGGGCAAAACATCTAAACTATTCTCAACTTATTCTTAGGTTGACTTCTCTGTGCTTCGATCATCCATACTTTCTCTTTAAGGAATACTTTCACTCACCGAATTACTAAGGTGACTTTCATAGCCCCACTCTTATTGCTATAGCACTTTTTATAGTTACTGGGGTAAGACACATGCTGCTTTTATACTTTAAACAACTTAGACACAAGTACGAACCTAAACTGTACTATGACTAGCTTATGCTACTAAGACCCCACAGTGATATTTTTTAATTGCTTTCAGGATAAGGCATTCTTAATTATTGGGGGTAGGCCTATCGAGAGTAACGTCCCCGATACATTTGACCGCGATGTCTTTGTATTACTTAATAATGATTTAAACATGGTGATAAGGTACTGTCAACTTATCATCGGGGCAACAAAACAAATGTTTAGTCTAAAATATCACGAATCAGTACTACTTTTGGATCTGCGTGATCTACTTTTATAACAAATCTTGTGGTCTAAGAACAAATGGTCAATCATATTTGTTAAACCTATGAATTTCACTCAACCTTTTTGGTTGACACTTTTAGGATGTTTGTCTCAGGTACTGAATGATCAGGACCTCTATATCTACTGCTTATGTGATGACTTACTTGGCTAGGATCAAGACTTATCGCATATTTACTTTTCTGCATTTGAACAATTTATAATTCTTGTAACGACATTATTAATCCTTCCGCTGCAAATTTTGGTTTTATTCATATAGTATTTGTTCTCATTTTATAATATGTTGGTATGTATTATGATATTGAATCACATTTCGCCCAGGCCCTAACTGGGGGTGTGATAGATTGTTCAAATGCAGAAAAGTAAATATGCGATAAGTCTTGATCCTAGCCAAGTAAGTCATCACATAAGCAGTAGATATAGAGGTCCTGATCATTCAGTACCTGAGACAAACATGCTAAAAGTGTCAACCAAAAAGGTTGAGTGAAATTCATAGGTTTAACAAATATGATTGACCGTTTGTTCTTAGACCACAAGATTTGTTATAAAAGTAGATCACGCATATCCAAAAGTAGTACTGATTCGTGACATTTTAGACTAAACGTTTGTTTTGTTGCCCCGATGATAAGTTGACAGTACCTTATCACCATGTTTAAATCATTATTAAGTAATACAAAGACACCGCGGTCAAATGTATCGGGGACGTTACTCCCGATAGGCCTACCCCCAATAATTAAGAATGCCTTATCCTGAAAGCAATTAAAAAATATCACTGTGGGGTCTTAGTAGCATAAGCTAGTCATAGTGCAGTTTAGGTTCGTACTTGTGTCTAAGTTGTTTAAAGTATAAAAGCAGCATGTGTCTCACCCCAGTAAGTATAAAAAGTGCTATAGCAATAAGAGTGGGGCTATGAAAGTCACCTTAGTAATTCGGTGAGTGAAAGTATTCCTTAAAGAGAAAGTATGGATGATCGAAGCACAGAGAAGTCAACGTAACAATAAGTTGAGAATAGTTTAGATGTTTTGCCCGTATTATGATAAGTGTAAGTATTTTCTTTTATAGTAAGTTTAAAGAAGGTTTATCGTTTTGGAAAGGCTTTTCATACTAGACAAGCTTCCAATCTAACACTTTCAATCTAAAATGGCCTTTTCAGGTCATAGGTTTCTGAGCCACAGGATCCTTTAACTCGGTAATCTAAACTCTCCGCCTAGACTTTCGAGCGTCCATCCACTCGAGAAAGATCAAGATCTATACCCATCTAATATACCGTTCCAATACGTTTTTAGGTGCGCATAGGAATACAACACTTTAAATACTTTATACAATAAGTATTTACTTAAGTTCGATTGTATTATCGTTATTAAGATTGTTTGGTTTTTAAATCCTAATAATAAGTAGGATATATTTAAGTAGGTAAACAAGTGTTATACATAGAAATTGTGTTTTATGAATGGGTATGTATTAATATCAAGTTAATATGTATGTATGTATATATATATATATATATATATATATATATATATATATATATATATATATATATATATATATATATATATATATATATATATATATATATATATATATATATATATATATATATTTATCTTATATGTTAAAATATGTATAGTTTAATTTTAAGTTTTATGTCAATATAAGTACCAATAATTATCTAAAAATGCTAACAAGTGTTTTATTGATTTCATAACAGTAAGTGACATGTATAAAACATTATAAAAATTTTCTATACATAAATATTAAGTTTTATGTATTAAATATTAAATTTTTTTTATAGCTAAAATACAAATAAATAGATAAACAAGTTTAACAACACATTTTATATTTTTCTTAGGTTCTACTGACCAAAATAAACTTAGGAAAAATTTATAAATTTTTGTTATGGTGTAAAAGTATTTATTTCTAATTTCTTTTTCGGTTCAAGATAAATCAAAGTTTATAAAGTAATAATTATTATATCAACTCAATTAATTCATCTAAAATTTTCGTATGCCTAATATAGTGTATTAAGCTTATAAAAATTATTTGTACATTTATATTAATAGTTTAACTATTTAATTCAATTTTTGTATTGTTTTTAGTTTAAATTCGGAATTAAATAGAAATATATAATTATTAATTCTAAAAATAATTTTTATAACTTTCTTATTAGTTCCTAAGTAATTTCCATTGATTATTGTAGTCATAAACATGTTATATCATTAAATTCTATTTTTCTTTTTAAAACAGATTTTCTGGTACTGTAGCAAATGTAGAAGAAAATACAAATTAATTATTTAAAATGACAAATAAATCAAACATAAATTTTTATAATTACTTTTATGACCTAAGGAACAAGCGAAAATTATAAAACATAATATATAAAAATTTTTACTATTTATTTCTTCATTATCTATATATACCGAATATAAAAAAATTAGTTTTTGATTTTTAATAAATATAAATTCGAATGTATAATTCATAAAAATAATTTTTATAGTCATTAGGATACTTAATACTAATTATCATGTATTTACATTATTTATTATAATTAATTTCATATTTATTTGGTATTTAACATAAAACTAGCACAAAAATATGATAAAAACTAAATAAAAACTATAAAAATAATATAGAGAACTTACAAAAATAATTTTTGCAGAGGTTTGAGAGAGAATTCTTCAAGTTTTTGGTGTACAAAATTTGTGAACTAGGCTATGGTATTTATAGTTACAATTTTTGGTAAAGAGAAAATAAAAAAATACAAAAGTTTATATAAAAAAATAACTAGTGTCTTGTAAAAAAATTAAAAGTATTTATGGTCAGTCATGCCACCATTTCAAAATATAAATAAATAAAAGTAAAGTTAAAAGTAGGAATAAAATAAATAAAAGTGGATCTAGATCTAGTTTATATATAAAAAAAATACTACTTTTTAAAAAAAAATATATATATATATATATTTCATAGTTCTAAAAATGTTAACTAACTAAATTTCTATTTTTATTTAATTATTAAATACGAATTTTGATAAATATAAATATATATTCGGTATTTATAAAATTATAATTACTAAATGTGGTTTTTATTTAATTAAATTATTACTTTATCATTTTATTAGTTTTATATATGTTACTACATTTATATATACTTGTATTTATTAATTGTATAATATATTAACTAAATACAAAATTAATATAAGTATTTTATATGTAATCTTGTTATGACATAAATTTTTTTTTATAAAAATTCTTACGCGTACGTAATATGAAAATTATTGACTACAATAATCAATGTAAATTACTTAGGAACTAATAAGAAAGTTATAAAAATTATTTTTAGAATTAATAATTATATATTTCTATTTAATTCCGAATTTAAACAAAAAACAATACAAAAGTTAAATTAAATAGTTAAACTATTAATATAAATGTACAAATAATTTTTCTAAGCTTAATACACTATATTAGGCATACAAAAATTTTATATGAATTAATTGAGTTGATATAATAATTATTACTTTATAAACTTTGATTTATCTTGAACCGAAAAAGAAATTAGAAATAAATACTTTTACACCATAACAAAAATTTATAAATTTTTCCTAAGTTTATTTTGGTCAGTAGAACCTAACAAAAATATAAAATGTGTTGTTAAACTTGTTTATCTATTTATTTGTATTTTAGCTATAAAAAAAAATTAATATTTAATACATAAAACTTAATATTTATGTATAGAAAATTTTTATAATGTTTTATACATGTCACTTACTGTTATGAAATCAATAAAACACTTGTTAGCATTTTTAGATAATTATTGGTACTTATATTGACATAAAACTTAAAATTAAACTATACATATTTTAACATATAAGATAAATATATATATATATATATATATATATATATATATATATATATATATATATATATATATATATATATATATATATATATATACATATTAACATGATATTAATACATACCCATTCATAAAACACAATTTCTATGTATAACACTTGTTTACCTACTTAAATATATCCTACTTATTATTAGGATTTAAAAACCAAACAATCTTAATAACGATAATACAATCGAACTTAAGTAAATACTTATTATATAAAGTATTTAAAGTGTTGTATTCCTATGCGCACCTAAAAACGTATTGGAACGATATATTAGATGGGTATAGATCTTGATCTTTCTCGAGTGGATGGACGCTCGAAAGTCTAGGCGGAGAGTTTGGATTACCGAGTTAAAGGATCCTGTGGCTCAGAAACCTATGACCTGAAAAGGCCATTTTAAATTGAAAGTGTTAGATTGGAAGCTTGTCTAGTATGAAAAGCCTTTCCAAAACGATAAACCTTCTTTAAACTTACTATAAAAGAAAATACTTACACTTATCATAATACGGGCAAAACATCTAAACTATTCTCAACTTATTCTTAGGTTGACTTCTCCGTGCTTCGATCATCCATACTTTCTCTTTAAGGAATACTTTCACTCACCGAATTACTAAGGTGACTTTCATAGCCCCACTCTTATTGCTATAGCACTTTTTATACTTACTGGGGTGAGACACATGCTGCTTTTATACTTTAAACAACTTAGACACAAGTACGAACCTAAACTGTACTATGACTAGCTTATGCTACTAAGACCCCACAGTGATATTTTTTAATTGCTTTCAGGATAAGGCATTCTTAATTATTGGGGGTAGGCCTATCGGGAGTAACGTCCCCGATACATTTGACCGCGATGTCTTTGTATTACTTAATAATGATTTAAACATGGTGATAAGGTACTGTCAACTTATCATCGGGGCAACAAAACAAATGTTTAGTCTAAAATATCACGAATCAGTACTACTTTTGGATCTGCATGATCTACTTTTATAACAAATCTTGTGGTCTAAGAACAAACGGTCAATCATATTTGTTAAACCTATGAATTTCACTCAACCTTTTTAGTTGACACTTTTAGCGTGTTTGTCTCGGGTACTGAATGATCAGGACCTCTATATCTACTGCTTATGTGATGACTTACTTGGCTAGGATCAAGACTTATCGCATATTTACTTTTCTGCATTTGAACAATTTATAATTCTTGTAACGACATTATTAATCCTTCTGCTGCAAATTTTGGTTTTATTCATATAGTATTTGTTCTCATTTTATAATATGTTGGTATGTATTATGATATTGAATCACATTTCGCCCAGGCCCTAACTGGGGGTGTGAACGCAAAGACCAAATGATACGAAAATACCCCCATCTCTTCCCAACTGTTGATGAAGCAGACGGGAACTCCACTTAAAACTTCGGGACGAAGTTTTCATTAACGGGGAGGTACTATAACGACCCTCATTTTTCCATCTATATAATGCCCGAACAAAAGATTTAAGTATAATGAATAAACTCTAAGTACTAATAAAAGGTCGTTATATACATACGAAATTAACAAACGTTAAACGAATAATAAATTTTATTCAACAACGTACGCGTAAGAATTTTTATAAAAAAAAAAAATTTATGTCATAACATGATTACATATAAAATACTTATATTAATTTTGTATTTAGTTAATATATTATACAATTAATAAATACAAGTATATATAAATGTAGTAACATATATAAAACTAATAAAATTATAAAGTAATAATTTAAGTAAATAAAAACCACATTTAGTAATTATAATTTTATAAATACCGAATATATATTTATATTTATCAAAATTCGTATTTAATAATTAAATAAAAATAGAAATTTAGTTAGTTAACATTTTTAGAACTATGAAATATATATATATATATATATATATATATATATATATATATATATATATATATATATATATATATATATATATATATATATATATATATATATATATATATATATATATATATATATTTTAAAAAGTAGTATTTTTTTATATATAAACTAGATCTAGATCCACTTTTATTTATTTTATTCCTACTTTTAACTTTACTTTTATTTATTTATATTTTGAAATGGTGGCATGACTGGCCATAAATACTTTTAATTTTTTTACAAGACACTAGTTATTTTTTTATATAAACTTTTATATTTTTTTATTTTCTCTTTACCAAAAATTGTAACTATAAATACCATAGCCTAGTTCGCAAATTTTTTACACCAAAAACTTGAAGAATTCTCTCTCAAACCTCTGCAAAAATTATTTTTGTAAGTTCTCTATATTATTTTTATAGTTTTTATTTAGTTTTTATCATATTTTTGTGCTAGTTTTATGTTAAATACCAAATAAATACGAAATTAATTATAATAAATAATATAAATACATGATAATTAGTATTAAGTATCCTAATGACTATAAAAATTATTTTTATGAATTATACATTCGAATTTATATTTATTAAAAATCAAAAACTGATTTTTTTTATATTCGGTATATATAGATAATGAAGAAATAAATAGTAAACAATTTTATATATTATGTTTTATAATTTTTGCTTGTTCCTTAGGTCATAAAAGTAATTATAAAAATTTATGTTTGATTTATTTGTCAATTTAAATAATTAAGTTGTATTTTCTTCTACTTTTGCTACAGTACCGGAAAATCTATTTTAAAAAGAAAAATAGAATTTAATGATATAACATGTTTATGACTACAATAATCAATGGAAATTACTAAGGAACTAATAAGAAAGTTATAAAAATTATTTTTAGAATTAATAATTATATATTTCTATTTAATTCTGAATTTAAACTAAAGACAATACAAAAGTTGAATTAAATAGTTAAACTATTAATATAAATGTACAAATAATTTTTCTAAGCTTAATACACTATATTAGGCATACGAAAATTTTAGATGAATTAATTGAGTTGATATAATAATTATTACTTTATAAACTTTGATTTATCTTGAACCGAAAAAGAAATTAGAAATAAATACTTTTACACCATAACAAAAATTTATAAATTTTTCCTAAGTTTATTTTGGTCAGTAGAACCTAAGAAAAATATAAAATGTGTTGTTAAACTTGTTTATCTATTTATTTGTATTTTAGCTATAAAAAAAAATTTTAATATTTAATACATAAAACTTAATATTTATGTATAGAAAATTTTTATAATGTTTTTTACATGTCACTTACTGTTATGAAATCAATAAAACACTTGTTAGCATTTTTAGATAATTATTGGTACTTATATTGACATAAAACTTAAAATTAAACTATACATATTTTAACATATAAGATATATATATATATATATATATATATATATATATATATATATATATATATATATATATATATATATATATATATATATATATATATATATACATATTAACTTGATATTAATATATACCCATTCATAAAACACAATTTCTATGTATAACACTTGTTTACCTACTTAAATATATCCTACTTATTATTAGGATTTAAAAACCAAACAATCTTAATAACGATAATACAATCGAACTTAAGTAAATACTTATTGTATAAAGTATTTAAAGTGTTGTATTCCTATGCGCACCTAAAAACGTATTGGAACGGTATATTAGATGGGTATAGATCTTGATCTTTCTCGAGTGGATGGACGCTCGAAAGTCTAGGCGGAGAGTTTGGATTACCGAGTTAAAGGATCCTGTGGCTTAGAAACCTATGACCTGAAAAGGCCATTTTAAATTGAAAGTGTTAGATTGGAAGCTTGTCTAGTATGAAAAGCCTTTCCAAAATGATAAACCTTCTTTAAACTTACTATAAAAGTAAATACTTACACTTATCATAATACGGGCAAAACATCTAAACTATTCTCAACTTATTCTTAGGTTGACTTCTCTGTTCTTCGATCATCCATACTTTCTCTTTAAGGAATACTTTCACTCACCGAATTACTAAGGTGACTTTCATAGCCCCACTCTTATTGCTATAGCACTTTTTATACTTACTGGGGTGAGACACATGCTGCTTTTATACTTTAAACAACTTAGACACAAGTACGAACTTAAACTGTACTATGACTAGCTTATGCTACTAAGACCCCACAGTGATATTTTTTAATTACTTTCAGGATAAGGTATTCTTAATTATTGGTGGTAGGCCTATCGGGAGTAACGTCCCCGATACATTTGACCGCGATGTCTTTATATTACTTAATAATGATTTAAACATGGTGATAAGGTACTGTCAACTTATCATCGGGGCAACAAAACAAACGTTTAGTCTAAAATATCACGAATCAGTACTACTTTTGGATCTGTCACACCCCCAGTTAGGGCCTGGGCGAAATGTGATTCAATATCATAATACATACCAACATATTATAAAATGAGAACAAATACTATATGAATAAAACCAAAATTTGCAGCGGAAGGATTAATAATGTCGTTACAAGAATTATAAATTGTTCAAATGCAGAAAAGTAAATATGCGATAAGTCTTGATCTTAGCCAAGTAAGTCATCACATAAGCAGTAGATATAGAGGTCCTGATCATTCAGTACCTGAGACAAACATGCTAAAAGTGTCAACCAAAAAGGTTGAGTGAAATTCATAGGTTTAACAAATATGATTGACCGTTTATTCTTAGACCACAAGATTTGTTATAAAAGTAGATCACGCAGATCCAAAAGTTGTACTGATTCGTGATATTTTAGACTAAACGTTTGTTTTGTTGCCCCGATGATAAGTTGAAAAAACCTTATCACCATGTTTAAATCATTATTAAGTAATACAAAGACATCGCGGTCAAATGTATCGGGGACGTTACTCCCGATAGGCCTATCCCCAATAATTAAGAATGCCTTATCCTGAAAGTAATTAAAAATATCACTGTGGGGTCTTAGTAGCATAAGCTAGTCATAGTACAGTTTAGGTTCGTACTTGTGTCTAAGTTGTTTAAAGTATAAAAGCAGCATGTGTCTCACCCCAGTAAGTATAAAAAGTACTATAGCAATAAGAGTGGGGCTATGAAAGTCGCCTTAGTAATTCGGTGAGTGAAAGTATTCCTTAAAGAGAAAGTATGGATGATCGAAGCACAGAGAAGTCAACCTAAGAATAAGTTGAGAATAGTTTAGATGTTTTGCCCGTATTATGATAAGTGTAAGTATTTTCTTTTATAGTAAGTTTAAAGAAGGTTTATCGTTTTAGAAAGGCTTTTCATACTAGACAAGCTTCCAATCTAACACTTTCAATTTAAAATGGCCTTTTCAGGTCATAGGTTTCTGAGCCACATGATCCTTTAACTCGGTAATCCAAACTCTCCGCCTAGACTTTCGAGCGTCCATCCACTCGAGAAAGATCAAGATCTATACCCATCTAATATACCGTTCCAATACGTTTTTAGGTGCGCATAGGAATACAACACTTTAAATACTTTATACAATAAGTATTTACTTAAGTTCGATTGTATTATCGCTATTAAGATTGTTTGGTTTTTAAATCCTAACAATAAGTAGGATATATTTAAGTAGGTAAACAAGTGTTATACATAGAAATTGTGTTTTATGAATGGGTATGTATTAATATCAAGTTAATATGTATATATATATATATATATATATATATATATATACATATATATATATATATATACATATATATATATATATATATATATACATATATATATATATATATATATATATATATATATATATATATATATATATTTATCTTATATGTTAAAATATGTATAGTTTAATTTTAAGTTTTATGTCAATATAAGTACCAATAATTATCTAAAAATGCTAACAAGTGTTTTATTGATTTCATAACAGTAAGTGACATGTATAAAACATTATAAAAATTTTCTATACATAAATATTAAGTTTTATGTATTAAATATTAAATTTTTTTTATAGCTAAAATACAAATAAATAGATAAACAAGTTTAACAACACATTTTATATTTTTCTTAGGTTCTAATGACCAAAATAAACTTAGGAAAAAGTTATAAATTTTTGTTATGGTGTAAAAGTATTTATTTCTAATTTCTTTTTCGGTTCAAGATAAATCAAAGTTTATAAAGTAATAATTATTATATCAACTCAATTAATTCATCTAAAATTTTCGTATGCCTAATATAGTGTATTAAGCTTAGAAAAATTATTTGTACATTTATATTAATAGTTTAACTATTTAATTCAACTTTTGTATTGTTTTTAGTTTAAATTCGGAATTAAATAGAAATATATAATTATTAATTCTAAAAATAATTTTTATAACTTTCTTATTAGTTCCTAAGTAATTTCCATTGATTATTGTAGTCATAAATGTGACGACCCCGTCAAAACACTTAACGGATCCGTCAGTTGGTCCCATAGCTTGATCGGACTTAAATGAATTAAATAAACAAAGTTGCATTCTTTTATTTCAAAATGTTCCCCAAAAAGGAAACAAACCAAATTAAGTAGTTTGAAAACCAACCAACCATAATATTAAACCAAAAGTTGACACTAAACATTGCCAACAAACCCACAATTTAAATTATCCAAAATAGAATGCAAACTTAAGTTTCATAAATTGTTTCATAAAATCTGCCCATATGCATGCAGACTCTTCTAACGACAGCGGAAGCATCAAATAACTCAAGTACCTGTGAAAACATGCAAGTAAACTGTCAACACAAAGGTTGAGTGAATTATAGGTTTAAATAAATAAGTAAACTTTAGACCACAAGATTCAAAAATGTTAGAAAACATTAAACATTATTCCATTATCAATGAGCCACCTGGTAACCACTTAACCCTTTATTTACCCTTGCCAAACACAATAAAAAAAATATACACTTGGACAGTGTATCTACAACAAATTACGAAGTACTAAACATTCCGATTATAAATTGCTAGCGCGACTAGCTCGAAATGGGGTTGTCAAACCCGATAGATCTATCCGTAGGATTCGCATTCACCGGTAGAAACCAATGATTACAGTTACCAGACTAGGGAATATTTTTGTCCAACTCACAATGAATAATTAAATTTAACTGTTACTTGTGTCTAAACGTAATTAAAAATCTGCATGTAATCACATCCCAAAAATATACTTTGAAAAGTATGTAAAAACGGGACTATAACTCACCTTAAATAGCAACTGAAGAAATCTCACAAACAAGCGAACAGCACGTAAAGTAAAGTGATCAAGAAAGATCACAACGCCGACCTATAAATAAAGCAGGTCGAAATAAATAACTAACTTAGGCCAAGTCTTAGTATGATAGCTATTGTACATGTTGCAAGTAGACATAGAACATTACTCAGCAAGCATCGGTTTGATTGGAACAGCATAAGGACACACACTTTCTATTTTTAGAAAGTTTCTATTTTTAGCAGGTTTCCATTTTTGGAAAGTTTTCTATTTTAGGAAAGTTTCTATTTTTGGAAAGTTTCTATTTTTGGAAAGTTTCTATTTTTGGAAAGTTTCCAAATTTAGAAAGTTCTATTTTTAGAAAGTTTTGAAGTTAGGAAAGTTTCCTTATTTAGAAAGTCAACAGAAGTCAACTGAAAGTCAAAGTCAACCGAAAGTCAACTCAAAAGTCAACCTTGGTCAAACCTAGTCAACATTAATTTTAAAAGTGTAAGTTATAATAATAACATAGGTTATAATGTTATTTAAAGTCAAAAGTGTATAATAATGTCTTAACATAAGTTTAATTAAATAAAATGAATTATTAAAGTTAATATAAGTTGAGATGTTATAATTAGTATAACATAAGTATTTAATTAATTAATTAAATATCAATCATAATATAAATATTATTAATTTATAATAAATTTTAAATCATATCATAAGTATTATTAATTAATAAAGAATTATTAATCATATCATAAGTTTCTAATTAAAATTATTAAATCATAAGTATTTAATAATTAAGTCATAATTAAATAATAATTAAGTCTTATAATAATTAAATAATTATTCAATCTTTATTATAAGTCTTATAATAATTTCTCATAATTAAATTTAATACTTATCATAAGTATTTTCCTTTAATAATAAAAGTATTACTAATCATAAGTTTAATTAAAATGTTAATTAAATTATAATTAATAATTAAATAATATAATAAATAATTATATTAAAAGTCTTAAAATAAAATAATTACTTCTTTAACATAAGTAATTTATTTAATAATGAAATCCATAAATTTTTATCATAAGTTTAATCATTAACCATAAGTATAAATTTAAAAGTTCGCCGGGTCGTATCTTGAGCCCCGGGTGTCGGTTTCGGGCAAGCCACATATGTAACTTCACCTACTCAAGCCACCCGACACATTTATGAACTCAAGAACACTCCAAGAACAGTCCCTAAGTCGTGCATATCAGCCATGACTTCAATTGGGAAATCATTTTACTCAAAACAGTAATTCGGGCGAAACGGGTGAACCGTGGCTCGGATTTAGGTGACCCGAACATGAATATTCGTCCCACCATCAGTCCTAACCAAATGAGACACCCTAAAGACACCAAGGATGGTCACAAAGTCGGACCCAACCTTGTTCATGCCAAGAACACCTTTCAATCTTTAACAAAAACCAAATTAAGCGTATCTAGGGCTCCGGGAATCGAAACGACATGAATCCGGAGTCTAAAGTTAATGTCTTGATGAGAGGAACTCATTTATGTACTTTATTTTAACATTCATATCAGTTATAAAGTCAGAATATACGTTTCAAACTGCTGTCCAAAATTTACAAACCGAAAACATGAATAAACGAGTAATTCTACGCATTCAAACAACATTACAACAACTTATACATATCATACTAATCATATAACATCAAAATACAGAAAAATAAATAAATATGGAAAGTTCTAGGGTTAGGGTTTATACCCTAATCAAGAATCAAAGTATATGATCGCGTAGAGGACGAAGAGAGGAACGCGATGGTGTTAAATGATTTATGATCCAAGCTTTAATTTTGTTGAAGATTGGTGATGATGGTGGTGATGTATTCGACGGCCAAAGGGGGAGGAGGGAGGAAGAGAGCACAAAAAAAATAAGATTAGGTTTTGATTTTGTAAAATGAAGTGGAAAAAGAAAAATCAAGGGAGTATACCCCCTCCCTTGGTGGGTTTCGGCCGAATGGGGGGTGTGGGGTGGGCCCCACCAGCCCGTCTTGCTAAATGATGAAATCCTTGTGGCCCGAGATCCCGTACGAAGCCCGAAACGCGAAAACACGCTTACGCGATTTAAAATCCGGAAAGATAACGAACGCGCGACGAAAAATAAATATAAATACACCTATTAATAATATGACCTTAAAATATCATATTTAAAATATTTAGGATTTAAAAATCCCGAAAGCTCGACCGTTGGTTTAAAAACCGAAAAGATTTGCCGGATGGAAATCCGCGGAACGTAGAAACGTATAAATTAAAATATGAATACATATATCCACATAACACATAATAATTATTATATATATATTATTACAAAAATAATAATATAGGTCATGGAAATGACGTGGCACACTAACAGTTAACGGTCGTTAAATAATTAACGGAAAAAGATAACGGAAAAAGTAGGGTCGTGACAGTACCTCCCCGTTATGGAAATTTCGTCCCGAAATTTAAGCAGGCGCAGGGGTTGACTCGGCATCTGAGAACAAATGCGGATACTTCTGCTTCATTTGGTCTTCACGCTCCCAAGTGAACTCGGGACCGCGTCTAGCGTTCCATCGAACCCGAACAATAGGAATTCTGCTCTGTTTAAGAGTCTTAACCTCTCGGTCCATGATCTCAACTGGCTCCTCAATAAAATGCAATTGCTTGTCAACTTGAAGTTCCTCCAAAGAAATAGTCTGATCAAATTCAGCCAAACACTTCTTTAAGTTCGAAATATGGAAAACATCGTGAACAGCACTGAGTTCTTGTGGCAACTTCAAACGATAAGCCACCGGTCCAACTCTTTCAATGATCTCAAACGGTCCCACAAAACGAGGACTTAACTTCCCTCTTTTACCAAAACGAATAACACCCTTCCAAGGCGAAACTTTTAACATAACACGATCACCAACTTGAAATTCAACATCTTTCCTTCCTTTGTCGGCATAACTCTTTTGCCGACTTCTAGCAGTTCTCAACCTTTCTTTAATCTGAACAATCTTCTCAGTAGTCTCGTGAATAATCTCTGGACCTGTAAGTTGAGCATCCCCAACCTCATTCCAACAAATAGGAGACCTACATTTCCTACCATACAAAGCTTCAAACGGTGCGGCTTTAATACTTGCGTGGTAGCTGTTGTTATAAGAAAACTCAGCTAACGGCAAATACTTATCCCACCCATTTCCAAAATCAATCACACAAGCTCGCAACATATCTTCTAATGTCTGAATGGTCCTCTCACTTTGACCATCCGTTTGAGGATGATAAGCGGTGCTCATATCCAATCTAGTGCCCAAGGCTTCTTGCAACGATTGCCAAAATCTCGATACAAATCGACTATCTCTGTCGGAAATTATAGAAACGGGAACACCATGCCTCGAAACAATCTCTTTCAAATACAAACGGGTGAGTTTCTCCATGGAATCGGTTTCCCTAATCGGCAAAAAGTGAGCCGACTTAGTGAGTCGATCTACAATCACCCAAATCGCATCGTAGCCACCCGAAACTCTTGGTAACTTAGTGATAAAATCCATAGTGATACCTTCCCACTTCCACTCGGGAATTTCTGGTTGTACCAACAATCCGGACGGTTTTTGATGTTCAGCTTTGACCTTAGAACAGGTCAAACACTTAGCCACATACGTAGCCACATCACCTTTCAAATTTGGCCACCAATACAGCTCCTTAAGATCATGG
The DNA here is from genome assembly GCF_046630445.1 of Rutidosis leptorrhynchoides. Classification (NCBI taxonomy): domain Eukaryota; kingdom Viridiplantae; phylum Streptophyta; class Magnoliopsida; order Asterales; family Asteraceae; genus Rutidosis; species Rutidosis leptorrhynchoides. The sequence goes on along the minus strand of NC_092333.1, from coordinate 660,040,077 downwards.
TACATCTTCCCTGAACCAGGATGAATAGAGTACCTAGACTTATGAGCCTCATCCAAAACAAGTTGTCGCAGTTCACCAAACTTCGGAACCCAAAGACGTCCTACAAAGTACCTAGTACCATCTGCTCGAATCTCAAATTTCTTAGCCATACCTCTTACGTTCTCTTTCACAAAATTCTCTTCCTTTAAGGCTTCTTGTTGTGCCTCAAGAATCTGCCTTGCGAGGTTTGATCTAACTGTCATATTCAAGGCCCTAACCCTGCGAGGTTCAGTCCTTTCTTTACGACTCAATGCATCAGCCACAACATTGGCCTTACCCGGGTGATACAAAAGGTCACAATCGTAATCATTCAACGTCTCAATCCATCTTCGTTGTCTCATGTTCAACTGTTTCTGATCGAGGATATGTTGAAGACTTTTGTGATCTGTGTACACAGTACTCTTGACCCCATACAAATAATGTCTCCAAATTTTAAGTGCAAAAACAACGGCCCCCAACTCTAAATCATGAGTTGTATAGTTCTGCTCGTGAATCTTCAACTGACGTGATGCGTACGCAATAACCTTCTTTCGTTGCATCAAAACGCAACCATAGCCTTGTCGTGATGCGTCACAATAAACAACAAAATCATCATTACCCTCCGGTAGAGACAATATCGGAGCGGTAGTCAGTTTCTTCTTCAAAATCTGAAAAGCATTCTCCTGTTCATCCTTCCACTCATACTTCTTCCCTTTATGCGTTAAAGCAGTCAGAGGTTTCGCTATACGAGAGAAATCCTGGATGAACCTTCGATAGTAACCTGCCAATCCTAAGACTGACGAATTTGAGTAGGAGTTTTCGGGGTTTCCCACTTTTCAATCGCCTCAATTTTAGCAGGATCAACTTGTATTCCTTGTTTGCTAACAATGTGACCAAGGAACTGAACTTCTCTTAACCAAAAAGCACACTTAGAGAACTTAGCGTACAACTCTTCTTTCTTTAACAAATCAAGCACTAACCTCAAATGTTCTTCGTGCTCTTCATCACTCTTAGAATAGATAAGGATGTCGTCGATGAAAACAATAACGAACTTGTCCAGATAGGGTCTACACACACGGTTCATGAGGTCCATGAACACAGCAGGTGCATTTGTCAATCCGAACGGCATAACAAGAAATTCAAAGTGACCGTAACGGGTGCGAAAAGCAGTTTTCGAAACATCAGATTCTTTAACACGCAACTGATGATAGCCAGAACGAAGATCAATTTTTGAATAAACAGAAGAACCCTGAAGCTGATCGAACAGATCATCAATTCTCGGAAGAGGATAACGATTTTTAACAGTGAGCTTATTCAGTTCACGATAATCAATGCATAAACGAAAAGAACCATCCTTCTTCTTAACAAACAGAACAGGAGCTCCCCAAGGGGACGAACTAGGACGAATAAAACCCTTGTCTAACAACTCACGGAGTTGACTTGACAATTCTTGAAGTTCAGAAGGCGCAAGACGATAAGGAGCACGTGCTACAGGAGCAGCGCCAGGAACAAGATCAATTTGGAATTCTACCGCGCGTTGCGGCGGAAGGCCAGGTAAGTCATCAGGAAACACCTCGGGAAAATCCCTAACAATATGAACGTCATCAACGTTCTTTACTTCCTTACTAGGATCAACAACATGAGCAAGAATAGCATGACAGCCCTTACGGAGATGTTTACGAACTTTCATACAGCTAATAAGGTTTAACTGTGTGCATTTCTTATCTCCAAAGACCATCAGTGGCTCTCCAATCACATCAGTAATACGAATAGCCTTATCATAACAGACGATCTCGGCACGGTTCGCGGACAACCAATCCATACCAATAACAATATCAAAACTACCAAGTTCAATCGGTATCAAATCTATCTCGAAATCCCTACCACCCAGATTAATGTTACACTTACGATGTACAGTCTTAGCAGTAAGTTCTTTACCATTAGCTACTTCAACAACATAAGTATTGTCTAAGAGAGCTAACGGCGTTTTGATTCTCGGACTTAATTTACTCGACACGAAACTTAAATCAGCCCCTGAATCAAATAACACATAAACTAATAAATCGTTGACTGAGAACGTACCAGTAACAAGCTTAGGATCTTCCTCCGCATCCTTAGCATTAATGTTGAACGCTCGGCCGCGTGCAGTCTCTGCAGTCTTCTTGTTGGGACAAGCATCTCGGAAATGCCCCGGCTTCCCACACTCATAACAAACCCTTGGATTACCTCCATTATTCGATTTCCCATTACCGTTACCGTTACCACCTCTATTACCAACATTATTATTATTACCACCAGTCGCGGGAGTAGCAGACCCCGGCAAAAGCACTGTACAATCTTTAGCAATGTGCCCTTGCTTAGAGCACCTCTTACAAGTAACTGTGCAGTAACCATCATGAACTTTATAGCAACGAGGACACACACGCTGATTCCTGTTGTTAGCACCTGAGGTATCATGTTTCTTCTGCTGATTTTGGTTTTGATTGCGGTTGTTATCCCACTTTCGTTTCCCATTATCAGCCTTCTTGACAACCTCCTCACTACTTTCAACAACTGTAGTCTTGCTTCTTCTCAACACCTTGTCATTAAGTTTGTGGGCCATAGTCATTGCTGCCACAATAGTCTGGGGTTCACTGGACTCAACCCCGTGTTCAATCTTCTCGGACAAACCATCAATGTAAGCCTCAATTTTGCGGTCCTCATCCGCATAAACCCTAGGACACAGCAAAGTTAACTCGAAAAACCTTCGTTCATAGGCATCTAACTCGGTGCCATGCATTTTCAAATTCTTGAGCTCAACCTCTAGCTTCTTAAGCTCACCCCGAGGTCTATAGCGGGTGATCAATCTTTCCTTAAAATCATTCCAGGCCAAACCATAAGCTACATCGCTTCCCAAACTACTAACCAGATTGTTCCACCATGTCAAGGCACTATCCTTGAGAGTGCAACTAGCGAAACTAACTTTGTCCTCTTCACGAACCCGACTGACCCTGAAAATAGATTCGATTTTCTCGAACCAACGGGTAAGCCCTATTGGTCCTTCCGTACCACTGAATTCTTGAGGTCGACCAGCCATAAAAGTTTTGTGGGAGCATCCCACGTTGTTGTTCACATTGGCGTTAACATCAGCATTTGCTGCCATAGCAGCAGCAATTCCTTCATTGATCAGGCGTTGCATACGCGCTTCAGTGGACTCTCTTGGAGGCATGATCTTCAAAATAGAATAACACATCCGTTAGTACCAAGAATAATACTAGTGTCATAAAGGAATAGATCAAAACACGAAAAGACTAACCATTAAGATATTAGTCAACTACACTATGAGTAATAACATGACAGTTATGATTGTTATAGAAATAACCATCACATGCATACATATTTTATGATAACATCATACAACATACATAGCACCTAACATACATGAACATATATTACGCATAATATAACATGCCAAGAGCCACAACATCAGAAATAAAACATGATAATGATAATAGATGTCATAAAAATAACCATCCATACATAATGAAAAATATCCCATAACAAAATCTTAATAAAATCCTCGGCAAAACGCCGTACATAACCCAAAATGTATGTATAAAAAGGACATTAAGTCTGATGAAATAGATAATCAATATGAATAATCACATCACATTCGCTTAGAGCGGGTGTGATAAGCTGGTCCAGCATGAGTCTCAGCAGGATCCTCATACTTACGCAACTTCCCTTTCACAACATCCAACTCTTCCTTCAACACACGAACAGTGCTCTCGAGAGCCTCGAACTTAGCATTAACTTCTCGATCACGCTTGCGGTTCGCATCCTCAACCCTATGCTTGAAAGTGATAAAGTTACGCATGTCGGCACGGATCTCGTCCATAACTTCATTATGTGGCAAGGTGCGCAAACAATCACTAAGGGCGTTAATACGTGTCACCTCATTATAAGCCCGGTTCATATGAGTAATGGTAGAAAAATAGTAATGAACAGGATCATCGATCTCCGGTTGATTTGCACGACGTCTAGCAGGAGACGGAGGAGCAGGAGCAGCAACAGAGTTATCGCTCGAAGTCGACATCTGCAAACAGCAAAACCGCAAACCACATACCAAAAGATATAAAAGCTAATAATATAACTTATACGAAATGAAATGCATAATAATGCTATAGCAAAAAGGTCGGGCTGTAGACTAGACTCTAATGCACCCTAATAACCACGGGTTGACCACATTAAGACCGCCTAGTTCCCTACAACCAGAGCTCTGATACCACATGTGACGACCCCGTCAAAACACTTAACGGATCCGTCAGTTGGTCCCATAGCTTGATCGGACTTAAATGAATTAAATAAACAAAGTTGCATTCTTTTATTTCAAAATGTTCCCCAAAAAGGAAACAAACCAAATTAAGTAGTTTGAAAACCAACCAACCATAATATTAAACCAAAAGTTGACACTAAACATTGCCAACAAACCCACAATTTAAATTATCCAAAATAGAATGCAAACTTAAGTTTCATAAATTGTTTCATAAAATCTGCCCATATGCATGCAGACTCTTCTAACGACAGCGGAAGCATCAAATAACTCAAGTACCTGTGAAAACATGCAAGTAAACTGTCAACACAAAGGTTGAGTGAATTATAGGTTTAAATAAATAAGTAAACTTTAGACCACAAGATTCAAAAATGTTAGAAAACATTAAACATTATTCCATTATCAATGAGCCACCTGGTAACCACTTAACCCTTTATTTACCCTTGCCAAACACAATAAAAAAAATATACACTTGGACAGTGTATCTACAACAAATTACGAAGTACTAAACATTCCGATTATAAATTGCTAGCGCGACTAGCTCGAAATGGGGTTGTCAAACCCGATAGATCTATCCGTAGGATTCGCGTTCACCGGTAGAAACCAATGATTACAGTTACCAGACTAGGGAATATTTTTGTCCAACTCACAATGAATAATTAAATTTAACTGTTACTTGTGTCTAAACGTAATTAAAAATCTGCATGTAATCACATCCCAAAAATATACTTTGAAAAGTATGTAAAAACGGGACTATAACTCACCTTAAATAGCAACTGAAGAAATCTCACAAACAAGCGAACAGCACGTAAAGTAAAGTGATCAAGAAAGATCACAACGCCGACCTATAAATAAAGCAGGTCGAAATAAATAACTAACTTAGGCCAAGTCTTAGTATGATAGCTATTGTACATGTTGCAAGTAGACATAGAACATTACTCAGCAAGCATCGGTTTGATTGGAACAGCATAAGGACACACACTTTCTATTTTTAGAAAGTTTCTATTTTTAGCAGGTTTCCATTTTTGGAAAGTTTTCTATTTTAGGAAAGTTTCTATTTTTGGAAAGTTTCTATTTTTGGAAAGTTTCTATTTTTGGAAAGTTTCCAAATTTAGAAAGTTCTATTTTTAGAAAGTTTTGAAGTTAGGAAAGTTTCCTTATTTAGAAAGTCAACAGAAGTCAACTGAAAGTCAAAGTCAACCGAAAGTCAACTCAAAAGTCAACCTTGGTCAAACCTAGTCAACATTAATTTTAAAAGTGTAAGTTATAATAATAACATAGGTTATAATGTTATTTAAAGTCAAAAGTGTATAATAATGTCTTAACATAAGTTTAATTAAATAAAATGAATTATTAAAGTTAATATAAGTTGAGATGTTATAATTAGTATAACATAAGTATTTAATTAATTAATTAAATATCAATCATAATATAAATATTATTAATTTATAATAAATTTTAAATCATATCATAAGTATTATTAATTAATAAAGAATTATTAATCATATCATAAGTTTCTAATTAAAATTATTAAATCATAAGTATTTAATAATTAAGTCATAATTAAATAATAATTAAGTCTTATAATAATTAAATAATTATTCAATCTTTATTATAAGTCTTATAATAATTTCTCATAATTAAATTTAATACTTATCATAAGTATTTTCCTTTAATAATAAAAGTATTACTAATCATAAGTTTAATTAAAATGTTAATTAAATTATAATTAATAATTAAATAATATAATAAATAATTATATTAAAAGTCTTAAAATAAAATAATTACTTCTTTAACATAAGTAATTTATTTAATAATGAAATCCATAAATTTTTATCATAAGTTTAATCATTAACCATAAGTATAAATTTAAAAGTTCGCCGGGTCGTATCTTGAGCCCCGGGTGTCGGTTTCGGGCAAGCCACATATGTAACTTCACCTACTCAAGCCACCCGACACATTTATGAACTCAAGAACACTCCAAGAACAGTCCCTAAGTCGTGCATATCAGCCATGACTTCAATTGGGAAATCATTTTACTCAAAACAGTAATTCGGGCGAAACGGGTGAACCGTGGCTCGGATTTAGGTGACCCGAACATGAATATTCGTCCCACCATCAGTCCTAACCAAATGAGACACCCTAAAGACACCAAGGATGGTCACAAAGTCGGACCCAACCTTGTTCATGCCAAGAACACCTTTCAATCTTTAACAAAAACCAAATTAAGCGTATCTAGGGCTCCGGGAATCGAAACGACATGAATCCGGAGTCTAAAGTTAATGTCTTGATGAGAGGAACTCATTTATGTACTTTATTTTAACATTCATATCAGTTATAAAGTCAGAATATACGTTTCAAACTGCTGTCCAAAATTTACAAACCGAAAACATGAATAAACGAGTAATTCTACGCATTCAAACAACATTACAACAACTTATACATATCATACTAATCATATAACATCAAAATACAGAAAAATAAATAAATATGGAAAGTTCTAGGGTTAGGGTTTATACCCTAATCAAGAATCAAAGTATATGATCGCGTAGAGGACGAAGAGAGGAACGCGATGGTGTTAAATGATTTATGATCCAAGCTTTAATTTTGTTGAAGATTGGTGATGATGGTGGTGATGTATTCGACGGCCAAAGGGGGAGGAGGGAGGAAGAGAGCACAAAAAAAATAAGATTAGGTTTTGATTTTGTAAAATGAAGTGGAAAAAGAAAAATCAAGGGAGTATACCCCCTCCCTTGGTGGGTTTCGGCCGAATGGGGGGTGTGGGGTGGGCCCCACCAGCCCGTCTTGCTAAATGATGAAATCCTTGTGGCCCGAGATCCCGTACGAAGCCCGAAACGCGAAAACACGCTTACGCGATTTAAAATCCGGAAAGATAACGAACGCGCGACGAAAAATAAATATAAATACACCTATTAATAATATGACCTTAAAATATCATATTTAAAATATTTAGGATTTAAAAATCCCGAAAGCTCGACCGTTGGTTTAAAAACCGAAAAGATTTGCCGGATGGAAATCCGCGGAACGTAGAAACGTATAAATTAAAATATGAATACATATATCCACATAACACATAATAATTATTATATATATATTATTACAAAAATAATAATATAGGTCATGGAAATGACGTGGCACACTAACAGTTAACGGTCGTTAAATAATTAACGGAAAAAGATAACGGAAAAAGTAGGGTCGTGACAATAAACATGTTATTTCATTAAATTCTATTTTTCTTTTTAAAACAGATTTTCCGGTACTGTAGCAAAAGTAGAAGAAAATACAAATTAATTATTTAAAATGACAAATAAATCAAACATAAATTTTTATAATTACTTTTATGACCTAAGGAACAAGCAAAAATTATAAAACATAATATATAAAATTGTTTACTATTTATTTCTTCATTATCTATATATACCGAATATAAAAAAAATCAGTTTTTGATTTTTAATAAATATAAATTCGAATGTATAATTCATAAAAATAATTTTTATAGTCATTAGGATACTTAATACTAATTATCATGTATTTACATTATTTATTATAATTAATTTTGTATTTATTTTTTATTTAACATAAAACTAGCACAAAAATATGATAAAAACTAAATAAAAATTATAAAAATAATATAGAGAACTTACAAAAATAATTTTTGCAGAGGTTTGAGAGAGAATTCTTCAAGTTTTTGGTGTACAAAATTTGTGAACTAGGCTATGGTATTTATAGTTACAATTTTTGGTAAAGAGAAAATAAAAAAAATACAAAAGTTTATATAAAAAAATAACTAGTGTCTTGTAAAAAAAATTAAAAGTATTTATGGCCAGTCATGCCACCATTTCAAAATATAAATAAATAAAAGTAAAGTTAAAAGTAGGAATAAAATAAATAAAAGTGGATCTAGATCTAGTTTATATATAAAAAAAAATACTACTTTTAAAAATATATATATATATATATATATATATATATATATATATATATATATATATATATATATATATATATATATTTCATAGTTCTAAAAATATTAACTAACTAAATTTCTATTTTTATTTAATTATTAAATACCAATTTTGATAAATATAAATATATATTCGGTATTTATAAAATTATAATTACTAAATGTGGTTTTTATTTAATTAAATTATTACTTTATAATTTTATTAGTTTTATATATGTTACTACATTTATATATACTTGTATTTATTAATTGTATAATATATTAACTAAATATAAAATTAATATAAGTATTTTATATGTAATCATGTTATGACATAAAAAAATTTTTTATAAAAATTCTTACGCGTACGTTATTGAATAAAATTTATTATTCGTTTAACGTTCGTTAATTTCGTATGTATATAACGACCTTTTATTAGTACTTAGAGTTTATTCATTATACTTAAATCTTTTGTTCGGGCATTATATAGATGGAAAAATGAGGGTCGTTATAGTACCTCCCCGTTAATGAAAACTTCATCCCGAAGTTTTAAGTGGAGTTCCCGTCTGCTTCATCAACAGTTGGGAAGAGATGGGGGTATTTTCGTATCATTTGGTCTTTGCGTTCCCAGGTATATTCGGGGCCTCTACGCGAATTCCAACGGACTTTAACAATAGGTATGTTGCTCTTACGAGTCTCTTTGACCTCTTCTTTCATAATCTCTATAGGTTCTTCGACAAAGTGCATTTGCTCATCAATGCGGATATCATCCAAAGGAATAACAAGAGTATCTTCGGCGAGACACTTTTTCAGATTTGAGACATGAAACACATCATGTACTTAACTTAGTTCAGCTGGAAGTTCTAATCGATACGCAACGGGACCGATTCTTTGAATAACTTTGAAAGGTCCAACATAACGCGGACTGAGTTTACTTCATTTACCGAAGCGGATAACACCTTTCCAAGGAGATACTTTTAACATAACGTTATCTCCAACTTGGAATTCTAATGGTTTTCGGTGAGGGTCGGCATAACTCTTTTGTCGACTACGAGCGGTTTCTAAACGCTTCTTGATTTGCACGATCTTTTCGGAAGTTTCATGAATAAGTTCAGGACCAGTTAATTGTCTGTCCTCGAGTTCATCCCAACACAACGGAGATCTACATTTGCGACCGTATAAAGCTTCGAATGGTGCAGCTTTAATACTAGAGTGATAGCTGTTGTTGTAAGAAAACTCGACTAAAGGTAGGTGTTTATCCCACCCTTTACCGAAATCGATAACACATGATCGTAGCATATCCTCCAAAGTTTGGATAGTTCGTTCACTTTGACCGTCCGTTTGCGGATGATAAGCTGTACTCATGTCGAGTCGAGTTCCAAGAGACGCTTGCAAGGATTTCCAGAAATTGGAAGTAAATCGACTATCGCGATCCGAGATAATAGAAGTAGGGACACCATGACGAGTAACAATCTCTTTAACATAGAGTCGAGCTAACTTTTCCATTCTGTCAGTCTCTTTGATTGGTATGAAATGTGCAGACTTAGTGAGACGATCAACTATGACCCAAATCGTATCATTGCCATTTGCAGTCTTAGGCAATTTTGTGATAAAGTCCATAGCTATACCATCCCACTTCCACTGTGGAATATCGGGTTGAGTTAGAAGACCAGAAGGCTTTTGGTGCTCGGCTTTGACTTTCGAACAAGTAAGACACTTACTCACATAAGTAGCAATGTCGCCTTTCATGTTGGGCCACCAGTAGAACTCTTTCACATCCTGATACATTTTACTAGAACCGGGATGAATAGAATACCTAGTCTTATGTGCTTCATCCAAGACTAGTTCACGGAGATTACCATAACGAGGAACCCAAATTCGATTACCAAAGTATCTTGTACCATTGGACTTAACTTGCAGTTGGTTTTCGAAATTTATAGGTCCTTCTCCTTCAATAAGTGTAGGTTTGATAGCTTCAACTTGAACTTCGCAGATTCGAGAGATGAGATTCGATTTGATCTTAAGATTCAAGGCACGAACACGCCTAACTTCGTCCTTTCGACTTAGAGCATCGGCAACTACATTTGCCTTTCCCGGATGATACTTTAGTTCACAATCATAATCATTTAACAATTCGAGCCATCGTCTCTGTCTCATGTTTAGCTGTTTCTGATTAAAGACATGCTGAAGACTCTTATGGTCGGTGAATATCGTAAACTTAGTACCGTATAGATAATGTCGCCACATCTTCAGAGCGAATACCACAGCACCTAACTCCAAATCATGTGTGGTGTAATTAACTTCATGTTTCTTTAATTGTCGGGAGGCATAAGCGATAACCTTCTTGCGTTGCATTAGAACACAACCGAACCCTTGTTTCGAGGCATCGCAGTAGACAACAAAATCGTCGGAACCTTCAGGTAAAGATAAGATTGGAGCAGTGGTCAACTTCTCTTTCAGAATCTTAAATGCAGACTCTTGTTCTTCGGACCACTCGAATTTCTTCCCTTTGTGAGTTAACTTGGTGAGAGGCTTTGCAAGAAGAGAAAAATCTTTAATAAATCTTCGGTAGTAACCGGCAAGTCCCAAAAATTGGCGAATATGCTTCGCAGTCTTTGGCACTTCCCAATTCTGAACATCGGTGATTTTAGAGGGATCGACATGTATTCCATTACTATCTACAACATGTCCAAGGAATTGTATGGTTCTAAGCCAAAACTCACACTTAGAAAATTTTGCGTAGAGTTTTTCTTTTCTTAAGAGTTCAAGAATCAATCGTAAATGTTGCTCATGTTCTTTCTCGCTTTTAGAATAGATCAAGATGTCGTCGATGAAAACAATAATGAATTTATCAAGGTAAGGCTTGCAAACACGGTTCATAAGATCCATAAATATGGCTGGAGCATTGGTTAAACCGAAAGGAATAACACAAAATTCGTAATGTCCGTATCGGGTGCGGAATGCAGTCTTAGGAATGTCGGACTCCTTCACTCTGAGCTGGTGATAACCGGATCTTAAATCAATCTTAGAATAAACGCTTGACCCTTGAAGTTGGTCGAATAGATCATCAATACGAGGTAACGGGTAACGGTTCTTTATGGTAAGCTTGTTGAGTTCTCGATAATCAATACACATTCTCAACGTACCATCCTTCTTTTTGACAAATAAGATAGGAGCTCCCCACGGGGACGAACTTGGACGAATAAAACCTAGATCCAAAAGTTCTTGGAGTTGGTTAGAAAGTTCCTTCATTTCGGAAGGTGCTAAACGATACGGTGCTTTAGCAATGGGTGAAGCACCTGGAGATAAATCGATTTGAAATTCAACTTGACGAGGCGGTGGAAGACCAGGGAGATTTTCGGGAAACACATCGGGAAAATCTTTAACAACCGGGACGTTTTCAATACGCGTTTCTTCGGATTCGATCATTTTAACGTGAGCTAGTATGGCAGAGTAACCTTTCACAAGGTACTTACGGGCTTTAAGACATGAGATGATATTAAGATTGGAACAACTTCGTTCGCCTTGGATAATAAGAGTTTCTCCACTTCCTAACTGAATTTGAACGGTCTTATCGAAACACATGATGGCTGCTCTCAATGGACCTAACCAATCCATTCCAACTACTACATCGAAACTACCTAGCTCGACCGGCAAAAGGTCTATCTTGAATTCCTTATCGGCTAGAATTAGGTTGAAGTTTTTATATATTTTATCAACTTTCATTAACTTCCCATTAGCCACTTCTACTAATCGTCTGGTTTGTAGGGTTTGGGGCTTTTCAGTAAAAAGGGTGCAAAATGTAGTGACCCGAACTTTTCCATGTTTATATATATTAATTGAGATTGATATTTACATGATTAAATGTTTCCAACATGTTAAGCAATCAAACTTGTTAAGACTTGATTAATTGAAATATGTTTCATATAGACAATTGACCACCCAAGTTGACCGGTGATTCACGAACGTTAAAACTTGTAAAAACTATACGATGACATATATATGGTTATATATATAGTTAACATGTTTTTATTATAAGTATGTATCTCATTAGGTATTTTAACAATGAGTTATATACATAAAAATGAGACTATTAATTTAAGAAACTCGAAAACGATATATATAACGATTATTGTTATAACAACGTCTTACTAGGTACATATGAATCATATTAAGATATTGATACACTTGGTTAATTATGTTAAATTATAAGTAAATATATTATTAAGTGTATTAACAATGAAATACATATGTAAAAATAAGACTACTAACTTAATGATTTCGAAACGAGACATATATGTAACGATTATCGTTGTAACGACATTTAACTGTATATACATCATACTGAGATATATTATATATCATAATATCATTATAATATAACAATTTAATATCTCATTTGTTATAATAAACAATGGGTTAACAACATTCAACAAGATCGTTAACCTAAAGGTTTCAAAACAACATTTACATGTAACGACTAACGATGACTTAACGACTCAGTTAAAATGTATATACATGTAGTGTTTCAATATGTATTCATACACTTTTGAAAGACTTCAAGACACTTATCAAAATACTTCTACTTAACAAAAATGCTTACAATTACATCCTCGTTCAGTTTCATCAACAATTCTACTCGTATGCACCCGTATTCGTACTCGTACAATACACAGCTTTTAGATGTATGTACTATTGGTATATACACTCCAATGATCAGCTCTTATCAGCCCAAGTGAGTCACCTAACACATGTGGGAACCATCATTTGGCAACTAGCATGAAATATCTCATAAAATTACAAAAATATGAGTAATCATTCATGACTTATTTACATGAAAACAAAATAACATATCCTTTATATCTAATCCATACACCAACGACCAAAAACACCTACAAACACTTTCATTCTTCAATTTTCTTCATCTAATTGATCTCTCTCAACTTCTACCTTCAAGTTCTAAGTGTTCTTCATAAATTCTAAAAGTTCTAGTTTCATAAAATCAAGAATACTTTCAAGTTTGCTAGCTCACTTCCAATCTTGTAAGGTGATCATCCAACCTCAAGAAATCTTTGTTTCTTACAGTAGGTTATCATTCTAATACAAGGTAATAATCATATTCAAACTTTGGTTCAATTTCTATAACTATAACAATCTTATTTCAAGTGATGATCTTACTTGAACTTGTTTTCGTGTCATGATTCTGCTTCAAGAACTTCGAGCCATCCAAGGATCCATTGAAGCTAGATCCATTTTTCTCTTTTCCAGTAGGTTTATCCAAGGAAATTAAGGTAGTAATGATGTTCATAACATCATTCGATTCATACATATAAAGCTATCTTATTCGAAGGTTTAAACTTGTAATCACTAGAACATAGTTTAGTTAATTCTAAACTTGTTCGCAAACAAAAGTTAATCCTTCTAACTTGACTTTTAAAATCAACTAAACACATGTTCTATATATATATGATATGCTAACTTAATGATTTAAAACCTGGAAACACGAAAAACACCGTAAAACCGGATTTACGCCGTCGTAGTAACACCGCGGGCTGTTTTGGGTTAGTTAATTAAAAACTATGATAAACTTTGATTTAAAAGTTGTTATTCTGAGAAAATGATTTTTATTATGAACATGAAACTATATCCAAAAATTATGGTTAAACTCAAAGTGGAAGTATGTTTTCTAAAATGGTCATCTAGACGTCGTTCTTTCGACTGAAATGACTACCTTTACAAAAATGACTTGTAACTTATTTTTCCGACTATAAACCTATAATTTTTCTGTTTAGATTCATAAAATAGAGTTCAATATGAAACCATAGCAATTTGATTCACTCAAAACGGATTTAAAATGAAGAAGTTATGGGTAAAACAAGATTGGATAATTTTTCTCATTTTAGCTACGTGAAAATTGGTAACAAATCTATTCCAACCATAACTTAATCAACTTGTATTGTATATTATGTAATCTTGAGATACCATAGACACGTATACAATGTTTCGACCTATCATGTCGACACATCTATATATATTTCGGAACAACCATAGACACTCTATATGTGAATGTTGGAGTTAGCTATACAGGGTTGAGGTTGATTCCAAAATATATATAGTTTGAGTTGTGATCAATACTGAGATACGTTTACACTGGGTCGTGGATTGATTCAAGATAATATTTATCGATTTATTTCTGTACATCTAACTGTGGACAACTAGTTGTAGGTTACTAACGAGGACAGCTGACTTAATAAACTTAAAACATCAAAATATATTAAAAGTGTTATAAATATATTTTGAACATACTTTGATATATATGTATATATTGTTATAGGTTCGTGAATCAACCAGTGGCCAAGTCTTACTTCCCGACGAAGTAAAAATCTGTGAAAGTGAGTTATAGTCCCACTTTTAAAATCTAATATTTTTGGGATGAGAATACAAGCAGGTTTTATAAATGATTTACAAAATAGACACAAGTACGTGAAACTACATTCTATGGTTGAATTATCGAAATCGAATATGCCCCTTTTTATTAAGTCTGGTAATCTATGAATTAGGGAACAGACACCCTAATTGACGCGAATCCTAAAGATAGATCTATTGGGCCTAACAAACCCCATCCAAAGTACTGGATGCTTTAGTACTTCGAAATTTATATCATATCCGAAGGGTGTCCCGGAATGATGGGGATATTCTTATATATGCATCTTGTTAATGTCGGTTACCAGGTGTTCACCATATGAATGATTTTTATCTCTATGTATGGGATGTGTATTGAAATATGAAATCTTGTGGTCTATTATTATGATTTGATATATATAGGTTAAACCTATAACTCACCAACATTTTTGTTGACGTTTTAAGCATGTTTATTCTCAGGTGATTATTAAGAGCTTCCGCTGTCATATACTTAAATAAGGACGAGATTTGGAGTCCATGCTTGTATGATATTGTGTAAAAACTGCATTCAAGAAACTTATTTTGTTGTAACATATTTGTATTGTAAACCATTATGTAATGGTCGTGTGTAAACAGGATATTTTAGATTATCATTATTTGATAATCTACGTAAAGCTTTTTAAACCTTTATTTATGAAATAAAGGTTATGGTTTGTTTTAAAAATGAATGCAGTCTTTGAAAAACGTCTCATATAGAGGTCAAAACCTCGCAACGAAATCAATTAATATGGAACGTTTTTAATCAATAAGAACGGGACATTTCAGTTGGTATCTGAGCGTTGGTCTTAGAGAACCAGAATTTTGCATTAGTGTGTCTTATCGAGTTTGTTAGGATGCATTAGTGAGTCTGGACTTCGACCGTGTTTACTTGAAAAATGATTGCTTAACAAATTTTGTTGGAAACTATATATTTTTAACATGTGAATATTATGTGATATATTAATCTCTTAACGCGTTTGATATTATGTGATAGATGTCTACCTCTAGAACAAGTCCCATTGACTCACCTAATAATAATGAAGAGTCAAATGTAAATTGGAATGATTCGTGGACTGATTCACAAGTTCCCGAAGAGGAACCGGAAGAAGAGTCGGAACCGGAAGAAGAATCGGAACCGGAAGAAGAATCGGAACCGGATGAAGAAATAGAACCGGTGGGGGAAATAATAAAACGGTTAAGTAAAAGAAAGTCCTCAACCAACCGACCAAGGTTAATTATGGTCAATGGTGTTTCCGCCAAGGAAGCAAAATATTGGGAGGATTACCAATTCTCCGATGAATCGGATTCCGACGAGAATTCCGATGATGTTATAGAAATTACCCCAACTGAATTTAAAAAGGAAAAAGAAAATAATAAGGGAAAGGGCATAAAAATAGAGAAATCTAATTCCAACCCCGATGAACTTTATATGTATCGTCAACCCCCGAAGTCCTTAAGTTGTAACAATGACCCGGGAACCTCTAAACCACCAGGTTTTTCTAAACCAATGTGGAAAATTACGGCTCGTATTAGGGGAACATCATATATCCCTAGAAACTTGGCAAAACGAACCAAAACTGAAGAAGAAGAAACGAGCGAGTCGGAATAAGATAGTTGTATTCGTGTGGTGTAATATATGTAATATAGTGTTCTTATGCTTTATGATATATGTAAAAATTGCTTGTATTAATAAGTATTTTTTTTTTATGAATCTAACTCTTGTCTATTTTACAGTTTAAAAACACAAAATGGATAGACAACCCAATATTTTAAGAGACCTACCCGGAGACATGATTGATGAAATCTTGTCTAAAGTCGGCCAGAATTCCTCGGCACAACTATTTAAGGCGAGATCAGTTTGTAAGACATTCGAAGAACGTTCCAAGAATGCCTTGGTTTATAAAAGGCTTTCTTTCGAAAGATGGGGGATATCACATTGGGAAATCCATAAGTTACGATGTGTTTACTTTGACGCATTTATTGCGGGGAACCCAAATGCTATTTTACGCAATGGGTTAAGAAATTATTTTGACTCAAGATATCCAAATATTGGACTTCGTGATTTAGAAAAAGCGGCTAACATGCAACATAAAGAAGCATGTTATGCTTACGGATTAGTAATGTTCGCTTCTCACCAAAGTGAGAACAAGAACATCGGGCTACAACTATTAAACAAAACGTTTCCACAAGTGACGGAGTCGGTAATTGGGGTAAGAAATGAGGTTTTTAGATTATTACGGGACTGTTGGACATTACGTAACCCTCGTCCCTTTGACGACGCTACAACACGCTGTCTTATCAACGGCCATAACGGTTATGTTGCACAAGACCAAGGATGGGAAGTAGTCCTAGTAAAACCAGAATGCATGACTTGTTTCTGGACGTATGAATTACGTGTCTTTATTGCCTTTGCTGAACGACTTGTGTACTAGCTAGAATTATCTTCACAACTATCTTGTATCAAAGTTATTGTGTGCTATATTTCATGCTTTATGTAAAATAAGCGGTATTGTAAGTTTGTAAAATATTGTATAAAAGTTTGAACGCGAAATATTATTATAATCAGTTTTTCATATAGAATTGTAGTAGTTGAATTGTATATTAGCTACTAAGTATGAACTTAACGGGTAGGTACTACCCGAATTTAAACTTATAAACGCTAATATGAAGAAAAAGCTTTTATAAATGAGTTCATATTATGCTACGAAATACTATTAACTACTCTTAATATTCTGTATGATTAACTTGTTCCATTTAACTATTTTGAAGGAAATGGCACCGACTACTCGACACACCGTAAATATGAAGGAAGAGGAATTCCATACTTTTCTAGCTTCAAACATAGCCGCAGTACAGGCTGCGCTACATACCAACAATAACCTTGGATCTAGCAGTACAGGAAATCGTGTAGGATGCACCTACAAAGAATTCACTGCCTGCAAACCTTTGGAATTTGATGGAACCGAAGGACCGATCGGATTGAAACGGTGGACCGAGAAGGTCGAATCGGTGTTTGCCATAAGTAAGTGTACTGAAGAGGACAAAGTAAAGTACGCTACGCATACGTTCACAGGTTCTGCGTTAACATGGTGGAATACCTATCTAGAGCAAGTGGGACAAGACGATGCGTACGCACTACCGTGGTCAGCATTCAAGCACTTGATGAACGAGAAGTACCGTCCCAGAACCGAGGTCAATAAGCTCAAGACAGAACTCAGAGGGTTACGAACCCAAGGATTTGATATTACCACGTACGAAAGACGATTCACAGAATTGTGCCTATTGTGTCCGGGAGCATTCGAAGATGAGGAAGAGAAGATCGACGCATTTGTGAAAGGATTACCGGAAAGAATCCAAGAAGATATAAGTTCACACGAGCCCGCCTCCATACAACAGGCATGTAGAATGGCTCACAAACTCGTGAACCAAATTGAAGAAAGAATTAAAGAACAGACTGCTGAAGAGGCCAATGTGAAGCAAGTCAAAAGAAAGTGGGAGGAAAACGGTGATAAGAATCACCAATACAACAACAACAGCAATTACAACAATAATCGCAACAATTATCCCAACAATCGCAACATCAATCGCAACTACAACAAACGGCCCAACAACAACAACAACAACAACAACAGCAACTACAACAATCATCCCAACAACAATAATAACCGCAACAACAACAACAATCAGAAGCAGCTATGCCAAAGGTGTGAAAAGAATCACTCGGGGTTCTGCACCAAATTTTGCAGCAAGTGTAAAAGAAATGGTCATAGCGCGGCGAAGTGTGAGGTCTACGGACCAGGGGTTAACAGAACGAAAGGAACAAATGGTGTCGGAACGAGTAATGGCGGAGCAAGTAGTGTCGGAGCAAGTTATGCCAATGTAGTTTGTTATAAATGTGGAAAACCGGGCCACATTATTAGAAATTGCCCGAACCAGGAGAACACGAATGGACAAGGCCGTGGAAGAGTTTTCAATATTAATGCGGCAGAGGCACAGGAAGACACGGAGCTTGTTACGGGTACGTTTCTTATTGACAATAAATCTGCTTACGTTTTATTTGATTCGGGTGCGGATAGAAGCTATATGAGTAGAGATTTTTGTGCTAAATTAAGTTGTCCATTGACGCCTTTGGATAGTAAATTTTTACTCGAATTAGCAAATGGTAAATTAATTTCAGCAGATAATATATGTCGGAATCGAGAAATTAAACTGGTTAGCGAAACATTTAAGATTGATTTGATACCAGTAGAGTTAGGGAGTTTTGATGTGATAATCGGTATGGACTGGTTGAAAGAAGTGAAAGCAGAGATCGTTTGTTATAAAAATGCAATTCGCATTATACGAGAAAAAGGAAAACCCTTAATGGTGTACGGAGAAAAGGGCAACACGAAGCTACATCTTATTAGTAATTTGAAGGCACAAAAACTAATAAGAAAAGGTTGCTATGCTGTTCTAGCACACGTCGAGAAAGTACAAACTGAAGAAAAGAGCATCAATGATGTTCCCGTCGCAAAAGAATTTCCTGATGTATTTCCGAAAGAATTACCGGGATTACCCCCACATCGATCCGTTGAATTTCAAATAGATCTTGTACCAGGAGCTGCACCAATAGCTCGTGCTCCTTACAGACTCGCACCCAACGAGATGAAAGAACTACAAAGCCAATTACAAGAACTTTTAGAGCGTGGTTTCATTCGACCAAGCACATCACCGTGGGGAGCTCCTGTTTTGTTTGTCAAGAAGAAAGATGGTACATTCAGGTTGTGTATCGACTACCGAGAGTTGAACAAACTTACCATCAAGAACTGCTACCCACTACCGAGAATCGATGACTTAATTGATCAACTACAAGGCTCGTCTGTTTATTCAAAGATTGACTTACGTTCCGGGTATCATCAAATGCGGGTGAAAGAAGATGATATTCCAAAGACTGCTTTCAGAACACATTACGGTCATTACGAGTTTATGGTCATGCCGTTTGGTTTAACTAATGCACCAGCTGTGTTCATGGACCTTATGAACCGAGTGTGTGGACCATACCTTGACAAGTTTGTCATTGTTTTCATTGATGACATACTTATTTACTCAAAGAATGACCAAGAACACGGTGAACATTTGAGAAAGGTGTTAGAAGTATTGAGGAAGGAAGAATTGTACGCTAAGTTTTCAAAGTGTGCATTTTGGTTGGAAGAAGTTCAATTCCTCGGTCACATAGTGAACAAAGAAGGTATTAAGGTGGATCCGGCAAAGATAGAAACTGTTGAAAAGTGGGAAACCCCAAAAACTCCGAAACACATACGCCAGTTTTTAGGACTAGCTGGTTACTACAGAAGGTTCATCCAAGACTTTTCCAGAATAGCAAAACCCTTGACTGCATTAACGCATAAAGGGAAGAAATTTGAATGGAATGATGAACAAGAGAAAGCATTTCAGTTATTGAAGAAAAAGCTAACTACGGCACCTATATTGTCATTGCCTGAAGGGAATGATGATTTTGTGATTTATTGTGATGCATCAAAGCAAGGTCTCGGTTGTGTATTAATGCAACGAACGAAGGTGATTGCTTATGCGTCTAGACAATTGAAGATTCACGAACAAAATTATACGACGCATGATTTGGAATTAGGCACGGTTGTTTTTGCATTAAAGACTTAGAGGCACTACTTATATGGGGTCAAAAGTATTATATATACCGACCACAAAAGTCTTCAACACATATTTAATCAGAAACAACTGAATATGAGGCAGCGTAGGTGGATTGAATTATTGAATGATTACGACTTTGAGATTCGTTACCACCCGGGGAAGGCAAATGTGGTAGCCGATGCCTTGAGCAGGAAGGACAGAGAACCCATTCGAGTAAAATCTATGAATATAATGATTCATAATAACATTACTACTCAAATAAAGGAGGCGCAACAAGGAGTTTTAAAAGAGGGAAATTTAAAGGATGAAATACCCAAAGGATCGGAGAAGCATCTTAATATTCGGGAAGACGGAACCCGGTATAGGGCTGAAAGGATTTGGGTACCAAAATTTGGAGATATGAGAGAAATGGTACTTAGAGAAGCTCATAAAACCAGATACTCAATACATCCTGGAACGGGGAAGATGTACAAGGATCTCAAGAAACATTTTTGGTGGCCGGGTATGAAAGCCGATGTTGCTAAATACGTAGGAGAATGTTTGACGTGTTCTAAGGTCAAAGCTGAGCATCAGAAACCATCAGGTCTACTTCAACAACCCGAAATCCCGGAATGGAAATGGGAAAACATTACCATGGATTTCATCACTAAATTGCCAAGGACTGCAAGTGGTTTTGATACTATTTGGGTAATAGTTGATCGTCTCACCAAATCAGCACACTTCCTGCCAATAAGAGAAGATGACAAGATGGAGAAGTTAGCACGACTGTATTTGAAGGAAGTCGTCTCCAGACATGGAATACCAATCTCTATTATCTCTGATAGGGATGGCAGATTTATTTCAAGATTCTGGCAGACATTACAGCAAGCATTAGGAACTCGTCTAGACATGAGTACTGCCTATCATCCACAAACTGATGGGCAGAGCGAAAGGACGATACAAACGCTTGAAGACATGCTACGAGCATGTGTTATTGATTTCGGAAACAGTTGGGATCGACATCTACCGTTAGCAGAATTTTCCTACAACAACAGCTACCATTCAAGCATTGAGATGGCGCCGTTTGAAGCACTTTATGGTAGAAAGTGCAGGACTCCGATTTGTTGGAGTGAAGTGGGGGATAGACAGATTACGGGTCCGGAGATTATACAAGAAACTACCGAGAAGATCATCCAAATTCAACAACGGTTGAAAACCGCCCAAAGTCGACAAAAGAGCTACGCTGACATTAAAAGAAAAGATATAGAATTTGAAATTGGAGAGATGGTCATGCTTAAAGTTGCACCTTGGAAAGGCATTGTTCGATTTGGTAAACGAGGGAAATTAAATCCAAGGTATATTGGACCATTCAAGATTATTGATCGTGTCGGACCAGTAGCTTACAGACTTGAGTTACCTCAACAACTCGCGGCTGTACATAACACTTTCCACGTCTCGAATTTAAAGAAATGTTTTGCTAAAGAAGATCTCACTATTCCGTTAGATGAAATCCAAATCAACGAAAAACTTCAATTCATCGAAGAACCCGTCGAAATAATGGATCGTGAGGTTAAAAGACTTAAGCAAAACAAGATACCAATTGTTAAGGTTCGATGGAATGCTCGTAGAGGACCCGAGTTCACCTGGGAGCGTGAAGATCAGATGAAGAAGAAATACCCGCATCTATTTCCAGAAGATTCGTCAACACCTTCAACAGCTTAAAATTTCGGGACAAAATTTATTTAACGGGTAGGTACTGTAGTGACCCGAACTTTTCCATGTTTATATATATTAATTGAGATTGATATTTACATGATTAAATGTTTCCAACATGTTAAGCAATCAAACTTGTTAAGACTTGATTAATTGAAATATGTTTCATATAGACAATTGACCACCCAAGTTGACCGGTGATTCACGAACGTTAAAACTTGTAAAAACTATACGATGACATATATATGGTTATATATATAGTTAACATGTTTTTATTATAAGTATGTATCTCATTAGGTATTTTAACAATGAGTTATATACATAAAAATGAGACTATTAATTTAAGAAACTCGAAAACGATATATATAACGATTATCGTTATAACAACGTCTTACTAGGTACATATGAATCATATTAAGATATTGATACACTTGGTTAATTATGTTAAATTATAAGTAAATATATTATTAAGTGTATTAACAATGAAATACATATGTAAAAATAAGACTACTAACTTAATGATTTCGAAACGAGACATATATGTAACGATTATCGTTGTAACGACATTTAACTGTATATACATCATACTGAGATATATTATATATCATAATATCATGATAATATAACAATTTAATATCTCATTTGTTATAATAAACAATGGGTTAACGACTCAGTTAAAATGTATATACATGTAGTGTTTCAATATGTATTCATACACTTTTGAAAGACTTCAAGACACTTATCAAAATACTTCTACTTAACAAAAATGCTTACAATTACATCCTCGTTCAGTTTCATCAACAATTCTACTCGTATGCACCCGTATTCGTACTCGTACAATACACAGCTTTTAGATGTATGTACTATTGGTATATACACTCCAATGATCAGCTCTTAGCAGCCCATGTGAGTCACCTAACACATGTGGGAACCATCATTTGGCAACTAGCATGAAATATCTCATAAAATTACAAAAATATGAGTAATCATTCATGACTTATTTACATGAAAACAAAATAACATATCCTTTATATCTAATCCATACACCAACGACCAAAAACACCTACAAACACTTTCATTCTTCAATTTTCTTCATCTAATTGATCTCTCTCAACTTCTATCTTCAAGTTCTAAGTGTTCTTCATAAATTCTAAAAGTTCTAGTTTCATAAAATCAAGAATACTTTCAAGTTTGCTAGCTCACTTCCAATCTTGTAAGGTAATCATCCAACCTCAAGAAATCTTTGTTTCTTATAGTAGGTTATCATTCTAATACAAGGTAATAATCATATTCAAACTTTGGTTCAATTTCTATAACTATAACAATCTTATTTCAAGTGATGATCTTACTTGAACTTGTTTTCGTGTCATGATTCTGCTTCAAGAACTTCGAGCCATCCAAGGATCCATTGAAGCTAGATCCATTTTTCTCTTTTCCAGTAGGTTTATCCAAGGAAATTAAGGTAGTAATGATGTTCATAACATCATTCGATTCATACATATAAAGCTATCTTATTCGAAGGTTTAAACTTGTAATCACTAGAACATAGTTTAGTTAATTCTAAACTTGTTCGCAAACAAAAGTTAATCCTTCTAACTTGACTTTTAAAATCAACTAAACACATGTTCTATATATATATGATATGCTAACTTAATGATTTAAAACCTGGAAACACGAAAAACACCGTAAAACCGGATTTACGCCGTCGTAGTAACACCGCGGGCTGTTTTGGGTTAGTTAATTAAAAACTATGATAAACTTTGATTTAAAAGTTGTTATTCTGAGAAAATGATTTTTATTATGAACATGAAACTATATCCAAAAATTATGGTTAAACTCAAAGTGGAAGTATGTTTTCTAAAATGGTCATCTAGACGTCGTTCTTTCGACTGAAATGACTACCTTTACAAAAATGACTTGTAACTTATTTTTCCGACTATAAACCTATAATTTTTCTGTTTAGATTCATAAAATAGAGTTCAATATGAAACCATAGCAATTTGATTCACTCAAAACGGATTTAAAATGAAGAAGTTATGGGTAAAACAAGATTGGATAATTTTTCTCATTTTAGCTACGTGAAAATTGGTAACAAATCTATTCCAACCATAACTTAATCAACTTGTATTGTATATTATGTAATTTTGAGATACCATAGACACGTATACAATGTTTCGACCTATCATGTCGACACATCTATATATATTTCGGAACAACCATAGACACTCTATATGTGAATGTTGGAGTTAGCTATACAGGGTTGAGGTTGATTCCAAAATATATATAGTTTGAGTTGTGATCAATACTGAGATACGTATACACTGGGTCGTGGATTGATTCAAGATAATATTTATCGATTTATTTCTGTACATCTAACTGTGGACAACTAGTTGTAGGTTACTAACGAGGACAGCTGACTTAATAAACTTAAAACATCAAAATATATTAAAAGTGTTGTAAATATATTTTGAACATACTTTGATATATATGTATATATTGTTATAGGTTCGTGAATCAACCAGTGGCCAAGTCTTACTTCCCGACGAAGTAAAAATCTGTGAAAGTGAGTTATAGTCCCACTTTTAAAATCTAATATTTTTGGGATGAGAATACATGCAGGTTTTATAAATGATTTACAAAATAGACACAAGTACGTGAAACTACATTCTATGGTTGAATTATCGAAATCGAATATGCCCCTTTTTATTAAGTCTGGTAATCTATGAATTAGGGAACAGACACCCTAATTGACGCGAATCCTAAAGATAGATCTATTGGGCCTAACAAACCCCATCCAAAGTACTGGATGCTTTAGTACTTCGAAATTTATATCATATCCGAAGGGTGTCCCGGAATGATGGGGATATTCTTATATATGCATCTTGTTAATGTCGGTTACCAGGTGTTCACCATATGAATGATTTTTATCTCTATGTATGGGATGTGTATTGAAATATGAAATCTTGTGGTCTATTATTATGATTTGATATATATAGGTTAAACCTATAACTCACCAACATTTTTGTTGACGTTTTAAGCATGTTTATTCTCAGGTGATTATTAAGAGCTTCCGCTGTCATATACTTAAATAAGGACGAGATTTGGAGTCCATGCTTGTATGATATTGTGTAAAAACTGCATTCAAGAAACTTATTTTGTTGTAACATATTTGTATTGTAAACCATTATGTAATGGTCGTGTGTAAACAGGGTATTTTAGATTATCATTATTTGATAATCTACGTAAAGCTTTTTAAACCTTTATTTATGAAATAAAGGTTATGGTTTGTTTTAAAAATGAATGCAGTCTTTGAAAAACGTCTCATATAGAGGTCAAAACCTCGCAACGAAATCAATTAATATGGAACGTTTTTAATCAATAAGAACGGGACATTTCACAAAACTCATTTGACACATAACTCTTATCGGCTCCCGTATCAAATAAAATAGTGGCATAATAATTATTGACGAGGTACGTACCGGTAATGACCTCATCCTCATCACTGGCTTCTGCAGCAGTAATCACAAAAGCACGACCTTTGGCAGTAGCATTTGCTCCAGTAGCTGGAGTATCTTTCTTCTTTGGACAATTCGGGCTAATATGCCCCTTTTCACCACAAGTATAGCATGTTGGAGGAGCTCTAGCCGGAATAATGGCTCTATTCTGAGGTAGGGTTCTACAAGTCTTTGCAGCATGGCCTATCTTCTTACATATTGTACACACAGCAGTGCACTTTCCCGGATGATGCCTTTCACATTTAGAACAAAACGGACTAGTACCCTGATAACCGGGTCTCGTACCATTCGCCAGTTTCTTATTAACATTTTGAGCTGAACCCTGAGATGGTTCAAATTTCCTCTTATTGTCACCGTTTTTAACTTCGACTTGTTTATTAACCGAAACTCTCCTACGTTTAGCCATAATTAAACTCTGTGCCATGTGGATCACAGCATCCACAGTAACCTTCTCGGCAGAAATCACATTCCCTTGAACATCCTCTGGTAGACCCTCGATATACCGCTCTATCTACATACCAAGGAATTGTATGGTTCTAAGCCAAAACTCACACTTAGAAAATTTTGCGTAGAGTTTTTCTTTTCTTAAGAGTTCAAGAATCAATCGTAAATGTTGCTCATGTTCTTTCTCGCTTTTAGAATAGATCAAGATGTCGTTGATGAAAACAATAACGAATTTATCAAGGTAAGGCTTGCAAACACGGTTCATAAGATCCATAAATACGGTTGGAGCATTGGTTAAACCGAAAGGCATAACACAAAATTCGTAATGTCCGTATCGGGTGCGGAATGCAGTCTTAGGAATGTCGGACTCCTTGACTCTGAGCTGGTGATAACCGGATCTTAACTCAATCTTAGAATAAACGCTTGACCCTTGAAGTTGGTCGAATAGATCATCAATGCGAGGTAACGGGTAACGGTTCTTTATGGTAAGCTTGTTGAGTTCTCGGTAATCAATACACATTCTCAATGTACCATCCTTCTTTTTGACAAATAAGATAGGAGCTCCCCACGGGGACGAACTTGGACGAATAAAACCTAGATCCAAAAGTTCTTGGAGTTGGTTAGAAAGTTCCTTCATTTCAGATGGTGCTAAACGATAATTATTCAAGATAGACCTAAATAATTAATTTGTATTTTCTTCTACTTTTGCTACAGTACCGGAAAATCTGTTTTAAAAAGAAAAATAGAATTTAATGATATAACATGTTTATGACTACAATAATCAATGGAAATTACTTAGGAACTAATAAGAAAGTTATAAAAATTATTTTTAGAATTAATAATTATATATTTCTATTTAATTCCGAATTTAAACTAAAAAAATACAAAAGTTGAATTAAATAGTTAAACTATTAATATAAATGTACAAATAATTTTTCTAAGCTTAATACACTATATTAGGCATACGAAAATTTTAGATGAATTAATTGAGTTGATATAATAATTATTACTTTATAAACTTTGATTTATCTTGAACCGAAAAAGAAATTAGAAATAAATACTTTTACACCATGGGATGAACTCAAAGGCATGATGATCAATAAGTTTTGCCCAAGAAGTCAAGTCCAAAAGCTCGAGGCTGAGTACTGGGAACTCAGAGTTAAAGGAACCGATATCGAAAGCTATACCAATCGTTTTTTGGAGCTTTCTACCTTATGTCACGAAATGTTCCCAACTGAAGCCCGCAGGATAGAGCGGTATATCGAGGGTCTACCAGAGGATGTTCAAGGGAATGTGATTTCTGCCGAGAAGGTTACTGTGGATGCTGTGATCCACATGGCACAGAGTTTAATGATGGCTAAACGTAGGAGAGTTTCGGTTAATAAACAAGTCGAAGTTAAAAACGGTGACAATAAGAGGAAATTTGAACCATCTCAGGGTTCAGCTCAAAATGTTAATAAGAAACCGGCGAATGGTACGAGACCCGGTTATCAGGGTACTAGTCTGTTTTGTTCTAAATGTGAAAGGCGTCATCCGGGAAAGTGCACTGCTGTGTGTACAATATGTTAGAAGATAGGCCATGCTGCAAAGACTTGTAGAACCCTACCTCAGAATAGAGCCATTGTTCCGGCTAGAGCTCCTCCAACATGCTATACTTGTGGTGAAAAGGGGCATATTAGCCTGAATTATCCAAAGAAGAAAGATACTCCAGCTACTGGAGCAAATGCTACTGCCAAAGGTCGTGCTTTTGTGATTACTGCTGCAGAAGCCAGTGATGAGGATGAGGTCATTACCGGTACGTACCTCGTCAATAATTGTTATGCCACTATTTTATTTGATACGGGAGCCGATAAGAGTTATGTGTCAAATGAGTTTTGCACCCTTTTTACTGAAAATCCCCAAACCCTACAAACCATACGATTAGTAGAAGTGGCTAATGGGAAGTTAATGAAAGTTGATAAAATATATAAAAACTGCAACCTAATTCTAGCCGATAAGGAATTCAAGATAGACCTTTTGCCGGTCGAGCTAGGTAGTTTCGATATCATAATACATTACAAATTTTGTGTTATGCCTTTCGGTTTAACCTCTACAAAAATTATTTTTGTAAGTTCTCTATATTATTTTTATAGTTTTTATTTAGTTTTTATCATATTTTTGTGCTAGTTTTATGTTAAATACCAAATAAATATGAAATTAATTATAATAAATAATGTAAATACATGATAATTAGTATTAAGTATCCTAATGACTATAAAAATCATTTTTATGAATTATACATTCGAATTTATATTTATTAAAAATCAAAAACTGATTTTTTTTATATTTGGTATATATAGATAATGAAGAAATAAATAGTAAAAAAATTTATATATTATGTTTTATAATTTTTGCTTGTTCCTTAGGTCTTAAAAGTAATTATAAAAATTTATGTTTGATTTATTTGTCATTTTAAATAATTAATTTGTATTTTCTTCTACTTTTGCTACAGTACTTGAAAATCTGTTTTAAAAAGAAAAATAGATTTTAATTATATAACATGTTTATGACTACAATAATCAATGGAAATTACTTAGGAACTAATAATAAAGTTATAAAAATTATTTTTAGAATTAATAATTATATATTTCTATTTAATTCCGAATTTAAACTAAAAACAATACAAAAGTTGAATTAAATAGTTAAACTATTAATATAAATGTACAAATAATTTTTCTAAGCTTAATACACTATATTAGGCATACCAAAATTTTAGATGAATTAATTGAGTTGATATAATAATTATTACTTTATAAACTTTGATTTATCTTGAACCGAAAAAGAAATTAGAAATAAATACTTTTACACCATAACAAAAATTTATAAATTTTTCCTAAGTTTATTTTGGTTAGTAGAACCTAAGAAAAATATAAAATGTGTTGTTAAACTTGTTTATCTATTTATTTGTATTTTAGCTATAAAAAAATTTAATATTTAATACATAAAACTTAATATTTATGTATAGAAAATTTTTATAATGTTTTATACATGTCACTTACTGTTATGAAATCAATAAAACACTTGTTAGCATTTTTAGATAATTATTGGTACTTATATTGACATAAAACTTAAAATTAAACTATACATATTTTAACATATAAGATATATATATATATATATATATATATATATATATATATATATATATATATATATATATATATATATATATATATATACATATTAACTTGATATTAATACATACCCATTCATAAAACACAATTTCTATGTATAACACTTGTTTACCAACTTAAATATATCCTACTTATTATTAGGATTTAAAAACCAAACAATCTTAATAACGATAATACAATCGAACTTAAGTAAATACTTATTGTATAAAGTATATAAAGTGTTGTATTCCTATGCGCACCTAAAAACGTATTGGAACGGTATATTAGATGGGTATAGATCTTGATCTTTCTCGAGTGGATGGACGCTCGAAAGTCTAGGCGGAGAGTTTGGATTACCGAGTTAAAGGATCCTGTGGCTCAGAAACCTATGACCTGAAAAGGCCATTTTAAATTGAAAGTGTTAGATTGGAAGCTTGTCTAGTATGAAAAGCCTTTCTAAAACGATAAACCTTCTTTAAACTTACTATAAAAGAAAATACTTACACTTATCATAATACGGGCAAAACATCTAAACTATTCTCTACTTATTCTTAGGTTGACTTCTCTGTGCTTCGATCATCCATACTTTCTCTTTAAGGAATACTTGCACTCACTGAATTACTAAGGTGACTTTCATAGCCCCACTCTTATTGCTATAGCACTTTTTATACTTACTGGGGTGAGACACATGCTGCTTTTATACTTTAAACAACTTAGACACAAGTACGAACCTAAACTGTACTATGACTAGCTTATGATACTAAGACCCCACAGTGATATTTTTTAATTGCTTTCAGGATAAGGCATTCTTAATTATTGGGGGTAGGCCTATCGGGAGTAACGTCCCCGATACATTTGACCGCGATGTCTTTGTATTACTTAATAATGATTTAAACATGGTGATAAGGTACTGTCAACTTATCATCGGGGCAACAAAACAAACGTTTAGTCTAAAATATCACGAATCAGTACTACTTTTGGATCTGCGTGATCTACTTTTATAACAAATCTTGTGGTCTAAGAACAAACGGTCAATCATATTTGTTAAACCTATGAATTTCACTCAACCTTTTTGGTTGACACTTTTAGCATGTTTGTCTTAGGTACTGAATGATCAGGACCTCTATATCTACTGCTTATGTGATGACTTACTTGGCTAGGATCAAGACTTATCGCATATTTACTTTTCTGCATTTGAACAATTTATAATTCTTGTAACGACATTATTAATCCTTCCGCTGCAAATCGTCACACCCCCAGTTAGGGCCTGGGCGAAATGTGATTCAATATCATAATACATACCAACATATTATAAAATGAGAATAAATACTATATGAATAAAACCAAAATTTGCAGCGGAAGGATTAATAATGTCGTTACAAGAATTATAAATTATTCAAATGCAGAAAAGTAAATATGCGATAAGTCTTGATCCTAGCCAAGTAAGTCATCACATAAGCAGTAGATATAGAGGTCCTGATCATTCAGTACCTGAGACAAACATGCTAAAAGTGTCAACTAAAAAGGTTGAGTGAAATTCATAGGTTTAACAAATATGATTGACCGTTTGTTCTTAGACCACAAGACTTGTTATAAAAGTAGATCACGCAGATCCAAAAGTAGTACTGATTCGTGATATTTTAGACTAAACGTTTGTTTTGTTGCCCCGATGATAAGTTGACAGTACCTTATCACCATGTTTAAATCATTATTAAGTAATACAAAGACATCGCGGTCAAATGTATCGGGGACGTTACTCCCGATAGGCCTACCCTCAATAATTAAGAATGCCTTATCCTGAAAGCAATTAAAAAATATCACTGTGGGGTCTTAGTAGCATAAGCTAGTCATAGTACAGTTTAGGTTCGTACTTGTGTCTAAGTTGTTTAAAGTATAAAAGCAGCATGTGTCTCACCCCAGTAAGTATAAAAAGTGCTATAGCAATAAGAGTGGGGCTATGAAAGTCACCTTAGTAATTCGGTGAGTGAAAGTATTCCTTAAAGAGAAAGTATGGATGATCGAAGCACAGAGAAGTCAACCTAAGAATAAGTTGAGAATAGTTTAGATGTTTTGCCCGTATTATGATAAGTGTAAGTATTTTCTTTTATAGTAAGTTTAAAGAAGGTTTATCGTTTTGGAAAGGCTTTTCATACTAGACAAGCTTCCAATCTAACACTTTCAATTTAAAATGGCCTTTTCAGGTCATAGGTTTCTGAGCCACAGGATCCTTTAACTCGGTAATCCAAACTCTCCGCCTAGACTTTCGAGCGTCCATCCACTCGAGAAAGATCAAGATCTATACCCATCTAATATACCGTTCCAATACGTTTTTAGGTGCGCATAGGAATACAACACTTTAAATACTTTATAAAATAAGTATTTACTTAAGTTCGATTGTATTATCGTTATTAAGATTGTTTGGTTTTTAAATCCTAATAATAAGTAGGATATATTTAAGTAGGTAAACAAGTGTTATACATAGAAATTGTGTTTTATGAATGGGTATGTATTAATATCAAGTTAATATGTATATATATATATATATATATATATATATATATATATATATATATATATATCTTATATGTTAAAATATGTATAGTTTAATTTTAAGTTTTATGTCAATATAAGTACCAATAATTATCTTAAAATGCTAATAAGTGTTTTATTGATTTCATAACAGTAAGTGACATGTATAAAACATTATAAAAATTTTCTATACATAAATATTAAGTTTTATGTATTAAATATTAAATTTTTTTTATAGCTAAAATACAAATAAATTGATAAACAAGTTTAACAACACATTTTATATTTTTCTTAGGTTCTACTGACCAAAATAAACTTAGGAAAAATTTATAAATTTTTGTTATGGTGTAAAAGTATTTATTTCTAATTTCTTTTTCGGTTCAAGATAAATCAAAGTTTATAAAGTAATAATTATTATATCAACTCAATTAATTCATCTAAAATTTTTGTATGCCTAATATAGTGTATTAAGCTTAGAAAAATTATTTTTACATTTATATTAATAGTTTAACTATTTAATTCAACTTTTGTATTGTTTTTAGTTTAAATTCGGAATTAAATAGAAATATATAATTATTAATTCTAAAAATAATTTTTATAACTTTATTATTAGTTTCTAAGTAATTTCCATTGATTATTGTAGTCATAAACATGTTATATCATTAAATTCTATTTTTCTTTTTAAAATAGATTTTCCGGTACTGTAGCAAAAGTAGAAGAAAATACAAATTAATTATTTAAAATGACAAATAAATCAAACATAAATTTTTATAATTACTTTTATGACCTAAGGAACAAGCAAAAATTATAAAACATAATATATAAAATTGTTTACTATTTATTTCTTCATTATCTATATATACCGAATATAAAAAAAATCAGTTTTTGATTTTTAATAAATATAAATTCGAATGTATAATTCATAAAAATAATTTTTATAGTCATTAGGATACTTACTAGGAATAGAAACTTAGTAAAACAAACTATACTTAAACACATACTTAAACTTAAACATGGGCAAAACACTTAACTACTCTTAAATGTCAATAGGTTGACTTTCCTGCTCACTCGTTCAACTCTTTATTCCGAGGAATAACTCTCTCCCTACTTACTAAGGTGAATTCATAGCCCCACTCTTTATTGCTAGCAAACTTATTTAACTTTTTGGGGTGAGACACATGCTGCTTTTACTATTTACAATTTAGACACAAGTACCAACTGTTAAAACTATGCTATACCCGGCTATGTCCGACTAAGTCCCTACAGTGATATTTTTAAGTGCTGTGGCATGCTTATTTTTTGGGGGTAGGCCTATCGGGAGTAACGTCCCCGATACATTTGACTAAGTCTTTGTATTACTTGATAATGAAATTAAACCGACAAGGACAGACACAACTTGTCATGGGGCAAACTTGAATGTTTAGTCTAAATATCACGCACTGGCATAACTTTTGGATCTGCGAGATCTACTTTTTGATCCTGCGGGAGATCAACTTTACAACTAAATCTTGTGGTCTAAAAACAACGATAACTACTTTTGTTAAACCTATGAACTTCACTCAACCTTTTTGTTTGACACTTTAGCATGTTTTGTCTCAGGTGATGTTTAATTCAAGCTTTCCTATCTACTGCTTATGTGGTCTAAAAACAACGATAACTACTTTTGTTAAACCTATGAACTTCACTTAACCTTTTTGGTTGACACTTTAGCATGTTTTGTCTCAGGTGATGTTTAATTCAAGCTTTCCTATCTACTGCTTATGTGTGCATTACTTGTTAGCTAGGGTACCTTAGCGATCTAGAAAACTATAACCTTTCCTGCCTTAGACTTTAAATCACTTAGGATTACCTTAGAATGTTAAAGCAAACAGTTCAACCCTACCTCTCATTCTTTACAATCCTAGCTTAAAAATCTAATCAAAATCTCTATCTTAATGTTAGGATGTCAAGCTATCATCAAATAAACAAAATGACTCTTTTCAAACCAGCCGAGAAAGATACTGAAGGATGTTCTACCGAAAAATCAGTTCGAAGCCCACTTTATAGTCCTCCTTCACCACCAATGAACTATAGCCCGAACACTTGTTACAACTCGCGTGGGTCTCCCGAATATTATCCAACCCCGAGAAATGAAAGCAAAGGAAAACATCATGCCAATACTGCTGACTCTCATCAACCGATGAATACTCCCAAATGGAATGCTCTTCAAGACCTCCCTAACAACGATAGTGACTTCTCAGGTTATGAGCCTGAAGAAGAGCCTATTAAAGAATCATCTAAAAACTCATCTCGAAAGAGAAAACAACCCGAACCCGCCGCCACTAGAGAAGTCGATCCATTATTTTGTAATAACATGGAACACGTAAGGGTGAAGTCTGATATCCTCAACCTTCAGCGAAGTTGTGATAAGAATAAAGAGTATAGTAGGTGCCAAGTTGCTCGGATAGAAATGTGTCTAAACAACCTAGAAAAAGAAAACACAATCTTGAAAGAAATCATCAAAGAGTCCTTCGACTCTCAAACTGAAAAACTAGAAAAACTTGTGAAAAATAACATGGACAAAGTAATGGAGACAGTAATGAAAGTGAAGACTGAGGAAGAACGGAATACCCGTTGGGGAAAGCAATCTCTTGCCTACCTCCAAGAACTAGTTGAGTCTAAGATGAAAATAGAGAAAAACCGAATCAATCATCAACTGGCTATCAAGGATTTCAACAACAACTTTGTCAACAGCCGCATCACTAACCTCTACGATAATTTTGAATACCTCCACGAGAAACAAAAGGAGAAAAATGAAAAGATAGAGAAATTTATGAAGGAAGCTGAGAACGAGAAAAAGAAGAACTAAAACCTACCTTTTGTTTTCCTATTTTCCATTTACCCATCTATGTAAAGGCTTATGCCTAAACTTTTTCCATTCCAAACTCGTGTAATAAAGGCTTATATAATGCCTCGTTTCCAATAATGTTAAGTGTTTATTTAAGCATATTGTCTTATTCACCTATGTGTGTTGTGCAAACGTTATAAATCATGATTGTAAACTTATAACATCTTGATTCTTCAACTAATAATGTATTTATGTATTGAAGATCAATGGCTCACTCAACTCGTGGTAACAACAACAACAACAACAACAACAATCTTATACCAAGTGTCACTCTTTCTACTGAGCAATTTCAATTGCTGCTAGCGGCCGCCCAAGGCAATAACAATAATAACAACAATCATAATGTTCCTTCTAAAACTTGCTCCTATAAAGATTTTAAGAACTGTAACCCGCCAACTTTTAGTGGTAAAGAAGAAGCCGTAGAACTGGTCCGATGGTTTGAAAAGCTACAATCAATCTTCCGTATCTGTAACTGCGGAGATAATGATCGAGTGAAGTTTTCCACAAGTTCACTCACTGGCAATGCTATGACATGGTGGACTGCTCATGCCAAATCCGTGGGAATAGATAATGCTAATACTACCCCATGGGATGAACTCAAAGGCATGATGATCACTAAGTTTTGCCCAAGAAGTCAAGTCCAAAAGCTCGAGGCTGAGTACTGGGAACTCAGAGTTAAAGGAACCGATATCGAAAGCTATACCAATCGTTTTTTGGAGCTTTCTACCTTATGTCCCGAAATGTTCCGAACTGAAGCCAGCAGGATAGAGTGGTATATCGAGGGTCTACCAGAGGATGTTCAAGGGAATGTGATTTCTACCGAGAAGGTTACTGTGGATGCTGTGATCCACATGGCACAGAGTTTAATGATGGCTAAACGTAGGAGAGTTTCGGTTAATAAACAAGTCGAAGTTAAAAACGGTGACAATAAGAGGAAATTTGAACCATCTCAGGGTTCAGTTCAAAATGTTAATAAGAAACCGGCGAATGGTACGAGACCCGGTTATCAGGGTACTAGTTCGTTTTGTTCTAAATGTGAAAGGCATCATCCGGGAAAGTGCACTGCTGTGTGTACAATATGTAAGAAGATAGGCCATGCTGCAAAGACTTGTAGAACCCTACCTCAGAATAGAGCCATTGTTCCGGCTAGAGCTCCTCCAACATGCTATACTTGTGGTGAAAAGGGGCATATTAGCCCGAATTGTCCAAAGAAGAAAGATACTCCATCTACTGGAGCAAATGCTACTGCCAAAGGTCGTGCTTTTGTGATTACTGCTGCAGAAGCCAGTGATGAGGATGAGGTCATTACCGGTACGTACCTCGTCAATAATTGTTATGCCACTATTTTATTTGATACGGGAGCCGATAAGAGTTATGTGTCAAATGAGTTTTGCACCCTTTTTACTGAAAAGCCCCAAACCCTACAAACCAGAAGATTAGTAGAAGTGGCTAACGGGAAGTTAATGAAAGTTGATAAAATATATAAAAACTGCAACCTAATTCTAGCCGATAAGGAATTCAAGATAGACCTTTTGCCGATCGAGCTAGGTAGTTTCGATGTAGTGGTTGGAATGGATTGGTTAGGTCCATTGAGAGCAGCCATCATGTGTTTCGATAAGACCGTTCAAATTCCGTTAGGAAGTGGAGAAACTCTTATTATCCAAGGCGAACGAAGTTGTTCCAATCTTAATATCATCTCATGTCTTAAAGCCCGTAAGTACCTTGTGAAAGGTTACTCCGCCATACTAGCTCATGTTAAAATGATCGAATCCGAAGAAACGCGTATAGAAAACGTCCCGGTTGTTAAAGATTTTCCCGATGTGTTTCCCGAAAATCTCCCTGGTCTTCCACCGCCTCGTCAAGTTGAATTTCAAATCGATTTATCTCCAGGTGCTGCACCCATTGCTAAAGCACCGTATCGTTTAGCACCTTCCAAAATGAAGGAACTTTCTAACCAACTCCAAGAACTTTTGGATCTAGGTTTTATTCGTCCAAGTTCGTCCCCGTAGGGAGCTCCTATCTTATTTGTCAAAAAGAAGGATGGTACGTTGAGAATGTGTATTGATTACCGAGAACTCAACAAGCTTACCATAAAGAACCGTTACCCGTTACCTCGCATTGATGATCTATTCGACCAACTTCAAGGGTTAAGCGTTTATTCTAAGATTGATTTAAGATCCGGTTATCACCAGCTCAGAGTCAAGGAGTCCGACATTCCTAAGACTGCATTCCGCACCTGATACGGACATTACGAATTTTGTGTTATGCCTTTCGGTTTAACCAATGCTCCAGCCGTATTTATGGATCTTATAAACCGTGTTTGCAAGCGTTACCTTGATAAATTCGTTATTGTTTTCATCGACGACATCTTGATCTATTCTAAAAGCGAGAAAGAACATGAGCAACATTTACGATTGATTCTTGAACTCTTAAGAAAAGAAAAACTCTACGCAAAATTTTCTAAGTGTGAGTTTTGGCTTAGAACCATACAATTCCTTGGACATGTTGTAGATAGTAATGGAATACATGTCGATCCCGCTAAAATCACCGCTGTTCAGAATTGGGAAGTGCCAAAGACTGCGAAGCATATTCGCCAATTTTTGGGACTTGCCGGTTACTACCGAAGATTTATTAAAGATTTTTCTCTTCTTGCAAAGCCTCTCACCAAGTTAACTCACAAAGGGAAGAAATTCGAGTGGTCCGAAGAACAAGAGTCTGCATTTAAGATTCTGAAAGAGAAGTTGACCACTGCTCCGATCTTATCTTTACCTGAAGGTTCCGACGATTTTGTTGTCTACTGTGATGCCTCGAAACAAGGGTTCGGTTGTGTTCTAATGCAACGCAAGAAGGTATGAAGAAACATGAAGTTAATTACACCACACACGATTTGGAGTTAGGTGCTTTGGTATTCGCTCTGAAGATGTGGCGACATTATCTATACGGTACTAAGTTTACGATATTCACCGACCATAAGAGTCTTCAGCATGTCTTTAATCAGAAACAGCTAAACATGAGACAGAGACGATGGCTCGAATTGTTAAATGATTATGATTGTGAACTAAAGTATCATCCGGGAAAGGCAAATGTAGTTGCCGATGCTCTAAGTCGAAAGGACGAAGTTAGGCGTGTTCGTGCCTTGAATCTTAAGATCAAATCGAATCTCATCTCTCAAATCTGCGAAGTTCAAGTTAAAGCTATCAAACCTACACTTATCGAAGGAGAAGGACCTATAAATTTCGAAAACCAACTGCAAGTTAAGTCCAATGGTACAAGATACTTTGGTAATCGAATTTGGGTTCCTCGTTATGGTAATCTCCGTGAACTAGTCTTAGATGAAGCACATAAGACTAGGTATTCTATTCATCCCGGTTCTAGTAAAATGTATCAGGATGTGAAAGAGTTCTACTGGTGGCCCAACATGAAAGGCGACATTGCTACTTATGTGAGTAAGTGTCTTACTTGTTCGAAAGTCAAAGCCGAGCACCAAAAGCCTTCTGGTCTTCTAACTCAACCCGATATTCCACATTGGAAGTGGGATGGTATAGCTATGGACTTTATCACAAAATTGCCTAAGACTGCAAATGGCAATGATACGATTTGGGTCATAGTTGATTGTCTCACTAAGTCTGCACCTTTCATACCAATCAAAGAGACTGACAGAATGGAAAAGTTAGCTCGACTCTATGTTAAAGAGATTGTTACTCGTCATGGTGTCCCTACTTCTATTATCTCGGATCGCGATAGTCGATTTACTTCCAATTTCTGGAAATCCTTGCAAGCGTCTCTTGGAACTCGACTCAACATGAGTAGAGCTTATCATCCGCAAACGGACGGTCAAAGTGAACGAACTATCCAAACTTTGGAGGATATGCTAAGAGCATGTGTTATCAATTTCGGTAAAGGGTGGGATAAACACCTACCTTTAGTCGAGTTTTCTTACAACAACAGCTATCACTCTAGTATTAAAGCTGCACCATTCGAAGCTTTATACGGTCGCAAATGTAGATCTCCGTTGTGTTGGGATGAACTCGAGGACAGACAATTAACTGGTCCTGAACTTATTCATGAAACTTCCGAAAAGATCGTGCAAATCAAGAAGCGTTTAGAAACCGCTCGTAGTTGACAAAAGAGTTATGCCGACCCTCACCGAAAACCATTAGAATTCCAAGTTGGAGATAACGTTATGTTAAAAGTATCTCCTTGGAAAGGTGTTATCCGCTTTGGTAAACGAAGTAAACTCAGTCCGCGTTATGTTGGACCTTTCAAAGTTATTCAAAGAATCGGTCCCGTTGCGTATCGATTAGAACTTCCAGCTGAACTAAGTCAAGTACATGATGTGTTTCATGTCTCAAATCTGAAAAAGTGTCTCGCCGAAGATACTCTTGTTATTCCTTTGGATGATATCCGCATTGATGAGCAAATGCACTTTGTCGAAGAACCTATAGAGATTATGAAAGAAGAGGTCAAAGAGACTCGTAAGAGCAACATACCTATTGTTAAAGTCCGTTGGAATTCGCGTAGAGGCCCCGAATATACCTGGGAACGCAAAGACCAAATGATACGAAAATACCCCCATCTCTTCCCAACTGTTGATGAAGCAGACGGGAACTCCACTTAAAACTTCGGGACGAAGTTTTCATTAACGGGGAGGTACTATAACGACCCTCATTTTTCCATCATTTTTCCATCTAGATCCACTTTTATTTATTTTATTCCTACTTTTAACTTTACTTTTATTTATTTATATTTTTAAATGGTGGCATGACTGGCCATAAATACTTTTAATTTTTTTACAAGACACTAGTTATTTTTTTATATAAACTTTTGTATTTTTTTATTTTCTCTTTATCAAAAATTGTAACTATAAATACCATAGCCTAGTTCACAAATTTTGTACACTAAAAACTTGAAGAATTCTCTCTCAAACCTCTGCGAAAATTATTTTTGTAAGTTCTCTATATTATTTTTATAGCTAAAATACAAATAAATAGATAAACAAGTTTAACAACACATTTTATATTTTTCTTAGGTTCTACTGACCAATGAGGGTCGTTATAGTACCTCCCCGTTAATGAGAATTTCGTCCCAAAGTTTTAAGTGGAGTTCCCGTCTGCTTCATCAACAGTTGGGAAGAGATGGGGGTATTTTCGTATCATTTGGTCTTTGCGTTCCCAGGTATATTCGGGGCCTCTACACGAATTCCAACGAACTTTAACAATAGGTATGTTGCTCTTACGAGTCTCTTTGACCTCTTCTTTCATAATCTCTATAGGTTCTTCGACAAAGTGCATTTGCTCATCAATGCAGATATCATCCAAAGGAATAACAAGAGTATCTTCGGCGAGACACTTTTTCAGATTTGAGACATGAAATACATCATGTACTTGACTTAGTTCAGCTGGAAGTTCTAATCGATACGCAACGGGACCGATTCTTTGAATAACTTTGAAAGGTCCAACATAACGCGGACTGAGTTTACTTCGTTTACCGAAGCGGATAACACCTTTCCAAGGAGATACTTTTAACATAACGTTATCTCCAACTTGGAATTCTAACGGTTTTCAGTGAGGATCGGCATAACTCTTTTGTCGACTACGAGCGGTTTCTAAACGCTTCTTGATTTGCACGATCTTTTCGGAAGTTTCATGAATAAGTTCAGGACCAGTTAATTGTCTGTCCTCGAGTTCATCCCAACACAACGGAGATCTACATTTGCGACCGTATAAAGCTTCGAATGGTGCAGCTTTAATACTAGAGTGATAGCTGTTGTTGTAAGAAAACTCGACTAAAGGTAGGTGTTTATCCCACCCTTTACCGAAATCGATAACACATGCTCGTAGCATATCCTCCAAAGTTTGGATAGGTCGTTCACTTTGACCGTCCGTTTGCGGATGATAAGCTGTACTCATGTCGAGTCGAGTTCCAAGAGACGCTTGCAAGGATTTCCAGAAATTGGAAGTAAATCGACTATCGCGATCCGAGATAATAGAAGTAAGGACACCATGACGAGTAACAATCTCTTTAACATAGAGTCGAGCTAACTTTTCCATTCTGTCAGTCTCTTTGATTGGTATGAAATGTGCAGACTTAGTGAGACGATCAACTATGACCCAAATCGTATCATTGCCATTTGCAGTCTTAGGCAATTTTGTGATAAAGTCCATAGCTATACCATCCCACTTCCACTGTGGAATATCGGGTTGAGTTAGAAGACCAGAAGGCTTTTGGTGCTCGGCTTTGACTTTCGAACAAGTAAGACACTTACTCACATAAGTAGCAATGTCGCCTTTCATGTTGGGCCACCAGTATAACTCTTTCACATCCTGATACATTTTACTAGAACCGGGATGAATAGAATACCTAGTCTTATGTGCTTCATCCAAGACTAGTTCACGGAGATTACCATAAAGAGGAACCCAAATTCGATTACCAAAGTATCTTGTACCATTGGACTTAACTTGCAGTTGGTTTTCGAAATTTATAGGTCCTTCTCCTTCGATAAGTGTAGGTTTGATAGCTTCAACTTGAACTTCGCAGATTCGAGAGATGAGATTCGATTTGATCTTAAGATTCAAGGCACGAACACGCCTAACTTCGTCCTTTCGACTTAGAGCATCGGCAACTACATTTGCCTTTCCCGGATGATACTTTAGTTCACAATCATAATCATTTAACAATTCGAGCCATCGTCTCTGTCTCATGTTTAGCTGTTTCTGATTAAAGACATGCTGAAGACTCTTATGGTCGGTGAATATCGTAAACTTAGTACCGTATAGATAATGTCGCCACATCTTCAGAGCGAATACCACAGCACCTAACTCCAAATCGTGTGTGGTGTAATTAACTTCATGTTTCTTTAATTGTCGGGAGGCATAAGCGATAACCTTCTTGCGTTGCATTAGAACACAACCGAACCCTTGTTTCGAGGCATCGCAGTAGACAACAAAATCGTCGGAACCTTCAGGTAAAGATAAGATCGGAGCAGTGGTCAACTTCTCTTTCAGAATCTTAAATGCAGACTCTTGTTCTTCGGACCACTCGAATTTCTTCCCTTTGTGAGTTAACTTGGTGAGAGGCTTTGCAAGAAGAGAAAAATCTTTAATAAATCTTCGGTAGTGATAATGCTAAAAACGAACATATATTTCATAGCATTATTCCTCAAGAAAGACAAGCTTTTAGTTGCAATTGTTCTATTTACAAGTGATATTCGTTTAAATAATAAAAGGTGAAGACAAAAGACAGATTCGACGATTTGAAGACGC
Organism: Rutidosis leptorrhynchoides; assembly: GCF_046630445.1. Classification (NCBI taxonomy): domain Eukaryota; kingdom Viridiplantae; phylum Streptophyta; class Magnoliopsida; order Asterales; family Asteraceae; genus Rutidosis; species Rutidosis leptorrhynchoides. The sequence goes on along the minus strand of NC_092333.1, from coordinate 659,998,215 downwards.
AAACGACCAAAAAGCTCAAAAGAACAAAAGACAATCAAAAAGGTTCCAATTATTGATAAGAAACGTCTCGAAATCACAAGAGTACAAGATTCAAAACGCAAAGTACAAGATATTAAATTGTACGCGAGGACGTTCGAAAATCCGGAACCGGGACTAGAGTCAACTCTTAACGCTCGACGCAACGGACTAAAAATTACAAGTTAACTATGTATATAAATATAATATAATATATAATTAATTATATTAATTATATATATATTATATATATATATTAAAAACTGTCGGCAGCCAGAAACTCCAAGGGTGTGAATTGAAAATACCTCTCCGCGACTCGCGGAGTTTGAAGGGCTTTTTGCCGCGAGTCGCGGAGCCCCAAATTTCACTTCTGGCTATAAAGCCAACCGAATTCTGATCGAATTTATCATCCTTTTTCTCTTCCTCTTCAACGTAAATATATTTATATTTATAATTTATATTTTAATTTTAATTATAATTCTAATAATAAGGGTATGTTAGCGAATGTTGTAAGGGTGTAAGTCGAAATTCTGTCCGTGTAACGCTACGCTATTTTTAATCATTGTAAGTTATGTTCAACCTTTTTATATTAATGTCTCGTAGCTAAGTTATTATTATGCTTATTTAAAACGAAGTAATCATGATGTTGGGCTAATTACTAAAATTGGGTAATTGGGCTTTGTACCATAATTGGGGTTTGGACAAAAGAACGACACTTGTGGAAACTAGACTATGGGTTATTAATGGGCTTTATATTTGTTTAACTAAATGAAAGTTTGTTAATGTTAATATAAAGATTTACAATTGGGCGTCCCTATAAATTACCATATACACTCGATCGGATACGATGGGCAGGGTATTTATATGTACGAATAATCGTTCATTTAACCGGACACGGGAATGGATTAATAGCCACTAGAATAATTAAAACAGGGGTGAAATTACATTCAAGGGTAATTGGTGTAATTGTTAACAAAGTAGTAAAACCTTGGTTTACACGCAGTCGATAACCTGGTGTATTCATTAAACAAAGTATTAAAACCTTGTTACAATTCGAATCCCCAATTAGTTGGAATATTTATCTTCGGGTATAATAATAATTTGACAAGGACACTTGCAATTTATATTTATGACTGATGGACTGTTATGGACAAAAACCAGACGGACATATTGAATAATCCAGGACAAAGGACAATTAACCCATGGGCATAAAACTAAAACCAACACGTCAAACATCATGATTACGGAAGTTTAAATAAGCATAATTCTTTTATATCATATTTTATTTCCTTTATTTTATATTTAATTGCACTTCTAATTATCGCACTTTTATTTATTGTTATTTCATTTTATCGCACTTTTAATTATCGTACTTTTTAATTATCGCAATTTAATTTTTATCGCATTTTTATTATTCGCAATTTCATTATCGTTATTTACTTTACGCTTTAATTTAAAGTCTTGTATTTATTTTATATTTTACATTAGGTTTTAACTGCGACTAAAGTTTTAAAATCGACAAACCGGTCATTAAACGGTAAAAACCCCTCTTTATAATAATAATATTACTTATATATATATTTGTATTTTTATAAAAGTAAACTAATATAGCGTTGAGCTTTGCTTAAAGATCTCCCTGTGGAACGAACCGGACTTACTAAAAACTACACTACTGTACGATTAGGTACACTGCCTATAAGTGTTGTAGCAAGGTTTAAGTATATCCATTCTATAAATAAATAAATATCTTGTGTAAAATTGTATCGTATTTAATAGTATTTTCTGCTAAAATTATAAACTATTTTATATACACCTCGTTCGAAATCAAGTATTTTTGGCGCCGCTGCCGGGGAATTATCTTAAAAGCCGGAAGCGCAACGCTAATATATAAAAAAAAAAAAAAAGATTTTTATCTACTTTTATTAAAAGTCGTTTTTGTAAAATTACGTTTTAAATATTCAAAAATATAAAAAGAAAAACAAAAATATAAGTATTTTTAGGATTTTGTTAAATATTTAAGTTTTATAAGTTTCTTTATTTTTATTTTAGTTTATAAAAATATAAGTTTTAATTTTAATATCTTTATTTAATTAAAAAAAACAGAAAACAAAATAAAAAAAATAAAAAATTAAAGAAAAACGCGTAAAAAGTAAAAGCTGTCAACTGAATTCCTGAACCCCGCGACTCGCGGGGTTTTCCTCTTTATTTGCCGCGACTCGCGGAGACCCTCTGACACACGGACAAAAACCCTAATCACGGGTTATTTTTAATTATTATTATTATTAAAACCTAAATATTATTATTATTATTAATTTTAGTTTTATTTTTACTTTTTACTTTATATTTATGTATTTAGTATTAATTAAGTTTTTATTAAATTGTAAAATTAATAGTTTAGTAAAATAAATAATATAAAATAATATTTTTATAAAAATTGTACTTTTTACATTTTTTTTGTATATTTTTATATTTTGTACCTTTTTAATCGTTGTAGCGTAATATTTATATTTTTAGCTCATATTTAATTTTAAATTTAGTATTTGCTATAGTTATTTTTACTCCTATATTTTTAGGCTTTGCCGTAGAATTCCTTAAGTGCTTTTTCTTTAGACTAAGATTTAGGTGCTTTAGAATTTTGCGACGCCTTTTTAAGTTTTAGTTTCTTTTTAAGTTATTTCCATTTGGGATTTAGTTTTTCTTGTAAGCTTTAATATTTTTACACCTTTTACTATGTATCAATTATCATTCCAATTAGTAATTTCAATTTGCGATTATAATTTTAAGTTAGTTGTAGTAATAAGGTTAAATTAGTTAAGTATTTTTAAGTTTTGATAAGTTTCTTTTATTTTTCCGTCACCTTTTATTTTTCAACCATTTTTTTTCTTTTTCGACATTTTTCGACGCGCAATCTTTTTCTCTCTTATTTCTCGCCATTCTAGTTTTTAGGACTTAGAATTTTATTCTACTTCTTATCTAAATTTCTAAAAATTACGAAAATTTATTTTGAGTGGTTAAATTGATAGACATCAAAATTTTCTGGTTCGTAGTAATAGTTGGATTTGTACGTGGACCGGGTTATTGGAGCCAAACAGTCCTCAATTATATTGAGACCAAACGAATCCTGCCCCTCTGCTGCATCTTTTGGCTATTCGAAACGTGGGCAAAATCAGAAAAGTCTATTGATTGGATAACTTATTATAATTTTTCTTTCCTTTTTAAAAAACTAATAGGATATTCTGTGAATGCACCGAGCAAGACGTTCATCACCTTTTGTACGTTCACCACCTGTAACTCGATCAAGACATCGTTTAACAAATATAACCGCCGTTGATTTTTCTTTAGAATCGTCATCCAGTCGACCAAGTACTTCAGTTCAAATTTCCGATAATCCAGTTTTTGAAACAAACCTAACAATTGAGAATCCAGAAAATATTCAGGAACGGTTCGTAGATCCTGAACCATTAAACTTTCCTCCGGAACCACCAATCATTCAAACAGAGATTGTTGAGGAACGAACTATTAAATCAGAATCATTCAGTGATACCAAGTCAACAAATTCAATTATGGAGAATCTGGAACCTTTAAGTATGGAAGACCGAATGAGAGCTAAACGCACTGGCCAAGGTCACGCAATTACTCATCCAGACATTAATGCACCAGATTATGAAATCAAAGGACAAATTCTACACATGGTGACTAATCAATGCCAATTTAGTGGTGCGCCGAAGGAAGATCCAAATGAACATCTACGTACCTTTAATAGGATCTGCACACTATTTAAAATACGAGAAGTGGAGGATGAACAGATATATCTCATGTTATTTCCCTGGACTTTAAAGGGAGAAGCCAAAGATTGGTTGGAATCGTTACCTGAAGGGGCGATCGATACATGGGACGTTTTAATTGATAAATTTCTTAAACAATTTTTTCCTGCATCTAAAGCAGTAAGACTTCAAGCAGAAATTGTTACGTTCACACAGAAGCCAAATGAAACTCTATATGAGGCGTGGACAAGATATGGAAAGTTACTAAGAGGATGTCCGCAACATGGTTTAGACACCTGTCAAATAGTACAAATATTCTACCGAGGATGCGACATCACTACAAGAAAAGACATAGATATAGCAGCTGGTGGTTCGATTATGAAGAAAACCGAAACTGATGCTTACAAAATTATTGATAACACTGCTTCCCACTCACATGAGTGGCACCAAGAAAAAGATATCATTAGATCATCTAAAGCAGCTAGAGCCGATTCTAGCCATGACTTAGATTCCATTTCCGCAAAGATAGATGCTTTCGAGAGACGAATGGAAAAGATGACTAAAGATATTCATGCTATACGAATTAGTTGTGAGCAGTGTGGAGGACCACATTTGACAAAAGATTGTCTAAGTATTGAATTAACAATGGAACAAAGAGAGAATATTTCATACATAAACCAAAGGCCTGGAAATAATTATCAGAATAATTATCAACCGCCAAGACCGATTTACAATCAAAACCAGAATTATAACCGAAATATTCCATACAACAACCAACAAGGTCCTAGCAATCAACAAGTATCCAATAATACTTACAATCAGCAAAGACCGAATTTTCAAAACAAACCACCACAACAAACCGATGATAAAAAGCCGAATTTAGAAGATATGATGACGAAGCTAGTTGAAACTCAAACGCAGTTTTTCACATCTCAAAAACAAACAAATGAACAAAATGCTCAAGCATTTAGAAATCAACAAGCTTCTATTCAAAATCTGGAACAAGAAGTGAGCAACCTAGCAAGGTTAATAGGTGAAAGAAAACCGGGAAGTCTACCAAGTGATACAAACGCTAACCCCCGGAATGAAACAGCTAAAGCTATTACCACAAGAAGTGGTACAACACTTAAACCACCTGAAATACCTGTAACTTCTGATGAAACTATTCCTACTACACAAGAACCACAACCTGATCAAGATAAGGAAAAAGAACCGGTAGTTGAAAAGGTTAATGAAGATAACACAGTTAAGGATAAACCTTATGTTAAACCATACCAACCACCTCTTCCTTATCCGAGTAAAATGAAGAAAGAGAAACTTGAAGCCGAGCAATCCAAATTCTTGGATATGTTTAAACAGATAAATGTAAATCTTCCTTTCATTGATGTGATTTCAGGAATGCCTAGATATGCTAAATTCTTGAAAGATCTGATCACGAATAGAAAGAAAATGGAAGAACTCTCGGCTGTCACTATGAATGCTAATTGTTCAGCAGTGCTGTTGAATAAGATACCAGAAAAACTATCTGATCCAGGAAGTTTCACAATTCCATGTTTTCTGGGTAGCCTTAGTTCAATAGAAGCATTAGCAGATTTAGGTGCTAGTATAAATCTAATGCCGTATTCACTATACGCTAAACTAGACCTTGGAGAATTGAAACCAACAAGAATAAGCATACAACTAGCCGATAGATCAATAAAATATCCTAGAGGGATAATGGAGAACATGCTAGTTAAAGTTGGTACTTTAGTATTTCCAGTAGATTTTGTTGTTTTGGACATGGAAGAAGATTCTCAAGTTCCTCTCATATTAGGAAGACCATTCTTAAACACGGCTAAAGCAATGATAGACGTGTTCGGTAAGAAACTGACCCTAAGTATAGAGGATGAGAGTGTTACCTTTTCAGTTGATAGAGCAATGCAACAACCACAATCTGCAGATGATACATGTTATTATATTCAAACTATAGATGCACATGCAGAATTATTAGAAGAATTTCCAGAATTACAAGGAACAGGAGAATGTTCTTTAGGAGAAGGTAATGAACCAATTGATGAAGCTGAAATGTTAGCTACACTTATAGCCAATGGATATGAACCAACAACAGAAGAAATTCAAATGCTAAAAGAAGAAGACAGATATCGATATAAATCATCGATAGAAGAACCTCCAAAATTAGAGTTAAAGCCACTTCCAAACCATTTGGAATACGCTTATTTACATGGTGAATCTGAATTACCTGTAATAATATCGTCTTCTCTTACTGAAAATGAGAAATCACAACTCATTTCTGTGTTGAAAGCTCATAAACCAGCCATTGCATGGAAGATTCATGATATTAAAGGAATAAGTCCTTCGTATTGCACACATAAAATCCTTATGGAAGAAGGTCATAAAACGTATGTGCAACGCCAACGAAGACTAAATCCTAATATGCAAGATGTAGTTAAGAAAGAGATTATTAAACTGCTAGATGCAGGTTTGATATATCCAATTTCTGATAGTCCATGGGTAAGCCCAGTTCAATGCGTGCCTAAGAAGGGTGGCATGACTGTCATTACAAATGAGAAAAATGAGCTTATTCCTACTAGGACTGTAACAGGATGGCGTGTATGTATTGATTATAGAAAATTAAATGACGCCACCAGAAAAGATCACTTTCCCTTACCTTTCATAGATCAAATGTTGGAAAGATTAGCCGGAAATAGTTACTATTGTTTTCTAGATGGATTTTCCGGATATTTTCAAATTCCAATAGCACCCGAAGACCAAGAGAAAACCACATTCACGTGCCCTTATGGTACTTTTGCTTACAAACGCATGCCATTTGGACTTTGCAACGCCCCTGCAACCTTTCAAAGGTGCATGATGGCGATTTTTCATGACATGATAGAAGAATGTATGGAAGTATTCATGGATGACTTTTCAGTCTTCGGTGATACATTTAAATCATGTCTAGTTAATCTGGAACGAATGCTAATTAGATGCGAAAAATCAAATCTAGTGCTTAATTGGGAGAAATGCCATTTTATGGTTAAAGAAGGCATCGTTCTTGGACATAAAATTTCAAAAGAAGGAATTGAAGTGGATAGAGCTAAAATAGATGTAATTGCTAAACTTCCACATCCCACAAATGTTAGAGGAGTTAGGAGTTTTCTAGGGCATGCCGGTTTTTACCGACGTTTTATAAAAGATTTTTCTAAAATTGCCACTCCTATGAATAAACTCCTAGAAAAGGATGCGCCATTCATCTTTTCAGATGAATGTATCAAATCTTTTAATATTCTTAAAGAAAAACTCACTAATGCGCCGATCATGATAACACCAAATTGGAATCTACCATTTGAACTAATGTGCGATGCAAGTGATTTTGCAATGGGAGCCGTTTTAGGACAAAGGATTGAAAAACGATTTCAACCTATATATTATGCTAGTAAGACATTACAAGGAGCACAAACGAACTATACAACTACTGAAAAAGAACTCCTTGCTATTGTCTTTGCTTTTGACAAATTTCGATCATATCTCGTTCTAGCAAAAACGGTGGTCTATACCGACCATTCTGCTCTTAGATACCTATTTTCAAAACAAGATGCTAAACCAAGATTAATCCGTTGGATCTTACTCTTACAAGAGTTTGATATTGAAATCCGAGATAAAAAGGGAGCAGAAAATCTCGCCGCTGATCATCTTTCTCGTCTTGAAAATCCCGAATTAGAAGTTCTGAATGAATCGGCCATAAAAGACAACTTTCCTGATGAATATCTATTGAAGATAGATTATAAAGAAATCCCATGGTTTGCAGACTATGCAAACTACTTAGTTTGTGGATTCCTTGAAAAAGGATTATCGTACCAAAGACGAAAGAAATTCTTCAGTGATATAAAACACTATTTCTGGGAAGATCCACATCTGTTTAAAAGTTGTCCCGATGGAATAATACGCCGATGTGTATTTGGAGATGAAGCTAGTAAAATTTTAAACCATTGTCACACAGGACCAACAGGAAGGCATTATGGGCCTCAACTAACAGCAAGAAAAGTTTATGAAGCTGGATTCTATTGGCCTACAATTTACAAAGACGCACACCTTCTTTGCAAATCCTGTGATGCATGTCAAAGGGCCGGAAAAATAAGTCAACGTGATGAAATGCCACAAAATGTCATCCAAGTATGTGAAGTATTTGACATTTGGGGTATTGACTTTATGGGTCCATTTCCAAAATCTCATAATAATCTATATATACTCGTAGCCATTGATTATGTATCTAAATGGGCGGAAGCACAAGCTCTCCCAACTAACGATGCACGAGTTGTAGTCAATTTTTTAAAACGTCTTTTTGCAAGGTTTGGAACACCGAAAGCTTTAATAAGTGATCGGGGTACTCATTTCTGTAATAATCAACTTGGGAAAGTTCTTAAAAGATATGGAGTAACTCATAAAATCTCCACTGCATATCATCCACAAACAAGTGGACAAGTTGAAAATACCAACCGAGCTTTAAAACGTATTCTAGAGAAAACCGTAGGATCAAATCCGAAGGAATGGTCCATTAAATTGGAGGATGCACTCTGGGCTTTTAGAACAGCCTACAAAACTCCAATTGGAACCACACCTTTTAGACTTGTTTATGGAAAAGCATGTCATCTTCCAGTAGAAATTGAACACAAAGCATTTTGGGCTTTGAAGACATGTAATCTTGATTTACATGAAGCCGGACGTCTACGATTAAGTCAACTAAACGAATTAGAAGAATTAAGACATGAAGCATACGAAAATTCGTTAATATATAAAGAAAGAACGAAGAAATGGCATGATAAAAGAATCAGAAGTTCAAAAGAATTTAAAGAAGGAGACAGAGTTCTTCTTTTCAATTCACGATTCAAGCTATTTCCTGGAAAATTGAAATCAAGATGGTCTGGACCATTCATAGTCAAAAGAGTTTTCCCATACGGAACGATAGAATTGATAAATTCAAATGGGATTGAATTTAAAGTTAATGGTCACAGAGTTAAACATTACATACATGGTCCGATGGAGGTCGACAACGAAGTTAATCACAATTTCGATGCCACAGCTAACTAAGTGTGAGGAGAATCAAGTCTTTAAAGGATAATATATATTTCTGTTAGAGTTAGATTGTCTGTTTTCGTGTAGTTCTCGAAAATGGAACACGTATGGTCTTTCCCTAGCAGACCCTAAAGAACTAGTCTTCTCCCCCCATTCTGAATTTTTATTTTTTTTAGGTTTTTACAAAATGAAGACTGCCTGTGAACTAAACCATGGTCTAATGCTACACGCTTTGATCACTAAACGTAATAATGACATACTCCCGAGTGAAATAGTATCAGTAATCAGAGAAAGAATGGACGGAGTTAGAAAAGGATCCAGATGCGAAGATAATAAGTTACAATTTGGTAAAGGAAAATCAAAATCCGCAGCGAAAAGAAGAGCACGACACCTAGAAAGATGTCACAAATGCGGAAAATGGTCACATGGAGGTAAATGTTCAAATAATCAAACCTATTCAAATACAGAATTTGTTACTTTATGCAGAGACGGACCGTTCATATGTTTAGAAGAAAAGACAATGAATGCTCGAGGTTACGCCTATGCAGCCATGGAAAACCAATTAAACCGACTATCTTATGAATATAATAGATCATATAACTAAGAAATCTATTTCACAGGTATGTCTGTACAGTTTTTATTTTTATTTTTATTTTTAACCTTTTGATAATAAACGCTAATTTGTTCGCTAAAAAGTATTAAATTGGTATTAAATAAAATTAGGTTTGGCGACCGAAATTATTGATATCCTTCAAAAATTTATTACATCACTGCGAAATTTAACGTTTATTCTTAAGGTATAAATATCTTTAAACAATCAACCCAAAATATTTCAAAAAAAATTCGTCATGAGTTAAATTAGGTCTTGGAACCGAAATTACTTTACCGAAAAGAGGGGCGCATATTTTTGATAATATTTGATTGATTAAAGTGGGATAAAAAGACAAAAAGATTTTTAATTTTATTATGTTTTTAAAACTAATATTTAAATCTTAAATTAATATTGTTAACTTTGTAAAAACAATATATTTAAAATTGTAAATATTTGAAAAATTAATATAAGTTTGATATGAATTTATAAATTTTTAAATTAAGTTTGGTGTGAATTTTTAATTTTTAAAATATGAAATTTTAATTTTATGCATTTCAAATTTTGAGTTTGGTGTGAATTTTTTAATTTTTTTTATTTTTGAATTTTATATTTCAGTTGTGTGAATTTAAAAACAAAAATTTACTTTATCTCATTAAGTTAAAAATATGATTTTTAAAATTCGTCGTAAGTTGAAGACTAGGTCTTTGAACCGAAATTGCTTTACCCGAGGGAGGGACGAGAACTTTTATTATCATTATTTTTAATCTTATTGATTTAAAGTATGCCAAAAACATTAAAAAAACCCAAAAATCTTAGCTTTTAAAACAATCGCTACAAAAAGACAAATTTTAAAATTTTGTCGAGGGACGGACTAGGACATCGATCCGAAACGACCTCGTCCTAAATAACAAAGAAAAGGTAAATGAACAAGATTTGTTTTACCATATGTGTATTCGAGACCCACACAGCGCTGTAAGTATACCATATTGTGTGGGTTATTATTTATCAGCTATGGTTCGAGGGATGCGTCCACATAGCATAATAGGAGGTGGTATTTTTATTACTTTGATTGGTGAATATCTCGGTGTGGATATAAGTCGGGGGGGATTATTAGTAGAAGAGCCGGAACCCCGCGACACTATAGGTTTAAATGTATACCATGGTGCGAAAGTGTTGAAGCGGCGAAATAACGCCGCAGTACGATACAATGGTAGACATCCACAGGTAGAGAGAAACCAGGAACAAGGTAATGTAGGAGGGGGGAATGAGATGCAAGAAATGCATAGGTTTATAGCTTCTCAGGAATACGAAAATGCTAGACAGAGAGCATTTGAAGATTGGCAAGTTCATCAGAACCAGATCATAGCGCATTGCCAACATATAGGTAGAAACTATATTCCTACACCGAAACCCGTCTTCCCTCCTTGGTCGATAGAGATGCAGCCACCATATCCTACGTATGACCCTGCCGAAGCATTCTATAGCACTTATGGTTATGCGTGGAATCCCTATTGGTACCAATATCATCCTTAGTTTACTTATTTTTTTTTTATTATTTTGTAATTTGTAATTATTGATATATTTAATATTTTTGTTAATATTGTAATCATTTTTATAATTATCTAACTTTTATTCTTATATTTTAATAATTTTTGAATGTGGGGTAATAAACCAAACTTCAAAAATATGTATATATGTTTGCAGTTTATCTTATGTACACAACAGGGTAAAACAACGCATTTTCAAAGACTGGCATTAAGTTCAGCAAAAGCAAGTAATTTTGACGACAAAGATGCAAAATATATGTGAAATAACAACAAGACGGAATGAACAAATGATGTGCACCATTTATCATTCAGCAAACAAACGCCAATATATTTGGAAACTTTGGTAAAAATTTAATCATTTTCACACAAATCACCCTCAATAATTTAAATTGTTACTGATTTCTTGCAAATGAGGGCATTGCAAGATCTTAAGTGTGGGAAGGGGTTAAATTCTTTCGGATTTTAAAAAATTTTTACTTTATACACTTGGTTACCATTAAAATACTAGTAAAGCAGTAGTTGTATTAGAATCTAGTGCTCTCTGATAAAAAAGAACAGCCCTAGTCTTATATACTGACTACCCAATTCTAGTAAAATTTTTCAAAATTTTTAATTAAATGAATTCAAATCATGTTTATACATATTTATGAACGATAAAACTAGGTTTTAACACCGAAATTATTGTTACCTCGGAAAGGACATAAATTGAGAAACAAACTAAAATGTTAAAATTCATTTAAAATGGAATAGAGGACGATAAAAAGAAAAATAAAAAGCCAAGTGTGGGAAAATTTACCAAGTTATTTTAAACATATGTCACATATATCTGTAACAAATAACTAAAAATACTTTTGCTTTGGACTAAACTAAACTGTTTTACCCAATGAAAGAAAAGAAGAAATGGATCTACACGATGAATCAATTCCATCACTAAAAGGAAGTAAAGTCTTCCGAAAAAGACACACGCTTCTTGATTTAGGTCATGAAGTTGTCGTCCAGACCAGCTGTAGGTTGACGAAAAATCTAGAAAAGTCATCACTAAAATCAGCAGGAAATCCACGGACCTCAGCATCAAACAGGGTCGCCAAGTGGTCAGATTTATCCTAACCATGAGAAGGATTTATCTCGTACAATGGGGAGGCACCGTGCAAATTAGCTGGATAAGACTAATGAATCAGATCCCCAGAAAGGATAATCTCCTTAAAGATTAAAAATCAGCTTTTAAGACTGATATTACTCAATCCTAGAGATTGACCTTAAAGATTGAGAATTCAAACTCATGGAATTCAATGATATCTAAACTCGAGCTTGAACGAGAAAATATTTTGATAAAAATACAAACCGATTTGTTTTCTGAAAACCCTATTTTCAATGCGTTCATTACCATTGAACGTAAAATCCTAGGAATTCACCTGGAATTCATTAGGTCACCTGAACTAAATCGGGTGTCAACCGTAAGAACGGTGGTTGCATAGCATGGTCAAAGACAGGACCTCGTGCCAAACCGACAAATTATAAGGGTGAGCTTTACTATTGCTCCTACCAAGGATAGTAATTGCGTCCGACACGTTATAGACCATAATCAAAAGCATGTCACGGGACATTGCCTTAACAGTTGCTTGTTCAACGCTTTCCTTTACAACCGGACGGTAGTTTGCCGAAAGGTAATATACGGAACAAGTAAACTGGACGTGTTGCTTTCCAAATACAAGGTTAGCAAGTGGGTGACACAAAACCGCAAGTTTTGAGCTAAAATTTTCAAATCTGAAACCCACCAAACCCACAAAAATATTTTGCAAACACCGGTAAAGGGTTATTCCGGAAAATTTATCTAGGGTAAAAACTAGATTTAATTTTCAAAAGATCAAATGTTTTCATAAAGATCCAATTTCCTTAATGGATCTAAATTTTTATAGTCATGTGGGACTGTAAACCATATCGTTACTACCATTGTTTATACCGCCGTATAGAAATCACTGATGTACAAAGTGTGAAGAATAAAAAAGTGATTCTAGTATTTCAAGACGATATTGCTTGAGGACAAGCAACGCTCAAGTGTGGGAATATTTGATAATGCTAAAAACGAACATATATTTCATAGCATTATTCCTCAAGAAAGACAAGCTTTTAGTTGCAATTGTTCTATTTACAAGTGATATTCGTTTAAATAATAAAAGGTGAAGACAAAAGACAGATTCGACGATTTGAAGACGCAAACGACCAAAAAGCTCAAAAGAACAAAAGACAATCAAAAAGGTTCCAATTATTGATAAGAAACGTCTCGAAATCACAAGAGTACAAGATTCAAAACGCAAAGTACAAGATATTAAATTGTACGCGAGGACGTTCGAAAATCCGGAACCGGGACTAGAGTCAACTCTTAACGCTCGACGCAACGGACTAAAAATTACAAGTTAACTATGTATATAAATATAATATAATATATAATTAATTATATTAATTATATATATATTATATATATATATTAAAAACTGTCGGCAGCCAGAAACTCCAAGGGTGTGAATTGAAAATACCTCTCCGCGACTCGCGGAGTTTGAAGGGCTTTTTGCCGCGAGTCGCGGAGCCCCAAATTTCACTTCTGGCTATAAAGCAAACCGAATTCTGATCGAATTTATCATCCTTTTTCTCTTCCTCTTCAACGTAAATATATTTATATTTATAATTTATATTTTAATTTTAATTATAATTCTAATAATAAGGGTATGTTAGCGAATGTTGTAAGGGTGTAAGTCGAAATTCTGTCCGTGTAACGCTACGCTATTTTTAATCATTGTAAGTTATGTTCAACCTTTTTATATTAATGTCTCGTAGCTAAGTTATTATTATGCTTATTTAAAACGAAGTAATCATGATGTTGGGCTAATTACTAAAATTGGGTAATTGGGCTTTGTACCATAATTGGGGTTTGGACAAAAGAACGACACTTGTGGAAACTAGACTATGGGTTATTAATGGGCTTTATATTTGTTTAACTAAATGAAAGTTTGTTAATGTTAATATAAAGATTTACAATTGGGCGTCCCTATAAATTACCATATACACTCGATCGGATACGATGGGCAGGGTATTTATATGTACGAATAATCGTTCATTTAACCGGACACGGGAATGGATTAATAGCCACTAGAATAATTAAAACAGGGGTGAAATTACATTCAAGGGTAATTGGTGTAATTGTTAACAAAGTAGTAAAACCTTGGTTTACACGCAGTCGATAACCTGGTGTATTCATTAAACAAAGTATTAAAACCTTGTTACAATTCGAATCCCCAATTAGTTGGAATATTTATCTTCGGGTATAATAATAATTTGACAAGGACACTTGCAATTTATATTTATGACTGATGGACTGTTATGGACAAAAACCAGACGGACATATTGAATAATCCAGGACAAAGGACAATTAACCCATGGGCATAAAACTAAAACCAACACGTCAAACATCATGATTACGGAAGTTTAAATAAGCATAATTCTTTTATATCATATTTTATTTCCTTTATTTTATATTTAATTGCACTTCTAATTATCGCACTTTTATTTATTGTTATTTCATTTTATCGCACTTTTAATTATCGTACTTTTTAATTATCGCAATTTAATTTTTATCGCATTTTTATTATTCGCAATTTCATTATCGTTATTTACTTTACGCTTTAATTTAAAGTCTTGTATTTATTTTATATTTTACATTAGGTTTTAACTGCGACTAAAGTTTTAAAATCGACAAACCGGTCATTAAACGGTAAAAACCCCTCTTTATAATAATAATATTACTTATATATATATTTGTATTTTTATAAAAGTAAACTAATATAGCGTTGAGCTTTGCTTAAAGATCTCCCTGTGGAACGAACCGGACTTACTAAAAACTACACTACTGTACGATTAGGTACACTGCCTATAAGTGTTGTAGCAAGGTTTAAGTATATCCATTCTATAAATAAATAAATATCTTGTGTAAAATTGTATCGTATTTAATAGTATTTTCTAGTAAAATAATAACTATTTTATATACTACCCCGCTGCACATCAGGTAGTAACCGGCAAGTCCCAAAAATTGGCGAATATGCTTCGCAGTCTTTGGCACTTCCCAATTCTGAACAGCGGTGATTTTAGCGGGATCGACATGTATTCCATTACTATCTACAACATGTCCAAGGAATTGTATGGTTCTAAGCCAAAACTCACACTTAGAAAATTTTGCGTAGAGTTTTTCTTTTCTTAAGAGTTCAAGAATCAATCGTAAATGTTGCTCATGTTCTTTCTCGCTTTTAGAATAGATCAAGATGTCGTCGATGAAAACAATAACGAATTTATCAAGGTAAGGCTTGCAAACACGATTCATAAGATCCATAAATACGGCTGGAGCATTGGTTAAACCGAAAGGCATAACACAAAATTCGTAATGTCCGTATCGGGTGCGGAATACAGTCTTAGGAATGTCGGACTCCTTGACTCTGAGCTGGTGATAACCGGATCTTAAATCAATCTTAGAATAAACGCTTGACCCTTGAAGTTGGTCTAATAGATCATCAATGCGAGGTAACGGGTAACGGTTCTTTATGGTAAGCTTGTTGAGTTCTCGGTAATCAATACACATTCTCAACGTACCATCCTTCTTTTTGACAAATAAGATAGGAGCTCCCCACGAGGACGAACTTGGATGAATAAAACCTAGATCCAAAAGTTCTTGGAGTTTGTTAGAAAGTTCCTTCATTTCGGAAGGTGCTAAACGATACGGTGCTTTAGCAATGGGTGCAGCACCTGGAGATAAATCGATTTGAAATTCAACTTGACGGGGTGGTGGAAGACCAGGGAGATTTTCGGGAAACACATCGGGAAAATCTTTAACAACCGGGACGTTTTCAATACGCATTTCTTCGGATTCGATCATTTTAACGTGAGCTAGTATGGCGGAGTAACCTTTTACAAGGTACTTACGGGCTTTAAGACATGAGATGATATTAAGATTGGAACAACTTCATTCGCCTTGGATAATAAGAGTTTCTCCACTTCCTAACGGAATTTGAACGGTCTTATCGAAACACATGATGGCTGCTCTCAATGGACCTAACCAATCCATTCCAACCACTACATCGAAACTACCTAGCTCGACCGGAAAAAGGTCTATCTTGAATTCCTTATCGGCTAGAATTAGGTTGCAGTTTTTATATATTTTATCAACTTTCATTAACTTCCCATTGGCCACTTCTACTAATCGTCTGGTTTGTAGGGTTTGGGGCTTTTCAGTAAAAAGGATGCAAAACTCATTTGACACATAACTCTTATCGGCTCCCGTATCAAATAAAATAGTGGCATAACAATTATTGACGAGGTACGTACCGGTAATGACCTCATCCTCATCACTGGCTTCTGGAGCAGTAATCACAAAAGCACGACCTTTGGCAGTAGCATTTGCTCCAGTAGCTGGAGTATCTTTCTTCTTTGGACAATTCGGGCTAATATGCCCCTTTTCACCACAAGTATAGCATGTTGGAGGAGCTCTAGCTGGAACAATGGCTCTATTCTGAGGTAGGGTTCTACAAATCTTTGCAGCATGGCCTATCTTCTTACATATTGTACACACAGCAGTGCACTTTCCCGGATGATGCCTTTCACATTTAGAACAAAACGGATGAGTACCCTGATAACCGGGTCTCGTACCATTCGCCGGTTTCTTATTAACATTTTGAGCTGAACCCTGAGATGGTTCAAATTTCCTCTTATTGTCACCGTTTTTAACTTCGACTTGTTTATTAACCGAAACTCTCCTACGTTTAGCCATCATTAAACTCTGTGCCATATGGATCACAGCATCTACAGTAACCTTCTCGGCAGAAATCACATTCCCTTGAACATCCTCTGGTAGACCCTCGATATACCGCTCTATCCTGCGGGCTTCAGTTGGGAACATTTCGGGACATAAGGTAGAAAGCTCCAAAAAACGATTGGTATAGCTTTCGATATCGGTTCCTTTAACTCTGAGTTCCCAGTACTCAGCCTCGAGCTTTTGGACTTGACTTCTTGGGCAAAACTTAGTGATCATCATGCCTTTGAGTTCATCCCATGGGGTAGTATTAGCATTATCTATTCCCACAGATTTGGTATGAGCAGTCCACCATGTCATAGCATTGCCAGTGAGTGAACTTGTGGAAAACTTCACTCGATCATTATCTCCGCAGTTACAGATACGGAAGATTGATTCTAGCTTTTCAAACCATCGGACCAGTTCTACGGCTTCTTCTTTACCACTAAAAGTTGGTGGGTTACAGTTCTTAAAATCTTTATAGGAGCAAGTTTTAGAAGGAACATTATGATTGTTGTTGTTATTGTTATTGCCTTGAGCGGCCGCTAGCAGCAATTGAAATTGCTCAGTAGAAAGAGTGACATTTGGTATAAGATTGTTGTTGTTGTTGTTGTTACCACGAGTTGACTGAGCCATTGATCTTCAATACATAAATACATTATTAGTTGAAGAATCAAGATGTTATAAGTTTACAATCATGATTTATAACGTTTGCACAACACACATAGGTGAATAAGACAATATGCTTAAATAAATACTTAACATTATTGGAAACGAGGCATTATATAAGCCTTTATTACACGAGTTTGGAATGGAAAAAGTTTAGGCATAAGCCTTTACATAGATGGGTAAATGGAAAATAGGAAAACAAAAGGTAGGTTTTAGTTCTTCTTTTTCTCGTTCTCAGCTTCCTTCATAAATTTCTCTATCTTTTCATTTTTCTCCTTTTGTTTCTCGTGGAGGTATTCAAAATTATCGTAGAGGTTAGTGATGCGGCTGTTGACAAAGTTGTTGTTGAAATCCTTGATAGCCAGTTGATGATTGATTCGGTTTTTCTCTATTTTCATCTTAGACTCAACTAGTTCTTAGAGGTAGGCAAGAGATTGCTTTCCCCAACGGGTATTCCGTTCTTCCTCAGTCTTCACTTTCATTACTGTCTCCATTACTTTGTCCATGTTATTTTTCACAAGTTTTTCTAGTTTTTCAGTTTGAGAGTCGAAGGACTCTTTGATGATTTCTTTCAAGATTGTGTTTTCTTTTTCTAGGTTGTTTAGACGCATTTCTATCCGAGCAACTTGGCGCCTACTATACTCTTTATTCTTATCACAACTTCGCTGAAGGTTGAAGATATCAGACTTCACCCTTACGTGTTCCATGTTATTACAAAATAATGGATCGGCTTCTCTAATGGCGGTGGGTTCGGGTTGTTTTCTCTTTCGAGATGAGTTTTCAGATGATTCTTTAATAGGCTCTTCTTCAGGCTCATAACCTGAGAAGTCACTATCGTAGTTAGGGAGGTCTTGAAGAGCATTCCGTTTGGGAGTATTCATCGGTTGATGAGAGTCAGCAGTATTAGCATGATGTTTTCCTTTGCTTTCATTTCTCGGGGTTGGATAATATTCGGGAGACCCACGCGAGTTGTAACGAGTGTTCGGGCTATAGTTCATTGGTGGTGAAGGAGGACTATAAAGTGGGCTTCGAACTGATTTTTTGGTAGAAGATCCTTCAGTATCTTTCTCAGCTGGTTTGAAAAGAGTCATTTTGTTTATTTGATGATAGCTTGACATCCTAACATTAAGATAGAGATTTTGATTAGATTTTTAAGCTAGGATTGTAAAGAATGAGAGGTAGGGTTGAACTCTTTGCTTTAACATTCTAAGGTAATCCTAAGTGATTTAAAGTCTAAGGCAGGAAAGGTTATAGTTTCCTAGATCGCTAAGGTACCCTAGCTAACAAGTAAGGCACACATAAAATGCAATCCTGGTTCTCTATAACAGCCTGGTTATGCTCTGATACCAATCTATCACACCCCCAGTTAGGGCCTGGGCGAAATGTGATTCAATATCATAATACATACCAACATATTATAAAATGAGAACAAATACTATATGAATAAAACCAAAATTTGCAGCGGAAGGATTAATAATGTCGTTACAAGAATTATAAATTGTTCAAATGCAGAAAAGTAAATATGCGATAAGTCTTGATGCTAGCCAAGTAAGTCATCACATAAGCAGTAGATATAGAGGTCCTGATCATTCAGTACCTGAGACAAACATGCTAAAAGTGTCAACCAAAAAGGTTGAGTGAAATTCATAGGTTTAACAAATATGATTGATCGTTTGTTCTTAGACCACAAGATTTGTTATAAAAGTAGATCACGCAGATCCAAAAGTAGTAATGATTCGTGATATTTTAGACTAAACGTTTGTTTTGTTACCCCGATGATAAGTTGACAGTACCTTATCACCGTGTTTAAATCATTATTAAGTAATACAAAGACATCGCGGTCAAATGTATCGGGGACATTACTCCCGATAGGCCTACCCCCAATAATTAAGAATGCCTTATCCTGAAAGCAATTAAAAAATATCACTGTGGGGTCTTAGTAGCATAAGCTAGTCATAGTACAGTTTAGGTTCGTACTTGTGTCTAAGTTGTTTAAAGTATAAAAGCAGCATGTGTCTCACCCCAGTAAGTATAAAAAGTGTTATAGCAATAAGAGTGGGGCTATGAAAGTCACCTTAGTAATTCGGTGAGTGAAAGTATTCCTTAAAGAGAAAGTATGGATGATCGAAGCACAGAGAAGTCAACCTAAGAATAAGTTGAGAATAGTTTAGATGTTTTGCCCGTATTATGATAAGTGTAAGTATTTTCTTTTATAGTAAGTTTAAAGAAGGTTTATCGTTTTGGAAAGGCTTTTCATACTAGACAAGCTTCCAATCTAACACTTTCAATTTAAAATGGCCTTTTCAGGTCATAGGTTTCTGAGCCACAGGATCCTTTAACTCGGTAATCCAAACTCTCCGCCTAGACTTTCGAGCGTCCATCCACTCGAGAAAGATCAAGATCTATACCCATCTAATATACTGTTCCAATACGTTTTTAGGTGCGCATAGGAATACAACACTTTAAATACTTTATACAATAAGTATTTACTTAAGTTCGATTGTATTATCGTTATTAAGATTGTTTGGTTTTTAAATCCTAATAATAAGTAGGATATATTTAAGTAGGTAAACAAGTGTTATACATAGAAATTGTGTTTTATGAATGGGTATGTATTAATATCAAGTTAATATGTATATATATATATATATATTTATCTTATATGTTAAAATATGTATAGTTTAATTTTAAGTTTTATGTCAATATAAGTACCAATAATTATCTAAAAATGCTAACAAGTGTTTTATTGATTTCATAACAGTAAGTGATATGTATAAAACATTATAAAAATTTTCTATACATAAATATTAAGTTTTATGTATTAAATATTAAATTTTTTTTTATAGCTAAAATACAAATAAATCGATAAACAAGTTTAACAACACATTTTATATTTTTCTTAGGTTCTACTGACCAAAATAAACTTAGGAAAAATTTATAAATTTTTGTTATGGTGTAAAAGTATTTATTTCTAATTTCTTTTTCGGTTCAAGATAAATCAAAGTTTATAAAGTAATAATTATTATATCAACTCAATTAATTCATCTAAAATTTTCTATGCCTAATATAGTGTATTAAGCTTAGAAAAATTATTTGTACATTTATATTAATAGTTTAACTATTTAATTCAACTTTTGTATTGTTTTTAGTTTAAATTCAGAATTAAATAGAAATATATAATTATTAATTCTAAAAATAATTTTTATAACTTTCTTATTAGTTCCTAAGTAATTTCCATTGATTATTGTAGTCATAAACATGTTATATCATTAAATTCTATTTTTCTTTTTAAAACAGATTTTCCTGTACTGTAGCAAAAGTAGAAGAAAATACAAATTAATTATTTAGAATGACAAATAAATCAAACATAAATTTTTATAATTACTTTTATGACCTAAGGAACAAGCGAAAATTATAAAACATAATATATAAAATTGTTTGCTATTTATTTCTTCATTATCTATATATACCGAATATAAAAAAAATCAGTTTTTGATTTTTAATAAATATAAATTCGAATGTATAATTCATAAAAATAATTTTTATAGTCATTAGGATACTTAATACTAATTATCATGTATTTACATTATTTATTATAATTAATTTCGTATTTATTTGGTATTTAACATAAAACTAGCACAAAAATATGATAAAAACTAAATAAAAACTATAAAAATAATATAGAGAACTTACAAAAATAATTTTTGCAGAGGTTTGAGAGAGAATTCTTCATGTTTTTGGTGTACAAAATTTGTGAACTAGGCTATGGTATTTATGGTTACAATTTTTGGTAAAGAGAAAATAAAAAAATACAAAAGTTTATATAAAAAAATAACTAGTGTCTTGTAAAAAAATTAAAAGTATTTATGGCCAGTCATGCCACCATTTCAAAATATAAATAAATAAAAGTAAAGTTAAAAGTAGGAATAAAATAAATAAAAGTGGATCTAGATCTAGTTTATATATAAAAAAAATACTACTTTTTTAAAATATATATATATATATATATATATATATATATATATATATATATATATATATATATATATATATATATATATATATATATTTCATAGTTCTAAAAATTTTAACTAACTAAATTTCTATTTTTATTTAATTATTAAATACGAATTTTGATAAATATAAATATATATTCGGTATTTATAAAATTATAATTACTAAATGTGGTTTTTATTTAATTAAATTATTACTTTATAATTTTATTAGTTTTATATATGTTACTACATTTATATATACTTGTATTTATTAATTGTATAATATATTAACTAAATACAAAATTAATATAAGTATTTTATATGTAATCATGTTATGACATAAATTTTTTTTTATAAAAATTCTTACGCGTACATTGTTGAATAAAATTTATTATTCGTTTAACGTTCGTTAATTTCGTATGTATATAACGACCTTTTATTAGTACTTAGAGTTTATTCATTATACTTAAATCTTTTGTTCGGGCATTATATAGATGGAAAAATGAGGGTCGTTATAGTACCTCCCCGTTAATGAATTGTTCAAATAGTACTCATTTTCAAATAGTACATCCGTCCCACATCGGTTGGAGAGGGGAACGAAGCATGCCTTATAAGGGTGTAGAGACCTTTCCTAGCATGACGCGTTTTGGGACCACAAGCGCAGCAGATCTCATGAGAACTCTGCAGTTAAGCGTGCTCGGACGAGTGCACTACCAGGATGGGTGACCTCCTGGGAAAGTGTTCGTCGTCTTTGGTCGCCAAGAAAAATCCGTGCACCTACGGGCAAAGCGGACAATATCATGCTACGGGGAGCGTGTTACCTGGGATGTTACAGATGGTATCAGTGCCAGGCCCCGGACCAAACGTGCACAGCGGGGACGCTGTGTCCCATTAGGGGGGAGGATTGTAACATCCGTGTTACATCCGTCCCACATCGGTTGGAGAGGGGAACGAAGCATGCCTTATAAGGGTGTGGAGACCTTTCCTAGCATGACGCGTTTTGGGACCACAAGCGCAGTAGATCTCATGAGAACTCTGCAGTTAAGCGTGCTCGGACGAGTGCACTACCAGGATGGGTGACCTCCTGGGAAAGTGTTCGTCGTCTTTGGTCGCCAAGAAAAATCTGTGCGCCTACGGGCAAAGCGGACAATATCATGCTACGGGGAGCGTGTTACCTGGGATGTTACAAATAATAAGCTCTACATTCTCGTGCCCATCGATTATGTTTCGAAATGGGTCGAAGCGCAAGCTCTGCCCACTAATGATGCACGGGTTGTAGTTTCGTTCCTAAAGCAACTCTTTTCTCGGTTTGGTGCCCCGAAAGCTTTAATTAGCGATATGGGGTAACCCATAAAGTTTCTACATCCTACCATCCTCAAACGAATGGGCAAGTTGAAAACACCAACCGAGCTTTAAAGAGGATTCTTGAGAAAATAATTGGTTCTAATCCTAAGGAGTGGTCGTTTAAGCTTGATGATGCCTTATGGGCATTTAGAATGACGTACAAAATGCCAACCGGAACCACTCCTTTTCAGTTAATTTATGGTAAAGCGTGTCATCTCCCGATGGAGATTGAACATAAAGCTTTTTGGGCTCTAAAAATGAGCAATCTTGATCTTAAGGAGGCAGGTCACCTCCGGTTGAGTCAGTTAAATGAGTTAGAAGAATTAAGACTCGATGCGTATGAAAACTCATTGATTAGTAAGGAAAGGACGAAGAAGTGGCACGATAGTCGTTTAAAAGATCCTAAGGAATTTAAGGAAGGGGATAGTGTGCTTCTTTTCAATTCGCGGTTTCGTTTGTTTCCCGGGAAGTTAAAATCTAAGTGGTCGGGACTGTTTATTGTTCGAAAGGTTTATCCTCATGGGGCGGTTGATTTAGTTAACTCGAAGGGGGAAGAGTTCAAAGTGAATGGTCATCGGATCAAACACTATGTCGATGGACCGCAAGAGGAGGACAATGAGATTAAACTCATCTTTACCTCTAACAACGCGTGATAATCATGGTTATAACCTTTGTTGTAGAGTTTGTATATTATTTTTGTAGTTTTGTATATTTCATGCTTGAAACAGGTACAATTTGATCATTGGTTAAGGTGTTGGTTGCGGGGAATGGTGATTTTGTTGAAAAAGTTGAAATTTTAAATAGGGGAAATCGCCAGTTTAAAGCCGCGGCGCGGCTGGACACCCCGCGGCGTGGGTTAACTCTGTATTTGCATGTCGAGAGTTTGCCTAAATTCAGGGATTTTTGATTCGTTAAGCCGCGGTGCGGCTAGAGGCCCCGCGGCGCGGGCCTCAGCTGACAGAAATCCCAACTCGTTTTTTTATAAAAGGAAATGGGTCCAACCCGACCCAAGGGTTAGACCCGATGGGAATTGGCAATATTTAGGGTTGTTGGTTGATTAAAAAAAAACACACTTATTCTCTCATATTCATACACGATATCAATTGCTCTCAAACCCTAACATTTGATTTTCAATTTTTGCTTAAATCTCTTCAATCAATCTCTAATCCATGGCACCAAAGGTCCGATTTTGACTTTATTTATCTTGTTCTTGCCTAATTGCATGCTTATTTATTAATTAAATTCGGATTAGGTTTGGAATTAGTGTGGGGTTGTTGATTTTGGTCATGAATGTTTAAATTGATCATGGGTCTCGTTGAATATGATTAGTATGTATGAAATTCATTATCTTTTTGTGTTTTTGATGCATATCTTTGATTCTAGGGTTCATGATTTGCTTAATTTCGAATTAGAGATAAGTAATTGGAGAAAATTGGTTATGGTTTTGTTAATTAATGGTTTGACTTGAATGATAAGTGTGGGGTGTGTCAATTTGGCCGGGTCATTAGGGTTCTAGTTTTAATTGAATGGTTTTCTTATGATTAATTTGTTTTTACATGATAAAGATGCCATGATATTGATACTATGATGACTTGGTACTCGTTTAATTGTTGAGTTTTGGATTGAATTGCTAAATTTGAAGTGTTAAAATCATTTTTCCACTAATGTGAATTGCATACAACATCTTAAGTTTGTGTTGAGTTGTTACTAATGATGGATGATTTTTCGAGTACTTGGAAAAGATGATTCGTTTGGGTTGAAATTTTGTTGGTCCAAATTGATTAATGCTTGTAGCGGTTTGTTAACCACGGTTGACTTTTGCTTGAAATGTGGATTGTTTTGAATATGAGCAGGGACTAATCTTTAATGCTAATGGCAATGTTAGCTTTTTGAGTTTTGTTTGTTTGATGTTGGTGAATGCAAAAGCAAAGAGTATCGAATGCTCAAAGGGAAGAGGAAAGACTTTTGGAAATTCAAACCAATCCTGAAAATTGGTTACAAGCGTTAAGGGATGATGAAGTGTATGCCGGAAGGTTTGGATATATTAGAAGGCGTCTCATCACCGGTACTTGGTATTTAGACTGGGCCCCGCTAGAACAAGTGGGAAGACATTTGAGAACTCATCTCCAAGGGGTGCTTACATGCGTAAAACAATCGGGTAACCATTTCATTCACGCATGGGAGCAGGCGTTTTTGTGTACAGATGTTATTTATGAGGAATTGGTGTGGGAATTCTTCTCCACATTGACTTTTAATCCTCGCTGTGCAGTTTCAGATACGAGTTTCTTACAATTTCGCTTAGGAGGGATGGATAGGGAGATGAGTAGGTTTTATCTTTGTCGGGCACTAAATTTGTATCCCGAAATGGATGATTTCGTTTTAGGACAGTATTTGAACGAAACTAAATTTTATGGTGCCGAGTTCTTTAATGCACAACAATATTGGTATCAACTGAGTGGGAAGAATCCGTTTGTGTCTAGTGAATCGAAGGGGTCGGACATTAGGGACAAGGATGCGAGATTGATTCAGAGGTTGTTGGGTTGTACATTTTGTGCGCGCGTGAATGGGTATGACAAGGTGACCAATCATGATTTTTGGTCCATTTATATGATTAAGCATGGACAGTTTGCTGATTTGGCGAATTTGGTAGGTGAGTATTTGCGTACGCATGCGATGGAGAAACAAACGGCAAAACCACTTTTGGGTGGACACTATGTTACTAAAATTGCTCGGTTTTTCAACATAAATTTCACTCATTGTACACCGGCTTGGGATTCAATGAAACCGTTCGGGGTTCGATTTTATATTATTGCGAAAATTTTGATGTGGAACTCGAATCGGTCGATGTTAGTCCAATATGTTGAGCCGTCTCAACAAGGTGGGGCGAGTGGTAGTGGTGCGCAACACGATGATGATGAGGAAGTTGTGGCTCGTATCCACGAGTGTTTTGGTTCCGAGTCCGAGGAGCACGTTAGTTCAGGTAGTGGTCAGCCTTGGGGGGTTTCGGAGACAGTTTGGAATGATTTGGTTTCGAGGGTCGATAATGTTCAAATCGGGGTGTCTGATAGATTTAATGAGTTTCGGGGAGAACAACGGTCGCATAACGACCGTATGTGGGAAAGTCAGCAGCGGATCGATGAGAGGTGGGCCGAGTCCTTACATGAACAGCAATGGATGGCGTATGGGAACGATTGGCAACGATACAATGCTCGTCTTTTCTACTACAACTCGGAGCATTATTATGGTACTACTGCTCAGCCACCCGTATATTATCGTAGTCCAGTGCGACCACGAGTGCAGGCCCCGATTTATAGCGAGGGGGAAAGGTTGGAAGATGTGCATCAGAGGTTTCAGCAGCAGTATCCGTACAACAATTGGCCGTATGATGGGTTTCAGTGAGGAGGGCTTGCGTGCCCGATGATCATGTTGTACTTTGTTTGCATACATTTTTATTTGGTTCTGTACTTTGATAACTATTTTCTTTAACTATGTACTGTGGATTTATTCGGGGACAAGGCGTTTCGGTACCGGGTGGTGCCACCTTGTCCCGTTTTATGTAGTTTCTTTTATGTTTGTTAGGTTTGTTGGTGAAACGATTTTTCAAGTCTAGCATTAAGTTCAGCAAAACTGCATGATTGATGATATTGGTGTGATCGGGAATGGACGATGTTCTTATGCTGGCAGTCAGTTCAGCGCCATCTATCACTGGCATTCCGCGATCAGTGGTTAGCTCGATAAGTTTTTATATTTTCTTTCTCACATACCCTTTCGATTTTTATCTAATTTTTGATCTCAAGTGATGGGGACATTACTTGATCTCAAGTGTGGGGTGAGGATGTAAAATCTCTCGGGTTGGTTGTTAAAGGAATCATCATCATATTTGTTTTGATTTTAAAAAGACTTGACGTTTCACGGGTTTTGGTCGTAAAAAATAAAATTGAAAAATTAGGGGTATAATAAAAAAAAACAGAAAAGTTAGTTTAAAAATAAATAAAAAAGTAGAAAAACAATTGAAAATTCGGTCAAAACCTTTATTCTGAAAATTGGCTTGGTATTTTATGGTATAATTCGTGTTTTCAAAGAAGTCAAAATTGTCTCACATGTTCATTATTTTGGACATGAAATCCTATGAGTTCGGGGAACTCAATAGTAGCTCACCTGTACCAAAATGGGTGTAAACCATGAGAGAGCGGTGATTTCATAGTGTGATTGTGACCGAATCACGTGCCTGATCACAAACTTTTGGTTACTTGGTATAGCAGACTTCCGAAACTATATCATTTTATTATTACATCATCTAATGATGTGATACTGTGAGAAGAAGAGCCTAGAGCTTCACCAGTGTTGTCCTTTTTAGGAACAATAGCTACGTGCTTGTGTTTGCTCGGACAACACAACCCATAGCCAAAAGCTATGGCACCCAAAGGTTTTTAGGATTTAAACCGAGTGTCAATTGAAATAGATTGGCATTCCCGAGTGATTCAGATCCACTCATTAAGGAAGTAAAGTCTTCCAACCGTTTCACTTGGTACGTATACCTCTTAAGCGTGCCATTTCATTACCCATCATTTCACGATGAGGTACTGTTAGAGGAGAAAGTCTTGAACTTTCAAAACATGTTCATTATTTTGAATGTGAAATCCTACATGAACATTAAAATTCATAGGCAGGTCATCTGCACCAAGGCGGGTGTCAACCGTATGAACGGTGATAGTGGCGTGTAGTCAAAATCGGACCATGCACTAGATCGAAAACTTAAACAGGGCGATCCTCATTGTTTCTCCTAACAAGGAAAATGTTGCACCCGACCACCTTATTTAACCACACAGGATGTATCTATTCCATCCTTAAGGGAGTCAAGTCTCCTGAACGACACACTTGCTGATTTGTTTCAGAAGATGTAGTCCAGACCAGTTGTAGGGTGACGAAAGCCAAGTGCGCAGGCCTCCAAACTGAATGCCCAAGCCTCAAAGCTGAATACTCGAGCCTGAAATCTGAATACTTGACCTTAAGGTCCAGTCTTCCTGAGATTGCGAAGCATATTATGGCTTGTCCGAGTATTCACATTCCGTTTGGCAAGGCTATAGTTGCTGCACGTGCTCTTGAGCGATCGCGCTTCTGGGATGTTGTGAAGTCAAACCTTTTTGTGCCGGATATTATTTCGACACCAATTTCAGACGAACTTGTGGAGGATGCTGATGGGAAGTGTACGGAAGCCTGTGCGGCTTTAGCAAGTTTAAGGATTCCCCATCTGGAGGAATTGGCTGAGAATCGGAACTTTTCCTCCCGTCAAGTCGTTGACGATGATTTGGTAGGTGGTGGGTTGGAGGGGCAGTGATTGTCCGCTTCCCACTGTGCTGTTTTTCGCCAGCGAGGGATGGGCCCGGCAGTTTAAGGGTTTCGCATCCCTATATCTATATTTATGTTATTTTTGTATTCAAAGCGGGGTATACGTCTGATCGCTGCGGGCGAGGATTGTATATTCTCCTTAGTGTAGGGCACCGTTCTAATTAAGCCACCCTTAGTATATTAGTAGGTAATAATTATTTTAAACGATATGCGGAGGAGTAGAATTTTATCTGCCTTTTCTTATACGATGTTGGAGTATAAGAGATTTTCTGTTTGCTAAAGGCATTTTAATATAAATATTTCTCTACTTATCGTGTATGAACGTTTGAATATATTTTGCTATATGCATTTCATATTTGTTTGCAAATTTGTAAGCGGTGTATTTGCATGCACATTACAGCATAGGAATAAATGTCATTCGCATATGACGGGAGCGACCCTTCTATATGCGCATGATCTTTTTATTCTTTCATATTATCAAAGCAAACCAATGCTTATTGATATTGCACATTTCTCATATAATTACCATGGCAATATCCGTCATTTTTAGTCCATTCGGATACGGTTTTGGTCTTTATTCGCGATAATTTGGGAAGATTATGATTCGAGAGCCGAGAAGATCTTTTATACGCATTTTTGATCATTTTGAGGTATGTTCCATGTTATCTTATCAGTGGTGCTATAATATGAT
Organism: Rutidosis leptorrhynchoides; assembly: GCF_046630445.1. Classification (NCBI taxonomy): domain Eukaryota; kingdom Viridiplantae; phylum Streptophyta; class Magnoliopsida; order Asterales; family Asteraceae; genus Rutidosis; species Rutidosis leptorrhynchoides. Next base: position 659,969,349 of record NC_092333.1, on the reverse strand, counting down.
GAAGCAATTGGGTTTTGGGCACTTTTTATAGTAAAAACGATGAGAATTCTGTGCCTGTGTTCAGCCGCGGCGCGGCCTGGGGATCCGCAGCAAGGGATATAACTGAAAATGGAGGTCGAGCTTATTGATAAAGTTTGGGTTGCTGGCTAGGTTTAAGCTGCGGCGCGGCCTGGGGACCCGCGGCGCGGTTCGTATCTGTCGGATTTTAGGGGTATAAAAAGGGTAATAAAACCCTATCTTTAGGTAACTTTTTGTCAGCCGATTTTCTGAGCACAAGGGGCGATTTTCTGTCACTTTTGGGGAATTCCAAGGTTACTTTAAAGCTCTAATCATTCCGCTATCAAGGATCAATCCAAGAATTAATCAAGATTCATTGTGTTAGGTTGATTCTTACTATTCAAACAATGTTTTCTCTATTATTTATCAGTTTGATTTCTATTGTTGCCATGGTTATTGGATAATTTCTTTAATGCTTGTCTAGATTTTTAAACCTATGTATTGGATGCTACTTATCAGTTATTCGTTTAATTTATGATGATTTGATGTTTGAATTGAAGAACGATTCTTATTAAAGCTAGACTTTTCGATTCAATTGGTTGTGTACTTGTTTGATAGGACGAGAGTTCATTAATTTAGTACATAAATTTACAATTGGTTTGTCTTAATTGGTTGTTTGCTTACTCGGAGACGAGAGTAAATTGAATTCAAAAGGCTAGACTGAAACAACCCGTCCTAATCCACCTGGACGAAGTCATCAACATTTGGTCCTATTGCGATGATCGACTCCAAGTAATGTCCTTAAATTGAGCAAATGCACAGCGGAAGACTTAATTCGTACCTGAGAATAAACATGCTTAAAAGTGTCAACCAAAAGGTTGGTGAGTTCATAGTTTTATCATAACAATCATTTCAATATATTAATAGACCACAAGATTTCATAATCATAAACATAATACACTCGCAAGTGTATGTAAAGCATTCTAAGTGGTTGAGCACTTGGTAACCATACTTAACATAATCAACGTTGCATATTCCCTTTATTATGAAATCTCACTACACTGTACCAAGTGTAGTCACGAAACGAAGTACTGTGCAACCGTTGAATACTGGTCATCCAGCCCGGTTGGGGTTGTCAAGCTCGATAGATCTATCAATAGGATTCGCGTTTACAATACACATGTAAATAGTAGTTACCAAGCTACAGGGAAGTATGCCAGTGGTACAACTCAACGTAGAATATATTTTTAAGTACTTGTGTCTATTTCGTAAATATTTATAAAAGTAGCGCATGAATTCTCAGCCCAAAATATATATGGCAAAAGCAATTAAAAAGGGAACAAATGAAACTCACCATACTGTATTTTGTAGTAAAAATACATATGACGTCATTGAACAAGTGTAGGGTTGGTCTCGGATTCACGAACCTATATTATTTGGATATTTATTAATATACAATTGTAATCGAACAATATATATAAATTTATTAGTTATATACTTTTTATATTAATAGTATTTATATGTTTCATATATTTATTTTGTTATATAAAATATTACTTTTCGTTATGTTATATGTATTGAATATATTTTTATATATGTATATATCATTTGTTTGTTAGAAATAGTAATTTTAGTAATACTACGCTAAAAATGACAATAATCATAATACTTAATATTACTAAATAAAGTATTTTTTTTTTTGATAATTATATTAATGATATTAATAATGATATTTATAATGATAACTGTAAAATATAAATTTTTTGATTAATGGTACTTATAATAATGATTTTAGTAACTACATATTAATGACACTCATTATACTATAAATAATCACACTTATAATGCTAATAATAATAATAATAATAATAATAATAATAATAATAATAATAATAATAATAATAATAATAATAATAATAATAATAATAATAATAATAATAATAATAACAATAATAATAATAATAATAAGTAAACTACCTCAAAGGAGTAGTTCCTAAAAATATGCCCAAATACGGGTTTGAACCGCGATGTCCCGCTAACCCAATGACACTTTCAGCCATTCAACCATTTCCATTTTTCAGATTAATATCCCATTTTAACTATAATTAACCCGTAATGTTTATGTCTTTCTTCATCATACCTTCATCACATCATATCCAAAAATACCAAAACCCACTTCGTAAGGATCTAGGAGAACATGATCGAGGTTCGGTTTCCTATCATTGTTGCCGTCGTAAAAATCAAGAAGCAAAAAGAAGATCACTTGTTGCAACACAAAAATATAATATGTATGTTGACAGCCACGTAACAATATGAGGTTTATATATATATATATATATATATATATATATATATATATATATATCCAAACCGTCCCCAACTATATCACTTCCATAAAAATTTGTTTTCACCCATCAATTTGCAAAGTGGGTTGGTTATGAGATGGAGTTTAAAAAAATAATATATGGATATTATTGCTGGTAGGGTCTTCGAAAAAAAAATAACAATCGGTATGTTTTTATCTCCACTGGTAGGCCATGAAGACAACTTGCGTCCCACATACAAAAAGAAATTGATAATATGCTATATAAAGTATTTAAGTTGACAAAATTCACACTATATGTGGAGCAGCTTCTTTTCACTTCCTTGGAAGATCGTAATTGGCCATAAGAGTGTCAAGGGTTATTAGTTTGTCGAGGATCAAGTGGGAAGCATTAAGAGAATTTAGTGATGATGGATAAATTAATCAGACGAAATGGGTTGTAATGGTGTTTGAGTTGTGCAAACGAAAGACGAGTACTAGCCTAAGAATTTTTAAGGTGAATATCAAATAATGGGTGTAGTTTAATTGATGGGTTTAGAATAGGGTGGTGGGTGGTTGAAATCATATCATATGTATGTGCTTATGTATATATACTCCTCTGCATATGGATGTGTATGTAGATATATAAGAGAACAAAGTTTAGACAAAGACTCTCACTTGTAAATTACCAAAAGTATTCATTAGAAATTAACTGTGACTTGAATCTAATAATTAACGATAATAATATAATAATAATTATAATTATAATTATGATATAAACAAAACAAAAACGTGCGATAGCCACCTAATTCAACTATTTCTATCGACACTTTATATGGGTATTATTTTGTGCTTCTTTTGTTAGTCAGTGGCGGATAAAAGTGTTCAGAAAAATTCAATATTTTTAAATTAACTATATTTATTTATTTTGGTCATTATGGTATAAAATTCGATCATTAATTTAATAAATAAAAACTACATCAACTGTCCCTCTCATTTATGGGTAAAATATAAAAAGTGTTAAAATTAAATAACTATGTCCTAAATACAATTTTAGTAAGCCTAAAATTTATAGAACTCATTTTCGGATCGCCGTTTATTTTTAAAATAATATTAGTTCGTATTTTACTCATGTAATATCCATTGAATGGCAATTGAGTGTAACAGTCGTTTACTAAATAGATTCAACATCATAAAATATATATTTAATATACTTTATTTATATATATAGATATGTTTTTAAATAATAATTAACGTAATATTATTTTTATTTTATTTTACATAATTACTTTTAATAAGAGAAACATTTAATATTTCAAATTAATATATATATATATATATATATATATATATATATATATATATATATATATATATATATACACACACACATATCTATCTATAATTAAAGGTTCGTGAATCCTCGGGAATAGTCAAAAGTCAAATGCATTAATGTAAACTGTTCCAAAATTTTGAGACTCTACTTTACAGACTTTGCATATCGTGTCAAAACATAATATCGTATTGAGAGTTTGATTTAAAAATTAGTCGAAATTTTCCGGGTCATGACAGTACCTACCCGTTAAAGAAATTTCGTCCCAAAATTTGATCGTGGTCGTCATGGCTATCAATAAGAATGTTTTTCATGACGAATATGAGTTGATAAATAGAGTTTTATCACTATTGAGTAATATAGATAAAACGATTTGATTATTCGAAGAGTACGAGTGAAGCTATCGTGAAATATTGAAATAAAGAAATAGGGTTTTGTCTTAACTTTTGACGTAGTTACGCTTGATTTCCGGAATTCAAGTAATTTACAGAAATCTTCTGATCAGAAAGAAAATGTAATAGCACGATTTATTAGCAAACTGTTGGAATTACGGAAGAACAGAAATATTAAGGAAATATTTTCGTGATATGCTTAGAAATTAAGTAGAATGAAAGAGTTATGTAACATGAAACATGATGATGGTATAATCTACTGTGAACCATCATCACATTTCATTAGAAACTCAGCATGACTTACTGTAATATAATCACGTTGGCCAAGCGCATTATATTATACTAACTCATGCTTCAATTCCCAACACTACTCCAGAAACATTCATAATTTATACTTAGCTTTTATAAAAATTTCCAATATAATGGAATACAGAAAACACGAAGAGGTAGATAATTTCGGACAAGAATATTTATGAAAATATCCTCAAAAATATCGAAGATATCTTATGATGATATTTTGGAATTTCTAAGTTCGAAGGTTGATAAAGAAAAATTTTTCGCAAGATTTTAACATGACTTTGGAGCAAGATATTCTCTAAAGATTTCATCGAATCCAGAATTACCTGGATTCTTTGAATATAGGGTTTAGCCCTTGTATTTATCATTGGTCTCCTTCATGGTGTGCTCAATCCGATTTTCAGTACCAAATTTTCTATCGAGCGTTCCTAGCACTTCCTTCTTTATCATCAACTTTTGGCCATTAAGACCATCTACAACATGCTGCTTCGTCAGCATTTTCAAAGTTAATGGATCTGGGTCATCGGTTATCAAACCGAGGTGGTTTCAGGAGAATTGTGTTTTTAGATGATTAAACGCTGATGGTAATATGGTGGAATATAAAAGGTTCCCCAGTAACAATAAAGAGTATGCATATATATCAAGGTTATAATAAGGTTGTTTCGGATGAAAAGTCGGAGTTGACTTGCTGGAGCTGTGACATAATTTACTACCTTGAAAGGCATTACCAAATTATTTTGGGTAATAATAACACTAAAGGAATTAGTACAGCTACATGTTAAACGTTTACTCAATTTCTGAGGATTTTTCAGGTGCATAACTATATGCATCAATCTTTTCTTCCGTAGATGAAGTGCGGCTGGTTCATCCTCTAGATCGAGGTGTTTTCAAGAATCATGAAAGATTTGAACGCAGATTGTAATTGTCAAGATACAAAAGATTCTTTAAGATGAAATCAAGTTACAAAGGATGTTTAAGATGAAATCAAGTGGCAAACTTGAAGAATTGTTTAGTTTCATATGTTATAATCAATATTTTAAATTCATTTTTAATTGTCCAATGTTGATAATTCAATAATCGGTATATATATATATATATATATATATATATATATATATATATATATATATATATATATATATATATATATATATATATAATCTTAGAATTATCCCACGACGTATTGTATACGTATTGTCTTTGCATCAACCCAGAAACGTATTGTAAACGTATTGTCTTAGAATTAACTAAGACGTATTGTGTACGTATTGTCTTAGGATTTATCAAAACGTATTGTATACTTATTGTGTTAGGATGTACCAAATATTCGAATTAATAAATACGTATCATGACCCGTGTACAACTTATTGTCTCAGAATTAATCCGACGTATTGTGTACATGTGTCCCGATTTATCCGATGATATGTAAAGTGCGTAAAATAAATAACATTATTTAAATGACAATAAATAAAATTGCGATAATTAAATTGCGGTAAATAAAATGTAACCAGTTAGTTAGGAACAGTTAGCGTGGATTCTTAACAAAATTTCAATTAGTTAATTCGTTTGTTTCTAACAAATTTTATTTTGTGCAATGTTTTCTTCATTATGCCACTTGTTGGATCCTGATAGGTCAAAATCCAAATATGAAATTGAATAAAAATGGTTATTCTGCGGTGAACGGATACGTATATCTGTGGATGTAAGTAGGATAGTAAATGACTGTTGAATCGGATTTGAAGAATGTACAGTGCAACTTATTAATGTGAAACCCAAATATTCCTCGGGTATTACCTACCCGTTAAAATATTTTCATCATTAACAGTTGGTACAAAAGAATTTTTAATTACAATCTTTATAAAAATATACATACATATATATTTTCTTCAGATGTAATCATGGATTTAATGAGTCAATAAGATATTAAACTCATTTGATTTATCGTTAATACTAGATTACATAATCTCTAGAACTTTAGAAATTACATAATTGCCATGTTGAGGGGAGATAATCGATGTAGAACGATATGTAGAACGAAGATAAAGTAGATAGAATGATACGTAGAACGATGATTATGCTCGAGGTACAGAATGAGATGTTGAGGCGTGTGATATTGAAACTTGGGTTGTTGGTGGTACTGGTGTTGATGTTGGTGGTACTGTTGGTGCCGGTGATGTTGCTGAAGCTGGTAGGTTCTGCACCATATTTTCCAAAGTTACAACTCGAGCGCGAAATTCGTTGAGTTCTTCTATTATTCCAGGATGATTGGCGGTTTGAACAAGGGGATGGATAAGGTTTAGAATTTGAGATATTATATAATCGTTGCGAGATATTCTGGAAATGAGAGTGAAGATGGTGTTTCGAACTGGTTCGTCGGTAAGTGCTTCAGGTTTTTCGCCAAGAGGTGAATTCGGTTGGTGGAAGGAAAGGATCGCCTTCTTCTCGTCTCCATTGATTAAGTCAACTACAAACACATCAGATGAATTGGGGATAGATGACTGGGAGATTCATTCTGGTGACGCTGCTTTCGGAGCTTAGGTGAAACTCCATATCGGAATCCGAGGGATTTGAACTAGTGGTGAGTTCCATTTGGTCCGGTTAGATAAAGGGTTTTCAATATGTAATGATCTTCGGATATTAGATGATATTCTAATTACATAGAATATCTACATTTAGTACAGAAGATCCCGTAGATTACGGAGGGAATTTTGGAAATGTGTCAGACAAAGTTTAATGTGATGGGATATGAATTCGTCTGTACACTGTCTATGCGATAATTGCAATAAGACGTGTCGAGACTGAAAATGACAAGTAGATATTTTTCGACAAATGGTGGTAAGCAAACACTTTTAACATGCAGACCAGTTCAAGTCTAAACTCATTAACATAACCTAACAACTACTAGGTCGAAGTCCAGACTCATTAATGCATCCTAACAACTACTAGTTAGACACACTAATGCAAGACCTGGTTCGCTACGACCACCGCTCTGATACCACATGAAACAACCCGTCCTAATTCACCTGGACGAAGTCATCAACATTTGGTCCCATTGTGATGATCGACTCCAAGTAATGTCCTTAAATTGAGCAAATGCACAGCGGAAGACTTAATTCGTACCTGAGAATAAACATGCTTAAAAGTGTCAACCAAAAGGTTGGTGAGTTCATAGTTTTATCATAACAATCATTTCAACATATTAATAGACCACAAGATTTCATAATCATAAACATAATACACTCGCAAGTGTATGTAAAGCATTCTAAGTGGTTGAGCACTTGGTAACCATACTTAACATAATCAACGTTGCATATTCCCTTTATTATGAAATCTCACTACACTGTACCAAGTGTAGTCACGAAACGAAGTACTGTGCAACCGTTGAATACTGGTCATCCAGCCCGGTTGGGGTTGTCAAGCTCGATAGATCTATCAACAGGATTCGCGTTTACAATACACATGTAAATAGTAGTTACCAAGCTACAGGGAAGTATGCCAGTGGTACAACTCAACGTAGAATATATTTTTAAGTACTTGTGTCTATTTCGTAAACATTTATAAAAGTAGCGCATGAATTCTCAGCCCAAAATATATATTGCAAAAGCAATTAAAAAGGGAACAAATGAAACCCACCATACTGTATTTTGTAGTAAAAATACATATGACATCATTGAACAAGTGTAGGGTTGGTCTCGGATTAATGATACTTATAATAATGATTTTAGTAACTACATATTAATGACACTCATTATACTATAAATAATCACACTTATAATGTTAATAATAATAATAATAATAATAATAATAATAATAATAATAATAATAATAATAATAATAATAATAATAATAATAATAATAATAATAATAATAATAACAATAATAATAATAATAATAATAATAATAATAAGTAAACTACCTCAAAGGAGTAGTTCCTAAAAATATACCCAAATACGGGTTTGAACCGCGATGTCCCGCTAACCCAATGACACTTTCAGCCATTCAACCATTTTCGTTTTTCAGATTAATATCCCATTTTAACTATAATTAACCCATAATGTTTATGTCTTTCTTCATCATACCTTCATCACATCATATCCAAAAATACCAAAACCCACTTCGCATGGATCTAGGAGAACATGATCGAGGTTCGGTTTCCTATCATTGTTGCCGTCGTAAAAATCAAGAAGCAAAAAGAAGATCACTTGTTGCAACACAAAAATATAATATGTATGTTGACAGCCACGTAACAATATGAGGTTTATATATATATATATATATATATATATATATATATATATATATATATATATATATATATATATATATATATATATATATATATATATATATATATATCCAAACCGTCCCCAACTATATCACTTCCATAAAAATTTGTTTTCACCCATCAATTTGCAAAGTGGGTTGGTTATGAGATGGAGTTTAAAAAAAAATAATATATGGATATTATTGCTGGTAGGGTCTTCGAAAAAAAATAACAATCGGTATGTTTTTATCTCCACTGGTAGGCCATGAAGACAACTTGCGTCCCACATACAAAAAGAAATTGATAATATGTTGTATAAAGAATTTAAGTTGACAAAATTCACACTATATGTGGAGCAGCTTCTTTTCACTTCCTTGAAAGATCGTAATTGGCCATAAGAGTGTCAAGGGTTATTAGTTTGTCGAGGATCAAGTGGGAAACATTAAGATAAGTTAGTGATGATGGATAAATTAATCAGACGAAATGGGTTGTAATGGTGTTTGAGTTGTGCAAACGAAAGACGAGTACTAGCCTAAGAATTTTTAAGGTGAATATCAAATAATGGGTGTAGTTTAATTGATGGGCTTAGAATAGGGTGGTGGGTGGTTGAAATCGTATCATATGTATGTGCTTATGTATATATACTCCTCTGCATATGGATGTGTATGTAGATATATAAGAGAACAAAGTTTAGACAAAGACTCTCACTTGCAAATTACCAAAAGTATTCATTAGAAATTAACTGTGACTTGAATCTAATAATTAATGATAATAATATAATAATAATTATAATTATAATTATGATATAAACAAAACAAAAACGTGTGATAGCCACCTAATTCAACTATTTCTACCGACACTTTATATGGGTATTATTTTGTGCTTCGTTTGTTAGTCAGTGGCGGATAAAAGTGTTCAGAAAAATTCAATATTTTTAAATTAACTATATTTATTTATTTTGGTCATTATGGTATAAAATTCGATCATTAATTTAATAAATAAAAACTACATCAACTGTCCCTCTCATTTATGGGTAAAATATAAAAAGTGTTAAAATTAAATAACTATGTCCTAAATACAATTTTAGTAAGCCTAAAATTTATAGAACTCATTTTCGGATCGCCGTTTATTTTTAAAATAATATTAGTTCGTATTTTACTCATGTAATATCCATTGAATGGCAATTGAGTGTAACAGTCGTTTACTAAATAGATTCAAAATCATAAAATATATATTTAATATACTTTATTTATATATATAGATATATTTTTAAATAATAATTATCGTAATATTATTTTTATTTTATTTTACATAATTACTTTTAATAAGAGAAACATTTAATATTTCAAATTAATATATATATATATATATATATATATATATATATATATATATATATATATATATATATATATATACACACACATATCTATCTATAATTAAAGGTTCGTGAATCCTCGAGAATAGTCAAAAGTCAAATGCATTAATGTAAACTGTTCCAAAATTTTGAGACTCTACTTTACAGACTTTGCATATCGTGTCAAAACATAATATCGTATTGAGAGTTTGATTTAAAAATTAGTCAAAATTTTCCGGGTCATGACATAGACAAAATAGGGGTGAATTATACGCAACGAGAGTTGGTGTCATTGTAATTCAAGTCTTCATCTCAGCTGAGATATTTGGTCATGATTAGGAGGTCTTAGGCTACGGGGAATTCCGTGTCGTGTAATCTTAGTTGAAGTGTTCGCGCTGGGGAATTCCAGGTGAACCGACTAGATAATTCACATGTGTTAGATAATAACTGAGGCTTAATCTAAATGCATCCAATACTAGGTGTAAAAGGTCTAGAAAAGCATTCGTTCTCCTATTTGATTACAACTATCTTCTTCTATTTGTCTGTTTGCTTTAAAGCTTTAACTTAAAAACCCAAAAATATTGTCTTTTACTTTTAAAGCTATCTTTGATTTGGCTAATCGTTAAATAGCCAACAAAACTATTATCTCGTAATTTCCATTTTCTAGATTAACTTAGTTTATTTCCATTAGTTACAATCTTAATTCTCACGTTTAAACTGTCCTTGGAACGATTTCGGAATTACCAACTTTATACTATTACACGATCGGGTACACTGCCCGTTAGTGTGTAGTAATCTTAAAACCGGCATTTTCCATTATAAATTATAGACACGATTTTACACATCACTTATATATATTATACTCTTGAGTTTTAAATAATTTATACGCATTGATAAACCAATATCGAATCCGTCTATATAAGCAACCCAATGCTTATTTCAGGAGTCTTCCGGACAATCCAATGTCCGTGGAATGAACAAGTAACCAAACTTGTATTTTATAGTCATGACTTTGCAAGTCTCCGTCTTGCGCGGTATACGAGCGTTTGAAACAAACCAATATTTTACTACTGTTACCATTAGAGATAGTATTAGTAACCAAACTAAACTATGCCACTTGGGATTCGGAGTGTATCCTTGTGCAGCTTTAGGGGCATATAAGTAACAAAAATGCACAAATTAAGGGCTTAAATTGCATGATTCAATTTATAAAAAGTAATTCAAATGACAGAAATAAAAACATAACAAAATTTCAACAGATGTCTGGGTGATCAATCCTACTATTGCTATCTTTTGCTCTTTTGCGCCGTTTATTTTTACGCATGCAAGGCGCATCATGTAAATTTTGTTTCTAGCCTTTGTGCCCCTTCTTATTGCATTTCCCAGCAACCGTATTATCTGGGTTATTCACCACGCAATCACTTCTTGGGTTTTTATTTTTCCTTACCGCTTTTAATGTGATGGTGCCATCATGTACTTTAACCCGACGTTGCTTTCGTGGCCTTTTTCCTTTTGACTCTCTTTCACTTCCCTTTATCTTTTCACAGACTACCTTTATGAGTTTTTCGCTTGTATGGTGTTTATCCCACCATTCATTCGAATGTCGTTGTTTTAAAAGCCATAAACTTCCTGTTGATATAATGTTCGAGAATAAATTTCAACTTCAATTAGGGTAAAATATTAAATTTTGCTGCTATTTTATGCAACCTACCTCTTCCCGACGACCATGTTTGAATGATGTCAGTAGATATTCGGGTGCATGCACTTTGCTTTATATCGAGTTCTTCAGGCGCATCATTTTTTACAATTATGTTGATTTTTGATGCTGCGCGCAAGCTGTTTTTAGGCTTTATCTGCGCGCTCATCTTTGCATTTTGCTTTTGCATCGCAAGTTGCCGTTTTTTGGCGCTAGGCAATTTTTCAACCTTTGCATGTGCGACTTCTTTCTTATTCCTTGGTTGGCGCTGTCTCGCTAAACCAGTAATGTGAGTGCGGATCTTTTTCCCGCAGTTTCTTTTGACTCCTTGGTTCGTCTTAACACTTTTTCAAAGATTTTTTGAACCCTGCATCTTATAATAACGTATAATATTTTTAAAACAGGTAGTCACAACACAGTTTTTATGCACCCTAATTACATAATTAAGCGTTTATCTTAGTTGTTGCTAACTTTAAAGTGAGCGATTTTGTTTCAAATACAAATTGGTGCTTGTACCTTTTTCTAGAAACTGTGACACTGCAATATTAAATATCGATTTGAAATATTTATGTACCTGTGAGTGTAGTGCTTCTTGGGTCATCCGCTGCTCACTTGACTCTACATCCTTTTCTTTCTGCCTCATACCCTCTAGCCTCGTTCTGTTCTTCTCATCCACTTCTGATTTTATGGTTGCAATTCCCCGTTTTGTTGGGAATTTTAGCATGCCATGTATTGTCGACGATATGGCACCTAACTTTTGCAAGGTGCTCCTGCTTAACAGTGCATTGTGCTCAGCTTTTGATTGGACTACAGCGAATTCAATTTCAACATCACTTTTCTTTTTATCATTAATGTCGTCTTGTAGCTCTAACCCAATTTTAATCGTTCCTAACGACGGGACCATTTCACCAGCAAAACCTAACAAAGTAGCTGCTTTCTTTTTTAACTGCGACCTAACTGACATAGGAAGCGACATGTAGCAATGTTCATACATTACATCTGTACCACAGCCAATGTCTACGCATAATCCCTTAAGTTCCTAATTGCAGCTTCTGATGTATCCTTTAACTATCACGGGTTTGTTCAACCAGTCCCTTTTACTTGCTTCGAATGAGATTCCTACTTTTCTCCAATCTCTAACCTTTCTCACTTTTGCTATCACATTCTCACTTGTTACCATATTTATGGTTTTTTCTGCTTCCCTTGCTTTTAGTTCGCTTTTCTTTCGCCGCGGAAATTCTTTTTCCTGTCTTGACTTGTGGCCTTCTGCTTTAGCCGATTTCTTCAAATGCTGTAACCTTCCCTTTTTTAGTTCTGCAACCACCCTCTCGATTATCTGCCTGCACTTATTAGTTCCGTGACCAAAATCATCATGAAAATCACAAAATTTGGTTTTGTCCTTTTTTGCATAATCGGGTAGTGGTGTTGGTGCTTCGAACATTTTACATACTGACTCAGTTGCTAATATCTCCTTTGGCCTTTTGCTGAGATCTTTTATGATTGCATAATTATCATCATGAACGCTCTTGTTTCGGTAACTACCACCTCCTCTACTGTTGTTGTACCGTCGGTACTTATTGTTATTATGATAACTTCCGCCTTTGAGAGGGTTATTATTATTATACCTCTTCGCAGATCCAGAACTCTTGCTCTGATCACGATGGTGATCATAATCATTATTGCCTTTGCCCAGGTAGCTTTTTCTGCAATTCTGTGTTATATCTTCTTGCGCCCGCATGTAATCATGCGCCTCCTTTATTGCTTCCGCAAATGTTTGCGGAACCTTCCTTCTCAATGATCCTTCCTCCTTTATCTTCTTGTTATATCTTCTTGTGCCTTTCTGTATCACGGCAGTGTATAAACCCTGACACCTTTTGGCTTTCTGGTAGATCTGGTATTTTAGCCACTTCTTTGGTGTACCTATCAATGATCCCACCCAAGGTTTCTTTGGGTTTTTGCTTTATGTCATGGCATTCCACATGCGTTCTTCTGCGCGTACGCAGACTATGAAAATTAAGTAAAAACCGGGATCTTAAGTCTGCATACCCTGTTATGCTTCTGGGAGTTAAATTATTGAACCACTCCCGTGCCACTCCTTGCAATACGATTGGTAGCATGTGACATGCTACCTCGTCTCCCCAATTGTGGGTTCTTGCTGTTCCCTCAAACCTTTGTAGGAAGTCATCAGGGTCAGATAACCCATCGTAGCTTCCTAATGTTAGCGGTATTATAGGTGCTTGAGGGAACGGGTGATTCGCTATATGTGCAGCGAATTTTTTTGTAGTGGGAGCCACCTCTAAAGATTGTCTTTCTTTATTCCCTTGCATTACTGCAAACCAGTTTTGCATAAACTCCTGAAATCGCGCTGGATCATTGAGCGCTTGCGCTAAATGTGGTGGTGCAACTTGCTGCAATTGTGAAATAAAATTATTTGAGCTGCTTGGCTCCAGCTGATTATAAGGTGCACTTCCCTCATCACCCTGGTTTTGAGTTTGCATTAACCCATCTATATTTGGTTGGGCCGGTGCATAAGTCATTTTCGCTTGAAGCGGCACTACTGTAATATACGAACCATCTAGGTTTCTCAAACCCAATCTTCTTATTTCTTCTTGCGCACTTGCCGGGGTAACCCTCAAAGTTTGAGTTTCCGGCTCCAGCGTTGTGATAATTGGGATCGTTCCTACATACGTGGTTTTTTCCATTAGCTTAGCGCCACTTGGCGGAGAGTCATGCTCGTCATCCGTTTCCTTAGAGCGTATATAGCTCATGTCATCTGGAGATCCAAAATTTATTTTTTTCGGAGACTTCATTCGTCCCGTTTCCGTTTCTTTGAAGCGGACATAGCCAGTTTCTACTGCCGAGGGCACATCTCTGCCACTCTGTAGCCGCCCACTTTCTGTCCCTACCGTGGTCGGAGGAACAGTTTTTTCCGTCTCGGCGCTTGTCGGCCCTGTTTGGATATTTTCTGTCGAAGGGGGTTTTGACACCTTTTTCCCTTCTGTCACAGATGCATGTTTTGATGTTTGTGCAGGTGTTCGTTAACCTGGAAATGTCTGAAAAGTTGGCTTCGGACCTTTGTTGCCCGCCATTGATCTGAATTAGATAAACAACCTGAAATTGACCGATTAGTACGAACAAAAAATATTTTATTGAAAACGCAAAAACGAATTAGATTCATTATGAATTTCTTTGTTATTTGCTCATGTAACCGGTCCCACGGATGGCGCCAAATGATCAAGCATATTTTCACGGGGTCAAGGTGAACCTACGCTTGAGTGCATAGAAGGGGTTTAAGGACTAACAATATTCGAACATCCGACACTTAGTCGTGGATAACCCACATCGGTATCGTTTCGATTCCGACAGGGTGGCCGATTTGAGAGTCCACCAACAACCTAGCATACGAGGTTGAGTGGCCCAAAGACATGAAAGTTTTATAGTTCAATACATACCTGAAATTCTTTAGAGATCGTAAGAAGCATTATTTGTACGATAGAGATTTGTATGATGTAGTTTACGTATGAGTAAACAAGTGAACGTATATGTATTTAGGGTTTATGAGCTATGTATTTATAGGCTCATGAATTAGGATTTTGGTAGAATCTCTTCCCTAATTAAATGCAATCTTATCCCAACTAACATTCGTTATTTAAGGAAGAGAATTCGAATTGATTATACCGTACATTCTTCTAGAATGTACTGGACCCTTATGCAAGTATACAAAACTCGCATCAGATGGTATAGGCGCATATTGTGCGGCTATACCCCGTACCACATGCCTTATATGGCAGTTTATGTGCATTCTAGGGCTTTAGATGCGCAATCCGCATAGTCTTGCGGATATGCGTATCATTAATTATTATTATTATTAGTATTATCATTATGATTGAAACTATCATTATGATTATTATCATTATTATTATTTTCATGACAAATAAATATTATGTATATAAAAATATACTTATATTAATACTACATATAATTATATATTGAACATATTAACATTTTTTTTATATATATATTACATATAACAAATTATTGATTTTTGATAAAATACTAATTATATATATATATATATATATATATATATATATATATATATATATATATATATATATATATATATATATATATATATATATATATATATATATATATATATATATATATATATATATATAATATATATATAATCATATGTATAAATATTAATTACTTAAAATATGTATACAAAATAAATATAGATAACATATAATTTAAGATATAAAATATACATAGAATATATATATTAATTAGGGTTTATTATAAATTTCATATAACTACAACACTTAATATATAAATATTATAAGATCAATAAATGAAATTACTTGATTACAATTATATGTGTTAATATATATATAAATGATATAGGTTCGTGAATCCGAGGCCAACCTTGCATTGTTCAGTTCCATCGTATGCATATTTTTAGTACAAAATATCGTATAGTGAGTTCATTTGATTCCCTTTTACTCTTTACATTTTTGGGACTGAGAATACATGCGCTATTTTTACAACTGCTTTATTAAATGCTTTTGAAATATATTTTGAACTGAGAATACATGAAATGCTTTTATAAATGTTTGATGAGATAGACACAAGCAAAACATTCCTCGAATGAATTATTATGCAGACGGAAGTTCTGTGGATTATTATTGAATTAGTTGGACGTTATAATTGCCACTAATTGTTGTGAATATTTTCCCCTGATTATATTTGCTTGGTAGCCTAAGAATTAGGGAACATCACCAATTTTTAGAATTAGTGCACGCCTAATTCACGCGAATCCTAAAGGTAGCTACCGGGTTTAACACGCCCACCCAGAATGTTCACTAGACGGAAGAGCTAGTGGGCTTGGTGTTTAGTACTTCGAAGTTTATTATTATTATACAGATGAGATGTTCTGTTTTTGGGATATTATTGATGCGCATTATATGTTAAGGTCGGTTACAAGCCAAGCAATGAATGAAAAGTGAATGTTATGTATCGAGAGAATGATTTTATACACAGGTTATGTGTATGATATTTTTGTACACGCGATATGTGTACGGTTACTAAGATTTATGAAAAATGGTTTCGTACACGAGATAGGTGTACTGTATTTGAATCTTGTGGTCTATCAAAATGATAAATTTTATTGTTTACGATAAACTTATGAACTCACCAACCTTTTGGTTGACACTTTAAAGCATGTTTATTCTCAGATATGAAAGAAATCTTCCGCTGTGCATTTGCTCATTCTAGAGATATTACTTGGAGTCATTCATGACATATTTCAAAAGACGTTGCATTCGAGTCGTTGAGTTTAACAAGATTGTTACTAAGTCATTGATAGTTTGATATATTATGAAATGGTATGCATGCCCGTCAACTTTCGATGTAATGAAAGTTTGTCTTTTAAAAATGAATGCAATATTTGTAAAATGTATCATATAGAGGTAAAGTACCTCGCGATGTAACCAAATGTAATGTATTCGTCCTGATGGATTAGATGGGTCGTTATAGTTGCTACGTAACCCTGTTAATCATAACATAATCATCATGTAATTCATTTAACATAATTATTAACACGTAAGAGATCGATTAGGCTTACTTGAGTGGAAGGATGAAGAAGCCATAAGCTCAAAGTAGGAATGTTGATCTTCTTCTTGAACCTCTCACTAAGATGATGGTATTAGTGTATATGTGTTGTATATGAGTGTGTCTTATGAGGTGAACATAAACCTCTATTTATATGAGAGGTCAAGTAAGGGATCAACTCCATGCATTAAGGAGTACGCAACTCAAAAGTCTCCCATCAAGACTAGTAAGTGCAATTCAATATGGTTAATTATTGGAGTTCATGTCAAGAGTCTCCAATTCAATAAGATTAATAGGTTAGGACATATTTATGTAGGAGTAAATAAATAAATAAGTCTAACATTCTCCCACTTGGTCGTATACCTATTAATGTTTTGTATAAATTTGGCCAATTATTTGATTTAACAAATAAGTGTCATTAGGTAGAATTTCTAACGTAAACCAATATAGTCACTTGTATCATTGTCGATATGACCCCTATTAATTATACAGTTTGTCATTCACATAATTCATAATTTTCATAATCCATAATGAATTGGAATGGTAATTAGATCATAAGTGATAACCAATATAAGCCATTCATAATAATGATCCATTAATAATTGTTTGTTAATAATATCTCATAATGTGCACAAAAATAGAGAATAACAAACTTCAACATAATGTGGATAAAACATAATAGAAAAGAACGTAATCCTTGAACTAGGTTGTTACATAATCCCATGCCAGCAACATGCTCTAGAAAGAACTTGGGAGGTAAACCTTTTGTAAGTGAATCAGTCAACATGTCATTAGTGCGTACGTACTCAATGGCAATGCTCTTTTCTTCAACTCTTTCTCGAACGTACAAGTACTTAGTGTCGAGATACAAACCAGCTCCGCTAGAACTAGTGTTATTTGAGAAACTAACAACAGCACTATTGTCACAATATATTCTAATGGGCCGTGATATGGAGTCAACCACCTTGAGTCCAGAAATTAAGTTCTTGAGCAAAATAGCATGACTAGTAGCGTGATAGCATGCAACATACTCAGCCATCATGGTAGAAGTGGCGGTTAAGTCTTGCTTATGACTCTTCCATGAAATATGACCCCCAGAAAGCATAAAAATGTACCCTGAAGTGGATTTCTTATCATCCTTACATTTTTCAAAATCAGATTCCGAGTAACCCATGACTTCAAGGTTATTCGTTTTTCGATAAGTCAACATTAAATCCTTAGTTCCTTGAAGATATCGCAAAACCTTTTTGGCTTCTTTCCAATGATCCATTCCTGGATTGGATTGATAACGTCCAAGCATGCCCGTTATGTAAGCGATATCGGGACGCGTACAAACTTGAGCGTATACAAGACTTCCAATAACCGAAGCATACTGTATAAGTTTCATCTCGTCGTGTTCCAACTCATTTTTAGGACATTGAAATGAGCCAAATCGATCACCCTTAACAACAGGGGCAACTGATGGTGAGCAATTACACATTTTGTATTTCTTAAGGACTTTATCAATATAAGCCCTTTGTGACAAACCCAATATGCCACGAGACCTATCTCGGTGTATTTCAATGCCAATTACATAAGAGGCTTCCTTGAGATCCTTCATGTCAAAATTACTTGAAAGGAATCTTTTGGTCTCATACAACATATCTTTATCATTACATGCCAAAAGAATAAATTTCACATTAATAAGTTACATTGTACGTTCTTCGAATCTGTTTCAACAGTCATATACTATCCTACTTACATCCACCGATATACGTATCCATTCACCAAAGAATAACTATTTTCATTCAAATTCAAATTTCATATTAGGATTTTGACATATCAGAATCCAACAAGTGGCATAATGAAGAAAAATGGACACAATAAAAATTGATTAGAAACAGACTAATTAACAATATGAAATTTTGTTAAGAATCCACGCTAACAAAATCCTAGCTAACTATTCCTAGATAACTGTTAATTCCGTATTACATTTTATTTATTGCAATTTAATTATCGTAATTTATTTTATCGCAATTTAATTCTCGCAATTTTATTTATTGTTATTTAAATTCTGTTATTTACTTTACGCACTTTATTTATCGTTATTTAATTTCTGTTATTTATTTTACGCACTTTAAATACCGGGACACGTATTCAAGGTTTTGACATATCATATCGACACATCTATATATATTATTTGGAATCACCATAGACACTCTATATGCAGTAATGATCGAGTTCTCTATACAGGGTTGGGGTTGATTCTACAATAATATATATAGTTTGAGTTGTGATCAAGTCTGAGACGTATACGGGTCACGATACGTATTAATTAATCCGAATATTATATAGTAAACAATATATGAATTATTATTTGTACACTGCTAACTGTTGACTATCAACATTGGACAATTAAAATGAATTAAAATATTGACTATAACATATGAAACTAAACAATTCTTCAAGTTTGCCACTTGATTTCATCTTAAACCTCATTTGTATCTTGATGATTACAACCTGCATCCAAACCTTTCGTAATTCTTGAAAACACCTCAATCGATAGGAGGAACCAACCGCATTTCATCTACGGAAGAAAAGATTTATGCATATAGTTATGCACCTGAAAACACTCAGAACGTGAGTAAACGTTTAACACGTAGCTGTGCTAATTCATTTAGCGTTATTATTACCAGAAATAACTTTGCATCCGCTGTTCGAGATAGCCAGTTTTGTCACAGCTCCAGCAAGACAACTTCGACTTTTCGTACGAAACAACCTTATTATAACGTTGATATATACACATGCTCTTTTATTGTTACCAGGGAACCTTTCATATTCCACCATATTACCATCAGCGTTTAATCATCTAAAAACACAATTCTCCTGAAACCACCTTGGATTAATAACCGATGATTCAGATATCATAGCATTAAATGCAGAGGAAACAGAAAAATGGTAGATGGTCTAAACGGCCAAAAGTTGATGACAAAGAAAGGAGTGTTAGGAACGCTCGATAGAAAATTGGGTATTGAAAAAAAAAAAAAACAGATTGAGCTAACCACGAAGGAGAACAAGGACAAATACAAGGACCATACCATATATTCAAAGAATCCAGGTAATTCTGGATCCGATGAAACCTTCAACGAATATCTTGCTCCGTACTCATGTTAAAATCTTGCGGAAAATCTTCCTCATCAACCATCGAACTTAGAAATTCCAAAATATCATCATAAATATCTTCGATATTTCTGAAGATATTTTCATAAATATTCTCGTCCGAAATTATTTATCTCTTCATGCTATCTATATTACATCATAAAGGAAACTACTTTAGTTTCAAAATTTCTTTAAAAATTCGAGTTTAAATTATGAATGTTTTTGAAGTAGTGTTGGGAGCTGATGCATGAGTTAGCATAATATAATGACACTTGATCAACGTGATTATATTACAGTAAGTCATGCTGAGTTTCTAATGGAACGTGATGATTCACAGATCATAACGTCATCATGTGCCATGTTACACGACTCTTACGTTCTGTCTAATTTATAAACATATCAAGAACATATTTTTCTTGATAGTCCTATCTTTCCTTGAATTCTGGTAATTTGACAAGTCAAATTGTATTATTACCGTTTCCTTCTTAGAACATTAACGTTGTTCATTCAAAAATTTAAATCTACAAATTCTGGACCATTACAAGAGATGTTCAATCGTAAAAAGAAGAAACGAAGGGTCAAAGCTCTAAAAGAAATAGAAATTGATGTATAAATCGCAACAAATAGCAAGGAGTATTAACTGTGGATGACAATGATTATAGGAAACAGAATTAGGGACACTGAAATATAAGGAAAGATATAAAACCCAATAACAACGCCTAAATTACAAACCGTGTATATCACTGTTTATCGCAACATAAAGACACGGGAGAATTATAAGTACTATAACCCCAAGGGCAAAGTAGAAGTAAGCAGATTCCTCTGGTGGAAATTGGAAAAGGAGAATGATTGTGGCGATAGTCATGATAAGGACAATGATTAGAACTGGATTAAGCATTAATTCACAATCTTTTGGATGTATGAATTAAGAATGAAAGTATAGGATTGGTGAGAATAATGGAACAGAATAGTTTAATTTATAATGGAAATATCAGACAGAGTAATCAAGGCAGATCACCGTATTTGATTTTAGAGATCTTAATTTTCCCTACTTACCGAAGAATCAAATCTTTTAGATTTTGAAGATTTTCTTTAAATCCTTTGAATTCCGAAATTCAACAGTGACTCCGTCAAAAGTTAAGACAAATCCTTACTTTTCTTATTTCAATCTTTTGCGATAGCTTCTCTCATACGCTCGGTGTAATTTAATTATTCTATTCAAATACCTAACGATGATAAAACTCTATTTATCAACTCATATTCGTCATGAAAACATTTTTATTGTTAACCATAACGACCACACTCAAATTTCGGGACGAAATTTCTTTAACGGGTAGGTACTGTGACGACCCGGGAATTTTCGACCAAATTTAAACTTAATCTTTATATATTTCTGGTACGATAAGCAAAGTTTGTAATGTTGAAGTCTCATTAACTTTGAACGGTGTTCGTGCATACATTTGACCTTTAAAACTATTTGTATAGATTCAGTTAACCTTTAACCATTCTCGATGATTCACGAACAATTAATTATAAATATATATGAATGTATATATGTATATATATATATATATAGTAATTGGAAATATAATTTGAAATATTATATGTTATTGCTAGTAAAATTTAATTATGTAAAATAAAATAAAAATAGAATATTATGATAATTATTATTCAAACATATCTATATATATAAAGGAAGTATATTGAATACATATTTATAGTTTCGAAATTATTTAGTAAACGATAGTAATAATCATTTGTCATTCGATCGATATTAAATAAGTTTAAAACAAATTTAACGACTGCTTCACTGTTGATCACTGTTTATGATTATTATTGTATTATGATATTAACCAAAAATGGGTGAAATTTATGTGAATTACATATAAGATCTATTACAGTATTTTTACCTAAAGAAGAAGGTATGTAGCCAGTTTAGTAACCGTCACTAACTAAGAGTGACTGATAGCGAAGCGTGTCAAGATTAATCTTTTAAAGACTCCAATATCCACTGTCCAGGCATTTATCACCTTTCATCAGGACTTTCTAGCCATTAATTATTAATTTTTATTATTACTATTTACTCCGTAATATTATTATATAATTTTGTTTTATTCAATTCAGTGTATTTGGTAAATAAAATTATCCAACAAAATGTCACATGCCAATAGTGACTAAAAATAATTAAAGAATGAAGACGTTCTTAGTTGGCAGGATATATCATTGCTTTCTAGCCATAAAATTACAAACCGAAATAATTTCTCTATAAAAGAATATATAACTGTACAAGTGGGTACTAAAGTGATACTTTATGTAACCTATCAATTTGTATACTTTATATACTAAATTGATAACCCACTAGCTAATAATTAGCCCTCACTATTTTTGATCATCATGTTCAGAGGTCTTGCACTTTCTTTTTCTTTCGTTTGTTATCTCACACTATCTACAATATATCGAAGACGACAAATAAACCACTACGGTTCCACCACCAAAAACTGCATCTTTTCTTCTTCTGTTTACCTATTGCAGCCCAGACCCAAACACCCTTGTCACCTGCTGCTATGTTCCCTGTTTTTCCACCACCAAAACCACCCACAACCACCATTCACATCAGCGTTTACTATCTGCTGCTACTATATCAATTCTGTCCAAGGTCGCCAACCATAAACACTGCTACCATAGTTACTACTGATACTATAAATCTGTCCACCTTAAACCGTCACCATTATACTTTTCTATATTTTTCTTCCTTTGTTCGATTACCAATCATCAAGAATAGAAACGTCCCTGGTTCGAGCCTGTACCAGCTTGTGTCTGTTGCTGCATTAAATCAAAAACCTAAGTCAATGAAAGATGCATTTGTTGGCCTCAAATTTGACATGACTACTTACTTGATCCAATATCCTTTGTGTAGATGACAAGCTAAAGATAACATGGGTTTAATTTATGTTACCTCTCGAAACTGTAGCCATCAAGTTTCGTCTCAATGCATGGTAAGATCCTATAATTAAGTAATTTAAAGATTAAACTTGTAAGCAAGCACTGAATAGTTACAACTTCAGATAAACAAACGAACTAACAACTTTACTGCAAAACCCGAAGGCGTATCGTTCTGTTTATGTTGGTTAATGAATTTTGCATATTAGAACAGGACATATAATTATTACTCCAAAAACTTTAGCACCTAATTCTATCACCAAAGCTAACTCAAATCTATTAACGATGATTTTTTTCTTTAAACCTCATATACTAATTTAAATAACTGAGTAACATGAAGATTTAAAAAAATCATATTAATCCCAATATCAAGTAGCTGCAAACTAAAACCTATATTAAAAATTAAACATAATCCTAATTCAAAAACGTCAAACCCATATGCAAAATACTAATTATACATCTATATCAACATACCAAAATATTGTTAATTTTATGATATATTCCCCTAATTCCACCTCTGTCTTCAATTTTAGGGATTAGGGATCTGTGTTGAATCATTTAAAAGCTAATAGGAAATTAAAACATGATTTATCAATTACTCACATAATGAATTCATAATCGATGACTCCACAAAGCGATGAATAGCCGATTTTCCCTTCAAAGACAGTAAGACTGCAGTCCCATTTTTGTTTTCATTCCTGTTAAATAACGAAGATTAAAAGTAATGATAAACGTGATTCAAGTATTAACGATGACTGTGAGAAGGGGATAGTGATGGAGGCACTGTGATCCGTTGTGTTCTTCAAGAGCACCATTGATTCCATCGAAACCCTACTAATACGGCTGCTAAATCTTTTCGATTAATCGTACTTCTATTTTGGGTTTTAAACTCCAACCTGGGCCGAATTGATTGTGGGCTGAAACATAGGAATGAGTAAATCTTGGGCTGTTTGTTATTTTAAAAAGTGACCCAACAACAAACTTGATTTAATGATATAAGCATAAATCTTATTATTTTTATTAATATTATTATTGTTATTATTATCAAAATTTTCATTTAGTATTATTATTAAGGGAATCATTATTTTAAAATTATCATTAATAACATTTTTATTAAAATTATCGTTATTTTTATCATTATTACTATGATTTTTATCAGTACTATAATTATTATTAACACTATTATTATTATTATTATTATTATTATTATTATTAGTGTTATTATTATTATTATTACAAAATAATACATTTTTTTGTATTATTAATATTATTTTACCAAATAAATATTAATTATGTAAAAACATATTTAATACATATAACATGACTAATTTAATAGTTCTATAACAAAAATTAATTATTTATCTAAAATGTATAATATAAACATATTTAATTCACTATTCTAATATAACAAATATATAGATATATATAAAAATTGAATTAACAAATAAATTACTATTCTAAAATAAGTAATGGATTATATGATTAATATATATAGATAATGATTTGATTATTATTACATGTTAATTATATGTGTTAATATATATATACTTGATATAGGTTCGTGAATCCGAGACCAACTCTGCATTGTGCAATGTCGTCATATGTATTTTTACTACAAAATACAGTATTGTGAGTTTCATTTGCTCCTTTTTACTCATTACATCTTTGGGCTGAGAATACATGCAAATGCTTTATTAACTGTTTTACAATATTTATATGCGTGAGTTATAGTCCCACTTTTAAAATCTAATATTTTTGGGATGAGAATACATGCAGGTTTTATAAATGATTTACAAAATAGACACAAGTACGTGAAACTACATTCTATGGTTGAATTATCGAAATCGAATATGCCCCTTTTTATTAAGTCTGGTAATCTAAGAATTAGGGAACAGACACCCTAATTGACGCGAATCCTAAAGATAGATCTATCGGGCCCAACAAGCCCCATCCAAAGTACCGGATGCTTTAGTACATCGAAATTTATATCATGTCCGAAGGAGGATCCCGGAATGATGGGGATATTCTTATATGCATATTGTGAATGTCGGTTATCAGGTGTTCAAACCATATAAATGAATTTTATCTCTATGTATGGGATGTATATTGAAATATGAAATCTTGTGGTCTATTAAAATTATGAAATGATTATTTTTGTTAAACTAATGAACTCACCAACCTTTTGGTTGACACTTTGAAGCATGTTAATTCTCAGGTACGAAAGAAATCTTCCGCTGTGCAATTGCTCATTTTAAAGATATTACTTGGAGTCATTCATGACATATTTCAAAAGATGTTGCATTCGAGTCGTTGAGTTCATCAAGGTTATTATTAAGTCAATTAAAGTTAGATATCATAAAATGGTATGCATGCCGTCCACTTTCGATGTAATGAAATATTGTCTTTTCAAAAACGAATGCAATGTTTGTAAAATGTATCATATAGAGGTCAAGTACCTCGCGATGTAATCAACTGTTGTGAATCGTTTATAATCGATATGGACTTTGTCCGGATGGATTAGGACGGGTCTCTACAGAAATCTCAAAAATTTTGAACTGTTTCATAAATTCATTTGACCTCTAACTATTCCCGACGACTCACGATACGATTGCTTGTAAATAGATATGCATCAATATATATATATATATATATATATATATATATATATATATATATATATATATATATATATATATATATATATATATATATATATAAATGTATATAATAATATGAAATATTATATACTGTAATTGTTAGAATTAATTATTGTAAAATAATAATAATATATAATAATTACTATTTAAAAATTATTTACATAAATAAATAAAGTATATAAAATATATATATATTTTGGTTTCGAATTTATTTAGGAAACAATAGTAACACCCAGTTATCATTTGAATAATATTACACGAGTTAAAAATGAACTATATAAATTTTAGTTTTTACTTAAAAAAATATATATTTAGAAGCTATTCGATTAACTTTAAAAATATTTAATTTTTAGTTGGGACTGAGCTTGAATGACAGATCAAAATTTAGGATCAATATTAAACAAGTTTAATGTGAACTTATTTGATTTTTAAATAAACGGTAATCCGAAAATGAGTTCTATAAATTATAGGCTCATTAAAAATATATTTAGGAACTATTTGTTGAATTTTAAAACTTTTTATATTTTACTTGGGGTTGGGAGTGAACAATTAATGTAATTTTATTTAATAGTTAATGATCGAATTTTATACCATAATGACCAAAATAAATAAATATAGTTAATTTAAAAATATGAGATTTTTTCGAAGACTTTTATCCGCCCCTGATTAACAACAGAGCACGATTTAATACCAGTAAAAACTGTCGGCAGAAAAGGGATTTGATATATTTGGTTTGTTATAATATATAAATATATATATAAATGGATAGTCAATTATTGATACACAAAAGTAATATTATTGTATTTCCTAAACTTGTGATATTTTTGCTATAAATAGCCATGAATGCAAGCATTAAACTTGCACCATTTTCTCACACTTACAAAGTGTTTCTTTCTTTCTTTCCATTATCATCTTTGTTCTTACACTTCATTATTAGCATTCTTAATCAAGAATCAAACCACTAAAGGTTGTTATAAGCCTACTGAATTATAACATCAAGAATCAAACCACTAAAGATAGTTATAAGCCTACTGAATTATAACACATTATCAGCACGATAATCTTAATACTAATTATGGTTGGCTCTGCCACCTAAATGATATATGGTCGGTTATACCACCTGAATAATATATGGTCGACACTGTCGCCTAATTATCATTTATATTACTAACATTTATATTTCTATTATCTAACATTTATATGGTCGACACTGTCACCTAATTATCATTTATGTTATATAACATTTATTTATGATTGCTTACATATGGTCGACACTGTCGCCTACTTATCATTTATGTTATATTAAATTTATGTTTAATGTTTATATACTTATGAATATAAATTGACTCTAATTTATCATGTTGTTTGTTTTAATTTTTGATAATAGAAAATGTCGAATCTGGAAAAGCTTAAATTTACTCCTTTAGAATCAACGGGAAACAACTACATGCCATGGGTTATAAAAGTAAAAATGCATCTTAAATCAATGGGCATTCTTGAAACCATAAATGAAAACAACACTTGTTCTAAAAAAGAACAAGCAACGGCATGTTGCTTTATTCATCAACATATTGATGAATGCTTACAAAATAATTATGTGACTGTAGAAGATCCCCATGTTTTATGGGAAGGTCTCAAAAGCAGATTCAATAATCAAAGAGAAATTTTACTTCCAGCTGCTATGGATCAATGGAGAACATTAAGGTTCCAAGACTTTAAGAAAGTAAATGAATACAGCTCAGCTCTGTATAATACAGTCTCACAACTTAAATTTTGTGGACATGAAATAAGTGATGCAGACATGTTGAAGAAAACTTTCTCCACAATGAATGCTGCCAACATCACAGTGCAAAGAAATTTGAAAATGCTAAAGTTCAACACATATCCTGAACTTAATTCATATCTCTTGGTTGCAGAGCAAAATGATGAGCTATTAATGAAAAATCAGCAATCCCGTCCTACTGGTACACTTGCAATCCCTGAAGCAAATACTGCAAATAATTATAAACAGGGACAAGGACGCGGGCAAGGTCGTGGTTATAATAACCATCGCCATCATCATGCCAAAAGCCATAACTATGGTAGAAACCATCCTTATGGTAATGGGAATGGGCGTGGACGTGGCCGTGGTCGTGGCCGTGGTGGTCAAAGAAATAATAATCCACGAAAATATAAATATCAACCACAAAACAAGCCCACTAAACAAGATGTTGAAGAAAATTCTTCTAAAAATTCTGAAGAATCTTGTTACAGATGTGGTAGAATGGGCCACTGGGCTAATACTTTCCGAACATCTAAACATCTTGTTAAGATGTATCAGGATTCGCTGAAAGGTAAAGAAAAGGAAGTAAATTTTGTGGATAATATTGATCCAACAGTCACTGAGCAACCATCTGATTTATATGAAGATTTCTTGAATTAAATTAATATGTTTCTTTTATAAATAAAACGATTTAACCTTTGTCATCATGTTTTCTCAAATGTTTCAGTTCTATATGTTTTATCAAATGTTCCAGTTCTATGTTTGATGTTTCAATTCTATGTATGTCAAATGTTTCAGTTTTATCTATTTGTGTGTAATAAACATTTTGTGTAACATTTATATACTTACTGTTTGTTTCTTATATATGAAGTTTAATATGAATTCTGCTGGAACACAACAACAATCAAGTAGTGGAGATCTCTGTATAGCAGATAGTGGTACTACACACACTATACTTAAATCTGAAAAATATTTCATTGATTTAAAACCAACGGAAGGAACTATACATACAATATCAGGTGCTGCTAACTTGATAGAAGGGATAGGAAAGGAAAAATTCATATTACCAAACGGTACAACATTTTTAATTAATAATGCCTTATTCTCTCCTAAGTCAAGCAGAAATTTATTGAGTTTTTCTGACATATACCTTAATGGATATGATTATCAATCAGTAACGGCAAAAAATGAGAAATATTTAAGTATCACTAACAAGAATCACGTGATTGAAAAACTGCCAAGACTTAATTCTGGATTACATTATACACATATAAATGTACCAGAAGCACATATGGTGATTAAAGAAAAGTATATTGATCCTGGTGTATTTAATTTATGGCATAACAGATTGGGCCATCCAGGATCAACAATGATGAAAAGAATTATTGAATGTACACATGGACATCCACTGAAGGATAGAAAAATCCTTCATAATACAATGGTTCCATGTATATCTTGCTCTCTTGGAAAATTGAAAACTAGACCCTCACCACTTAAGGTTGAGAAAGAATCACCAATGTTTCTTGAAAGAATTCAAGGTGATATTTGTGGACCAATTCATCCACCATGTGGACCATTTAGATATTTCATGGTCCTAATAGACGCATCTAGTAGATGGTCTCATGTTTGTCTATTATCAAGCCGTAATGTGGCATTTGCAAAATTTCTTGCCGAAATTATTAAATTGAGAGCACATTTTCCTGATTACATCATTAAAAAGGTGAGACTTGATACTGCTGGTGAGTTTACATCTCAAGCATTTAATGACTATTGCATGTCTATAGGAATTGTTGTTGAACATTCTGTTGCTCATGTGCATTCACAAAATGGTTTAGCAGAGTCACTGATTAAACGTTTACAGTTAATCGCTAGACCATTGA
Source organism: Rutidosis leptorrhynchoides (assembly GCF_046630445.1). Taxonomy (NCBI): domain Eukaryota; kingdom Viridiplantae; phylum Streptophyta; class Magnoliopsida; order Asterales; family Asteraceae; genus Rutidosis; species Rutidosis leptorrhynchoides. Next base: position 659,939,718 of record NC_092333.1, on the reverse strand, counting down.
TAATGAGAACAAAACTCCCTGTATCTATATGGGGTCATGCAATTTTACATGCTGCTGCATTGATTCGCATCAGACCAAGTGCAAGTCATAAATATTCCCCCCTACAACTTGCTTTTGGTCAAGAGCCAAATATTTCCCACCTTAGAACATTTGGTTGTGCAGTATATGTTCCAATTGCGCCACCACAACGTACAAAAATGGGTCCTCAAAGGAGGTTGGGAATATATGTTAGATATGAAACATCTTCAATCATAAGGTATATTGAACCTATGACAGGTGATGTTTTTACAGCACGTTTTGCTGATTGTCATTTTAATGAACATTGTTTCCTAGATTAGGGGGAGAAATAAAAAATAAAGAAAATGATGTTTCATGGTGTGAACCTCAATTAAAGTATCTTGATCCTCGCACAAAAGAATGCGAGACAGAAGTTCAAAAGATAATGCATATACAAGAACTTGCAAATCAATTGCCTGATGCATTCACAAATACAAAAAGGGTGACTAAATCATATATACCAGCAGTTAATACTCCAGCTAGAGTTGAGATTTTAAATCGTAAAACTGATAATGTAGTCACTCAAGAATCTATGCCACGTCTGAAACATGGAAGACCAGTTGGTTCCAAAGATAAAAATCCTCGAAAAAGAAAATCAGCTGATAATAAGGTAAAAGAAAGTGTTCAAGAAGAACCACAAATCAGTACTCCTACTGCAGAGGAGATTGATGATGTCAATACAGAAATTGCAATCAATTATGCACATTCAAAAATATTATGGAACCGAAATGAAATGAAAAATCTTGATGAGAAATTTTCATTTAATGTTGCATATGACATCATGAATAATGATGATGATCCAGAACCAACATCTATGGTTGAATGTAAAAATAGACATGATTGGGCTCAATGGAAAGAAGCAATACGAGCTGAATTAGAATCACTCAATAAAAGAAAAGTTTTCGGATCCATCATTCTCACTCCTAAAGATGTGAAACCTGTAGGATACAGATGGATTTTTGTCCGAAAAAGAAATGAGAAAAATGAAGTTACAAGGTATAAAGCTAGACTTGTAGCTCAAGGTTTTTCTCAAAGACCGGGAATTGATTATGAAGAAACTTATTCCCCTGTTATGGATGCAATTACTTTTAGATACTTAATCAGCCTGGCAGTTTCTAAAAATTTAGAAATGCATCTCATGGATGTTGTGACTGCTTATCTATATGGATCACTTGATAGTGATATATATATGAAGATACCTGAAGGATTTAAGGTACTAGAAGCATCAAATGCAAAACCCAAAGAAATGTATTCGATTAAATTACAACGATCTTTATATGGGTTAAAACAATCGGGACGTATGTGGTATAACCGATTAAGTGATTACTTGATAAGCAAAGCGTATACAAATAACCTTACTTGTCCTTGTGTTTTCATTAAGAAAACAACATCCGGATATGTGATCATAGCTGTTTATGTTGATGATCTTAACATCATAGGTACAAATAAAGAGATCCATGAAGCCATTCAACTTCTAAAGAAAGAATTTGAAATGAAAGATCTCGGAAAAACCAAGTATTGTCTTGGTTTACAAATTGAGCATATGCCTAATGGTTTACTTGTACATCAAACAACATATACTGAAAAGATTTTGAAACGTTTCAATATGGACAAGGCAAAACCATTAAGTACTCCTATGGTTGTTAGATCACTCAATGTTGAAACTGATCCATTTCGTCCATGTGAAGATCATGAAGATATTCTTGGACCAGAAGTACCATATCTTAGTGCAATTGGAGCTCTTATGTATCTTACAAATTGTACAAGACCTGACATTTCTTTTGCAGTTAATTTTTTGGCAAGGTTCAGCTCTGCTCCTACCAAAAGACACTGGAATGGGATCAAACACATATTTCGATACCTTCGAGGAACTACTGATTTAGGATTATTTTATTCTAACGAATCAAAACAAGATTTGGTTGGTTATGCTGATGCAGGTTATTTATCTGATCCACATAAAGCTAAATCTCAAACTGGATATGTATTCCTAAATGGAGGTACTGCAATATCATGGCGTTCTCAAAAATAAACACTTGTTGCTACATCATCAAATCATGCAGAAGTGATTGCATTACATGAAGCTACTCGGGAATGTTTTTGGTTGAGATCAATGACACAAATCATTACTGATTCTTGTGGACTAGAACGCGATAAAAGTCCAACAATTATCTATGAAGATAATGCAGCTTGTATAGCACCGATGAAAGAAGGGTATATCAAAAGTGACCGAACCAAACACATACCTCCTAGATTCTTCTCATACACTCAAAATCTCATTAAGGACAGTGAGATTGAAATGAGATATGTTCAATCCAGCAAAAACTCTGCTGATCTTTTCACGAAAGCACTTCCAACTGCTATTTTCAGAACACACGTTCATAACATTGGCATGAGACATGTTCAAAAGATGTAACAACTGAAGCGATGTCTACTTGAGGGGGAGTCAACTCCATGCTGCACTCTTTTTCCCTTAGCTAAAGTTTTTTCCTACTGAGTTTTCTTTAGCAAGGTTTTTAACGAGGCAGTAACTTACAGTTGATCTTCAACAAACTAAATTGCTATCCAAGGGGGAGTGTTATAATATATAAATATATATATAAATGGATAGTCAATTATTGATACACAAAAGTAATATTATTGTATTTCCTAAACTTGTGATATTTTTGCTATAAATAGCCATGAATGCAAGCATTAAACTTGCACCATTTTCTCACACTTACAAAGTGTTTCTTTCTTTCTCTCCATTATCATCTTTGTTCTTACACTTCATTATTAGCATTCTTAATCAAGAATCAAACCACTAAAGGTAGTTATAAGCCTACTGAATTATAACATCAAGAATCAAACCACTAAAGTTAGTTATAAGCCTACTGAATTATAACATGGTGCACGTTTCTTATCATAATTAAATATTATATTTCTATATGACTATCAAACTTATATATAGATACATTTACATATGCATAAAACTTATACCCGAAACCACACCACATCACCATAGCCACCAATTACACCATGTCGCCAACCACCACCGGGAATCACAAGAACCACCACCTCAACTCACCATAAACCGCCACCTCCATCCTCCATATTTCTCTCTCCCTCTCTCTCTAAAAACTTTTGATCGTGAACCATACCACGACATCATCACCTATTTACTGCAGTACGAACCAAACACCATATCACCTCCACTTTGGTCAATTATTACCATCATTCTGGCATTATATTCGAGCTGCAACTACAGCAAATACTTCTGATGCTCGATAAATGAACCACAACCAAACCCACCATCTATGATCACTATAACATGCTGCTCGATTTAGTTCGTTTTCTATTACGATGTACCACTGCTAATTCCTGTTAAAGACCACCACCCACTTGCTTGATCACCACCATCGAGTATTTTGTTTACACGAGGACCGCCACCCTCTCCATTAACAAACTCACGGTCACCATCTCAATCTCTCCCTCGTGCTTTGGTTTTTCTATATCCACAACTAACCACCACTCGCCACCCTACAATCACCATAAACCAAGAACCATCAAACACCAACCCATCACCACCTTTCCTCCCTCTCTCTCTCTCTGTTTTCCTCTCTCTCTTCTCCAATTCGCAAAGGATCACTGCTATTTTTCTGTTTCGATGTTTCCTGTCGAAAACACCACCACCCAGAACCGCTATGATGTACATGGTAATGAAGATTTTTAATATAGGATGAATGGTGATCGTGAAATAGAAGTAGAAACGATGATGATGGTATGTACATGATAACGATTATGATGATGAAGATGGTTTGATGATGATGATAACCGTATGATTTATAAAACGATACTGGGATTTTAATTGTTAAATGGAATCGATATGTTCAAATTTTAGACGAAGAAGAAGAAGGAAGAGAAGCTGAAAATATCAAGTTATATATATCTGGGTCCAATATTATTTCAGAAAAACAATTATAGAAGAATGGTTTATGGGTCTTGTGAGTTACTGCGAGGTCGCGGGTTCGAACCAGGGGGCAATTAGTTTTTTTTTTTAAAAGCCTTTTAAGGTAGCTTTTTGTTATTATTATTATCATTATTATTATTATCACTATTATTGTTATTATTACAAATAGATATTATTTTACAAAAATACATTACAAATATATTAATATTACAAATTACTAGACTTTTATTATTAAAATGACATTTAGTAAGCTATATATAAAAAAAATATTAATTAATATAAATATATATATTCTTATCATATATAAATCTTGAAATAAATTTCTATTTTTAAACTACTCTAATAAGTATTTATTATATTAATATTAATAAATGTATTATAGAAATAAATATTAACTACTCAAAGTATATAAAGTATATAGGATAAATATAATTTATTTAGTAATACGATATGTAAACTATTAATATATAAATATGCTTGTTGTTATTATATGTTTTAATATATATAACTGATATAGGTTCGTGAATCCGAGGCCAACCTTGCACTTGTTCAGTGCCGTCATTTGCATTATTGCTACGAAATACAGTATCGTGAGTTTCATTTGCTCCCTTTTAATTGCTTTTGCAATATATATTTTTGGGCTGAGAATACATGCGCTGCTTTTATGTTTGACGAAATAGACACAAGTACTTAAAATATATTCTACGTTGAGTTGAACCACCTTGCATATCTTCCCTAATAGCTTGGTAACTAATATTTACATGTTGGAAGAACATGTAAGCACGAATCCTATTGATAGATCTATCGGGTTTGACCACCCCAACCGGGCTAGTCGCTCTAGTATCGTAAACGGTTGCATAGTACTTCATTTTTACTACACTTGGTACAGTGTAGGGAGATTTTATAATAAAAGGAATATGCCACATTAATTGTTAAGTATGGTTACCGAAGCGCTCAACAACTTATAGAATACTTTTATACACTTGCGAGTGTACATATATTTATAAACGGAAATCTTGTGGTCTATTAATATATTGAAATGATTGTTATGATAAACCTATGAACTCACCAACCTTATGGTTGACACTTTTAAGCATGTTTATTCTCAGGTATGAAAGAAATCTTCTGCTGTGCATTTGCTCATATTACATGGAGTCGTTCATGGCATATTTAAGTCAGTACCTCGCAATGGGACCAAATGTTGAAGACTTCGTCCAGGAGGATTAGGACGGTTGTCACATTTTTAATGCCTCACTCTAGAATTACTTTGGGAGATTTGAATTACAAATCATGCTTCGAACCATATCCATAAGGGTTACGCCTTTCGGCAACACCATTTTGTTGTGGTGTTCCCGACATAGTAAATTGATTTAAAATTCCATGTTCACGACAAAATAAGGCAAATGGACCTTGGCTTTGTCCAACATCAGAGTGTTTACCATAATATTCTCCACCCCTATCCGATCTCACAATCTTAATCTTGCATTTAAGTTGATTTTCCACTTCAGCCTTATAGATTTTGAAAACATTAAGAGATTCAGATTTTTCTTTAATCAAGTAAACATAAGTATAACGAGAATAGTCATAAATAAAAGTGATAAAATACTTATGTCATCCTATATCAGTGATGAAAGGTCCACAAATGTCAGTATGAATAATTTCAAGAAGTTCTTTACTTCTTGTAGACCCTTTCTTATTTGTTTTCACAAATTTTCCCTTAACACATTCAATACATTGGCTATAATCAAAAAAATCTAGAGTAGGAAGAACTCCTTCTTTAGTTAGAAGTTGCATTCTGTCTTTTGATATGTGACCTAAACGTTTATGCCACAATCTTGAGGAATTTTCATTTTCTAGTTTTTTCCTTTTCCCATTAGTGATTACATTTACGTCCATGGTCAATAGGGATTTCGCAAAGTTGTTATCTAAATGAAGCTTATAGAGGTCATTTTCTAATGAACCAGTACCGACAACATGAGAATCAAAATACAATTCCAAACAATTATGTCCAAACTTAAAATCATAACCAAAACGATCAAGTTTAGAAACAGAAATAAGGTTCCGAGTCATTAATGGAACATAAAGTGTACTATTTAAGTACAAATTGAAACCACCCTCTAAAAATAATAATAGAGTCCCAATAGCTTCAACATGTAACTCATCTCCGTTACCGACCTTAATGATTCTTTCCCCTTTTGTAGCTTCTTCTTTGAAAGGAATCCCTGCAATGAGTTAGTAACATGAACCATAGCACCACTATCAGCCCACCAAGTATTAGAGGGAACATTAATTGAAAAACATTCATGTTAAGTAATATAGGATATATACGAACCTTTCTTGTCTAACCATTCTCGAAACTTTGGGCATTCTCTTTGAATGTGTCCATGTTTCTTACAAAACTTACATTTTGGACCCGTTTTCGTGCCCTTACTTGCACTTGCCTTTAATGAACTTTCTTTTACGGATTTTTCCCATTATGAACCTTTGTTACTTTTGAAAACTTTCTTACGAGTAGTCTTAGCGGTGGTGAGGTAAGCAACATCGGGTTTTTCAATTTTCAACCTTTCCTCTTCTTGGACACACATGACAATCAACTCGCTCATCTTCCATTTCTCCTAGTTGATCTTAAAAGGACCAAACTGAGACAAGAGAGATGTCATAAAGAAATGAAAGAGAAAACCTTCAGATATTTCCATGTCCATGCCATTTAGTTTTGAGGCCATGTCATTCATCATCATGATGTGCTTACGAACCCCACTAACACCATCATACTTTGTGGTAAGCATCTTAAGAATAAGGGTACTTGCATGTGACTTAGACGAGCCCTTGAATTGTTCTTCGATAAATTCTAAGAATTCCTTAGCATTTTCAGAGTCAAGAATGGCTCCTCGAATAGCGGTCGAAATAGAATTCTTCATTATCATTAGAAACATGCAATTCGATCTTTTCCAAATTTCATAAGTCCTCTTTTGTTCAACCGTACATTCGTCGGTAAGAGGTTGAGGTTGATCAAATCTTAAAGCATAGTCCAAATCAGTAATGCCGAGAGAAATCTTAATTTGATCTTTCCACGATTCAAAATTAGTTCCGTTCAAGTGTTCTATGCGAGGAATACAGTTTGCAATAGCAGTGTGTGCCAAAGCTGAAATGTAATGCTCACACTCATTATTATGCTCATTAAGGACGATAATTATTTCCACGGTACATCAATAAAGAGTAATTTTATAAAATAAGACTATATTAGTGACATAATAATAATAACACCAACTATAGGGCAAAAGTTGGTATATATAAATTTAATCACAACACAAAATTAAATTTATCAAAGAAGTTGGGTGAAATTATTGACTTCTCGTTGATTCCATCAACAATACACTTATAACTTCTTAATTAAATAATGCAAAATTAGTTTACAAATAAATTATCGTTGGGCAGAATTATAAGCAAACTAATTATAAATAATTTGCTAAATACCGTATGACGTCTTAAAATTATGGATCACCGTTGGGCTATCCCACAATCCTTAGACACCAAACGTAACTTAATATGACTTTTCATTCACCATAATTATTTCAACTAGTAGCCTTCCTTTGAGCCGACAACTAATCTTAATAAATAGGTAGTCATTAAACATGTTAATAACAAAATATAAAAACATGTTCCGTAATGCCCTATAGTAAACGAAAAATTCGACAATTAAACTTTTCATGTGGTCTAGCCATTATGACCACGTCAGTGAAACTGAAAATTTATTGGGTCATTACAATTACAATCATGTTAATATGACTATTAAAATGCCGAAAATTAAATATTTCAATGTAATAGAAAGTATGTTCGATTAAAATTAAATAATAATCTTTGACAACCAAACATTTTGAAAAAATGCACCTACTCATTCTTTAACCATGATCATGCCAAATCAAAATTAATATTATAGATTAAATATATAATGCTCAAAACATTAAAATTAGTAGTAGCATGATTATTAATTCTATAACTGAAGAATCAATTCAAATACGTAAAGTATCGGAATGGTTTTAACTTATGAGAATTCAATAATATAATTAATTGCCATGATTTCATCATAATATAATGTAACTGTCATTTAACATTAATGTTCCTTTGATATTAATTATAAGTTATCAATCATAATTTCTTTGTTTTGTTTCTAAGTAACGTAATAAACAAGAGAAACATGTAAAAATAATATAAGAAAAGAACTCATAATTGTTTTGGTAGAAACATTTAAATATTGCAAATGAAAATTTTAAAGTTTATGAAATGTTTGAGATGAACTTTCTGGCACAATAAACTTATTACTAATACTCGTTGCCATCAAAACATGATAACATCCAAATTTAGTATTGACAATTATCAGTCATAGTTTAAAAATAAAAAAATCCCTTCTAGAACATAAGTCATAAGTAGTATCTCTTTGGAAACAAATATGCAATAGTGAACATAGGAATAATTCGGTTGCATCATTCTCATCATAAAAAAAATAAATAAATTTTCGTTTTCATGTGACATGTGTAATGTCTAAGCATCATGACAAATAACACAGAACTCCATTTGTCTCAATATTTTAATTACCCATGACAAAGTGTTAATAATAAAATTATCTACGCATGTTAGGAAAAAAATTATATAGATATCATGCTCAACAGTATAGAATTACATGATTACAAAGCTTTAGGACCATCTACATATAAGAATCCGACTATTTAATATTAACACGTGAAAGTCTATAAAATTTAATATGAACTTTCTGATTATCATACTCATAAACATAATTCGAATTTTCTTATATGAGATAATTTGCTCTGATACCACGTGTTAATCATAACATAATCATCATGTAATTCATTTAACATAAATATTAACACGTAAGAGATCGATTAGGCTTACTTGAGTGGAAGGATGAAGAAGCCATAAGCTCAAAGTAGGGATGTTGATCTTCTTCTTGAACCTCTCACTAAGACGATGGTATTAGTGTATATGTGTTGTATATGAGTGTGTCTTATGAGGTGAACATAAACCTCTATTTATATGGAGCAAGTAAGGGATCAACTCCATGCATTAAGGAGTATGCAACTCAAGAGTCTCCCATCAAGACTAGTAAGTGCAATTCAATATGGTTAATTATTGGAGTTCATGTCAAGAGTCTCCAATTCAATAAGATTAATAGGTTAGGACATATTTATGTAGGAGTAAATAAATAAATAAGTCTAACAAACCCACCTCCACCGTTACTACCCGATCACGCAATCACATCTATAAACCCAATCCCAAACATGCGAATCTCACCACCACTACAACTCGCACTACCGAACCAGTGAAATAAATCAATCTCGTGACGATCCACTATGGAAAACAGCCATGGAGGCTGAACTCCGAGCTCTCCACAACCTTGGCAAGTGGGACTTGGTTCCACCTAATGCATCTCACAATCTCATCAAATGAAAGTGGATTTTTAGAATCAAATACCACTCAAATGGCACTATTAATAAATACCATGCTCGTTTAGTTGCCAAGGGTTTCTAACAGCGGCCTGGAACTGATTAGACGGAGACCTTCAGTCCCGTAGTTAAACCTGCCACTATTCAGAAGCTTCTCAAATAATTAGTCTCTTAGACAGCTTGATATTAATAATGTGTTTCTTAATGGCACATTGCAAGAACAAGCATACACGGATCAACCTCCTGAATTTCCTGATGCTCGGTTTCCTCCACTCGTGTGTAACTCAAGAAGGCCATCTATGGTCATAAGCAAGCACTGGAGGCATGTTACACTGAACTTACCACCTCCTTACAAGGTTGTGGCTTTACACGATTAGCTTCAGATGCTTCTCTTTTCATCAACAGCTCGGGCTTGGCTCCTCTATATCTTATTGTTTATGTAGGTGACATAGTCCGCACTAGTCCGGATGTGGATGCTCTTGATGTATTTGTTCAACAATTATCCACCAAGTTAGCCCTTAAAGACCTTGGTCAGTTATCTTATTTTTGGGAGTCGAGGTAATCTTTGTTGCTCAAGGCTTATTTCTCAATCGACGGAAATATATCTATGATCTTATGGAGCGTACAAAGATGTTGCATACCAAGCATGCGGCTACACCAATAGCCACCAATTATCATCTACATCGTACTTCTGGCATCTTGATCACATACCATACTGAGTATCGTCCGTTGGTTGGAAGCATGCAATATTTATCTCTTACCCGACCTGATTTCGCATATGCAGTGAAAAATTATCTCAATTCATGCACGCTCCTTGTTCAGCTCACTGGGAATCCCTGAAACGTTTGTTGCGTTACCTAGCAGGCTCTCTTGAACATGGCATCATATTATACCGGGACTCTCCGCTTCATCTTCATGCTTTTTTCATATTCTGATTGGGCTGGTGATAAACACGACTATGTGTCTACTATGGGTCACATTGTCTTTTTATGTCGCAATCCAATCTCATGGAGCTCTGAAAAGCAACGATTTCTTTCATAATTATCAACTGAAGCGGAATATAAGGGTGTTGCTACAACTACATTTGAAGTATTATGGTTATGCAATCTTCTGAAAGATCTCAAAATCTCTATTACTCCACTCGTATATGAATAATTTTGCTCTAGATTATCATTTTGTTAGAGAACAAGTTCAACTAAGGACTGTTCGTGTCACTCATGTATATACTGGTGACCAACATGTTGATCCCTTAACGAAGGCATTATCCCGGGCGCAATTTGATTATTTTATGTTCAAGATTGAACTTACATCTAGGTCGTCTATCTTGTGGGGGACGTATTAAGGATAAAATAGAATACTTTTTGTATATATCTCGTAAATATTTCCTATCTAGTTCCTACTTTGTAGCAAGGTTGTATGTATCAATAATATATTGTAGAGTTTTACCCTAATAGTCTCTATAAACCTTAAGGGCTGTAATTCTATATTATGTATTGAGATAATTACATATTCTTTCGTGAACTATCTAATGGAGATTTGTTTTTGCCGTTAAAAGTGTTGTTTATATAATATTTTCTTTTTTTAAACAACGGTTCGGGATCACTCAGGGGACTAAACCATCCACGCGATCATCTCTTGCAGTTGCATAACCCGCTCTCAACTGCTGCCCTGGAGGAAACGCGGATCAATCCGAGGGCATGACCGGTAAAATCCTCCGGAACACAATGTGTGAAAGACGACCTTGGGTGAATTTCAAGGTCAGTGGATAACCTTGTGTGCAATGTTTTAGTCCCCGGGAGTCGAATCCCCGACCTCTAATAAAGAGTGTGAGGCCACTGCCACTTGCGTTACAACACAAATTTTTTTAACCTTGTATTGTAGCTAGGGATGACATTGGATCGGGTTTGGGCCGGGTTTAGGTAATCCCATACCCGAAACCGATTTGGAAATAATGTTCCAAACCCGGTACTATACCTGTCGGGTCTCCATTTACTTACTAACCGTTAGGTTATCGGTTTTTTCCACGGGTAAACGGGGATCCCCATTTGCTTACTAACTCTATGGTTATCAGGGTTTTCTTGTGAGTATCAAATATCCCCATTGTTAGCCATTATCATTTATCATTCACTTATCTTAATTTATGTTTCAATAATGCTATTAAATTGAGTACCAAAAGTAAATAAATATGTATAAATATCGAGCAATAGTATAATACCTAATTGTAACTTATATTATTATTATTAAATTTTACTATTGTTATTGAGTTGTAATCCTTTGAATTCAATAATTTGTTTGAAATTCAACGGACCAATCAGAGCGCGACTTGTGGCGCGACAATCGCATTTGATTGGAAAAAAAAATTCAGAAAAAATTTATTTTTTTCAAAAAAAATTAATTTTTTTTCGAATTTTTTTAAAATTTTTTTTTTAAATTTAGCATGCCAAATCCAATCACATGTAATTGTAAAACCCAATCACATGTGATTCTACATGTCAAATCCAATTATATGTGATTGAAAAAAAATTCTAAATATTTATTTTCAAATTTTTTTTTTACAATCACATGTGATTTGCATTGAGAATCACATTTACTACATGTCAAATCCAATCACATGTGATTGAAAAAAAATTTCGAAAATTTTTTTTTTTGATTTTTTTAATCACATGTGATTGTCGCGCCACATGTCTCGCTCTGATTGATCCCTTGAATCTCAACTTAAAAGTTGGTCATTTGAATATTTGTCTATTGTTATTAATGAAAATGAAATCCCCTTGGGGTCGGGTATACGGGTCGGGTATGCGGTGAAAGGACCCGTCCTAATCCATCTGGACGAAGTCACCAACAACTGGTTCCATTGCGATGATCGACTCCAAATACTGTCTTTAAAATGAGTAAATGCACAGCGAAATGTTTCTTTCATACCTGAGAATAAACATGCTTTCAAGTGTCAACCAAAAGGTTGGTGAGTTCATTAGTTTAACATAAATAATCATTTTAATAGCCCACAAGATTTTCACTTCTCATAAATATACGTCCCATACATAGAGACAAAAATAATCATTCATATGGATTGAACACCTGATAACCGACATTCACAATATGCATATAAGAATATCCCCATCATTCCGGGATCCTCCTTCGGACATGATATAAATTTCGAAGTACTAAAGCATCCGGTACTTTGGATGGGGCTTGTTGGGCCCGATAGATCTATCTTTAGAGTTCGCGTCAATTAGGGTGTTTGTTCCCTAATTCTTAGATTACCAGACTAAAAGAGGCATATTCGATTTCGATCATTCAACCATATAATGTTGTTTCGATTACTTGTGTCTATTTCGTAAAACAGTTATAAAAGTTGCGCATGTATTCTCAGCCCAAAAATGTAAAGGGTAAAAAGGTAAATGAAAACTCACCATACTGTATTTTGTAGTAAAAATACATATAACGACATTGAACAAGTGTAGGGTTGGCCTCGGATTCACGAACCTATATCATTTGTATATATATTAATACACATAAAATAGTAATCGAACAGGTTTATATATTATTAGTGGTTTAATTGTTATTTTAATTAGGTTTTTCATTAATAACCTTATTAATTATATTTATTAATATTTATCATAAAAGTATTAATATAGTTATGTTATGTGTATTAAATATTGTTTTATATAACTAATAGTTATTTGATAAAATAATATTGATAATAATAATAAATAAAAGTTGTTTTATTTTTACAATAATAATAATATTAGCTATTATGATAATAATATTGATAATATAAAAATAATAATATTAATGTCAAAATAATAATAATGATAGTAATAATAATAATTTTGATAAAAATGATAACTTCTCTAGTAATGATAATAATAATAGTAAAAATGATACTTTTAATATAATTGAGAGTTTTTACTAAAAATGATACTAATAATAATATTAATTATATTATTAATAATAATTTTAAGAATATTAATAATTATAATAATAACAATATTAATAATAATAATCATAATAATAATCATAATAATAATAAATAAATAAATAACTACCTCAAGGAAGTAGCCCTAACAATAATGCCCAAGTCCGGGTTTGAACTCGCGACGTCCCGCTAACCCGATAACATCCTTAACCCGAATCATCATCACTTGTAAAACTTTATAATCCTATTAAACTATCATCATTATAATCCTAATCATAATCCTAAACATTTTAATTCCACCATCTTAATCATAACCATTCACAAAATCATATCATAATCATAATCATCTAAACGCTTTGCTATCATCTTCATCATTCATTTACAACCTCGAATCATAATCATTCGGGAATCATATGCGACCATCATTACTAACATAACCATCGACTATCATTATCATGAAGTATCACCATCATACTCATCATCATGCACCATCATCTTCATCCTAACTTGTATCATCATCTAACCCTCGTCATTATAATTTTAACAACATCATCGTCATCCTCCTGGTTTAATATCAACATCACGTATCATTACGGTCCAACAAGAATGCAGGTCCTCGGTTCAACAATTAATATATATACGACCCAATGAAACAAAATGGGTCACGGCCCAAATTAAAAATTTATTCTCAGCCAAAGTACCAAAGAGATCCCACTTCCAATAACACACCTAGCATTCTCACGGCCCCATTTGTAAAGACTTAAAAAAAAATTCGGTGTACAATAGAAAATGTGGGGTTCCATCAATTCTTTTCTTGGTGGATTCTTGTTATCAAATAATTATGAAACATATAGTAACAAATATATCTTATTATTTGCTGTAACCTCATGGTCATCTTCCATTACCCTAAACACCATCACTATCATCTCATAACTAATCCATTAATTAAAAAAAAAAAATTCGGTTCCTTCTTTGACTCCACACGACACAAGGTAGCAATAAAAGTGACACTAGTGGTTGTAGTTTTTATTGGTTCCACCACTTGTATTATTGAAACGAAATTTGTAAAAGCAAAGGGCCCGGTCTTGGTGGAGTTTGGCATCTAACCAAAAAAAAAAGATTAAGAAGCTCATGATATAGTTTGTAGTTGGTTTACTTTCAGTGATTGTGGGGCTCGACTTTTGAAAGGATCGGCAGCATCAAACAATATTCATTCGGCACTTTATCAAAATCATAACATACCTTTAAGTCAAGTGGGGTATTATTTATTTGATACAAGTCGAGCACTACCTCCTTAAATTGGTCCACATATTATTATTAGTCTTCCATATTAATCTCTGCTTTCAATACAGAAAAACATTCGGTAAGTGTGGTGGTTGTGAAGGTGATTCTTTGCTCAAGAATAGAAGAGAGAAGGATGAGAGAGAGAGAGATAGAGAGAGATAGAGAGAGGTGATTTAGGTGATGGTTTGTGGCGGGTTGATGTTAATCAGGAGAAGAAACCGGGTGTAGTAGCTTGATAGGGTTATTGTGGTGATGGTGGGTTTGTTTACGAAGAAGAAAATTAAGAATGATGGTTAAGGTGAGTTCAAGAAAGAAAATATAAGAGATATAAAAGTAACGTGCTTGGACAGGAAGAAGAAACCGACTTGAGGGCAGCGAATAGCAAGGATTGCAGCAGGTTTTGTGTTTTTCAATGGTGGTTTTAAACAGGAATTATAAGGAAGAAAAGAGAGGAAAATATGGAAGAGAGAGGGATTGTGAGTGAAGGTGGTGGTGTAATTGCTTTCTAACGGAACAGAAACAGAAACTTGTAAATAATAGTAGTGGTATATCGAGCAGTAGCAATTAGCAATAAGTAGTAGTAAATAGATGTTCATTTGGGTTTAATCGAATGGTTTCATCAAAAAAAAAAAAAATAGCAGCAGCAACGATGGTTGGTTGGAAGGTGAAAAATGTTGAAGTAGAAGAAGCTAGAGTGACGGATGGTGGTGTACCAAGGATGAAACATGAATTAAGCAAGTTCAAAGTAAGAGATGGTGGGATTGTTCTTGGTCACAAATAAGAGGGAAGGAACGGGAGAAAGATGATGAAAGAGATGGCGGTTGTGGTGATGGAGATAGGTGGTAGTTTAATGGAGGAAGTGGTGGTTCTTGGTGATCTAACAAAAATAGAAGTAATAAGCAAGTAATCTGGGTTGTACTTTTGATGAGATATTGTAAGGTAGAAGTAATAATAGAAGTGTGGTGCATGCATCTCATCATATATGTATATGCATATTCCCACGTGAAAGGAAAATATATATATATAAATATATATATATATATATATATATATATATATATATATATATATATATATATATATATATATATATATATATATATATATATATATATATATATATATATATATAATAAATTATTCAACAAACGTACCACCCTTGACTTTAATTTGCATTTACAGCTCACGATTCTAATCCGTGATATTTCTTGAGATTACCTACACTCCATTGGTTGTCTTTTATTGTGAGTGGGAGACAAAAACCACATCTATAAATATATAATATACTTCTTTCCGTGAATTTAGTAAAAAGAAACCACTCTTACCTCAAGTTAAGAATATAATCATATCACTAATGGCAATAGTTCTAGTTGATTATATCAAAGGTAGTTAAATCATTACATGTAATAACACTTCACATGTTATGGTATAAAAGATAGTCTGTAGGCCTAATACATTTAAAACTGATATGGAGTAAATGATAATCTTCATGCAAGGGTTGTTACATTTAAGATCTCTTTGCAATTTGTATATGTTTAGAATCAATTGAACTCTATATAATGAATATTCCTACACAACTCAATGAGATGATTATGTTGCAATTCAAATGAAAATGCGAATATAGTAAATACGATTAGCCAAAACGTTTTCATATTTTGAAACTTAAGTCACATAATATTTTACTATCGAATTTCAAGTTTCTAGTATATATGTTCGTGAATCGTCAGGAATAATCGGAGGTCAATTGAATATATGAACATCGTTCCAAAATTTTCTAGATTCAACATTACAGACTTTGCTTATCGTGTCAAAAACATATAAAGAGTAAGTTAAATTTTGATCGGAAATTTCTGGGTCGTCACAGTACCTACCCGTTAAAGAAATTTCGTCCCGAAATTTGAGTGAGGTGGTCATGGCTAACAATAAAAATATTTTCATGACGAATATGAGTTGATAAATAGAGTTTATTACTGTGAGTAATATGGATAAGATAATTTAATTATTCGAAGAGTAGAGTGAAGTTATCACAAAAGGGCGAAATAAAGAAGTAAAGATTCGTCATAGCTTTTGACATAGTCAGGGTTGAATTCCAGAATTCAAGAGATTTAAAAGAAAATCTTTGAAATCTGGGAGATTTGATTCTTCGACGAATAAGGAGATTAAAATCTCTATAATTAAATGCGATGATCTGTCCCGATTACCACGTCTGATATTTCCATTATAAATTTACCTTTTCCGTTCCATTAGTTTTCACCACTTCTATAATCAATTCCCAAATTCAAAAGATTTGAAAATGCTTATTCCAGTTCTGATTCTTATTATTATTCTTACTATTGCAACAATCATTCTCCTTTTCCAATTACCACCGGAGGAATTTGCTTTCTTCTACTTCGCCCTTGGGGTTATAGTGTTTTTAATTCTCCCGTGTCTTTATATTGCGATAAACATTGATATACACGGTTTGTAATTTATGTGTTGTTATCGGGCTTTATATTCTCTCTTATATTTCGAAGCTCTATGCTTTTATTTTCTCTTCCCGACTTCAAGTCAAGCGAATAATGGTCCAGAATTTGTAGATATAGAGTTTCGAATAATTATAAGGTTCTAAGCAGTAAGGAATGTATTAGCACGATTTGATTTGTCAAATTACCAGAATTCCTGAGGATGGAACTATCAAAAATATACTTTCTTGATATGTTCAGAAGTTAAGCAGAATGAAAGAGTTATGTAACATGACACATGATGATGGTATGATCTACTGTGAATCATCACGTCCCATTAGAAACTCAGCATGACTTACTGAAATATAATCACGTTGGCCAAGCGCCATTATATTATACTAACTCATGCATCAGTTCCTAACACTTCTCCACAATTCGTTCATAATTTATACTTAGATTTTACAGAAGTTTCTAATATAATGAGATACCGAAAACACGAAGAGTTAGATAATTTCGGACAAGAATATTTATGAAAATATCCTCAGAAATATCGAAGATATTTATGATGATATTTTGGAATTTCTAAATTCGAAAGTTGCTGAAGAAAAATTTTCCGCAAGATTTTAACATGAATTCGGAGAAAGATATTCTCCAAAGATTTCATTGGATCCAGAATTATTTGGATTCTTTAAATATGGGGTTTGGTCCTTGTATTTATCTTTGGTCTCCTTCATGGTTAGCTCAATCCGTTTTTCAGTACCAAATTTTCTATCGAGCGTTCCCAACACTCCATTCTTCATCAGCAAACTTTTTGGCCATTTAGACCATCTACAATTTTACTGTTTCCTCTGCATTTAATGCAGATATATCTGAATCGTCGGTTATCAATCCGAGGTGGTTTCAGGAGAATGGTGTTTTTAGATGATTAAACGCTTATGGTAATATTGTGGAATATGAAAGGTTCCCCGGTAATAATAAAGAGCACGCATATATATCAAAGTTATAATAAGATTGTTTCGAACGAAATGTCGATGTTGATTGTGCTAAAGCTGTGACAAAATTTGATATTTTGAAAGGAATTATCAAGTTATTTTGGGTAATAATAACACTAAAGGAATTGGCACTGCTACAGGTTAAATGTTCATTCAATTTCTGAGAGTTTTTCAGGTACATAACTATGTGCATCAATCTCTTCTTCAGTAGATGGAGTGCTGTTGGTTTATCCTCTCAATTGAAGTGTTTTCAAGAATTATGAAATGTTTGAACGCAGATTGGAATCGTTAAGATACAAATGAGGTTTAGGATGAAATCAAGTGGCAGACTTGAAGAATTGTTTAGTTTCATATGTTATATTCAATATTTTAATTCATTTTAATTGTCCAATGTTATTAGTCCACAGTCGATAGTCCAATAATTCATATATAATTTAATATATAATATTCGAATTAATTAATACGTATCGTGACCCGTGTACATGTCTCAGACTAGATCACAACTCAAACTATATATATTATTTTAGAATCAACCTCAACCCTGTATAGAGAACTCGATCATTACTGCATATAGAGTGTCTATGGCGATTCCAAATAATATATATATATATATGCGTCGATATGATATGTCAAAACCTTGTATACGTGTCCCGATATTAAAAGTGCGTAAAATAAATAACAGAAAATAAATGACGATAAATAAAGTGCGTAAAGTAAATAACAGAAATTAAATGACGATAAATAAAATTGCGAGAATTGAAATTGCGATAAAATAAATTGCGATAATTAAATTACGATAATTAAAATGTAATACGGAATTAACAGTTAGCTAGAAATAGTTAGCTAGGATTTTGTTAGCGTGGATTCTTAACAAAATTTCTCATAGTTAATTTGTTTGTTTCTAACAAATTTTTATTTTTGTCCAATGTTTTCTTCATTATGCCACTTGTTGGATTCTGGTAAATCAAAATCCAAATATGAAATTGAATGAAAATAGTTATTCTGCGGTGAACGGATTCGTATATCTGTGGATGTAGGTTGGATAGTAAATGACTGTTGAATCAGATGGAAAGAATGTACAGTGTAACTTATTAATGTGAAATCTAAATATTCTTCGGGTATTACCTACCCGTTAAAATATTTTCACCATTAACAGTTTGTACGAAAGAATTTTTAATTATAATCTTTATGAAAATATACTTGTATATATATATATTTTCTTCAGATGCAATCATGGATTTAATGAGTTAATATGATATTAAACTCATTTGATTTACCGTTAGAACGAGAATATATAATCTCTAAAGCATTAAGGATTATATAATCGCTATGTTGAACGAAGATAAATAATGTAGAATGATACGTAGAACGATGATTATACTCGAGGTACAGAATGAGATGTTGAAGCATGGATTGTTGATGGTACTGGTGCTGTTATTGATGGTACTGTAGATACTGGTGATGTTGCTGAAGCTGGTACATTTTGCACCATACTCTCCAAATTGATTACTCGAGCGCGAAATTCGTTGACTTCTTCCATTATTCCGGAGTGATTGTCGGTTGGAACGAGCGGATGAATAAGGTTTAGAATTTGAGATAGTATTTAATCGTGACGAGATACTCTAGAAATGAGAGAGAAAATGGTGTTTCGAATAGGTTCGCCGGTAAGTACTTCAGGTTCATCGCCAAGAGGTGATTTCGGTTGATGGAAAGGATCACCTTATTCTTGTCTTCATTGATTAAGTCAACTACGAACTCATCAGATAAATTGGGGATGAATGATTGGTTGATTCATTCTAGCGATGCATGCTTTCGGAGCTCAGGTGAACATCCATGTCGAAATAACTGTCGGAATAACTATCGGAATAGCTATCGAAATCTGAGGGACTCGAACTGGTTGAGGGATTCATCTCGTATGATCAGATGAAGGATTTTCAATAAGAAATAGATTATAGGATGTAGATTAGTATCCTGCAATACATAATTTACATATGCATATAAAATACTGAAATCTCATAAATTACGGAGGACTCTACGGAATCTGTCAGGCAAGATCTACAATAACAGATACGCTAAGATATGAATTATCAGATACGCTAAGATATGAATTTTGTCTATACACGATTCATGCAATCAATGCAGTAAGATGTGTCTAGACTAAGAATGATAAGCAGATAATTTTCGTCACGAAATGATAAGCAAAACTTTTGACATGCAGACACGGTCAAAGTCCGGACTCACTAATGCATCTAAACAACTATCACTTAGACACACTAATGCAAGACCTGATTCGCTATGACCACCGCTCTGATACCAACTGAAAGGACCCGTCCTAATCCATCTGGACGAAGTCACCAACAACTGGTTCCATTGCGATGATCGAATCCAAATACTGTCTTTAAAATGAGCAAATGCACAGCGGAATGTTTCTTTCATACCTGAGAATAAACATGCTTTCAAGTGTCAACCAAAAGGTTGGTGAGTTCATTAGTTTAACATAACTAATCATTTTAATAGCCCACAAGATTTTCACTTCTTATAAATATACGTCTCATGCATAGAGACAAAAATAATCATTCATATGGATTGAACACCTGGTAACCGACATTCACAATATGCATATAAGAATATCCCCATCATTCTGGGATCCTCCTTCGGACATGATATAAATTTTGAAGTACTAAAGCATCCGATACTTTGGATGGGGCTTGTTAGGCCCGATAGATCTATCTTTAGAGTTCACGTCAATTAGGGTGTCTGTTCCCTAATTCTTAGATTACCAGACTAAAAGGGGCATATTCGATTTCGATCATTCAACCATATAATGTAGTTTCGATTACTTGTGTCTATTTCGTAAAACAGTTATAAAAGTTGCGCATGTATTCTCAGCCCAAAAATGCAAAAGGTAAAAAGGTAAATGAAAACTCACCATACTGTATTTTGTAGTAAAAATACATATAACGACATTGAATAAGTGTAGGGTTGGCCTCGGATTCACGAACCTATAACATTTGTATATATATTAATATACATAAAATAGTAATCGAACAGGTTTATATATTATTAGTGGTTTAATTGTTATTTTAATTAGGTTTTTCATTAATAACCTTATTAATTATATTTATTAATATTTATCATAAAAGTATTAATATAGTTATGTTATGTGTATTAAATATTGTTTTATATAACTAATAGTTATTTGATAAAATAATATTGATAATAATAATAAATAAAAGTTGTTTTATTTTTACAATAATAATAATATTAGCTATTATGATAATAATATTGATAATATAAAAATAATAATATTAATATCAAAATAATAATAATGATAGCAATAATAATAATTTTGATAAAAATGATAACTTCTCTAGTAATGATAATAATAATAGTAAAAATGATACTTTTAATATAATTGAGAGTTTTTACTAAAAATGATACTAATAATAATATTAATGATATTATTAATAATAATTTTAAGAATATTAATATTAATAATTATAATAATAACAATATTAATAATAATAATAATAATAATAATAATAATAATAATAATAATAATAATAATAATAAATAAATAAATAACTACCTCAAGGAAGTAGCCCTAACAATAATGCCCAAGTCCGGGTTTGAACCCGCGACGTCCCGCTAACCCGATAACATCCTTAACCCGAATCATCATCACTTGTAAAACTTTATAATCCTATTAAACTATCATCATTATAATCCTAATCATAATCCTAAACATTTTAATTCCACCATCTTAATCATAACCATTCTCAAAATCATATCATAATCATAATCATAATCATAATCATCTAAACGCTTTGCTATCATCTTCATCATTCATTTACAACCTCGAATCATAATCATTCGGGAATCATATGCGACCATCATTACTAACATAACCATCGACTATCATTATCATGAAGTATCACCATCATACTCATCATCATGCACCATCATCTTCATCCTAACTTGTATCATCATCTAACCCTCGTCATTATAATTTTAACAACATCATCGTCATCCTCCTGGTTTAATATCAACATCACGTATCATTACGGTCCAACAAGAATGCAGGTCCTCGAATCAACAATTAATATATATACGATCCAATGAAACAAAATGGGTCACGGCCCAAATTAAAAATTTATTCTCAGCCAAAGTACCAAAGAGATCCCACTTCCAATAACACACCTAGCATTCTCACGGCCCCATTTGTAAAGACTTAAAAAAAAATTCGGTGTACAATAGAAAACGTGGGGTTCCATCAATTCTTTTCTTGGTGGATTCTTGTTATCAAATAATTATGAAACATATAGTAACAAATATGTCTTATTATTTGCTGTAACCTCATGGTCATCTTCCATTACCCTAAACACCATCACTATCATCTCATAACTAATCCATTAATTAAAAAAAAATTCGGTTCCTTCTTTGACTCCACACGACACAAGGTAGTAAGAAAAGTGACACTAGTGGTTGTAGCTTTTATTGGTTCCACCACTTGTATTATTAAAACGAAATTTGTAAAAAAAGGGCCCGGTCTTGGTGGAGTTTGGCATCTAACCAAAATAAAAAAAAATAAAAAAAGATTAAGAAGCTCATGATATAGTTTGTAGTTGGTTTACTTTCAGTGATTGTGGGGCTCGACTTTTGAAAGGATCGGCAGCATCAAACAATATTCATTCGGCACTTTATCAAAATCATAACATACCTTTAAGTCAAGTGGGGTGTTATTTATTTGATACAAGTCGAGCACTACCTCCTTAAATTGGTCCACATATTATTATTAGTCTTCCATATTAATCTCTGCTTTCAATACAGAAAAACATTCGGTAAGTGTGGTGGTTGTGAAGGTGATTCTTTGCTCAAGAATAGAAGAGAGAAGGATGAGAGAAAGAGAGAGAGAGGTGATTTAGGTGATGGTTTGTGGCGGGTTGATGTTAATCATGAGAAGAAACTGGGTGTAGTAGCTTGATAGGGTTATTGTGGTGATGGTGGGTTTGTTTACGAAGAAGAAAATTAAGAATGATGGTTAAGGTGAGTTCAAGAAAGAAAATAGAAGAGATATAAAAGTGACGTGCTTGGACAGGAAGAAGAAACCGACTTGAGGGCAGCGAATAGCAAGGATTGCAGCAGGTTTTGTGTTTTTCAATGGTGGTTTTAAACAGAAATTATAAGGAAGAAAAGAGAGAAAATATGGAAGAGAGAGGGATTGTGAGTGAAGGTGGTGGTGTAATTGTTTTCTAACGGAACAGAAACAGAAACTTGTAAATAATAGTAGTGGTATATCGAGCAGTAGCAATTAGCAATAAGTAGTAGTAAATAGATGTTCATTTGGGTTTAATCGAATGGTTTCATCAAAAAAAAAATAGCAGCAGCAACGATGGTTGGTTGGAAGGTGAAAATGGTTGAAGTAGAAGAAGCTAGAGTGACGGATGGTGGTGTACCAAGGATGAAACATGAATTAAGCAAGTTCAAAGTAAGAGATGGTGGGATTGTTCTTGGTCACAAATAAGAGGGAAGGAACGGGAGAAAGATGATGAAAGAGATGGCGGTTGTGGTGATGGAGATAGGTGGTAGTTTAATGGAGGAAGTGGTGGTTCTTGGTGATCTAACAAAAATAGAAGTAATAAGCAAGTAATCTGGGTTGTACTTTTGATGAGATATTGTAAGGTAGAAGTAATAATAGAAGTGTGGTGCATGCATCTCATCATATATGTATATGCATATTCCCACGTGAAAGGAAAAAAAAAAAATATATATATATATATATATATATATATATATATATATATATATGTATATATATATATATGTATATATATATATATATATATATATATAAAATAAATTATTCAACAAACGTACCACACTTGACTTTAATTTGCATTTACAGCTCACGATTCTAATCCGTGATATTTCTTGAGATTACCTACACTCCATTGGTTGTCTTTTATTGTGAGTGGGAGACAAAAAACCACATCTATAAATATATAATATACTTCTTTCCGTGAATTTAGTAAAAAGAAACCACTCTTACCTCAAGTTAAGAATATAATCATATCACTAATGGCAGTAGTTCTAGTTGATTATATCAAAGGTAGTTAAATCATTACATGTAATAACACTTCACATGTTATGGTATAAAAGATAGTCTGTAGGCCTAATACATTTAAAACTGATATGGAGTAAATGATAATCTTCATGCAAGGGTTGTTACATTTAAGATCTCTTTGCAATTTGTATATGTTTAGAATCAATTGAACTCTATATAATGAATATTCCTACACAACTCAATGAGATGATTATGTTGCAATTCAAATGAAAATGCGAATATAGTAAATACGATTAGCCAAAACGTTTTCATATTTTGAAACTTATGTCATATAATATTTTACTATCGAATTTCAAGTTTCTAGTATATATGTTCGTGAATCGTCGGGAATAATCGAAGGTCAATTGAATATATGAACATCGTTTCAAAATTTTCTAGACTCAACATTACAGACTTTGCTTATCGTGTCAAAAACATATAAAGAGTAAGTTAAATTTTGATCGAAAATTTCTGGGTCGTCACATGCGGGTTTTTATCTAAACACATCCCCTCACCAGACCCGAGAAAATAATTAAAATCATCCCCATACTCAGCCCAAGACCCGAATACCCGGACCCGAACCCGGCCCAAAAGTGTCGGGTTTCGGGTTTACCCATCGGGTATGGGTCTTTTTGCCATCCCTAATTGTAGCTCATGTGGTAGTGGCCTATCTTTCTTAGTGGGAGGTCAGGAGTTCGACTTCCGTGGGGTGCAGCATTGCACACAAGGTTGCCCCTTTACCCAGTGTTACAAAAAACCCGATTACTCGCCGATTAATACCCGATTAATCATTTTTAAGAGCAATGCGTTCCGATTTCCAAAAATCCGTTTAATTAAACGGTCAACGTAAATTGATGGGTCAAAATCGAATTTGGTAATCAAAGTTTGTCAAAGTTAAAAATGGTTAACATTTTAACATGAATTTATACTAGAACTTTATAGTTTTTGAGCAAAATAGATAATTTTAGACAATTAAGTTAGAGTTTATTTTTATATTTATGGTTTTTTTTTCTATATTTACACATAATTTTTAAAATTTAGTATTTAAATATATACAATACAATCCGATTAATCCCCGGTTAATCCCCGAATTACTGATTAATCCTTTTAAAGTCTCGACCGATTAATCCCCGAATAGCGAATTTTGCAACCTTGCCTTTACCCTTGAATTCCACCTAAGGGTGCCTTTCGCACATCGTGTTGCGGGGTCAGTGGGGGAGGGGATTTTACCGCCCATGCCCTCGGATTGGACCGGGTTTCCTCCTGAGCAGCAGTTGAGGGCAAACTATGCAACTGCACGGAGATGAACGTGTGAGTGGTTATGTCCCCCTAGATGATCTTGTACTGTTGTTCAATAACAACAACAAAATTTTTATATAGTTATTTGAACCCACTCGCATGTATATATATATATATATATATATATATATATATATATATATATATATATATATATATATATATATATATATATAACAGCGCTTGTTTACAAAAACGAGTTAATTCATTTGGCTACTCCTTCTCCCTACTTTTCCCTCTCTTCCATGGCAAAACCCTATCTCACCCTTCCCTTTTTCTTTTTTCTTTTCTGGCACCGCATACACTTTTTCCAGCGATCCTTCAGTCGTTTTAAGGTCTTCAGGTACATTACTCTTCACTAACCACCAATATCTCGTCGGTGGTTGAGGCCTCTTTGTTTTTCCTTTCCTTCTTCGGCGTCATTAATGTTTTTCCGTCCGATAGCGACCCACAGCTGTCGATCTGGCGACGTGTGGCATTTTACGGTGGGGATCATCCTCCTAAGACGTTTTTTACGGCTGCCTCGCCTGCTTCCTTTCCTGCAGCCGATCTACCTCCTTAGATCTCGCCGAAGGTGTGACTGTAGCCGATGCTATGTGGCTCGACGTTCTCTCGGCCCTATCTTGTCTTGCTTGTGCTCTTTGGTAGTTCAGGTTGGGTTCTCAGGTGCTGGGTTGGTGAGGTGTCATCGATTTTTGTTTTGCTCTGTTGGAATCCGTACTCCGGAGGCTTCCCGTTCATGATCCAGGTGACGAGTGTCCTGTTGGTGCTCTGGTGATTGTTTGGGGTTCTGCTTTGGTTATTTTGTGGTGGTTTCTTAGATCTTGGAGGTGATACGGGTGTTGCTGGCCGTTTTTATCTTTATCTTTTTCCAGCGGACGATTTTCTTTGTCGGAGTTTGGTCGGATTTGTTCTGGGTGCTGCTTTCTTGTCTCCACTACGACGTTCTCTTGCTCGTGGGTTCAGGTTCAGTGGTTTCTTGGTTCTGTGGGCTTGTTCGGCTTCATTCTGGCGGGCTGCTGGTTCTTGCGGTTGTGGGGCTTCGATTTATTATGTGTTTATTTTGCATATATGTTCCTCTCAGGTGATTTCTTCGGGTTTAGACCAAGCGACGATCTCATTGTTGGAGATCTGGTCTTGACCCGGGGAGGATGCGTTTCTTGAAAGGATGGTTGCTGTTTTTGACGACTCAGGATGACCTGTGGTGCTCTGTGTTTGTGTTGGCGGTCGGCGTTCTCCCGACTGGTGACATTATTCGTCCATTTACTTTATATGTCTTGTGTAGTGTAGCCGGTATTTTAGTGTTCCTTATGTTGTAGCTTCGGTTGTATTTTGATCTTTTGAAAAACGCACTTTTTCTCACCCAGCTGGTGAGCCGTTTGATTAGGATTGATGTGTAGTTGTTTGAGCTCGTTTAGGACTCTATTGTATCGGTTGTACGAGTTGATCTCCGGATCGGTTATTAATGATATACCTTTTTTTTTTTTTTTTTTTTTTTGCAAAAAAAAAAAGTATTATCTATTTTTTGTTTTATTTATTCGTGACGACATATCATTTTGTATCTAAAATCTTATGAGTTTTTTTTTTTATCAATTACAACATCTTTTATACTTAAAATCCGCCAACTCGTTATAATCGTTACGGTATGACTCAAAAAATTCAGTTCAATAATCATCAATATGCAAATGGGTTGGGCCAGCCCAACATGCTTTCCCCACACTCTGAGAAAGTGGAAAACTAAACCGTTGTGCTACTTGATATGGTCAATCATTGTTATGTATGACAATAGACCGAACTCAATTAAAAAAACACTGTTTCTGGACGGTACATTTATTATTTGAAAAATAATATTTATATTTATAATAATTGAAGAATATTATTTGACATGTATAAGTTAGGACATTTATTTTAAAAAATTATTTTGTGAGAAAGAAGTGTATGAAAAAAATATTTGCCAATCAAACAAACTTATTTTACATTTTTATTTATTAATTATAATAACACATGGACAAACATGCATACACAAATTTACATTACACTAGATGGCAATGCCTGTGCCTTGCACGTTTTGTTTCATGTTTCAATATTACATTAATCGCATATCAAATTGTTAAATGGAGAGGAAAAACTTGTTGGTACGTGAAGCACTTTATTGCGAAGGCTAACAAAACGAATATGGAATATTTGAATATAAACATACATATATTAATTTGTGTCGTCCATTATGAAATCTATCTATATACACAACCAAATACTATATAGAAGCAATCATATTTCAATATTAGTTAACCATAGCTTATCTTTATTGTAGCAATATATGTCAATCTTTTAACTCAAATCGATAGCACAAATATCACAACTGTAAGATAGAATGTTTATCTTCAAATAGGCAACAATATATAGTATTGAAAGGAAATACAAATGATTTTCAATCTAAAAAGGTAATTAACACAAACATCTAAATGAAATATCCATAACGAATGTAACAAAAGAAAACACAGGAGAATTATAAACTAAAATGCACAAAAATAAAATGTACTCAAATAATATCTCAAAGAAGTGATAACGTAAAACATCTTCATCCTTCATGTGATAATGTGATAGATGATACTCGACATTAGAAGATCAAACATCTTCATCCTTCATATGATAGATAATAGTTCACACTAAAAGACTAAACATCTTAAAAAATGATGATGAAAAGGAGTATCTATATAAGTCTATCAATTATTTCATTTGAAAAATGTTAGTGTGAAAAATGATAAAGTAGTATATATAGATAGCAATGACCATCAATTTAATTAAGTACTTAATGTAAGGAAAGGTAAAAGGTTAACCGTATTGCTATTATTTATGATATAACATAAGGTTATTATGAATTGTTAGCAAAAATGAAAAGTTTAGAATTATTACTATTATGTATAACATGCATCAATTTTAGTTATTAAGAATATTTATGATCGAATTTATGACAATAATAACTTAATATTAATAATCAAACTAAAAGACTATACACACAACATTTAATTATGTTATCATGATTACTTAATCAACTATTTTTATCATATTTTTATTTTTATTTTCTAAAACTCGTCTATTATAATGAATAAGTAATCATAATTATATTAAAACTCACAATTTTATAATAGTTAGGTAATCATAATATTATTGAAAATGAGCCATTTTAGTATATCATGTTATGAAGGTAAATCATATTTAATAGCATAGAACTTTTTTTTTTTTTTGAACAGCGATTGGGATCATCCGAGGGGAACTAAACCACCTGTTGCGATCATCTCCCGTTTCGACTATGCCGATGCAGCGACAATAACCCCGCGCCCATCGCTGCCCAGGAGGAAACCTTGAAACTGATCCAAGGGCACAGTCAAGTATAGAACTCTACTTTTAGTAAAAACTCAAAATTTTAAGTAATATTTAGGTTAAATTTCACGTACTCAAGTATATAATCAACTTTAAATATTATTATATATAAGAATAGAAGATTATAGTTTTACCTTCATTTTTTTTTACCATAGTTCAAAGATATTAAAAAATCATAAATAAAATACATTTATTAAGCCTCATTTTTTTTTTGATGATATGTATAAAATATATTTTAAAAAAAATCCGTATAATATATATATATATATATATATATATATATATATATATATATATATATATATATATATATATATATATATATATATATATATATATATATATATATATATATATATATATATAAGTTTATGAATAAATGAAATGGGTAATTCATAGGTAGATTATTTTTATAACTTTTTTACTATAATAATAATAAATGAAAGGGGTAATTCATACTCAACGACCTAGATTTTTACTATAGATTTCAAGTTTTTACCATACTTTACCACCACAATAAATGAGATGGGTAAAACATACTTAATAATCTAAAAATCAATTAATACTCAATGACCTAGATTTTTACTATAGATTTCAATTTTTACCATTCTTTACCATCACAATAAATGAGATGGGTAAATCATACTTAATGATTTAAAACTCAATTACTATAGATATATAGATAGATATAGATAGATAGATATAGATTACATGCCCTATTGTCATAAAAACATGGGGACCTTTCCTATTTATCCCTCTTATACATGGATTGTATGTAAGAAAGATTTCACTACTGATTGTACCGATTGTACCGCTTTCTATGTGTCATATGTAAAAAAGATTTCAGTGCTGCTTGTACTGCTTTGTTTGGGTGAGTTTCAATTGATCTCATCAGCTCGTTGTAAATGCCATTACAATAGTCATCATACGCTCCCTGCGAGAAAAAAACTTGGTATAAGAGGAAATTACAAAAATCGAAAAAACTAGTACAATAAGAAGGTAACCTGAAGGTTGAGAGTATGGTATAGTTCTTTCACTTTTGCTACCTTTCCTGGATCCTTTTGCCCATAGTTTTGCTATAAGTTGTAATTAGACGTAATTAATTAAGCATATTTATGTTGAGATGGAAAGACGCGGAGTGCCTACGTACGTTTAGAATTTGTTTTTGTTCCTCGTTGGCAAGTTCAAGTGCTTTCGCAACCAACCATGAACACTTTCCATCTTGAATATCCGAACCAATATGGTGTTTCATATGACAGAAAATAATTCAGTAGTAAGTGTTATTTACATAACAAAGCACATACATATATGATATATGTGCAGGGGCAGATCTACTTATATACCAGTGGTTGCACGGGCTACCAGTGAAATACGCAATCTAGTGGAAAAAAAAATTGCGTTTTTAACTAGCGACACAGCTGGATAGTGTAATTTTTTTTGAGTGACATCATTAGATAATGTAATTATTTTGAATTTTTAACTAGTGACACGTGTGATCGACTACTATTTCTAGATCTGACACTGATCTGCCTTTGTATATATGGGCTAATAACTTACCTTGCCAGTTACCTTAGGATCAGCAAAAGTGTCCAAATAATCATTCTACATACAATCAATCAAAATTCATCATATCAACTATTTTCTTATTAAGATAATATAAGATATAAGAAATAAGATATAAGATATAAGATAAGATGATGATCATAGATGCCCATTTCAATAAGGACATCCTTCACTAACACATGATCGCTCAAATTCTCTCCCACCATAAGGAGAGCACATGCAACCTATAATCCGGTAATATTTGTTCGTCATCTAATCAAAAAAGGACAAAAACAAATAGTAGTGATATGATCATAGAAGTTGTGATGTGGTCCAACGGTCCTGCCTTCTTTAGGGGAAGTCAGGAGTTCGACCCCCGTTGACTACATATTAACCCACAATTTCATCACCGTCATGAAGTTCCACCCATGGCACCTTTCCCACATCGCGTTGGGGGTAAAGGGGAGGGGGGTTCTACCGTCCATGCTTCGTATGGGATTGGTGCGGGTTTCCTCCTGAGCACGCAGTTGGGGGCGGGTATAACTGTGTAGGAGATGAACGCGTGGGTGGTTAAGTCCCCTTGGGGATCATAAGAGATGTCCAAAAAAAAAGTAGTGATATGATCGCAATGAGGTCTACTCACCGGAAGGTAGAAAGAGCTATAAGATGATTTGTATTGATGGATACGGCAGTTAATACTACAAGAGAATGTACATGAAATTTTCTATATTTTAGTTTAATTTACAAGATCCAGAAACATAAGAAAAAATTACGGTAACTGATAGTAATTGATAAAGATTTTGACTTAATTACCTAGACAAAGAAACTTGTGAGTGTTGAAGATATGGAGAACTTTAAAAAATTAGAAGGAAGATTCTAGGAAACTCACACGAAGCTTCCACGAAGTTGTTAGGAAACTCACATGTAGCTTCCACGAAGTTGTGAGAAAATTCACATGTAGCTTCCACGAAGCTGTCAGGAAACTCACATGTAGTCTCCATGAAGCTGTCAGGAAACTCACATGAAGCTTCAAGGAATTGTTTCTAGCTTACTCCTTAAATCATTCTATAAATAGACCCTCTTGTAACTCATTGTAAACACACCACAAATATTCAGTAAATACATTCTCTAGTTGGTCCGTGGACTAAAGCAATCACAACGATTGCATATAACCACGTTATCTCTTGTGTCGATTTACATTTCTTGCATTTATAATCTTTTGTTCATTAAGTAGGTTAGTAATCTTGTAGAATTACTATCGGTGAGTGATCTTGTTGAATCACTTGCGTTGTTTTGGGTCCTAATATCCCTACAACTGGTATCAGAGCACAAGGTTTCGTTAAGGGAACGATGGCGGAAGACGGAAAGTTTAGAATCGATCGATTCGATGGGAGAGACTTTGGCTTCTGAAAGATGCAAATTGAAGATTACTTGTATCAAAAGAAGCTACACCAACCCTTGTTAGAGACCAAGCCTGAAAGCATGAACGATGCCGATTGGACGCTTTTGGATCGTCAAGCTTTGGGCGCTATTCGTCTTTCACTTGCTAAGAACGTTGCATACAACGTTGTGAATGAGAAGACGACGTTTGCTTGTTTGAAAGCACTCTCTAACATGTATGAGAAACCTACCGCTTCTAATAAGGTATTTCTCATGCGTCAATTGTTCAATACAAAGATGAAGGAAGGTACGAGTGCAACGGATCATATCAATGAATTTAATAATATCGTTTCAAGGCTTGAATCGGTAGAGATTAAGTTTGATGATGAACTAAAAGCATTAATCTTGCTTTCATCATTACCAGAAAGTTGGTCTGGTATGGTTACCGCGGTTAGTAGCTCTACGGGAACTACTAAGCTAGCGTTTGAAGCAATAAGGGATTTGATTCTTGGTGAAGATACTCGTAGGAGAAACTCGGGGGAATCGACATCCGGTTCTTTGTTAAGTACCGACAACCGTGGTAGGAAATTTGATCGCGGTGAGAAGAAGAGTAGAAAGAAGTCTAAGAAGAGGTATCCATCGAAAGATAGAAGTGAAGCTGTTTGTTGGGGTTGCAATCAAAAATGGCACTTTCAAAGGAATTGTAAAAATGGTCCGGCGAAAGGTGTGAACTTGACCGCGGAAGATGGTGATGATGCACTTTTATGTAGTGTTGAAAATTCTACGGAGTCTTGGATTTTGGATTCGGGAGCTTCGTTTCATGCTACTCATGTCAAAAGCATGATGAAGAATTTTCGTTCATATCAAGGCAAGGTGAGATTGGCGGACGACAAACAACTCAATATAGAGGGCATTGGAGATGTTTTATTGAAGACTACTCTTGGCTCTAATTGGACCTTGAAAAACGTAAGGTACATTCCTAAATTCAAAAGGAAACTTATTTCGGTTGGTCAATTAGATGATGAAGGTAACGCGGTTACTTTTGAAAACCGCCAATGGAAGGTGGTTAAGGGTAGTTATGTCGTGGCTCGTGAACATAAAAGGGGAACTCTTTATATGGTTGAAGTGTTTGATGAAGACACGGTGGTTGCTATGGTTAATATTGAGTCTGAATCAACTCTATGGCACCGAAGACTCGGGCATATGAGTGAGAAGGGTATGAAGATGCTTGTTTCAAGTGGGAGAATTCCGGATTTGAAAAAGGTAGAACTTGGGTTTTGTGAACCATGTGTATATGGGAAGCAAAAGAAGGTGACTTTTGGGAAATCGGGGAATGCTCCTAAGTTGGAGAAATTGGAGCTTGTTCATACGGATGTATTTGGTCCAACGAATGTAGAATCACATGGAGGTTCTCGCTATTATGTCACCTTCATTGACGACTCCACTCGAAAGGTATGGGTTTATTTTCTTAAAGCTAAATCTGATGTATTTAATACTTTTGTGAAGTGAAAAGCTATGGTAGAAAATGAGACTAATTTGAAAGTCAAGTGCTTGAAGTCGGATAATGGAGGGGAATATGGTAGTCTTGAGTTTAAAGACCATTGTGCAAAGCTCGGTATTAGAATGTTGAAAAAGGTACCGGAGACACCGCAACACAATGGGGTCGCCGAACGTATGAATCGTACGTTAAATGAAAGGGCTAAGAGTATGAGACTACATGCCGGTTTGCCTAAGATGTTTTGGGCAGATGTGGTTAATACGGTGGCTTATTTGATTAATAGGGGACCCTCAACACTGTTGGGTTTCCGAATTTCCGAGGAAGAATGGCAAGGTAAGAAGGTGAGTTATAATCACCTTAGGATCTTTGGGTGTAATGCTTATGTGAAGACCAAAGATGCGGATAGAGACAAGTTTGAAGCTAAGTCAAAGAAGTGTACTTTCATAGGTTACGGGTCGGATGAAATGGGTTATCGTTGTTGGGATAACGAGGCTAGAAAAGTGATTCGTTCTCGTGATGTTACCTTTGATGAAGATTCGGTTTATGGCAAACCGGAAACGGGGAGTCCTAAACCGGGTCATGTTACTTTTGACGATATTTCTATTGATGATCTTGCAGGTTCTAGTGAGAGTACGGGTAACAATGAATTGCCAATTAACGGTGAGGCGTCAGAAAATGCTAATGATGGAAATGATTCGGAAAACGGTGATGATTCCGAACATAGTGCGAGTTCTAGTGATGAGGAGGACACAAATGAAACCGGTCCAACCATTTCGATTGCTCCTACACTAAGACGCTCGACTAGAGTGCCCAAACCTAATCCTAGGTATTCTCCATCAGCAAATTACTTGCTCTATACCGAGAATGGTGAACCCGAAAGTTACTTTGAGGCAAGGAAGACAAAAGAATCCATACAATGGGAGCTTGCCATGAAAGAAGAGATGGGATCACATGAGAAGAATAAAACTTGGTCACTAGTAAAGTTACCTCGTGATAAAAGGGCGTTGCAAAGTAAATGGGTGTATCGAATCAAGAATGAGTTGGATGGCAAGAAAAGGTACAAGGCTCGTTTGGTAGTCAAAGGCTTTCAACAAAAGGAAGGGGTTGACTACAAAGAGATATTTTCACCAGTAGTTAAAATGACTACTATCCGTTTGGTACTTTCTATGGTTGCATCCGAAGACTTACATCTAGAGCAACTAGATGTGAAGACCGCATTCTTATATGGTGATCTTGTTGAAGAGATCTACATGAGGCAACCCGAGGGCTTTGAGGTAAAGGTTAAAGAGAAGTGGGTTTGTAAGCTAAAGAAAAGTTTGTATGGATTGAAGCAAGCACCTCGGCAATGGTACTTGAAGTTTGATGATTTTATGAAGAAGATTGGTTTCTTAAGATGTGAAGCAGATCACTGTTGCTACTTGAAGAAACTCAAGTCTTCTTATATAATCTTATTGTTGTATGTTGATGACATGTTACTTGCAGGTTCCAACATTTCCGAAATCAACAAGTTGAAGGGATTACTTTCCCATGATTTCGAGATGAAAGATCTTGGTGGTGCTAGGCAAATACTTGGCATGAGTATTGTGCGTGATCGTGTGAAGGGTACTCTATACTTGTCTCAATCCAAATATATTGAGAAAGTTGTAGAGAGGTTTAACATGGAAAATTCAAAGGCTCGTTCTATGCCTTTGGGTAACACGATAAAGCTATCAAAAAGTCAATCACCTAAAATGGAAGAAGACAAAATGGAGATGGAAAAGGTTCCATATGCATCGGCCGTGGGTAGTGTTATGTATGTTATGGTTTGTACAAGACCCGATATTGCTCAAGCAGTGGGAGTTGTAAGTCATTATATGTCTAATCCGGGGAAAGAGCATTGGGAAGCGGTCAAATGGTTGCTTCGTTATTTGAAAGGTACTTCTAATATGGGATTGTGTTTCTCCAAAAAGAATCTCATACTTAGGGGTTATGCGGATGCTGATTTGGGTGGATGTGATGATTTGGGGAAAAGCACTACGGGTTATGTTTTCACAATAGGGAAGACGGCGGTTAGTTGGATGTCTCGACTACAAAAGAGTATTGCTTTATCAACCACCGAAGCCGAATATATGGCTATTGCAGAAGCTTCTAAAGAGCTTGTTCGATTGAAGAACTTCTTAGGTGAGTTGGGTAAAAGACAAGACTATTGCGTCTTGAATTGTGATAATCAAAGTGCGGTTCATCTTGGGAAGAATCCGGTGTTTCATATTCGTACGAAACACATCAATATAAGGTATCATTTTATTCGACAACATATAAATGATGGTACTTTATTATTGGAGAAAATCCTTGGTACGAAGAATCCTGCTGATATGTTTACTAAGGTTGTTACGACAGAGAAATTGAGGTTTTGCATTACCTCAATTGGTCTTCTAATGAATTGATGAGAGAAGACCCCAACTAGAGAATTAGAGAGTTAATGTTTCAATTCTAACAAGTAGTGTTGAAGACCTTGTATCGAAAGTCTGCTCATCCGAAGTATGTGTTGAGTGTGCGTGTCCCAAATGGAGTTTGGCGGTATAATGGTGGTTTAACGTTCTTGGTTAGATCGTTGATATTTT
Organism: Rutidosis leptorrhynchoides; assembly: GCF_046630445.1. Taxonomy (NCBI): domain Eukaryota; kingdom Viridiplantae; phylum Streptophyta; class Magnoliopsida; order Asterales; family Asteraceae; genus Rutidosis; species Rutidosis leptorrhynchoides. The sequence goes on along the minus strand of NC_092333.1, from coordinate 659,903,817 downwards.
GGGTTGACGAAGGTTGGGTTTGTTCAAAGTCTCCAAGTGGGAGATTGTTGGAGATATGGAGAACTTTAAAAAATTAGAGGGAAGATTCTAGGAAACTCACACGAAGCTTCCACGAAGTTGTTAGGAAACTCACATGTAGCTTCCACGAAGTTGTGAGGAAATTCACATGTAGCTTCCATGAAGCTGTCAGGAAACTCACATGTAGTCTCCATGAAGCTGTCAGGAAACTCACATGAAGCTTTAAGGAATTGTTTCTAGCTTAGTCCTTAAATCATTCTATAAATAGACCCTCTTGTAACTCATTGTAAACACACCACAAATATTCAGTAAATACATTCTCTAGTTGGTCCGTGGACTAATGCAATCACAACGATTGCTTATAACCACGTTATCTCTTGTGTCGATTTACATTTCTTGCATTTATAATCTTTCGTTCATTAAGTGGGTTAGTAATCTTGTAGAATTACTATCGGTGAGTGATCTTGTTGAATCACTTGCGTTGTTTTGGGTCCTAATATCCTTACAGTGAGAGATTTTTATCTCCAAGTATATTCATCATATCAATCATTTGTCCTGATATAGTTTGATATTCTACCTGCAGCTCATATATCAAAACAACAACCTATGTGGTAAGTTAAGAAAAATAACTTAATCATCAATATTGGTACAAAGATAATAATGTAAATATATTAAATAACCACATTGAAGAGGTCCAGTAGATCCACATAATAAGGCTTTTCTTTATTATGGCCACTTGGTTTCGAATAATCATAGCATCATTGACAGCAACCATACTGAAATGTCCCGTTCTTATTGATTAAAAACGTTCCATATTAATTGATTTCGTTGCGAGGTTTTGACCTCTATATGAGACGTTTTTCAAAGACTGCATTCATTTTTAAAATAAACCATAACCTTTATTTCATAAATAAAGATTTAAAAAGCTTTACGTAGATTATCAAATAATGATAATCTAAAATATCATGTTTACACACGACCATTACATAATGGTTTACAATACAAATATGTTACATCGAAATCAGTTTCTTGAATGTAGTTTTTACACAATATCATACAAACATGGACTTCAAATCTTGTCCTTATTTTAGTATGCAACAGCGGAAGCTCTTAGTATTCACCTGAGAATAAACATGCTTTAAACGTCAACAAAAATGTTGGTGAGTTATAGGTTTAACCTATATATATCAAATCGTAACAATAGACCACAAGATTTCATATTTCAATACACATCCCATACATAGAGATAAAAATCATTCATATGGTGAACACCTGGTAACCGACATTAACAAGATGCATATATAAGAATATCCCCATCATTCCGGGACACCCTTCGGATATGATATAAATTTCGAAGTACTAAAGCATCCGGTACTTTGGATGGGGTTTGTTAGGCCCAATAGATCTATCTTTAGGATACGCGTCAATTAGGGTGTCTGTTCCCTAATTCTTAGATTACCAGACTTAATAAAAAGGGGCATATTCGATTTCGATAATTCAACCATAGAATGTAGTTTCACGTACTTGTGTCAATTTTGTAAATCATTTATAAAACCTGCATGTATTCTCATCCTAAAAATATTAGATTTTAAAAGTGGGACTATAACTCACTTTCACAGATTTTTACTTCGTCGGGAAGTAAGACTTGGCCACTGGTTGATTCACGAACCTATAATAATATATACATATATATCAAAGTATGTTCAAAATATATTTACAACACTTTTAATATATTTTGATGTTTTAAGTTTATTAAGTCAGCTGTCCTCGTTAGTAACCTACAACTAGTTGTCCACAGTTAGATGTACAGAAATAAATCGATAAATATTATCTTGAATAAATCCACGACCCAGTGTATACGTATCTCAGTATTGATCACAACTCAAACTATATATATTTTGGAATCAACCTCAACCCTGTATAGCTAACTCCAACATTCACATATAGAGTGTCTATGGTTGTTCCGAAATATATATAGATGTGTCGACATGATAGGTCGAAACATTGTATACGTGTCTATGGTATCTCAAGATTACAAAATATAAAATACAAGTTGATTAAGTTATGGTTGGAATAGATTTGTTACCAAGTTTCACGTAGCTAAAATGAGAAAAATTATCCAATCTTGTTTTACCCATAACTTCTTCATTTTAAATCCGTTTTGAGTGAATCAAATTGCTATGGTTTCATATTGAACTCTATTTTATGAATCTAAATAGAAAAAGTATAGGTTTATAGTCGTAAAAATAAGTTACAAGTCGTTTTTGTAAAGGTAGTCATTTCAGTCGAAAGAACGACGTCTAGATGACCATTTTAGAAAACATACTTCAACTTTGAGTTTAACCATAATTTTTGGATATAGTTTCATGTTCATATTAAAAATCATTTTCTCAGAATAACAACTTTTAAATCGAAGTTTATCATAGTTTTTAATTAACTAACCCAAAACAGCCCGCGGTGTTATTACGAAGGCGTAAATCCGATTTTACGGTGTTTTTCGTGTTTCCAGGTTTTAAATCATTAATTTAGCATATCATATAGATATAGAACATGTGTTTAGTTGATTTTAAAAGTCAAGTTAGAAGGATTAACTTTTATTTGCGAACAAGTTTAGAATTAACTAAATTATGTTCTAGTGATTACAAGTTTAAACCTTCGAATAAGATAGCTTTATATGTATGAATCGAATGATGTTGTGAACATCATTACTACCTCAAGTTCCTTGGATGAACTTACTGGAAATGAGAAAAATAGATCTAGCTTCAAAGGATCCTTGGATGGCTTGAAAGTTCTTGAAGCAGAATCATGACACGAAAACAATTTCAAGTAAGATTTTCACTCGAAATAAGATTGTTATAGTTATAGAAATTGAATTAAAGTTTGAATATGATTATTACCTTGTATTAGAAAGATAACTTACTGTAAGTAACAAAGATTTCTTGATCTTGGATGATTACTTGGAATGGATTTAGAAAACTTGGAAGTAAACTTGCAATCTTGGAAGTATTCTTGATTTTATGAAACTAGAACTTTTGGAATTTATGAAGAACACTTAGAACTTGAAGATAGAACTTGAGAGAGATCAATTAGATGAAGAAAATTGAAGAATGAAAGTGTTTGTAGGTGTTTTTGGTCGTTGGTGTATGGATTAGATATAAAGGATATGTAATTTTGTTTTCATGTAAATAAGTCATGAATGATTACTCATATTTTTGTAATTTTATGAGATATTTCATGCTAGTTGCCAAATGATGGTTCCCACATGTGTTAGGTGACTCACATGGGCTGCTAAGAGCTGATCATTGGAGTGTATATACCAATAGTACATACATCTAAAAGCTGTGTATTGTACGAGTACGAATACGGGTGCATACGAGTAGAATTGTTGATGAAACTGAACGAGGATGTAATTGTAAGCATTTTTGTTAAGTAGAAGTATTTTGATAAGTGTCTTGAAGTCTTTCAAAAGTGTATGAATACATATTGAAACACTACATGTATATACATTTTAACTGAGTCGTTAAGTCATCGTTAGTCGTTACATGTAAATGTTGTTTTGAAACCTTTAGGTTAACGATCTTGTTGAATGTTGTTAACCCATTGTTTATTATAATAAATGAGATGTTAAATTGTTATATTATCATGATATTATGATATATAATATATCTTAGTATGATGTATATACAGTTAAATGTCGTTACAACGATAATCGTTACATATATGTCTCGTTTCGAAATCATTAAGTTAGTAGTCTTATTTTTACATATGTATTTCATTGTTAATACACTTAATAATATATTTACTTATCATTTAACATAATTAACCAAGTGTATCAATATCTTAATATGATTCATATGTACCTAGTAAGACGTTGTTATAACGATAATCGTTATATATATCGTTTTCGAGTTTCTTAAATTAATAGTCTGATTTTTATGTATATAACTCATTGTTAAAATACCTAATAAGATACATACTTATAATAAAATCATGTTAACTATATATATAACCATATATATGTCATCGTATAGTTTTTACAAGTTTTAACGTTCGTGAATCACCGATCAACTTGGGTGGTCAATTGTCTATATGAAACCTATTTCAATTAATCAAGTCTTAACAAGTTTGATTGCTTAACATGTTGGAAAAACTTAATCATGTAAATAACAATTTCATTTAATATATATATAAACATGGAAAAGTTCGGGTCACTACAGTACCTACCCGTTAAATAAATTTCGTCCCGAAATTTTAAGCAGTTGGAGGTGTTGACGTATCTTCTGGAAATAAATGCAGGTATTTCTTCTTCATCTGATCTTCTAGTTCCCAGGTGAACTCGGGTCCTATACGAGCATTCCATCGAACCTTAACAATTGGTATCTTGTTTTGCTTAAGTCTTTTAACCTCACGATCCATTATTTCGACGGGTTCTTCGATAAATTGAAGTTTTTTGTTGATTTGGATTTCATCTAACGGAATAGTGAGATCTTCTTTAGCAAAACATTTCTTCAAATTCGAGACGTGGAAAGTGTTATGTACAGCCGCGAGTTGTTGAGGTAACTCAAGTCAGTAAGCTACGGGTCCGACAAGATCAATAATCTTGAATGGTCCAATATACCTTGGATTTAATTTCCCTCGTTTACCAAATCGAACAACGCCTTTCCAAGGTGCAACTTTAAGCATGACCATCTCTCCAATTTCAAATTCTATATCTTTTCTTTTAATGTCAGCGTAGCTCTTTTGTCGACTTTGGGCAGTTTTCAACCGTTGTTGAATTTGGATGATCTTCTCGGTAGTTTCTTGTATTATCTCCGGACCCGTAATCTGTCTATCCCCCACTTCACTCCAACAAATCAGAGACCTGCACTTTCTACCATAAAGTGCTTCAAACGGCGCCATCTCAATGCTTGAATGGTAGCTGTTGTTGTAGGAAAATTCTGCTAACGGTAGATGTCGATCCCAACTGTTTCCGAAATCAATAACACATGCTCGTAGCATGTCTTCAAGCGTTTGTATCATCCTTTCGCTCTGCCCATCAGTTTGTGGATGATAGGCAGTACTCATGTCTAGACGAGTTCCTAATGCTTGCTGTAATGTCTGCCAGAATCTTGAAATAAATCTGCCATCCCTATCAGAGATAATAGAGATTGGTATTCCATGTCTGGAGATGACTTCCTTCAAATACAGTCATGCTAACTTCTCCATCTTGTCATCTTCTCTTATTGGCAGGAAGTGTGCTGATTTGGTGAGACGATCAACTATTACCCAAATAGTATCAAAACCACTTGCAGTTCTTGGCAATTTAGTGATGAAATCCATGGTAATGTTTTCCCATTTCCATTCGGAGATTTCGGGTTGTTGAAGTAGACCTGATGGTTTCTGATGCTCAGCTTTGACCTTAGAACACGTCAAACATTCTCCTACGTATTTAGCAACATCAGCTTTCATACCCGGCTACCAAAAATGTTTCTTGAGATCCTTGTACATCTTCCCCGTTCCAGGATGTATTGAGTATCTGGTTTTATGAGCTTCTCTAAGTACCATTTCTCTCATATCTCCAAATTTTGGTACCCAAATCCTTTCAGCCCTATACCGGGTTCCGTCTTCCCGAATATTAAGATGCTTCTCCGATCCTTTGGGTATTTCATCCTTTAAATTTCCCTCTTTTAAAACTCCTTGTTGCACCTCCTTTATTTAAGTAGTAAGGTTATTGTGAATCATTATATTCATAGATTTTACTCGAATGGGTTCTCTGTCCTTCCTGCTCAAGGCGTCGGCTACCACATTTGCCTTCCCCGGGTGGTAACGAATCTCAAAGTCGTAATCATTCAACAATTCAATCCACCTACGCTGCCTCATATTCAGTTGTTTCTGATTAAATATGTGTTGAAGACTTTTGTGGTCGGTATATATAATACTTTTGACCCCATATAAGTAGTGCCTCCAAGTCTTTAATGCAAAAACAACCGCGCCTAATTCCAAATCATGCGTCGTATAATTTTGCTCGTGAATCTTCAATTGTCTAGACGCATAAGCAATCACCATCGTTCGTTGCATTAATACACAACCGAGACCTTGCTTTGATGCGTCACAATAAATCACAAAATCATCATTCCCTTCAGGCAATGACAATATAGGTGTCGTAGTTAGTTTTTTCTTCAATAACTGAAACGCTTTCTCTTGTTCATCCTTTCATTCAAATTTCTTCCCTTTATGCGTTAATGCAGTCAAGGGTTTTTCTATTCTGGAAAAGTCTTGGATGAACCTTCTGTAGTAACCAGCTAGTCCTAAAAACTGGCGTATGTGTTTTGGAGTTTTCGGGGTTTTCCACTTTTCAACAGTTTCTATCTTTGCCGGATCCACCTTAATACCTTTTTTGTTCACTATGTGACCGAGGAATTGAACTTCTTCCAACCAAAATGCACACTTTGAAAATTTAGCATACAATTCTTCCTTCCTCAATACTTCTAACACCTTTCTCAAATGTTCACCGTGTTCTTGGTCATTCTTTGAGTAAATAAGTATGTCATCAATGAAAACAATGACAAACTTGTCAAGGTATGGTCCGCACACTCGGTTCATAAGGTCCATGAACACAGCTGGTGCATTAGTTAAACCAAACAGCATGACCATAAACTCATAATGACCGTAACGTGTTCTGAAAGCAGTCTTTGGAATATCATCTTCTTTCACCCGCATTTGATGATACCCGGAACGTAAGTCAATCTTTGAATAAACAGACGAGCCTTGTAGTTGATCAAATAAATCATCGATTCTCGGTAGTGGGTAGCGGTTCTTGATGGTAAGTTTGTTCAACTCTCGGTAGTCGATACACAACCTGAATGTACCATCTTTCTTCTTGACAAACAAAACAGGAGCTCCCCACGGTGATGTGCTTGGTCAAATGAAACCACGCTCTAAAAGTTCTTGTAATTGGCTTTGCAGTTCTTTCATCTCGCTGGGTGCGAGTCTGTAAGGAGCACGAGCTATTAGTGAAGCTCCTGGTACAAGATCTATTTGAAATTCAACGGATCGATGTGGGGGTAATCCCGGTAATTCTTTCGGAAATACATCGGGTAATTCTTTTGCGACGGGAACATCATTGATGCTCTTTTCTTCAGTTTGTACTTTCTCGACGTGTGCTAGAACAGCATAGCAACCTTTTCTTATTAGTTTTTGTGCCTTCAAATTACTAATAAGATGTAGCTTCGTGTTGCCCTTTTCTCCGTACACCATTAAGGGTTTTCCTTTTTCTCGTATAATGCGAATTGCATTTTTGAAACAAACGATCTCTGCTTTCACTTCTTTCAACCAGTCCATACCGATTATCACATCAAAACTCCCTAACTCTACTGGTATCAAGTCAATCTTAAATGTTTCGCTAACCAGTTTAATTTCTTGATTCTGACATATATTATCTGCTGAAATTAATTTACCATTTGCTAATTCGAGTAAAAATTTACTATCCAACGGCGTCAATGGACAACTTTATTTAGCACAAAAATCTCTACTCATATAGCTTATATCCACACCCGAATTAAATAAAACGTAAGCAGATTTATTGTCAATAAGAAACGTACCCGTAACAAGCTCCGGGTCTTCCTGTGCCTCTGCCGCATTAATATTGAAAACTCTTTCGCGGCCTTGTCCATTCGTGTTCTCCTGGTTCGGACAATTTCTAATAATGTGGCCCGGTTTTCCACATTTATAACAAACTACATTGGCATAACTTGCTCCGACACTACTTGCTCCGCCATTACTCGTTCCGACACCATTTGTTCCTTTCGTTCTGTTAACCCCTGGTCCGTAGACCTCACACTTCACCGCGCTATGACCATTGCTTTTACACTTGTTGCAAAATTTGGTGCAGAACCCCGAGTGATACTTTTCACACCTTTGGCATAGCTGCTTCTGATTGTTGTTGTTGTTGCGATTGTTATTGTTGTTGGGATGATTGTTGTAGTTGCTGTTGTTGCTGTTGTTGTTGTTGTTGTTATTGTTGTTGTTGGGCCGTTTGTTGTAGTTGCGATTGATGTTGCGATTGTTGGGATAATTGTTGCGATTATTATTGTAATTGCTGTTGTTGTTGCATTGGTGATTCTTATCACCGTTTTCCTCCCACTTTCTTTTGACTTGCTTCACATTGGCCTCTTCAGCCGTCTGTTCTTTAATTCTTTCCTCAATCTGGTTCACTAGTTTGTGAGCCATTCTACATGCCTGTTGTATGGAGGCGGGCTCGTGTGAACTTATATCTTCTTGGATTCTTTCCGGTAATCCTTTCACAAACACGTCGATCTTCTCTTCCTCATCTTCGAACGCTCCCGGACACAATAGGCACAATTCTGTGAATCGTCTTTCGTACGTGGTAATATCAAATCCTTGGGTTCGTAACCCTCTAAGTTCTGTCTTGAGCTTATTGACCTCGGTTCTGGGACGGTACTTCTCGTTCATCAAGTGCTTGAATGCTGACCACGGTAGTGCGTAAGCATCATCTTGTCCCACTTGCTCTAGATAGGTATTCCACCATGTTAACGCGGAACCTGTGAAGGTATGCGTAGCGTACTTCACTTTGTCCTCTTCAGTACACTTACTTATGGCAAACACCGATTCGACCTTCTCGGTCCACCGTTTCAATCCGATCGGTCCTTCGATTCCATCAAATTCCAAAGGTTTGCAGGCAGTGAATTCTTTGTAGGTGCATCCTACATGATTTCCTGTACTGCTAGATCCAAGGTTATTGTTAGTATGTAGCGCAGCCTGTACTGCGGCTATGTTTGAAGCTAGAAAAGTACGGAATTCCTCTTCATTCATATTCACAGTGTGTCGAGTATTCGGTGCCATTTCCTTCAAAATAGTCAAATGGAACAAGTTAATCATACAGAATATTAAGAGTAGTTAATAGTATTTCGTAGCATAATATGAACTCATTTATAAAAGCTTTTTCTTCATATTAGCGTTTTATAAGTTTAAATTCGGGTAGTAACTACCCGTTAAGTTCATACTTAGTAGCTAATATACAATTCAACTACTACAATTCTATATGAAAAACTGATTATAATAATATTTCGCGTTCAAACTTTTATACAATATTTTACAAACTTACAATACCGCTTATTTTACATAAATCATGAAATATAGCACACGATAAATTTGATACAAGATAGTTGTGAAGATAATTCTAGCTAGTACACAAGTCGTTCAGCAAAGGCAATAAAGACACGTAATTCATACGTCCAGAAACAAGTCATGCATTCTGGTTTTACTAGGACTACTTCCCATCCTTGGTCTTGTGGAACATAACCGTTATGGCCGTTGATAAGACAGCGTGTTGTAACGTCGTCAAAGGGACGAGGGTTACGTAATGACCAACAGTCTCGTAATAACCTAAAAACCTCATTTCTTACCCCAATTACCGACTCCGTCACTTGTCGGAACGTTTTGTTTAATAGTTGCAGCCAGATGTTCTTTTTCTCACTTTGGTGAGAAGCGAACATTACTAACCCGTAAGCATAGCATGCTTCTTTACGTTGCATGTTAGCCGCTTTTTCTAAATCATGAAGTCCTATATTCGGATACATTGAGTCAAAATAATTTCTTAACCCGTTGCGTAAAATAGCATTTGGGTTCCCCGCAATATATGCGTCAAAGTAAATACATCGTAACTTATGGGTTTCCCAATGTGATATCCCCCATCTTTCAAATGAAAGTCTCTTATAAACCAAGACATTCTTGGAACGTTCTTCGAATGCCTTACAAACTGATTTCGCCGTAAATAGTTGTGCCGAAGAATTCTGACCGACTCTAGATAAGATTTCATCAATCATGTCTCCGGGTAGGTCTCTTAAAATATTGGGTTGTCTATCCATTTTGTGTTTCTATACTGTAAAATAGACAATAGTTAGATTCATAAAAAAAAATACTTATTAATACAAGCAATTTTTACATATATCATAAAGCATAAGCACACTATATTACATATATTACACCACACGAATACAACTATCTTATTCCGACTCGCTCGTTTCTTCTTCTTCGGTTTTGGTTTGTTTTGCCAAGTTTCTAGGGATATATGATGTTCCCCTAATACGAGCTATCGTTTTCCACAACGGTTTAGAAAAACCTGGTGGTTTAGTGGTTCTCGGGTCATTGTTACAACTTAAGGGCTTCGGGGGTTGACGATACATATAAAGTTCATCGGGGTTGGAATTAGATTTCTCTATTTTTATGCCCTTTCCCTTATTATTTTCTTTTGCCTTTTTAAATTCAGTTGGGGTAATTTCTATAACATCATCGGAATTCTCGTCGGAATCCGATTCATCGGAGAATTGGTAATCCTCCCAATATTTTGCTTCCTTGGCGGAAACACCATTGACCATAATTAACCTTGTTCGGTTGGTTGAGGATTTTCTTTTACATAACCGTTTTATTATTTCCCCCACCGGTTCTATTTCCTCCTCCGGTTCCTCCTCTTCCGGTTCTGATTCTTCTTCCGGTTCTGATTCTTCTTCCGGTTCTTCTTCGGGAACTTGTAAATCAGTCCAATATATATTCGACTCTTCGTTATTATTAGATGAGTCAATGGCATTTGTACTAGAGGTAGACATCTATCACACAATATCAAACATGTTAAGAGATTAATATATCACATAATATATACATGTTAATAATATATAGTTTCCAACAAAAATGTTAAGCAATCATTGTTAAAGAAAACACGGTCGAAGTCCAGACTCACTAATGCATCCTAACAAACTCGATAAGACACACTAATGCAAATTTTCTGGTTCTCTAATACCAACGCTCGGATACCAACTGAAATGTCCCGTTCTTATTGATTAAAAACGTTCCATATTAATTGATTTCGTTGCGAGGTTTTGACCTCTATATGAGACATTTTTCAAAGACTGCATTCATTTTTAAAACAAACCATAACCTTTATTTCATAAATAAAGGTTTAAAAAGCTTAACGTAGATTATCAAATAATGATAATCTAAAATATCATGTTTACACACGACCATTACATAATGGTTTACAATACAAATATGTTACATCGAAATCAGTTTCTTGAATGTAGTTTTTACACAATATCATACAAACATGGACTCCAAATCTTGTCCTTATTTTAGTATGCAACAGCGGAAGCTCTTAGTATTCACCTAAGAATAAACATGCTTTAAACGTCAACAAAAATGTTGGTGAGTTATAGGTTTAACCTATATATATCAAATCGTAACAATAGACCACAAGATTTCATATTACAATACACATCCTATACATAGAGATAAAAATCATTCATATGGTGAACACCTGGTAACCGACATTAACAAGATGCATATATAAGAATATCCCCATCATTCCGGGACACCCTTCGGATATGATATAAATTTCGAAGTACTAAAGCATCCGGTACTTTGGATGGGGTTTGTTAGGCCCAATAGATCTATCTTTAGGATTCGCGTCAATTAGGGTGTCTGTTCCCTAATTCTTAGATTACCAGACTTAATAAAAAGGAGCATATTCGATTTCGATAATTCAACCATAGAATGTAGTTTCACGTACTTGTGTCTATTTTGTAAATCATTTATAAAACCTGCATGTATTCTCATCCCAAAAATATTAGATTTTAAAAGTGGGACTATAACTCACTTTCACAGATTTTTACTTCGTCGGGAAGTAAGACTTGGCCACTGGTTGATTCACGAACCTATAACAATATATACATATATATCGAAGTATGTTCAAAATATATTTACAACACTTTTAATATATTTTGATGTTTTAAGTTTATTAAGTCAGCTGTCCTCGTTAGTAACCTACTACTAGTTGTCCACAGTTAGATGTACAGAAATAAATCGATAAATATTATCTTGAATCAATCCACGACCCAGTGTATACGTATCTCAGTATTGATCACAACTCAAACTATATATATTTTGAAATCAACCTCAACCCTGTATAGCTAACTCCAACATTCACATATAGAGTGTCTATGGTTGTTCCGAAATATATATAGATGTGTCGACATGATAGGTCGAAACATTGTATACGTGTCTATGGTATCTCAAGATTACATAATATACAATACAAGTTGATTAAGTTATGGTTGGAATAGATTTGTTACCAATTTTCACGTAGCTAAAATGAGAAAAATTATCCAATCTAGTTTTACCCATAACTTCTTCATTTTAAATCCGTTTTGAGTGAATCAAATTGCTATGGTTTCATATTGAAATCTATTTTATGAATCTAAACAGAAAAAGTATAGGTTTATAGTTGGAAAAATAAGTTACAAGTCGTTTTTGTAAAGGTAGTCATTTCAGTCGAAAGAACGACGTCTAGATGACCATTTTAGAAAACATACTTCCACTTTGAGTTTAACCATAATTTTTGGATATAGTTTCATGTTCATAATAAAAATCATTTTCTCAGAATAACAACTTTTAAATCAAAGTTTATCATAGTTTTTAATTAACTAACCCAAAACAGCCCGCGGTGTTATTAGGACGACGTAAATCCGGTTTTACGGAGTTTTTCGTGTTTCCAGGTTTTAAATCATTAAGTTAGCATATCATATAGATATAGAACATGTGTTTAGTTGATTTTAAAAGTCAAGTTAGAAGGATTAACTTTTATTTGCGAACAAGTTTAGAATTAACTAAACTATGTTCTAGTGATTACAAGTTTAAACCTTCGAATAAGATAGCTTTATATGTATGAATCGAATGATGTTGTGAACATCATTACTGCCTCAAGTTCCTTGGATAAACCTACTGGAAATGAGAAAAATAGATCTAGCTTCAAAGGATCCTTGAATGGCTTGAAAGTTCTTGAAGCAGAATCATGACACGAAAACAATTTCAAGTAAGATTTCCACTCGAAATAAGATTGTTATAGTTATAGAAATTGAATTAAAGTTTGAATATGATTATTACCTTGTATTAGAAAGATAACCTACTGTAAGTAACAAAGGTTTCTTGATCTTGGATGATTACTTGGAATGGATTTAGAAAACTTGGGAGTAAACTTGCAATCTTGGAAGTATTCTTGATTTTATGAAACTAGAACTTTTGGAATTTATGAAGAACACTTAGAACTTGAAGATAGAACTTGAGAGAGATCAATTAGATGAAGAAAATTGAAGAATGAAAGTGTTTGTAGGTGTTTTTGGTCGTTGGTGTATGGATTAGATATAAAGGATATGTAATTTTGTTTTCATGTAAATAAGTCATGAATGATTACTCATATTTTTGTAATTTTATGAGATATTTCATGCTAGTTGCTAAATGATGGTTCCCACATGTGTTAGGTTACTCACATGGGCTGCTAAGAGCTGATCATTTGAGTATATATACCAATAGTACATACATCTAAAAGCTGTGTATTGTACGAGTACGAATACGGGTGCATACGAGTAGAATTGTTGATGAAACTGAACGAGGATGTAATTGTAAGCATTTTTGTTAAGTAGAAGTATTTTGATAAGTGTCTTGAAGTCTTTCAAAAGTGTATGAATACATATTAAAACACTACATGTATATACATTTTAACTGAGTCGTTAAGTCATCGTTAGTCGTTACATGTAAATGTTGTTTTGAAACCTTTAGGTTAACGATCTTGTTGAATGTTGTTAACCCATTGTTTATTATAACAAATGAGATGTTAAATTGTTATATTATCATGATATTATGATATATAATATATCTTAGTATGATGTATATACAGTTAAATGTCGTTACAACGATAATCGTTACATATATGTCTCGTTTCGAAATCATTAAGTTAGTAGTCTTATTTTTACATATGTATTTCATTGTTAATACACTTAATAATATATTTACTTATCATTTAACATAGTTAACCAAGTGTATCAATATCTTAATATGATTCATATGTACCTAGTAAGACGTTGTTATAACGATAATCGTTATATATATCGTTTTCGAGTTTCTTAAATTAATAGTCTGATTTTTATGTATATAACTCATTGTTAAAATACCTAATGAGATACATACTTATAATAAAATCATGTTAACTATATATATAACCATATATATGTCATCGTATAGTTTTTACAAGTTTTAACGTTCGTGAATCACCGGTCAACTTGGGTGGTCAATTGTCTATATGAAACCTATTTCAATTAATCAAGTCTTGACAAGTTTGATTGCTTAACATGTTGGAAACACTTAATCATGTAAATAACAATTTCATTTAATATATATATATATATATATATATATATATATATATATATATATATATATAAACATGGAAAAGTTCGGGTCACTACACATACCAACCTTCATCATATTTTCAACTCTATGAGTTCATGATATATATGCTTAATAGATTATCCCAAAAGGGACCAAGGGTTAGGGTCCTAATTTACTCATATATGAAGGCTCAGGTTCAAATCTCACTAACAACATATTTTGGGTTGTCAGAGAAAAGGGTCACAAAGTGGTCACGGGATGAATCGGTTACATCGCATATATCTCTGAGTAATAATTACGCTCCTTGCCCGTTTATGTTGAACAATGAAAATCTTTTTCGTTTATACGCGTAATAACATATTCATGATGATCACTTGAGTGTCACATATACGGTATACCTCATGTAGTCTGTGATGGAAAACCGTGTGTACATTTAAATTTTAAAAACGCAGCGGAACATGAAAAATAAACATCTTTTATTAACTTTAAAATAAACATCATTTATTTTATTATAAACTTTCAAGTAAAACATTCACACGATTAACGATTCCAACAAGATCCAATTACACCACTAATAATTGTCAAGTAAATAATTCACAAAGAGTAGTTTAGATATACCTTTAGCTTTTCCACGTCTAGATTGAAACATATATTCAAAGTGTATGAATATCTACATGGTTGATCCACACAGCACATCAATCAACACCAATCGAATGCTAGTTCGAATATAACCCGTAAACAATATCAAATATTGTTTTGTTACTTTGAAAAGCAAGTAAATAAAAAACACCTTCGTGGCCCTTTCATTATACTGACACAATGCCAAATTCCAATATTATGATTGGTTATATAATCAAACAACAATTGATTATATAAAACCTTTTAACAGTGACGATGATGAGAAAAAAAAGGTTGTGCCATATCTCACGAATACAAGCAATCTTGTTATTCTTTATATTGTGTCCCATGTACATCTCAAAAGAATAACTATCATCATAATTTTGAGTGTCCCTTATCTCTCTCATCAATTGCCGTAATTTGTGTTGTATATATAGAATTTAGAAAACCAATAGTCAATTTTAATTTTCTCTTCTTTCTTGTTTTCATACGGATGTGGACATCCCATTGGAGTTGTTAACCTTTTTAAAAAGCATGTCCATTAGTTTAAAGACAAATTAAATAATGCATCCTTTATTTTAAATGTGTCGTATGAAAACTAAAAAGAAGAAAAAAAATATTTTCAAAATATTTGATTTAATTATATATTTCTAGTCAAAATTGGATGGCAAGTAATTAATTAAATAACAATTATTTAA
This sequence comes from Rutidosis leptorrhynchoides, assembly GCF_046630445.1. NCBI lineage: Eukaryota > Viridiplantae > Streptophyta > Magnoliopsida > Asterales > Asteraceae > Rutidosis > Rutidosis leptorrhynchoides. Next base: position 659,888,269 of record NC_092333.1, on the reverse strand, counting down.
TTAAAAAAATTATACTTTTCAAATTATAGATTATAGATTATAATTATATATCATCAATATATAATAATTGGTGTCTAAATGCTAATGTGTGTGATCTCATAGGTCTGTATATAAGCGGTAGTATAGATTTGTGTTATGACGTGCACACTGGACCAACAAACTCCCACTTATGCATGACATAACATCTAGAAAACTATACCGACATATATTAGCGTCTAGCAACACGTCAATGCCCCCGAAAATATACAAGTGTTTGTTTCAGCTAAACGAACTATCATTATTATTATTAAAAATGATGTAATGATTGAGTGTCTATTATCCCTTTATTACCGATACCTTGTTGATGTGAGACATGGATCTAGTCATTCTCATTTGTCAACGAAGTCTGTTTCTCGATCTAGAAAATCTGAATGTGATCACCAAGTTTAAATTGATCATCAATCAATATTGCTTGGACACGACCGTGTAAATATCCATTCATTTTCATCGAGGGGCCCAGTGGTATCATACTCTCATGTAGAGGAATAAATTCCATTTTAATTACATGCGTTCGTCATGTGCTTGACATCATACCCAATGATGACCTTTATAACTACCTTGTTCAGGATAGCGTTTAACCATATCAAAGTATAATATGTCATACAATCGGAAATCAACATATACATCTTAGGTCTAAGGACACAAAGACATAACCATTATGAGATTCACTATTGACGACGATCCATGTAGTGACATCTCATGATTAGGTCATTCCAATATTCATCATCAATGAATACATATGAATTTTGGCCTTGGCTAGTTAATTATTCACCATCAGTGAATAAAACCAAATTTCATAATAATCTTAATTCATGTTACTCCCATAACATGACCGATTATGGATATTTAGAATAATCAACAATTATTCATGGATTAAACATGCTAATATAGAACACAATAATATAAATGAAAACGACCATACCGAGTATCTCAATTCATTTAGATAAAACTGTTTAATGTTCCAGAGACATCCAAATACTAAATTACAAATGAAAAAGATTAGTAGCTTAATGAAGTCCAATATTACTAGCATGATCATCATGCTAGTTGTGCATCAAGGGCTTCGTGATCGGTTCAGCCATGATATCATCTGTTTGAACCTTAAGAATACTAATTTCATTCCCCACAATGACTTCACGAATGTAGTCAAACTTTCGAAGAATGTGTCGGATACTTTTATGTACATGTAATTCTTTCGGAAGTGTTATAACAACCAAACTATCACAATACGTCTTTATAGAAGATTTATTGTTGTGTACTACTCTGAGTTCAACAATAAACTTCCTTATCCAAAAAACTTTCTGAGCAGCATCTCAGGTAACAATATATTCAGCTTTTGTTGTAGAATGTGCAACAATGCTCTACTTTGAGCTCTTCCAATTAACTGTCTCGTCCATCATGACAAAGACACAACCTGACTGAGATCGAGAATTATCTCGATCAGTTTGGAAACTAGCATATGTATTATGGTTAATACTTAAAACTCCTTTTCCAAGCAATCGTAAACCAAGAACATATCTTTAGTACTCTATAAATACTTAAGAATGTTCTTAACAATAATCCAGTGTTCTTAACCTAGATTTTGTTGATAATGACTCGTCAAACTTAAAAATAACGAGACATCATTTTAGTACATAACATGGCATACATAATGGATCCTATAGCCAAAGCATATGGGATACATTTCATTCGTCTTATCTCATCATGTGTGATAAGACTTTGAGACTTGCTCAAGGATATGTCCTTTTGAACATGCAATGCTTCAAGGTTGGTGTAATGCATGCTAAATCTCTGCAAGATAAGATATGTACATTAATTCAAAACAATAAGCCATTTGAATCTATTTCTATAGATTATGATTCCAAGTATATAAGTAGCTTCTCCAAGATCCTTTATGGAAAAACGTTTTCAAGCCAAGACTTGATATCTTGCAAGTTGAAATGTTATTTCCAATAAGAAGTATGTCATCAACATACAAGATCAAGAAGACTACTTTGCTCCTACTAGATTTAATGTAAACACGGAGCGCATCTTGTTTTTGAGAAAAACCAAACTCTTTGATATTTTCATCAAACTTAAAATTCTAGCTCCTGAATGCTTGCTTTAATCCATAAATGGATTTTAGAAGCTTGCATACTTTATTAGGATGCTTAGGATATATAGATCCTTTCAGCTGAACCATGTATACGTCCTCGCTTAGGTCGCCATTTAAAAAAGCGATTATGATATCCATTTACCATACTTCATAATCATGAAAAGTAGCTATGGCAATAAGTATCCTAAATTATAAAGCTCGCGATCAGTGGAAAAGTTTCAACATAACCTTTTGCCACGAATCGAGCCTTAAAAGTGTTTACATTACCGTCCATGCTATTCTTATCTTTGAAGACTCATTTACACCCCATTGTCTTACAATTGGGTGGAAGATCAATCAAGTCACATACTTGATTATCTTTCATGGACTGCATATTTGCATTCATAGTAGCTCGTCATTTTTAAGATTCGTGATCTTATATGGCCTCACAGTAGCTAGAGGGTTCATAATCCTCTAGGTGAGGTTCATCTGAATTAATCAGATAATCAAACCTCTTATGCCGATGAAGAGTTCTACCAGATCTATTAAGTGCAGGTGCAACACATTCTGGCTCACCAACAATGCGCTCAGATTCAACGTGTAGATAGCTAGTGCTTATAGAATGTATGTTACTTTATGGTTCTTGAATTTCTTTAAGATATACTTTACTCCCACCAAATTTTTAGAAGAGAAGATCTCCTTTTTAAGAATTCAGTAGACCAAAAACACTTTGTTTTCAGCTTCGTAGTAGAAGTAGTAACCCATTGTTTCCTTTGGGTATCCCATAAAGTGAAATTTAATAATTCAGGGTTTTAATTTGATTGAAGTGTCATGCTTCACATACACTTCTGTGACGATCGCTCCAAATTCATATGGACGAACACGTCATTCATCGATTTCATAGCGAGGTATTTGACCTCTATATGATACGTTTTGTAAACATTGCATTCTTTTGAAAAGGCTCACCATAAATGAATATTTAAATCAAAGGTTTTCGATATCTGATGATTTCTACATATAGACAATCACCGTAAATAATAGTTTACAATAGTACTTCCGTTGACAATGCAGTCAAAATAAGATACATTGTGATGATTTGGCGAATGCAACGTTTCCTTGAAAAATATGCCTTGTAAGACTCCATGCACATAGCTTGTCTAACATATAAGCAAACAGCGGAAGACTTCTAGGGAACCTGAGAATAAACATGCTAACAAGTGTCAACACAAAGGTTGGTGAGTTCATAGTTTTAATGTTTTGCATAATCTGTACATAAAGGTGGATCACAAGATTTCAGTTGTTTCATCTGAAACGTTTATCAAAATATTCTACGAAATTGAGCACCCTGGTAACTAAACTTAACGTATATATAATTTGTACCCTTTGTATAATCATCTTAATAATACACGCAAACCAACGTGTACGCTTCTCAAATAGCATACTTCCGTTAAAAGGCTAGTGCTCTAGCTCGGACGGGGATATCAAGCCCTATGGATCCATATACTACTACTCGCGCCCACCAGTTCTTATAACTGGCAGTTAACAGTTACCAAAGCTAAGGGATTTTCGGTTCAAACTCAGTGTAGAATTTAGTATGTACTTGTATCCACTGCGTTTAAAATAAAGTGCATGTATTCTCAGCCCAAAAATATAGATTGCAAAAGCAATTAAAAAGGGAGCAAATGAAACTCACCTTAGGAGCACATAAAGTCGTTCACCGAAACGTGACCGAAACTCGGAATACCAATTAACCGTAGATCTCAACCTAGAGAACATATGTTGGTCAATAAATGTCTTATCCAGCTAGGACTGGTTATAGTGTATCACAATCCTAATGCTCGATATCGACATACAAAAGTTATCCAAAGTCGTTTCAAAAAGTCAATTTTGACAGTTGTTTAACAAAACGAGACGTACCTTATATAAGGATTCATTTACTCGGTTGGTAATATTCAAAAATCCAATTTATCAATCTTACAAACAAGTTGTTTAAATATTAATTGCAGATTCAAAAGCAATTCCGATTAACGTCAATCATAATTCAGTTGACCATATCTTTTGATTCGTTCATCGAAATTACACGATTTCTAAATGAAAAGTTATTGATTTTTCACCAGCTTTCCAAAAACATGCATATCATATACCTTTTATCAGTAATATATGTATTTAATTCGTGATTCATCATAAACTGTTTAACGACGAAATTTAGCATACTAGCATGCATAAATATATATACTCGAGCACTAGACATGGATACACAATTAATATATAAAAGATAAAATATGAGTGCTTACGTATCAATATTGTGATTCAATATTGCAGGAAAGTACGTAGACGCAACAGAGATGATAAACACTAGGTTTGATTTGCAAACAATACCCATGAATATTACCCATGACTTCCATAGTTATAACCCATAATTTCCTTAGCTCTATCCCGTTTGAAAACCCATTTTGAAAGTGACACGCTCATAACCTCGTCATAGTATTTTATGTATAAATAATAATAATACTAATACTACTAATAATGATAAGATTAATAATAATATTAATCTTAATAATAATATAAATAATATATATATATATATATATATATATATATATATATATATATATATATATATATATATATATATATATATATATATATATATATATATATATATATATATATATATATATATATATATATATGTTTACAGAGAGAGATAGATGTATTTGTGTATGTGTCTCGAAGCCAAAACTGATCGACTTTATAGATGTTTTGTGGAATCAGTCCCCATGCGATCGCATGGGGTGCTTCATTTTACAGCTCACATATTTTTTGTCCTACGCTTGTCGACATAATAATATAATACGTAAATCGAATTTAAAATTTTAAAAAGTCGTTTTTATTAAATACTTCAGGGGTATTCTATGTAACTTATAATTAATAATTTCTATCATGTCGTTTTCATGTGAATAGTAAATGAATTAATTTAAATTCAACTATTTAAGCTACACGTTATACGTTGTGCTTTACAAATTGTACATTATTAATTTAACTTCGTTTCTTAAAAAAAATACAAAAATTATATCATAAAAATAAAATGACTTAATACGTAAAATTTTTAATTTGAAATAGCATCGTTTAATAGTAAATTTTTAATCATTTCGTATATAAATATTATTCGCATGATTCCGTATATATCGAAAACTCTTATATTTATTAAAATATGTATATAATACATGTTATGACGTTCGTGAATCGTTGGACAAACAGGGTGGTCAACCGTTATATAAAAAATCATTTTCAAAAGTTTTAAAACTTGTCAAAATTCATTGCTTATCATGTCGAAAATATTAAATCATATAGAGAATTGGTTTAAATAAGTCGAAATTTTCCGGGTCATCACAGTACCTCCCCGTTAAAGAAATTTTGTCCCGAAATTTGAGTGAGGTCGTCATGGTTAACAGTAAAAATGTTTTTATGACGAATATGAGTTGATAAATAGAATTTCTATCACCGTTGAATAATATGGATAAAACAATCCAATTACTCGAAGCGTATGAGGGGAAGTTATCGTAAAAGAGTGAAATGAAGAATAGAGATGCGTCTTATCTCTTGACGTAGTAACGATTGATTTCTGGAATTTAAAGAATAGAAAATCTTCATAATCTAAATAAGATTTGATTCTTCGGAATTTGCGAAAATTAAGATTTTCTTTAAATGCGTAATCTGCCTCGATTGCTATGTATGATATTTCACTATAAATTGACCTCTTCCGTTTCATTCATTTTCACTACTCCTATAATCTTCTTACTTATTTAATACTTCTTAATAGATTGTGTAAATGCTTCATCCAGTTCTGATTCTTGATATACTCCTAACTTTCATATCTATCATTCTTCTTTTTCATCTGCCGCCGGAGGAATCTATTCACTTTTACTATACTCTTGGCTTTATAGTGTTTTTAGTTCTCCCGTGTCTTTACGTTGCAATACTTATTGATATTCATGGTTTGTAATTTATGTGTTTTTATCGGGCTTTATATTCTCGGTTATATTTCGAAGCTTCATGCTTTCGTTCTCTCTTCCCGCCTTCAAGTCAAGCGAATAATGCTCCAGAATTCGTAGGTATGGATTTTAAAATGAACATAGTTAATGTTCTAAGAAGGGAATTGTAATGGCACGATCTTGATTTGTCAAATTACTAGAATATCCGGAAAAGACCGAATCATCAAAAAATATATTTTCTTGATATATTTAGAGATTATATAGAATAAAAGAGTTATGTAACATGGTTCATAATGAGGGTGGGATCTGTGAACCTTTATCACGTTCTATTAGAAACTCAGCATGACTTACTGTAATATAATCACGTTGATCAAGTGTCATTATATTATACTAATTCATGTTTCAGTTCCCAACACTACTTCAAAACATTCATATTTTAAACTTGAAGGTTTCAGAATTTAGAAACTAAAATAGTTTCTTTTATGATGTAATACAGATAGCGCGAAGAGATGAATGATTTCAGATAAGAATAGTTATAAAGATATCTCCAGAAATATCGAGGATATTTATAATGAAAGATACGATGATATCTTAGAATTTCTAATATCAGAGGATGATGCAGAAAATCTGTCTGTGAAGGTTTAGAATGAGGAGTAAGGTGTTTGCTAGCGACTTTGGCAGACACTGATTCATTTGGATCCTTTGAAGGTAGATTTCGTCCTTGTGATTTGTCCACAGCCTCCTTCATGGTTTTTTTTCAATCCATTTTTCAGTTTCAAACCTTCTCTTTTTCTCAGCTTTACCACCATACTATTCTTTATCATCAAACTTTTGACTGTTAAGGTCGTTTACAGTTTTTGCTGCTTCATCAGCATTGTTCCAATTTCAGAGAACTAGTTCATAGTTTGGGATGTTTTTCAGAAACTTCACATTCGGAGTAAATAAGTCTAGGAGATAGACATTATATGTTTATATATAACTGTTGGCGTAGAATTGCTGTGAAATTCGAAATACTGATTTGCTAATTCCCAGTAGTTGGTATGACAATTGTTGTTACAAGTTGTATATGGGTACTTGATAGAGTTTCAATGAATAATTATCGTGATTTTTCGGAGAGGCTTAATGATCAATGAAGTTGTTGATAAGTTTACTGCTAATGTGGTGGAATATGAAAGGTTCCCCGGTAACAATGATGAAGGGTTAATCGTTATAATAAGACTTATTCAAATGAACAATTGAAGGTGATTTTGCTTGAGCGGTGACAAAACTGTCTATTTTGAAAAGAGATTGAAAAGTTATTTTAGCTAATAAATGCCAAAGGGTCTGACACGGATACGTGTTAAACTATGACTTTGATTTTGAGAGTTTTTCAGGTACAAGACTGCGGTAACATGTGGTTGGATCATCATCTCGATGATTCATTATTTGAAGTGTCTTTAGGAATTTTGAGGGATTTGAACATAGATTGTAATCGTTAATATTCATATGATGTTCTAGGAATTTGAATGATACAAATACTTTTCTGGGTTCTATGATGTTCTAGCACAGTTTTGAAGTCAAAGTATAGCTTCGAAAGATGTAGGAATCTAAGAATGATGTTACCTGTTAAATCTTGACTTAGATTCTGATCCGTCAATATCATAATATGTAATTGAATTTGTATGAAAACGATTGTATATCGCTGTGAGCATAGTTAATAATTTTTTTTTTTCAAAGTTGAAGAATGTACAGTATAACATATTAATTGTGAACTTATATATTTCCCGGGATTTACCTACCCGTTAAAGATTTCACAAGTAATATTTTGTACAAAAGAATTTTCATTACAGTCTTTATGAAAATATATGTATGTATATTTCTTCAGATGTAATATGGATTTAATGAGTTAATATCATATTAAGCTCATTTGATTTTCGGCTTGACTTAGAAATGATTAATCTCTAAAACATTAAAGATTACATAATCTTTGCGGCGTTTTTCACTAATGAAATCAACACTTTATTATTTATTCTTATTGATATTCCTCGGTGAAGGATGTTGGTGCTCATGGAATTTTTGTGAACCTTACAAGACACAGATGATGTTTTCTGAAAAGTTTCGAGTATATCGAAATTGAAAATGTAAAATCAATTATGTAATTGATTAATACACTTGGTTTATTATGAAATGGAATTCATTGGATTGAAACAGAGATTGTAGTTAACAATGGTTAAGTTGTTAAGGAAGGATGTACATCATTGCATATTAGTAATATGAACTAACCGAGTAGTACCTACCAGTTAAGATTCACATGTAATAGCTTAGTACGAAAAGATTTATTTTGATTTCAAAATTCATATATATTAAATATACATAAAATTTCTTCAGAGGAAAGGAGTTAATACTTCATCGGTTATTGTTGCTGGTATTTCTTGGTAACTACGGTGCGTATGACGTTGATGCTCGTGGAACAGATTGTGAAGTTGAGGTTTGCGATGCGGATGTTGTTGGTGGTAGTAATGGTACTGTTGGTGTTGTTGTTGGTGGTACTGTTGATGCCGGTGATTCTGCTGGTGCTTGTAACCTTTGCACCATATTCTCCAAAGCCACTACTCGAGCGCGAAGCTCGTTGACTTCTTCTACTACACCGGGATGATTGGCGGTTCGGACGAGCGGATGAATAAGATCCAGAATTTGAGATAGTATATTATCGTGATGAGATACTCTGGAAATGAGAGAGAAAATGGTGTCTCGAACAGGTTCGCCGGTAAGTGCTTCAGGTTCTTCGCCAAGAGGGCAATGTGGTGGATGGAAGGGATCGCCTTCTTCTTGTCTCCAATAATTAAGTAGGCTACGAACCCATCCCCAATTCATCCAGAATAGATGATGGCTAATTGGTTGATCCATTCCGGTTACACTGTCTTCGGAATTCAGGTGAATATCCATATCGGAATAGCTGTCAGAGTTTAAGGAATTTGAACTAGATACGGGATCCATCTTGTATAATTAGGGAGATGATTTTTGATATGAATTAGATTATAGAATTTAGTTTGGTATTCTTCAATACATAATTTACATATGTATATATAATACCAAATTCCATAAATTACGAAAAAATTTTCGAAAGATGTCAGGAAAAGTTTATAGTAACAGATACGCTAAGATATGAATTTTTGTCTAAACACTATTTATGCAATAAATGCAGGAAAACGTGTCTAGACTTAAGAATGATAAGCATGTAATTTCCGACAAGAAATGATAAGCAAAACTTTTAACATGCAGACACGGTCGAAGTCCAAACTTACTGATGCATCCTAACAACTATCAGTTAGACACACTCATGCAAGACCTGGTTCGCTAGGACCAACGCTCTGATACCAACTGTGACGATCGCTCCAAATTCATATGGACGAACACGTCATTCATCGATTTCATAGCGAGGTATTTGACCTCTATATGATACGTTTTGTAAACATTGCATTCTTTTGAAAAGGCTCACCATAAATGAATATTTAAATCAAAGGTTTTCGATATCTGATGATTTCTACATATAGACAATCACCGTAAATAATAGTTTACAATAGTACTTCCGTTGACAATGCAGTCAAAATAAGATACATGGTGATGATTTGGCGAATGCAACGTTTCCTTGAAAAATATGCCATGTAAGACTCCATGCACATAGCTTGTCTAACATATAAGCAAACAGCGGAAGACTTCTAGGGAACCTGAGAATAAACATGCTAACAAGTGTCAACACAAAGGTTGGTGAGTTCATAGTTTTAATGTTTTGCATAATCTGTACATAAAGGTGGGTCACAAGATTTCAGTTGTTTCATCTGAAACGTTTATCAAAATATTCTACGAAATTGAGCACCCTGGTAACTAAACTTAACGTATATATAATTTGTACCCTTTGTATAATCATCTTAATAATACACGCAAACCAACGTGTACGCTTCTCAAATAGCATACGTCCGTTAAAAGGCTAGTGCTCTAGCTCGGACGGGGATATCAAGCCCTATGGATCCATATACTACTACTCGCGCCCACCAGTTCTTATAACTGGCAGTTAACAGTTACCAAAGCTAAGGGATTTTCGGTTCAAACTCAGTGTAGAATTTAGTATGTACTTGTATCCATTGCGTTTAAAATAAAGTGCATGTATTCTCAGCCCAAAAATATAGATTGCAAAAGCAATTAAAAAGGGAGCAAATAAAACTCACCTTAGGAGCACATAAAGTCGTTCACCGAAACGTGACCGAAACTCGGAATACCAATTAACCGTAGATCTCAACCTAGAGAACATATGTTGGTCAATAAATGTCTTATCCAGCTAGGACTGGTCATAGTGTATCACAATCCTAATGCTCGATATCGACATACAAAAGTTATCCAAAGTCGTTTCAAAAAGTCAATTTTGACAGTTGTTTAACAAAACGAGACGTACCTTATATAAGGATTCATTTACTCGGTTGGTAATATTCAAAAATCCAATTTATCAATCTTACAAACAAGTTCTTTAAATATTAATTGCAGATTCAAAAGCAATTCCGATTAACGTCAATCATAATTCAGTTGACCATATCTTTTGATTCGTTCATCGAAATTACACGATTTCTAAATGAAAAGTTATTGATTTTTCACCAGCTTTCCAAAAACATGCATATCATATACCTTTTATCAGTAATATATGTATTTAATTCGTGATTCATCATAAACTGTTTAACGACGAAATTTAGCATACTAGCATGCATAAATATATATACTCGAGCACTAGACATGGATACACAATTAATATATAAAAGATAAAATATGAGTGCTTACGTATCAATATTGTGATTCAATATTGCAGGAAAGTACGTAGACGCAACAGAGATGATAAACACTAGGTTTGATTTGCAAACAATACCCATGAATATTACCCATAACTTCCATAGTTATAACCCATAATTTCCTTAGCTCTATCCCGTTTGAAAACCCATTTTGAAAGTGACACGCTCATAACCTCGTCATAGTATTTTATGTATAAATAATAATAATACTAATACTACTAATAATGATAAGATTAATAATAATATTAATCTTAATAATAATATAAATAATATATATATATATATATATATATATATATATATATATATATATATATATATATATATGTTTACAGAGAGAGATAGATGTATTTGTGTATGTGTCTCGAAGCCAAAACTGATCAACTTTATAGATGTTTTGTGGAATCAGTCCCCATGCGATCGCATGGGGTTTTAGTGTGTAGGCCATGCGATCGCATGGCTTCATTTTACAGCTCACATATTTTTTGTCCTACGCTTGTCGACATAATAATATAATACGTAAATCGAATTTAAAATTTTAAAAAGTCGTTTTTATTAAATACTTCAGGGGTATTCTATGTAACTTATGATTAATAATTTCTATCATGTCGTTTTCATGTGAATAGTAAATGAATTAATTTAAATTCAACTATTTAAGCTACACGTTGTACGTTGTGCTTTACAAATTGTACATTATTAATTTAACTTCGTTTCTTAAAAAAAATACAAAAATTATATCATAAAAATAAAATGACTTAATACGTAAAATTTTTAATTTGAAATAGCATCGTTTAATAGTAAATTTTTAATCATTTCGTATATAAATGTTATTCGCATGATTCCGTATATATCGAAAACTCTTATATTTATTAAAATATGTATATAATACATGTTATGACGTTCGTGAATCGTTGGACAAACAGGGTGGTCAACCGTTATATAAAAAATCATTTTCAAAAGTTTTAAAACTTGTCAAAATTCATTGCTTATCATGTCGAAAATATTAAATCATATAGAGAATTGGTTTAAATAAGTCGAAATTTTCCGGGTCATCACAACTTCACAACCCCAGAATTTCAAATAAGACAACTTGGGAATCTTCCCATGCCATACTTCATATAGTGTCTTTTCTACCTTCTTGGTTGAAATCATTTTGAGTATGCTTGCAGCAGACTCTAATGCATAACCCTAAAAAGACGGTGGTAGAGTAGTCAAACTTATCATAGATCAAACCATATCAAGTAAAGTTCGATTCCTCCATTCAGACTCACCATTGAGTAATGGTGTGTGAGGTGGAGTGAATTGTAAGACAATCCCACAATTCTACAGGTGGTCCAAAAGCTCTTAACTCATATACTTACTTCCTCCATCAGAGTGAAGTGATTTAATGGTCTCTCTAAGCTGATTCTATACGTCATTTTGAAAGACTTCAAACCTTTCAAAAAATTCCATGTTTATGTTTCAGCAAGTAAACATAACCATATATACTATAACCATCAGTTATTGTAATGACGTAAGATTCACCATTTCTAGACATTGTTCAAAAAGGTTACATACATCAATATGTATTAGACCTAAATGATATGTAGCTCTTTCACCTAAATTGGAGAAAAGAGCCATTGTCATCCTTTCACATAAACATTACTCACATACATCAAATGAATCAAAGCCATTTGATTCCAAAAGTCCATAAGAATGGAGTTTTGAAATGCGTTGTTTATATGACCAAGACGACAATGTCATAGATAGGTCTTATTCAAGCGTTGCTTGAATCGCTTGGCGGTACATGTATACATAGAATTCTCATTTGAAATCACACTATGCATATCAATTTCAAAAATACCATCACTTGGATAAGCATTAAGATAAAAAAAAAATATTATCCTTAGAAATTGAAATATCAAAGTGCATAAATGCAAGTTCAAAACCAACATCTTTCAAACTATATTGCTTATAATACTAGGAGCATTATAACATTTGTTCCAACAAAACAATAAGATCACTTGCAAGAGTATGCTCATAGTGACCCGAAGCTTGATTCCCATTACCCACTCGCAAATCTAGTGTGCCTTTCTTCAGTGTATTACTTCTTCTCATTCCTTTCATATTGTCACAGGTGTGAAGGCCACAACTGGTTAACAAAGATCCAGGAATCACTAGAAAAAGTATATAACTGTATATGAAATATACCTGAGTTTGCTAGTCTTACCAGCATTACCTTTTCTCAGCTCAGATTGGTAGGTAGGACAACTTCCTTCTCCAATTGCCAACCTTTCCACGATAGAAACATTCGGCGTCTTTTGTTGGGATTTCCTTCTTGGAAGGTGGAATAATTTTCCTGAAAATGATTTTTCATTTCCTTCCTACAAAATGTTCGGCTTATTCTTTTTCACCCTTTCATCCTACTTCTCATACTCATCGAATAGCTTCCGATAAGCATTTTGCTGATCAGCATGAGCTGCGCAAACCGGAGGATTGGATAAGGTTCTAATTTTGTTCGACTTCCATTTATGCTTGAGAAACAGTTCTCAGGTTGTATTGCCAGTCTAGGAAGTTTGAACATTGAGTTTATCTTTCTCCAACAAAGAAGGATGTGTGTTTTGGTTTACGTTTTGATTATCTGACATCTATAACAGATATAACAGATATAAGATTCAATTTAGTATTTTTGATATTGAGCTTTAATAAATTAACTACCCAAGTTTTTATAATATTTTTAAAAACAATTAATTTACGAAAGCCTAAGATTCACATAGAGGTTTCATAGCCACATCTGTTAATCAGCTAGCACTTACGGAATCTATTGGTAGGTAGCGGGTACCAATTGCATTACAAGTGCAACTCTTAGATCTTTATGGGACCTTGAGATATGTGTAGTCCAACAAACAATTATTATCTATTGGCATGTTTGTCCCATCCTTGCCTCGAACTCAGGTCTCACCGTGAATACGATTAAGTCATCCAATTTGGAAACAGTGGAAATTCACGCTAGTCTCACTAGATCGAAAAATCCACCTCGTGGCTATAATTCAGCCTAGTCTCACTAGATCAGAAAAATAACGAGGAGTGTTTGCAAGCTCATTGGATGACATGACTTAAATTTGACGGGTATTTTAGAAAAAGTTCGTGTCAACGAATAATGCATGCACACAAGATTCGCTACACTATTAGTTAAAAACATTTTAACAAATTGCATATGTCAATATGTTTGTGAGTGTAATTTGTTATTTATTTTATAGGATAAAAATAACAAATACACAAACGTGTATCGTTTTAAAACAATTTTAAAAGATGTCACCCATATATATTATGTGAGTTTTAAAATCATCAATTTTAAACTCGTAAGCGTTTAACTTTTAAAATCAGCAATTTTAATTTTTAAACTCATTACTTGTTTTATTTAACGTTTTCATCAAAAACATTTAGCATATACTATAATCAACAATTATATATATAAATGCGAAAAATAAAACACAATCATGCATCACACACACATAGCCTAGCCCAAAAATCCTATGCTTGATCCCATGAGCGGACATGAGATCAAGAGGTCAAACTAAGGACAAAATTATAGCTCCCACTTGATTCAAGAACCAAGTGAAAACTTGTCGAACTCCATTGTTGTTAACTTGATCTATTCGCCATCTTTTAAGCCAATCTCTGTGTTGCATCTTTATCTTTAATCTTCATCTTGTTACATTTATTTAAATTTGAAAATACAAATAAACTAGTACTTTTACAAATTGAAATAAACTTAAATACAATACTATGAAAATGAAAAATAAATATAATACAACTTTGGCTTCAAAATGGCCTTTCTAATAAATCAAATAATCAACATGATATAATATTGCCGTAATCAACAATCACATATAATCAAACACATAGGTCGGGGCATTACGGGCTATATATGCAATCACAATTTTAATAACTACATTATTAAAACCTATATATGACTTGTCCATGGTTACAATGCATGTGTGTAACCATGGAATACAAAAATCAACAATTATAATAAATATTCAAGCCATAACAATTAAATCTACAATTTAAAATAGTGATATTCTTTCAATCATATTTGTGCGTCATGAGGTTAAGTCTAAATCAACCGCGTTGAATTTAAAAACCAGAAAGGTTTCGACTTTCACCAATACACCACAAAGCTAGATCTAAAGAATAAACACCCAACAATTAAAACGGTGTAAAAGCGACTCTGATACCACTGATGAAAAACCGTGTGTACATTTAAATTTTAAAAACGCAGCGGAACATGAAAAATAAACATCTTTTATTAACTTTAAAATAAACAACATTTATTTTATTATAAACTTTCAAGTAAAACATTCACACGATTAACGATCCCAACAAGATCCAATTACACCACTAATAATTGTCAAGTAAATAATTCACAAAGAGGAGTTTAGATATACCTTTAGCAAGCGATGTGAGAATGGCAGAAACAACTGTCCACGTCTAGATTGAAACATATATTCAAAGTGTATAAATATCTCCATGGTTGATCCACACAGCACATCAATCAACACCAATCGAATGCTAGTTCGAAATTAACCCGTAAACAATATCAAATATTGTTTTGTTACTTTGAAAAGCAAGTAAATAAAAAACATCTTCGTGGCCCTTTCATTATACTGACACAATGCCAAATTCCAATATTATGATTGGTTATATAATCAAACTAACAATTGATTATATAAAACCTTTTAACAGTGACGATGATGAGAAAAAAAGGTTGTGCCATATCTCACGAATACAAGCAATCTTGTTATTCTTTATATTGTGCCTCATGCACATCTCAAAAGAATAACTATCGTCATAATTTTGAGTGTCTCTTATCTCTCTCATCAATTGCCGTAATTTGTGTTGTATATATAGAATTTAGAAAATCAATAGTCAATTTTAATTTTCTCTTCTTTCTTGTTTTCATATGGATGTGGACATCCAATTGAAGTTGTTAACTTTTTTAAAAAGCATGTCCATTAGTTTAAAGACAAATTAAATAATGCATCCTTTATTTTAAATGTGCCCTATGAAAACCAAAAAGAAGCAAAAAATCTTTTCAAAAGATTTGATTTAATTATATATTTCTAGTCAAAATTGGATGACAAGTAATTAATTAAATAACAATTATTTAATTAAAAAAATTATACTTTTCAAATTATAGATTATAATTATATATCATCAATATATAATAATTGGTGTCTAAATGCTAATGTGTGTGACCCCATAGGTCTGTATATAAGAGGTAGTATAGATTTGTGTTATGACGTGCACACTGAACCAACAATCTGAACCAACATGGTTGACCTTTGGCATATTAGACTCATCAATTACGTCATCTATAACAAGAAAATATGCTTGAAGCTGCAGCAAGCATAGATCATAATGAACGATTAGAATACAATTAATACAAAGTTGATTAAAAAGATATGTATTTACATTATGTTGTTAGATAAGTACCCATTCATTACACCATCCAAGGGAACATGCTAGAAAAAACTCATCATCTGTTAGTTCTTCTTCCTTTAGCATCTTGTAGTTCTCAACTACAGAGCGCGCTGATAAATTTCCCTGCAAATACGTAAACATCATATCACATTAGTGGCGATTCCAGGATTATAGGTCAATGGGGTCCCGAATTTTTTTCGGTACCACTTATATTTGAATGTTATTTTACTGATAGTTTACTTTTAAAAAACTAAAAATTCAAAAAAATATATGGGGTCCAAGTAGTTAAATTTAGTGGTGTCCAATACAATTTAAAAGAAAACATATAAATCTGGAAAATATATGGAGTCCTATAGTTAAATTTGGTGGTGTCTTATACAATTTAAAGAGTAATTTTTACTAAAAAATTTCAATCTATTGGTGTCCCGTGACCCCACGGGCATACTACTAGATTCGCCTCTGCATCACATTAACACGACCCCTTAATGGGGTGTATTTTTTCGTCATCTCGTACGTGGAGCAATTCGAAGCCCACGAAGCCCCTTATGACCAGTAGCGGATTTAGAAATGGTAGTCACTGGTTAAAAGCCCAAAAGGTTTTCTACTAAATAACTTATTTCATTGATGTCACTAAAAAAAATTACAATATCTACAGGTTAAAAACCAAAAATAAATAAAAGTTCAATTGGATTACGTATTTCACTGGTAGCACATGATACCGGTGACAATGTAGGTCCCCCCTGCTTATGAAGCGTCATTTTATGAATATTTTTAGGCATTGGGCTTTTGTATGATGGGCAAGAATAACACACGATAAGATTTGACACGTCATAATCATCCCACTCCAAAAACTCTAAAAATGACTCCACATCACAGTCAACTTAACAGGTAGTCTAGTGCTTGGAAGTCATATTCATTTTATCCTCGATATATGATTTGAATGTATGAATGAAGACGGTCATTTTACCTCTAGGTACATTGTAGTCAATCACCCGCTCGACCCGTTGACGAGAATCAACATCAAACTCAAACAACGAACAATCATGAAGTAGGTCCCATTTCAATGAATCATAAACTTGCATGAACTTAGACATATGAGGATCGTCGGTTTTCACTAATGTTGTAGAGGGTGGGCAATTGATCAAACTAGAGCTTGATAAATTATGACACTGTCCGACATGCTTCCTAATCGCAAACCGTCCAACTGCAGATATTGAGTGCAACTGATCATATCCACGTGAAAAACTACCCATAACAACCCTGCACCAAAACAATTACAATTACCCTGCAACAAGTATCTATATATCCTCTATAAAAGTAACAAATAATATTATTATTAATGTACCTATAAGACAATGCCATTTGGAAACAGAGTAAATCCGGCCTTAATTGGTGATAAAATTTGAAAGAGTGAAAATAAGAGCTATATTATGTGAGTTTAGGTCATGTGAGAAATGGTGCAATTTTATATATAGCCAATATATACAATTAAATGAATCGAACTTGTTATAATTAAGGCCAAGGTTTATGTGGGACTTATCATATTTATTATACAGGTGAGAGGCTACAGGTTAGAGATGATAGGTAGGCTTTCTAGAGTTTTTAGGGCTTTGAAAAGTAATGGTGAATTTTTTAGTAAAGTGAATAACATATATCCCCTATTTGTTTTGAGTTGTTTCGAGGTTTCATCATTTTGATGAAAACCCTATTGTTATAAAAGTTCGTAGTTTTTTTGCAAAAAAAAAAAAAAACATATATCCCCTATTGAGTGCTAAAATTACATATATATTCAAGTATATTAGACAACTACTTATATTATAATATAGCATTGTAACCATAGTTTAGGGATTGTTAATGTAAGTATACCTTTTATAAATAGAAGGTCTCATGTACCGGTATAACATGCATAGACAATAACACAGTTCTTTCTTTCTTTATCTCTTATAGTTAATATGGTATCAAGATCTGTAAAGGCCTAAGTCCGGCAACAATTCCGGCATCCAAGCTATTTTCCGGCAACAATTCCGGCCCAAAAAAAAAAAAAAAACTGAAACTGACCTTAAAAACTCGTAGTATGCTCTGTGGTTGCAGCCTTGCCTGAACCTTCACATCAGAAATGAGGCTTTAGGGTCATAACACCCAAACCCGTCATCACAAAAACCCACCGCCATGATCTTCAGTGACGAAAATGTAACTGAAGATCAACTACCTCAAATCAGCGGAAATTACAAACTATACTAAGTTCGGAATTATAATCCGAATCAAAACCAAAATTTTCAGCCTCAAAGAACACCAAAAGTCGCCGGATATTTTCCGATCTTTTTTAGATCTAGCCCGATCCAAACTAAATCAGGGAAAACGGCCAACATCATTAGATTTGGAATCAAATTCCGACCTAACCCTGAAATTTTTAGATTTTTCCAGTAACTGTTCATCTCCGGCGCCACTGTTCACCGCCGTCGGTCACTGTTCACCTCCGGTTTCTTTCTTTTTGTTCTGCTTTGGAACGAAATTTGGAAAGAGTAAAAACTCCTAGTTAAAACTCTCTCCCCTCTCATTTTATATATATCCCAAGTAAAAAAAAAAAGACAATAAAAAAAAAATTATCACTTATCTTTTATCTATTTCTGAAAATGGCAATGTTAGCTACCTTTACTCCAACAGAGAAAGCCGCACACAACTCTTACAAATTTGGTTTCACCTTATCTTCCACGAACTATGGTTACTGGAAGACAATGGTTCAACCGTTCTTCGTCACCAACAAATTATTTGACTATATTGATGGCACAATCCCTTGTCCACCTAAAAATGTCCCATCAGCGATCTCATCATCAGAAAAAGATGAAGAAACAGAGTCTCAAACACTAAACCTCAATTACATTAATTGGGTCTCTAATGATGCTCATATAAGAATGCTCCTCATTTCTACCATATCCGAAGCATCATTCCAACATGTTCAAGGACTAACGTCTCGTGATCTCTGCTTGTCCCTTGAACGTGCCTACGCTCTTCACACTTCCTCTCGAGAATACACTTTGAAAACCCAGCTCCTCAGACTACAGATGAAGCTAGATGAAACAACCGCAGACTGCCTAACTATGACTCAAGAATACGATGTTGCGCTCGCTAACATAGGCGAAAAGATGAAAGAAAAAGATTTGGTGATGCTAGTTATATCAGGACTACGAGAGGAATACAACGGTTTAAAATCAAGCCTTCTGGGCCGCGAAAAGCCTCCTACCTTTGTAAACCTTCATGGTGTGCTATCAGACCACGACTACATGATCAAGAAATCTGTACCCGACATTCCTTCAGCTCAAGCATTCACGACTAGTGTAGTGACCCGAACTTTTCCATGTTTATATATATATTAAATGAAATTGTTATTTACATGATTAAGTGTTCCCAACATGTTAAGCAATCAAACTTGTTAAGACTTGATTAATTGAAATAGGTTTCATATAGACAATTGACCACCCAAGTTGACCGGTGATTCACGAACGTTAAAACTTGTAAAAACTATACGATGACATATATATGGTTATATATATATAGTTAACATGATTTTATTATAAGTATGTATCTCATTAGGTATTTTAACAATGAGTTATATACATAAAAATGATACTATTAATTTAAGAAACTCGAAAACGATATATATAACGATTATCGTTATAACAACGTCTTACTAGGTACATATGAATCATATTAAGATATTGATACACTTGGTTAATTATGTTAAATGATAAGTAAATATATCATTAAGTGTATTAACAATGAAATACATATGTAAAAATAAGACTACTAACTTAGTGATTTCGAAACGAGACATATATGTAACGATTATCGTTGTAACGACATTTAACTGTATATATATCATACTAAGATATATTATATATCATAATATCATGATAATATATATTATATATCATAATATCATGATAATATAACAATTTAACATCTCATTTGTTATAATAAACAATGGGTTAACAACATTCAACAAGATCGTTAACCTAAAGGTTTCAAAACAACATTTACATGTAACGACTAACGATGACTTAACGACTCAGTTAAAATGTATATACATGTAGTGTTTTAATATGTATTCATACACTTTTGAAAGACTTCAAGACACTTATCAAAATACTTCTACTTAACAAAAATGCTTACAATTACATCCTCGTTCAGTTTCATCAACAATTCTACTCGTATGCACCCGTATTCGTACTCGTACAATACACATCTTTTAGATGTATGTACTATTGGTATATACACTCCAATGATCAGCTCTTAGCAGCCCATGTGAGTCACCTAACACATGTGGGAACCATCATTTGGCAACTAGCATGAAATATCTCATAAAATTACAAAAATATGAGTAATCATTCATGACTTATTTACATGAAAACAAAATTACATATCCTTTATATCTAATCCATACACCAACGATCAAAAACACCTACAAACACTTTCATTCTTCAATTTTCTTCATCTAATTAATCTCTCTCAAGTTCTATCTTCATGTTCTAAGTGTTCTTCATAAATTTCAAAAGTTCTAGTTTCATAAAATCAAGAATACTTCCAAGATTGCAAGTTTACTTCCAAGTTTTCTAAATCCATTCCAAGTAATCATCCAAGATCAAGAAACCTTTGTTACTTACAGTAGGTTATCTTTTTAATACAAGGTAATAATCATATTCAAACTTTAATTCAATTTCTATAACTATAACAATCTTATTTCTAGTGGAAATCTTACTCGAAATTGTTTTCGTGTCATGATTCTGCTTCAAGAACTTTCAAGCCATCCAAGGATCCTTTGAAGCTAGATCTATTTTTCTCATTTCCAGTAGGTTTATCCAAGGAACTTGAAGTAGTAATGATGTTCATAACATCATTCGATTCATACATATAAAGCTATCTTATTCGAAGGTTTAAACTTGTAATCACTAGAACATAGTTTAGTTAATTCTAAACTTGTTCGCAAATAAAAGTTAATACTTCTAACTTGACTTTTAAAATCAACTAAACACATGTTCTATATCTATATGATATGCTAACTTAATGATTTAAAACCTGGAAACACGAAAAACACCGTAAAACCGGATTTACGCCGTCGTAGTAACACCGCGGGCTGTTTTGGGTTAGTTAATTAAAAACTATGATAAAATTTGATTTAAAAGTTGTTATTCTGGGAAAATTATTTTTATTATGAACATGAAACTATATCCAAAAATTATGGTTAAACTCAAAGTGGAAGTATGTTTTCTAAAATGGTCATCTAGACGTCGTTCTTTCGACTGAAATGACTACCTTTACAAAAACGACTTGTAACTTATTTTTCTGACTATAAACCTATAAATTTTCTGTTTAGATTCATAAAATAGAGTTCAATATGAAACCATAGCAATTTGATTCACTCAAAACGGATTTAAAATGAAGAAGTTATGGGTAAAACAAGATTGGATAGTTTTTCTCATTTTAGCTACGCGAAAATTGGTAACAAATCTATTCCAACCATAACTTAATCAACTTGTATTATATATTATGTAATCTTGAGATACCATAGACACGTATACAATGTTTTGACCTATCATGTCGACACATCTATATATATTTCGGAACAACCATAGACACTCTATATGTGAATGTTGGAGTTAGCTATACAGGGTTGAGGTTGATTCCAAAATATAGAGGTCAAAACCTCGCAACGAAATCAATTAATATGGAACGTTTTTAATCAATAAGAACGGGACATTTCAGTTGGTATCCGAGCATTGGTCTTAGAGAACCAGAAATTTGCATTAGTGTGTCTTATCGAGTTTGTTAGGATGCATTAGTGAGTCTGGACTTCGACCGTGTTTTCTTTAAAAATGATTGCTTAACATTTTTGTTGGAAACTATATATTATTTACATGTATATATTATGTGATATATTAATCTCTTAACATGTTTGATATTGTGTGATAGATGTCTACCTCTAGCACAAATCCCATTGACTCACCTAATAATAACGAAGAGTCGAATATATATTGGACTGATTCACAAGTTCCCGAAGAGGAACCGGAAGAAGAATCAGAACCGGAAGAAGAATCAGAACCGGAAGAGGAGGAACCGGAGGAGGAAATAGAACCGGTGGGGGAAATAATAAAACGGTTAAGTAAAAGAAAATCCTCAACCAACCGACCAAGGTTAATTATGGTCAATGGTGTTTCCGCCAAGGAAGCAAAATATTGGGAGGATTACCAATTCTTCGATGAATCGGATTCCGACGAGAATTCCGATGATGTTATAGAAATTACCCCGACTGAATTTAAAAAGGCAAAAGAAAATAATAAGGGAAAGGGCATAAAAATAGAGAAATCTAATTTCAACCCCGATGAACTTTATATGTATCGTCAACCCCCGAAGCCCTTAAGTTGTAACAATGACCCGGGAACCTCTAAACCACCAGGTTTTTCTAAACCGTTGTGGAAAACGACAGCTCGTATTAGGGGAACATCATATATCCCTAGAAACTTGGCAAAACGAACCAAAACCGAAGAAGAAGAAACAAGCGAGTCGGAATAAGATAGTTGTATTCGTGTGGTATAATATATGTAATATAGTGTGCTTATGCTTCATGATATATGTAAAAATTGCTTGTATTAATAAGTATTTTTTTTTATGAATCTAACTCTTGTCTATTTTACAGTATAAAAACACAAAATGGATAGACAACCCAATATTTTAAGAGACCTACCCGGAGACATGATTGATTAAATCTTGTCTAGAGTCGGTCAGAATTCTTCGGCACAACTATTTACGGTGAAATCAGTTTGTAAGACATTCGAAGAACGTTCCAAGAATGTCTTGGTTTATAAGAGACTTTCGTTTGAAAGATGGGGGATATCACATTGGAAAACCCATAAGTTACGATGTGTTTACTTTGACGCATATATTGCGAGGAACCCAAATGCTATTTTACGCAACGGGTTAAGAAATTATTTTGACTCAATGTATCCGAATATAGGACTTCATGATTTAGAAAAAGCGGCTAATATGCAACATAAAGAAGCATGCTATGCTTACGGGTTAGTAATGTTCGCTTCTCACCAAAGTGAGAAAAAGAACATCGGGCTACAACTATTAAACAAAACGTTCCCACAAGTGACGGAGTCGGTAATTGAGGTAAGAAATGAGGTTTTTAGGTTATTACGAGACTGTTGGTCATTACGTAACCCTCGTCCCTTTGATGACGTAACAACACGCTGTCTTATCAACGGCCATAACGGTTATGTTCCACAAGACCAAGGATGGGAAGTAGTCCTAGTAAAACCAGAATGCATGACTTGTTTCTGGACGTATGAATTACGTGTCTTTATTGCCTTTGCTGAACGACTTGTGTACTAGCTAGAATTATCTTCACAACTATCTTGTATCAAAGTTATTGTGTGCTATATTTCATGCTTTATGTAAAATAAGCGGTATTGTAAGTTTGTAAAATATTGTATAAAAGTTTGAACGCGAAATATTATTATAATCAGTTTTTCATATAGAATTGTAGTAGTTGAATTGTATATTAGCTACTAAGTATGAACTTAACGGATAGGTACTACCCGAATTTAAACTTATAAAACGCTAATATGAAGAAAAAGCTTTTATAAATGAGTTCATATTATGCTACGAAATACTATTAACTACTCTTAATATTCTGTATGATTAACTTGTTCCATTTGACTATTTTGAAGGAAATGGCACCGACTACTCGACACACCGTGAATATGAATGAAGAGGAATTCCGTACTTTTCTAGCTTCAAACATAGCCGCAGTACAGGCTGCGCTACATACCAACAATAACCTTGGATCTAGCAGTACAGGAAATCGTGTAGGATGCACCTACAAAGAATTCACTGCCTGCAAACCTTTGGAATTTGATGGAACCGAAGGACCGATCGGATTGAAACGGTGGACCGAGAAGGTCGAATCAGTGTTTGCCATAAGTAAGTGTACTGAAGAGGACAAAGTGAAGTACGCTACGCATACCTTCACAGGTTCTGCGTTAACATGGTGGAATACCTATCTAGAGCAAGTGGGACAAGATGATGCGTACGCACTACCGTGGTCAGCATTCAAGCACTTGATGAACGAGAAGTACCGTCCCAGAACCGAGGTCAATAAGCTCAAGACGAAACTTAGAGGGTTACGAACCCAAGGATTTGATATTACCACGTACGAAAGACGATTCACAGAATTGTGCCTATTGTGTCCGGGAGCGTTCGAAGATGAGGAAGAGAAGATCGACACGTTCGTGAAAGGATTACCGGAAAGAATCCAAGAAGATATAAGTTCACATGAGCCCGCCTCCATACAACAGGCATGTAGAATGGCTCACAAACTAGTGAACCAGATTGAGGAAAGAATTAAAGAACAGACGGCTGAAGAGGCCAATGTGAAGCAAGTCAAAAGAAAGTGGGAGGAAAACGGTGATAAGAATCACCAATACAACAACAACAGCAATTACAATAATAATCGCAACAATTATCCCAAAAATCGCAACATCAATCGCAACTACAACAAACGGCCCAACAACAACAACAAAAACAACAACAACAACAACAACAACAACAACAACAACAACAACAACAACAACAACAACAACAACAACAACAACAACAACAACAACAACAACAACAACAACAACAACAACAACAACAACAGCAGCAGCAGCAACTACAACAATCATCCTAACAACAATAACAACCGCAACAACAACAACAATCAGAAGCAGATATGCCAAAGGTGTGAAAAGTATCACTCGGGGTTCTGCACCAAATTTTGCAACAAGTGTAAAAGAAATGGTCATAGCGCGGTGAAGTGTGAGGTCTACGGACCAGGGGTTAACAGAACAAAAGGAACAAATGGTGTCAGAACGAGTAATGGCAGAGCAAGTAGTGTCGGAGCAAGTTATGCCAATGTAGTTTGTTATAAATGTGGAAAACCGGGCCACATTATTAGAAATTGCCCGAACCAGGAGAACACGAATGGACAAGGCCGCGGAAGAGTTTTCAATATTAATGCGGAAGAGGCACAGGAAGACCCGGAACTTGTTACGGGTACGTTTCTTATTGACAATAAATCTGCTTACGTTTTATTTGATTCGGGTGCGGATAGAAGCTATATGAGTAGAGATTTTTGTGCTAAATTAAGTTGTCCATTGACATCGTTGGATAGTAAATTTTTACTCGAATTAGCAAACGGTAAATTAATTTCAGCAGATAATATATGTCGAAATCGAAAAATTAAACTGGGTAGCGAAATATTTAAGATTGATTTGATACCAGTAGAGTTAGGGAGTTTTGATGTAATAGTTGGCATGGACTGGCTGAAGAAGGTGAAAGCAGAGATCGTATGTTATAAAAATACAATTCGCATTGTACGAGAAGAAGGAGAACCCTTAATGGTGTACGGAGAAAAGGGCAACATGAAGCTACATCTTATTAGTAATTTGAAGGCACAAAAACTAATAAGAAAAGGTTGCTATGCTGTTTTAGCACACGTCGAGAAAGTACAAACTGAAGAAAAAGGCATCAATGATGTTCCCGTCGCAAAAGAATTTCCCGATGTATTTCCGAAAGAATTACCGGGACTACCTCCACATCGATCTGTTGAATTTCAAATAGATCTTGTACCAGGAGCTGCACCAATAGCTCGTGCTCCTTATAGACTCGCACCCAGCGAGATGAAAGAACTGCAAAGCCAACTGCAAGAACTATTAGAACGTGGTTTCATTCGACCAAGCACATCACCATGGGGAGCTCCTGTTTTGTTTGTCAAGAAGAAGGATGGTACATTTAGGTTGTGTATTGACTACAGAGAGTTGAACAAACTTACCATCAAAAACCGTTATCCACTGCCGAGAATTGACGACTTATTTGATCAACTACAAGGCTCGTCGGTTTATTCGAAGATTGATTTACGTTCTGGATATCATCAAATGCGAGTAAAGGAGGATGATATTCCAAAAACTGCTTTTAGGACGCGTTATGGTCATTACGAGTTTATGGTTATGCCGTTTGGATTGACTAACGCACCAGCTGTGTTCATGGACCTTATGAACCGAGTGTGTCGGCCATATATTGACAAGTTTGTCATTGTTTTCATCGATGACATACTTATTTACTCAAAGAATGATCAAGAGCATGAAGAACATTTGAGAAAAGTGCTAGAAGTATTGAGGAAAGAAAAACTGTAAGATAAGTTTTCAAAGTGTGCATTTTGGTTGGAAGAAGTTCAATTCCTCGGTCACATAGTGAACAAAGAAGGTATCCAGGTGGACCCGGCAAAGATCGAAACCGTTGAAAAGTGGGAAACCCCAAAAACTCCGAAGCATATACGTCAATTTTTAGGATTGGCTGGTTACTACAGAAGATTCATCCAAGATTTCTCCAAAATAGCAAAACCCTTGACTGCATTAACGCATAAAGGGAAGAAATTTGAATGGAAGGATGAACAAGAGAAGGCGTTTCAATTATTGAAGAAAAAGCTAACTACGGCACCTATATTGTCATTGCCTGAAGGGAATGATGATTTTGTGATTTATTGTGACGCATCAAAGCAAGGTCTCGGTTGTGTATTAATGCAACGGACGAAGGTGATTGCTTATGCATCTAGACAATTGAAGATTCACGAGCAAAATTATACGACGCATGATTTGGAATTAGGCGCGGTTGTTTTTGCATTAAAGACTTGGAGGCACTACTTATATGGGGTCAAAAGTATTATATATACCGACCACAAAAGTCTTCAACACATATTTAATCAGAAACAACTGAATATGAGGCCGCGTAGGTGGATTGAATTGTTGAATGATTACGACTTTGAGATTCGTTACCACCGGGGAAAGGTAAATGTGGTAGCCGACGCCTTGAGCAGAAAGGACAGAGAACCCATTCGAGTAAAATCTATGAATATAATGATTCACACTAACCTTACTACTCAAATAAAGGAGGCGCAACAAGGAGTTTTAAAAGAGGGAAATTTAAAGGATGAAATACCCAAAGGATCGGAGAAGCATCTTAATATTCGGGAAGACGGAACCCGGTATAGGGCTGAAAGAATTTGGGTACCAAAATTTGGAGATATGAGAGAAATGGTACTTAGAGAAGCTCATAAAACCAGATACTCAATACATCCTGGAACGGGGAAGATGTACAAGGATCTTAAGAAATATTTTTGGTGGCCAGGTATGAAAGCCGATATTGCTAAATATGTAGGAGAATGTTTGACGTGTTCTAAGGTCAAAGCTGAACATCAGAAACCATCAGGTCTACTACAACAACCTGAAATCCCGGAATGGAAATGGGAAAACATTACCATGGATTTCATTACTAAATTGCCAAGGACTGCAAGTGGTTATGATACTATTTGGGTAATAGTTGATCGTCTCACCAAGTCAGCACACTTCCTGCCAATAAGAGAAGATGACAAGATGGAGAAGTTAGCACGACTGTATTTGAAGGAAGTCGTCTCCAGACATGGAATACCAATCTCTATTATCTCTGATAGGGATGGCAGATTTATTTCAAGATTCTGGCAGACATTACAGCAAGCATTGGGAACTCTTCTAGACATGAGTACTGCCTATCATCCACAAACTGATGGGCAGAACGAAAGGACGATACAAACGCTTGAAGACATGCTACGAGCTTGTGTTATTGATTTCGGAAACAGTTGGGATCGACATCTACAGTTAGCAGAATTTTCCTACAACAACAGCTACCATTCAAGCATTGAGATGGCACCGTTTGAAGCACTTTATGGTAGAAAGTGCAGGTCTCCGATTTGTTGGAGTGAAGTGGGGGATAGACAGATTACGGGTCCAGAGATAATACAAGAAACTACCGAGAAAATCATCCAAATTCAACAAAGATTGAAAACCGCCCAGAGTCGACAAAAGAGCTACGCGGACAGTAAAAGAAAAGATATAGAGTTTGAAATTGGAGAAATGGTCATGCTTAAGGTTTCACCTTGGAAAGTCGTTGTTCGATTTGGTAAACGGGGGAAACTAAATCCAAGGTACATTGGACCATTCAAGATTATAGATCGTGTTGGACCAGTAGCTTACCAGTAGCTTACTAAATCCAAGGTACACTGGACCATTCAAGATTATGTAACGATTATCGTTGTAACGACATTTAACTGTATATATATATCATACTAAGATATATTATATATTATAATATCATGATAATATAAAAATTTAACATCTCATTTGTTATAATAAACAATGGGTTAACAACATTCAACAAGATCGTTAACCTAAAGGTTTCAAAACAACATTTACATGTAACGACTAACGATGACTTAACGACTCAGTTAAAATGTATATACATGTAGTGTTTTAATATGTATTCATACACTTTTGAAAGACTTCAAGACACTTATCAAAATACTTCTACTTAACAAAAATGCTTACAATTACATCCTCGTTCAGTTTCATCAACAATTCTACTCGTATGCACCCGTATTCGTACTCGTACAATACACAGCTTTTAGATGTATGTACTATTGGTATATACACTCTAATTATCAGCTCTTAGCATCCCATGTGAGTCACCTAACACATGTGGGAACCATCATTTGGCAACTAGCATGAAATATCTCATAAAATTACAAAAATATGAGTAATCATTCATGACTTATTTACATGAAAATAAAATTACATATCCTTTATATCTAATCCATACACCAATGACCAAAAACACCTACAAACACTTTCATTCTTCAATTTTCTTTATCTAATTGATCTCTCTCAAGTTCTATCTTCATTTTCTAAGTGTTCTTCATAAATTCCAAAAGTTCTAGTTTCATAAAATAAAGAATACTTCCAAGATTGCAAGTTTACTTCCAAGTTTTCTAAATCCATTCCAAGTAATCATCCAAGATCAAGAAACCTTTGTTACTTACAGTAGGTTATCTTTCTAATACAAGGTAATAATCATATTCAAACTTTAATTCAATTTCTATAACTATAACAATCTTATTTCGAGTGGAAATCTTACTCGAAATTGTTTTCGTGTCATGATTCTGCTTCAAGAACTTTCAAGCCATCCAAGGATCCTTTGAAGCTAGATCTATTTTTCACATTTCCAGTAGGTTTATCCAAGGAACTTGAGGTAGTAATGATGTTCATAACATTATTCAATTCATACATATAAAGCTATCTTATTCGAAGGTTTAAACTTGTAATCACTAGAACATAGTTTAGTTAATTCTAAACTTGTTCGCAAATAAAAGTTAATCCTTCTAACTTGACTTTTAAAATCAACTAAACACATGTTCTATATCTATATGATATGCTAACTTAATGATTTAAAACCTGGAAACACGAAAAACACCGTAAAACCGGATTTACGCCGTCGTAGTAACACCGCAGGCTGTTTTGGGTTAGTTAATTAAAAACTATGATAAAATTTGATTTAAAATTTGTTATTCTGGGAAAATGATTTTTATTATGAACATGAAACTATATCCAAAAATTATGGTTAAACTCAAAGTGGAAGTATGTTTTCTAAAATGGTCATCTAGACGTCGTTCTTTCGACTGAAATGACTACCTTTACAAAAATGACTTGTAACTTATTTTTCCGACTATAAACCTATACTTTTTCTGTTTAGATTCATAAAATAGAGTTCAATATTAAACCATAGCAATTTGATTCACTCAAAACGGATTTAAAATGAAGAAGTTATGGGTAAAACAAGATTGGATAATTTTTCTCATTTTAGCTACGTGAAAATTGGTAACAAATCTATTCCGACCATAACTTAATCAACTTGTATTGTATATTATGTAATCTTGAGATACCATAGACACGTATACAATGTTTCGACCTATCATGTCGGCACATCTATATATATTTCGGAACAACCATAGACACTCTATATGTGAATGTTGGAGTTAGCTATACAGGGTTGAGGTTGATTCCAAAATATATATAGTTTGAGTTGTGATCAATACTGAGATACGTATACACTGGGTCGTGGATTGATTCAAGATAATATTTATCGATTTATTTCTGTACATCTAACTGTGGACAACTAGTTATAGGTTACTAACGAGGACAGCTGACTTAATAAACTTAAAACATCAAAATATATTAAAAGTGTTGTAAATATATATTGAACATACTTTGATATATATGTATATGTATATATTGTTATAGGTTCGTGAATCAACCAGTGGCCAAGTCTTACTTCCCGACGAAGTAAAAATCTGTGAAAGTGAGTTATAGTCCCACCTTTAAAATCTAATATTTTTGGGATGAGAATACATGCAGGTTTTATAAATGATTTACAAAATAGACACAAGTACGTGAAACTACATTCTATGGTTGAATTATCGAAATCGAATATGCCCCTTTTTATTAAGTCTGGTAATCTAAGAATTAGGGAACAGACACCCTAATTGACGCGAATCCTAAAGATAGATCTATTGGGCCTAACAAACCCCATCCAAAGTACCGGATGCTTTAGTACTTCGAAATTTATATCATATCCGAAGGGTGTCCCGGAATGATGGGGATATTCTTATATATGCATCTTGTTAATGTCGGTTACCAGGTGTTCACCATATGAATGATTTTTATCTCTATGTATGGGATGTGTATTGAAATATGAAATCTTGTGGTCTATTGTTACGATTTGATATATATAGGTTAAACCTATAACTCACCAACATTTTTGTTGACGTTTAAAGCATGTTTATTCTCAGGTGAATACTAAGAGCTTCCACTGTTGCATACTAAAATAAGGACAAGATTTGGAGTCCATGTTTGTATGATATTTTGTAAAAACTTCATTCAAGAAACTGATTTCGATGTAACATATTTGTATTGTAAACCATTATGTAATGGTCGTGTGTAAACAGGATATTTTAGATTATCATTATTTGATAATCTACGTAAAGCTTTTTAAACCTTTATTTATGAAATAAAGGTTATGGTTTGTTTTAAAAATGAATGCAGTCTTTGAAAAATGTCTCATATAGAGGTCAAAACCTCGCAACGAAATCAATTAATATGGAACGTTTTTAATCAATAAGAACGGGACATTTCAACTAGCACACAAAGTCGCAATTCAACACTCCTAATAATGTCTTGCCCGCTTCATAAATAGATCAGCTTCAAGCCGTACAATTGCTTTTATCTCAACTTGGACTCCAAGCTCAACCTGCCCATACACCGGCTGCACAAGCCATGTACACTAACTGATCTGGCAATAACCGTGGTCGTGGACGTGATTACAGACGTGGACGAGGCAACTATAACAACAGAAATCAAGCAGGTAATCGAAATTCATTTAACTGGGCTTCTAATCAAAACACAGTTTTGGCACATGCAACAGGTGTGGGATTAGGCACATCCCATCTCAATGCCCTAATTGTAACCCTGCTACTATGAGACGATAGTCACCTTCAGCCAACTTTACAGACTATCGCTCCCAAGCGTCAACCTCTTGGATCCCATACACAGGTTCTAGTCACCATGTTGCTCCAGACCTATCCAACTTTGGCAACTCCGAGTTCTACTACGGTGAGGACAATCTTCATGTTGGCAATGGTAAAGGTTTACCCATTCTACACGTTTGTTCCTCACAATTTTCATCAACCAAACAAAACCTTTTCCCTCAAAGACATACTTCGTGTTCCTGAAATAAAACATAAATTACTTTCTGTACAAAAGTTTTATCTTGATAACAATGTGTATTTTGAATTTCACTCAACTTTCTTTGCTGTGAAGGACAAGATTGCACACACTACCCTCCTTACGGGTCCAGGTAATGGTGGTCTTTACTCCTTCCATCTTCCTCAGTCTTCACCAGTTCACAAAATAGCATTCTCCACTACCCGTGCATCTTCAATTACATGGCATCAAAGACTCGGACATCCACATCCACAACTGTTTAAGTCCATGTTATCTAAATATCATTTACGTTTACAAAATAAGTTTACAACCACTTTTTGTGATTCATGTAATGTTGGAAAATCTTCTAAACTTCATCTATTACCATCTACTTATAAAAGTTCGCACATTTTGGATTTAGTCTTTTGTGATGTATGGGGACCTGCGCCTGTTACCTCCTTTGATGGTCACAAATACTTTTTGCTGTGTGTTGATCACTTTTCACGATTTATGTGGTTTTTCCCATTAAAACTCAAATCTGATGTTTACGCCACCTTTAAGCAATTTGTGGCAATGGTTGAACGACAATTTCAGACCAAACTCAAATCTGTCCAAACTGATTGGGGAGGTGAATTTAGAAATCTCTCTCAATTCTTTTCTCCACTAGGCATCAATCATCATCTTTCCTGTCCTCATACAAGTGAACAAAATGGTTTGGTTGAAAGACGACATCGTCATGTTGTTGAAACTGTTCTTACTCTACTCGCTCAATCACATGTACCACAATGTTTTTGGCATTTTGCTTTTGGAACTACAGTATACCTTATCAATCGAATGCCATCCAGAACAAACTCAGCAACCTCACCCTTTGAACATGTGTTCAATCATAAACCTGATTTTTCATTTCTTCGAGTTTTTGGGTGCCAATGCTACCCTAATCTTCGTTCATACAACCAACACAAAATGGATTTTCTATCTACACCTTGTGTATTTCTTGGTTACAGTACTGCCCATCATGGCTATCGATGTTTCGACCCAAAGTCGGATCATATTTATATAGCCCGTCATGTTCGATTCAATGAGCAATCTTTTCCTTTTAAACAATCTGATATAACCATTTCTACACATCCAGTCAATCCCTACATCTCTAAATATCCAAATCCTACCTCACAAACTAAAGATTCACCTTCCACAGTTCCTAAAACACATTCTGTCCCACCAGAACCACAAAATACCACCACTACACCACTTGGACACGGCACGATCAAACCACCTATCATTCACACATATCATCGTCGCTCCAAAACCTCCTCATCATTACCTAAATAAAGTCACAACCAACTACCTCAGACTACTGCTACTACTACCACCACTTTCACAAACACTGAGCCACCTCCTCGTTCTCGACCAGCTAATCTTCGTCCTAATCCTAAACAAATCCACCAACATAAGGCTACCTCCTAGCATACAAGAGGTCCCTCGTCCGATACTGAACCAGCAAACTTTACCCTTGCTAACAAAGATCCTCACTGGCTTAAAGCCATGACTGAAGAGTATTCAGCGTTGGTGCGGAATGGTACTTGGTCACTCGTACCTCGTGTTCCAAATTCTAATGTGGTTGATTGCAAGTGGGTATACAAATTAAAACGGGATCAAACAGGGACAGTACAACGCTACAAAGCACGTTTAGTTACTAAAGGGTTTCGACAACAACCAGGCATCGACTATCAGTCTATCAGGAAACATTTAGCCCCGTTGTAAAATCAACAACCATTCGTGTAGTTCTCTCCTTAGCTGTGTCTCAGAAATGGTCCCTCAGGCAACTTGATATACAAAATGCCTTTTTACATGGTGATCTTCACGAAACAGTTTATCTACAACAACCACCGGGATTCGTCAATTCAACTACACTAAATCACGTGTACTTCCTTCACAAAGCCTTATATGGATTAACGCAAGCACCTAGAGCATGGTTTCATCGACTCTCTGCAGCACTTCATTCTCTTGGATTTCAAGGGTCAAAAACGGATACTTCCTTATTCATCGACTCTAATGGGAACACTCTTCTATATATGCTTGTGTATGTTGATGACATTATTTTAACAGGGAACGATACAAAGGAAATAGATAGGGTGGTACAAAGTCTCAGCCGCTCATTTGCTGTTAAAGACATGGGTAACTTATCTTATTTTCTAGGGATTGAAGTCACAAGGAATGGTAATGACATGATTTTATCACAACGCAAATACATCCGTGAACTTTTGGAAAGCGCCGACTTATCTAATGCTAAACCAGTTTCATCTCCAATGACAACCAACGCCAAACTTGCTCTTGGTGATAGTGCAACATTTGACAACCCAGTTCAATACCATCAAATTGTGAGTGCGCTTCAATACGTTACATTATCTCGACCGGACATCGCTTTCGCAGTCAACAAAGTCTGTCAGTACATGCATTGTCCCACGATAAATCATTGTTCAGCAGTTAAACGAATTCTCCGTTACTTACAAGGCACTGCCAATTATGTTTTACGATTGATGCACGACTCCGGAACAGTGCTTCATGCCTATACTGATTCAGCATACAACTCGCTGACTAGCTTCTCTGATGCTGGCTGGGCAGGTTGTCCAGATGACCGTCGATCCACGGGAGGATATGCTATATATCTTGGTTCAAACCTAGTATCATGGTCTGCCCGAAAACAAAAGACTGTCTCTCGATCCTCCACAGAATCTGAATACAATGCCCTAGCTGACACGGTTGCAGAACTAACATGGCTTCAAGATCTATTACGTGAACTTCGTGTTCCTGTTAAATCGGTTCCTACCTTATGATGTGATAACCTTGGCGCTACGTATCTCTCAGCTAACCCAGTCTTTCATGCACGTACAAAACATGTAGAAGTTGATTTTCGCTTTGTTCGAGAAAGAGTTGTTCAACAAAAACTTTCAGTTCAGTTTATAACTACTGATGATCAGATTGCTGATATCTTCTCCAAGCCATTGTCCTCACCAAGATTTTTCCAGTTATGATCCAAGCTACAGGTTGTTACCCGTCCTTAGCTTGCGTGAGAATATTAGACAACTACTTATATTGTAATATAGCATTGTAACCATAGTTTAGGGATTGTTAATGTAAGTATACCTTCTATAAATAGAAGGTCTCATGTACTGGTATAACACACATAGACAATAACACAGTTCTTTCTTTCTCTTTCTCTCTCTATCTCTTATAGTTAATAAAGTAAATAAGAGAATTTCAAATATATCCATTTTATTAAAAAAATAACAAAACCAAATCAACATAACTAAAATTAAGTTCTACCCATATATCTTGTGAGCGGATAACAACTAATGCGTTTGATAAAACTAGGGATGGCACCCGCGGGCGACGGGCACGAATCTTTAATACCCGCGACTCGCCCGCCAAAAATTTTCTTTACCCGCGGGTACCCGTTTACCCGCCAACGGGTAAATTTTTCTGCTCGTACCCACGACCCGCGGGTTTATAAAATATGCACTCCTAAGCGGGTAAACCCGCGAATAATTATGAAAAATATATAAAAAATTGAATTATATAATATATAATTAAGTATATGTATGCGGGTATACGGGTATACCCGCGGGTAACTCAAACGAGTATCACGGATTGACGGGTCGGATTTTACCCGCGGCGGGTATGTAATACCCGCGACCCGCCAGCGGGTACAAAGTTTTACCCGACCCGCGCCCGCGGATACATTTTTTCATAAATACCCGCCCATCACGGGCACGGGTACCCGCGGGTCACGGGTTTTTTCCGCCCATTGCCATCCCTAGATAAAACTGAATGATTTAGCGCTGAATGGTTCAGAATATGAATGATTCAAAGCCTCTGAATAAAGTTAGTTCTGAATGAAAATAAGCTATTTGATAATCATTTAGAATGAACGATAAACTGAGTAAATTACCTTATCAAAGTGTAGCATGAATAAAATATTAAATATACTTGTTAAGTGTTCAGAATAGGATTTGAGGAGAAAAATATAGAAAATTTAGGCTCTTAATGGTTAAGACAGTGTTTCATCTCTGAATGGTTCAACAATGAATTATGAACCATTCAGCGCCATATGTCATTCAGAGGTCAGAAACAAATGCACTGAATGTTGAATGATTCAACACTCAGCATTTAATCATTCTATTAAGAGGCAAACAAACTCACTCATCTCAAAACAACATATCCTTTTCCTCTTCACTAATCCACCTCTTCATTTCCATTCCTGCCCAATTTTCTTCATTTCTTTAATTCACTTCTTTTATTTGAAACATAAAAATGAACCATCATTCACCTTCCTGTACGTGACAAAAAATAACATTTATAGAAACCACTTTAAATTACAAACTTGAATCTATCAATAAAACTTTGATCACAGAAACTACTTGTTTCACTACTGTGTAAAATTTAATCTAAATTTAATTGATCTATTTTCATATCACCTAACACTATAACGTAATTAGTTAATAATTAATTCGTCAAAATTTCTATATGTAGAGTTAAAGGTTTTAGTGAATAAGCCTAATATCATATGTGACAACAAGACATATATATATAGAAAAAGTATTACTAACTATTAAATGGGTGACATGCTCGGAGTGCTATTACTTCATTATCGTCCGCTTTCACGAGTTTGTTGTATTCTTCCCACATCTCCTATAACAACAAAACCCTTATTAGCATTATATAAAATTTCAAGCTCTGATCTTTGCAAATGTAAATAAAAGAAAAAAAGAAATTGATAAACCTTTTACTCGTCGATGGTTGATATGGATCATACCCTTCCCGGGGTGAATTTTTGCGTGTCTTATCATGATGTCCATATTGGCCACACCGTGCACATCATTGTCTTCTTTTACGCTCGTTAGATGGTACAATTCTTTTTTTATTTGGTCAACCAGGTGGACGTTTGATTATTGGTGGGTATATCTTATCATGTGTTGCTTTGGGCACCCATTGATCTTTTCTTGGCATCGGTGAAATTTCGAGCATAAGCCTCTTTAAATTTCTCAATTGTAAAATATCGATCAACATGTTTATCCCAATTATCTTATATGCCACCAATGAAAGTTGTTGCATGTTTATATAGAAAACCTTTCACTTGCCAAACTCGACAAGTGCATGTTCGCTCATTTAATACCTCTCATTGTCTCCCCTAGTCCCCTTGATGAGTTTTTACCCTTCGAAAGTAGCCTCCATATTTTAGATTCAACTTGTACTTGGATGTTACTTGTCTACAAATGAAAATCAAATGAACATGTAGCATTACAACTCTACAAAAGAATATATATCGCCCTTAAAATTTGCCTAAACATGCTTAATTGTAGGTGATTGTGTCATGTTCTCCCATCTTGGTTCCAAATAATCATCAACAACACCTTTATGCATCTAAACATAAGCACGAAGATACTCAGCACAAATTTCAAATAGGACAAATTAAATGAGGGTTCTCAATCTATCTAATACATTAATGGTCTACATGAGGTCAAAATCAAGTGATGATTCGTGACTGTATTTTTGCAAAGAAGTAATTAATACTAAAAATCAAATTAATTATGGATTCTCTCTGTTGATCACTTCATTTTCTAAATGCTAGATAACCTCATTCCATGAACTTAGTCACATACAACAACAATCCATCAAAAGCCCATATCAACAAGTTTTAAATAAAAAATTAGGGATCCTAACCTTGAAAAATCTTTGATAAAGAAGATGAAATTGGATGCGTATGATTGATTTTGGAAGTTATTCGCCATACTGGAGGGAATCATGGTTTGTTGAGAAGAAAAAGGGAGGGAGTGATGACAATCGGAGAGGGCTTGATAGTCTTTTATGTCTTATCTAATATCCGGATTTAGTTGATGGATATGTACGATTGATTTAGGGGTTTGAATAGGGTATATGGGATATATTTTCAAATTTAAATGGGGAAATAAGTTATATTAGAGATTAGAGAATTTTTTATTTTTATTTTTATTTTTTTTACTTGAAACTTTTATATATTAAATTCAAACGAAAAGAAATACAACGGGCAGGACTTACCCTTCACCCCCAAATTCACAACATACAATACAGAGCATGACCTAGAATCAAACATGCAAATCCTAGAACACAAAAGGACACAATTACATCAATTGCTTCATCACCAATCTGTTACCATCTAGATCCAAACCCCATTTCTTCGCTGCCCTAGCCATAGCAATCGAATTCTTGATTTTGAATGACGTCAGCTTCAATTTGATACCTTCAACGATACACTTTACAAGCACAGACTCATTCCTCCTTCTTCCTTTGAAAATTCTGCTATTCCTTTCCTGCCATACATTATACACCGTAGGTGCAATGGTAATTCTGTTTATCACATCCCATATTTGATTTCTGAAAGGAAAAGCAGCAATCTTTTGAACAATGGCATGAATATTTGTTGACAGACCTCTGAATATAAGTAATTTCTTAACTTCTAACCATACAGCTTTTGAATACTCACAGCTAAAGAACAGATGATTAATTGAATCATAAAAACTCTTTTTACTAATAATTTAAGAATTTTTCTAATGACAATCTTAAAGATTGTCATAAGAACTTTGGACATGCAAAATATATTCGTACATTAACAAAAGTCGAACATTTTTATGGAAATAACTACCTCATTTGCATTGATTTAATTCTCTTGTCATTAGAAAAAAATCATAATTTAATTCATACTAGTGAACAATGCCCGTGCGTTACACGTGAGCGGTAGTTTTGTGATATGTCGATTGGGAATGTTGGTTCATGGTGTGGTGGTTCAAAGTTTACTTTTTGATTAATAAACTGTGTTTGGGGTGGTAAAAGGAAACAAATATTCCGAAAAGTAAAAAGAATATATTATGTAGGCAGTAGATTTGACGGTGGACCAGTTTAGGTTGCCTGAATGCGTGAGCTGGGTAGCTGGGTGTCTTAGGAGCAGACAATTTATCTACCAACATGGCTGAAACACAATGGAATTGAAGTCATATAGTGGTAAAAATGCAGCTTACGTTCTAAAGAGCGTCACGGTTTAGCTGGGATGCAAAAAATGTGAAGCTGATAATAATGTCCTTTATAATGAGGGTATGGCAGGCAACGTTCCTGAAACATAGTGGTAATAAAGTCATAACTTGTTGAAAATGTAGTGAATGTGTTCAATTTTGGAATGACTTAACTGGACTGCAAATTTGCAAGAGTCTTAAATTCCATGTATAAGGTTATACAGGGAAATGACGGCGATGCGAGGAAATGAAAACACCTGTTAAACACTCCCAATTACAATTATAATGGCGTAGTTATTTTTAATAAAATATCTGACTCGCACGACTTCCATAGCCACAAATTATTCATCTTACTTATCTCAGAGTAACAAATACATATTACTAAAGAATACAATAATTTTGAAAGACAAAAGCAGTGCATAGGTTATGAACCTCCAAAATCATGTTGCCATCACCTACAGAGTTAGGTACCAAAATGTGAAGAATAATTAGAGCAGTTATCAGAGAATTTCAGCTAACTGTAAATCTGATTAAAAAATAACAATGGTGTATTCTAAAACAAACCTACTTTGTATAGATATATACGTGTGTGTATATATATATATATATATATATATATATATATATATATATATATATATATATATATATATATATATATATATATATATATATATATATATATATATATATATATATATATATACACCAACTTCTTATGGGTGTAAATTTATTTATCCCCCATATAGGGTAGCAATGTAAAATCATTTATGTACCATATAGGGTTACTTAAAAATTCCCAATTAGCAGAGCATCATCTATGTTTATATTTTGGTCT
Organism: Rutidosis leptorrhynchoides; assembly: GCF_046630445.1. Classification (NCBI taxonomy): domain Eukaryota; kingdom Viridiplantae; phylum Streptophyta; class Magnoliopsida; order Asterales; family Asteraceae; genus Rutidosis; species Rutidosis leptorrhynchoides. The sequence goes on along the minus strand of NC_092333.1, from coordinate 659,848,338 downwards.
CGATAACTGTTTCAAAAAATTAGAAAGGAAAAGACATACATGGAACACATGTATACGCAGAGATATAGATAAAGCTATGCATCCATAATCTGACAGTGACACGCATATGAAAATCAACCAATACAAATGAATAGAAACAGCCATAAACGTCACACATGTATAGACAGAATAAATATAAACATACACAGAATAATAGATAATGAAAATGGAAATTGTGTACCTTCTCATCAGATGCAATAAAGTCAGTGCTTAGGTATTTCTCGTAAACTGTGTGAGTATCCCACGTCCGGCATATCATGATCTTCACTTCCGCTTCCTTACCTATATGCAATTCATGGAGGTAAGCATAAGTTCTTTGGGTAACCTATTCATTGGATGTTTCAGTTGATAGTGCCATTGGAAGATAACAATGTATAAGCGAAGAATGTATAAGCTAACAATGATAATGCATAATATTAATGTATAACCCCTAAATTTATACCCAGCTATGAACGGTAAGTAATGCAGCTATTTTTTGGAATCATAATTTAATTAAGAATATGAATGGACCTTCTAATCAAATTCCCCAATTGTATGTCAGGGAGTTACGAAATTTAATTTAATTGAATGGAATCAGCCTACTTAATGAACGGAGTTAATGCCAAATCAGAGCAGTTTTCTGAGGAATGTGAATGGACACTCACCGAAGAAGGACAACCTCTTACCTGAGATTACATGGAGGCCGGAGAGGTAGTCGGCGGTAGAGGCAGCAGATGACCTGAGATTACATGGAGGCCGAAGGATAGGCAGTCGGCGGTGGAGGCAGCAGACAACGACGACATGTAAAAAAAACGGCGACTCTATTGCCCATCGAAGGTGAATTTGTCGGTTATACAGGGTTCTTAGATTTGGGAGGTTTAAGGAGGCGGTGGGTTTAAAAAATTTATTTAGTACGGTGACAAATGTATACCTTATTTTATTAAATGTAGAGCTCAAGTGGGTTCAAGGTTTTTTTTTTTTTCATAATCAATCAATAAATAATAATAATAATAATAATATTGGTAGAGTTATGTATCTATAATCTATAATAAATAATAATAATATAATAATAATATTGGTAGAGTCATGTATGTATATAGGCTAAAAAGTGTGTTTAATTTATAATATTAAATAGTGGGTTTAAATCATAATGAGTTACTACACATGTAGTAGAAGAATGAATTAAATATCCTAATTTATGACTTTAGGAGTCAAAATTTAAGTATATATAGATAGATAATAGGGACAAGACTAATAGTGTACGGAAACATTTATGACCTAGAGTCATAGGGATAACAAAAAGACTCGTACTTGACGGGTAAACTCAAAACTCAACACTTTTCGGCTGGGTCCGGGCATTCGGGTGGTATGGGGATGATTTTAATTTTTTTGCGGGTTTGAGTATTGGGATGAGTTTAGATATGAACCCGCATACTCGGTCCATATATCAATATCCCCGACCCGAAGTGGATTTTAATTTCATTAATATGAATAATAAAAATTAATTATAATAACATAAGCTACAATGTGCTATTGCATTATTGTTCGTTATTTATATATAGTTATTAGATTTATTATTCATTTTAATGCATTATTAAAGCAAAAATTGAAATAGATGAACGACGAATGAGAATTACTAACAACAAAGATATTCAATACCTCGTGAAAAACCCCGGTAACCTGAGAATTAGTAACTAATGGAAATCTTCGTTTACCCGTGGGGAACCCGATAACCCGACAATTAGTAAGTAGATGGTGATCCGATGGGTGTGAGTATGGGTTTGAGACATGGTTTCTTAATTGGATTCGGGTATCGGATTATCTAAACCCGACCCAAACGCGCCCCGATGTCATACCTACGTAGAGATGGCTTCCCTTTACATGGAAGCTTAATAGTGTATCGAATGCAATATTTGATAACGTTTGGTGCTAGCCCTCCAATTTGAAAACTTAGATTGTGCAAATTTTTATAACGTTACAATCATAAAAGTCTAACAGTTTTTTATTTTTTGAAAAAATGAAACTTTATAATCAAAAGGAGACTTCATCAAATAAATGAAACCCAAAAAACGATACAAATCGCTAAAAATTATCGAGCTCAACTAAACAAGAGAATGAACTAGAGCTCATAACAAACACGCAAAAACTAAACAAACAATAAATGTTGGAACAAAGTCGACAAATACAAAATATAGAGGTATACCAATCAAACAAAAGACGAATGATTTGAATACATCTGGTGGGTAAGAAATACTAACGCCAAAACCCCGTTATTGCTAGCCTTTCAATTTGGAATTTTAGATTGTGCAGAAAGATAAAATGTCAAATACTGAATTATCAGTAACATTAGGTGTAGCCCTCCAATCTAGAAACTTAGATTAAGCATTTAAAATTGATTGCGATTGTGCATTAAAATGAATTTATTTGCTGCTAGGCCTCCAATTTGAAAAATGATTGTGCATAAAAATGAAGGAAAACCAACGAACCTGTGGTTCAGTGGTACCCGGCTCTGTGATCCCTTGGTCGGTTGGTCCCACCTGTGTAGTGTTGGTACGAATAACCACGCAGGCTCGATTCCGGGTTCTGGCATGGTGTGGTGATTTATGGGTGAGGTGATTCGCCGGCTCCTGGCTCTTCCGGAGAGGGCTTGGTGGGTTGACAAAGTCAACACAGGGTTAATGTATCCCTGCCAAGGTTGCAAAAGACGCGAGACGGGGTCGAGACGGTCGGGTCTTAAAAGGGTCGAGACGGTCGAGACGGGGTCGAGACAGAGGTCTAGACGGATGTTGACTAATGTTGACTTTTAAATAATAATGTTATATATATATATATATATATATATATATATATATATATATATATATATATATATATATATATATATATATATATATATATATATATATATATATATATATATATATATTGTACATTACATTATTCCAAACATAAGCATTTCACACATGTTTAAATACTTCAGCATTTCAAACATAAAAAAAGAAACCCTAAGTAATAGCACAACGTTTATTTTATTTTTTATTTTTAAAAAAAAAAACTTGAAAAAAATCAGAAAAACCCGTTTTTCCCCGTCTCGGACCGTGTTTGACCGTCCTTTGACCGTTTTTTGGCCGATTTCCGTTTTTTCAAACGTTTTATGTATAAACGGGACCGGGCACTCCAAAATCCGTCTACACCCCCGTCTACACCTCCGTTTTTCCGTTTTTTACAACACTGGTCCCTTCCAAATCTACACATTTAGGTCCGAATAAAAATGAAGGAAAAGTAGTCAAAACTAGGTGAGGACTTTGCGCATTGTTGTGGGTCCCCACTTTATTTTGCAATAACATGTTTTAACGAAATATATGTCGTATGTGTTTGGTCTCCTGCAACGTAATGTGCGGAAGACACTCTTGGGTGCAATTCAAGGGTTAAGAGGCAACCTTGTGTACAATGTTGCACCCCACATGACTCGAACTGATCTTTCGCTAGGAGAGACGGACCACTAACAAGTGAGCTACAACAGAACATTATATTGTGAATCATTCTGAGCTAAATAATAAATAGTTTCCAAATTATCATCGTCAAAAATGTCATCCCTACATACATTACCATTGAAATCATACCACATAATGAGTTCCAATGTATATGTTCCTATGAACCCCAACATAGCTGTAAATCATTTCAGTCAACGTGACAAAATCAAACCATTTCTTAGAGATGTATCATCACCATTAAGCGAACCAATTTGAAATGTACTTCCATCTTCTCAAACAAGATAAACCATCATTGAACGAAATAAAGTCATCAAATGTAGTGAGATTAGTGTTTTTGGAGTAGAAGTGTTTTTAAAATTACCGTTTTATTGCTATTGTTGTCGTAGATTTATGTTGTGTTTTCTGATATGGTTACACTTCAATATATATATATATATATATATATATATATATATATATATATATATATATATATATATATATATATATATATATATATATATATATATATATATATATATATATATATATATATATATATATATATATATATATATATGAATATTATAAATAACAGAAAAAGCTGCCAAAACTCATGCTTGGCAAAACCGGGTTTTAATTATTTGGGTTTCAATTATTTGACTGAAAAGTACATAAGCCCGGCTTTACCAAAGCTGCGTTCAGAAACCACACAAAAAAGAACTAAACCGGTTTTTAGCCACGAGAAAGACATATATTGACACGCTCGCAAACTCGGCCTTGCCAAGTTCGGCTTTAGGGTGACATGGCTAAACCCGACCTTTCCAAGGCCGGGTAACTGCTCTGTAAATCCATACATATAACGTACTTGAATTGAAAAAGCACTCCAAATTAATACCCTTTAGCCACTAAAATCGTTAATTAATAGTACTATGTTTTACAAGTAAACCATACAAAACAACTAACTACGTAGTATTCGATGTCCAAGAGACATTAAGAAACAATCTCGTGCCAAAGAAAATCGAGGTCTTTATATGGAGGGTATTGAAGAAAAGATTACCGGTTCGGATCGAACTTGACAAAAGAGGCATTGACTTACATAGTATTCGATGTCCCGTTTGTGATGACGGTCTTGAATCGGTTGATCATGCCTTATTCGATTGCAAATTTTCATCGGATATGTGGACTCGTGTTCTTAAATGGTGGAACTCCAACAGCAACTTAAACTCTTCCAATCTACTTCGGGGAAAATCTTCTCACATTATGTCCTCACTCGGCTCAAAGATTTGGCAGCCGTGGAGTGGACTTGCGCTTATTCGTTATGGAGGAATCGTAACTCTTTAGTGTTTCAAGGCAAAAGTAGTATCTCTCCGGTGGTCCTTAATGAGATTCAAGCGAAATCTTTCGAATGGATCTCGACAAGAATCAAAGGCGTTTCCATCGATTGGCATAGTTGGTTAGTTACTCCTTATTTGTATGTAAACGCTTAATCGATTAGGAAGCAATCTTTACTTCCTAAAATTGTATAGGTTCGTTGTTGTCACTTGAGTAGTTTCGTTGTTGTAAAATGGTATATCCGATGCTTGTGGATGTACCAAAGCTGTACTCTTCATATTTATAATATTATTACCTTGCCTTTCAAAAAAAAAAAAAAAAAAAAACCCAACTAACTACGTATATAGAGCCAAAAAAAAAATATCAAAAAAAGAAGTGAGTACACCAAATGTGCCAAAGCGCGATCATCAATCTTTTTTAACCCAAAAGCCCTCTGTAGAACCCGAACCCTATGATTAAAATGTTAGGAATGAAACACGTGATCCCTAACAAGACTTGATAACCCTAGGTTATCAAACCCACTTACAATAAACAAAAATAGTTGATGTATACGAAGAAACTAGCAAAAACGATAAAGACAAGAGAATTTAACGAGGTTATATGTAATCACAAATGATTACTTTAATCTTCGGCCACCAAAGAGAGTTCTTTATTGATAAAATTCGTGGATACAAATATGGGTTACAATAAGATGCTTAAATAGGCAAAAACTCAACAAGGAAATAACTTTGGGAACAAGAAAACGCGTTTTGGAAACTTGCCCGTCAGGCATAGCCGCGCCGCGCCCATAGAGGGTCGTGCCGTGGCTCCACTGCAAAATCCAAAACAGTAGCTTTCTCGACTTGACCTCTTGTTCTCGCTCTAGGCCTATGATAGGCCGCGGCGCGCCTCCACCGGTGAATCGAATTCTTGTTTAACTCGCTTCGCACTCCAACAATCTCCCACTCGAAGAGACGTTAAACAGCATCCATCCTAACCTAACATCATCAACATCATCATCATCCCAAAACTTGACCCGCTAATTAATGATACGCATAATGATCTGTCTCAAAATGGGCAAGCATCCCGGAAAAAATCTAGCCCGGTACTGCGCGTCCCAGAGTACGGACTTCTTTTCTCAACATCCGTCTGACTCCACCCCGAAAACTTTACAGTGCTGGATGGATGATAAGACTGAGAACCCAGATGACAAACATACAACCGGCACCATACAGCCAGTCATGATAACCATGACCGTGAAGAAACACTTGAAATAAGTGAAAAGCGAAACCTACCCGGCTAAACTGAGAGCACCGTGACGCCTTAACCGGAACTAACTCGCCATCAAGTACCATCACGGTGCTCCAACCCGACAGGAAGATATTCTCCCGGGACAAGCATGTTGTCCCGGAGAAAGTTCGTTACCCCAGAGCAGACACTCTATCCCGGAATAATCACCTGATAACGGAACGAGCATGTAAGAAAGTTGCATGCCACGTCAGCCCGTGAATCTAGGGAAGTTCGTTAGGATCTGTTATTCCCCATGAAAATTACAGGTGGCACGTTGAAATGTCCCGTTCTTATTGATTAAAAACGTTCCATATTAATTGATTTCGTTGCGAGGTTTTGACCTCTATATGAGACGTTTTTCAAAGACTGCATTCATTTTTAAAACAAACCATAACCTTTATTTCATAAATAAAGGTTTAAAAAGCTTTACGTAGATTATCAAATAATGATAATCTAAAATATCCTGTTTACACACGACCATTACATAATGGTTTACAATACAAATATGTTACATCGAAATCAGTTTCTTGAATGCAGTTTTTACACAATATCATGCAAACATGGACTCCAAATCTTATCCTTATTTTAGTATGCAACAGCGGAAGCTCTTAGTATTCACCTGAGAATAAACATGCTTTAAACGTCAACAAAAATGTTGGTGAGTTATAGGTTTAACCTATATATATCAAATCGTAACAATAGACCACAAGATTTCATATTTCAATACACATCCCATACATAGATATAAAAATCATTCATATGGTGAACACCTGGTAACCGACATTAACAAGATGCATATATATAAGAATATCCCCATCATTCCGGGACACCCTTCGGATATGATATAAATTTCGAAGTACTAAAGCATCCGGTACTTTGGATGGGGTTTGTTAGGCCCAATAGATCTATCTTTAGGATTCGCGTCATTTAGGGTGTCTGTTCCCTAATTCTTAGATTACCAGACTTAATAAAAAGGGGCATATTCGATTTCGATAATTCAACCATAGAATGTAGTTTCACGTACTTGTGTCTATTTTGTAAATCATTTATAAAACCTGCATGTATTCTCATCCCAAAAATATTAGATTTTAAAAGTGGGACTATAACTCACTTTCACAGATTTTTACTTCGTCGGGAAGTAAGACTTGGCCACTGGTTGATTCACGAACCTATAACAATATATACATATATATCAAAGTATGTTTAAAACATATTTACAACACTTTTAATATATTTTGATGTTTTAAGTTTATTAAGTCAGATGTCCTCGTTAGTAACCTACAACTAGTTGTCCACAGTTAGATGTACAGAAATAAATCGATAAATATTATCTTGAATCAATCCACGACCCAGTGTATACATATCTCAGTATTGATCACAACTCAAACTATATATATTTTGGAATCAACCTCAACCCTGTATAGCTAACTCCAACATTCACATATAGAGTGTCTATGGTTGTTCCGAAATATATATAGATGTGTCGACATGATAGGTCGAAACATTGTATACGTGTCTATGGTATCTCAAGATTACATAATATACAATACAAGTTGATTAAGTTATGGTTGGAATAGATTTGTTACCAATTTTCACGTAGCTAAAATGAGAAAAATTATCCAATCTTGTTTTACCCATAACTTCTTCATTTTAAATCCGTTTTGAGTGAATCAAATTGCTATGGTTTCATATTGAACTCTATTTTATGAATCTAAATAGAAAAGTATAGGTTTATAATCGGAAAAATAAGTTACAAGTCATTTTTGTAAAGGTAGTCATTTCAGTCGAAAGAACGACGTCTAGATGACCATTTTAGAAAACATACTTCCACTTTGAGTTTAACCATAATTTTTGGATATAGTTTCATGTTCATAATAAAAATAATTTTCTCAGAATAACAACTTTTAAATCAAAGTTTATCATAGTTTTTAATTAACTAACCCAAAACAGCCCGCGGTGTTACTACGACGGCGTAAATCCGGTTTTACGGTGTTTTTCGTGTTTCCAGGTTTTAAATCATTAAGTTAGCATATCATATAGATATAGAACACGTGTGTAGTTAATTTTAAAAGTCAAGTTAGAAGGATTAACTTTTGTTTGCGAACAAGTTTAGAATTAACTAAACTATGTTCTAGTGATTAGGAGTTTAAACCTTCGAATAAGATAGTTTTATATATATGAATCGAATGATGTTATGAACATCATTACTACCTCAAGTTTAGTAGGTAAACCTACTGGAAGTGACAAGAAATGATCTAGCTTCAAAGGATCTTGGATGGCTTGAAAGTTCTTGAAGTAGGATCATGACACAAAAACAAGTTCAAGTAAGATTTTTACTCGAATTAAGATAGTTTATAGTTATAGAAATTGAATAAAAGTTTGAATATGAATATTACCTTGAATAAGAAAGATAACCTACTGTATATAACAAAGGTTTCTTGATCTTAGATGATTACTTGGAATGGATTAGAAAGCTTGGAAGTAAATTAGTAAACTTGAAGGGATTTTTGAAGTGTTCTTGAAGTGTTCTTCCTATGATGATTATAGCTTGATTCTTGAAGTGATTTTTGATGAAGATGATGATTAACTACTGGAATAATACGTTCATAATAGTGTGTGTGTGTGTGTTGAGAGAGAATTAGAAAGAGAATTGGAAGTGAAATGGAGTGAATGATGAGTGGTAATTGGTGAGTGGTGAGTGGGGTTAAAAGGAGTTCTAGTTAGTTGACTAGCTCATGGTAGAAGTTAAAATTGATTAGTCATACATGACATAATCAAGAGTGGAATCCCATGCTAGTTCCTATTGGTATATACTCATAGTAAGTACGTTTTGAAGCTGTGTATAATACGGGTAAGAATACGACTAGAATTCTTGATGAAAGAAAAGAATGAAAAAGTAACTGTAACCATTTTCGTTAAGTATGAGTGTTTTGATATATGTCTTGAAGTCTTCCAAAAGTATTTTAATACATCTAAATACACTACATGTATATACATTTTAACTGAGTTGTTAAGTCATCGTTAGTCGTTACATGTAAGTGTTGTTTTGAAACCTTTAAGTTAACGATCTCAATTAATGTTGTTAACCCATTGTTTATTATATCTAATGAGATGTTAAATTATTATATTATCATGATATTATGATATATTAATATATCTTAATATGATATATATACATTTAAATGTCGTTACAACGATAATCGTTACATATATGTCTCGTTTCGAAATCCTTAAGTTAGTAGTCTTGTTTATATGTATATAACTCATTGTTAATATACTTATGGAGGTACTTACTTATCATAATCTCATGTTAACCATATTTATATCCATATATATATCGTCATGTCGTTTTTACAAGTTTTAACGTTCGTGAATCGCCGGTCAACTTGGGTGGTCAATTGTCTATATGAAACATATTTCAATTAATCAAGTCTTAACAAGTTTGATTGCTTAACATGTTGGAAACATTTAATCATGTAAATATCAATCTCAATTAATATATATAAACATGGAAAAGTTCGGGTCACTACATTACCTACCCGTTAAATAAATTTCGTCCCGAAATTTTAAGCTGTTGAAGGTGTTGAAGAATCTTCTGGAAATAGATGCGGGTATTTCTTCTTCATCTGATCTTCACGCTCCCAGGTGAACTCGGGTCCTCTACGAGCATTCCATCAAACCTTAACAATTGGTATCTTGTTTTGCTTAAGTCTTTTAACCTCACGATCCATTATTTCGACGGGTTCTTCGATGAATTGGAGTTTTTCGTTGATTTGGATTTCATCTAACGGAATAGTGAGATCTTCTTTAGCAAAACATTTCTTCAAATTCGAGACGTGGAAAGTTTTATGTACAGCCGCGAGTTGTTGAGGTAACTCAAGTCGGTAAGCTACTGGTCCGACACGATCAATAATCTTGAATGGTCCAATATACCTTGGATTTAATTTCCCTTGTTTACTAAATCGAACAACGCCTTTCCAAGGTGCAACTTTAAGCATGACCATCTCTCCAATTTCAAATTCTATATCTTTTCTTTTAATGTCAGCGTAGCTCTTTTGTCAACTTTGGGCGGTTTTCAACCATTGTTGAATTTGGATGATCTTCTCGGTAGTTTCTTGTATAATCTCCGGACCCGTAATCTGTCTATCCCCCACTTCACTCCAACAAATCGGAGACCTGCACTTTCTACCATAAAGTGCTTCAAACGGCGCCATCTCAATGCTTGAATGGTAGCTGTTGTTGTAGGAAAATTCTGCTAATGGTAGATGTCTTCAATAACACATGCTCGTAGCACATGCTCGTAGCATGTCTTCAAGCGTTTGTATCGTCCTTTCGCTCTGCCCATCAGTTTGTGGATGATAGGCAGTACTCATGTCTAGAAGAGTTCCTAATGCTTGCTGTAATGTCTGCCAGAATCTTGAAATAAATCTGCCATCCCTATCAGAGATAATAGAGATTGGTATTCCATGTCTGGAGATGACTTGAAATGTCCCGTTCTTATTGATTAAAAACGTTCCATATTAATTGATTTCGTTGCGAGGTTTTGACCTCTATATGAGACGTTTTTCAAAGACTGCATTCATTTTTAAACAAACCATAACCTTTATTTCATCAATAAAGGTTTAAAAAGCTTTACGTAGATTATCAAATAATGATAATCTAAAATATCCTGTTTACACACGACCATTACATAATGGTTTACAATACAAATATGTTACAACAAAATAAGTTTCTTGAATGCAGTTTTTACACAATAACATACAAGCATGGACTCCAAATCTTGTCCTTATTTAAGTATGCGACAGCGGAAGCTTTTAATAATCACCTGAGAATAAACATGCTTAAAACGTCAACAAAAATGTTGGTGAGTTATAGGTTTAACCTATATATATCAAATCGTAACAATAGACCACAAGATTTCATATTTCAATACACATCCCATACATAGAGATAAAAATCATTCATATGGTGAACACCTGGTAACCGACAATAACAAGATGCATATATAAGAATATCCCCATCATTCCGGGACACCCTTCGGATATGATATAAATTTCGAAGTACTAAAGCATCCGGTACTTTGGATGGGGTTTGTTAGGCCCAATAGATCTATCTTTAGGATTCGCGTCAATTAGGGTGTCTGTTCCCTAATTCTTAGATTACCAGACTTAATAAAAAGGGGCATATTCGATTTCGATAATTCAACCATAGAATGTAGTTTCACGTACTTGTGTCTATTTTGTAAATCATTTATAAAACCTGCATGTATTCTCATCCCAAAAATATTAGAGTTTAAAAGTGGGACTATAACTCACTTTCACAGATTTTTACTTCGTCGGGAAGTAAGACTTGGCCACTGTTGATTCACGAACCTATAACAATATATACATATATATTAAAGTATGTTCAAAATATATTTACAACACTTTTAATATATTTTGATGTTTTAAGTTTATTAAGTCAGCTGTCCTCGTTAGTAACCTATAACTAGTTGTCCACAGTTAGATGTACAGAAATAAATCGATAAATATTATCTTGAATCAATCCACGACCCAGTGTATACGTATCTCAGTATTGATCACAACTCAAACTATATATATTTTGGAATCAACCTCAACCCTGTATAGCTAACTCCAACATTCACATATAGAGTGTCTATGGTTGTTCCGAAATATATATAGATGTGTCGACATGATAGGTCGAAACATTGTATACGTGTCTATGGTATCTCAAGATTACATAATATACAATACAAGTTGATTAAGTTATGGTTGGAATAGATTTGTTACCAATTTTCACGTAGCTAAAATGAGAAAAATTATCCAATCTTGTTTTACCCATAACTTCTTCATTTTAAATCCGTTTTGAGTGAATCAAATTGCTATGATTTCATATTGAACTCTATTTTATGAATCTAAACAGAAAAAGTATAGGTTTATAGTCGGAAAAATAAGTTACAAGTCGTTTTTGTAAAGGTAGTCATTTCAGTCGAAAGAACGACGTCTAGATGACCATTTTAGAAAACATACTTCCACTTTGAGTTTAACCATAATTTTTGGATATAGTTTCATGTTCATAATAAAAATCATTTTCTCAGAATAACAACTTTTAAATCAAAGTTTATCATAGTTTTTAATTAACTAACCCAAAACAGCCCGCGGTGTTACTACGACGGCGTAAATCCGGTTTTACGGTGTTTTTCGTGTTTCCAGGTTTTAAATCATTAAGTTAGCATATCATATAGATATAGAACATGTGTTTAGTTGATTTTAAAAGTCAAGTTAGAAGGATTAACTTTTGTTTGCGAACAAGTTTAGAATTAACTAAACTATGTTCTAGTGATTACAAGTTTAAACCTTCGAATAAGATAGCTTTATATGTATGAATCGAATGATGTTATGAACATCATTACTACCTTAATTTCCTTGGATAAACCTACTGGAAAAGAGAAAAATGGATCTAGCTTCAATGGATCCTTGGATGGCTCGAAGTTCTTGAAGCAGAATCATGACACGAAAACAAGTTCAAGTAAGATCATCACTTGAAATAAGATTGTTATAGTTATAGAAATTGAACCAAAGTTTGAATATGATTATTACCTTGTATTAGAATGATAACCTACTGTAAGAAACAAAGATTTCTTGAGGTTGGATGATCACCTTACAAGATTGGAAGTGAGCTAGCAAACTTGAAAGTATTCTTGATTTTATGAAACTAGAACTTTTGGAATTTATGAAGAACACTTAGAACTTGAAGATAGAACTTGAGAGAGATCAATTAGATGAAGAAAATTGAAGAATGAAAGTGTTTGTAGGTGTTTTTGGTCGTTGGTGTATGGATTAGATATAAAGGATATGTAATTTTGTTTTCATGTAAATAAGTCATGAATGATTACTCATATTTTTGTAATTTTATGAGATATTTCATGCTAGTTGCCAAATGATGGTTCCCACATGTGTTAGGTGACTCACATGGGCTGCTAAGAGCTGATCATTGGAGTGTATATACCAATAGTACATACATCTAAAAGCTGTGTATTGTACGAGTACGAATACGGGTGCATACGAGTAGAATTGTTGATGAAACTGAACGAGGATGTAATTGTAAGCATTTTTGTTAAGTAGAAGTATTTTGATAAGTGTATTGAAGTCTTTCAAAAGTGTATAAATACATATTAAAACACTACATGTATATACATTTTAACTGAGTCGTTAAGTCATCGTTAGTCGTTACATGTAAGTGTTGTTTTGAAACCTTTAGGTTAACGATCTTGTTAAATGTTGTTAACCCAATGTTTATAATATCAAATGAGATTTTAAATTATTATATTATCATGATATTATCATGTATGAATATCTCTTAATATGATATATATACATTAAATGTCTTTACAACGATAATCGTTACATATATGTCTCGTTTAAAAATCATTAAGTTAGTAGTCTTGTTTTTACATATGTAGTTCATTGTTAATATACTTTATGATATGTTTTCTTATCATAGTATCATGTTAACTATATATATATATATATCCATATATATGTCATCATATAGTTTTTACAAGTTTTAACGTTCGTGAATCACCGATCAACTTGGGTGGTCAATTGTCTATATGAAACATATTTCAATTAATCAAGTCTTAACAAGTTTGATTGCTTAACATGTTGGAAACATTTAATCATGTAAATATCAATCTCAATTAATATATATAAACATGAAAAAGTTCGGGTCACTACAGTACCTACCCGTTAAATAAATTTCGTCCCGAAATTTTAAGCTGTTGAAGGTGTTGACGAATCTTCTGGAAATAGATGCGGGTATTTCTTCTTCATCTGATCTTCACGCTCCCAGGTGAACTCGGGTCCTCTACGAGCATTCCATCGAACCTTAACAATTGGTATCTTGTTTTGCTTAAGTCTTTTAACCTCACGATCCATTATTTCGACGGGTTCTTCGATGAATTGAAGTTTTTCGTTGATTTGGATTTCATCTAACGGAATAGTGAGATCTTCTTTAGCAAAACATTTCTTTAAATTCGAGACGTGGAAAGTGTTATGTACAGCCGCGAGTTGTTGAGGTAACTCTAGTCGGTAAGCTACTGGTCCGACACGATCAATAATCTTGAATGGTCCAATATACCTTGGATTTAATTTCCCTCGTTTACCAAATCGAACAACGCCTTTCCAAGGTGCAACTTTAAGCATGACCATCTCTCCAATTTCAAATTCTATATCTTTTCTTTTAATGTCAGCGTAGCTCTTTTGTCGACTTTGGGCGGTTTTCAACCGTTGTTGAATTTGGATGATCTTCTCGGTAGTTTCTTGTATAATCTCCGGACCCGTAATCTGTCTATCCCCCACCTCACTCCAACAAATCGGAGACCTGCACTTTCTACCATAAAGTGCTTCAAACGGCGCCATCTCAATGCTTGAATGGTAGCTGTTGTTGTAGGAAAATTCTGCTAACGGTAGATGTCGATCCCAACTGTTTCCGAAATCAATAACACATGCTCGTAGCATGTCTTCAAGCGTTTGTATCGTCCTTTCGCTCTGCCCATCAGTTTGTGGATGATAGGCAGTACTCATGTCTAGACGAGTTCCTAATGCTTGCTGTAATGTCTGCCAGAATCTTGAAATAAATCTGCCATCCCTATCAGAGATAATAGAGATTGGTATTCCATGTCTGGAGACGACTTCCTTCAAATACAGTCGTGCTAACTTCTCCATCTTGTCATCTTCTCTTATTGGTAGGAAGTGTGCTGATTTGGTGAGACGATCAACTATTACCCAAATAGTATCAAAACCACTTGCAGTCCTTGGCAATTTAGTGATGAAATCCATGGTAATGTTTTCCCATTTCCATTCCGGGATTTCGGGTTGTTGAAGTAGACCTGATGGTTTCTGATGCTCAGCTTTGACCTTAGAACACGTCAAACATTCTCCTACATATTTAGCAACATCGGCTTTCATACCCGGCCACCAAAAATGTTTCTTGAGATCCTTGTACATCTTCCCCGTTCCAGGATGTATTGAGTATCTGGTTTTATGAGCTTCTCTAAGTACCATTTCTCTCATATCTCCAAATCTTGGTACCCAAATCCTTTCAGCCCTATACCGGGTTCCGTCTTCCCGAATATTAAGATGCTTCTCCGATCCTTTGGGTATTTCATCCTTTAAATTTCCTTCTTTTAAAACTCCTTGTTGCGCCTCCTTTATTTGAGTAGTAAGGTTATTATGAATCATTATATTCATAGATTTTACTCGAATGGGTTCTCTGTCCTTCCTGCTCAAGGCATCGGCTACCACATTTGCCTTTCCCGGGTGGTAACGAATCTCAAAGTCGTAATCATTCAATAATTCAATCCACCTACGCTGCCTCATATTCAGTTGTTTCTGATTAAATATGTGTTGAAGACTTTTGTGGTCGGTATATATAATACTTTTGACCCCATATAAGTAGTGCCTCCAAGTCTTTAATGCAAAAACAACCGCGCCTAATTCCAAATCATGCGTCGTATAATTTTGTTCGTGAATCTTCAATTGTCTTGACGCATAAGCAATCACCTTCGTTCGTTGCATTAATACACAACCGAGACCTTGCTTTGATGCGTCACAATAAATCACAAAATCATCATTCCCTTCAGGCAATGACAATATAGGTGCCGTAGTTAGCTTTTTCTTCAATAACTGAAACGCTTTGTCTTGTTCATCATTCCATTCAAATTTCTTCCCTTTATGCGTTAATGCAGTCAAGGGTTTTGCTATTCTGGAAAAGTCTTGGATGAACCTTCTGTAGTAACCAGCTAGTCCTAAAAACTGGCGTATGTGTTTCGGAGTTTTTGGGGTTTCCCACTTTTCAACAGTTTCTATCTTTGCCGGATCCACCTTAATACCTTCTTTGTTCACTATGTGACCGAGGAATTGAACTTCTTCCAACCAAAATGCACACTTTGAAAACTTAGCGTACAATTCTTCCTTCCTCAATACTTCTAACACCTTTCTCAAATGTTCACCGTGTTCTTGGTCATTCTTTGAGTAAATAAGTATGTCATCAATGAAAACAATGACAAACTTGTCAAGGTATGGTCCACACACTCGGTTCATAAGGTCCATGAACACAGCTGGTGCATTAGTTAAACCAAACGGCATGACCATAAACTCGTAATGACCGTAACGTGTTCTGAAAGCAGTCTTTGGAATATCATCTTCTTTCACCCGCATTTGATGATACCCGGAACGTAAGTCAATCTTTGAATAAACAGACGAGCCTTGTAGTTGATCAAATAAGTCGTCGATTCTCGGTAGTGGGTAGCGGTTCTTGATGGTAAGTTTGTTCAACTCTCGGTAGTCGATACACAACCTGAATGTACCATCTTTCTTCTTGACAAACAAAACAGGAGCTCCCCACGGTGATGTGCTTGGTCGAATGAAACCACGCTCTAAAAGTTCTTGTAATTGGCTTTGCAGTTCTTTCATCTCGCTGGGTGCGAGTCTGTAAGGAGCACGATCTATTGGTGCAGCTCCTGGTACAAGATCTATTTGAAATTCAACGGATCGCTGTGGGGGTAATCCCGGTAATTCTTTCGGAAATACATCGGGAAATTCTTTTGCAATGGGAACATCATTGATGCTCTTTTCTTCAGTTTGTACTTTCTCGACGTGTGCTAGAACAGCATAGCAACCTTTTCTTATTAGTTTTTGTGCCTTCAAATTACTAATAAGATGTAGCTTCGTGTTGCCCTTTTCTCCGTACACCATTAAGGGTTTTCCTTTTTCTCGTATAATGCGAATTGCATTTTTGTAACAAACGATCTCTGCTTTCACTTCTTTCAACCAGTCCATACCGATTATCACATCAAAACTCCCTAACTCTACTGGTATCAAATCAATCTTAAATGTTTCGCTAACCAGTTTAATTTCTCGATTCCGACATATATTATCTGCTGAAATTAATTTACCATTTGCTAATTCGAGTAAAAATTTACTATCCAAAGGCGTCAATGGACAACTTAATTTAGCACAAAAATCTCTACTCATATAGCTTCTATCCGCACCCGAATCAAATAAAACGTAAGCAGATTTATTGTCAATAAGAAACGTACCCGTAACAAGCTCCGAGTCTTCCTGTGCCTCTGCCGCATTAATATTGAAAACTCTTCCGCGGCCTTGTCCATTCGTGTTCTCCTGGTTCGGGCAATTTCTAATAATGTGGCCCGGTTTTCCACATTTATAACAAACTACATTGGCATAACTTGCTCCGACACTACTTGCTCCGCCATTACTTGTTCCGACACCATTTGTTCCTTTCGTTCTGTTAACCCCTGGTCCGTAGACATCACACTTCGCCGTGCTATGACCATTTCTTTTACACTTGTTGCAAAATTTGGTGCAGAACCCCGAGTGATACTTTTCACACCTTTGGCATAGCTGCTTCTGATTGTTGTTGTTGTTGTGGTTATTATTGTTGTTAAGATGATTGTTGTGGTTGCTGTTGTTGTTGTTGTTATTGTTGTTGGGCCGTTTGTTGTAGTTGCGATTGATGTTGCGATTGTTAGGATAGTTGTTGCGATTATTGTTATAATTGCTGTTGTTATTGTATTGGTGATTCTTATCACCGTTTTCCTCCCACTTTCTTTTGACTTGCTTCACATTGGCCTCTTCAGCAGTCTGTTCTTTAATTCTTTCTTCAATCTGGTTCACTAGTTTGTGAGCCATTCTACATGCCTGTTGTATGGAGGCGGGCTCGTGTGAACTTATATCTTCTTGGATTCTTTCTGGTAATCCTTTCACAAACGCGTCGATCTTCTCTTCCTCATCTTCGAATGCTCCCGGACACAATAGGCACAATTCTGTGAATCGTCTTTCATACGTGGTAATATCAAATCCTTGGGTTCGTAACCCTCTAAGTTCTGTCTTGAGCTTATTGACCTCGGTTCTGGGACGGTACTTCTCGTTCATCAAGTGCTTGAATGCTGACCACGGTAGTGCGTACGCATCATCTTGTCCCACTTGCTCTAGATAGGTATTCCACCATGTTAACACAGAACCTGTAAAGGTATGCGTAGCGTACTTCACTTTGTCCTCTTCAGTACACTTACTTATGGTAAACACCGATTCGACCTTCTCGGCCCACCGTTTCAATCCGATCGGTCCTTCGGTTCCATCAAATTCCAAAGGTTTGCAGGCAGTGAATTCTTTGTAGGTGCATCCTACACGATTTCCTGTACTGCCAGATCCAAGGTTATTGTTGGTATATAGCGCAGCCTGTACTGCGGCTATGTTTGAAGCTAGAAAAGTACGGAATTCCTCTTCATTCATATTCACGGTGTGTCGAGTAGTCGGTGCCATTTCCTTCAAAATAGTTAAATGGAACAAGTTAATCATACAGAATATTAAGAGTAGTTAATAGTATTTCGTAGCATAATATGAACTCATTTATAAAAGCTTTTTCTTCATATTAGCGTTTTATAAGTTTAAATTCGGGTAGTACCTACCCGTTAAGTTCATACTTAGTAGCTAATATACAATTCAACTACTACAATTCTATATGAAAAACTGATTGTAATAATATTTCGCGTTCAAACTTTTACACAATATTTTACAAACTTACAATACCGCTTATTTTACATATAGCATGAAATATAGCACACAATAAATTTGATACAAGATGGTTGTGAAGATAATTCTAGCTAGTACACAAGTCGTTCAGCAAAGGCAATAAAGACACGTAATTCATACGTCCAGAAACAAGTCATGCATTCTGGTTTTACTAGGATTACTTCCCATCCTTGGTCTTGTGGAACATAACCGTTATGGCCGTTGATAAGACAGCGTGTTGTAACGTCGTCAAAGGGACGAGGGTTACGTAATGTCCAACAGTCCCGTAATAATCTAAAAACCTCATTTCTTACCCCAATTACCGACTCCGTCACTTGTGGAAACGTTTTGTTTAATAGTTGTAGCCCGATGTTCTTGTTCTCACTTTGGTGAGAAGCGAATATTACTAACCCGTAAGCATAACATGCTTCTTTATGTTGCATGTTAGCCGCTTTTTCTAAATCACGAAGTCCTATATTTGGATATACTGAGTCAAAATAATTTCTTAACCCGTTGCGTAAAATAGCATTTGGGTTCCCCGCAATATATGCGTCAAAGTAAACACATCGTAACTTATGGATTTCCCAATGTGATATCCCCCATCTTCCGAACGAAAGCCTTTTATAAACCAAATCATTCTTGGAACGTTCTTCGAATGTCTTACAAACTGATCTCGCCTTAAATAGTTGTGCCGAGGAATTCTGACCGACTCTAGACAAGATTTCATCAATCATGTCTCCGGGTAGGTCTCTTAAAATATTGGGTTGTCTATCCATTTTGTGTTTTTATACTGTAAAATTGACAAGAGTTAGATTCATAAAAAAAATACTTATTAATACAAGCAATTTTTACATATATCATAAAGCATAAGCACACTATATTACATATATTACACCACACGAATACAACTATCTTATTCCGACTCGCTTGTTTCTTCTTCTTTGGTTTTGGTTCGTTTTCCCAAGTTTCTAGGGATATATGATGTTCCCCTAATACGAGCCGTTATTTTCCACATTGGTTTAGAAAAACCTGGTGGTTTAGAGGTTCCCGGGTCATTGTTACAACTTAAGGACTTCGGGGGTTGACGATACATATAAAGTTCATCGGGGTTGGAATTAGATTTCTCTATTTTTATGCCCTTTCCCTTATTATTTTCTTTTGCCTTTTTAAATTCAGTTGGGGTAATTTCTATAACATCATCGGAATTCTCGTCGGAATCCGATTCATCGGAGAATTGGTAATCCTCCCAATATTTTGCTTCCTTAGCGGAAACACCATTGACCATAATTAACCTTGGTCGGTTGGTTGAGGATTTTCTTTTACTTAACCGTTTTATTATTTCCCCCACCGGTTCTATTTCTTCATCCGGTTCCGATTCTTCTTCCGATTCCGATTCTTCTTCTGGTTCTGACTCTTCTTCCGGTTCCTCTTCGGGAACTTGTGAATCAGTCCACGAATCATTCCAATTTACATCTGACTCTTCATTATTATTAGGTGAGTTAATGGGACTTGTTCTAGAGGTAGACATCTATCACATAATATCAAACGCGTTAAGAGATTAATATATCACATAATATTCACATGTTAAAAATATATAGTTTCCAACAAAATTTGTTAAGCAATCATTTTTCAAGTAAACACGGTCGAAGTCCAGACTCACTAATGCATCCTAACAAACTACATAAGACACACTAATGCAAAATTCTGGTTCTCTAAGACCAACGCTCTGATACCAACTGAAATGTCCCGTTCTTATTGATTAAAAACGTTCCATATTAATTGATTTTGTTGCGAGGTTTTGACCTCTATATGAGACGTTTTTCAAAGACTGCATTCATTTTTAAACAAACCATAACCTTTATTTCATCAATAAAGGTTTAAAAAGCTTTACGTAGATTATCAAATAATGATAATCTAAAATATCCTGTTTACACACGACCATTACATAATGGTTTACAATACAAATATGTTACAACAAAATAAGTTTCTTGAATGCAGTTTTTACACAATAACATACAAGCATGGACTCCAAATCTTGTCCTTATTTAAGTATGCGACAGCGGAAGCTTTTAATAATCACCTGAGAATAAACATGCTTAAAACGTCAACAAAAATATTGGTGAGTTATAGGTTTAACCTATATATATCAAATCGTAACAATAGACCACAAGATTTCATATTTCAATACACATCCCATACATAGAGATAAAAATCATTCATATGGTGAACACCTGGTAACCGACAATAACAAGATGCATATATAAGAATATCCCCATCATTCCGGGACACCCTTCGGATATGATATAAATTTCGAAGTACTAAAGCATCCGGTACTTTGGATGGGGTTTGTTAGGCCCAATAGATCTATCTTTAGGATTCGCGTCAATTAGGGTGTCTGTTCCCTAATTCTTAGATTACCAGACTTAATAAAAAGGGGCATATTCGATTTCGATAATTCAACCATAGAATGTAGTTTCACGTACTTGTGTCTATTTTGTAAATCATTTATAAAACCTGCATGTATTCTCATCCCAAAAATATTAGAGTTTAAAAGTGGGACTATAACTCACTTTCACAGATTTTTACTTCGTCGGGAAGTAAGACTTGGCCACTGTTGATTCACGAACCTATAACAATATATACATATATATTAAAGTATGTTCAAAATATATTTACAACACTTTTAATATATTTTGATGTTTTAAGTTTATTAAGTCAGCTGTCCTCGTTAGTAACCTATAACTAGTTGTCCACAGTTAGATGTACAGAAATAAATCGATAAATATTATCTTGAATCAATCCACGACCCAGTGTATACGTATCTCAGTATTGATCACAACTCAAACTATATATATTTTGGAATCAACCTCAACCCTGTATAGCTAACTCCAACATTCACATATAGAGTGTCTATGGTTGTTCCGAAATATATATAGATGTGTCGACATGATAGGTCGAAACATTGTATACGTGTCTATGGTATCTCAAGATTACATAATATACAATACAAGTTGATTAAGTTATGGTTGGAATAGATTTGTTACCAATTTTCACGTAGCTAAAATGAGAAAAATTATCCAATCTTGTTTTACCCATAACTTCTTCATTTTAAATCCGTTTTGAGTGAATCAAATTGCTATGATTTCATATTGAACTCTATTTTATGAATCTAAACAGAAAAAGTATAGGTTTATAGTCGGAAAAATAAGTTACAAGTCGTTTTTGTAAAGGTAGTCATTTCAGTCGAAAGAACGACGTCTAGATGACCATTTTAGAAAACATACTTCCACTTTGAGTTTTACCATAATTTTTGGATATAGTTTCATGTTCATAATAAAAATCATTTTCTCAGAATAACAACTTTTAAATCAAAGTTTATCATAGTTTTTAATTAACTAACCCAAAACAGCCCGCGGTGTTACTACGACGGCGTAAATCCGGTTTTACGGTGTTTTTCGTGTTTCCAGGTTTTAAATCATTAAGTTAGCATATCATATAGATATAGAACATGTGTTTAGTTGATTTTAAAAGTCAAGTTAGAAGGATTAACTTTTGTTTGCGAACAAGTTTAGAATTAACTAAACTATGTTCTAGTGATTACAAGTTTAAACCTTCGAATAAGATAGCTTTATATGTATGAATCGAATGATGTTATGAACATCATTACTACCTTAATTTCCTTGGATAAACCTACTGGAAAAGAGAAAAATGGATCTAGCTTCAATGGATCCTTGGATGGCTCGAAGTTCTTGAAGCAGAATCATGACACGAAAACAAGTTCAAGTAAGATCATCACTTGAAATAAGATTGTTATAGTTATAGAAATTGAACCAAAGTTTGAATATGATTATTACCTTGTATTAGAATGATAACCTACTGTAAGAAACAAAGATTTCTTGAGGTTGGATGATCACCTTACAAGATTGGAAGTGAGCTAGCAAACTTGAAAGTATTCTTGATTTTATGAAACTAGAACTTTTGGAATTTATGAAGAACACTTAGAACTTGAAGATAGAACTTGAGAGAGATCAATTAGATGAAGAAAATTGAAGAATGAAAGTGTTTGTAGGTGTTTTTGGTCGTTGGTGTATGGATTAGATATAAAGGATATGTAATTTTGTTTTCATGTAAATAAGTCATGAATGATTACTCATATTTTTGTAATTTTATGAGATATTTCATGCTAGTTGCCAAATGATGGTTCCCACATGTGTTAGGTGACTCACATGGGCTGCTAAGAGCTGATCATTGGAGTGTATATACCAATAGTACATACATCTAAAAGCTGTGTATTGTACGAGTACGAATACGGGTGCATACGAGTAGAATTGTTGATGAAACTGAACGAGGATGTAATTGTAAGTATTTTTGTTAAGTAGAAGTATTTTGATAAGTGTATTGAAGTCTTTCAAAAGTGTATAAATACATATTAAAACACTACATGTATATACATTTTAACTGAGTCGTTAAGTCATCGTTAGTCGTTACATGTAAGTGTTGTTTTGAAACCTTTAGGTTAACGATCTTGTTAAATGTTGTTAACCCAATGTTTATAATATCAAATGAGATTTTAAATTATTATATTATCATGATATTATCATGTATGAATATCTCTTAATATGATATATATACATTAAATGTCTTTACAACGATAATCGTTACATATATGTCTCGTTTAAAAATCATTAAGTTAGTAGTCTTGTTTTTACATATGTAGTTCATTGTTAATATACTTTATGATATGTTTTCTTATCATAGTATCATGTTAACTATATATATATATATATCCATATATATGTCATCATATAGTTTTTACAAGTTTTAACGTTCGTGAATCACCGATCAACTTGGGTGGTCAATTGTCTATATGAAACATATTTCAATTAATCAAGTCTTAACAAGTTTGATTGCTTAACATGTTGGAAACATTTAATCATGTAAATATCAATCTCAATTAATATATATAAACATGGAAAAGTTCGGGTCACTACATGACTTCCTTCAAATACAGTCGTGCTAACTTCTCCATCTTGTCATCTTCTCTTATTGGCAGGAAATGTGCTGATTTGGTGAGACGATCAACTATTACCCAAATATTATCAAAACCACTTGCAGTCCTTGGCAATTTAGTGATGAAATCCATGGTAATGTTTTCCCATTTCCATTCCGGGATTTCGGGTTGTTGAAGTAGACCTGATGGTTTCTGATGCTCAGCTTTGACCTTAGAACACGTCAAACATTCTCCTACGTATTTAGCAACATCGGCTTTCATACCCGGCCACCAAAAATATTTCCTGAGATCCTTGTACATCTTCCCCGTTCCAGGATGTATTGAGTATCTGGTTTTATGAGCTTCTCTAAGTACCATTTCTCTCATATCTCCAAATTTTGGTACCCAAATCCTTTCAGCCCTATACCGGGTTCCGTCTTCCCGAATATTAAGATGTTTCTCCGATCCTTTGGGTATTTCATCCTTTAAATTTCCCTCTTTTAAAACTCCTGGTTGCGCCTCCTTTATTTGAGTAGTAAGGTTATTATGAATCATTATATTCATAGATTTTACTCGAATGGGTTCTCTGTCCTTCCTGCTCAAGGCATCGGCTACCACATTTGCCTTCCTTGGGTGGTAACGAATCTCAAAGTCGTAATCATTCAATAATTCAATCCACCTACGCTGCCTCATATTCAGTTATTTCTGATTAAATATGTATTGAAGACTTTTGTGGTCGGTATATATAATACTTTTGACCCCATATAAGTAGTGCCTCCAAGTCTTTAATGCAAAAACAACCGCGCCTAATTCCAAATCATGCGTCATATAATTTTGTTCGTGAATCTTCAATTGTCTAGACGCATAAGCAATCACCTTCGTTCGTTGCATTAATACACAACCGAGACCTTGCTTTGATGCGTCACAATAAATCACAAAATCATCATTCCCTTCAGGCAATGACAATATAGGTGCCGTAGTTAGCTTTTTCTTCAATAACTGAAACGCTTTCTCTTGTTCATCATTCCATTCAAATTTCTTCCCTTTATGCGTTAATGCAGTCAAGGGTTTTGCTATTCTGGAAAAGTCTTGGATGAACCTTCTGTAGTAACCAGCTAGTCCTAAAAACTGGCGTATGTGTTTCGGAGTTTTCGGGGTTTCCCACTTTTCAACAGTTTCTATCTTTGCCGGATCCACCTTAATACCTTCTTTGTTCACTATGTGACCGAGGAATTGAACTTCTTCCAACCAAAATGCACACTTTGAAAACTTAGCGTACAATTCTTCCTTCCTCAATACTTCTAACACCTTTCTCAAATGTTCACCGTGTTCTTGGTCATTCTTTGAGTAAATAAGTATGTCATCAATGAAAACAATGACAAACGTGTCAAGGTATGGTCCACACACTCGGTTCATAAGGTCCATGAACACAGCTGGTGCATTAGTTAAACCAAACGGCATGACCATAAACTCGTAATGACCGTAACGTGTTCTGAAAGCAGTCTTTGGAATATCATCTTCTTTCACCCGCATTTGATGATACCCGGAACGTAAGTCAATTTTTGAATAAACAGATGAGCCTTGTAGTTGATCAAATAAGTCGTTGATTCTCGGTAGTGGGTGGCGGTTCTTGATGGTAAGTTTGTTCAACTCTCGGTAGTCGATACACAACCTGAATGTACCATCTTTCTTCTTGACAAACAAAACAGGAGCTCCCCACGGTGATGTGCTTGGTCGAATGAAACCACGCTCTAAAAGTTCTTGTAATTGGCTTTGCAGTTCTTTCATCTCGCTGGGTGCGAGTCTGTAAGGAGCACGAGCTATTGGTGCAGCTCCTGGTACAAGATCTATTTGAAATTCAACGGATCGATGTGGGGGTAATCCCGGTAATTCTTTCGGAAATACATCGGGAAATTCTTTTGCAATGGGAACATCATTGATGCTCTTTTCTTCAGTTTGTACTTTCTCGACGTGTGCTAGAACAGCATAGCAACCTTTTCTTATTAGTTTTTGTGCCTTCAAATTACTAATAAGATGTAGCTTCGTGTTGCCCTTTTCTCCGTACACCATTAAGGGTTTTCCTTTTTCTCGTATAATGCGAATTGCATTTTTGTAACAAACGATCTCTGCTTTCACTTCTTTCAACCATTCCATACCGATTATCACATCAAAACTCCCTAACTCTACTGGTATCAAATCAATCTTAAATGTTTCGCTAACCAGTTTAATTTCTCGATTCCGACATATATTATCTGCTGAAATTAATTTACCATTTGCTAATTCGAGTAAAAATTTACTATCCAAAGGCGTCAATGGACAACTTAATTTAGCACAAAAATCTCTACTCATATAGCTTCTATCCGCACCCGAATCAAATAAAACGTAAGCAGATTTTGTGAAGACCCGTCCTAATCCATCCAGACGAAGTCCATATCGATTATAAACGATTCACAACAGTTGATTACATCGCGAGGTACTTGACCTCTATATGATACATTTTACAAACATTGCATTCGTTTTTGAAAAGACAAACTTTCATTACATCGAAAGTTGACAGGCATGCATACCATTTCATAATATATCCAACTATAATTGACTTGATAATAATCTTGATGAACTCGACGACTCGAATGCAACGTCTTTTGAAATATGCCATGAATGACTCCAAGTAATATCTATAAAATGAGCAAATACACAGCGGAAGATTTCTTTCGTACCTGAGAATAAACATGCTTTAAAGTGTCAACCAAAAGGTTGGTGAGTTCATTAGTTTAACTTAAACAATCGTTTCCATCATTTTAATAGACCACAAGATTTCAGATTTCCATTTCTCATAAACATACGTCCCATGCATAGAGACAAAAATATCATTCATATGGATTGAACACCTGGTAACCGACATTAACAATATGCATATATAAGAATATCCCCATCATTCCGGGATCCTCCTTCGGACATGATATAAATTTCGAAGTACTAAAACATCCGGTACTTTGGATGGGGCTTGTTGGGCCCGATAGATCTATCTTTAGGATTCGCGTCAATTAGGGTGTCTGTTCCCTAATTCTTAGATCACCAGACTTAATAAAAAGGGGCATATTCGACTTCGATAATTCAACCATAGAATGTAGTTTCACGTACTTGTGTCAATTTCGTAAAACAGTTATAAAAGTTGCGCATGTATTCTCAGCCCAAAAATATAAAGGGTAAAAAGGCAAATGAAACTCACGATACTGTATTTTGTAGTAAAAATACATATGACGTCATTGAACAATGCAGGGTTGGCCTCGGATTCACGAACCTATATCAATTGTGTATATATTAATACGTATAATGTAAGTTACAAAATTTTATTTATTAATATGTATTATTTATATATTATAGTTTTGTAGAATTTATTCTAACCTTTATTTTAAAACGTATACTTATATTATATTTTAAGTTATATTTTATATATATATCTATTTTATGTATATATATCTATAATGATTTACGTTTATATAAATAGTGACATTAATATATTTATATACATATATTTGTGGTTAGTATTGTATTTATGAAATTTTATTAGTTTGTTATGTGAATTATTAATACAATCCTAGTATATACCATAAGTATATATATAGTGTACAAAAGATTTATTTGTTAAAATAATAATTTAGATAATAATGATTTACTAATAATAATAATAATTTTATTAATAATGATAATACTAATAGCAAAAAAAATGAAAATGATAACTGTTAATGATACTAATAATAATAACTCTAAAATAATATTAATACTAATACCATACTTATGTTAATAATAAGGGTTCTAATATTTATAAAATGATAAATGATAATCATAATAATACTAGTAAATATTAATGATGATACTGATAAATATGATATTATTAATTGTAAATGTACTGATGATACTATTATTTATAAACCGGTACAAATTCTAATATTGATGATAATAATATATTTTTATTTCCTTCATAATAATAATAATGATAATCATAATCATAATCCTAATGATGATAAAATACTAAAATGATAAGTTTATTACTAATAATAATATTATTAATACCTATCATAATAATAATAGTAATGTCTATAATACTTTCAAATATGATAACAAGTATGATACTAATAATAACAATAACAATAACAATCAAAACAATCACAATAATAATAATAATAATAATAATACTAATAATAATTAATATATAATAACAATAATAAAATTAGAAAAGAAAACTACCTCACATGAAAAGAGTTTCAAAAAAAAAAAAAAAAACTACCGTCCTCTGGACTCGATCTCGTGACCACATGCTCACACGCAAACACTCTCGACCATCCCACCAATTCTGATTCTCTGTACTAATATCGAATTTAAATTTTATATATAAACTGTTTTTCTTCTATTCCTCTTCTTCTCCACAAGTCTCATGGATTCAACAAAACATCAATAACCAAAAAAAAAAAAAAATCGGGGTTCCCTTTAAAGCTTCAAAACATTACAGAAAAAAAAATAATTTGGGTTCTAAAATAAAAAAAAAATACTAAAGGCCTACTGCAGCGTCGGTTCTTGGAACAAAACAAAAAAAATTGATTTCGTAATAGATAACATTATAGATAATGTTTATAACACGAAATAGTTTTCTAAACATGTATAAAAACTACTGGAATCGTCAATTTGATCAGAAACATATACACGAACGCGAATTTGTCTCAAGAACAATTGTTGACTTTTTTTTAAACTAAACTTTGACTTCAAAATTCAAGATCGATATAAAGATTTGAGAGTTGAGATTTTGCAGATAGATTCAAAGAAAGATTTCTAACCTTTCTGCATTTTTAGATTTTGAAACTTTATTCGAAATTGAATTAAGAGAAAGAAAAAAAATTGGAGCGTGCAGAGAAGAAGAAAAAAAAAATATCGCTGTGTTCTTTAATCCCATTGGATTTCCTTTTTATTTGATTTGCAATTATACATAATCATGTTGTAATAATAGAGATCGGTTGATAAAAAAATGGAGAAAATGTCAACACAGGTTCACGAGTTGGGAGCAGGAAAGAAACAAAAAAAATAATAATAATAGAGATAAAGTATACAGAGGTCACGCGTATAATATAGATCCCTACTGTTTTTTTTAATTAATAATAATAATATATAATAACAATACTATTAATATCTAATAATATTAATAAAATTAATAATAATGATAAATATAATATTAATGATAATAATAATTGTAAAAATGATAATAATAATAATAATAATAATACCATACTAATTATGATAATATTAATATTTTATCGATAATAATAATATTAGTAATAATAATCTAATTTATACATCCAATTTCATCTTTATATGATATAAAGTGATATTATGAATACAAATATTGATATTTGACGATACAAATAACATTACTACAACAACTATATTTGTATTTAAATTTAATTTATTAATATCATCTATTATTATGTAATATTTAATAATTATGTAATATGTATTGTAACATATACTGAATATTATATATTTATGCATTTTAATATAAATATATTATAATATTTATTTACATACTAATTATATTATACTTATGTATGTAATTATGAAAAATATAAATGTTTTATATATGTAAGTATTATATATATTTATTAAAATAGTACATTATTTCATCATAGATATATTATAAATTTCTACATATACATAATATAATAATTATGTATAAAATCATATATATATAGTTATATTTATGTATATATGTATACTACCATATATATAAAATCATGTTTTAAATGTTGAGTAGATGATTAATTATGTATATTAAATAATTAACTACAAAGTATAACATTGTACATTTAATATTTTGATAACGTTGGTAAAATATGTTTGAATCATTTATATACAATATACTATATATATTCAAAATGAAAATCTTTAGTTATTAAATGTTATCTTTTATAATAACAAAATTACTTAATAGTTCATTAATACTAATATAATTAGTTTTATATATAATTATTTATATTTACATTCTTAGTTACAATTAAAGGTTCGTGAATCGTCGGAAATAGTTAAAGGTCAAATGTTATCATGAAATAGTTCAAACATAATGAGACTCGGTTTAATAGACTTTGCTTATCGAGTCGAATCATATAAGATTATGTTTAAATTTGGTCGGAAATTCCCGGGTCATCACAGTACCTACCCGTTAAAGAAATTTCGTCCCGAAATTTGAGTGAGGTCGTCATAGCTAACAATAAATATGTTTTCCTGACGAATATGAGTTGATAACTTGAGTTTTATCATCATTGAGTAATATGGATAAAAATAATTCGATTATTCGAAGAGTGCGAATGAAGCTATTCACAAAAGGATGAAATGAGAAACAAAGATTTGTTTTTAACTTTTGACGTAGTCAGGTTTGAATTTAGAAAATAAGGAGCGTCTTAACTTTTGACATTGCCTTGGTTGAATTCCGGAATTTAAGGGATTTAAAGAAAATCTTGAAGATCTATAAAATCTGATTCTTCGGGATTTATGGAAATTAAGATCTCTTTAATTAAATACGGTGATCTGCCCCGATTACTACGTCTGATATTTCCAGTATAAATTAAGCTCTTCCTTTCCATTATTCTCACCATTCTTATACTTTCTTTCTTAGTTCATACATCCAAAAGATTCTGAAAATGATTAATCCAGTTCTGATCCTTGTCCTCATCCTTACTATCGCAACAATCATTCTCCTTTTCCAACTTCCACCAGAGGAATCTGCTTTCTTCTACTTCGCCCTCGGGATTATAATGTTTTTAATTCTCCCGTGTCTTTATGTTGCGATAAACATTGATATACACGGTTTGTAATTTATGTGTTGTTATCGGACTTTATATTCTCCCTTATATTTCAAAGCTCTATGCTTTTGTTTTCTC
Source organism: Rutidosis leptorrhynchoides (assembly GCF_046630445.1). Lineage (NCBI taxonomy): Eukaryota > Viridiplantae > Streptophyta > Magnoliopsida > Asterales > Asteraceae > Rutidosis > Rutidosis leptorrhynchoides. Next base: position 659,817,731 of record NC_092333.1, on the reverse strand, counting down.
TTCCCGACTTCAAGTCAAGCGAATAATGGTCCAGAATTTATAGATATAGAGTTTCGAATGATTATAATGTTCTAAGCATGAAGGAACGTGATAGCACGATTTGATTTTCAAATTTATCAACATCACGGAAGATAGAACCATCAAGAATACATTTTCTTGATTTGTTACGGAGTTAAGTAGGATGAAAGAGTTATGTAACATGGCACATGATGACGTTATGATCTGTGAATCATCACGTTTCATTTAGAAACTCAGCATGACTTACTGTAATATAATCACGTTGATCAAGTGTCATTATATTATACTAACTCATGCATCAGTTCCCATCATTACTACAATAACATTCATATTTTAAGCTTGAAAATTTACAGAATATAGAAACTAACAGTTTCTATATGATGTAATACTGATAGCACGAAAAGATTAATGATTTCAGATAAGAATAGTTATAAAAATATCTCCAGAAATATGGAGGATATTTATAATGAAAGGTACGATAATATCTCAGAATATCTAAGATCAGAGGATGATAGAAACTATTGTCTGCAAGGGTTTAGAGTAAGGAGCAAGTTATTCACTATAGACTTTAGCAGACATTGAATTATTTGGATTCTTTGAAGTCAAACTTATTCTTTGTGATTTATCCACGGCTTTCTTCATAGTTTCGCATAATCTGCTTTTCGGTACTATATTTTCTATTGAATGTTTCCAATATATTGATACACAGGAAGCACGAAGAGGTATATAATTTCGGACGAGAATATTTATGAAAATATCCTCAGAAATATCAAAGATATTGATGATGATATTTTGGAATTTCTAAGTTCGACGGTTGATGGAGAAAGATTTTCCGCAAGATTTTAACATGACTTCGGAGCAAGATATTCTCTAAAGATTTCAACGGATCCAGAATTACCTGAATCCTTTGAATATAGGATTTGGTCCTTGTATTTGTACTTGGTCTCCTTCATGGGTAACTCAATCTGTTTTTCAATACCCAATTTTCTATCGAGCGTTCCTAACACTCCTTTCTTTATCATCAAACTTTTGTCCGTTTAGACCATCTACCATTTTTCTGTTCCTCTGCATTTAATGCTATGATATCTGAATCATCGGTTATTAATCCGAGGTGGTTTCAGGAGAATTGTGTTTTTAGATGATTAAACGCTGATGGTAATATGATGGAATATGAAAGGTTACCTGGTAACAATAAAAGAGCACGCGTATATATAAACGTTATAATAAGGTTGTTTCGTACGAAAAGTCGAAGTTGACTTGTTGGAGCTGTGACAAAATTGGCTAATTTTGAAAAGGGATCGAAAAGTTGTTTTTGTTAATAAATGCCAAAGGATCTGACGCGGCTACGTGTTGAACTTTTACTCAATTGCCGAGAGTTTCTCAGGTGCATAACTATATGCATAAATCTTTCCTTCCGTAGATGAAGTGCGGTTGATTCATCCTATCGATTGAGGTGTTTTCAAGAATCATGAAAGGTTTGAACGCAGAATGTAATCGTGAAGATACAAATGAGGTTTAAGACAAAATCAAGTGGCAAACTTGAAGAATTGTTTAGTTTCATATGTTATATTCAATATTTTAATTCATTTTAATTGTCCAATGTTATTAGTCCACAGTCGATAGTCCACAGTTGACAGTGCAATCATTCATATATAGTTTAATATATAATATTTGAATTAATTAATACGTATCGTGACCCGTGTACATGTCTCAGACTCGATCACAACTCAAAGTATATATATTATTATAGAATCAACCTCAACCCTGTATAGAGAACTCGATCATTACTGCATATAGAGTGTCTATGGTGATTCCAAATAATATATATAGATGTGTCGATATGATATGTCAAAACCTTGTATACGTGTCCCGATATTTAAAGTGCGTAAAATAAATAACAGAAATTAAATGACGATAAATAAAGTGCGTAAAGTAAATAACAGAAATTAAATGACAATAAATAAAATTGCGAGAATATAAATTGCGATAAAATAAATTGCGATAAATAAATTGCGATAAATAAAATGTAATACGGAATTAACAGTTAGCTAGGAACAGTTAGCTAGGATTTTGTTAGCGTGGTTTCTTAATAAAATTTAATATTGTTAATTAGTCTGTTTCTAATCAATTTTTATTGTGTCCATTATTTCTTCATTATGCCACTTGTTGGATTCTGATAGGTCAAAATTCAAATATGAAATTGAATTTGAATGAAAATAGTTATTCTTTGGTGAATGGATAAGTATTCCGGTGGTTGTAAATAGGATAGTGAATAACTGTTGAATCAGATTCGAAGAATATACAGTGTAACTTATTAATGTGAAATTTAAATATTCCTCGGGTATTACCTACCCGTTAAAATATTTTTATTATTAACAGTTTGTACAAAAGAATTTTTAATTACAATCTTTATGAAAACATATATACATATATATTTTCTTCAAATGTAATCATGAATTTAATGAGTTAACATGATATTAAACTCATTTAGTTTTCAGTTGGAACTAGAATAAATAATCTCTAAAACATTAGAGATTACATAATCACCATGTCGAACGAAGATAACTGATGTAGAATGTCATGTAGAATGATGATTATACTCGAGGTATAGATTGAGATGTTGATGCATGTGATATTGAAATTTGGGTTGTTGGTGGTACTGTTGGTGCCGGTGATTTGGATAAAGCTGGTACGTTTTGCACCATATTTTCCAAGACTACAACTTATGCGCGAAGTTCGTTAACTTCTTCTATTACACCGGGATGATTGTCGATTCGGACGAGCGGATGAATGAGGTTTAGAATCTGAGATAGTATATGATCGTGATGAGATACTTTGGAAATGAGAGAGAAAATGGTGTCTCGAACAGGTTCGCCGGTAAACGTTTTAGGTTCATTGTCAAGAGGTGAATTTGGTTAGTGGAAATGATCGCCTTCTTCGCGTTTCCATTGATTAAGTCGACTACGAACCCATCTCCAATTCATTCAGAATAGATGATGGCTAATTGATCGATTCATTCCGGTTACTCTGCTTTCGGAGCTCGAGTGGAAATCCATATCGAAATAGCTGTCGGAATAACTATCGAAATAGCTATCGAAATCTGATGGACTCGAACTGGTTGAGGGATTCATCTTGTACGATCAGATGAAGGATTTTCGATAAGAAATATATTATAGGATGTAGATTAATACCCTGCAATACATAATTTACATATGCATATATAATACTAAAATCCCATAAGCTACGGAGGAATCTACGGAAGCTGTCAGGCAAAGGTAACAATAACAGATACACTAAGATATGAATTTAACTATACACTGTCTATGCAATAAAGGCAGTAAGACGTGTCTTAGACTTTAAGGATGATAAGCAAATAATTTTTCGATACTAAATGATAAGCAAAACTTTTGACATGCAAACACGGTCGAAGTCCAGACTCATTAATGCATTCTAACGACTATCAGTTAGACTCACTAATGCAAGACCTGGTTCGCTAAGACCACCGCTCTGATACCAACTGTGAAGACCCGTCCTAATCCATCCAGACGAAGTCCATATCGATTATAAACGATTCACAACAGTTGATTACATCGCGAGGTACTTGACCTCTATATGATACATTTTACAAACATTGCATTCGTTTTTGAAAAGACAAACTTTCATTACATCGAAAGTTGACAGGCATGCATACCATTTCATAATATATCCAACTATAATTGACTTGATAATAATCTTGATGAACTCGACGACTCGAATGCAACGTCTTTTGAAATATGCCATGAATGACTCCAAGTAATATCTATAAAATGAGCAAATACACAGCGGAAGATTTCTTTCGTACCTGAGAATAAACATGCTTTAAAGTGTCAACCAAAAGGTTGGTGAGTTCATTAGTTTAACTTAAACAATCGTTTCCATCATTTTAATAGACCACAAGATTTCAGATTTCCATTTCTCATAAACATACGTCCCATGCATAGAGACAAAAATATCATTCATATGGATTGAACACCTGGTAACCGACATTAACAATATGCATATATAAGAATATCCCCATCATTCCGGGATCCTCCTTCGGACATGATATAAATTTCGAAGTACTAAAACATCCGGTACTTTGGATGGGGCTTGTTGGGCCCGATAGATCTATCTTTAGGATTCGCGTCAATTAGGGTGTCTGTTCCCTAATTCTTAGATCACCAGACTTAATAAAAAGGGGCATATTCGACTTCGATAATTCAACCATAGAATGTAGTTTCACGTACTTGTGTCAATTTCGTAAAACAGTTATAAAAGTTGCGCATGTATTCTCAGCCCAAAAATATAAAGGGTAAAAAGGCAAATGAAACTCACGATACTGTATTTTGTAGTAAAAATACATATGACGTCATTGAACAATGCAGGGTTGGCCTCGGATTCACGAACCTATATCAATTGTGTATATATTAATACGTATAATGTAAGTTACAAAATTTTATTTATTAATATGTATTATTTATATATTATAGTTTTGTAGAATTTATTCTAACCTTTATTTTAAAACGTATACTTATATTATATTTTAAGTTATATTTTATATATATATCTATTTTATGTATATATATCTATAATGATTTACGTTTATATAAATAGTGACATTAATATATTTATATACATATATTTGTGGTTAGTATTGTATTTATGAAATTTTATTAGTTTGTTATGTGAATTATTAATACAATCCTAGTATATACCATAAGTATATATAGTGTACAAAAGATTTATTTGTTAAAATAATAATTTAGATAATAATGATTTACTAATAATAATAATAATTTTATTAATAATGATAATACTAATAGCAAAAAAAATGAAAATGATAACTGTTAATGATACTAATAATAATAACTCTAAAATAATATTAATACTAATACCATACTTATGTTAATAATAAGGGTTCTAATATTTATAAAATGATAAATGATAATCATAATAATACTAGTAAATATTAATGATGATACTGATAAATATGATATTATTAATTGTAAATGTACTGATGATACTATTATTTATAAACCGGTACAAATTCTAATATTGATGATAATAATATATTTTTATTTCCTTCATAATAATAATAATGATAATCATAATCATAATCCTAATGATGATAAAATACTAAAATGATAAGTTTATTACTAATAATAATATTATTAATACCTATCATAATAATAATAGTAATGTCTATAATACTTTCAAATATGATAACAAGTATGATACTAATAATAACAATAACAATAACAATCAAAACAATCACAATAATAATAATAATAATAATAATACTAATAATAATTAATATATAATAACAATAATAAAATTAGAAAAGAAAACTACCTCACATGAAAAGAGTTTCAAAAAAAAAAAAAAAAACTACCGTCCTCTGGACTCGATCTCGTGACCACATGCTCACACGCAAACACTCTCGACCATCCCACCAATTCTGATTCTCTGTACTAATATCGAATTTAAATTTTATATATAAACTGTTTTTCTTCTATTCCTCTTCTTCTCCACAAGTCTCATGGATTCAACAAAACATCAATAACCAAAAAAAAAAAAAAAATCGGGGTTCCCTTTAAAGCTTCAAAACATTACAGAAAAAAAAATAATTTGGGTTCTAAAATAAAAAAAAAATACTAAAGGCCTACTGCAGCGTCGGTTCTTGGAACAAAACAAAAAAAATTGATTTCGTAATAGATAACATTATAGATAATGTTTATAACACGAAATAGTTTTCTAAACATGTATAAAAACTACTGGAATCGTCAATTTGATCAGAAACATATACACGAACGCGAATTTGTCTCAAGAACAATTGTTGACTTTTTTTTAAACTAAACTTTGACTTCAAAATTCAAGATCGATATAAAGATTTGAGAGTTGAGATTTTGCAGATAGATTCAAAGAAAGATTTCTAACCTTTCTGCATTTTTAGATTTTGAAACTTTATTCGAAATTGAATTAAGAGAAAGAAAAAAAATTGGAGCGTGCAGAGAAGAAGAAAAAAAAAATATCGCTGTGTTCTTTAATCCCATTGGATTTCCTTTTTATTTGATTTGCAATTATACATAATCATGTTGTAATAATAGAGATCGGTTGATAAAAAAATGGAGAAAATGTCAACACAGGTTCACGAGTTGGGAGCAGGAAAGAAACAAAAAAAATAATAATAATAGAGATAAAGTATACAGAGGTCACGCGTATAATATAGATCCCTACTGTTTTTTTTAATTAATAATAATAATATATAATAACAATACTATTAATATCTAATAATATTAATAAAATTAATAATAATGATAAATATAATATTAATGATAATAATAATTGTAAAAATGATAATAATAATAATAATAATAATACCATACTAATTATGATAATATTAATATTTTATCGATAATAATAATATTAGTAATAATAATCTAATTTATACATCCAATTTCATCTTTATATGATATAAAGTGATATTATGAATACAAATATTGATATTTGACGATACAAATAACATTACTACAACAACTATATTTGTATTTAAATTTAATTTATTAATATCATCTATTATTATGTAATATTTAATAATTATGTAATATGTATTGTAACATATACTGAATATTATATATTTATGCATTTTAATATAAATATATTATAATATTTATTTACATACTAATTATATTATACTTATGTATGTAATTATGAAAAATATAAATGTTTTATATATGTAAGTATTATATATATTTATTAAAATAGTACATTATTTCATCATAGATATATTATAAATTTCTACATATACATAATATAATAATTATGTATAAAATCATATATATATAGTTATATTTATGTATATATGTATACTACCATATATATAAAATCATGTTTTAAATGTTGAGTAGATGATTAATTATGTATATTAAATAATTAACTACAAAGTATAACATTGTACATTTAATATTTTGATAACGTTGGTAAAATATGTTTGAATCATTTATATACAATATACTATATATATTCAAAATGAAAATCTTTAGTTATTAAATGTTATCTTTTATAATAACAAAATTACTTAATAGTTCATTAATACTAATATAATTAGTTTTATATATAATTATTTATATTTACATTCTTAGTTACAATTAAAGGTTCGTGAATCGTCGGAAATAGTTAAAGGTCAAATGTTATCATGAAATAGTTCAAACATAATGAGACTCGGTTTAATAGACTTTGCTTATCGAGTCGAATCATATAAGATTATGTTTAAATTTGGTCGGAAATTCCCGGGTCATCACAGATTTATTGTCAATAAGAAACGTACCCGTAACAAGCTCCGGGTCTTCTTGTGCCTCTGCCGCATTAATATTGAAAACTCTTCCGCGGCCTTGTCCATTCGTGTTCTCCTGGTTCGGGCAATTTCTAATAATGTGGCCCGGTTTTCCACATTTATAACAAACTACATTGGCATAACTTGCTCCGACACTACTTGCTCCGCCATTACTCGTTCCGACACCATTTGTTCCTTTCGTTCTATTAACCCCTGGTCCGTAGACCTCACACTTCGCCGCGCTATGACCATTTCTTTTACACTTGTTGCAAAATTTGGTGCAGAACCCCGAGTGATACTTTTCACACCTTTGGCATAGCTGCTTCTGATTGTTGTTGTTGTTGCGGTTATTATTGTTGTTGGGATGATTGTTGTAGTTGATGTTATTGTTGTTGTTGTTGTTGTTGTTGGGCAATTTGTTGTAGTTGCGATTGATGTTGCGATTGTTGGGATAATTGTTGCAATTATTGTTGTAATTGCTGTTGTTGTTGTATTGGTGATTCTTATCACCATTTTCCTCCCACTTTCTTTTGACTTGCTTCACATTGGCCTCTTCAGCAGTCTGTTCTTTAATTCTTTCCTCAATCTGGTTCACTAGTTTGTGAGCCATTCTACATGCCTGTTGTATGGAGGCGGGCTCGTGTGAACTTATATCTTCTTGGATTCTTTCCGGTAATCCTTTCACAAACGCGTCGATCTTCTCTTCCTCATCTTCGAACGCTCCCGGACACAATAGGCACAATTCTGTGAATCGTCTTTCGTACGTGGTAATATCAAATCCTTGGGTTCGTAACCATCTAAGTTCCATCTTGAGCTTATTGACCTCGGTTCTGGGACGGTACTTCTCGTTCATCAAGTGCTTGAATGCTGACCACGGTAGTGCGTACGCATCATCTTGTCCCACTTGCTCTAGATAGGTATTCCACCATGTTAACGCAGAACCTGTGAAGGTATGCGTAGCGTACTTCACTTTGTCCTCTTCAGTACACTTACTTATGGCAAACACCGATTCGACCTTCTCGGTCCACCGTTTCAATCCGATCGGTCCTTCGGTTCCATCAAATTCCAAAGGTTTGCAGGCAGAGAATTCTTTGTAGGTGCATCCTACACGATTTCCTGTACTGCCAGATCCAAGGTTATTGTTGGTATGTAGCGCAGCCTGTACTGCGGCTATGTTTGAAGCTAGAAAAGTACGGAATTCCTCTTCATTCATATTCACGGTGTGTGGAGTAGTCGGTGCCATTTCCTTCAAAATAGTCAAATGGAACAAGTTAATCATACAGAATATTAAGAGTAGTTAATAGTATTTCGTAGCATAATATGAACTTATTTATAAAAGCTTTTTCTTCATATTAGCGTTTTATAAGTTTAAATTCGGGTAGTACCTACCCGTTAAGTTCATACTTAGTAGCTAATATACAATTCAACTACTACAATTCTATATGAAAAACTGATTGTAATAATATTTCGCGTTCAAACTTTTATACAATATTTTACAAACTTACAATACCGCTTATTTTACATAAAGCATGAAATATAGCACACAATAACTTTGATACAAAATAGTTGTGAAGATAATTCTAGCTAGTACACAAGTCGTTCAGCAAAGGCAATAAAGACACGTAATTCATACGTCTAGAAACAAGTCATGCATTCTAGTTTTACTAGGACTACTTCCCATCCTTGGTCTTGTGGAACATAACCTTTATGGCCGTTGATAAGACAGCGTGTTGTAACGTCGTCAAAGGGACGAGGGTTACGTAATGACCAACAGTCTCGTAATAACCTAAAAACCTCATTTCTTACCCCAATTACCGACTCCGTCACTTGTGGGAACGTTTTGTTTAATAGTTGTAGCCCGATGTTCTTGTTCTCACTTTGGTGAGAAGCGAACATTACTAACCTGTAAGCATAACATGCTTCTTTATGTTGCATGTTAGCCGCTTTTTCTAAATCACGAAGTCCTATATTCGGATATACTGAGTCAAAATAATTTCTTAACCCGTTGCGTAAAATAGCATTTGGGTTCCCCGCAATATATGCGTCAAAGTAAACACATCGTAACTTATGGATTTCCCAATGTGATATCCCCCATCTTTCGAACGAAAGCCTTTTATAAACCAAGGCATTCTTGGAACGTTCTTCGAATGTCTTACAAACTGATCTCGCCTTAAATAGTTGTGCCGAGGAATTCTGACCGACTCTAGACAAGATTTCATCAATCATGTCTCCGGGTAGGTCTCTTAAAATATTGGGTTGTCTATCCATTTTGTGTTTTTATACTGTAAAATAGACAAGAGTTAGATTCATAAAAAAAATACTTATTAATACAAGCAATTTTTACATATATCATAAAGCATAAGCACACTATATTACATATATTACACCACACTAACACAACTATCTTATTCCGACTCGCTCGTTTCTTCTTGTTCGGTTTTGGTTCGTTTTGCCAAGTTTCTAGGGATATATGATGTTCCCCTAATACGAGCCGTCGTTGTCCACATTGGTTTAGAAAAACCTGGTGGTTTAGAGGTTCCCGGGTCATTGTTACAACTTAAGGACTTCGGGGGTTGACGATACATATAAAGTTCATCGGGGTTGGAATTAGATTTCTCTATTTTTATGCCTTTTCCCTTATTATTTTCTTTTGCCTTTTTAAATTCAGTTGGGGTAATTTCTATAACATCATCGGAATTCTCGTCGGAATCCGATTCATCGGAGAATTGGTAATCCTCCCAATATTTTGCTTCCTTGGCGGAAACACCATTGACCATAATTAACCTTGGTCGATTGGTTGAGGATTTTCTTTTACTTAACCGTTTTATTATTTCCCCCACCGGTTCTATTTCTTCATCCGGTTCCGATTCTTCTTCCGGTTCCGACTCTTCTTCCGGTTCTTCTTCGGGAACTTGTGAATCAGTCCACGAATCATTCCAATTTACATTTGACTCTTCATTATTATTAAGTGAGTCAATGGGACTTGTTCTAGAGGTAGACATCTATCACATAATATCAAACGCGTTAAGAGATTAATATATCACATAATATTCACATGTTAAAAATATATAGTTTCCAACAAAATTTGTTAAGCAATCATTTTTCAAGTAAACACGGTCGAAGTCCATACTCACTAATGCATCCTAACAAACTCGATAAGACACACTAATGCAAAATTCTGGTTCTCTAAGACCAACGCTCGATTACCAACTGAAATGTCCCGTTCTTATTGATTAAAAACGTTCCATATTAATTGATTTCGTTGCGAGGTTTTGACCTCTATATGAGACGTTTTTCAAAGACTGCATTCATTTTTAAAACAAACCATAACCTTTATTTCATAAATAAAGGTTTAAAAAGCTTTACGTAGATTATCAAATAATGATAATCTAAAATATCCTGTTTACACACGACCATTACATAATGGTTTACAATACAAATATGTTACATCGAAATCAGTTTCTTGAATGCAGTTTTTACACAATATCATGCAAACATGGACTCAAAATCTTATCCTTATTTTAGTATGCAACAGCGGAAGCTCTTAGTATTCACCTGAGAATAAACATGCTTTAAACGTCAACAAAAATGTTGGTGAGTTATAGGTTTAACCTATATATATCAAATCGTAACAATAGACCACAAGATTTCATATTTCAATACACATCCCATACATAGAGATAAAAATCATTCATATGGTGAACACCTGGTAACTGACATTAACAAGATGCATATATATAAGAATATCCCCATCATTCCGGGACACCCTTCGGATATGATATAAATTTCGAAGTACTAAAGCATCCGGTACTTTGGATGGGGTTTGTTAGGCCCAATAGATCTATCTTTAGGATTCGCGTCAATTAGGGTGTCTGTTCCCTAATTCTTAGATTACCAGACTTAATAAAAAGGGGCATATTCGATTTCGATAATTCAACCATAGAATGTAGTTTCACGTACTTATGTCTATTTTGTAAATCATTTATAAAACCTGCATGTATTCTCATCCCAAAAATATTAGATTTTAAAAGTGGGACTATAACTCACTTTCACAGATTTTTACTTCGTCGGGAAGTAAGACTTGGCCACTGGTTGATTCACGAACCTATAACAATATATACATATATATCAAAGTATGTTTAAAATATATTTACAATACTTTTAATATATTTTGATGTTTTAAGTTTATTAAGTCAGCTGTCCTCGTTAGTAACCTACAACTAGTTGTCCACAGTTAGATGTACAGAAATAAATCGATAAATATTATCTTGAATCAATCCACGACCCAGTGTATACGTATCTCAGTATTGATCACAACTCAAACTATATATATTTTGGAATCAACCTCAACCCTGTATAGCTAACTCCAACATTCACATATAGAGTGTCTATGGTTGTTCCGAAATATATATAGATGTGTCGACATGATAGGTCGAAACATTGTATACGTGTCTATGGTATCTCAAGATTACATAATATACAATACAAGTTGATTAAGTTATGGTTGGAATAGATTTGTTACCAATTTTCACGTAGCTAAAATGAGAAAAATTATCCAATCTTGTTTTACCCATAACTTCTTCATTTTAAATCCGTTTTGAGTGAATCAAATTGCTATGGTTTCATATTGAACTCTATTTTATGAATCTAAATCGAAAAGTATAGGTTTATAGTCGGAAAAATAAGTTACAAGTCATTTGTGTAAAGGTAGTCATTTCAGTCGAAAGAACGACGTCTAGATGACCATTTTAGAAAACATACTTCCACTTTGAGTTTAACCATAATTTTTGGATATAGTTTCATGTTCATAATAAAAATAATTTTCTCAAAATAACAACTTTTAAATCAAAGTTTATCATAGTTTTTAATTAACTAACCCAAAACAGCCCGCGGTGTTACTACGACGGCGTAAATCCGGTTTTACGGTGTTTTTCGTGTTTCCAGGTTTTAAATCATTAAGTTAGCATATCATATAGATATAGAACATGTGTGTAGTTAATTTTAAAAGTCAAGTTAGAAGGATTAACTTTTGTTTGCGAACAAGTTTAGAATTAACTAAACTATGTTCTAGTGATTACGAGTTTAAACCTTCGAATAAGATAGTTTTATATATATGAATCGAATGATGTTATGAACATCATTACTACCTCAAGTTTAGTAGGTAAACCTACTGGAAGTGACAAGAAATGATCTAGCTTCAAAGGATCTTGAATGGCTTGAAAGTTCTTGAAGTAGGATCATGACACAAAAACAAGTTCAAGTAAGATTTTTACTCGAATTAAGATAGTTTATAGTTATAGAAATTGAATCAAAGTTTGAATATGAATATTACCTTGAATAAGAAAGATAACCTACTATATATAACAAAGGTTTCTTGATCTTAGATGATTACTTGGAATGGATTAGAAAGCTTGGAAGTAAATTAGTAAACTTGAAGGGATTTTTGAAGTGTTCTTCCTATGATGATTATAGCTTGATTCTTGAAGTGATTTTTGATGAAGATGATGATTAACTACTGGAAAAATACGTTCATAATAGTGTGTGTGTGTTGAGAGAGAATTAGAAAGAGAATTGGAAGTGAAATGGAGTGAATGATGAGTGGTAATTGGTGAGTGGTGAGTGGGGTTAAAAGGAGTTCTAGTTAGTTGACTAGCTCATGGTAGAAGTTAAAATTGATTAGTCATACATGACATAATCAAGAGTGGAATCCCATGCTAGTTCCTATTGGTATATACTCATAGTAAGTACGTTTTGAAGCTGTGTATAATACGGGTAAGAATACGACTAGAATTCTTGATGAAAGAAAAGAATGGAAAAGTAACTGTAACCATTTTCGTTAAGTATGAGTGTTTTGATATATTTCTTGAAGTCTTCCAAAAGTATTTTAATACATCTAAATACACTACATGTATATACATTTTAACTGAGTCGTTAAGTCATCGTTAGTCGTTACATGTAAGTGTTGTTTTGAAACCTTTAAGTTAACGATCTCAATTAATGTTGTTAACCTATTGTTTATTATATCTAATGAGATGTTAAATTATTATATTATCATGATATTATGATATATTAATATATCTTAATATGATATATATACATTTAAATGTCATTACAACGATAATCGTTACATATATGTCTCGTTTCGAAATCCTTAAGTTAGTAGTCTTGTTTATATGTATATAACTCATTGTTAATATACTTATGGAGGTACTTACTTATCATAATCTCATGTTAACCATATGTATATCCATATATATATCGTCATGTCGTTTTTACAAGTTTTAACGTTCGTGAATCGCCGGTCAACTTGGGTGGTCAATTGTCTATATGAAACATATTTCAATTAATCAAGTCTTAACAAGTTTGATTGCTTAACATGTTGGAAACATTTAATCATGTAAATATCAATCTCAATTAATATATATAAACATGGAAAAGTTCGGGTCACTACATTACCTACCCGTTAAATAAATTTCGTCCCGAAATTTTAAGCTGTTGAAGGTGTTGACGAATCTTCTGGAAATAGATGCGGGTATTTCTTCTTCATCTGATCTTCACGCTCCCAGGTGAACTCGGGTCCTCTACGAGCATTCCATCGAACCTTAACAATTGGTATCTTGTTTTGCTTAAGTCTTTTAACTTCACGATCCATTATTTTGACGGGTTCTTCGATGAATTGGAGTTTTTCGTTGATTTGGATTTCATCTAACGGAATAGTGAGATCTTCTTTAGCAAAACATTTCTTCAAATTCGAGACGTGGAAAGTGTTATGTACAGCCGCGAGTTGTTGAGGTAACTCAAGTCGGTAAGCTACTGGTCCAACACGATCAATAATCTTGAATGGTCCAATATACCTTGGATTTAATTTCCCTTGTTTACCAAATCGAACAACGCCTTTCCAAGGTGCAACTTTAAGCATGACCATCTCTCCAATTTCAAATTCTATATCTTTTCTTTTAATGTCAGCGTAGCTCTTTTGTCGACTTTGGGCGGTTTTCAACCGTTGTTGAATTTGGATGATCTTCTCGGTAGTTTCTTGTATAATCTCCGGACTCGTAATCTGTCTATCCCCCACTTCACTCCAACAAATCAGAGACCTGCACTTTCTACCATAAAGTGCTTCAAACGGCGCCATCTCAATGCTTGAATGGTAGCTGTTGTTGTAGGAAAATTCTGTTAATGGTAGATGTCGATCCCAACTGTTTTCGAAATCAATAACACATGCTCGTAGCATGTCTTCAAGCGTTTGTATCGTCCTTTCGCTCTGCCCATCAGTTTGTGGATGATAGGCAGTACTCATGTCTAGACGAGTTCCTAATGCTTGCTGTAATGTCTGCCAGAATCTTGAAATAAATCTGCCATCCCTATCAGAGATAATAGAGATTGGTATTCCATGTCTGGAGACGACTTCCTTCAAATACAGTCGTGCTAACTTCTCCATCTTGTCATCTTCTCTTATTGGCAGGAAATGTGCTGATTTGGTGAGACGATCAACTATTACCCAAATAGTATCAAAACCACTTGCGGTCCTTGGCAATTTAGTGATGAAATCCATGGTAATGTTTTCCCATTTCCATTCCGAGATTTCGGGTTGTTGAAGTAGACCTGATGGTTTCTGATGCTCAGCTTTGACCTTAGAACACGTCAAACATTCTCCTACGTATTTAGCAACATCGGCTTTCATACCCGGCCACCAAAAATATTTCCTGAGATCCTTGTACATCTTCCCCGTTCCAGGATGTATTGAGTATCTGGTTTTATGAGCTTCTCTAAGTACCATTTCTCTCATATCTCCAAATTTTGGTACCCAAATCCTTTCAGCCCTATACCGGGTTCCGTCTTCCCGAATATTAAGATGTTTCTCCGATCCTTTGGGTATTTCATCCTTTAAATTTCCCTCTTTTAAAACTCCTTGTTGCGCCTCCTTTATTTGAGTAGTAAGGTTATTATGAATCATTATATTCATAGATTTTACTCGAATGGGTTCTCTGTCCTTCCTGCTCAAGGCATCGGCTACCACATTTGCCTTCCCCGGGTGGTAACGAATCTCAAAGTCGTAATCATTCAATAATTCAATCCACCTACGCTGCCTCATATTCAGTTGTTTCTGATTAAATATGTGTTGAAGACTTTTGTGGTCGGTATATATAATACTTTTGACCCCATATAAGTAGTGCCTCCAAGTCTTTAATGCAAAAACAACCGCGCCTAATTCCAAATCATGCGTCGTATAATTTTGTTCGTGAATCTTCAATTGTCTAGACGCATAAGCAATCACCTTCGTTCGTTGCATTAATACACAACCGAGACCTTGCTTTGATGCATCACAATAAATCACAAAATCATCATTCCCTTCAGGCAATGACAATATAGGTGTCGTAATTAGCTTTTTCTTCAATAACTGAAACGCTTTCTCTTGTTCATCATTCCATTCAAATTTCTTCCCTTTATGCGTTAATGCAGTCAAGGGTTTTGCTATTCTGGAAAAGTCTTGGATGAACTTTCTGTAGTAACCAGCTAGTCCTAAAAACTGGCGTATGTGTTTCGGAGTTTTTGGGGTTTCCCACTTTTCAACAGTTTCTATCTTTGCTGGATCCACCTTAATACCTTCTTTGTTCACTATGTGACCGAGGAATTGAACTTCTTCCAACCAAAATGCACACTTTGAAAACTTAGCGTACAATTCTTCCTTCCTCAATGCTTCTAACACCTTTCTCAAATGTTCACCGTGTTCTTGGTCATTCTTTGAGTAAATAAGTATGTCATCAATGAAAACAATGACAAACGTGTCAAGGTATGGTCCACACACTCGGTTCATAAGGTCCATGAACACAGCTGGTGCATTAGTTAAACCAAACGGCATGACCATAAACTCGTAATGACCGTAACGTGTTCTGAAAGCAGTATTTGGAATATCATCTTCTTTCACCCGCATTTGATGATACCCGGAACGTAAGTCAATCTTTGAATAAACAGACGAGCCTTGTAGTTGATCAAATAAGTCGTCGATTCTCGGAAGTGGGTGGCGGTTCTTGATGGTAAGTTTGTTCAACTCTCGGTAGTCGATACACAACCTGAATGTACCATCTTTCTTCTTGACAAACAAAACAGGAGCTCCCCACGGTGATGTGCTTGGTCGAATGAAACCACGCTCTAAAAGTTCTTGTAATTGGCTTTGCAGTTCTTTCATCTCGCTGGGTGCGAGTCTGTAAGGAGCACGAGCTATTGGTGCAGCTCCTGGTACAAGATCTATTTGAAATTCAACGGATCGATGTGGGGTTAATCCCGGTAATTCTTTCGGAAATACATCGGGAAATTCTTATTGATGCTCTTTTCTTCAGTTTGTACTTTCTCGACGTATGCTAGAACAGCATAGCAACCTTTTCTTATTAGTTTTTGTGCCTTCAAATTACTAATAAGATGTAGCTTCGTGTTGCCCTTTTCTCCGTACACCATTAAGGGTTTTCCTTTTTCTCGTATAATGCGAATTGCATTTTTGTAACAAACGATCTCTGCTTTCACTTCTTTCAACCAGTCCATACCGATTATCACATCAAAACTCCCTAACTCTACTGGTATCAAATCAATCTTAAATGTTTCGCTAACCAGTTTAATTTCTCGATTCCGACATATATTATCTGCTGAAATTAATTTACCATTTGCTAATTCGAGTAAAAATTTACTATCCAAAGGCGTCAATGGACAACTTAATTTAGCACAAAAATCTCTACTCATATAGCTTCTATCCGCACCCGAATCAAATAAAACGTAAGCAGATTTATTGTCAATAAGAAACGTACCCGTAACAAGCTCCGGGTCTTCCTGTGCCTCTGCCGCATTAATATTGAAAACTCTTCCGCGGCCTTGTCCATTCGTGTTCTCCTGGTTCGGGCAATTTCTAATAATGTGGCCCGGTTTTCCACATTTATAACAAACTACATTGGCATAACTTGCTCCGACACTACTTGCTCCGCCATTACTCGTTCCGACACCATTTGTTCCTTTCGTTCTATTAACCCCTGGTCCGTAGACCTCACACTTCGCCGCGCTATGACCATTTCTTTTACACTTGTTGCAATCCGGACGCAAGAAATGGAACTAATCGAGTGTATGCAAATATTCAAAGGAATCAGTGATATTGTAGTCCATGATAACGGCTACGTATCCCAAAATCCCAAGTATCCAGACCAGCGGATCCAGATCGGAACCACCTTGAGCACCAACGCAAAGGATACGCTTTGCAAACTCTTAGCAGCAAGTATTGACGTCTTTGCCTGGGAACCATCTGACATGACGGGTGTCCCACGGGAAATAGCCCAACATCGGCTAAAATGTAAACCCGAATATCACACTAGTCGTCCAAAAGAAACGGGCAATGGCGTTAGAACGAAGCGAATTCCTGGATAACGAAGTACAACGGCTAGTTGACGCCGGCATAATGAAGAAAGTAAAATATCAAACATGGGTGGCGAACCCCGTGATGGTAAAGAAGGCAGACGGATCGTGGCGCATGTGCGTCGACTACAAAGACATCAACAAAGCATGCCCAAAGGACAACTACCCTCGGCCGGAAATTGACTGGAAAGTCGAGTCCCTCTCAGGGTACCAGTTTCTAAGCTTCTTGGACGCATACTGGGGTTACCAACAAATCCCTATGGCAGAAATCGACGAAGAAAAAACCGCATTCTTCACGAACAAAGGCATCTTTTGCTATACCAAAATGCCATTTGGTCTAAAGAATGTCGGAGCAACATACCAACAGCTAATCGACAAAGCATTCCAGGACCAAATCAGACAAAATGTCGAAGCATACGTGGACGACATCGTCATCAAGAGCAAAACCGAGGAACAAATGATTTTATACATCATTGAAACGTTCGATTCGCTACGCAAAATCAATATGAAACTAAATCTGTCAAAACGCTCTTTCGGAATGGACGAAGGCCGTTTCTTGGGTTTCATGATCACTCCGAGAGGAATCAAGGCAAACCCGAAGAAGATCCAAGCAATCGAAGATATGCAGTCACCCAGGAGTAAAAAACACGTACAGAGCCTAAACGGAAAACTAGTGGCAGTCACAAGGTTCTTGTCACGAGCGGCCGACAGGGCTCTCCCTTTTTTCCAGACGTTAAAAGGTTGCTTGGGCAAAAAAGATTTCATATGGACGGATGAGGCTGAGAAAGCCTTCCAGGATATGAAGGCATTCTAAAAAGCGCTGCCAGCATTAACGGCACCTATACCGGGTGAAACCCTCAAGGTATATCTTGCTGCCTCCTCCGAAGCAATCAGCTCAGTCCTAATTGCCGATAGGGGTAAGATCCAAATGCCGGTGTACTTTGTAAGCAAGGTATTGCAAAATGGGGAAGTAAACTACCCAGCCATGGAAAAACTAATTTACGCTTTAGTACACACAGCCAGACGGCTACATCGATATTTTCAAGCACACCTGATACAAGTTTTTACGGACCAACCAATCAAACATGTTCTGACCAGGCCGGAAATCTCCGGAAGGATGGCGAAATGGGCAATAGAACTCGGAGAGCACGAAATCAACTTTCTCCTTTGACATTCGGTCAAGGGCCAAGTCATAGCAGACTTCCTGGTAGAGCTCTCTTCCGATATGATCAAACAAGGAGAAAACACGGTTACAAGAAGGGAGATGGATGAATTCTGGGAACTGTATACGGACGGGGCATCAAGTGAGGAGGGAGCTGGCATAGGCATACTCCTCGTTTCACCAAACGGAGAGGAGATAACTTACGCCATCCGGTTGAAATTTGCCGTCTCAAACAATGAGGCCGAGTACGAAGCACTGATAGCCGGATTACGCTTGGCCAAAAGTATTGAAGTGCGACAGCTCACAGCTTATGTCGACTCCCCACTGGTAGCCAGCCAGCTAAACGGCAGCTTCGAAGTAAGAGATATATCGATGCAAAAATGCCTAGAACTTACGAAGACACTAACTAACACCTTCGCGGCATTCGACATAAAACAAATACCCCGAAATCGTAACAAGAAAGCGGATGCCCTGAGCAAGCTCGCCTCTTTGCTATACGATCACTTTACCAAAAAGGTTATGGTTGAAGTCCTGGAAAGAAAGTCAACTGAAGAGGATACCCTCATGGCGACAATCACAACAGAAGAAGAATGTTGGATGACACCCTTCATAAAATACCTCACTGACGGTACTCTCCCGGAAGACAAATTACAAAGCCCGCAGGGTACGAATGAGGGCACCAATGTATTATTTCAAAAACGGCATCTTGTACAGGAAATCGTTCACAGAGCCTTACTTACGATGTGTTGGCCCAATACAGGCCAAAGAGATAATACGAGAAATGCATGAGGGAGCCTGCTCAACGCACTCCGGCTATCGAACGATAGTCAGCAGGATCAAGAGAATGGGTTATTTCTGGCCACACATGTACCGGGATACGTATGACCTGATCGTAAACTGCGAAGCATGTCAAATACACGCTCCCGTCAACAGATCCCCCCGTCGAAACATGATTCCAATACACGCCGCTTGGCCGTTCTGCAAATGGGGGATCGATATCGTCGTCCCATTCCCACGGGGTGTCGGAAACGTTAAATTCTTAGTAGTTGCGATCGACTACTTTACCAAGTGGGTTGAGGCGAAACTGTTAAGCACGATTACAGGAAGGAAGATCTTAACCTTTATGTGGGGTGATATTGTTTGTCGTTTCGGCTTACCACGAGAGATAGTCAGCGACAATGGCACGCAGTTTGCACATAATCCATTTAAAGACTGGTGCGCAGACATGGACATTCAACAGTCATTTACCTCCGTAGCCTACCCGCAGGCCAACGGGCAAGTCGAGGTAACTAACAGAGACATCGTTGCCGACATAAAAGCAAGACTAGGTAAACACCGACAAGGATGGGTGGATGAACTCCAACACGTACTATGGGCACACCGGACAACACCAAAAGACAGTACGAATGAAACACCTTTCAGTCTGGTGTACGGAACCGAAGCGGTTATACCAGCTGAAGTACTTGTTCCAACCGACCGAATCACAGAATTCGATGAACAACAAAACGATGACGCATTACGAGAAAATTTAGATGCTCTGGAAGAATGACGAACAATAGCGCATATCCGGCAAGATGAAAAGAAGCAATAAATCGCAAGCCACTATGACAAAAAAGTCAAGCCACTGGACTTTCAGTTAAACGATTTGGTGTTGCACAGCAACAAAGCTAGCCGACAGCAAGATGTCGGCAAATTAGGTCCCAGATGGGAGGGACCCTACAGGGTTGTCGGGATAACTGAGTATGGTGCATACCACCTGGAGACACCGGATGGAATTCCGATACAACGCCCTTGGCACACATTCCATTTAAAGAAATATCATGTGTAACATACCTGCAACTGGGAGGACTGATCACCCACCCGGACGGTGGCAACACTTATGTACTCAAATAATTTCTATTTATAAGTCATCAATAAAACTTCATTTTATATACTTATGCACTGTAATGACTCTGAATATGACACAAGTAAAATCAAAAGTCTTTCGGCATATTTCAGACCTACCGCCAGAAGAAATGCTTTCTAGCTTTCGTTGGTAGGAGGACACCCTTTGAAGAACCTTAACGGATAACAAGGGCGTCCGACCAGATCATTGGTGGTCCGATTCTATCATATAAACAACTCAACCACACTCATGCGTAGTCTAGATATCTACGTTATTGTCATGACAAATATATGCAGCTCAAAGGAAAAGTAAACTAGTTTATACGCAGCATACAACACGATATAAAGAAATCACATTAATCATACAAAAATACAACATAGTGCATATCTCTACGGTTGGTAATTTACAATATCCTCAATGGAGGAGTTCTCATCCCTACAGATTTTGTCTAATTCTTCAAAACTAATTTGGCCGAGAGCCTCATGTGCCCGATGGCAGTCCTGCACACAGGTAGCGCTCAAAGCAGCCTTCTTCTTCTAGGTTGCGCTACCAGGCGGCAGGAAATGCTGCACCGCCCTCAAAACCTCAAACGTAGTCAACTTCTTAATGGCCTCAATAAAGGCATTGAACGGCTGATGAACAATAGATGACTTCAGGAGGTGGGCAAAAAGCACAGGAATACCATGCTGAAGACGGGTAAGTTCGCCTAATGTGGCCGACACCTTCTCCGATAACTTTTTATTGTCATCAGAAAGTAAGGCGACTTTCTCCTATTCTTGGGCAAGTGCAGCCTTCAACGACTCCTGTGTTTCTCGGGAAACACGCAGCTCATTCTGAATAGGCTCAAAAGCCTCCCTGGATGACACCAACTCCCTTTCTAGGCGAGCAATCGTGCCCGACAATTCTGCCACCCGATGGTTATCATTCTCAAACAGCACACAATGCTCGTGAATGCGACGAGCATCAGCCTCGCTCCGATTCAATTCATATGCCGCAAGGTACTGAGCAAACACGGCGAATTGAGAACGCAGGTGCTGTGCCTGGGTGGCGGAAAGAGCGGCCAACGCCTCTTTCAGAGTTGGAAAAGTAATAAAATCAAGATACTCCTTATAAACCGGGTAGTATGAAGCATTACAACGGAGAAGATCACGGAATGGCCCGATATTACAATCAGGCAAGACGTAAACATTCTGCCCAGCATTTGTTGTCAGTTGGGGTCGAGCATCCGAGGCCTCCACAACGGGTTCTTTGCCAGGACGATGCCCTTGAGCTGACTCCTTTCCAATAGCTGACCCTCCAGTCACCCGATTCTCCCTAGAAACCGACTCAAGCTCCTCCCGAGGAGCAGCTCCCTCTGCGCCCCCACAGGGGTGACACCAGTGTTACCTACGCATAGCATGATGCAAAACAGCATAGTCAGCACAAGATACTGTTAAGGAAGTTAAAACACATACAGGACTAACACGTACCTTCGGCTACCATAGCCGGCTCAATTCGACGCCTGGTACGATGGATCAGCCCACCCTCTAAAGAACCACCATTAGAAGATTCCAAATCTTCAGGAGTTGACGCCCTGCGACGGCTGGAGGACGCCAGTGTTGTCCCTTTAACCACTTTATCAGTAAAAACCATGCCGTCCAGGCTCACCACCCTCAGCACCTCCGACACAGTCAACTCTGCACAAATCGTAAATCTTCATCATGGTTACATAAAAAAGGGGGAATGGAAAACATCAAACGGTCAAATACCTCTCCCGCCTCTCCGAGCAACAGGAATCCTATCAGAATGAGTCCACTTGTTGCTAACATTCACCATTACCAACACCTGCTCCTCATAAGACCGTTGAGGAATCCTCAAGCCCCTCAATTGTTCAACCATCGATTCACCTAGCTCAGAAAGCTGCCTCGGCGGCTGAACAGTAACTGACCTAAACAGATAGGACTGTGCGTTCCTCAACGAAAAGTCAGAACACTTCGTAAAAACAAAATATTGCACCCAATTATCTGCGATCGCTGGCACCTCCCCAAGGAAATTGATCTCATCAGTAAAAGTGTACCATCCTTTGCGATGGGATGATAGCCGAAAAATGCTCCTGAAAATATTCAAGCTTAGGCCCATGCCTAAATCATTGAAATACATTTCAAACAATACGATCGCACGAACCCCATTCGGATGTAAGGGAGCAACGCTAAGGCCGTAGAAATTTAAAACCTTCATGAAAAAGCGGGTGAATGGGTATCTCAGATTCGAAACCTCGAAGGGTCTCAAATAGATAGCACAATGATTAGGGGGCCCACAAGCGCGCTGCTGTGACCTTGGAATAACTAACCCCAAACCTCGCAGCTGAGGACATATGTAACAAACCCTATCAAGGTATGCTTCATCAACAACTCTAGGCGCACGTATCACGTCATGAAGAACGTTAGGTCTGGGAGCCATACTGCAAAAAGATGAAAGAAATAAGATACAAATCAAGGAAAATAAGAAAATCGTTTCTCTGTATCTTGCAAAGAGAATACTATCAAAGGTAGCAAGAATCGAATAAAGAATAACGCTCCTTTATATAGACAAAAGTCCTATGTGGGCCCCCATAAAACTCAAAAAGGTGCGTTGGAACACAAGAAGTACTATGATTAAGACATCATGCAACGCGCATTTATTGCACGTCGAATCACGTGAGTGGGTCATAATAATTTAAGTTTGAAAACGCAACTATCCCAGCTGACCTCACCAAACTGGGGGGGCTTAATGATACGCATAATGATCCGTCTCAAAATGGGCAAGCATCCCGGCAAAAATCTAGCACGGTACTGCTCGTCCCGGAGTACGGACTTCTTTTCTTAACATCCGTCTGACTCCACCTCGAAAACTTTACCGTGCCGGACGGATGATAAGACTGAGAACCCGGATGACAAACATACAACCGGAACCATACAGCCAGTCATGATAACCATGACCGTGAAGAAACACTCGGAATAAGTGAAAAGCGAAACCTACCCGGCTAAACTGAGAGCACCGTGACGCCTTAACCGGAACCAACTCGCCGTCAAGTACAGTCACGGTGCTCCAACCCGACACGAAGATATTCTCCCGGGACAAGCATGTTGTCCCAGAGAAAGTGCGTTACCCCGGAGCAGACACTCTATCCCGGAATAATCACCTAATAACGGAACGAGCATGTAAGCAAGTTGCATGCAACGTCAGCCCGTGAATCTAGGGAAGTTCGTTAGGATCTGTTATTCCCCATGAAAAGGACAAGTGCCACGTCATCCCTCGGGATTGACAAAGTTTGTTACAACCATGAAAGGGACATGTGCCACATCACCATTCGATCCTAAACATCTATAAATACGTAAACAAGATCACTCATCTGTAGAACACTGGATGCATTAACGTTACTCTGCCCAAATTAATTACGGTAACGCTACTCCAGTCATTAACCCAATTCCGATCGGTGCTCCGACCACCATCGGAGTTAATTCATACTAAGATATTGACTTATTCGATTCCGATCGAATAAGGTTAATTCAATTGGTTGTTTTACGCCCTTGGAATCCAGATTCTAAATCGGGGTTTGCACAGTTATTGGAGTAAAAACAATCAACCTACTCTTTTTCCCAAAGTAAGCACTCAAACCCGAAATCCATAATCTAGACGATTTTGGTTTGATCACTAATTATATCTCCGTTTGATACCGTCGGATTTGCACCCGAATTATGCCGCACTTCACCCGATAACCTTCGAGCAAGTGAAGTCTTTCGACACCAAAAAATACCGTTGAGCTATAATTCGATCATTTGTTACTAGATTGGGAAACAAGACCCACTATTTGGCTATGGCACATACCTCCTTAGTTTTGGAGATAACGGGTCATTTGAGTCTGACCCGACCCAATTAACCCCATCGCCCAAGCGATCCACCCGTACACAATTTCATCCACCCGATTCAACTTTCCAACAAAGAATAAACCCGCTGGTAGATCAAACATGTGGATAACACCATCAAGGCAGCTGTGTGAGAACGCAATCACACCTTTGATCTTCTACATAACCGCCTTTGCTTTCACCATTGGAACATCGACCACATACGTGCGCACGTCTTTTGACAAACCCGATTTTTCATCCCGAGCCAACTCCCATTATAAGGATGTATCATTAACCATGACTCTTAGTAAAACCTCTTGTTCATCTTCCTCGGTCGACCACAACAAAGTTGACATTGGAGAAGATCTACCCGAAGTACCGACAGCTCTAGTGTACCCAATTCGACCCGAATTTTCACTAGCTTCAACTCCCTTTGAGCTCCCACTCAAACAAGATCCCTCAACAATTCCGGAAAGCATTAGCATGCTAGGACTTTTGACATCTACAAAATCACCTAGCCATTCCTCTTTAGGAACTTCAACCATATACATGGTTCCCCTTTTAAACCCGCGAGCAACCACATAATCTCCCTTAAACACTACCCACTTTTGATCTCCAAATAGGACATGACAATTATCGTGATACAATTACCTAACCGAAATCAACCGACTCTTGAGCTTTGGAACGAACCGCACATTCCTCAAGATCCAAGCATAATTCAAGTGTCTAACCAAGAGATCACCAATACCCGCAATTTCAAGTATACTCCCATTCGCAACTCGAACCTTACCGGAGTATTCCTTGAAGTTCACCATCTCGTTCATGAATGGGGTAACATGATACGAGGCACCCGAATCTAAAACCCAAGATTCGTCAAGAACCTCTTTTTGGCACATCAATGCATCTTCGATCACCACAGTCGATACGCTTCCACCCGACTTAAGACTCGGGAACTTTGACTTATAGTGACCAACTTGTTGACAATTCCAACACACCACGTTCTTGCTCCTTGACAATTCCAACACACCATGTTCTTGCTCCTTGACGGACTTCTTGACCTAGCTCTTCCCCAACTAACACTTAGAGCCGAACCTGAACTTTCATTCGAATCTTTCCTACGAATACCTTCGCTAAGAATCAAATCCCGAATTCCTTCAAAAGTTAACTTAGTAGTTCCGGTTGAACCACTAACCGCCGTAACCGTACCGGCCCAACTCTCGGGCAATGAAGATAGCAAAAACAATGCCTCAAGCTCATTGTCAAATTTAATATTCACCGATTTCAACCGTGTTAAAATCGAATTAAATTCGTTAACATGATCCGCCGCTGAGGAACCCTCCATCATCCTAACATTCACCAATTGCCGAATCAAGAAAACTTTATTTAAAGCGAATGGCTTTTCATACATGTTGGATAAAGCCGCAAGTAATCCCGCCGTTGTGGTTTCACCCACGATATTGTAAGCAACGTTCTTGGCCAGAGAAAGTCGAACAACTCCTAGGGCTTGCCTATCCAACAACTCCCACTCGCCTTGAGTTATCTCTTCCTGTTTAACACTCTTCAACGGTTGGTAAAGCTTCTTTTAATAGAACACATCTTCAATTTGCATCTTCCAAAAGCTAAAATCATTCCCATCAAACTTATCAATCTTCACATCACTCTTTTCCGCCATTGTTCCCGTGAAACCGAACCGAAGCTCTTGATACCAATTGTTAAGAATGAAGCACGTGAGCCCTAACAAGACTTGGTAACCCTAGGTTATCAAACCCACTTACAATAAACGAAAATAGTTGATGTATACGAAGAAACTAGCAAAAACGATAAAGACAAGAGAATTTAACGAGGTTATATGTAATCACGAATGATTACTTTAATCCTCGACCACCAAAGAGAGTTCTTTATTGATAAAATTCGTGGATACAAGTATGGGTTACAATAAGATGCTTAAATAGGGAAAACTCAACAAGGAAATAGCTTTGGGAACAAGAAAACGCGTTTTGTAAACTTGCCCGTCAGGCATAGCCGCGCCGCGCCCACAGAGGGCCGCGCCGTGGCTCCAGTGCAAAATCCAAAATAGTAGCTTTCTCGACTTGACCTCTTGTTCTCGCTCTAGGCCGAATCGCACCTATGATAGGCCGCGGCGCGCCTCCACCGGTGAACCGAATTCTTGTTTAACTCGCTTCGCACTCCAACAATCTCCCACTCGAAGAGACGTTAAACAGCATCCATCCTAACCTAACATCATCAACATCATCATCATCCCACAACTTGACCCGCTAATTAATGATACGCATAATGATCCGTCTCAAAATGGGCAAGCATCCCGGCAAAAATCTAGTCCGGTACTGCGTGTCCCAGAGTACGGACTTCTTTTCTCAACATCCGTCTGACTCCACCCCGGAAACTTTACCGTGCTAAATGGATGATAAGACTGAGAACCTTGATGACAAACATACAACCGGCACCATACAGCCAGTCATAATAACCATGACCGTGAAGAAACACTTGAAATAAGTGAAAAGTGAAACCTACCCGGCTAAACTGAGAGCACCGTGATGCCTTAACTAGAACCAACTCGCCATCAAGTACCATCACGGTGTTCCAATTCGACACGAAGATATTCTCCTGGGACAAGCATGTTGTCCCGAAGAAAGTTCGTTACCCCGAAGCAGACACTCTATCCCGGAATAATCACCTGATAACGGAACGAGCATGTAAGAAAGTTGCATGCCACGTCAGCCCGCGAATCTAGGGAAGTTCGTTAGGATCTGTTATTCCCCATGAAAAGTACAGGTGGCACGTCACCCCTCGGGATTGACAAAGTTCGTTACAACCATGAAAGGGACATGTGCCACGTCACCATTCCCTCCAAAACATCTATAAATACGTAAACAAGATCACTCATCTACAGAACACTGGATGCATTAACGTTACTCTGCCCAAATTAATTACGGTAACGCAACTCCAGTCGTTAACCCAATTCTGATCGGTGCTTCGACCACCATCGGAGTTAATTCATACTAAGATATTGACTTATTCGATTCCGATCGAATAAGGTTAATTCAATTGATCGTTTTACGCCCTTGAAATCCAGATTCCAAATCGGGGTTTGCACAATTATTGGAGTTAAAACAATCAGCCTACTCTTTTTCCCAAATTAAGCACTCAAACCCGAAATCCATAATCTAGACGATTTTAGTTTGATCAAATGGCGCTATCTAAAGGTACGAAATTAATCACAACTTGCCACGATGACCTGGAAAATAAAGAAACAAGCATACGCAGCACCAATGACGCTGATGTCCATATGACTCATTCATGGGTCGTGGGGCAGCGGCGAAAATCAGGGGTGTTAGATGAATGGAAGCACGAACCCATCATCTTCCCCTCGTTATTTAATATTAACCCATCTTCAGACCCTGAAATTTCTGACCAAATTTAAACTTAACGTTTATAGGATTCCGACACGATAAGCAAAGTCTGTAGGTTGAGTCTCAAAAAGTTTGAACTGTTTCATATATACATTTACCCTTCGACCATTCACGACGATTCACGAAACAATTCTTTGTAAATAAATATATATATAAATATAACAATAAATGTAAGTAGTGAAAATAATAAAATTGAATCATTAGAATTTAATGTCTATAATAATATATAGGATGATTAAGTTGCTATTAAAATGAAGATATACATACATATGAAATCTATACATAAGTAATATATATATATATATATATATATATATATATATATATATATATATATATATATATATATATATATATATATATATATATATATATATATATATATATATATATATATATATAATTAATAAATTAAAGATTCAATATATTAGATAATTATTAAATTTGATATAATTAATAAATGGTAATATATTAAAATATAATTACAAGATTAGATATAATTGTTATAATAATATTGGCAATAATTTCAATATTAATATCCATACTGATGTTATTAATATTAATGTATAATCTATAGATACGAAGTTGATATATATGAATTGTGATAGTATTATTACTAATATTATTATTATCATTAATAATATTAGTATTATTATAATTAGTACTACTATTATTATTATTAATATGATTATTATAAATTGTATAGTTATTATTGTCATATTCATCAATATTAATAATATTATAATTACCAGTATATTATTATTAAAGGTATTATTATTGTAGTTATATTATTAATCAATAAGATTAATCATGATATGTAAATACAGATATATACATATAGATATATAAATGCAGATATATAAAGGCAGATATATATATATATATACATACTAATATATACACAGATACAATATATACATCAATATTTTTGTACTAATAATATAATTATGAGTTTAGATTAATTAATACGGATTAATACAAATACAAAATCAAATTCAATAATAGGATCAGTTTCATATCAAGATCACTGTAATGATTTTTGTTTCCTATCTACATATCGAATCTAATCTCTGAATCAGCCAAAATCTGTTAGCACTCCCTTTCTCCTTTTATTTTTTTATTTATTTTCTGTACGAATTGATTCCTCCTGTCGATCATTCTTTGTTGTTACTCTTGGCTTGAATACTTCGGTCAACCTTCTTCTATTTTGTTGGTATCTCTTCGGCTTGATTCTTCAAATCGACAGCTCTCAATATTTATATCAATCAATCTTATGTATAATGAGGAAGTGATGATACAAGCATTCACAAGTGACCACAATTCATTTTTTCCTCTTTCCTTCTTGATTTTCCTTCATACGTAAACCATACAACAACCACGGACCTGCAAATTACCACGTATGATCACCTTCACTTTGATCACCATCTTTAACCACCACCATCAAACCTATCATCACCGAAGGTATGCAACACGACATCTACTCTTTCTGTTTCCATTTTAAAGCAAACAATTACACCACCATTAACTCTCTCTCTATCCTAATATTGATCATGAACCACAAATTGCCTTCTTATTTTTTTTCGACAACCCAAAAACACCACAATAATTGTTGTATGGTTGTTGTTGTTGAAGCCTGCTGTACTAATCAAACACCACCTTGAACTCCTTGTTTTCCACTATTTTGTTTATTGCTGCAAGCTTCGTCCTATGACGCGTCCAACCAACTTCTGTTACAAGTGAATCTGCGTAATATTTTTTTTTTCCTCTTCTCAGTCTCGTTCAATGAAAATAAATATATAAAAGCATAATAAATGCAATGATGAGGATAAGTAGAAGGTGGCAAAGGAACGGGTTAGATATGTATATATATTCATATAAATTTGCAGACATTAAAGTTGCTTTACAAAACCTTTATCAAAAGTCAAAGACACATATTATATTGTGAGACTTGTGGACGACATTTTACAAGCCAAACCCCACTTGATTAAACTTTTCGTGAGCTGTTTTAATGAGTGGAATTTCCTTTTTAATCATGTAAACAAAATAGAAAGAATAGGATCCTATGGTTACACCGAAAGGTTGATAGATATATTGGGTCATATGAATGATGCTGTAGGGCCGATTATAAGGAAGTAAGAGAATAAGTATTTAGATTTAGAGGTGAGACGTGAAGAATTTTAAAACATAAAAGATGATGATGAGAGTTGATGATGAAACGGTAATGATAAATATGTCTGTTCTTTTCCTGATCAAAGAAACTCAAGTTAAACCCTACTTTATATCGTCCATTGATGAAACAGACCAAACCCATAAGATACCGATTGGTTACTAGGCTGTTAACTTCAATCTGGATTAATTTTTTTTATTTTGGGCCGGTATGTGCAGTTGGGCCATAACACTTGATGATGTTGTTATGATAGATAATAATGATGTAGGATCACAATATTGTTAAGGACGATATTCGAAGGTGATAATGAACCGAGATGATCCAAAACTTTCTGTGGGTCGAATAGTTGATTATGGTGATGGGATGAATCGAATGGAGTGAATGATGGTAGTTATGATGTTGTATGATGATGATCGAGCGGGTATGGTTGATGATTTAAAGTCATTAAGGATGAATTAGGCGATGTCGTGATATATAGGTTCGATAATGATGATGATTATAACTTAAGATTATGATGGTGTATTAGTGATAATGAAAGATAGTTGATGATGATGAAGAAAACAGTCGCGTATTGGTTATAAGGATTTAATCCGTGAACTAAAACAGAAATGAATGAGATGGAGTAATGGTTTAGAGGTGTTGGGGTTAACCGAGAGGTCACGGGTTCGAGCCCGGGCTGCGACATTATTTTGGGAGCTATTTTTTTAAGGTAGTATACTTATTATAATTATAATTGTTATAATTGTTATTATTATTATTGTTATTATTATTATTATTAATATTATTATTATTATTATTATTATTAATATAAGTATTATTATTACTAATATCAATATTTTTATCATTATCATTATTATTTCACTACTAATATCATTATTATTATTATTATTATTATTACTAACTATAACTTTAATTTTAAATGTATTTTGTATATAAAATATAACTATATTTTTATGATCTCAAACTAAAAAGATAGATATTATAAGTTAGATACAAACATTAGATATATAGAAGTATATATAATAAGTATACCACTTTTACTAATAAAATACTTTTTGTTCATTTACGTTTTAATATAACTCGAATTTATTAAAAATATTATCATATTAAAAATTATGAGTATTTAAAAGTATTGATACTAAGTATTTATTCTAAATATATAAATAAAGTTTATAATATATTATTATCATAACCTAACAAAATATATAAAATAGAAATATTTAAGTAACTATAAATGTTACATTTAATATCACAAGTATATTACTAATATAAAAATATATATTTATTTGAATATTATTATTTGTGTTAATATGCATACTTGATATAGGTTCGTGAATCTGAGGTCGACCCTGCATTGTTCAATATCGTCATATGAATATTTTTACTACAAAATATTGGATTGTGAGTTCATTTGATTCCCTTTTCCTCTTTATATTTTTGGGACTGAGAATACATGGGCTATTTTTACAACTGCTTTATTAAATGCTTTGGAGATATATTTTTGAAATGAGAATACATGAGCTACTTTTATAACTGTTTTACGAAATAGAGACAATTAATCGAAACTACATTCTATGGTTGAATTATCGAAATCGAATATGCCCTTTTTATCATGTCCGAAGTTGTCCCGGAATGATGGCGAATTTATCATGTCCGAAGTTTTCCCGGAATGATGTTGAATTTATCATGTCCGAAGTTTTCCCGGAATGATGGCAAATTTATCATGTCCGAAGTTTTCCCGGAATGATGTTGAATTTATCATGTCCGAAGTTTTCCCGGAATGATGGCAAATTTATCATGTACGAAGTTGTCCCGGAATGATGAGGATATTCTATATGTAACTTGTTAAAGTCGATTACTAGGTGTTCAATCCATATGAATGAATTTTATGCATGATGTTTATGGGAAATGGGAATATTAAATCTTGTGGTCTATTAAAATGATGAATTTTATTGTTTACGATAAACCTATGAACTCACCAACCTTTTGGTTGACACTTGAAAGCATGTTTATTATCAGGTATGAAAGAAATCTTTCGCTGTGCATTTGCTCATTTTAAAGATATTACTTGGAGTCATTCATGACATATTTAAAAAAAAACGTTGCATTCGAGTCGTCGAGTTCATCAAGAATATTATTAAGTCATTTATAGTTGGATATATTATGAAATGGTATGAATGCCGTCAACTTTCGATGTAAAGAAAGTTTGTCTTTTAAAAATGAATGCAATTTTTGTAAAATGTATCATATAGAGGTCAAATACCTCGCAATGAAATCAACTATTGTGAATCGTTTATAATCGATATGAACGGGGCATTTCAGTTGGTATCAGAGCGGTGGTCTTAGCGAACCAGGTCTTGCATTAGTGTGTCTAACTGATAGTTGTTTAGATGCATTAATGAGTCCAAACTTCGACCATGTCTGCATGTCAAAAAGTTTTGCTTATCATTTCTGTAACATCCCAGGTAACACGTTCCCCGTAGCATGATATTTTCTGCTTTGCCCGTAGGCGCACGGATTTTTCTTGGCGACCAAACACGACGAGCACTTTCCCAGGAGGTCACCCATCCTGGTAGTGCTCTCGCATGAGCACGCTTAACTTCAGAGTTCTCATGGGATCTGCTGCGCTTATGGTCCCAAAACGCGTCATGCTAGGAAAGGTCTCCACACCCTTATAAGGCATGCTTCGTTCCCCTCTCCAACCGATGTGGGACGGATGTAACACGGATGTTACAATCCTCCCCCTAATAGGAAAAGCGTCCTCGCTGTGCACGTTTGGTCCGGGGCCTGGATCTGATACCATCTGTAACATCCCAGGTAACACGTTCCCCGTAGCATGATAGTGTCCGCTTTGCCCGTAGGCGCACGGATTTTTCTTGGCGACCAAATACGACGAACACTTTCCCAGGAGGTCACCCATCCTGGTAGTGCTCTCGCATGAGCACGCTTAACTACAGAGTTCTCATGGGATCTGCTGCGCTTGTGGCCCCAAAACGCGTCATGCTAGGAAAGGTCTCCACACCCTTATAAGGCGTGCTTCGTTCCCCTCTCCAACCGATGTGGGACGGATATAACACGGATGTTACAATTTCTAGTCGGAAAACATTTATTTACCATCCTTAGGAAATTACCTGCTTATCATTCCTAGTCTAGACACATCTTACTGCATTGATTGCATGAATAGTGTATAGACAAAATTCATATCTTAGTGTATCTGTTACTATAAACTTTGCCTGTCAGTTCCGAAAAATCCTCCGTAACTTATGAGATTTTGGAATATCAAACTAAGTCCTATAATCTATTGCATATCGAAAATCAATTCCCTGATCGCACCAGATGGATCCCTCAACCAGTTCGAGTCCTTCGGATCCCGATAAGCTATTCCGATAGTCGTTCCGACAGCTATTCTTATATGGATATTCACCTAAGCTCCGAAAGCAGTGTAACCGGAATTGATCAACCAATTAGCCATCATCTATTTTGGACGAAATGAGGATGGGTTCGTAGTCGACTTAATCAATGGAGATGAGAAGAAGGCGATCCTTTCCATCAACCAAATTCACCTCTTAGCGAAGAACCTGAAGCACTTACCCGCGAACCTGTTCGTGATACTATTTTCTCTCTCATTTCCAGAGTATCTCGCCACAATTATATTCTATCTAAAATTCTAAACCTTATTCATTCGCTCGTTCCGACTGACAATCATCCCGGAATAATATAAGAAATCAACGAACTTCGCGCTCGAATAATCAATTTGGAAAATATGGTAAAAAATTTACCAGCTTCAGCAACATCATCGGCACCAACAGTACCATCAATAAATAGCACCAGTACCATCAACAATCCATGCTTCGACATCTCATTCTGTACCTCGAGTATAATCATCGTTCTACGTATTGTTCTACATCAATTATCTTCGTTCTTCATGGCGATTATGTAATCTCTAATGTTTTAGAGATTATGTATTCTAGTTCTAACGGTAAATCAAATGCGATTAATATTATATTAACTCATTAAATCCATGATTACATCTGAAGAAAATATATATGAAAGTATATTTTCATAAAGATTGTAATTAAAAACTCTATTGTATAAACTGTTAATGATGGGAATATTTTAACGGGTAGGTAATAGCCGAGAAATATTTAGATTTCACATTAATAAGTTACACTGTACATTCTTCAAATCTGATTCAACATTCATTTACTATCCTACTTACATATACAGAGATACGAATCCGTTCACCGCAGAATAACCATTTTCATTCAATTTCATATTTGGATTTTGACCTATCAGAATCTAATAAGTGGCATAATGAAGAAAACATTGGACAAAAAAAAATTTGTTAGAAACAAGCAAATTAACTATGAGAAATTTTGTTAAGAATCCACGCTAACTGTTCCTAGCTAACTGTTCCTAGCTAACTGATTACATTTTATTTATCGCAAATTAATTATCGCAATTTATATTCTCGTAATTTTATTTATCGTCATTTAATTTCTGTTATTTATTTTACGCACTTTATTTATCGTCATTTAAATACTGTTATTTACGCATTTTAAATATCGGGACACGTATACAAGGTTTTGACATATCATATCGACGCATCTATATATATTATTTGGAATAACCATAGACACTCTATATGCGGTAATGATCGAGTTAGCTATACAGGGTTGAGGTTGATTCTATAATAATATATATACTTTGAGTTGTGATCGAGTCTGAGACATGTATACAATGGGACACGATACGTATTAATTAATTCGAACATTATATATTAAACTATATATGAATTATTGAACTATTAACTGTAGACTATTAACTGTGGACTACCAACATTGGATAATTAAAATAAATTAAAATATTGATTATAACATATGAAACTAAACAATTCTTCAAGTTTGCCACTTGATTTCATCTTAAACCTCATTTGTATCTTGACGATTATAATCTGCGTTCAAACCTTTCATGATCCTTGAAAACACCTCAATCGAGAGAACGAACTAACCGCATTTCATCCGCAGAAGAAAAGATTGATGCATATAGTTATGCACCTGAAAAACTCTTGGAACCTGAGTAAACATTTAACACATATCTGTGCTAGCTCCGTTGGTGTTGTTATTACCGAAAATAATTTTACAATCCCTCTCCAAATTAGCCAATTTTGTCACAGCTCCAGCAAATCAACTTCGAGTTTCATTCGGATTAGCCTTATTATAATCGTGATATATAAGTTGCCTTTCGTCATCATTATCGGAGAACTGTTTATATCCCACCACATTAGCAGTAAACTTACCAGCAACTTCATTACTCATTGGCTTAAGTCTCTCCGAAGAACCATTATATTTGTTCATTAAAACCTTATCATATACTCATTCACATCTTATAACGAGAATTACCATACCAATTACCGGGAAATAGCAATCAGTAGTTTTGAATCTCGCAATGTTTCCACATCAACCAACATATGTTTACATAACATATATCTCTTAGGATTATGATCTTTCATTCTGAAAAGCACCCAGTTTACGAATCAGTTCACTGAATTTTGGAAAGTGCTGATAAAGCAGCAAAAACCGTAAACGACTTTAACAG
Source organism: Rutidosis leptorrhynchoides (assembly GCF_046630445.1). NCBI lineage: Eukaryota > Viridiplantae > Streptophyta > Magnoliopsida > Asterales > Asteraceae > Rutidosis > Rutidosis leptorrhynchoides. The sequence goes on along the minus strand of NC_092333.1, from coordinate 659,781,861 downwards.
TCAAAAGTGATGATAAAGAATAGTATGTTGGCAAAGCTCAGAAAAGTTGAAATTGGAAAACGGATTGAGCAAATCATGAAGGAGGTCGAGGACAAATCCCAAAGACTAAATCTGCCTTCAAAAAAAATCCAAATGATTCAGTATCTGCTGAAGTCATTAACGAATACCTTGCCCCTGACTTTAAACCTTACGAAAAAATCCTCTTTATCATCCTTTGATATTAGAAATTATAATATATTATCGTATCTTTCATTATAAATATCCTCGATATTTCTGAAGATATTTTCATAACTATTCTTATCTGAAATCATTTACAACTTCACGCTATCTGTATTACATCATAAAAGAAACTGTTTAGTTTCTATATTCTGTAAACCTTCAAGTTTGAATTATGAATGTTTTTGAAGTAGTGTTGGGAACTGAAACATGAGTTAGTATAATATAATGACACTTGATCAACGTGATTATATTACAGTAAGTCATGCTGAGTTTCTAATGAAACATGATGATTCACATACTATAACATCATCATGTGCCATGTTACACGACTCTTACATTCTACCTAATCTCCAAACATATCAAGAATATATCTTCTTGATAGTTCTATCTTTTCTCTCGAGTTCTGGTAATGTGACTAATCAAGATCGTACTATTGCGATTCCTTCTTAGAACATTAGCTATGTTCATCCCGATATTCATATCTACGAATTCTGGAACATTATTCGCTTGACTTAAAGTCGGGAAGAGATAACAAAAGGATGGAACTCCAAAAGATAAAGGAAATGAATAGGGTGGATTTATAGTGAAAATACCAGACAAAGTAATCGAGACAGATGATCGCATTTAATTATAAAGATCTTAATTTCCATAAATTCCGAAGAGTCAGATCTTATAGATCTCTAATATTTTCTTTTAAATCCCTTGAATTCCGAAATTCAAACGTGACTACGTCAAATGTAAGACGAATCTTAAATTCCTCATTTCACTATTTTGTGATAGCTTCACTCGTACTCTCCGAGTAATCGAATTATCCTATCCATATTACTTAACAGTAATAAAACCCTAGTTATCAGCTCATATTCGTCATGAAAATATTTTTATTGTTAGCCATGACCATCCCAATCAAATTTCGGGACGAAATTTCTTTAACGGGTAGGTACTGTGACGACTCGAAAATTTCCGACCAAATTTAAACTTAACCTTTATAGGATTCCGACACGATAAGCAAAGTCTGTAGGTTGAGTCTCAAAAAGTTTGAACTGTTTCATATATACATTTACCCTTCGACCAGTTCCGACGATTCACGAAACAATTCTTTGTAAATAAATATATATATATATATATATAAATATAACAATAAATGTAAGTAGTGAAAATAATAAAATTGAATCATTAGAATTTAATGTGTATAATAATATATAGGATGATTAAGTTGCTATTAAAATGAAGATATACATGCATATGAAATCTATACATAAGAAATATTATATATATAATATAATATATAATTAATAAATTAAAGATTTAATATATTAGATAATTATTAAATTTGATATAATTAATAAATGGTAATATATTAAAATATAATTACAAGATTAGATATAATTGTTATAATAATATTGGCAATAATTTCAATATTAATATCCATACTGATGTTATTAATATTAATGTATAATCTATAGATACGAAGTTGATACATATGAATTGTGATAGTATTATTACTAATATTATTATTATCATTAATAATATTAGTATTATTATAATTAGTACTACTATTATTATTATTAATATGATTATTATAAATTGTATAGTTATTATTGTCATATTCATCAATATTAATAATATTATAATTACCAGTATATTATTATAAATTTGTATTATTATTAAAGGTATTATTATTGTAGTTATATTATTAATCAATAAGATTAATCATGATATGTAAATACAGATATATACATATAGATATATAAATGCAGATATATAAAGGCAGATATATATATATATATATATATATATATATATATATATATATATATATATATATATATATATATATATATATATATATATATATATATATATACATACTGATATATACACAGATACAATATATACATCAATATTTTTGTACTAATAATATAATTATGAGTTTAGATTAATTAATACGGATTAATACAAATACAGAATCAAATTCAATAATAGGATCAGTTTCATATCAAGATCACTGTAATGATTTTTGTTTCCTATCTACAAATCGAATCTAATCTCTGAATCAGCCAAAATCTGTTAGCACTCCCTTTCTCCTTTTATTTTTTTTATTTATTTTCTGTACGAATTGATTCCTCCTATCGATCATTCTTTGTTGTTACTCTTGGCTTGAATACTTTTGTCAACCTTCTTCTATTTTGTTGGTATCTCTTCGGATTGATTCTTCAAGTCGACAACTCTCAATATTTATATCAATCAATCTTATGTATAATGAGGAAGTGATGATACAAGCATTCACAAGTAACCACAATTCGTTATTCCCTCTTTCCTTCTTGATTTTCCTTCATACGTAAACCATACAACAACCATGGACCTGCAAATTACCACGTATGATCACCTTCACTTTGATCACCATCTTTAACCACCACCATCAAACCTATCATCACCGAAGGTATGCGACACGACATCTACTCTTTCTGTTTCCATTTTAAAGCAAACAATTACACCACCATTCACTTTCTCTCTATCTTAATATTGATCATGAACCACAAATTGCCTTCTTATTTTTTTTCGACAACCCAAAAACACCACAATAATTGTTGTATGGTTGCTGTTGTTGAAGCATGCTGTACAAATCAAACACCACTTTGAACTCCTTACTTTCCACTGTTTTGTTTATTGCTGCAAGCTTCTTCCTATGACGCGTCCAACCAACTTCTGTTACAAGTGAATCTGCGTAATATTTTTTTCCCTCTTCTCTGTCTCGTTCAACGAAAATAAATATATAAAAGCATAATAAATGCAATGATGAGGATAAGTAGAAGGTGGTAAAGGAACGGGTTAGATATATATATTCATATAAATTTGTAGACATTAAAGTTGCTTCACAAAACCTTTATCAAAAGTCGAAGACACATATTATATTGTGAGACTTGTGGCCGACATTTTACAAGCCAAACCCCACTTGATTAAACTTTTCGTGAGCTATTTTAATGAGTGGAATTTCCTTTTGAATCATATAAACAAAACAGAAAGAATAGGATCCTATGGTTACACCGAAAGGTTGATAGATATATTGGGTCGTATGAATGATGCTGTAGGGCCGATTATAAGGAAGTAAGAGAATAACTATTTAGATTTAGAGGTGAGACGTGAAGAATTTTAAAACATAAAAGATGATGACGAGAGTTGATGATGAAACGGTAATGATAAATATGTCTGTTCTTTTCCTGATCAAAGCAACTCAAGTTAAACCCTACTTTATATCGTCCATTGATGAAACGGACCAAACCCATAAGATACCAATTGGTTACTGGGCTGTTAACTTCTATCTGGATTAATTTTTTTTTTATTTTGGGCCGGTATGTGCAGTTGGGCCATAACTCTTGATGATGTTGTTGTTGGGATTTAACAAGTTTCATGATACTTAAAACCTCTTAAGAAACATATATCAAAGCGGAAGCAAGTTAGTTACATTTTAACTTGTTAATCTTTAAACCATTTTAAAGTTAAATCCCATGGATCAAGTTGTGAAATAATATGCTTACAAACTACAAGATAGTAATTTAGAAGTTATACCTTCTCCAAGTTAGGAGGTTATTTACTTCCAAGAATGATGAATTTGAAGATGAAAACACCAAGCTTATGCTTCTCCAATATCACCCTTAACCTTGGCTAGACTTTGTAACCTCAACACTCTTGTTAATCTAGCTTGAAACCCACTTTTATGTACTCAAAATTCTGGACAGCAGCTCTTCAAGAAATGATGATGAATGCAAGTTCCAAAAGCATGAAACCTCAAGAGATTATACCCCAAACTTGTGCACCAACACCCTAGCTTTGGTTAGGGTTTAATTACACTTGAATGTGACTTGCAAAATCAACTTGAGAATCCTTTTCTCCTTGCTTAAACCCACGGCACTACAGCAGCAGAATGGAGGAGTTTATGCAGTTTTTTTTGCTTAGTCTTCCAATGTCTTGATGTGTGTTTGCATGTTATAGGAATTGGGAAAGCATGGGCATCAAGGGGAATCTCTAGCATGCTTCTTCAACCCCAATGCCTTTACAAGGATTATTTTATAATATGCATTATATATATAAAAAGGACTGATTTTATAAAATCAGTTTTTTTATAAAACTTAATTTTATAAAACACATTATATAAACATGTATATTATTTGTTATGTATATTTTATAAAACCAATTTTATAAAATGTGACATAACTTAATTATTTAACCTATAAATAATTAAATCCTTGTTATATAAGTTATTTCATAACTTATATATAAACATATCAAGTAACATTATTTAAGAAACCCTTTTCTTTAAAGTTCAAGTGTCGTGTATTTAATCAACGATCCAACCGCTAAAATTAAATACGAATAAAGTGTCGGTAAGTTTGTTATTGGGTATGACCCGACTTGGATCATAACACATTAGCCACATTAATTTAATATGTCTCTCGGGCATACGAAATACCTTCGAAATACCTTCAATCTCCCACTTGCACGAGAAACATAAGAAATTAATGCAAGTGATGGATACAGCCTAACACACCGTCCATCACCCCTAATATGTTATGACTTTGTGCCATTCAATAACATCATCCCTTTTCGAGCTCCCTACTCGAACAGATATATGTAGGTGAATTTTCCATTATTTCCTTTCGTCCTAGATGTCATGTTAAATCCAAGAGATACAGAGTGATCACTCTCTTATAGATTTAACCTTTCAGGCCTTAGACATCTGACTCTCAACGAATAAGAGGGACAAATTCCATCTTGACTACATACGTCCTAGATATACACTTTGTAATATACCTGAGTTCTTCCTTATGTACTACCATGTTTCAGAATAGCGAAGAAAAGAATCAAGGCACAGTACTAGGTGAATATCTGAACCCAATATGTATCTCAGGTCAGAGGATACAATGATATTCGCCTTTACTCAAGATTACATGTGATCAACCACAAAGGCTCTATACAGTAATTCTTGAGAGCGGGTCTTCCAATATTTGTTTCCCACAAATATCTATGAACCTTGGTTGCTACCTTGCCCCACATTCAACCTATGAATGTATACCAATCCGAGTTCATAATAGTCTAAACCTCACACTTGTTCCCACAAATGTGATCAACTACGGAATTTAGAATAATAGTTTATTCATGGATGAAATATGCTAAATTGGAACATGACTCATAATTAAATTAATACCATAATTATATTAATGAGTTTGAACTAATTCGTTCCATTACAATACATAAAGTAGATCAATTCCAATCACTAGAATATCGAAGCCCTAACGCACAAACATGTCCCTCATGTTTTGGCCCATGTAAAAGCTTCGTGAGTGGATCCGCAACATTATGATCTGTGTGAACTTTGTGAATACATATCTTTCCCTTTTCAACCTCATCCCTGATGTAGTTGAATCTCCGCTCAATGTGACGAGTCTTTTGATGGGCACGAGGTTCCTTGATTTAGCAATCGCACCCTCGTTGTCACAAAAGATCTCAAGAGGGTCCTGAATGGAAGGGACCACTCCTAAGTCGTCGATGAATTTCTTCATCCATGCAGCTTCCTGAGCTGCCAGTGAGGCGGCAATGTACTCCGACTCCGTAGTGGATAACGCAACAACCTCCTGTTTTGAACTCTTCCAAGAGACCGCACCACCATTTAACATGAAGACATAACCGGATTGTGATCGAGAGTCATCTCGATCAGTTTGGAAACTCGCGTCCACGTAACCTTTTACGGCGAGTTCCTCCTCACCAGACCCATATATTAGAAACATATCCTTAGTTCTTCTAAGGTATTTCAATATACTTTTAACAGCAATCCAATGACTGTTTCCTGGGTTATTCTGGTATCTACTTGTCAAGCTTAGAGCGCATGACACATCCGGTCTAGTACATATCATCGCATACATGATAGACCCAATAGCAGATGCGTATGGGACTTTCTTCATTCTCTCTTGTTCATCTTTCGTGGCAGGACACTGAGATGAACTGAGAACGGTTCCCTTTTGAATAGGTACCAAACCTTTCTTAGAGTTTTCAATCTTGAACCTTTTCAAGATTTTATCAATGTATGTACTTTGACTTAAACCTATCAATCTCTTGGATCTATTCCTATAGATCCCTATCCCCAATATGTATTGTGCATCTCCAAGATCCTTAATGGAGAAGCAACTCTTTAGCCAAGTTTTGACTCCTTGCATTGTGGTAATATCATTCCCAAATAATAATATATCATCCACATATAGTACAAGGAACATGATGGTGCTCCCACTAGCTTTCTTATATACACAAGCTTCATCACCATTTTTAATGAAGCCAAATTTCTCGGCTTCCTCATTAAAACGATGATTCCACATTCTAGATGCTTGTTTCAATCCGTAGATTGACTTCTTTAACTTGCATACACTTTTAGGATATTTTGGATCAACAAAACCTTCAGGCTGGACCATATAGACATCTTCCATAAGATATCCATTTAGGAAAGCGGTTTTGACATCCATTTGCCATATTTCATAGTCGTAGTGAGCAGCAATGGCAAATAATATCCTAATAGACTTTAGCATTGCCACAGGCGAGAAAGTTTCATCATAATCAACCCCTTGAGTTTGAGTGAAACCTTTTGCAACAAGTCTAGCTTTATATGTATCCAAGTTTCCATGTATGTCGGTTTTCATTTTGAAAAGCCATTTGCAATCAACTAGCTTAGAGCTAGGAGGTTGCTCAACAAGTTCCCACACTTGGTTTTCATACATGGATTGCATCTCGGCGTTCATGGCTTCCTGCCATTTATCTTTATCAATCCTTGATAAAGCATCTTGGTAGTTTGTTGGTTCATCCAAATCAACCGTATAGCAACCATCTATGAGAAACCCATATCTCTCAGGAGGATTGCTAATCCTACCAGATCTACGAATGTCTTGTGTATTTTGATCATCCATTTGATCACTATCAACATTTTCATGTTGAGTGCTAGTGTCAACCAATTGTGTATCATCTACTTGATCTTGAACCTCTTCAAGATCTACCTTCCTTTCACTATTTCCTTCCATTAGGAACTTAGTTTCAAGGAATTCCGCCTTCCGAGCAATAAATACATTCTGCTCGGATGGATCATAGAAATAGTATCCCATATCATCCTTGGGATATCCTACGAAGATACACTTCGTGGATCGAGCATTCAACTTATTAGGGACGTAACGCTTAGGATAAGCTTCACATCCCCATACCTTTAAGTATGATAGAGAAGGAGGTTTTCCAAACCACATCTCATGAGGAGTTCGTTCCACTTTCTTGGTTGGGGCCATATTTAAAATACGAGCCGCAGAGCTTAGACAATAACCCCAAAATGACAGAGGTAACGAGCTTCTTGCCATCATAGATCGAACCATATCCATTAGGGTTCGGTTCCTCCTTTCGGAAACTCCATTAAGTTGGGGTGTTCCGGGTGGAGTAAGTTGTGAGATAATCCCACAACTCCTAAGATGATCTTGGAAGGCATCGCTTAGGTATTCACCTCCTCTATCGGTACGTAGTACCTTAATTGTCTTATTGAGTTGATTTTGTACTTCGTTTTGATATTCTTTGAATGCTTCAAACGTTTCGTCCTTGTGTCTTAATAAGTAGACATATCCGAAACGACTAAAGTCATCAATGAAAGTAACAAAGTATCTTTCACCTTTCCTAGTCATGGGTTTAAAGGGTCCACATACATCCGAATGTATTAATCCCAATAAATCTTTAGCCCTTTCATAGGTCCCTTTGAAAGGTGCTTTAGTCATCTTGCCTTGTAAACAAGATTCACATACTTCAAACGAATCCATTTCATTTGATTTCAAAAGTCCATTCTTTTGAAGTGTATGTATTCGGTTCTTGTTTATGTGACCAAGGCGACAATGCCATAAGTAGGAATCACTCAAATCCCTTTTGAGTTTCTTGGTGCTTGTATGGTACATTGAGCTACTAGAAGATGTGTCATCATGAACCAATTCATAAATTCCATTTGAAGGCGAAGCCTTGAAATAGAATATATTATCTTTAGAAACATGAATATCATCATCAATAAAATTAACAACGTAACCACATTGTTTTAAGCGAGAAATAGAAATAATGTTTCTACACAAATCCGGAGCATACAAAACATTTTCTAAAATAAGTTCCAATCCACTTGGAAGCTTCAAAATAAAATCTCCTTGAGCTTTAACATGCACCTTTGCACCATTGCCCATATAGAGACTTGATGTTCCCGCCTTATGATCACTTCTTTTGAACCCCTGCAAAGAATTGCAAATATGAGTTCCACATCCAGTGTCTAATACCCATGTATTAGAAGAAGTAATACTTAGCTCTATATATACCATATATATATTACCTGAGGTTTGCCCTGCATCCCTCTTGTCCTTCAACTCCTTAAGATAGATCGGACAGTTTCGTTTCCAATGACCCATCTCACCGCAACCGAAACATGGGTCTTCCTTGGGGTTTGCCTTCTCGGCTACCTTTTGCTTCTTAGCCTTGTTGATGGTTGGGGTAACCATCTTCCCCTTCCCTTTGCCTTGATGGGCGGGTCCTTTTCTCTTAGCCACCTTTGGCTTAGAGGTCTTACTTTTGGACCCACCTTGATCGATTGCTAACACGGGTAAAGCCCTTTTACCCATGCTAGTTTCCGCCGTCCTAAGCATACCATGAAGCTCACCTATACTCTTATCCATCCCATTCATGTTGTAATTAATTACAAATTGATCAAACCTCTTTGATAGGGAGTTAAGGATAAGATCGGTGGCTAACTCATTAGATATGTTAAGGTTAAGACGGTTAGCACGATCGATAAGGCTTTTCATCTTAAGTACATAAGATGAAACCGATTGGGTGTCGTCCATACGACAAGCATGAAGCGCCCGAACCGTTTCGAAACGCTCAACACGTGCTTGTTGGAGAAACATCTCCTTCAATTGTGTTATCATGTCGTATGCGCTATGATGCTCGAAATCCTTTTGGAGTTCGGGTATCATAGTCCCAAGCATTAAGCATGAGACTTGAAGGGAGTCGTGGCAATACTTATCGTAAGAAGCCATTGCCTCCACATCACTCTCATCCGGTTGATCGGGAATGGGGTCCTCAAGCACATACATTTTATCCTCTTGTTTGAGGACAATCCGAAGATTGCGGAACCAATCCATAAAGTTTGTATGGTTGAGTTTGTCTTTCTCGAGGAGAGACCGCAACGATAGGTTGTTAAAGTTAAGTGGTGCGTTGTTCATGTTGTTGTTGTTATTAGCGGCCATCTACAAAATTCAACAAGGTTCTTTTAAGTTTTGATTTCAAATTTAATAAACAATACCCTTTTAATTTGTTTTATTAAATATTAGAATCCAACGGTAAATCAAATTTCGGTTAGGTGACCTTTATCCCGTCATTTGATTTAGCTAGGTAGTCTTAATGACAATTGCAATCCTTTTGCAACTTCTAAGTTATGGGATCATGCAATCCTTTTGCATGGCATATTAATCCCATCAACGCCTATTTGTTCCTCATGCTTCGGTGACCCTAAGTTCATGATTCCCAAATCAAGTCGTCCTACTTGTGTAGACATGTAGACTTAACATACAAGTGGTTAGGTGACCTTTATCCCACATGTATGCGAAGTGTACCTTATTCACATTAGTTCACTCATGACGGTTAGGTGACCTTTATCCCATCAAGAGATTCCTAATATGTCTAAGTGTTTCCACAAAAGGATGGCGTTTAACTTGTTTGCCTTGTTTTAGTTAAGGGATTTTAAGTTTTCATAAATTCTAGTTTAAGAAAACATTTGCCATACACTAACATGCATTTAGTGTATGGTCCTTATGAAAATCCATTTTCATGTCTATAAATCATATATGATCCTAATCATGATCTTAATAACCGTTTATTAATGTCCTTTTAGCCATTTTTAATTTAACCAATTAAATTGTCGTTTTGCATGTTGTTAATTAATGTATAATTTAACCAATTAAATTTCCATTTTGCTTGTTGTTAACTTGTGTGATTAACTTGTAGCATACAAACATACAATCCACATAATCATACAAAACAACCACGCATGCAAAATCATATGTTCACAATCAAGCCATATTGGTAGACATTTGTTTAGCCGAAAACAAATGCCACCGGATAAGGGGTAATTACACAAAGTAGGAGATTTCAAATCTCCCACTTAACCTTGCATCCAAATGCTTCTTCATGTGTTCTTCAAGTCTTCATCATTCTTCATCATTTTACAAAATATATCCTAATACATTTTGTCTAAAAATGAAATTACAACCTAATCTATTTTACATACCAAATATAAAATAAATTACATAACCAAATGAATTATTACATGCCAAATGAATAAATATTATTACAAACCAATTGAATAAATATCAATCAACCATGCATGCAACCAAACACAAGGTCAAGGCTTAGATTGTGAACATTAACTACACAAGTGATAGGCAATACAGAATCACAAGTGATTGGAAACACAGAATCACAAGTGATCTGCAACACAGAATCACAAGTGATCGGCAACACAGAATCACAAGTGATTGACAATACAGAATCACAAGTGATCGGTAACACAGAATCACAAGTGATTGGCAGTACAGAATCACAAGTGATCGGCAGTACAGAATGCAGAATCACAAGTGATTTTGGCCAAAAGACAAACCACCCAAAACCGAAAATTTTACATTCTACTTCATGCATGTTCATAGAATGCAAAATTATAGTGGGTTTAATAACCATCTCGAAGCATATTTCAACAACCTCGGCTCTAGATACCATTGTTGGGATTTAACAAGTTTCATGATACTTAAAACCTCTTAAGAAACATATATCAAAGCGGAAGCAAGTTAGTTACATTTTAACTTGTTAATCTTTAAACCATTTTAAAGTTAAATCCCATGGATCAAGTTGTGAAATAATATGCTTACAAACTACAAGATAGTAATTTAGAAGTTATACCTTCTCCAAGTTAGGAGGTTATTTACTTCCAAGAATGATGAATTTGAAGATGAAAACACCAAGCTTATGCTTCTCCAATATCACCCTTAACCTTGGCTAGACTTTGTAACCTCAACACTCTTGTTAATCTAGCTTGAAACCCACTTTTATGTACTCAAAATTCTGGACAGCAGCTCTTCAAGAAATGATGATGAATGCAAGTTCCAAAAGCATGAAACCTCAAGAGATTATACCCCAAACTTGTGCACCAACACCCTAGCTTTGGTTAGGGTTTAATTACACTTGAATGTGACTTGCAAAATCAACTTGAGAATCCTTTTCTCCTTGCTTAAACCCACGGCACTACAGCAGCAGAATGGAGGAGTTTATGCAGTTTTTTTTGCTTAGTCTTCCAATGTCTTGATGTGTGTTTGCATGTTATAGGAATTGGGAAAGCATGGGCATCAAGGGGAATCTCTAGCATGCTTCTTCAACCCCAATGCCTTTACAAGGATTATTTTATAATATGCATTATATATATAAAAAGGACTGATTTTATAAAATCAGTTTTTTTATAAAACTTAATTTTATAAAACACATTATATAAACATGTATATTATTTGTTATGTATATTTTATAAAACCAATTTTATAAAATGTGACATAACTTAATTATTTAACCTATAAATAATTAAATCCTTGTTATATAAGTTATTTCATAACTTATATATAAACATATCAAGTAACATTATTTAAGAAACCCTTTTCTTTAAAGTTCAAGTGTCGTGTATTTAATCAACGATCCAACCGCTAAAATTAAATACGAATAAAGTGTCGGTAAGTTTGTTATTGGGTATGACCCGACTTGGATCATAACACATTAGCCACATTAATTTAATATGTCTCTCGGGCATACGAAATACCTTCGAAATACCTTCAGTTGTTATGATAGATAATAATGATGTAGGATCACAATATTGTTAAGGATGATATTTGAAGGTGATAATGAACCGAGATGATCCAAAACTTTCTGTGGGTCGAATAGTTGATTATGGTGATGGGATGAATCGAATGGAGTGAATGACGGTAGTTATGATGTTGTATGATGATGATCGAGCGGGTATGGTTGATGATTTAAAGTCATTAAGGATGAATTAGGCGATGTCGTGATATATAGGTTCGATAATGATGATGATTATAACGTAAGATTATGATGGTGTATTAGTGATAATGAAGGATAGTTGATGAGGAAGAAGAAAACAGTCACGTATTGGTTATAAGGATTTAATCCGTGAACTAAACCAGAAATGAATGAGATGGAGTAATGGTTTAGAGGTGTTGGGGTTAACCGAGAGGTCACAGGTTCGAGCCCAGGCTGCGACATTATTTTGGGAGCTATTTTTTTAAGGTAGTATACTTATTATAATAATAATTATTATTATTGTTATTATTATTATTGTTATTATTATTATTACTATTATTACTATTATTATTATTATTATTATTATTATTATTATTATTATTATTATTATTATTATTATTATTATTAATATAAGTATTATTATTACCAATATCAATATTTTTATCATTATCAATATTATTTTACTACTAATATCATTATTATTATTATTACTAACTATAACTTTAATTTTAAATGTATCTTGTATATAAAATATAACTATATTTTTATGATCTCAAACTAAAAAGATAGATATTATAAGTTAGATACACACATTAGATATATAGAAGTATATATAATAAGTATACTACTTTTACTAATAAAATACTTTTTGTTCATTTACGTTTTAATATAACTCGAATTTATTAAAAATATTATCATATTAAAAATTATGAGTATTTAAAAATATTGATACTAAGTATTTATTCTAAATATATAAATAAAGTATATAATATAATATTATCATAACCTAACGAAATATATAAAATAGAAATATTTAAGTAACTATAAATATTACATTTAATATCACAAGTATATTACTAATATAAAAATATTTATTTATTTGAATATTATTATATGTGTTAATATGCATACTTGATATAGGTTCGTGAATCCGAGGTCGACCCTGCTTTGTTCAATATCGTCATATGAATATTTTTACTACAAAATATTGGATTGTGAGTTCATTTGATTCCCTTTTGCTCTTTATATTTTTGGGACTGAGAATACATGCGCTATTTTTACAACTGCTTTATTAAAAGCTTTAGAGATATATTTTTGAACTGAGAATACATGAGCTACTTTTATAACTGTTTTACGAAATAGAGACAATTAATCGAAACTACATTCTATGGTTGAATTATCGAAATCGAATATGCCCTTTTTATCATGTCCGAAGTTGTCCCGGAATGTTGGCGAATTTATCATGTCCGAAGTTTTCCCGGAATGATGGCAAATTTATCATGTCCGAAGTTTTCCCGGAATGATGTTGAATTTATCATGTCCGAAGTTTTCCCGGAATGATGGCAAATTAATCATGTCCGAAGTTGTCCCGGAATGATGAGGATATTTTATATGTAACTTGTTAAAGTCGATTATAGGTGTTCAATCCATATGAATGAATTTTATGCATGATGTTTATGGAAAATGGGAATATTAAATCTTGTGGTCTATTAAAATGATGAATTTTATTGTTTACGATAAACCTATGAACTCACCAACCTTTTGGTTGACACTTGAAAGCATGTTTATTCTCAGGTATGAAAGAAATCTTCCGCTGTGCATTTGCTCATTTTAAAGATATTACTTGGAGTCATTCATGGCATATTTCAAAAAAAGACGTTGCATTCGAGTCGTCGAGTTCATCAAGAATATTATTAAGTCATTTATAGTTGGATATATTATGAAATGGTATGCATGCCGTCAACTTTCGATGTAAAGAAAGTTTGTCTTTTAAAAATGAATGCAATGTTTGTAAAATGTATCATATAGAGGTCAAATACCTCGCAATGAAATCAACTATTGTGAATCGTTTATAATTGATATGAACGGGGCATTTCAGATAGGCCGCGGCGCGCCTCCACCGATGAACCGAATTTTTGTTTAACTCGCTTCGCACTCCAACATAAAAAGCTCTGCACCATTTTTTCAAGTCTTCTAATATTGCCGCATCGTCTTCACCACGTGTTCAACCAACAAAGGTAGTAATTCTATAATCTTTGACTATCATTTACTTTTCTTTCTAAAAAATATCATGGTTGATCCCCAAAGTTTGTACCAAAAATCAGATTGAGACCTAAAGTTTAAATCAATCATGGTTAGTCCCAAATTTTAAGCATAGTACACGTATGGTCCCAGAATTAACTGAGCGTTAAAACCTTCCAATTAACCTTACCACGTTGAAAACACATGAGGGTTTTTTTTGTCTTTTCTTTTACAATAACTAGGCTAACCCAATATTTTTCATTAATCATATTAATTTTTTTAATCTTAGGGTGCGTTTGATAAAAACTGAATGATTTAGTGTTGAATGGTTCAGAGCTCTGAACGGTTCAAAAGCTCTGAATCAATACGACTCTGAATGGAAATTAACTGTTTGTTAATTTTTCTGAATAAAGACTCTGAATGACATAAATTTACCATTATAACCCTAAGTATGATTTAGCGCTGATTAAATTAAATCATTGATTTGTTCTTAAATTGAATATAACAAAGCATATAAGTAACTAAAAGTTTGTAAAAACATTTTTTTTTTTTTACTTTTTTGTAACGTTTTGTTATGAACGAAGTTTGAATAATATATGTAACACCATTCATACGTATTGTGAATGAATATTTCTAGATTCTAAAAAAATATATTAACAGCAACTTTTAATTTAGAGTTTGTATGTGTACCATAAAATTCATTTGCAAAAAATTATTGCATGAAAGTGAAAATATGATATATAATATTAATATTAATAAAATAAAATAAGAATAAGAATAAACAAAGTGAAAGAAACATTAGTGGACTTAAAACAATGAGGAGGGTAGTTTTGCAAATTTAACCATTCTGAATGGTTAAGGGGTAAGTCTAACACTGAAGGGTTCCGAGCATTTGCTTCAGTTCAGAGTATATTAAAATCATAATCAAACACGTGGTCCTCTGACCGAATCAGAGAAACAGCTCTGAACTCTACCATCCAGAGAAAATCAAACACTCCCTTAATCGTCAAACTAATTAAACCCATATCAACAAATTCACATTCACATTCACATTCACAGTTCCATTCTAAAATCTAAACAAATCAAAACAGTCAGGGCTTTATATCTAATTCACTCAACTACCCTTTCTTATTCTCATTTCTCACCCAAAACCCTATTAAAACTCTAAACATTTCACAAAAGACTCAAACCTGCAACAATGGAATCAGCTCTATCATTCTCATCAAAACCATCATTCTATCACCAAAAAACCTCATTTTTGAATTCAAAATCTTTAAACCTAATCAATTCAATTCCACCTTATTATCCCTTTTCAAAACCCTACAAACAACCCACCATCAAAATCAATTCCCTAACTAAACCCAAAAGCAACCCCATCATCCAAACCCAAAACACACCGCCCAAACCATCATATTCGCCGCCACATCTGCCATCATCTTCTCGAAATTACAAAAGTAACCGAACTCATTACCCAAGCCGAAACCCTTAAAGAATCCCAATTACCAGATTATATGGAATTAAATGTCAAACCCGTTACCCAAACAGAAACCCATGAAGAACCCGTATTATCAAATTTCTTGGAATGTCATCCAGAAGCAATTACTGCTATGAAAAGTTTACTGCAGAGTACAACAGAAACTAGAAGCAGGTGAAGATGAAGAAAGTTTGAAACTTTTAAGGAGTCACTTCCGCGCAGCCCGAAAACGTCGAATTCAGATTCTTAATGGCAAGATTACTAAACGAAATGGGCGAAACTGAACAGGCTCGAGAAGCATTAGAAGAAATACTCGAAAACAACCCGTTTTCATTCGAAGCATTATTTGATAATGCGTTGTTAATGGATAGTTGTGGTGAGGGTGAATTAGTATTAAGAAAATTTGAAAAGGCTTTAGACATTGCAGTGAATGAAAATAAGGAAAAAGGGACATTAATTCGTTTTTGATTGTGTATATTTTGGATCTGGACATAAATTGGTTGTGATGGATTTGATTGTGTAATATATATATATATATATATATATATTGTTATAATAATAATAATAATATAGATATGGATAGTCAATTTTGGTGTATACATATAGTCAATTTTGGTACACAAAGTATGTATTTTTATATTGAGATTTTAGGCTATAAATACTCATGAATGCAAGCATTAAACTTGCACCATTTCTCACACTTACAAAGTGTTTCTTTCTTTCTCTCCATTATCATCTTTGTTCTTACACTTCATTATTAGTATTCTAAATCAAGAATCAAATCACTAAAGGTAGTTATAAGCCTACTGAATTATAACATCAAGAATCAAATCACTAAAGGTAGTTATAAGCCTACTGAATTATAACATCAAGAATCAAACCACTAAAGGTAGTTATAAGCCTACTGAATTATAACACGTTATCAGCACGATAATCTTAATACTAAATATGGTTGGCTCTGCCACCAAAATGATATATGGTCGGTTATACCACCAAAATGATATATGGTCGGTTATACCACCAAAATGATATATGGTCGGTTATACCACCAAAATGATATATGGTCGGTTATACCACCAGAATGATATAGGTCGGTTATACCACCTGAAAAAATATATGGTCGACACTGTCGCCAAATTTTCATTTATGTTTACTAATATTTATATTTTTGTTATATAACATTTATTTATGATTGCTTACACATGGTCGACACTGTCACCTACTTATCATTTATGTTATATTAAATTTATGTTTAATGTTTATATACTTATGAATATAAATTGACTCTAATTTATCATGATGTTTGTTTTAATTTTTGATAATAGAAAATGTCGAATCTGGAAAAGCTTAAATTTACTCCTTTAGAATCAACTGGAAACAACTACATGCCATGGGTTATAAAAGTAAAAATGCATTTTAAATCAATGGGCATTCTTGAAACCATAAATGAAAACAACACTTGTTCTGAAAAAGAACAAGCTACGGCATGTTGCTTTATTCATCAACATATTGATGAATGCTTACAAAATAATTATGTGACTGTAGAAGATCCCCATGTTTTATGGGAAGGTCTCAAAAGCAGATTCAATAATCAAAGAGAAATTTTACTTCCAGCTGCAATGGAACAATGGAGAACATTAAGGTTCCAAGACTTTAAGAAAGTAAATGAATACAGCTCAGCTCTGTATAATACATGTTCACAACTTAAATTCTGTGGACATGAAATTAGTGATGCAGACATGATGGAGAAAACTTTCTCCACAATGAATGCTGCAAACATCACAGTGCAAAGAAATTTGAGAATGCTAAAGTTCAAAACATATCCTGAACTTAATTCATATCTCTTAGTTGCAGAGCAAAATGATGAGCTATTAATGAAAAATCAGCAATCCCGTCCTACTGGTACACTTGCAATCCCTGAAGCAAATACTGCAAATAATTATAAACAGGGACAAGGACGCGGGCAAGGTCGTGGTTATAATAACCATCACCATCATCATGCCAAAAGCCATAACTATGGTAGAAACCATCCTTATGGTAATGGTAATGGGCGTGGACGTGGTCGTGGTCGTGGCCGTGGTGGTCAAAGAAATAGTAATCCACGAAAATATAAATATCAACCACAAAACAAGCCCATTAAACAAGATGTTGAAGAAAATTCTTCTAAAAATTCTGAAGAATCTTGCTACAGATGTGGTAGAATGGGCCACTGGGCTAATACTTGCCGAACATCTAAACATCTTGTTAAGATGTATCAGGATTCGCTGAAAGGTAAAGAAAAGGAAGTAAATTTTGTGGATAATATTGATCCAACAGTCACTGAGAAACCATCTGATTTATATGAAGATTTCTTGAATGTTTAAGTTGTGTGTCTTTTGAAAAATAAACGATTTAATATCGTCTGTCTTTGTCATTATGTTTGCTAAATGTTTCAGTACTATCTATTTGCGTTTAAAATATTGTGTAATATTAATGTACTCACTATTTATTTCTTATATATGAAGTTCAATATGAATTTTGCTGGAATACAACATCAATCAAGTGGTGGAGATCTCTGTATAGCAGACAGTGGAACTACACACACTATACTTAAATCCGAGAAATATTTTATTGATCTAAAACCAACGGAAGGAACTATACATACAATATCAGGACCTGCTAACTTGATAAAAGGGATAGGAAAGGCAAATTTCATACTACCAAATGGTACAAAATTTTTAATAAATGATGCCTTATTTTCTCCCAAGTCAAGCAGAAATTTATTGAGTTTCTCCGACATATACCTTAACGGGTATGATTATCAGTCAGTGACAACAGAAAATGAGAAATATTTAAGTATCACTGACAAGAGTCATGTGGTTGAAAAACTGCCAAGACTTAGTTCTGGATTACATTATACACATATAAATGTACCAGAAATACATATGGTAGTTAACGAAAAATATATTGATCCTGGTATATTCAGTTTATGGCATAACAGATTAGGCCATCCAGGATCAACAATGATGAAAAGGATTATTGAATGTACTCATGGACATCCACTAAAGGATAGAAAAATCCATCATGATACAATGGTTCCATGTACATCTTGCTCTCTTGGAAAATTGATAACTAGACCCTCACCACTTAAGGTTGAGAAAGAATCACCAATGTTTCTTGAAAGAATTCAAGGTGATATATGTGGACCAATTCATCCACCATGTGGACCATTTAGATATTTCATGGTTCTAATAGACGCATCTAGCAGATGGTCTCATGTTTGTCTGTTATCAAGCCGTAATGTGGCATTTGCAAAATTTCTTGCCCAAATTATTAAATTGAGAGCTCATTTTCCTGATTACACCATTAAAAGGGTGAGACTTGATAATGCTGGTGAATTTACATCTCAAGCATTTAATGACTATTGCATGTCTATAGGAATTGTTGTTGAACATTCTGTTGCTCATGTGCATACACAAAATGGTTTAGCCGAGTCATTGATTAAACGTTTACAGTTAATCGCTAGACCATTGATAATGAGAACAAAACTCCCTGTATCTATATGGGGTCATGCAATTTTACATGCTGCTGCATTGATTCGCATCAGACCAAGTGCAAGTCATAAATATTCCCCCCTACAACTTGCTTTTGGTCAAGAGCCAAATATTTCCCATCTTAGAACATTTGGTTGTGCAGTGTATGTTCCAATTGCGACACCACAACGTACAAAAATGGGTCCTCAAAGGAGGTTGGGAATATATGTTGGATATGAAACATCTTCAATATTAAGGTATATTGAACCTATGACAGGTGACGTTTTTACAGCACGTTTTGCTGATTGTCATTTTAATGAAACATTGTTCCCTAGATTAGGGGGAGAAATGAAAAATAAAGAAAATGATGTTTCATGGTGTGAACCTCAATTAAAGTATCTTGATCCTCGCACAAAAGAATGCGAGACAGAAGTTCAAAAGATAATGCATATACAAGAACTTGCAAATCAATTGCCTGATGCATTTACAGATACAAAAACGGTGACAAAATCATATATACCAGCAGTAAATACTCCAGCTCGAATTGAAATTCCAAAAGCTGGCAATAACGTCACTCATGAATCTTTGCCACGTCAGAAACGTGGAAGACCAATCGGTTCAAAGGATAAAAATCCTCGAAAAAGAAAATCAGCTGATAATGAAGTAAAAGAAAGTGTTCAAGAAGAACCACAAATCAGTACTCCTACTGCAGAGGAGATTGATGATGTCAATACAGAAATTGCAATCAATTATGCATATTCAAAAATATTATGGAACCGAAATGAAATGAAAAATCTTGATGAGAAATTTTCATTTAATGTTGCATATGACATCATGAATAATGATGATGATCCAGAACCAACATCTATGGTTGAATGTCAAAATAGACATGATTGGGCTCAATGGAAAGAAGCAATACGAGCTGAATTAGAATCACTCAATAAAAGAAAAGTTTTCGGATCCATCATTCTCACTCCTAAAGATGTGAAACCTGTAGGATACAGATGGATTTTTGTCCGAAAAAGAAATGAGAAAAATGAAGTTACAAGGTATAAAGCTAGACTTGTAGCTCAAGGTTTTTCTCAAAGACCGGGAATTGATTATGAAGAAACTTATTCTCCTGTTATGGATGCAATTACTTTTAGGTACTTAATCAGTCTGGCAGTTTCTAAAAATTTAGAAATGCATCTCATGGATGTTGTGACTGCTTATCTATATGGATCACTTGATAGTGATATATATATGAAGATACCTGAAGGATTTAAGGTACCAGAAGCATCAAATGCAAAACCCAAAGAAATGTATTCGATTAAATTACAAAGATCTTTATATGGGTTAAAACAATCGGGACGTATGTGGTATAACCGATTAAGTGATTACTTGATAAGCAAAGGGTATACAAATAATCTTACTTGCCCTTGTGTTTTCATTAAGAAAACAACATCCGGATATGTGATCATAGCTGTTTATGTTGATGATCTTAACATCATAGGTACAAATAAAGAGATCCATGAAGCCATTCAACTTCTAAAGAAAGAATTTGAAATGAAAGATCTCGGAAAAACCAAGTATTGCCTTGGTTTACAAATTGAGCATATGCCTAATGGTTTACTTGTACATCAAACAACATATACTGAAAAGATTTTGAAACGTTTCAATATGGACAAGGCAAAACCATTAAGTACTCCTATGGTTGTTAGATCACTCAATGTTGAAGCTGATCCATTTCGTCCATGTGAAGATCAAGAAGACATTCTTGGACCAGAAGTACCATATCTTAGTGCAATTGGAGCTCTTATGTATCTTACAAATTGTACAAGACCTGACATTTCTTTTGCAGTTAATTTGTTGGCAAGGTTCAGCTCTGCTCCTACCAAAAGACACTGGAATGGGATCAAACACATATTTCGATACCTTCGAGGAACTACTGATTTAGGATTATTTTATTCTAACGAATCAAAACAAGATTTGGTTGGTTATGCAGATGCAGGTTATTTATCTGATCCACATAAAGCTAAATCTCAAACTGGATATGTATTCCTAAATGGAGGTACTGCAATATCATGGCGTTCTCAAAAACAAACACTTGTTGCTACATCGTCAAATCATGCCGAAGTGATTGCATTACATGAAGCTACTCGAGAATGTTTTTGGTTGAGATCAATGACACAACTCATTACTGATTCTTGTGGACTAGAACGCGATAAAAGTCCAACAACTATCTATGAAGATAATGCAGCTTGCATAGCACAGATGAAAGAAGGGTATATCAAAAGTGACCGAACAAAACACATACCACCTAGATTCTTCTCATACACTCAAAATCTCATTAAGGACAACCAGATTGAAATGAGATATGTGCAATCTAGCAAAAACTCTGCTGATCTTTTCACGAAAGCACTTCCAACTGCTATTTTCAGAACACACGTTCATAACATTGGCATGAGACATGTTCAAAAGATGTAACAGCTGAAGCGATGTCTACTTGAGGGGGAGTCAACTCCATGCTGCACTCTTTTTCCCTTAGCTAAAGTTTTTTCCCACTGGGTTTTCTTTAGCAAGGTTTTTAACGAGGCAGTAATTTATAGTTGATCTTCAACAAAATAAAATTGCTATCCAAGGGGGAGTGTTATAATAATAATAATAATATAGATATGGATAGTCAATTTTGGTGTATACATATAGTCAATTTTGGTACACAAAGTATGTATTTTTATATTGAGATTTTAGGCTATAAATACTCATGAATGCAAGCATTAAACTTGCACCATTTCTCACACTTACAAAGTGTTTCTTTCTTTCTCTCCATTATCATCTTTGTTCTTACACTTCATTATTAGTATTCTAAATCAAGAATCAAATCACTAAAGGTAGTTATAAGCCTACTGAATTATAACATCAAGAATCAAATCACTAAAGGTAGTTATAAGCCTACTGAATTATAACATCAAGAATCAAACCACTAAAGGTAGTTATAAGCCTACTGAATTATAACATATATATATATATATATATATATATATATATATATATATATATATATATATATATATATATATATATATATTGTATGTTTTTGTTGGTGATGGTGTTTAGTTCAGAGGTGGTTGATGAGTGGTTTTGTTTGGTGATGATGTGTTTTTGAAGATGAAGATGTTCTTGATGTTTTTGAAGGTGAAGATGTTCTTGAACATGATAAAGAAAAGGGATTAATCTGACAAAATTTGATGAAAATACCCTCACATTTTAATTGCATGCCCATCATGTGTCAATCACATGTTTAAATTAACTGACAGATACTAACGATCATTAATACCTGGGACCATACGTGTACTATGCTTAAAACTTGGGATCAAACATGATTGATTTAAACTTTAGGTCTCAATTATGAAATTTTTTCTTTCCTTTCATCAAACCTATTAACAACAGAGTTGGTAGTTGACTTTTCGGATTGGTCATCTAAAAAATTACTAATACTAGTTTACAAAATTATACAATATTTTCGTTCGTTATACTTTTGTTGCTTTTAGTTTGTTCAATGCATACACTGTCTTTTTGTTGCGATATGAGTCGTTCCCTTTTACTCCATCTATCTACGACATCCTTTAATTTTGAGTAGAGGAAGGATCGTGTACTTTTTTATGTACGTGTTACTAAAGTTTGATTAAAATTAGAAATGTAATATCTAAAACTAGCTATGAGATTGTTAGACTTCAAGGAAGTGAGACATTTTATGTAAGTGTGATCCATTTCAACAAGATGAAGACTTGAAATATTGTAATCATACAACACTACAACACAATGTTTATAGTGATCAAAAGTTTATTTTTAATTTGGGTATTGATATTAAGAAATTTGCTAAAGACATCCCTAAGGGCCGTCTTTAACACGCTTTAATGTATTGTACACAGCGGTTATTTCACTTTCATAATGTCGGTTATTAAATTATACAAACACATTATAGCGTGTTAACGACAGCCCTTAGCGTTGTCGTTAGCAAAATCCTAATATTAATTATCAAATATTGCATTGGCTAATCTTTCTATGAAGACAAATGTAGGCCAACAAACGATACACCAAACCCATTCCTAGCAGCATCCAAACTTCTTTCCACCCTCCTTTTAAGTTTACAGTGTCGAATGATGGTGAGCTCTGTAAAGGTCTGCATCCTCCTATACTTTCACACTCGTATAACTCTTCACCCGAATACTGCACTTTTAGTAGCAGCCTGAATCCGTGGTACATAAACGATATATACTTCAACCACTGAATGAATTCTGGTATATGCTGCAATCAAATATAAAATGGAAAGAGTAATAAGTAGGGATGGCACCCGTCGGTAATGACCACGGATCCTTAATATCCGCAACCCGGCCGTCAAATTTTTTTATTACCCATCGGGGACCGTTTACCCACGACCCGCGGGTTTAAAACTTATACTCCCTCCGTCTCAATTCAATAGTCCTCAGTTGACTTTTTTTTTTTATAACTTTGACTGTAAATAATATTTTCCTTGTTATATAATACCCGATGAAAGTTATTGGTGAAAGTTATACCAATTGAAAGCACATATATAACTTAATTTATTCATATGAATTTCATCATGTATTATATAATACAAAAAAGTTATTTAGAGTCAAAGTTAAAAAAAAAAAAAAATCAACCAAGACTATTAAATTGAGACGGAATGAGTACATATTAACTAATCCGTTCCCACAGATACCCATGATCCGCGGGTAAACCAAAAATAATTATGAATTTATATTGAAAATGTAACTATATTATACTGACTAGTGTACTAATGAAAGACAGTTGTGCTTTATCTTAAACGGGTCAAAATAAAAGAAGGTAACCACGGGTAAAACGGGTTGAAAATAAAATAAGGTAACCACCTGTGAACATTTGTACTTATGAATGGGTCAATTGAGCAAAACGGGTTGAAAGTAGTCCAAAGTCCATATTCAATTCATTACCTGAACATAGTAACCACCTGTAAGAAGAAACAGCATTAGTATTAAAGAAGCAAACATGCCTGCCCTTCTAATGCTCATCACTGCAGCTCCAAACATTTCGCCAGCACCCTATTTATATAGGAAACCGGGACCCGTTATTATTTCTCCAAATGACTAATAATAAATGTTGATTTTCCACTTACTTGGCTGGTTATGGCGACTAATAAGACTGTAGACAATGTCAAGAAGAAGCATTGTAAAGTTTTCTTGAATCCGACCATGAAATACAGAATAGACATGAAAACAGTTGGGTAAGTAATGTGCGCTATCATGTCGCACAACGTACTGCACACATAGTAGGCACTCAACCTATACATATCGGCTTTTCTTTCTTTCACAAGAAAAAATTTCTCAAATGGAAACACATATACAGCTCCGAATATTGATGACGATGTCCAGAAAATGCACACGTAGAATAACAACCCAATCTGTATGGTTAATAAATATTATATTGCAATCAAAATCGAATATGGGTTTGTCTTAAAGTAGAATATGACCTGATCTCTAAGATGAGCTTCGGTATCGTAGCTAGAATTCCACCATAAAAGGCCTAACAAGACTGCAACTCCAAGTGATTGAATGATTCTTAACATATCAAAGTAATCTCTCCATCTTTCTCTGTATGTTCTTTTGAACAATATCAAAAACTGGTCCCACCAACTTACTGTCCAATCTTTCTTCAACTGAACCGCTAATCTAAGATTTTCAGGAGCCTTTCCCATTCGATGATTTGCGTTTTTCTCCTTGATTTCCAGTACTATTTTATACCTTTGCTGTAGATACTAGATGAATAAAATAGACCAGAGACTATCGATAAGAGTAAAAACTAAAAAATAAGATTGAAATTGAAATTGAAATTGAAATTGAAATTGAAATTGAAATTGAAAGGATAGAGATGATAATTTTGTACTATTTACCTTGATGACAGTCCTTTCATATTCAAAAGTGCCTTTACGAGTCACAATATCGTCAGGGGTACTAATGTCATTTACTTGACCCATTGCTAAATCTAGCAAGAACTCTGCAGGATTCATGGCTATATCAGGGATGAATCTCAGAGACGTAAAATAAGCCATCGAATCTCTTGCCTTTCCATAGTACATTGGGTGGCCTTCAGATAGCAATAAGATCTTGTTGAACATATGAAAAACTTTACTTGATGGTTGGTGAATCGTTGTGATGATTGTCCTCCCACCCTGAATCAAAACAACATACACCATTAGTTACGGATAATTTTAATCTAATCTTAATGGGAGTTCGATGTTTGATTTGAATGTACACGGGTAAACAGACGAGGTTTCTCTATTCATGTTACACAGAGTGGGCAAATTTTTCTAGTCATATGTATGCGGCCAACCAGATTATACGGTGACCGATTTTACCTTTTCATGAGCACCCCAAGATATACAACTAGTGAGGTTCGAACTTGAGACCTCTTGAGAGGACATTAGGGCGCATAGGCCACCTTAGTGATCGTTATGCATGACATGATAACGATCTTGATTTTTTTTTTTTTGGAACAATACGATTTTATTAGAAACACTCTAGCAAGAAGCTAGAGTAAAAAAAACATTACATGGGCTTAAAGAGCCACGAGTTCCAATCGATACTAATACGACCTCTATATGTACACCAAATGACACTTTTCTTCAACAGGGTATGACTAAAAACACAATCGTTTCTGAATCTGCAAATGACACTTTTCATGATAACAATCTTGATTAATAAGGTGCAAATAGTTGTAGAAAAAGATTGTAGGAGATGGTGTTTGGTTAAGTACCTTAGCGTTTTCTCTTAAAATCTGAATGAGTTTGTTTGCTTAGGTTGAATCAAGACCTGAAGTTGGTTCATCGAGCAACAAAGGTGAAGGATCAACCAGGATCTCGTATCCTATACTCGTTCTCTTTCTTTCACCTCCGGATATTCCACCTATAAATCCTCCTCCTACTCGTGTTTTTCGACATCTTTTTCTTTCTTTTTTCATAATCCGAACAACAAAACTAGTAAGGAAAACACTAATAAATATATGCACATTTCTTCCATAATTTGATCAGTAAATAAAAGAATTATAACCTAACCTTTCAAGTCCTAATTCCTTGAGAATGACCTCAACTCTTTCATATTTCTGCTTTTCACTCATGCTGCTCGAAAGTCTTAAAAATGCAGCGAAAATCAAGGTTTCTTCGACTGTTAACTGTGGATAGAGCACATCATCTTGTGTAACAAATGCAATCCTGTACATAGCTTAAATGAATGAGATTAGCTAACTTTATGCTCTAATTGAGTCAATATTCAATAGTCTACCTTCTTTTAAGAGCTGGACTATATGGAACGTCGTTATATGTGACTGTTCCCTTGACGTTTTCAGGTAATCTTCCTCCTATAACTTTTAAAAGAGTCGTTTTCCCACTACCCGAAGGACCCATCAAAGCAAGAATCTCACCGGGGCCAATACTTCCCGTTATACCCTTCAAAATCTGCTTATAGTTGGGGATGGCAATGGGCGAGTAAAAACCCGTGACCCGCGGGTACCCGATCCGTAATGGGCGGGTAAAATCATAAAATCTTACCCGCGGGCACGGGTATGGGTAAAAAATTATACCCGCCAACGGGTCGCGGGCGGGTGCGGGTACAAACTGTGATAGCCCGTCCTAATCCATCTGGACGAAGTCATCAACATTTGGTCCCATTGCGAGGTACTGTCCTAAGTATGTCATGAGCGACTCCATGTAATATCTTTAAAATGAGCAAATGCACAGCGGAAGATTTCTTTCATACCTGAGGTTGGTGAGTTCATAGGTTTATCGTAATCAATCATTTCCATAATTTTAATAGACCACAAGATTTCAGATATTTAATTGTACACGTAACCCGAGTACAAAATAATACGCGTAACCCGCAAATTAAAAATCATTCATATGGTGAACACCTGGTAACCGACATTAACAAATGCATCTAGAATATCCCCGAATATACAGGTACACTCATCTGTATATAAAATCGAAGTACTAAAGCATCCATAACCTGGATGGGGTTTGTTAGGCCCAATAGATCTATCTTTAGGATTCGCGTCAATTAGGGGGTCTGTTCCCTAATTCTTAGGCTACCAAGCTAAAAGGGGTGATATCTGATATAATAATTCAACCATAGAATGTAGTTTCAGTACTTGTGTCTATTTCGTAAAACAGTTATAAAAGCAGCGCATGTATTCTCAGTCCCAAAATATATTGCAAAAGCATTTAAAAAGGGAGCAAATGAAACTCACTATACGATATTTTGTAGTAAAAATATGCATACGAGGGAACCGAACAATGCAAGGTTGGCCTCGGATTCACGAACCTATATCATTTATATTTATATTAACACACATAATTGTAATTGAACAAATTCATATATTAGAACTTATTTTACATATTATATATATTTGTGTATATATATATATTTAAAGTGATTAATATTTATATAGTTATATTAATATATATTTGGTTATTACTATATTAAAAATACCTAATTTGTTATATATGAATATTTGTATAAAAATTGTTAATATGATTAATACATACTTATGTAATATTACTTATAAATATAATTTTATATACATAATATTTATTTAGTAAATAATATTAATAATGGTAAAAACAATTTGTATTTGATTATAATGATAATATCAATAATAACAATACTGATAATAATGATAATTATAATAATAATAATAGTATTAATAATGATAATGATAATGTTACTAGTAATAATAATAATAATAATAATAATAATAATAATAATAATAATAATAATAATAATAATAATAATAATAATAATAATAATAATAATAATAATAATAATATAGTTTTAACGACTGTAAAAATGATAATTTTTGTAAACCTGATAATAATGATAATAATTTTTAATAATAACAATACTAATAGTGATAATTATACTTATGTTAATAATGATAATAATATTAATGATAATAATAATATTAATTCTAATATTAGTGTTAGTAATAATAATAACAATAATCTTCTTAATCGTTTTAATAATAATAATAATAATAATAATAATAATAATAATAATACTGATAATGATAATGATAATAATAATAATAAGATAATGATAATGATAATCATAAATAAATAAGTAAATAACTACCTCAACGAAGTAGCCCTTAAAAAAAAATGCTCAAACCCGGGTTTGAACCCGCGACATCCCGCTAACCTAATAACATCCTTAATCATCAGTCCAAGTCTATTTTTCTAAATTAATCCGTAACCCACTTATATATATCCCGTTCTATCGGTCTCAGCCCAACCGTAAACCAGTTGGGTCTCGGCCTAAGTATAAACCGATTCAAGTTATAGCTCAACCGAATAATATCATAACTCTCGGCCCAACAGTAGGATCTCAAGCCCAAGAAATTAAATCCATTTAGTGAATTCAATAGGCCCAAATAGAAAATGGCAACCCAACAATCAATTACATAAGGCGTCTGATAGCAAAAAAAAATATATACATCTCATCTTCTGTCGGCTGGAACTGAAAATGAAAAGGAATCTGTGTGTGTGTTGACGGCTACAAACAGATCGAGAAGGCAGAAGCCAAAAACGCAGCACGAATCATGGTTCATGGGACCTCCGGTTCTTTAATCGATCAATCGATTAAACAATCATCATCGAGGTATAACAGGTCTTCGATTCATCAACATCGTTCAATCAATCAACACTCATCATTATCACTCAAGCACACAATTTTTATCGGTATAGTTACGATTTCAATTGTCGTTCGAATTTCAATTTCAAGTGAGTCCATATGCTTTTGTGTATCATTGACTGTAATTTATTATGAATCTGTTTGTGGTTAGGGTTTTTTAATTGAAGTGTAACAGGGAAATAGGAAAACAGAAAAATAGAGAAGAAGTAGTAGCAGCTGTACATAGTAGCAGGTGGTGATTTGGTTTGGTTGTCAATCGAAACAGAAAAATAAGAATAGCAGGTAATCTATTCGTTATCATCTTCTCATAATAGTTTCAGGTTTTGTATTTGTATTGTTGTTTTGATTTTTGAATAGAAGTATGCAGTAGCATGAACAAAAACATGAATCACAGCAGTCTTGTAAGTGGAGATAGTGATGGTGATCGAGAAAAAATATATATATATATAACAGCAGGTAGTATTTGTTTGTAAATTGAATGAAGTAGAAATTGGATATGTATAGATACATGTGATTATAGATTATAGATATAGATATGTGTGTATATATAAATATAAATCTCAATGAATGAATCTGAATATGTGTGTGTAAAGTGTGTGAGATTTTATGTAATTGGAAATTTTGTTTTGATGAAACTGAAATATAACACAGGTTGTTTAGCGGTTGTAGTTGGTTGCGGTGGTGATAAAAGAGGTGGCAGTTGAGGATGGAAGGTAACAGAACTAGGAATTGAAGGTGGTGGTGGTCTAGTTTGTCGATAGCAGAGACAAGTAACAAGTGGTGTTGATTTGATGGTTTGAGGATGATGTGGTGTCGGTTTCATGACAACAAAACAGGAAACAGTAGGTTTGCAGCAGCATTCGTTCAATCACAGTGTTGAGGATCATGGTGTTCTTGGTGGCTATTGGTGTTCGAATTTGAAATAGCAGAGAAGGAGTGCAGGTGGCGGTGATGATTATATAGTGGGTTGTTGAATGAAGATGGTGGAAGGTTGATGGATATGGATGTCGATGTTTGT
This sequence comes from Rutidosis leptorrhynchoides, assembly GCF_046630445.1. NCBI lineage: Eukaryota > Viridiplantae > Streptophyta > Magnoliopsida > Asterales > Asteraceae > Rutidosis > Rutidosis leptorrhynchoides. The sequence continues at coordinate 659,751,783 of NC_092333.1, read as the reverse complement.
TTTGAGGTGGGTTCTCGGTTAAAAACGAAGCAGGAACAAGGAATGGCTGTGGTGTGGGCTGCACATCAAGCAAATGAGGTTTTGTTGTAGGATGGTTCTCGGTCATCATAGAATCGTAGCAGCAGCAAGGCCAACGAGTAGCAGTTTTTGGTTATGGTGATCTATAGTTTGGAGAAGGTTTCAGTCGACACAAGGGAGAGATGGGAAAAGAATTACCTTGTGGTTTAGTTTAAAAAAAAGAAGATAGAATATTATATAAGATAAATATCCAAAAAAAAAGTCATCATAAGTCTTGTGATAAATCTCAATGGCCGACACCTTTTATTTTCCTTTTTGAAATTCTATCCCACCATATTAATTATCAATTATTTGTTTGGGATATATGATGAATCAATTATTTTCGTGATTGATGCTTTTGAACATGGGAGTTTCTGTTACCTTTAGACTTTTGGATGACGTTTTTGAAATATACGGAAACAATTCTTCCACAAGACTTTTACTTTAAACAATGGGACTTAACATAATTTGACAATTAATGTGAAAATAAAATAATACTCTAATAATAACGACTTCGGTTGCATCTCACATTCAAACATAGTAATTGAAATAACAATTATAATATAATAATAATTAATATTTTAAACGTGTCGGACTAAATTTCGTGCTCCGTTGTAAATTAATGGCGGATAAAGTCTTAGGAAAAATTCAATATTTTTACAGTAATTATCTTTATTTATATCAGTCATTATGGTGTAAAAATTCGGTCATTAATTATTTAAAATATTAATTAAAAATTAAATTAATTATTAGCCCTCAACCCCCATTAAAAATACTAAAGGTAAAAAAATTAACAAATAGTTCCCAAATATATATTTAATAAGCCCATAATGTATATAACTCATTTTCAAATCACCGTTTATTTTAAAATCACATAAATTCCTTTCCAACTCGTTTACTATCAATCGAATAACAATTGAGCGTTATCGTTGTTTACTAAATAACTTAAAAACCCTGTATATATTCTATATACTTTATTTATATATATAGATACTTTTTAAATAATAATTATTATATATTATTATTATTTTACATAATTAATTCTAACAATTACAATATATATTATTTCATATTATATATATATATATATATATATATATATATATATATATATATATATATACATATATATTTTAATATATGCATATCTATTTATAAAAAGTTGTTCGTGAATCGTCGGAGATAGTCGATGGATAATTGCATATTTGAAAACAGTTCAAAATTTTTGAGACTTAACCTTACAGACTTTGCTTATCGTGTCAAAAATATGAAATCGTATCGAGAGTTTGATTTAAAATTAGTCGAAATTTTCCGGGTCACTACACATACTACCCGTCGCGCGTAAAACCCGACCCGCTAATTCATGAGACTTTTTTTAATTTATCCGCGAGTTCATACATACAATTATCAATTTAAAAGAGATTTTGCTTGTAATGCAATAATTATTAAAAATATAATATTACATGTAAGTAAAAAAATTGATTTTCACATCATTTTACACATGTTAATTGTACATATTGTTTATAATTAATAAATTTTCTAACTTTAAAAAAAAAAAATTAACAAAGTTATATATTATTATTACCCGCGGGTTTACCCGCGGGTCACGGGTATCCACGGGTCGCGGGCATGGGCGAAATATTTTTATCCGCGGGCGGGTAACGGGTCTCTACGAGCAAAAAACCAACCCGACGGGCGGGTCACGGGTATATAGAACCCGTGCCCGTTACCCGCGGACGCCATCCCTACTTATAGTCCTCTTGTTCATTTTTCGACTGTGAGACCACTTTTGACATAACCGCTTTCACTGGGTTCCCAGGTGTCGCTTTGCTCATTTTCACCTTAAAATCTATATCTTCAAACTGCATTAAAAATTAACAAACATCATATCATCGTATTTTTAGATAAAAGAAAATATCCGGTGCGACGTTAATTCATCAAATATTTGCGAAACACCTTAAGGAAAATGGGAAGTGGACGATTTTTAATGCGGCAAAAGGTGTCTTCTTTGATATCAATTTGTGAGCTTGATTTGTTTCTATGTAAACTTTTATCGGTTAGATTATATTTATAGGCACAAGCCGCACAAATGTTTCCTGTAATTTGCAGCGAGCCCATTGGTGGAGGAGACGTAAATGACAAATCCTCGATTTCATCATGGTTGCTTGAATCCATTGAAGCTATAACTCTGATACAGTTGAGTGTTGTTTAATGGTGTTTTTACATCTATATTATTTTTCTTATTCCTACTTAAACATACCAGGATTAAACCTATATAGTATATAGTATCTATATGATAAAGTTGTTGAAAACAACATGTTCTCAATTTTATATGCAAAGATAATTTCCAAATTTGTAGTTGTGCCACTGCCACACCCTTGGTGCTACAATGTGAGTAACTAACGTAAGTTTATCATGTCAAGAACATGATTATGTAATGAAAATTTTAACTGACCATTCTTTACAATACCAAAGAGTATATGTGAATTACTGTTAATTTACTTGATTTCCTTGGACTAGGGTCTATCTAAAGTGGTAAAACTTGACTTTTAGAATTTTATTAGAAGTCATATTGTCAACGAAGGACCGAAAAATCGAATGGTGTACATGGATGGATGTAATTTGTAAATATTTATAACGAACGTCACAACCAACTGTGTAAATGTTTTTTAACCAACAAGAATGAAAAAAGTATAGGGGCTGAAGTTGACAACATCAAAAATGTTTGCAACTTTTAACAAAACAAAACAAAAGTATAGGAGTTGATATTGCCAACATATAAATCTGCAAACGACGCCGTAGACATGCAGTGTAATGATAGAAACAAGAGGGAATGATATTTTCACCATTACAATTACTTTTTCCACCAAAATTATTTAAATACTCTTAATGAATACTTTACACAAACTTTTTGTTTTAATTTATTAATAATCGAAAGAAAGACATATAATTATGGTTGAAAGTAGTAAAAATGAAGGTGGAACTATTAGCTCCCGACGACTATGAGTTTGTGCAATTCGTAGTGAGAGATATAGAGAAATGGAAGAATCACAAGAGATTTTACTGAACTCGTTGGCAGCCGTCGGAGTTCCGATCCCGCCGGAGATTTTATCTGTCGGAGATTTAACACCGGAAGCATTGGTATCGATTTGTGGTCATTCTGTTCGTATTATTTCCAAATCGGAATCATTTCCGATCACACTACCGGAATCTATGGCTGATCGATTCAAAGTCTGCACTGATTTAGCCTCATCAGTCAAAAACCTAGGTTACATCGGCGACATGAGCTTCCATAAGGTAATAATTCGTAGTGAAAATTACTTCAGTAGCATATCTTTGTAAGCTTATACGAATCAGATAAATTGAAACGGACGTAGATCGTGTATAAATCAAATATGTAGCACAACATATATATTTCGCACGGGAATAATAGGCGTTCTTTGAAGTCGAATCCAATGCGATCATATGTGCAATTTTGTTGAATCAATTTTAGAAGTAATGATTGATTGTTGATTTTATGAAGTAATTATATAAAATAATTAAATTATTTATAAGGGAAAGTGTACAGTAATGCTAACAGTATAATTATATTTTTATTGTTTCGAAATTATTCTTAGAAAAAGAATATATATCTATTGCTTACGGCAGTTTCTGTATCCATCTGAAGAAGACATGTACAAGTTGATAAGGTTTTTGCTTGGAAGGCTATCTGAATCATCTCAAACTACAGTATCCCCAGACTCAAAATATACTAATAATAATGCTGATGCAAAGGTAAATATAGAGGATGTAGGAATATCATTTAAGGATGTTACCAGTGATGAAGGACTAGATTTGCATACGAAAGTGGAGGGACTAAGACTGAAAAATGAAGAAGATGTCGCACTTGATGATGGTAATAAAGCGGGGAATGTAGAAACTCATAATGTCGGTGTGGGAAATGGCGGAGATTTAACTGAAAGTAACTCTGTTAATGGTAATAAAGGAGGCGGTCAACATGAACCTGAGCAGGAACCGATGTCTGCTAACGAAAATTCACCCCAGGCAAGTATAATATTTTTGAGAATTATATTATGATAAAGTTACATGTTGAGGTATATCTGTAAGTTAAATATGGAAAACTTTAGTACCAAAGCTAAAGAGGAAGGACTTAAAAAGTGATGCCATATTATTTATTCTTCTTGATACATGTGTAGCTGTTGTAAATAGTTGTTCTGTTATATATTTAACATGGAGTAAAAGAAACTGGATGTTTGTTGATTGATGAACGTATAATTGTTTATATTTATAGATGGAGGACGGGGCGAAAATTATAGATATTGTACTTTCGGATAAAGCGAGTGCAAAATCATTAGAGTTGCAGCAACTGGAAGAGAAACACAATTTGTTGAAATTGGCAGTGGAAATGGCTTGTGATGAACATAACCCTTTGGAATCATACATTTCTCAGCTTACTCAGCAAATAGATGCAAAGAGGCATAATCTTGCTAAAAATGAGTTAAAATGGTAAATGCTTGAAAAAATGCTCAAATATATTCACTTGATAATGATATTACTGTAATACATTGTGTTAAATAACAAGTTAGATCTGCAACAGGAAAGCTGTCATAATGCCTTTAGAAGAGAAGAAAAATAATCTTGAAGAAGCTCTGTGTGCAAAACAACCAGAGTCTCAAGAAAAGCATCGAAAGTGGAAAAAACTTGAGCATGACTTGGAGTCGGTATTGGCTGAAACAAAGCAGAGGTAAAGTATGGCCCACCACAGTGCTCATTACTTCATTAGTTTAATTTTTTTAATAGCTCGTTTGAGCACTATTGATAGTTTGTTACGGAGTATTAATTAGGGAGGAGGAAGTGTCCAATCTATCAGCAGAAATTGAGAAACTGCCCAAATTGGCAACAAGAAGATCCTACATTGAGCGGGTAAAAGAGATCACTAAGAACAGCCGAAAACAAGACATTGACATAGAACGTATCTTAAAAGAGACAAGAGAGCTTCAATTGGAGAGTAACATGATTCAAGAATGTTTGCATCGAACTTATGCTGTTTTAGATGAAACACTCGTAAGGTAAGCACCTAATCCACTACTCTGTTATTTCATAGTTAATTGTATAACTGAAATATAGTACAACTCCTCATAGGAGGTGACAACTTCAACCAAATACTTGTAAATGGATTTTGGTATGCTCCATATATAACAAGCAAAATAAATCCAAATTATGTAACTGGAAACTTGTCAAATGTTTCAAAAGTTTAGAAATTTCACTGAAAGTTATGAACTTCCAAATCATGTTTCTATATTTTTGATTTTTTTAGACATGATATTATGTTTATACTTATAGTTATATTTGACATATTTTTTTTTTTATCAATAAACTATATCTTGAGAAAAGTGGTTTGGGTCAACTCTGCTGACTGTAACTTTTTTGTACTGGTTAGAGAAAGTATCTATTTTTGACCTGAATCCTTGTTTGCGTGTTACTTAACCCACCCATTTTGCTACCTCTAAAGGACCTCTTTTGTGGAATCAACATACCTATGCATTGTGCAAAATTTACTGGAGAGTATTCCATTTTTGTAGGGAGGCAAAGAAGGACCAAGTAGTGGAGCAAGCTCACATTTTGCTGACGACTATCCATGAGAGTTTTGAAGAAATTTCAGTAAAGATCCTTGCAACTGACCGAGCTCATAGAGAAATACTGGATCTTGAAACTAAGCTTACAAGTATTGGTGCCCGAAGTTTAAATGTCAACAAGCTACAAGCAGATCTTGATGCTATTAGGAAGGAAAATGAATATCTCCAGTCTCTTTTGGGTAATCCTTAAACACCGCATCCTAAAAACTTGACTTGTAGAGATGAAAGTGATGTATACACAATTTACTTGAACTCCTTAAATACCGTTATGATGAATATAATGTGTGCTGTTTCTGGTGACCCATTTGTTGGCCATGTAAAGTGTAAACCATTTATAATGTACAATTATTGATCAAATATGAATTAGCTGATATGGCTGTGAATTGTGTTCATTTATTTCATTCTATCTAACTCAATAGAAAGATACAAAATCCCCTCCATTTTAACAAGGACTTTTCAGTGAAGCAATCAATGACGAGATTGCGAATGTTGTTAAGGAACAACTTTCAGCGGAGGTTAAGGCCGAGTTTGAGGCGAGGTTTCCCAAACCCCAAGTCGAAGGCGGTGAAGAAGAGGGTCCTCATGATCACGGGGTCCAAGACAATGTTAATAAGGAGTTTAGTTACAAGAACTTCATGTTAACCAAACCTCCTACCTATGAGGGGGACGCAGACTCGTTGAAGAGCACAAGGTGGGTGTCGGATATCGAAGGGTGTTTTCGAACTAGCGAGTGCTCGCCCGATAAAAAGACGAGGCTTGGTTGGACGATAGAATTGATATGTTTGGTGAAGAACAAACCGTTAGGTTGTCTTGAGAGGATTTCAAAAAGGAATTTTCCAAAGAATTCCGAACTCAAGCTGACCTCACAAGGTTGCGGAATGAGCTACGAAATATGCAACAAGGGTCTGTGAACCAAAATACTCTTAAGACTACCTTCTTGGCAAAGGCCCGATTTTGCCCCCAGTACGCCGAGAATGACCGGTTACTAATAGAGAACTTTTAGGGGCTTTGAATGATAATTTGCGTGAGAAGAGTAGTCTTGGTCATGTGAATTTTTTCGCTAGGTTGTTTGAAGTGGCCAAGGGTTTTGAGTCTCATGCTCCAAGGAAGGTGGACCAAACTTCAAGCAAAAGGAAGTTTGAGGCTACAAGTGCTCCAAGTAAGAAGACCAAGAGTGTAATAGAGAGCGTCAATAGCGTAAAGAGGAGTGGTTCCGGCGAGGGTGGCCCTCGATGCTTTAATTGTGGGCAACGCGGCCATTTGTCTCGTGATTGTACAAATCCGCCTTCTAGTAAGATCAGTATTATAATTGCCGTAACGAGGGCACCAGATGAAAGGACCCGTTCATATACATTATAAACGATTCACAATAGTTGATTACATCGCGAGGTATTTGACCTCTATATGATACATTTTACAAACATTGCATTTGTTTTTAAAAGACAAACTTTCTTTACATCGAAAATTGACAGGCATGTATACCATTTCATAATATCCACTATTCAACTATGAATTGACTTAATAATAATAATCTTTAATGAACTCAATGACTTGAATGCAACGTTCTTCGAAATATGTCATGAAAGACTCCAATTAATATCTTTAAAATGAGCAAATGCACAGCGGAAGATTTCTTTAATACCTGAGAATAAACATGCTTTAAAGTGTCAACCAAAAGGTTGGTGAGTTCATTAGTTTATCATAATCATTCATTTTCATCATTTTAATAGACCACAAGAATTTCATTTCCAGTTCTCATAAATATACGTCCCATGCATAGAGACAAAAATCATTCATATGGATTGAACACCTGGTAACCGATATTCACAATATGCATATAAGAATATCCCCATCATTCCGGGATCCTCCTTCGTACATGATATAAATTTCGAAGTACTAAAGCATCCTGTACTTTGGATGGGGCTTGTTGGGCCCAATAGATCTATCTTTAGGATTCGCGTCAATTAGGGTGTCTGTTCCCTAATTCTTAGATTACCAGACTTAATAAAAAGGGGCATATTCGATTTCGATAATTTAACCATATAATGTAGTTTCGATTACTTGTGTCTATTTCGTAAAACATTTATAAAAATTGCGCATGTATTCTCAGCCCAAAAATATAAAGGGTAAAAAGGCAAATGAAACTCACCATACTGTATTTCGTAGTGAAAATACATATAACGTCATTGAACTAGTGCAAGGTTGGCCTCGGATTCACGAACCTAAATTAATTATATATAATTATATGTTGGTCAATATTTGTCTAACAATTAGGTCAGGTCATAGTGTACCACAATCCTAATGCTCGAGACTAATATGCAAAAGTCAACAAAAGTCAATTTGACTCAAAATGATTTCCAAAATTTATACATGATTATAATATATTTTAAATATCGTCGTTTTATATTTTTAAATATTTTTAAAAGATTTATTAGAGTAAATAATATAATTCATTTATTAATAAATAAAGTTTTATATTAAAATTTATATAATAAAATATACTTTTATATATATTAAGTAATAAAATTTATAGGGTTCATTTAATATCATAAAGATAATATGATAGGTATTATTAAAGTAATTTATTACACGTAGTAAAATATGTTTGTATTATATATTTATTTGATAAAATAATATCTATAATGTTAGTAAGTAAAAGTTGTATTATTTTGTAACAATAATAATTATTATAAAAATATCAATATTTATAATTACTAAGATGATATTATGATAAAACGATAATTCTAATTATGATAACTTTAATATTTACGATAATTTTTAATATTATCTTTAAAATAATAATTCTATTTAAAATGATAATAAAAATGATATTTTATAGTAACAATGACATTTCTATTAAAATGATAATTTTTGTTAAAATGATAATTTTTGTTAAAATGATAGTTTTGATACTAACGATACTTTTAATAATAATAGTAATGATAAAAATAATAAGAACGATAATTTTATCTAAATCAATATCTTATAATATTTTAATTTCATCATGATACTCTTACTCATTATTTCCTAATCGTTTCGTTTAATAGCTTTTAATCGTCTTTTATATCGTGTTCATAATAATGATAATAATAGTAATCAAAATAATTAGGTGTTACTAATATTAGTTTTAATTACAATAATACTAATAATGATAATTACTATGACATTATTAATGATAATGATAATATAATAATAATAATAACAATAACCATTTTTAAATAATGATATATATATATATTAATAATGATAATAATAATAATGATAATGATAATAATAATAATAATAATAATAATAATAATAATAATAATAATAATAATAATAATAATGATAATTAGATAATAATAATAATAATTAGATAATAATAATAATAATACTAATTATAACTTTAATGATAATAACGATAGTAATAATAATAAAAAAAACAATTTATAATGATAAATCCTTTTATTGATAAAGATAATAATAATAATAATAATAATAATAATAATAATAATAATAATAATAATAATAATAATAATAATAATAATAATAATAATAATAAGATAAAACTAGAACGGCGATAATAACGATGATAATAACGACGATAATAATAATCATTTTTAATAATAATACAAAAATTCGATGGACTATAACTTCAAATACGCTCATCGAAATCATTCGATATCTAAATAAAAAGTTCTTAATTTTTCGCTAGCTTTCCAACGACATGCATATCTTATACCTTATCTCAGTCGCATATATAACTAATTCAGGATTTAACATAACCTAACTAAAGGCAATATCAAAAGTACAAACATGCATAATCTTATATACTCGAGCACTAGTCAGGGATACACTATTAGTATGTAAAAGTTAAATTATGAGTACTCACGTATCAATATTGAGATTCAATATTGCAGGAAAGGTACGTAGACGCAACGGTAGATGATAAACACTATATTGACCTCATGAGCATACCCATGAACCATACCCAATCACCTCCATAGCTATAACCCATAATTTCCTTAATCCAATCCCACTCGAAAAACAATTTCGAAATCACTCGGACCGCACTCCGACGTAATATTTTATGTATACTAATAATATCTTGAAATAATACGGAGTAAATATATATATGTAAATCGATTGAGAGAGTTTAGAGAAAAATATTTTCAAGTTTCTATGAAATAATGAAACCTATTGAATTCTATTTATAATAGATTTTTGAATTATTAAAGTATGAATTATTAAAGTGAATTATTAAAGTATGAATTATTAAAGTGAATTATTAAAGTATGAATTATTAAAGTGAATTATTAAAGTATGAATTATTAAAGTGAATTATTAAAGTTAAAGTAAAGTAAAAATAAAGTAAAGGTAAAGTTTAAGTATAGTAAAAGTATAAAACTATGTACGTATAATACGCGTATAAATATATATAATATTAATTTAAATCGTTATATATATTTAATAAAATAAAATATAAATATCGTTATCTTTATCATACTGGTTAAGTAATGAGTTGTCAAAAGTGGTTCTAGATATTTATAAAAGTTATATACGTTTTAATAATAAAGTTCTTTTTAAACTGAAAACGTTTTTGTACGTTTGAAACTAAATCAAATAAATATAATAAATTTTTTTTCCAAAACCAAATATATTTTTAAGAATCATTTTGTTTAAAGGTTAAAATAATGGAAATCGTTATATCATAAAACGTTTTAAAAAAGTAGAATCATATATATTCATAATAGGTTTCAAGTATTTAAATTACAGTCTGTTGGTGATGCATGAGATAAAGTTTAAAGGTTAAATAAACGTATGAAATCATCTTAATGAAAAATGTCGAGTTACTACTTGTCGATATCCAACATCTAAGTTAGTTACACTTCACGTTCTTACTTATAAATCACTTTACCATTTTCCGAATGTTGTAAAAAAGAATAGATTTCTTAAATCACAGTGGACCTTATAACATAGACATGTAATCATATCACAATGTATCTGATAAATTAATCATTTGATATTATCTTCTAATTCCATCGATAAACATATTGAAACAAATACGTTCATGTAAAGTATTATACGTTTAATACTTTATTAATATTCTCAAGTTATAATATATATACATATATATATATATATATATATATATATATATATATATATATATATATATATATATATATATATATATATATATATATATATATATATATATATATATATATATATATATATATATATATATATATATATATATATATATATATATATATACATATTTATTTATATATAACGGTTCGTGAATCGTTGGAATTTGGTCGAGGTTATAATGAATGTATGAACACAATTTAAAATTCTTGAGATTTAACTTAACAAACTTTGCTTATCGTGTTGGAATAATATAAAGATAAAGTTTAAATTTGGTTGGAAATTTCCGGGTTGTCACAGTACCTACCCGTTAAAGAAATTTCGTCCTGAAATTTGAGTGGAAAGGTCGTGAATGATAATAAGTATGTTTTCATGATGCATACAGGCTGAAAATTAGAGTTTTATCATCAGCGAATAATTTGGATAAACAATCCATTTATATGAAGAGTACGAATGAAGCTAACATAGAAGAGTGAAATGAGTAAGTGTAGATTCATCTTATTATTTGACGTAGATATGATTGATTTCCAGATTTCAAGGGATTTGAAGAAAATCTTTGTAATAAGATTTGATTCTCCGGTAACAAAGGGAATTAGGATCCGCTTTAAATGCGATCGTCCATTCTAATTGTTCTGTCGGAGATTTTCTTATAAATTCACCTCCTTCATTTTCTTACAACTCACACCTTCTGTTGATGCATTTTATGCAAGTCCCTAGACATCTACCCACGTCCATTGCAGGTACAACAGTTTACAGGCCACCATGATCGTTCGTTATTATCCTATCCATGTTTGTATGTGGTTACAGAAACTGCAGTAACGAGATTTGGATATTTGACTATGTTAGACTTAGTCAGACGTCCGAGTGAAGCCTCACTCGTACGGATGACAGGCTCATACGCACGGTTGATGCTGAGCTAAGTCATAATTACAACCTAAATGAGAAGACACGAGTGAGTGATCACCTGTACGACTGATGAAGCCAACTCATATGTGTGATGGATGAATCGTACGGGTGAGTCAATAGCAGGGGTATATAAAGTCTTATGTTCTTCATTTTAGGTTAAGCCTCTCATTTGTTACACACACTCAGATCTGGTGAGCTCCTCCGATTCTCTCTCAACCCAAATCACCCAGGTGGTGAATAATAGCTCTAAGTGTTGATCTAATCACAATTGATTTAGTTGTGGTATGACTAAATTAATCCCAAAAAGCTTAACCTATTCACTAGAGGGTTTGATTCACTTATTCCGTCATTGTGTGAGTTAAATCTGTTGATTTCTAAGTTCCTAGTCATGTTTTATCACCTTCTATTCTTTCCCCCTCAACTCATATTTTAAAGTATTCATCAATATGCTCCATCCAGTTCTGATTCTCGATATACTTCTAACTTTCATATCGGTCATTCTTCTTTTTCATCTACCGCCGGAAGAATCTATTTACTTCTACTATACTCTTGGGTTTATAGTGTTTCTAGTTCTCCCGTGACTTTATATTGCTATATGCATCGATATATATGGTTTATAACTTTTGGTTTGTCGTTGGGCTTTATATCTTCCCTTATATTTCAAAGTCTCTATTTCTATCTTCTATAATCATTGTCATCCACAGTTAATGCTCTCTTTTATTTGCTGCAATTTATACCCCAATTTTTATTTCGTAGTTTTGTCCTTTCGTTTCTTCTTCTTGCGATTAAGCACCGCTTGTAATGGTCCAGAATTTGCAGATATGAATTTTGAAATGAACATTGTTAATGTTCTAGGAAGAAAATTGTAATGGCACGATCTTGACTTGTCAAATTACCAGAATACCTCAGAAAAAGCCGAATCATCAAGAAATATTTTCTTGATATTTTAGAGGTTAAATAGAATACAAGAGTCGTATAACATGGCACATGATGATGTTATGATCTGTGAATCATCACGTTCTATTTAGAAACTCAGCATGAATTACTGTAATATAATCACGTTGATCAAGTGTCATTATATTATACTAACTCATGCTTCAGTTTCCAACACTACTTCAAAAATATTCATATTTTAAACTCAAAGGTTTACAGAGTATAGGAACTAAACAGTTTCCTTTTTGATGTAATACAGATAGCGCAAAGAGATAAATGATTCCAGATAAGAATAGTTATGGAAATATCTTCAGAAATATGGAGGATATTTATAATGAAAGATACGATGATATCTTAGAATTTCTAATATCAGAGGATGATGAAGTATGTTGTCTGTAAGGATTTAGTGTCAGGAGCAAGGTATTCGTTAATGACTTCAGCATACACTGAATCATTTGGATTCTTTGAAGGCAGGTTCAGTCTTTGTGATTTGTCCACAGCCTCCTTCATACTTTGCTCAATCCGTTTTCCAGTTCCAAAACTTCTCTATTTCTGAGCTTTGCTAATACACTAATCTTTATCATCAAACTTTTTACTGCTAAGGTCGTTTACAGTTTTTGTTACTTCATCAGCATTTCGAGAACTAGTTCGCGGTTCAGAGTGTTTTTCAGAAACTTCACATTCGAAGTATGTAAGCCTTGGAAATAGACGTTATGTATAACTGTTGGCGTCAACATGCTGTGAGATTTCAAAATACTGATTTCTAATTCCCAATGATTCATATGGCAATTCTTGTTACAAGAGGCAGATGAGTAAATGATGAGGTTTCGATAAATATAATGATTCTTCGGAATGCCCAAGATCAGTAAAGTTGTTGGTAAGTTTATTGCTAATGTGGTGGAATATGAAAGGTTCTCCGGTAACAAAAGGGTAATCACATATATCAAAATTATGATAAGGCTACTCCGAATGAAAAAATCGAAGTTGTCTTGCTGGAGCTGTGATATAATTTGCTACTTTGCAAAGGAATTGCAAGGTTATTTTTGCTAATAAATGCCAAAAGATCTGACACAGATATGTATTGAATTATGACTTTGGTTTCGAGAGCTTTTTAAGTACATAACTGTGGGTAATATGTGGTTGGATCATCATCTCGATTGCTCATTATTTGAAGTGTCTTCAGAGATTTTCGAAGGGTTTGAACACAGATTGTAATCGTTTGTATACATTTGATGTTCTAACACACTTTTGAAGTCAAAGTATAGCTTTGAAAGATGTAGGAATCTAAAAGTGATGGTACCGGTTATATCTCAAATTGAATTCTGAGATTTTAAAATCAGAATATGTAATTGGGTTTGAATGAGTATGGTTGTTTTGATTTCTATGAAAGAATGTATATTATTGTGAAAGTAGGAAGTATAATTGATAATTTGCTTAAACTGATTCGAAGAATGTAACATATTAATTGTGAATTTATATACATCTCTCGGGTATTACCTACCCATTAAAAAAATTTTCACAATTAATATTTTGTACATAAGAATTTTATTACAGTCTTTATGAAAATATATATGTATATATTCTTCTCAGATGTAACATAGATTTTAATGAGTTAATACTAAATTAAACTCATTCGATTTACGGTTGGAACTAGAATTGAATAATTCCTTGAAGGCTTTAGAGGTTACATAAGTATTTCTTCAATAATATTGAAATTATGAATCAATACTTCGTTATTTGTTGAGATGTGATGTTGGTTTTTGTTAAATTCTTGTGAACTTCGCAAAGTACGAATGATGTTATCTGAAAAGTTTCGGTTACATCAATGATGAAGTGTAAAATCAAATATATACTAGATTTATTAGGAATTGGAATTTGTTGAATTGAGACAGAGATTGTAGTTAACGATGGTTAAGTCGCGGGTGAGGGACGTACATTATTGCATATTTGTAATATGAATTAACCGAGTAGTTAAGATTCACACACAATAGCTTAGCACGGAAAGATTTATTTTTTATTTCAAAATATATATATATATATATATAAAATATATATATAATTTCTTCAGAGGGAATGAGTTAATTCTTCATAACTTGTTGATACAATATACACGTTATTGATTCGTAATGATGTAAACAGTGATTCTTGAACTGACGGAGTTTGTGATGTTATAGGTGTTGTTGATTCTGATGTTGACTGTACTGACGATGCTGGTGACGCTGACGGTACTGTTGATGCTATTGGTAAAACAAGTTTAACTTGTTAATCACACACCATTTTTGTCAGGGTTTCTACTCTTCCTTCTATCATTTTGGTTCGCTTAACTGATTTATGGTTAGGGCTAGATTAGATAATCTCTAAGACTTTAGAGATTATATAATCGCCGCGGAATGTTTCTCCAATGAATTTATGAATTAATACTTCATCAGTTATTGTTGTTGGTACTCCTTGGTATCTATGGTGCGTATGACGTTGATGCTCGTGGGACAGATTGTGAAGTTGAGGTTTACAACGCGGTTGTGGTTGGAGGTGGTAATGGTACTGTTGGCGTTGATGATGGTGGTACTGGTTATGTTGCTGATGCTGCTGCTGGTGTTTGTAATCTCTGCACCATATTCTCCAAAGCCACTACCCGAGCGCGAAGTTCGTTGACTTCTTCTATTATTCCAGGATGATTGTCGGTCGGAACGAGCGGATAAATAAAATCTAGAATTTGATGTAGTATATAATCGTGACGAGATACCCTGGAAATGAGAGAGAAAATGGTGTCTCGAACAGGTTCGCCGGTAAGTGCTTCAGGTTCTTCGCCAAGAGGGCAATGTGGTGGATGGAAAGGATCGCCTTCTTCTTGTTTTCAATGATTGAGGAGGCTACGAACCCATCCCCCAATTCATCCAGAATAGGTGATGACTGATTGGTTTATCCATTCCGGTCACACTGCTTTCGGAGCTTGAGTGAGATTCTATTTCGGAATCCGAGTGACTTGAACTGATGACAAATTCCATTTCATACGATTGGATAAAGGATTTTTCGATATAAAATGATTTTTTAGCTATCGGGTGGTATTCTATTTACATAGGATATCTATATATAGAGATCAAAAGATTTCATAGATTACGGAGGAATTTGCGGGATATGTCAGGCAAAGTTTAAAGTAACAGATACGATAAGATATGATTTAGCAGATACGCTAAGATATGAATTTTGTCTATACACTACTCATGCAATTAATGTAGCAAGACGTGTCTAGACTAATAATGATAAGCAGGTAATTTCCTATAGATGATAAGCAGATGATTTCTGACTAGAAATGATAAGCAAAACTTTTGACATGCAGACACGGTCGAAGTCCAGACTCACTAATGCATCCTAACGACTTATCAGTTAGACACACTAATACAGACCTAGTTCGCTAAGACCACCGCTCTGATACCAACTGAAAGGACCCGTTCATATACATTATAAACGATTCACAATAGTTGATTACATCGCGAGGTATTTGACCTCTATATGATACATTTTACAAACATTGCATTTGTTTTTAAAAGACAAACTTTCTTTACATCGAAAATTGACAAGCATGTATACCATTTCATAATATCCACTATTCAACTATAAATTGACTTAATAATAATAATCTTTAATGAACTCAATGACTTGAATGCAAGGTTCTTCGAAATATGCCATGAAAGACTCCAATTAATATCTTTAAAATGAGCAAATGCACAGTGGAAGATTTCTTTAATACCTGAGAATAAACATGCTTTAAAGTGTCAACCAAAAGGTTGGTGAGTTCATTAGTTTATCATAATCATTCATTTTCATCATTTTAATAGACCACAAGAATTTCATTTCCAGTTCTCATAAATATACGTCCCATGCATAGAGACAAAAATCATTCATATGGATTAAACACCTGGTAACCGACATTCACAATATGCATATAAGAATATCCCCATCATTCCGGGATCCTCCTTCGGACATGATATAAATTTCGAAGTACTAAAGCATCCGGTACTTTGGATGGGGCTTGTTGGGTCCAATAGATCTATCTTTAGGATTCGCGTCAATTAGGGTGTCTGTTCCCTAATTCTTAGATTACCAGACTTAATAAAAAGGGGCATATTCGATTTCGATAATTCAACCATATAATGTAGTTTCGATTACTTGTGTCTATTTCGTAAAACATTTATAAAAATTGCGCATGTATTCTCAGCCCAAAAATATAAAGGGTAAAAAGGCAAATGAAACTCACCATACTGTATTTCGTAGTGAAAATACATATAAAGTCATTGAACTAGTGCAAGGTTGGCCTCGGATTCACGAACCTAAATTAATTATATATAATTATATGTTGGTCAATATTTGTCTAACAATTAGGTCAGGTCATAGTGTACCACAATCCTAATGCTCGAGACTAATATGCAAAAGTCAACAAAAGTCAATTTGACTCAAAATGATTTCCAAAATTTATACATGATTATAATATATTTTAAATATCGTCGTTTTATATTTTTAAATATTTTTAAAAGATTTATTAGAGTAAATAATATAATTCATTTATTAATAAATAAAATTTTATATTAAAATTTATATAATAAAATATACTTATATATATATATTAAGTAATAAAATTTATAGGGTTCATTTAATATCATAAAGATAATATGATAGGTATTATTAAAGTAATTTATTACACGTAGTAAAATATATTTGTATTACATATTTATTTGATAAAATAATATCTATAATGTTAGTAAGTAAAAGTTGTATTAATTTGTAATAATAATTATTATTATAAAAATATCAATATTTATAATTACTAAGATGATATTATGATAAAACGATAATTCTAATTATGATAACTTTAATATTTACGATAATTTTTAATATTATCTTTAAAATAATAATTCTATTTAAAATGATAATAAAAATGATATTTTATAGTAACAATGACATTTCTATTAAAATGATAATTTTTGTTAAAATGATAATTTTTGTTAAAATGATAGTTTTGATACTAACGATACTTTTAATAATAATAGTAATGATAAAAATAATAAGAACGATAATTTTATCTAAATCAATATCTTATAATATTTTAATTTCATCATGATACTCTTACTCATTATTTCCTAATCGTTTCGTTTAATAGCTTTTAATCGTCTTTTATATCGTGTTCATAATAATGATAATAATAGTAATCAAAATAATTAGGTGTTACTAATATTAGTTTTAATTACAATAATACTAATAATGATAATTACTATGACATTATTAACGATAATGATAATATAATAATAATAATAACCATTTTTAAATAATGATATATATATATATATATATATATATATATATATATATTAATAATGATAATAATAATAATGATAATAATAATAATAATAATAATAATAATAATAATAATAATAATAATAATAATAATAATAATAATTAGATAATAATAATAATAATTAGATAATAATAATAATACTAATTATAACTTTAATGATAATAACGATAGTAATAATAATAAAAAAACAATTTTTAATGATAAATCTTTTTATTGATAAAGATAATAATAATAATAATAATAATAATAATAATAATAATAATAATAATAATAATAATAATAATAATAATAATAATAATAATAAGATAAAACTAGAACGACGATAATAACGATGATAATAACGACGATAATAATAATCATTTTTAATAATAATACAAAAATTCGATGGACTATAACTTCAAATCCGTTCATCGAAATCATTCGATATCTAAATAAAAAGTTCTTAATTTTTCGCTAGCTTTCCAACGACATGCATATCTTATACCTTATCTCAGTCGCATATATAACTAATTCAGGATTCAACATAACCTAACTAAAGGCAATATCAAAAGTACAAACATGCATAATCCTATATACTCGAGCACTAGTCAGGGATACACTATTAGTATGTAAAAGTTAAATTATGAGTACTCACGTATCAATATTGAGATTCAATATTGCTGGAAAGGTACGTAGACGCAACGGAGATGATAAACACTATATTGACCTCATTAGCATACCCATGAACCATACCCAATCACCTCCATAGCTATAACCCATAATTTCCTTAATCCAATCCCACTCGAAAAACAATTTCGAAATCACTCGGACCGCACTCCGACGTAATATTTTATGTATACTAATAATATCTTGAAATAATACGGAGTAAATATATATATGTAAATCGATTGAGTGAGTTTAGAGAAAAATATTTTCAAGTTTCTATGAAATAATGAAACCTATTGAATTCTATTTATAATAGATTTTTGAATTATTAAAGTGAATTATTAAAGTATGAATTATTAAAGTAAATTATTAAAGTATGAATTATTAAAGTGAATTATTAAAGTATGAATTATTAAAGTGAATTATTAAAGTATGAATTATTAAAGTGAATTATTAAAGTTAAAGTAAAGTAAAAATAAAGTAAAGGTAAAGTTTAAGTATAGTAAAAGTATAAAACTATGTACGTATAATACGCGTATAAATATATATAATATTAATTTAAATCGTTATATATATTTAATAAAATAAAATATAAATATCGTTATCTTTATCATACTGGTTAAGTAATGAGTTGTCAAAAGTGGTTCTAGATATTTATAAAAGTTATATACATTTTAATAATAAAGTTCTTTTTAAACTGAAAACGTTTTTGTACGTTTGAAACTAAATCAAATAAATATAATAATTTTGTTTTCCAAAATCAAATATATTTTTAAGAATCATTTTGTTTAAAGGTTAAAATAATGGAAATCGTTATATCATAAAACGTTTTAGAAAAGTAGAATCATATATATTCATAATAGGTTTCAAGTTTTTAAATTACAGTCTGTTGGTGAAGCATGGGATAAAGTTCAAAGGTTAAATAAACGTATGAAATCATCTTAATGAAAAATATCGAGTTACTTACTTGTCGATATCCAACGTCTAAGTTAGTTACACTTTACGTTCTTACTTATAAATCACTTTACCATTTTCCGAATGTTGTAAAAAAGAATAGATTTCTTAAATCACGATGGACCTCATAACATAGACCCGTAATCATATCACAATGTATCTGATAAATTAATCATTTGATATTATCTTCTAATTCCATCGATAAACATATTGAAACAAATACGTTCATGTAAAGTATTATACGTTTAATACTTTATTAATATTCTCAAGTTATAATATATATACATATATATATATATATATATATATATACATATTTATTTATATATAATGGTTCGTGAATCGTTGGAATTTGGTCGAGGTTATAATGAATGTATGAACACAATTTAAAATTCTTGAGATTTAACTTAACAAACTTTGCTTATCGTGTTGGAATAATATAAAGATAAAGTTTAAATTTGGTTGGAAATTTCCGGGTTGTCACACCAGAAATCAGATTGTCCCGAGTTGTCGGTAGAAAAAAGAAAGAAAGAGCAAGCAAAGAAGTTAGAAAGGGCGACAAGAGACGTGAGGGGTCGAAATTATATGATGACGAGTGAAGAAGCCAAGAAATCAAATGAAGTTGTCTCGGGTACTTTCATAGTTAACACTAAACCTGCGAAGGTGCTGCTTGATTGTGGTGCTAATTTGTCCTTTGTTTCTTTAAAATATGCGGCTAAGTTGAATAAACCATTAGCTAATCTAGACTCTTCGTTGGTGGTAGAAATAGCGGACGGTAGATTCTCGATTTCGGTCAGCGTATACAAAAATTGTGATATTGTGTTTGGAAACGAAAATTTCAAGATCGACTTAGTACTCATTACCTTGCGCGAATTTGACGTCGTTATTGGTATGGATTGGCTTGGTCGTTATAAAGCCGATATTGCATGTGTAATGACCCGACTTTTTCGACTTGCTTTTGTGCTTTGTGCTTTCACGAGACTGCGTATTTGTGCGTACCAAGCTATATTATACTCTGGGAACTCCCTACATGTTGATTACTTTCATTTATATGTTAAAACGTATCATTAAGTACGTAGGATACTTAACTCAACCCTCGGAAGCCTTTATGACCGTTAGTGTCACTTGACGTTTTTAACGAACTGCGTACTGCGTACACGTTTAACTTTTGTCGTAATCGGAATATTATGACTACGAAATACTAATTGTTATTTTATAATAACAATTACTTGGGTGTTTGGATGCTTAATTACGCTTAGTAATTTACTAGAGCACACTAGTTAGTCTTGTTGGACTATCTACCGGACCTTAGCCCACCCTACACTAGTTAGTGGACTATTTAATTAGCCCAATTATAAGTAATTAGTGACCCATTAATAAGTAAGACAAATGCCAAGTTATTAGAGGGAACATTCTAGCATTTTTGTCAAGTATTATCCTTAATGTTGCATGGGATCCTAACACAGGCACCAACTTTAGACAACCATTAACCAAAAAGCAAAAAGGTGTCCCCCTTGGAAACCCACGGCCTAACCACCACCACCCTCACCTCACCTCCTATAAATACTAAGCCATTTCCTCACCATTCACACTTGATTTCCATTCACAATTTACACACACTTATTCATTTATTTTCTCTCTAGTCTAAAGCTTGTAAGTATTTTGAATTTCTTTTCTTCTTCTCCTTCTCATCATCACGAGTTCATTATCATCATTAGAAGATCAAGCTTTTTAGCCTTTGATCTTGATTACATCTTGTAGATTCAAACATGGATTTGAATCCTTCAAGAACATGGAAGATTCAATCTTTCTAGCTTTGAATCTTCACCTACTTTGTAGATCTAAATCTTTTAGCTTTAATCTTGTTATTTTGTTATAAAGATTCAAACTTGTGTTTGTAATCTTCATGTATCTTAAAGATCCAAGCTTTATGCTTCAAGATCTTCAAGAACACTAAAGATCCAAGTTTTTTAGCTTAGGGTCTCATTATTATGTTAAAGATCTTAGCTTTTTAGCTTATGGTCTCATTACTTTTATTATTTTGTTAAAGATCTTAGCTTTATAGCTTATGGTCTCATTAATCTTGTAAAGATTCAAGCTTTCTAGCTTTGTAATCTTATAACTTGTGTGAAGAGGATCCAAGCTCTCTAGCTTAGGGTTCCATCACTTTATTTGATTTAGATTATGTTCATATTTGTTTGATTGAAGTAAAGTTTGTAGCTTTATTTGTAAATAGAACTTGTATTTGTGTTAAGACTAAGGATATGATGTAACCTTGGTTCATCATCCATCTAAGACTCTTAAATGAGTTGTGTTCTTACTTGGTCTTAACATATTTTGTGTTGATGGTTGAATCTTGGTCAAAGTGATGCTAACCCATCAATGAGTTGTACACTTGAAGCTACAAGCATCAAGGATGAGAACCGTGATGAGCATCAAGCACCAAGAACCCCACCGGAGCACTTGTTTACTGTTTTTAGGGATCTGATCAGATTCCTGGACTTCTGGAAAATTGATTTTCAGTTAGTTCGTTTCGAGTAGATGACTTTTCGTTTAGGCCTCGACTTAATCCGACATACGGTTTAGGATTTATAGCCCTCTGAAAGTCACTACGCCGTTGTAACGTTGTGCTGAAATTTCTGACCTACTCGCACTTAAACCGTCGCCACGGTTAAATGAAGACGAGTTAGGTTCTGAAAATTGGTCAGCGGTTAGAGGACTCATATACGGAGCCATAGCCACTGACTACGTGTATTTTCGTTTTGTATAGAGGTCATAGCAGCTGACCGAAGTCAGCCTATTGTTTCAATCTCTATTCTTGTCAAACTTACTTAGCTTTTATGATGATGAATGATGATGATGATGACACTTAAACTTAATTTATTCATTTTTAAACTTATTGGGACAACATACTGACCTAGTGACCCTTTGACTTAGGTTGACGACCTTTCGGACCAACTTACTACCTGCATACGTATCATATCGACTTTTACTGCTTATTCACTGTGAGTTATAGCTTCCCTTTTTACTTTACTATTTTTGGGACTGATAATACATGCGCTTTTTATGTTTTACATACTAGACACGAGTACTTAAACTTTACATATGTGTGGGTTATATAACGGCATAAACATTCCCCTTAGCACGGTAACGTTTAATCATTGGTTTTGAACCGGTGAACACGAATATTAGATATGGATCCATAGGGTTTGACATCCCCACTCGGGCTAGTCGCGCTAGCATTTAATTTAATAGCCCGTCCTAATCCATCTGGACGAATAATTTACATTTAGTTACATCGCGAGGTACTTGACCTCTATATGATACATTTTACAAACATTGCATTCGTTTTTAAAAGACAAACTTTCATTACATCGAAAGTTGACAGGCATGCATACCATTTCATAATATATCAAATTATAATTTACTTAATAATAATCTTGATGAACTCAACGACTCGAATGCAACATCTTTTGAAATATGTCATGAATGAATCCAAGTAATATCTCTAAAGTGAGCAAATGCACAGCGAAAGATTTCTTTCATACCTGAGAATAAACATGCTTTAAAGTGTCAACCAAAAGGTTGGTGAGTTCATTAGTTTATCATAATCAATCATTTCCATCATTTTAATAGACCACAAGAATTTCATTTCCATTTCTCATAAATATACGTCCCATGCATAGAGACAAAAATCATTCATATGGATTGAACACCTGGTAACCGACATTAACAAGATGCATATAAGAATATCCCCATCATTCCGGGACATCCATCGGACATGATATAAAAACTCGATGTACTAAAGCATCCGGTACTTTGGATGGGGTTTGTTAGGCCCAATAGATCTATATTTAGGATTCGCATCAATTGGGGGTGCACTAATTCTCAAAATTAGTGATGTTCCCTAATTATTAGGCTACCAAGCAAAAAGGGGCACATTCGACTTCGATCATTCAACCATATAATGTAATTTTGATTAATTTCGTAAAACATTTATAAAAGCGCATGTATTATCAGTCCCAAAAATATATATATTGCAAAAGCATTTAAAAAGAGAGTAATGAAACTCACAATACGATATTTTGTAGTAAAAATATGTATACGACGGAACTGAACAATGCAAGGTTGGCCTCGGATTCACGAACCTATATCAGTTATATATATTAAAACATATAATAACAACTAACAAGTTGATATATTAATAATTTACATGTCATATTACTAATTACGTTATATTTATCTTATATATTTTAGGTAGTTAATATTTATTTCTATATTACATTTATTAATATTAATATAGTAAAAACTTATTGAAGTAGTTTAATAATATAATATTTATCATTTATCATAATATATTACAAATAGAAATTTATTTCAAGGTTTATATATGATAAGAATATATATTTATATTAATTAATATATTTTATATATAGTTTACTTAATGTCATAAAAATTTAGTAATATATATTATTAACATATTTGTAATGTATTTTTGAAAAATAATATTTATTTGTAATAATAACAATAATAGTGATAATAAAAATAATGTAAATAAAATTATATATAAAAATCATGTTAATGAAAATAATAATGATGATAGTAATAATGATAATAATAATGATAGTTATAATATTAATTAAAATGTTAATTTTTAATGTTAATGATAATAACAATAATAATAACAATAATAATAATAATAATAATAATAATAATAATAATAATAATAATAATAATAATAATAATAATAATAATAATGAGTAATAAGTAAACTAGCTCAAGGAAGTAGTCCTAAAAAAATGCCCAAGTCCGGGTTTGAACCCGCGATGTCCCGATAACATCCTTAACCATATTTATTATTATCGTTATTTCACATATCCTTGACGAACCATAATCATCACCATGCTACATCGTCTTATTATTTTGTGTATCATTATATTTTATTCGTTATTCGTTATCATCGTCTTCATAATCACCATCAACGTGATCATAATCATAATCAACACTCGTCATCATCATGTATTCGTTTGTCATCACCGTTATGATTTCATGTATCATTTAACATCCTTAAACTCTTGGTCACCACATCATAACGTTATCATCATGATCATTATCATCACACTAATCATCATTATCGATCTCATTATTATTATCACATAATCATAATCAATTATCATAATCATAACTTAATCTTCATCTAATTATTATTAGAATCCTCACCATCGTTCATATTATCATTACTATCATAATCAAATAATCCTTATCATCGTTATCGTCATAATCATAATATAATCCTAATCGTAATCATATGACCATCATCATAATCATGGTCCTCATAATCATCATCAACTTCATTACACCGTAACATCATCATCATCATGATAGTATAATCAACATCATCATCGAAATCTTACATCATTAAGCATAATCACCATCACTAACCTCATAACAATTGTCATCATCATTACCTAATCATCATCAATTGTCATCAGAGTGAATAACCATATCATCTTTTATATCCTAAGTTTTAAAACAAGTGATGGGTCTCAGTCCAATAGAAACAGAAATAGGAACCGGTCTAATTGCAGAAACTTATTATTCTGTTGTCCAACAATGATTTCGGCCCAAAGAAATATTACGAGCCCAATCCACGATACCCTAGTCCACTAGGCTTCGGTAAAAAAAATATATATATATGAAGAGGTAAACGGCAGGTATGATTGCTCCAATCATCTGCTTTTTATGCTCTAATCAAAAATTCCACAAGTGGGGTTAATGGTTTTGGGTTTGTCGGCCATCAGGAAAGAAAAGAACAAAACATGTAAAAGTAGTTGGTAGCAGTAACAAGTAACAATTGCATTCCTCTCTTTTCGTTCTCTCATCACTAACATCCGTTTACAGCTAAACAATAGTAAAACAGAAACTGCTGTAGCAGCGAACGGACTTTGATCGGAATAGAAAATAAGAACAGTAGCAAACTACAGTATACAGTGAAAAGATTTGCGAGTTTTTGTAGGGTGAAGGTGAGTACAGTAAACAGAAATAGAGTGGTGACGAGTGATCTGTAGAAAGAAAAGAAAAAAAAGAAGAAAAAAAAACGCAATATTGTGTGTTGAAAAGGGACTGCAGATACAGTGAACGAGCATGGGTGTTCTCGTAGGGTTTGACGATTCAATGGTTGTTGATGGTTGTTTTGTTCGTCAAGCATAGACAGGAAGCAAGGGTGGCTGCAACATATATCAGAAAGAAGAAAAAAGTACAGCAGCCACAAGTGACCCACTTGGGTTTATTTTCTGCCGAATTACAAAAACAAAGAGAAGGGTGCGTTTGATTGTGTAATATATATATATATATATATATATATATATATATATATATATATATATATATATATATATATATATATATATATATATACCTCGTACAATTTTGTTCTCCAAGCAAAGTAACAGGCGGTTCTTCAAATATGAGATGAGATACACAATATACACTTGCTAAATATAAACTGAGTTGTTACAATATTAAATGAGAAGTTATATATATATGTCGGCTATTGGTTTGTGTGGGTCTATAACAAAAGCAAAAGAAAAAGCAAGTCAATTATTTTGTGTTAGTGTGTTGGTGTTGTGGCCACCTGATTGAATGATAGTTAAGTGGTGGTGATAGTTTGCAAGGTAGTGGATGGTAATGGAAATAAAAAAAAATATTTTTGGTGATGGTGGTTGGGCGACGGTGGTGATTGTGGTTGTTTGGTGAGAGACGCCATGTAGAGATGGTTTGTGATGAGAGTTCTTGGTTAGCATCAACTCCTGTAGTAGCAGTAGTAGTAAAGAAGAGGAAGATAGGTTTTGGTTGTGGAAGTATCAGAAGGCTTTTTAAGTTTAGTGTTGTTAAGCGAATTGTGAATGGTGAAATATTTACATATAAATATATGTATGCAATAACTTCACTAATGCGCAGTAGGATGTGAGAAGAAAAGTCATAAAGGGGTTTCACAATTAACAAAATGAAATGGTAAGAAAGTGGGTGCATGTATCTATAGGTGTATATAATATATATGTAGGGGAGAATATATAGGTGATAGGTCGAGAGGAAAAGAAGGAAACGGTGTCCCAATTTCTCACATAACAATAATATAATAATGATAATCCTAATTTAAGAAACGTGTACATATAGAATTTAGCAGCCTCTATTTTAAACTATCTGCCGACGATTTTAGTAGGAATAGTATTTCGTAGTCTGTCGTTAATCAGTGACTAATAAAAGTCTCCAGAAAAATCCCACATTTTTACAGTAATCATCTATATTTATTCCAGTCATTATGGTATAAAATTTGTCATTAATTATTTAAATAAAAATTAACTCAACTGTCTGCGCTCGATTCTGAGTAAAATATAAAAAGTGTCAAAATTTAATAACTAGATCCTAAATATATTTTTAGTAAGCCTAAAATTTATTGAACTCATTTTCGGATCACCGTCTATTTTAAAATCAATATAAGTTTGATTTTAACTCGCTTAAATAACCATCGAATGATGAACGAGTGCTACCATCGTTTACTAAATGAATTCGAAATCAAATATGTATATTCAATATACTTTATATATATATATATATATATATATATATATATATATATATATATATATATATATATATATATATATATATATTTATAATAAATTTTATTATTACTTACATACTTTTTCATATTTATTTCTAACACTTAAGTTGTATATTATTTTCAATAATATTTCAAATTAATATATATATATATATATATATATATATATATATATATATATATATATATATATATATATATATATTTATATATATATATATACCTATTTACAAATAATTGTTCGTGAATCATCGGGAATGGTCGAAGGTCAATTGAACAGTTCAAAATTTTTGAGACATCAACCTAACAGACTTTGCTTATCGTGTCAAAAATACAAAATCGTATCGAGAGTTTGGTTTAAAATTAGTCGAAATTTTCCGGGTAGTCACAGTACCTACCCGTTAAAGAAATTTCTTCCCGAAATTTGATCGAGGTCGTCATGGCTAACAATAAAAATGTTTTCATGACGAATACAAGTTGATAAATAGAGTTTTATCATTATTGATTAATATAGATAAAACGATTCGATTATGTGAAGCGTACGAGTGAAGCTGTCATAAAAGATTGAGATAGAGATTTAACTTTTGACGTATTCGCGGTGGATTTCTGGAATTCAAGGAATTTAGAGAAAATCTTTGTAATCTATAAGATGTGATTTTTCGGTAATTAAGGAAATTTGGATCCTCTTTAATTTAATGCGGTAATCTGGCTCGATTGCTATGTTCGATATTTTACTATAATTTCTTCTCTTCTGTTCCATTATTTTCACCATTCCTATACTTTCTTTCTCAATTCATACTTCCAAAGGATTGTGAAAATGCTTAATCCAGTACTAATCCTTGATATTTTCCTAATTATCATTTCTGTCATCCTTCTTTTCAATCTTCTGCCAGAAGAATCTGTTTACTTTTACTATTACCTTAGGGTGATACTATTCTTAATTCTACCGTGTCTTTATATTGCTATTCGTATTAATATCCACGGTTTGTAACCTTCGTGTTGTTATTGGGCTTTATATTTTCTCTTATATTTTGGAGCTCTTTGCCTTTTTATTATCTTCTCGACCTCTAGTAAAGCGAGTAACAGTCCAGAATTTATAAGTATGGAGTTTCGAATGAACATCATGTTCTAAACAAGAAAGAATGTATTAGCATGATTTGATTTGTCAAATTACCAGAATTCAAGAGAAAAGATAGAACTATTAGGAAGATATGTTCTCAATATATTTAAAGATTAGGTAGAATGTAAGAGTCATGTAAATAGCACATGATGACGTTATGGTCTGTGAATCATCATGTTTTATTAGAAACTCAGCATGACTTACTGTAATATAATCACGTTGATCAAGTGTCATTATATTATACTAACTCATGCATCAGTTCCCAACATTACTTCAAAATCATTCATATTTTAAACTCGAAAGTTTCAGAATTTAGAACTAATATAGTTTCTTTTATGTTGTAACACAGATAGCGCGAAAAGATAAATGATTTCGAATAAGAATAGTTATGAAAATATCTTCATAACTATCGCGGATATTTATAATGAAAGATATGATAATATCTTAGAATTTTAGAATCATAGTGTGATGAAGAAATTCATTCACAATGATTTAGAGCAATTAAGGAGTAAGGTATTCGTTAAAGATTTCATCAGAAATAGAATCATCAGGATTCTTATGTACAAGTTTAGTCCTTGTGATTTGTTCAGAGTCTCCTTCATGATTTGCTCAATTCATTTTTCAGTATCAAAATCTTTGAGCTTTTTCAACGCTCCATTCTTTATGTAACGACCTGGCTTTTTCGACTTGCTTTTGTGCTTTCACGAAACTGAGTATATGCATGTACTGAGCCAGTTTAGGCTCTGGGATCTTATTTAATGATTAATTACTTTCATTAATATCTTACAACGTGCTATTAAGTGTGTAATCACTTAACTTGATCCCCGAATGCTTTTACGACCGTTGGTGTCACTTGACGTTTGAAACAAGCTATGTACTTGGTACACGTTTAACTTTGATCACAATCGGAATATTATGACTACATAATACTAATTGTTATTTTATAATAACAATTACTTGGGTTTTTGGATGCTTAATTGCGCTTGGTAATTTACTAGAGCACACTAGTTAGTTTTGTTGGACTTTCTACCTTGTTGGACTTTAGCCCACCTTACACTAGTTAGTAGACCATTTAATTAGCCCAATTTTAATTAACTAGTGACCCATTAATATGTAAGACAAATGCCCATTTATTAGAGGGAACATGCTAGCATTTTTGTCAAGTATTATCCTTAATGTTGCATGGGATCCTAACATAAGCACCAACTTTAGACAACCATTAACCAAAAAGCAAAAAGGTGTCCCCCTTGTCCCCTCCCAAACCCAACGGCCACATCACCCTCCCCATCACCTCACCACCTATAAATACAAGTCTTATTCCATCCATTTAACACTTGCTCTCATTTGCATTTCACACCCACTTACTCTCTAATTCTTTCTCTAGTCCTTCTCTCTCTAAAAAGTGTAAGTATTTTGAATTTCTCTTCTTCTTCTCCTTCTCATCATCACGAATTCATCATCATCATCATGGGTCTAGCTTTTTGGCTTTTGATCTTGATTACATCTTGTAGATTCAAACATGGATTTGAATCTTTCAAGAACATGGAAGATTCAAGCTTTCTAGCTTTGAATCTTCACCTACTTTTTAGATCTAAATCTTTTAGCTTTAATCTTGTTATTTTGTTATAAAGATTCAAACTTGTGTTTGTAATCTTCATGTAACTTAAAGATCCAAGCTTTATGCTTCAAGATCTTCAAGAACAACCAAGATGCAAGCTTTCTAGCTTGAATCTTCATATCTTTTGTTGAATCTAAGTTTTCTAACTTATGATCTCATTACTTTGTTATAAAGATCAAAACTTGTGTTTATGATTTTCATGTAACTTAAAGATGTAAGCTTTATGCTTCAAGGTCTTCAAGAACACTAAAGGTTCAAGCTTTCTAGTTTTGTAATCTTATAACTTGTGTGAAAAGGATCCAAGCTCTCTAGCTTAGGGTTCCATCACCTTATTTGATTTAGATTATGTTCATACTTGTTTGATTGAAGTAAAGTTTGTAACTTTAGTTGTAAATAGAACTTGTATTTGTGTTAAGACTAAGGATATGATGTAACCTTGGTTCATCATCCATCTAAGAGTCTTAAATGAGTTGTGTTCTTAATTGTTCTTAACATATTTTGTGTTGATGGTAGAATCTTGGTCAAGGTGATGCTAACTCATCAACGAGTTGTACACTTGAAGCTACAAGCATCAAGGATGAGAACCGTGATGAGCATCAAGCACCAAGAACCCCACCGGAGCACTTGTTTACTGTTTTTGGGATCTGATCGATTCCTGGACTTTTGTAAAATTGATTTTCAGTTAGTTCGTTTCGAGTAGATGACTTTTCATTTAGGCCTCGACTTAATCTGATATACGGTTTAGGATTTATAGCCCTCCGAAAGTCACTACGCCCTTGTAACGTTGTGCTGAAATTTCTAACCTACTCGCACTTAAACCGTCGCCACGGTCAAAAGAAGACGAGTTAGGTTCTGAAAATTGGTCAGCGGTTAGAGGACTCATATACAGAGCCATAGCCACTGACTACGTGTCCTTTCCTTTTGTATAGAGGTCGTAGCAGCTGACCGAAGTCAGCCTATTGTTTCGATCTCTATTTTTGTCAAACTTACTTAGCTTTTATGATGATGAATGATGATGATGATGACACTTAAACTTAATTTATGCATTTTTAAACCTTTTGGGACAACATACTGACTTAGTGACCTTTGACTTAGGTTGACGACCTTTCGGACCGACTTACTACTTGCATACTTTCATTATCGACTTAACCACTTTTATCACGGTGAGTTATAGCATCCCTTTTTACTTTAACTATTTTGGGACTGAGAATACATGCGCTTTTTATGTTTTACATACTAGGCACGAGTACTTAAACTTTATATATGTGTGGGTTATACAACGGAATAAACTTTCCCCTTAGCTCGGTAACATTTAGTCATTGGTTTTTGAACTGGTGAACGCGAATCTTAGATATGGATCCATAGGGTTTGACATCCCCACTCGGGCTAGTCGCGCTAGCATTTAACGGGTGTTTAATACTTCGTAAACTTACGCACTCACCAAGTGTACTTTTAGGGGGTAATATTACGTTAAGTTAGTTACCGGGTGCCCACGGATAAGCATATACCTTATCATACTGATTTGAAATACTGATTTAAACTGCTGGTTGAAGCACTAAAATCTCGTGGCCTACATTACATTACTGATTACAGACAAACTATAGCTCACCAACATTCGTGTTGACTTTTTAAGCATGTATTTCTCAGGTGCTTAAACGTTGATGCTTCTGCTGTTAGACTTGCTATCTTGGTGTTATAGACTTGCTGTTACGGACCTGCTGTGTTAGACTTTCGCTGCATTATTTAGAGATGTCTCAATCATGGAACTTTTACTTTGCATTCGCAACTTATGTTATTTTGAATAATAGCTTTGTAACGACCTAGTGTCACGTTATCTTTGTAATACGTTATCTTTTTATGAATGCAAAACTGGTTTTCAAACAGCATATAGTGTTTGACCTTGTAATGATCCTGTTGTTGATGAACCGTACACGATGGTTTTGTACGGGGCGTCACATTTGGTATCAGAGCATTGGTTGTAGGGAATGAGGTTGCATTAGTGAGTCTTGACCGAGTATAGTAGGATTTGCTAATAGGACTAATCTACAACTTGCTTGTTTACCTGTTTCTGCGGAACTGCTGCATGCTACTGTATTATATTACTGCATGTTATTGCTTACTACTACTACATGCTAATGCTTACTTTTACTGCTATATGAACTTGTTGCATGCTACTGCCTACTTTCACTGCTATGTGAACTTACTGTGCTTCATATTCTTGCTACTGCATGCTACTATCTGCTTTTTGCATGTTACTTCTGTTTAGAACTGTTACTATTGCCATGCTATGTACTGGTGTAGTTATTATGCCTGATTACGTTCTTGCTACATGTCTGCTTTTTGCTGTACCGATTTGGAGAATTTATCTTTCCTAGTTCAGATGTTTTCCTGAACCCTTTTCCCACTCGTCTAACCTTAAGGACTAGTATCGTAGTCCACCTGTTACTACTGTTCCACCGTTCCAGAGATCGAAACATTACTTCACGCAATCTAGGAGGAGTACTCCTTGGATTACACGCCCACTAAGGTTGATCCTCAGAGGAGGAGATATGCGAGGACTTGTCGGAGTAACCGCACCCCGAGCTCACCCTAATTAGCCACGTACAACGTATGAACATTAGAAGGATGTTCAGTTTCTACAAGATGACTCGTATCCCGTACACTTTCATGACCGTCACTTATCTCTTTCATCCTTCACCGCTGCTCGACGATCTAACGACACTTCTGAACTTAGGTCCCCAACACTCTTAGGCATTGGAGAAGTCGGGAGGACATCTCCTTTCACAAGGTCAGAGTGCCTTCTACTGATGCTCAACCATACCCAAAGACTTGGGAGTTGCCTCAAGACATATCGTATTACTACTTATTACACGTACAACTCGACACGAGAGCCAGATTGAATTTCTAGAAAGGAACCTAACGACGTTACCCGAACCCGAATATTTTGAAGAAATTTCAGGACATTTAGGCATTGATGCATGACCTACGGAACCTACGTACCCACACCGAGAAACCGTGAGATTAATTTCATACATTTTGTTTTGAGATAGCATAGATAAAGCACCGTTAGATGAAATTGAGTAGAACTCGAAGTGATCACGTTACATTAACCATATGGAGTGATATTGGAATGAACGTATGATTTAGTACAACATAATGACGCCAGGCCAGCGTAATTATATTGAAGTAAATCATGCAGAAGTCCCAATGTCACTATACAAGGGAGATGAAGCGATTCAAAGGAAATTTTGGTAGGAACCACTTGAGTTTACGCATTATGGTCTGTTAGAGGTAGAGAAAGAATAACCACTTAGCCCAGATACTGAACAAGAAGGGCTTTGATTTTGGAATTTATAACCCGAAAATCTGTTATAGATATAGACATCCAGGACACTTAAGGAAAAAGTTCTCAAATAGGAAAAAAAAACTTTGGACTTACTTGCGGTAGAGCAATCATTATGGAGACTCGCATGGATCCTGATTATAGTTAGGGGACGATTCGTCACAACGTTTTATTTTCTCGAGGTTGTTTATTACTAGAACGATAGAAACCTTATATCTAAGGACCTTAGTGTTATGACTAATAAGCCATTAACAACCATGAGGGTTAAGTATTCTATAGGACAAGCAAATGGTAAGCTGGCAGAGATAGAGGAATAATTTAAGGTAGTACCTTAAAATTAACAGGTGGGTCATTTGGAGATGACCTCATGTCAACAAAACTACAAAGTTTTAAAGTAGTAATTGGAAATGATTAGTTACCTACGCTCAAGCAGATGTTATTTGAGAAAATTAATAGAATTTATCACAGTAATATAATAAGACTGGGTTGGAATGAACCGTAAGATTAACCTAACACCCATCAATTTGAGAAGCTTGATGTAATAGTTGGAATGGACTTTATGATTAACCTAATACTCATCAAGTTAGGAAGCTTTGATGAAATATTTGGAACGGACTGGCTTTCAAGGATGAAAGTGAAAGTTATTTATAGGGAGAAGATTATTCATATACCTAGCGAGAATGGCGAACCATTAATAGTTTACGAGGAGGGAAGTAGCCGAAGCTAAGCTTTATTAGTTTCATGAAGGCACAAAAGGTCAAAGCCAAATACCAAAAGCCATTTGGGTTACTTCAACAGCCCGAAACCCCACAATGGAAATGGGAATGAATAACAATGTAATTCATCACGAAGCTACCGAAAACGGTAGGCGGTTAGGATACTATCTGGGTTATTATTGACCATCTCACCAAATCTGCTCACTTTCTAGCCATAGAAGAAACCGATACAATGGACAAACAGGCACAACGATACATAAAGGAAATTGTATCCCATCACTTCAGCGATTCAGATTCTATATTAAGGGCTACCCAAGAATCTTATTTGATACTCATTCTTACGCGACTCTGAATCCTAACTTATTTCAAGAAACTTCTTATTTGATGATAATCACACCATCATCCTTCTTACTTCGATATTAGACATACCAGTTCAAAAATTCCAAAATCAATGGGTAGTTAATTCCCATCCTCATACTCCCCCTTTCGTATCTCACTTATAAGCAACAAATTCACACTTAAGCATTTTTGATTGGAGGACTTATGCCCTACTAATAGTCATCAACCACATTTAAATTCAATAGTTTTTATTACCTCAAATATCACCCGAAATTTTCAAAATCTTTTACTCAATCCTCATCAATCTTTTTCCAACTTG
The DNA here is from genome assembly GCF_046630445.1 of Rutidosis leptorrhynchoides. Lineage (NCBI taxonomy): Eukaryota > Viridiplantae > Streptophyta > Magnoliopsida > Asterales > Asteraceae > Rutidosis > Rutidosis leptorrhynchoides. Next base: position 659,717,090 of record NC_092333.1, on the reverse strand, counting down.
TAACCTCCAAAATATGAAAATTTTGTTTGCCAAAATTTTACTCACCTTTCAAAGTTTCATGAAAATGAATTTATTTTATTGTCATTCGTGTAAATTTTAGAAACCGTAAATGTTATATATATTAAAGTAAATAATTACTTATTTTTGACTAATACATATAAAATTTTACTTTCACTTTCACAAATCAATTCTTTTATTCAAAGGATATTTTACTTAGAATAGTACATGTTGTACAAAAATCCAGTTTACAAAGAATTTCATTTCTTTCCTTACATTGTCACCTTAAACGATTTCTCTAAAAAATTTCGTTGCTTGTTATATAAAATTTTTCGTTGCTTATTCGTATCCAAGTCATCACGAAGACTTCACAACCATCGAGAGATTCATGTGTGCGTATGTGTGTATGTGATGAAGGCAGTTACTACCACATCATGCAGAGCCTTCGAGCATCCACTTACACTTAAACCATTCAAAACTATTACGTTATCCTAAGGATCCTATTTCCCCACACCTGTTGGAACAATGTTCTTTCTTACATAACTCTAAGTCCTGACTTATTCCAAGAGATTCTCATTTAGTGATGTTTACACCGTCAGTATTCCCACTTTAATATTAGTCATGACCTGTTTGGCATTTTGCAAAGTCAAGAAGCGATTAATTTCTCATCCTCATGCTCTATCCCTCATACCCCACTTTTTAGCAACGGCTTCGCACGTGAACATTTGTTGCCCAAAGACTTATGTCATGATAATTTTCAAAACTACCTTTAATTCATTTGTTTTCATTACTTAGTAACATGTCAACCGATGATTCAAAGATTTTTCACTCAATCTTTTTCAATTCGTAACCTTCGAAATACGAAAAAACTATGTTTATCAAAATTTTTACACTTTTATTTTTACGCATTGTTATTTGCGCGGTCCTCACGAGATTTATGGACAAATAAAAATAATAAAAATTTTCTGTCACTTATGCAATTTATAAAATCATATATGTATGTATATAATTAAGTTAACAAGTTTACCTTTACTTATTTTGGTTGGTACATACTAAGTGATGCCTTCAAATTCTTTAAAGATCGCTCCTTTATTGAGTTGTTTAACTTAAGTCAAATAGTTTTGTACAAAATGGTACACGTTGTACATACTTCTGAATTTACTAAGAACTTCGTTCCGTTTATGTTGTCACATCAAACGTTTAAAGGTTTTCAAAACTTCCTTGGTCAATTTTACTAAAAGTTTTCATATTAGACTACACCATGTATGGATCACACATCTTCTCGCCCTCCGTTAGGGATGAAGCTTACTATTAAGATCTTTGTTAAAAACTCTTGAGCCACTTTGGATGGCAGTTTTATAAAATTTGTTAAGAAGTCTTTGCGCTCATGAAATGTTCCCCTTAAGGTTAGATTTGACAAAAACGCGGGCCGATAAATCAGTTTTCCGAGGTACACTCAGTGGTCACCCTATCGTAGGAAAGGCATTAGGCGGGTCTCTACTCTCAATATTTCACGGCTAATCGCAACACTCTCATAAACATCATCTCTATAAACCAGTATGTTGAGGTACAAGAATCATTTTTGAAATTCTTTTCACTCGGAGAAAACCTTTCTTTATGACCTAGGGTTCACATATCTTCTCATCCGCGCATCCCCTTAAGTATAAGGACAAATTCAGGATGAACCACTCAGAGAGTTCACTCTCGTTTAAGGACCACACCTTTCGTGCGATTTTCTTTCGAAATTGTAGTGTAAGATACTTTAGGAATCTATGAATATTGTTATCCTCTTGGAGGGGATTACTTAAAACATCTACGATACTGATGTGGTTACTCTACATATTCCTTCCTTCATTGGTTACAACTATATGTTGTTCTAGATTAATGTTAACCCCAACTTCAACATGTAACTGAAAGGATAAAGTTACATTATGGAACTGTGCTTCCATTCCATCCAAGGATAAGTTCACACGCGGTATGTTGTGATCACCATGTTTTCCATTCTATATGTCAGCTCTATATTGCGACATAAGGGCTCAATGTTTTAGATGAGTTTAGTAACATTCATGATGTATTTCATGCATCCAACTTACTGAAGATGCCTGTAAGGCTAAAAACATCATCTTTCTTTTTGTGGGTATATATTCGGATGACATACTCATGTTAACCAGAAACGAAATCAATGTGCTGATCTCTTAGGACAAGAGACTTAATCAAAGGCATATACCTATTCTTACTTTTATGTGCCCAAGTACCTTTCAAGGCAATTAACTCATTTCTGAGCCCTCGAGTCTCTCAGAACTTCGATACACTCTTTCTTATTCAAATACGGTACCATTGTTGGTCACTCCCCAAAATTTCGGGACGAAATTTTCTGTAACAGGTGGGAAATGTAACGACCTGGCTTTTTCGACTTGCTTTTGTGCTTTCACAAAACTGCGTATATATGTGTACTAAGACAGTTTAGGCTCTGGGATCTTATTTAATGATTAATTACTTTCATTAATATCTTACAACGTGCTATTAAGTGTGTAATCACTTAACTTGATCCCCGAATGCTTTTACGACAGTTGGTGTCACTTGACGTTTGAAACAAGCTATGTATTTGGTACACGTTTAACTTTGGTCATAATCGGAATATTATGACTACATAATACTAATTGTTATTTTATAATAACAATTACTTGGGTTTTTGGATGCTTAATTGCGCTTGGTAATTTACTAGAGCACACTAGTTAGTTTTGTTGGACTTTCTACCTTGTTGGACTTTAGCCCACCCTACACTAGTTAGTGGACCATTTATGTAGTGACCCGAACTTTTCCATGTTTATATATATTAAATGAAATTGTTATCTACATGATTAAATGTTTCCAACATGTTAAGCAATCAAACTTGTTAAGACTTGATTAAATGAAATAAGTTTCATATAGACAATTGATCACCCAAGTTGACCGACGATTCACGAACGTTACAAAATTGTAAAAACTACATGTTGTGGTATATATATAGACATATATATATGGTTGACATAAGATTATGATGAGTAAGTATCTCACTAAGTATATTAACAATGTGTGATATACATAAGAAATGAGATTACTAAGTTAAGAAACTCGAAATGATATATATAACGATTATCGTTATGATAACGTCTACTAAATACATATGTATCATATTAAGATATTGATACACTATATTTAACATGATAAAATTATATTTAAATATATCATTAAGTGTGTTAACAATGAACTACATATGTAAAAACAAGACTACTAACTCAAGAATTACGAAACGAGACTTATATGTAACGATTATCGTTGTAACGACATTTAAATGTATATATATCATATTAAGATATATTAATATATCATAATATCATGATAATATAATAATTTAACATCTCATTAGATATAATAAACATTGGGTTAACAACATTTAACAAGATCGTTAACTTAAAGGTTTCAAATCAACATTTACATGTAACGACTAACGATGACTTAACGACTCAGTTAAAATGTATATACATGTAGTGTTTTAATATGTATTCTTACACTTTTGAAAGACTTCAAGACACATATCAAAGTACTTCTACTTAACAAAAATGCTTACAATTACATCCTCGTTCAGTTTCATCAACAATTCTACTCGTATGCACCCGTATTCGTACTCGTACAATACACAGCTTTTAGATGTATGTACTATTGGTATATATACTCCAATGATCAGCTCTTAGCAGCCCATGTGAGTCACCTAACACATGTAGGAACCATCATTTGGAAACTAGCATGAAATATCTCATAAAATTACAAAAATATTAGTAATCATTCATGAGTTATTTACATGAAAACAAAATTACATATCCTTTATATCTAATCCATATACCAACAACGAAAAACACCTAAAAATACTTTCATTCTTCAATTTTCTTCATCTAATTGATCTCTCTCAAGTTCCATCTTCAAGTTCTAAGTGTTCTTCATAAATTTCATAAGTATAGTTTCATAAAAATCAAGAATACTTCCAATTTTGCATGTCTACTTCCAAGCTTTCTAATCCATTTCAAGTAATCATATAAGATCAAGGAACCTTTGTTATTTACAGTAGGTTATCTTTGTAATTCAAAGTAATATTCATATTCAAACTTTGATTCAATTTCTACAACTATAACAATCTTATTTCGAGTGAAAATCTTACTTGAACTTGTTTTCGTGTCATGATTCTGCTTCAAGAACTTTTAAGCCATTCAAGGATCCTTTAAAGCTAGATCCATTTTTCTCATTTCCAGTAGCTTTATCCAGAAAACTTGAGGTAGTAATGATGTTCATAACATCATTCGATTCATACATATAAAGCTATCTTTTTCGAAGGTTTAAACTTGTAATCACTAGAACATAGTTTAGTTAATTCTAAACTTGTTCGCAAACAAAAGTTAATCCTTATAACTTGACTTTTAAAATCAACTAAATACATGTTCTATATCTTTATGATATGCTAACTTAATGATTTAAAACCTGAAAACACGATGAACACCATAAAATCGGATATACGCCGTCGTAGTGAAACCGGGGGCTATTTTGGTTTGGATAATTAAAAACTATGATAAACTTTGATTTAAAAGTTGTTCTTCTGGAAAAATGATTTTTCATATGAACATGAAACTATATCCAAAAATCAAGGTTAAACTCAAAGTGGAAGTATGTTTTCTAAAATGGTCATCTAGACGTCGTTCTTTCGACTGAAATGACTACCTTTACAAAAACGACTTATAACTTATATTTCTGACTATAAACATATACTTTTTCTGTTTAGATTCATAAAATAGAGTTCAATATGAAACCATAGCAATTTGATTCACTCAAAACGGATTTAAAATGAAGAAGTTATGGGTAAAACAAGATTGGATATTTTTGATCTTTTTAGCTACTGGAAATGTTTAACAAATCTATACAAATCATATGCTAGCTAACTTATATTGTATTATACATGTATTCTAATGTAATCTTGGGATACCATAGACACGTATGCAAATGTTTTGACATATCATATCGACCCATGTATATATATTATTTGGAACAACCATAGACACTCTATATGCAGTAATGTTGGAGTTAGCTATACATGGTTGTGGTTGATTTCAAAAATATATATACTTTGAGTTGTGATCTAGCCTGAGACGTGTATACACTGGGCCGTGGATTGATTCAAGATAATATATATATCGATTTATTTCTGTACATCTAACTGTGGACAACTAGTTGTAGGTTACTAACTAGGACAGCTGACTTAATACACTCAAATCTTTAAAATATAATAAAAATAGTTATAATTATATTTTGATCATACTTTTATATATATGTACATATTTGTATAGGTTCGTGAATCGATCCGTGGCCAAGTCTTATTTCCGAGGAAGGAAATATCTGTGAAAGTGAGTTATAGTCCCACTTTTAAAATCTAATATTTTTGGGATGAGAATACATGCAGGTTTTATAAATGATTTACAAAATAGACACAAGTACGTGAAACTACATTCTATGGTTGAATTATCAAAATCGAATATGCCCTTTTTTATTAAGTCTGGTAATCTAAGAATTAGGGAACAGACACCCTAATTGACGCGAATCCTAAAGATAGATCTATTGGGCCTAACAAAGCCCATCCAAAGTACCGGATGCTTTAGTACTTCGAAATTTATATCATATCCGAAGGGTGTCCCGGAATGATGGGGATATTCTTATATATGCATCTTGTTAATGTCGGTTACCAGGTGTTCACCATATGAATGATTTTTATCTCTATGTATGGGATGTGTATTGAAATATAAAATCTTGTGGTCTATTATTACGATTTGATATATATAGGTTAAACCTATAACTCACCAACATTTTTGTTGATGTTTAAAGCATGTTTATTCTCAGGTGAATACTAAGAGCTTCCGCTATTGCATACTAAAATAAGGACAAGAATTGGAGTCCATGTTTGTATGATATTGTTTAAAAACTGCATTCAAGAAATATATGTCGATGTAATATATTTCTATTGTAAACCTTTATGTAATGGTCGTGTGTAAACAGTATATTTTAGATTATCATTATTTGATAATCTACGTAATGTTTTTTTTTAAACCTTTATTGATAAAATAAAGGTTATGGTTGTTTTAAAAATGAATGCAGTCTTTGAAAAACGTCTCATATAGAGGTCAAAACCTCGCAACGAAATCAATTAATATGGAATGTTTATAATCAATATGAACGGGACATTTCAGTTGGTATCCAAGCGTTGGTCTTAGAGAACCAGAAAATTTGCATTAGTGTGTCTTATCGAGTTTGTTAGGATGCATTAGTGAGTCTGGACTTCGATCGTGTTTTCTTTAAATATGATTGCTTAACATTTTTGTTGGAAACTATATATTATTAACATGTAAATATTATGTGATATATTAATCTCTTAACATGTTTGATATTGTGTGATAGATGTCTACCTCTAGCACAAATCCCATTGACTCACCTAATAATAACGAAGAGTCGAATATATATTGGCAAGATTCACAAGTTCCCGAAGAACCGGAAGAAGAGGAAACGGAACCAGAAGAAGAGGAACCGGAAGAAGAAGAGGTTCCGGAGGGGGGAATAGTAGGAACCACAAAAAACCGGTCAAATAAAAGAAAATCCTCAACCAATGGACCAAAGTTAATAATGGTCAATGGTGTTTCCGCTAAGGAAGCAAAATATTGTAAAAATTACCAATTTTCCGATGAATCGGATCCTGATGAGGATTCCGATGATGTTATAAAAATTAACCCGACCCAATTTAATGAGGCAAAAGAAAATAATAAGGGAAAATGCATCAAAATAGAGAAATCTGATTCCGACCCCGATGAACTTTATATGTACCGTCAACACCCGTATTTTCAATATCGTGACAACAACTCGGGAACCTCTAAACCACCAGGTTTTTCTAAACCAGTGTGGAAAACGACAACTCATATTAATTTAATTAGTCCAATTTTAATTAACTAGTGACTCATTAATATGTAAGACAAATGCCCATTTATTAGAGGGAACATGCTAGCATTTTGGTCAAGTATTATCCTTAATGTTGCATGGGATCCTAACATAAGCACCAACTTTAGACAACTATTAACCAAAAAGCAAAAAGGTGTCCCCCTTGTCCCCTCCCAAACCCCACGGCCACATCACCCTCCCCATCACCTCACCACCTATAAATACAAGTCTTATTCCATCTATTTAACACTTGCTCTCATTTGCATTTCACACACACTTACTCTCTAATTCTTTCTCTAGTCCTTCTCTCTCTAAAAAGTGTAAGTATTTTGAATTTCTCTTCTTCTTCTCCTTCTCATCATCACGAATTCATCATCATCATCATGGGTCTAGCTTTTTAGGTTTTGATCTTGATTACATCTTGTAGATTCAAACATGGATTTGAATCCTTCAAGAATATGGAAGATTCAAGCTTTCTAGCTTTGAATCTTCACCTACTTTGTAGATCTAAATCTTTTAGCTTTAATCTTGTTATTTTGTTATAAAGATTCAAACTTGTGTTTGTAATCTTCATGTAACTTAAAGATCCAAGCTTTATGCTTCAAGATCTTCAAGAACAACCAAGATGCAAGCTTTCTAGCTTGAATCTTCATATCTTTTGTTGAATCTAAGTTTTCTAACTTATGATCTCATTACTTTGTTACAAAGATCAAAACTTGTGTTTATGGTCTTCATGTAACTTAAAGATCTAAGCTTTATGCTTTAAGGTCTTCAAGAACACCAAAGGTTCAAGCTTTCTAGCTTTGTAATCTTATAACTTGTGTGAAAAGGATCCAAGCTCTCTAGCTTAGGGTTCCATCACCTTATTTGATTTAGATTATGTTTATACTTGTTTGATTGAAGTGAAGTTTGTAACTTTAGTTGTAAATAGAACTTGATTTGTGTTAAGACTAAGGATATGATGTAACCTTGGTTCATCATCCATCTAAGACTCTTAAATGAGTTGTGTTCTTAATTAGTCTTAACATATTGTGTGTTGATGGTAGAATCTTGGTCAAGGTGATGCTAACCCATCAACGAGTTGTACACTTGAAGCTACAAACATCAAGGATGAGAACCGTGATGAGCATCAAACACCAAGAACCCCACCGGAGCACTTGTTTACTGTTTTTCGGGATCTGATCAGATTCCTGGACTTCTGAAAAATTGATTTTCAGTTAGTTCGTTTCTAGTAGATGACTTTTCGTTTAGTCCTCGACTTAATCCAATATACGGTTTAGGATTTATAGCCCTCTGAAAGTCACTACGCCCTTGTAACGTTGTGCTGAAATTTCTGATCTACTCGAACTTAAACCGTCGCCACGGTCAAACGAAGATGAGTTAGGTTCTGAAAATTGGTCAGCGGTTAGAGGACTCATATACAGAACCATAGCCACTGACTACGCGTCCTTTCATTTTGTATAGAGGTCGTAGCAGCTGACCGAATTCAGCCTATTGTTTCGATCTCTATTTTTGTCAAACTTACTTAGCTTTTATGATGATGAATGATGATGATGATGACACTTAAACCTAATTTATGCATTTTTAAACCTTTTGGGACAACATACTGACTTAGTGACCTTTGGCTTAGGTTGAAGACCTTTCGGACCGACTTACTACTTGCATACTTTCATTATCGACTTTACCGCTTTTATCACGGTGAGTTATAGCATCCCTTTTTTACTTTAACTATTTTGGGACTGAGAATACATGCGCTTTTTACGTTTTACATACTAGGCACGAATACTTAAACTTTATATATGTGTGGGTTATACAACGGCATAAAATTTCCCCTTAGCTCGGTAACATTTAGTCATTGGTTTTTGAACTGGTGAACGCGAATCTTAGATATGGATCCATAGGGTTTGACATCCCCACTCGGGCTAGTCGCGCTAGCATTTAACGGGTGTTTAATACTTCGTAAACTTACGCACTCGCCAAGTGTACTTTTAGGGGGTAATATTACGTTAAGTTAGTTACTGGGTGCCCACGGATAAGCATATACCTTATCATATTGATTTGAAATACTGATTTAAACTGCTGGTTGAAGCACTGAAATCTCGTGGCCTACATTACATTACTGATTACAGACAAACTATAGCTCACCAACATTCGTGTTAACCTTTTAAGCATGTATTTATCAGGTGCTTAGACGTTGTTGCTTTCGCTGTTAGACTTGCTATCTTGGTGTTATAGACTTGCTGTTACGGACCTGCTGTGTTAAACTTTCGCTGCATTATTTAGAGATGTCTCAATCATGGAACTTTTACTTTGCATTCGCAACTTATGTTATTTTGAATAATAGCTTTGTAACGACCTAGTGTCACGTTATCTTTGTAATACGTTATCTTTTTATGAATGCAAAATTGGTTTTCAAACAGCATATAGTGTTTGATTTTGTAATGATCCTGTTGTTGATGAACCGTACACGATGGTTTTGTACGGGGCGTCACACTTTATCATCAACTTTTGACTATTAAGGCAGTCTTCAGTTTTCACTGCTTCATCAGCTTTTTCAAAACCCAGAAAATTGATTCGTAAACTGGGTGCTTTTCAGAATTTTCAGAATGAAAGCTCATAATTCTAAGAGATAGATGTTATATGTATGCATATAACTGTTGATGTAGTAACGTTGCGAGATTCAAAATACTGATTTCTAATTCTCGGTAATTAGTCTGGTAATTCTCGTTACAAGATGTGGATAAGTATACGATAGGGTTTTAATGACAAATATAATGGTTTTTCGGAGACATTTAAGCCAATGAGTGATGAAGTGTCTGGTAGGTTTACTGCTAATGTGGTGGAATATAAACGGTTCCCCGGTAATGATGGCGAAAGGGCAACGTACATATCGAGGTTATAATAAGACTAGTCCGTCTGAAAAGTCAAATTTGGCTTGCTAGAGCTGTGACAAAATTGGCTAATTTGGGAAGAGATTGCAAAGTTATTTTCGGTAATAACAATGCCAAAGGAGCTAGCACGGATACATGTTAAACATTTACTCAGTTTCTGAGAGTTTTCAGGTACATAACTATATGCATCAATCTTTTCTTCCGTAGATGAAGTGCGGTTGGTTCATTTTCTTGATTGAGGTGTTTTCAAGAATCATGAAAGGTTTGAACGCAGATTGTAATCGTCGAGATACAAATGAGGTTTAAGATGAAATCAAGTGGCAAACTTGAAGAAATGTTTAGTTTCATATGTTATAATCAATATTTTAATTCATTTTAATTGTCCAATGTTGGTAGTCCACAGTTAGCAGTTCAATAATTCATATATAGTTTAATATATTATATTCGAATTAATTAATACGTATCGTGACCCATTGTATACATGTCTCAGACTCGATCACAACTCAAAGTATATATATTATTATAGAATCAACCTCAACCCTATATAGCTAACTCGATCATTACTGCATATAGAGCATCTATGGTTATTCCAAATAATATATATAGATGCGTCGATATGATATGTCAAAACCTTGTATATGTGTCCCGATATTTAAAATGCGTAAAAATAAATAACAGAAATTAAATGACGATAAATAAAGTGCGTAAAGTAAATAACAGAAATTAAATGACGATAAATAAAATTGCGATAATTAAATTGTGATAAAATAAATTGCGATAATTAAAATGTAATAAGGAATGAGAAGTTAGCTAGGAACAGTTAGCTAGGATTTTGTTAGCGTGGATTCTTAAAAAAATTTCTCATGGTTAATTTATTTGTTTCTAACAAATTTTATTTTGTTCAATGTTTTCTTCATTATGCCACTTGTTGAATTCTGAAAAGTCAAAATCCAAATATGAAATTGAATGAAAATGGTTATTCTGTGGTGAACGGATTCGTATATCTTGTGGATGTAAGTAGGATAGTAAATAACCGTTGAATCAGATTCGAAGAATGTACAGTGTAACTTATTAATGTGAAATCTAAATATTTCTCGGGTATTACCTACCCGTTAAAATATTTTCACCATTAATCGTTTGTACAAAAGAATTTTTAATTACAATCTTTATGAAAATATACTTACATATATATTCTATTCAGATGTAATCATCGATTTAATGAGTCAATATGATATTAAACTCATTTGATTTACCGTTAGCACAAGAATATATAATCTCTAGAACATTAGAGATTACATAATCGTCATGTCGTACAAAGATAAATGATCTATAACGTCATGTAGAACGATGATTATGCTCGAGGTACAGATTGTGATGTTGAGGCGTGCGTTGTTGTGGTTTGTGTTGTTGCTGGTGATACTGTTGATGCCGTTGATATTGCTGAAGCTGGTACGTTTTGAACCATATTTTCCAAGGCTACAACTCGGGCGCGAAGCTCGTTGACTTATTATTCCAAGATGATTGTCAGTAGGAACAAGCGAATGAATAAGGTTTAGAATCTGACTTATGATATAGTCGTGGCGAGATACTCTGGAAATGAGAGAGAAAATGGTGTTTCGAACAGGTTCGCCGGTAAGTGCTTCAGGTTCTTCGCCAAGAGGTGAATTTTGGTTGATGGAAGGATCGCCTTATTTTTGTTTTCATCGATTAAGTCGACTACGAACCCATCAGATGAATTGGGGATAGCTGATTGGTTGATTCATTCTGGTGACGCTGCTTCCGGAGCTTAAGTGAACATCCATGTCGAAATAGCTATCGGGTTCCGAAGAATTCGAACTGGTTGAGGGATCCATATCGTACGATCAAATGAAGGATTTTTGATAAAAAAAATAGATTATAGGACTTAGATTAGTACCCTGCAATACATAATTTACATATGCATATATAATACTAAAATCCCATACGCTACGGAGGAATCTACGAAAGCTGTCAGGCAAAGGTAGCAATAACAGATACGCTAAGATATAAATTAGCAGATATGCTAAGATATGAATTTTGTCTATACACTATTCATGCAATCAATGTAGTTAGATGTGTCTAGAATAAGAATGATAAGCAGATAATTTCTTAAGGATGATAAGCAGATGATTTTTGACTAAAAATGATAAGCAAAAACTTTTGACAAGCAGACACGGTCGAAGTCCAGACTCACTAATGCATCTAAACAACTATTAGTTATAAACACTAATGCAAGACCTGGCTCGCTAAGACCACTGCTCTGATACCAACTTTAATAACCCGTCCTAATCCATCTGGACGAATACATTACATTTGGTTACATCGCGAGGTACTTGACCTATATATGATACATTTTACAACCATTGCATTCGTTTTTAAAAGATAAACTTTCATTACATCGAAAGTTGACAGGCATGCATACCATTTCATAATATATCAAATTATAATTGACTTAATAATAATCTTGATGAACTCAATGACTCGAATGCAACATCTTTTGAAATATGTCATGAATGAATCCAAGTAATATCTCTAAAGTGAGCAAATGCACAGCGGAAGATTTCTTTCATACCTGAGAATAAACATGCTTTAAAGTGTCAACCAAAAGGTTGGTAAGTTCATTAGTTTATCATAATCAATTATTTCCATCATTTTAATAGACCACAAGAATTTCATTTCCATTTCTCATAAATATAAGTCCCATGCATAGAGACAAAAATCATTCATATGGATTGAACACCTGGTAACCGACATTAACAAAATGCATATAAGAATATCCCCATCATTCCGAGACATCCATCGGACATGATATAAAAACTCGAAGTACTAAAGCATCCGGTACTTTGGATGGGGTTTATTAGGCCCAATAGATCTATCTTTAGGATTCGCGTCAATTAAGGGTGCACTAATTCTCAAAATTAGTGATGTTCCCTAATTCTTAGGCTACCAAGCAAAAAGGAGCATATTCGGCTTCGATCATTCAATCATATAATGTAATTTCGATTACTTGTGTCTATTTCGTAAAACATTTATAAAAGCGCATGTATTCTCAGTCCCAAAAATATATATATTTCAAAAGCATTTAAAAAGGGAGTAATGAAACTCACAATACGATATTTTGTAGCAAAAATATGTATACGACGGAACTGAACAATGCAAGGTTGGCCTTGGATTCACGAACCTACATCAGTTATATATATTAAAACATATAATAACAACTAACAAGTTGATATATTAATAATTTACATGCCATATTACTAATTAAGTTATATTTATCTTGTGTATTTTAGGTAGTTAATATTTATTTCTATATTACATTTATTAATATTAATATAGTAAAAACTTATTGAAGTAGTTTAATAATATAATATTTATCATTTATCATAATATATTACAAATAGAAATTTATTTCAAGGTTTATATATGATAAGAATATATATTTATATTAATTAATATATTTTATATATAGTTTACTTAATGTCATAAAAATTTAGTAATATATATTATTAACATATCTGTAATGTATTTTTGAAAAATAATATTTATTTGTAATAATAACAATAATAGTGATAATAAAAATAATGTAAATAAAATTATATATAAAAATCGTGTTAAAGAAAATAATAATGATGATAGTAATAATGATAATAATAATGATAGTTATAATATTAATTAAAATGTTAATTTTTAATGTTAATGATAATAACAATAATAATAACAATAATAATAATAATAATAATAATAATAATAATAATAATAATAATAATAATAATAATAATAATAATAATAATAATAATAATAATAATAATAATAATAATAATAATAATAATAATAATAAGTAAACTACATCAAGGAAGTAGTCCTAAAAAAATGCCCAAGTCCGGGTATGAACCTACGACGTCCCGATAACATCCTTAACCATATTTATTATTATCGTTATTTCACATATCCTTGACGAACCATAATCATCACCATGCTACATCGTCTTATTATTTTGTGTATCATTATATTTAATTCGTTATTCGTTATCATCGTCTTCATAATCACCATCAACGTGATCATAATCATAATCAACACTCGTCATCATCATGTATTCGTTTGTCATCACCGTTATGATTTCATGTATCATTTAACATCCTTAAACTCTTGGTCACCACATCATAACGTTATCATCATGATCATTATCATCACACTAATCATCATTATCGATCTCATTATTATTATCACAGAATCATAATCAATTATCATAATCATAACTTAATCTTCATCTAATTATTATTAGAATCCTCACCATTGTTCATATTATCATTACTATCATAATCAAATAATCCTTATCATCGTTATCGTTATCGTCATAATCATAATATAATCATAATCGTAATCATATGACAATCATCATAATCATGGTCCTCATAATCATCATCAACTTCATTACACCGTAATATCATCATCATCATGATAGTATAATCAACATCATTATCGAAATCTTACATCATTAAGCATAATCACCATCACTAACCTCATAACAATTGTCATCATCATTACCTAATCATCATCAATTGTCATCAGCGTGAATAACCATATCATCTTTTACATCCTAAGTTTTAAAACAAGTGATGGGTCTCAGTCCAATAGAAACAGAAATAGGAACGGTCCAATTGCAGAAACTTATTAGTCTGTTGTCTAAAAATGATTTTGGCCCAAAGAAATATTACGAGCCCAATCCACGATACCCTAGTCCACTAGGCTTCGGTAAAAAAAAATATATAGGAAGAGGTAAACGACAGGTATGATTGCTCCAATCATCTGCTTTTTAAGCTTTAATCAAAAATTCCACAAGTGGGGTTAATGGTTTTGGGTTTGTCGGCCATCAGGAAAGAAAAGAACAAAACATGTAAAAGTAGTTGGTAGCAGTAACAAGTAACAATTGCATTCATCACTTTTCGTTCTCTCATCACTAACATCCATTTACAGCTAAACAATAGTAAAACAGAAATTGCTGTAGCAGCGAACGGACTTTGATCGAAATAGAAAACAAGAATAGTAGCAAACTGCAGTATACAGTGAAAAGATTTGCGAGTTTCTGTAGGGTGAAGGTGAGTACAGTAAACAGAAATAGAGTGGTGGCGAGTGATCTGCAGAAAGAAAAGAAAAAAAAAGAAAAAAAATGCAGTATTGTGTGTTGAAAAGGGACTGCAGATACAGTGAACGAGCATGGGTGTTCTCGTAGGGTTTGATGATTCAATGGTTGTTGATGGTTGTTTTGTTCGTCGAGCATAGACAGGAAGTGAGGGTGGCTGCAACATATATCAGAAAGAGGAAAAAAGTACAGCAGCCACAAGTGACCCACTTGGGTTTGTTTTCTGCCGAATTACAAAAACAAAGAGAAGGATGCATTTGATTGTGTAAAATATACATATATATATATATATATATATATATATATATATATATATATATATATATATATATATATATATATACCTCGTACGATTTTGTTCTCCAAGCAAAGTAACAGGCGGTTCTTCAAATATGAGATGAGATACACAATATACACTTGCTAAATATAAACTGAGTTGTTACAATATTAAATGAGAAGTTATATATATATGTCGGCTATTGGTTTGTGTGGGTCTATAACAAAAGCAAAAGAAAAAGCAAGTCAATTATTTTGTATTAGTGTGTTGGTGTTGTTGCCACCTGATTGAATTATGGTTAAGTGGTGGTGATAGTTTGCAAGGTAGTGGATGGTGATGGAAATAAAAAAAAATATTTTAGGTGATGGTGGTTGGGCGATGGTGGTGATTGTGGTTGTTTGGAGAATGACGCCATGTAGAGATGGTTTGTGATGAGAGTTCTTGGTTAGCATCAACTCTTGTAGTAGCAGTAGTAGTAAAGAAGAGGAAGATGGGTTTTGGTTGTAGAAGTATCAGAAGGCTTTTTAAGTTTAGTTTTGTTAAGCGAATTGTGAATGGTGAAATATTTACATATAAATATATGTATGCAATAACTTCACTAATGCGCAATACGATGTGAGAAGAAAAGTCATAAAGGGGTTTCACAATTAACAAAATGAAATGGTAAGAAAGTAGGTGCATGCATCTATAGGTGTATATAATATATATGTAGGGAGAATATATAGGTGATAGGTCGAGAGGAAAAGAAGGAAATGGTGTCCCAATTTCTCACATAACAATAATATAATAATAATCCTAATTTAAGAAACGTGTACATATAGAATTTGGCAGCCTCTATTTTAAACTATCTGCCGACGATTTTAGTAGGAATAGTATTTCGTAGTCTGTTGTTAATCAGTGACTGATAAAAGTCTCCAGAAAAATCCCACATTTTTACAGTAATCATCTATATTTATTCTAGTCATTATGGTATAAAATTTTTCATTAATTGTTTAAATAAAAATTAACTCAACTGTCTGCGCTCGATTCTGAGTAAAACATAAAAAGTGTTAAAATTTAATAACTAGATCCTAAATATATTTTTAGTAAGCCTAAAATTTATTGAAC
The DNA here is from genome assembly GCF_046630445.1 of Rutidosis leptorrhynchoides. NCBI lineage: Eukaryota > Viridiplantae > Streptophyta > Magnoliopsida > Asterales > Asteraceae > Rutidosis > Rutidosis leptorrhynchoides. The sequence goes on along the minus strand of NC_092333.1, from coordinate 659,700,655 downwards.
TCATTTTTGGATCACCGTCTATTTTAAAATCAATATAAGTTTGATTTTAACTCGCTTAAATAACCATCGAATAATGAACGAGTGCTACCATCGTTTACTAAATGAATTCGAAATCAAATATGTATATTCAATATACTTTATATATATATATATATATATATATATATAATAAATTTTATTATTACTTACATACTTTTTCATATTTATTTCTAACAATTAAGTTGTATATATATATATATATATATATATATATATATATATATATATATATATATATATATATATATATATATATATATATATATATATATATATATATATATATATATATATATTTAAATATATATGTACCTATTTACAAATAATTGTTCGTAAATCATCGGGAATGGTCGAAGGTCAATTGAACAGTTCAAAATTTTTGAGACATCAACCTAACAGACTTTGCTTATCGTGTCAAAAATACAAAATCGTATCGAGAGTTTGGTTTAAAATTAGTCGAAATTTTCCGGGTCGTCACATTTAACGTGTGTTTGATACTTCGTGGACATACGCACTCGCCAAGTGTACTTTTAGGGGGTATTACTATTACGTTAAGTTAGTTACCGGGTGCCCACGGACAAGCATATACTTTTCTTACTGATTTACACTGCTGGTTGAAGCACCGAAATCTCGTGGTCTACATTACTTTACTAATTACAAACTATAGCTTACCAACATTCGTGTTGACTTTTAAACGTATATTTCTCAAGTGCTTAGACGATGTTGCTTCCGCTGTTAGACTTGTTATCTTGGTGTTTTAGTGAAACGACCCGTCCTTATCCCCCTGGACGAAATCATCAACATCTGGTCCCATTGCGATGATCGACTCCAAGTAATGTCTTTAAAATGAGCAAATGCACAGCGGAAGACTTAATTTGTACCTGAGAATAAACATGCTTAAAAGTGTCAACCAAAAGGTTGGTGAGTTCATAGGTTTATCATAACAATCATTTTAATATATTAATAGACCACAAGATTTCCGTTTATAAATATATGTACACTCGCAAGTGTATAAAAGTATTCTATAAGTTGTAGGCACCCGGTAACAAGCCTTAACGTTCATGTTTTACCCTCTGAAGTACACCAGATCAGGTGTGTTTAAAATAACCTCGAAGTACTAAAGCATCCCATAGTAAGGATGGGGTTTGTCAGGCCCAATAGATCTATCTTTAGGATTCGCGCCTACCGTACATAGACAAGTAGTTTAATGTTACCAAGCTAAGGGTATATTTCTAGTTTAAACCCACATAGAATTAGTTTTAGTACTTGTGCCTATTTCGTAAAACATTTATAAAACAGCGCATGTATTCTCAGCTCAAAAATAAATATTGCAAAAGCAATTAAAAAGGGAGCAAATGAAACTCACCATACTGTATTTTGTAGTAAAAATACATATGACGACATTGAACAAATGTAGGGTTGGCCTCAGATTTCACGAACCTATATCAGGTATATATATTAAAATGTATAATTGTAATCAAGTAATTTCATTTGTTAATCTTATAATACTTACATATTAAGTGTTGTAGTTATATGAAATTTATAATAAACCCTAATTTATATATATATTTTATGTATATTTTATATCTTAAATTATTTGTTATCTATATTTATTTTGTATATATATATGTAAAGAAATTAATATTTATACATATGATTATATATATTTATATAATTAATCAACAATCAATACTTTGTTATATGTAATATAAAAAAATGTTAATATGTTCAATATATAATTATATGTAATATATATATAAGTATATTTTTATATACATAATATTTATTTGTCATGAAAATAATAATAATGATAATAATAATAATGATAGTTTCAATTATAATGATAATACTAATAATGATAATAAAAGTAAAAGTTTTACTGATAAGAATGATATTTTTTTTTATGAAAATGATAATTTTACTAGTCAAGATAATAGTAATACATATTTTCGTAACTAATAATGATAATAATGTTGATGGTAATACTAATAATGAAAATAATAATAATAATAATAATAATAATAATAATAATAATAATAATAATAATAATAATAATAATAATAATAATAATAATAATAATAATAATAAATTTACCACCTTAAGGTATAAGCTCCAAAAAAATATAAAACTGTCTCTGATAGATCTCGAACCCGCGACCTCACGTTAATCCAAGAACGTCCTTAACCAACTACTCTGCTATGCTTTTCTGATTTGATACCCAACCTAAATCTATACATTCAATATCTATCTGTGTGTTTCATCTTCTTTCTCAAAAACTCAAACGACCAAACATAACAGCAACTTATTGTTTGAGTTTAAGTATTTCATTTAAACAGATATGTCTGATTGTTTGTGGTTTGGGATACACAGAAAATGTGAACCGGTCTCTACACAATCACCATTAATAATTACCATTCCATTAAAGCAAAATCATAACAGCCTATTAAGAATTATTACGGCCCATTAGCACAGCAACTAATCGACCCAACTAATATTTAGAATCCGGCCCAAGTTCCTGGTTACAATCTGTTTCCTGTTTTCGTAAAAGGAACAAAACCACCTACTTTAATCAATTGAAATCGAATTCAATTAGATAACCCATTAGTTGGTTGGATGATAATTGGTATTAAACAAACTGATTACTAGTCCTTTTTCTTGTGGTGGGTTCTTGTTGTCAGGGTATTAGAAAACATAAAATAACAAAGGACTCATCATATTCGCTGTAACCACATCCCTTTATCATCATCTTTATATTTTTACCTAGTTCTAAAAAAAATAACGTTTCTTTAATTGCTCCAATTTGGGTCGGCCAACTAATCCCATGTACCACTTGCTTATTAATCCATATTATATCCAAGTTGCACAAGTGGTGTACTACGGTTCAACATTTGCCAATAACATTCAACGCATAAAAAAAATATAGTTGAACGTCACATAGGTGACCAACTTTGGTCAGGCATTACTTGCAAATAAAAAAAATAACAGCTTCAGTGTAAACAATGGTAGTGGTGATTATGGTTTGAAATTTAGGGTGGTGGTGATAGTGGTCTTCGATAATAATATCATGGTGGTGGTACGGCATTCATGATGGTGATCGAATAACAAACAGTAACATGTAGCTTGATTGAGCAATAGTAGACATCGAATAGAAGGATTTAAAACAAATGGGTGTTAAGGTTCTTGAACGTAATTAAAAGTAGGAAACTTGTTGCAATTGCATTCGATGGTTGGAAGTGATAAATAAAGGTGGTGACCGATAGTTGAATAAGGGTGAGGTGACGTATAGTTGATGGATTCTTGGTGACGGTTTAGAGTGACCAAAAAAATGGGTTTAGAAGGATGTCGATTAGATAGAAAAGAGTGGTTCTTTCCGGTGAAGTTGTGCTACGGGTTGATGTTTGTCGATGGTAGGTTGAGCCGAGGGTTGAAGATGGTGAGGGTTGATCAATTAAGGTAGTGGAGATCATGGAAGTTGAAAGAGGTGAAATAGATAGTGAATGGTGGTAGTGTGATTCTACTTATATAAATATGTGTATCATGTATATATATCTATATTCTATATAAATATTTATTACATAAAGTTAATCTAATTAACAATTATCAATAGTAATAATAAGATGATGATGAATTGAAATGAAGTAGTTGAGGTTATATGTGTTAGGTCGAATAGAAGAAAAAGAAACACAAGATAGTGGCCAGCAAAAAGTATACTCATTCTATCAAATTGGTTTGAAAACAAAATAATAGAGACAATTAACATGTGGAATTTTTTTTTTAGAGAAACAGTATGCCATCGATAGAATTTCGGATTATAACTACCGACAGTTTTAATAGGATATTTTATCGTGTCCATTGCTAAACAGTTAACGTATAAAAGTGTCCCTAAAAATCCCAAATTTTTAGATTAAATATATTTAATTATTTCACTCATTAACTGTTTGAAACCTAATAAAAAAAAGTTCGATAATTATTTATTTTATGTTCTAATTTATATGTACGGAGTACAAATATTTAAACTTAAAAAGGGTAAAAATATTTTTAACAAATCTACCATCTTCATTATCGATTTACAGTTCAACTTTTATTTTAAATATTCATAAACTCATATTAGATCTATATGAACACTAATGAAATGTCAACCGAGTATTACAACTGTTGACTAAATCTACTCGAAACCATTCATTTCCAATATACACTTTCTATATATATAACCAATCTTAATTAACAAGTTTAAGTAAATATATTAATTATATATTTTTAAACAAATAAATATAACATTATATATTTACAAGTATTATATATAATATAAGTATCTATATATATATATATATATATATATATATATATATATATATATATATATATATATATATATATATATATATATATATATATATATATATATATATATATATATATATATATATATATATAATAACATAATAGTTTTTATTACATCGCATATTATTTTACATTTTCATTTATATATATATATATATAATTAATTACATATTTATTTACACCCAATGGTTCGTGAATTGTCGGGAACAGTCAAAGGTCAAATGTATGCATGAACACAAATTTTTGGGAATGTATCATTACAGACTTTGCTTATTGTATCGAAAATATATAAAGATTAAGTTTAAAATTGGTTGGAAATTCCCGGGTCGTCACAGTACCTACCCGTTAAAGAAATTTCGTCCCGAAATTTGAGTGAGGTCGTCATGGCTAACAATAAAAATGTTTTCATGACGAATATGAGTTGATAAATAGTGTTTTATCATTATAGATAAAACGATTCGATTACTCGAAGCGTACGAGTGAAGCTATCACAAAAGAGTGAAAAGTTTCGTCTTAACTTTTGACGTAGTCATGGTGGATTTTCAGAATTCAAGGAATTTAAGAAAATCTTCTATTTAGAAAGAAAGTGTAATAACACGATTTATTAGTAACTGTTAGAATTACGGAAGAACATAAATATCAAAGGAAGTATTTCCGTGATATGCTTAGGGCTTAAGTAGAATGAAATAGTCATGTAACATGGCACATGATGAGGGTAAGATCTGTGGACCATCATCACGTTCCCTTAGAAACTCAGCATGACTTACTGTAATATAATCATGTTGGCCGGGCATCATTATATTATACTAACCCATGCATCAGTTTCCAACACTACTTCAAAATCATTCATATTTTAAATTCGAAGGTTCGCAGAATATAGAAACTAATAGTTTCTCATATGATGTAACACTGATAGCTCAAAGAGATAAATGATTTCAGATAAGATTAGTTATAAAAATATATTCAGAAATATCGAGAATATTTATAATGAAAGATATGATAATATCTTTGAATATCTAAGATTAGAGGATGATGGAGACTATTGTCCGCAAGGGTTTAGAGTGAGGAGCAAGATATTCGCTGAAGACTTCAGCAGGCATTGAATTATTTGGATTCTTTGAAGTCAAACTTATTCTTTATGATTTGTCCACGGCTTCCTTCATAGTTTCGCATAATCCGCTTTTCGATACTAAATTTTATATTGAGTGTTTCCAATACTCCATTCTTTATCATCAAGCTTTCGATGGTTAAGGTCGTGTACAGTTTTTGCTGCTGTATTCAGCTTTTTAGAATATGTGGTATTGATTTGTAGACTGGGTGCTTTTCAGAATTTCAGAATTAAAGATCGTAATTCTAAGAGATAAATGTTATATGTTTACATATAACTGTTGATGTAGACATACGGCGAGATTTCAAAATACTGATTGCTAGTTCTCGGTAGTTGGTATAGTAATTCTCGGTATAAGATGTAAATGAGTGAATGATAGGGTTTCACTTAATATAGTGATTTTTCAGAAAGTCAAAGATTAACGGAGTTGTTGGTAAATTTACTGATAATGTGGTGAGATATAAACATTTTCCCGATATCGATGACGAAAGACAACTTATATATCAAGGTTATAATAGAGCTTACTCGAAGGAAAAATTGAAGTTGACTTGCTGAAGCTGTGACAAAACTGTCTAATTTGAAAAGGAATTTCAAGATTATTTTCGGTAATAACAACGCCAAAGGAGCTAGCACAAATACATGTTAAACGTTTACTCAGGTTTTCGAGTGCTTTCAAGTGCATGACTATATGCATCAATCTTTTCTTCCGTAGATGAAGGTTGGTTTATTCACTCGATTGAGGTGTTTTCAAGTATCATGAAAGGTTCGAACGCAGATTGTAATTGTCAAGATACAAATGAGGTTTAAGATAAAATCAAGTGGCAAACTTGAAGAATTGTTTAGTTTCATAAGTTATAATCAATATTTTAATTCATTTTAATTGTCCAATGTCGGCGATCCACAGTTGATAGTCCACAGTTGACAGTCCAATATTTCATATATAGCTTAATATATAATATTCGAATTAATTAATATGTATCGTGACCCGTGTACATGTCTCAGACTCGATCACAACTCAAAGTATATATATTATTTGAGAATCAACCTCAACCCTGTATAGAGAACTCGATCATTACTGCATATAGAGTGTCTATGGTGATTCCAAATAATATATATAGATGCGTCGATATGATATGTCAAAACCTTGTATACGTGTCCCGATATTTAAAGTGCGTAAAATAAATAACAGAAATTAAATGACGATAAATAAAATTGCGAGAATATAAATTGCGATAATTAAATTGCGATAAATAAAATGTAATCAGTTAGCTAGGAACAGTTAGCGTGGATTCTTAACAAAATTCCTCATAGTTAATTTGTTTGTTTATAACAAATTTTATTTTGTCAAATGTTTTCTTCACTATGCCACTTGTTAGATTTTGATAAATCAAAATTCAAATATGAAATTAGATGAAAATGGTTATTCTGTGGTGAACGGATTTGTATATCGGTGGATTTAAGTAGGATAATGAACGACTGTTGAATCAGCTTCGAAGAATGTACTGAAATGTCCCGTTCTTATTGATTAAAAACGTTCCATATTAATTGATTTTGTTGCGAGGTTTTGACCTCTATATGAGACGTTTTTCAAAGACTGCATTCATTTTAAAACAAACCATTAGATTATCAAATAATGATAATCTAAAATATCCTGTTTACACACGACCATTACATAATGGTTTACAATACAAATATGTTACAACAAAATAAGTTTCTTGAATGCAGTTTTTACACAATATCATACAAGCATGGACTCCAAATCTCGTCCTTATTTAAGTATGCGACAGCGGAAGCTCTTAATAATCACCTGAGAATAAACATGCTTAAAACGTCAACAAAAATGTTGGTGAGTTATAGGTTTAACCTATATATATCAAATCATAATAATAGACCACAAGATTTCATATTTCAATACACATCCCATACATAGAGATAAAAATCATTCATATGGTGAACACCTGGTAACCGACATTAACAAGATGCATATATAAGAATATCCCCATCATTCCGGGACACCCTTCGGATATGATATAAATTTCGAAGTACTAAAGCATCCGGTACTTTGGATGGGGTTTGTTAGACCCAATAGATCTATCTTTAGGATTCGCGTCCATTAGGGTGTCTGTTCCCTAATTCTTAGATTACCAGACTTAATAAAAGGGGCATATTCGATTTCGATAATTCAACCATAGAATGTAGTTTCACGTACTTGTGTCTATTTTGTAAATCATTTATAAAACCTGCATGTATTCTCATCCCAAAAATATTAGATTTTAAAAGTGAGACTATAACTCACTTTCACAGATTTTTACTTCGTCGGGAAGTAAGACTTGGCCACTGGTTGATTCACGAACCTATAACAATATATACATATATATCAAAGTATGTTCAAAATATATTTACAACACTTTTAATATATTTTGATGTTTTAAGTTTATTAAGTCAGCTGTCCTCGTTAGTAACCTACAACTAGTTGTCCACAGTTAGATGTACAGAAATAAATCGATAAATATTATCTTGAATCAATCCACGACCCAGTGTATACGTATCTCAGTATTGATCACAACTCAAACTATATATATTTTGGAATCAACCTCAACCCTGTATAGCTAACTCCAACATTCACATATAGAGTGTCTATGGTTGTTCCGAAATATATATAGATGTGTCGACATGATAGGTCGAAACATTGTATACGTGTCTATGGTATCTCAAGATTACATAATATACAATACAAGTTGATTAAGTTATGGTTGGAATAGATTTGTTACCAATTTTCACGTAGCTAAAATGAGAAAAATTATCCAATCTTGTTTTACCCATAACTTCTTCATTTTAAATCCGTTTTGAGTGAATCAAATTGCTATGGTTTCATATTGAACTCTATTTTATGAATCTAAACAGAAAAGTATAGGTTTATAGTCGGAAAAATAAGTTACAATTCGTTTTTGTAAAGGTAGTCATTTCAGTCGAAAGAACGACGTCTAGATGACCATTTTAGAAAACATACTTCCACTTTGAGTTTAACCATAATTTTTGGATATAGTTTCATGTTCATAATAAAAATCATTTTCTCAGAATAACAACTTTTAAATCAAAGTTTATCATAGTTTTTAATTAACTAACCCAAAACAGCCCGCGGTGTTGCTACGACGGCGTAAATCCGGTTTTACGGTGTTTTTCGTGTTTCCAGGTTTTAAATCATTAAGTTAGCATATCATATAGATATAGAACATGTGTTTAGTTAATTTTAAAAGTCAAGTTATAAGGATTAACTTTTGTTTGCGAACAAGTTTAGAATTAACTAAACTATGTTCTAGTGATTACGAGTTTAAACCTTTGAATAAGATAGTTATATATATATGAATCGAATGATGTTATGAGCATCATTACTACCTCAAGTTTAGTAGGTAAACCTACTGGAAGTGACAAGAAATGATCTAGCTTCAAAGGATCTTGGATGGCTTGAAAGTTCTTGAAGTAGGATCATGACACAAAAACAAGTTCAAGTAAGATTTTTACTCGAATTAAGATAGTTTATAGTTATAGAAATTGAATCAAAGTTTGAATATGAATATTACCTTGAATAAGAAAGATAACCTACTGTATATAACAAAGGTTTCTTGATCTTAGATGATTACTTGGAATGGATTAGAAAGCTTGGAAGTAAATTAGTAAACTTGAAGGGATTTTTGAAGTGTTCTTGGAGTGTTCTTCCTATGATGATTATAGCTTGATTCTTGAAGTGATTTTTGATGAAGATGATGATTAACTACTGGAAAAATACGTTCATAATAGTGTGGGTGTGTTGAGAGAGAATTAGAAAGAGAATTGGAAGTGAAATGGAGTGAATGATGAGTGGTAATTGGTGAGTGGTGAGTGGGGTTAAAAGGAGTTCTAGTTAGTTGACCAGCTCATGGTAGAAGTTAAAATTGATTATTCATACATGACATAATCAAGAGTGGAATCCCATGCTAGTTCCTATTGGTATATACCCATAGTAAGTACGTTTTGAAGCTGTGTATAATACGGGTAAAAATACGACTAGAATTCTTGATGAAAGAAAAGAATGGGAAAGTAACTGTAACCATTTTCGTTAAGTATGAGTGTTTTGATATATGTCTTGAAGTCTTCTAAAAGTATTTTAATACATCTAAATACACTACATGTATATACATTTTAACTGAGTCGTTAAGTCATCGTTAGTCGTTACATGTAAGTGTTGTTTTGAAACCTTTAAGTTAACGATCTCAATTAATGTTGTTAACCCATTGTTTATTATATCTAATGAGATGTTAAATTATTATATTATCATGATATTATGATATATTAATATATCTTAATATTGTTATAATTCAGTAGGCTTATAACTACCTTTAGTGGCATAGTTCTTGACTGTAGACTACTAATAAGTATATAGAGAGAATATGAGAGAATATGAGAGAATATATTTAGTGTGTGTTTTATAAACTCATAACACACATATTTATACTCAAAAAATCTACTATACAATATCTATAATAATAATAAAATTAACATCCAATTTAACTTTTATAACACTCCCCCTTGGATGACAATTTTATTAGAGAATAACTAGTACTGCCTCGTTAAAAACCTTGCTAAAGAAAATCCATTGGGATAAAACTTTAGCTAAGGGAAAAAGAGTGCAGCATAGAGTTGACTCCCCCTCAAGTAGGCAACGCCTGAATTGTTACATCTTCTGAACATGCCTCATGCCAATATTATGAATGTGTGTTCTGAAAATAGCAGTTGGAAGTGCTTTGGTGAAAAGGTCAGCAGAGTTTTTACTTGACTGAACATATCTCATTTCAATCTGGTTGTCCTTAATGAGATTTTGAGTGTATGAGGAGAATCTAGGAGGTATGTGTTTTGTTCGGTCACTTTTGATATACCCTTCTTTCATCTGTGTTATGCAAGCTACATTATCTTCATAGATAGTTGTTGGACTTTTATCGCGTTCTAGTCCACAAGAATCAGTAATGAGTTGTGTCATTGATCTCAACCAAAAACATTCCCGAGTAGCTTCATGTAATGCAATCACTTCGGCATGATTTGATGATGTTGCAACAAGTGTTTGTTTTTGAGAACGCCATGATATTGCGGTACCTCCATTTAGGAATACATATCCATTTTGAGATTTAGCTTTATGTGGATCAGATAAATAACCTGCATCTGCATAACCAACCAAATCTTGTTTCGATTCGTTGAAATAAAATAATCCTAAATCAGTAGTTCCTCGAAGGTATCGAAATATGTGTTTGATCTCATTCCAGTGTCTTTTGGTAGGAGCTGAGCTGAACCTTGCCAACAAATTAACTGCAAAAGAAATGTCAGATCTTGTATAATTTGTAAGATACATAAGAGCTCCAATTGCACTAAGATATGGTACTTCTGGTCCTAGGATATCTTCATGATCTTCACAGGGAAGAAATGGATCAGTGTCAACATTAAGTGATCTAACAACCATAGGAGTACTTAATGGTTTTGCCTTGTCCATATTAAAAAGTTTTAAAATCTTTTCAGTATATGTTGTTTGATGTACAAGTAAACCATTAGGCATATGTTCAATTTGTAAACCAAGGCAATACTTGGTTTTTCCGAGATCTTTCATTTCAAATTCTTTCTTTAGAAGTTGAATGGCTTCATGGATCTCTTTTTTTTTGTACCTATGATATTAAGACCATTGACATAAATAACTACGATATATATCTGGTCATTGTTTTCATAATTAAAACACATGTGCAAATAAGTTTATATGTATACACTTTTCTTATCAAGTAATCACTTAATCCGTTATACTATTGTATCAACCCATATAAAAATCTTTGTGATTCAATGGAATACATTTCTTTAGGTTTTGCGTTAGATGTTTCTGATACCTTAAACCCTTCAGGTATATTCATATATATCACTATCAAGTGATCCATATAGATAAGTAGTAACAACATCCATGAGATGCATTTAAGTAACTACTAGGTTGATTAAGTATCTAATAAGTAATTGTATCCATTACATAAGGATAAGTTTTCCTCATAATTCATTTCTGGTCTTTGTGGGAAACCTTGAGTTACAAGTCTAGTTTTGCCTTGTATCTTCATTTGCACATTTCTTTTTCGGATAAAAATTCATTTATATCCCATACGTTTCACATCTTTAAAAGTGATAACGATTGATCCGAAAACTTTTCTTTTATTGAGTGATTCTAATTCAGCTCGTATTGCTCCTTTCTGTTGAGCTCAATCATGTCTATTTTGATATTCAATGACAGATTTTGGTTCCAGATCATCATCTTTATTCATGATGTCATTGTAACATTATATGAAAATATCTCATCAAGATTTTTCATTTCATTTCAGTTTCATAATATTGCATAATTTATTGCAATTTATGTATTTACATTTATCAATATCCTCTCCAGAAGGAGTATTGATTTGTGGTTCTTGTTGAACACTTTCTTTTACCTCATTATCAGCTGATTTTCTTTTTCGAGGATTTTTATCTTTGGAACCAATTGGTCTCCCACGTTTCTGCCGTAGCAAAGACTCATGAGTGACATTATTGCCAGCTTTTGTAATTTCAATTCTAGCTGAAGCATTTACTGCTGGTATATATGATTTAGTCACTTATTTTTTGTATCTTTAAATGCATAAAGTAATTAATTTGCAAGTTCTTGCATATGCATTATATTTGAACTTTCTTTTCGCATTCTTTTGTGCGATGATCAATATTCCTTAATTGATGTTCACACCATGAAACATCATTTTATTTATATTTCATTTCTCCCCCTAATATAGGGAACAATGTTTCATTAAAGTGACAATCGACAAAACTTGCTGTAAAAACATCACCCATCATGGGTTCAATATATCTTATGATTGAAGATGTTTCATATCTAACATATATTTCAATCCTTCTTTGAGGAACCATTTGTTGTGGTTGTTCAATTAAAAATACACTGCACAACCAAATGTTCTAAGATGGAAAATATTTGGTCTCCACCAAAATTAAGTTGGTAATGGAGAATATTTATAACTTGCACTTGATTTAATGCGAATTAATGTCACATCATGTAAATTTACATGTCCCCATATAAATATTGAGAGTTTTGTACTCATTTCTAATTGTCTAGTTATTAGCTGTAAGCGTTTATCTATTGATTCAGTTAAACCAATTTTGTGTATGCACATGAGCAACTGGATGTTCAACAACAATCCTTGTAGACATATAATAATCATTAAAAGCTTGAGATGTTAACTCACCAGCATTATCAAGTCTCATCCTTTTAATGGTGTAATCAGAATAATGTGTTCTTAATTTAATAATTTGTGCAAGAAACTTTGCAAATGCCATATTATGGCTTGATAACACACAAACATGAGACCATGCGTTAGATGCGTCTATTAGAAAAATGGTCCACATGATGGATGAATTGGTCCATATATATACCCTTGAATTCTTTCAAGAAACATTGGTGATTATTTCTCAATGTGCTTTTCATTAATCGCCATATGTGATTTTCATTAATCACCATATGTGTTTTTCGTTAATCACTATATGTGCTTTTCATTAATCACTATATGTGCTTTTCATTAATCACCATATGTGATTTTCATTAATCACCATATGTGCTTTTCATCATATATCATTTTCACCATATGCGCTTTTAATCATATGTGCTGCGCTTTTCGTCATATGCACTTTTCATTATATGCGCTTTTAATTATATGCGATACGCTTTTCATCATATGCGCTTTTTATCATATGCGCTTTTAATCATATGCGCTGCGCTTTTCATCATATGCGCTTTTTATCATATGCGCTTTTAATCCTATGCGCTTTTCAGTGCTACATAGATATTTCTCATTTTCGATTATCATTGACTGATAATCATATCCATTATGATATATATCAGAGAAACTTAACAAATTTCTCTTTGATTTGGGAAAAAACAAGACATTGTTTACCAAAAAATTCGTACCATTTGGTAATATGAAATTTTGCCTTTTTCGTTTCTTATATCAAGTTTGCAAGAGCTGATATAGTATTTATAATTCCTTCATTTGATTTAAATCAATGAAATATTTCTTTGATTTGATCATAGTGTGTATGTTACTACTATCTGCAATACATAGGTCTTTACCATTTAATTGATGTTGTATTTCTGCAGGATTCATACTAAAACTTCAAATAAGATATGCAAATAATGAGTTATATTTCAGCAAGATAATCAAATTATATTACCTGCAAACAAGTTATAATCTGAAGTACATAAAAGATAACACTTAATAAAACATATGCGTTATGGTCTAAAACCATTTATTTATGAGTGATACATAAAAAAAACTAGGCATCTTAGAAAATTCAAACCATTCAAGTCTCAAGGTAGTTCAGGGTTAATTTAATCAAGATTTGTCAACAGATTCACTCTCGTTTTCTTTTCTTTTGGGACTTATTTGTAGAGCTAAACAAGATGTTCATGTATTCAAGAAATACTAGACTGATGATCCACGTTACCAGATCATTAATAAGAATCTCCGGAATTCTTATAAGAGCGTCTACTAATATCTTTAATTTTATTCTTTCATGGATCACTGTTATTATTTTTTATTTTATTTTTTAATTTTTTTATTTTTTTATTTTATTTTTTGATAATTAATATCGTATCTATCTTTGAGTATTTTCCATAATACACTTGGATTTTCGATCATATAATATGTAGATTCTAAGGACTCGTCAATATGTTTGCTAAGAAAAATACTTACTATTGCTTTCTCTTGTTCGGAATAATTGTTATTTTCATTCAGGGTTTCTAAAATACAGTTTGATTCGAGATGTTTTTCTACATTCATAACCCATGTTAAGTAGTTGTTCCCACTTGTTCTAAATGAGCAAATTTAAGCCTTTTCAAATTCGACATTTTCTATTATTATAAAGATGAATAACATAAATCATAATCATAATCAACTTCTATTCATAGACAAATAATAAAATGAAATTAGAATCTTTTTAAATTCATAAGCAGCAAACAACAGAATAATGGTATGATTACAAATAATAAAACCACAAGGGCAGGATAGAATATAGGTTCACCCGGTGATATATTAGCAACAATGATGATAGTTAATATGACCAATACAATAGGAAAAATCATCCTTGTGTGAATCATTTTTACAAAAACTTTTTTGAGAGTAGTAATCTGAAAAATGAAGATTGATTTGTGAAAATGTGAAAACGGAGATGTTTATTTTATATTTGAAAAATATAGTTGTTGTAACGTCGTCAGTTGACGTTAACAACCGTTATGTATATATGACCTTTGTAACGTCGTTAGTTGACGTTAACGAATAAAGTCACTATATCAAAACGCGTATGAGTAATATAAAGGACAAGATTTTTTTTTCTTATTTTAACTTTTAAGATTTACTTTTAATAAAAATACAAACTACTTTTTCTTATTTTAACTTTTAAGATTTACTTTTAATAAAAATACAAACTACTTTTTCTTATTTTAACTTTTAAGATTTACTTTTAATAAAAATACAAACTACTTTTCTTATTTTAACTTTTAAGATTTACTTTTAATAAAAATACAAACTACTTTTCTTATTTTAACTTTTAAGATTTACTTTTAATAAAAATACAAACTACTTTTTCTTATTTTAACTTTTAAGATTTACTTTTAATAAAAATACAAACTACTTTTTCTTATTTTAACTTTTAAGATTTACTTTTAATAAAAATACAAACTATTTTTTCTTATTTTAACTTTTAAGATTTACTTTTAAGAATAAACATTAGTATGCATGAAATAAATAATGATTAATTGCATAAGTAATCATAAATGTTAGATAACATATAAAGACCCCATCGTATACGTATTGATCGAAATTAATCTCGACCCATGGTACCGTGTTGTCAAATGACGTGTTGCGTACATAAAGTACCGTGTTGTCAAATGACGTGTTGCGTACAATCATGAGGTCTTATTAACATAAATATAAATGTTAGTGAAGTTAATAAGAGTCAGATTACAGAAAATATAATTCAGGCGGTATAACCGACCATATATAACTTAAATAACATAAATATAAATGTTAGTGAAGTTAATGAAAGTTAGATTACAGAAATATAATTCAGGCGGTATAACCGACCATATATAACTTAAATAACATAAATATAAATGTTAGTGAAGTTAATAAAAGTTAGATTACAGAAATATAATTCAGGCGGTATAACCGACCATATATAACTTAAATAACATAAATATAAATGTTAGTGAAGTTAATAAAAGTTAGATAATTTCTTACCTTGATTAGTGACGTGTGCTTGCTTAGATAAACCTTGATTATACGGAGCACTTCGTGCTGATAACGTGTTATAATTCAGTAGGCTTATAACTACCTTTAGTGGCATAGTTCTTGACTGTAGACTACTAATAAGTATATAGAGAGAATATGAGAGAATATGAGAGAATATATTTAGTGTGTGTTTTATAAACTCATAACACACATATTTATACTCAAAAAATCTACTATACAATATCTATAATAATAATAAAATTAACATCCAATTTAACTTTTATAACAAATATGATATATATACATTTAAATGTCGTTACAACGATAATCGTTACATATATGTCTCGTTTCGAAATCCTTAAGTTAGTAGTCTTGTTTATATGTATATAACTTATTGTTAATATACTTATGGAGATACTTACTTATCATAATCTCATGTTAACCATATGTATATCCATATATATATCGTCATGTTGTTTTTACAAGTTTTAACGTTCGTAAATCGCCGGTCAACTTGGGTGGTCAATTGTCTATATGAAACATATTTCAATTAATCAAGTCTTAACAAGTTTGATTGCTTAACATGTTGGAAATATTTAATCATGTAAATATCAATCTCAATTAATATATATAAACATGGAAAAGTTCGGGTCACTACAGTACCTACCCGTTAAATAAATTTCGTCCCGAAATTTTAAGCTGTTGAAGGTGTTGACGAATCTTCTGGAAATAGATGCGGGTATTTCTTCTTCATCTGATCTTCACGCTCCCAGGTGAACTCGGGTCCTCTACGAGCATTCCATCAAACCTTAACAATTGGTATCTTGTTTTGCTTAAGTCTTTTAACCTCACGATCCATTATTTCGACGGGTTCTTCGATGAATTGGAGTTTTTCGTTGATTTGAATTTCATCTAACGGAATAGTGAGATCTTCTTTAGCAAAACATTTCTTCAAATTCAAGACGTGGAAAGTGTTATGTACAGCCGCGAGTTGTTGAGGTAACTCAAGTCGGTAAGCTACTGGTCCGACACGATCAATAATCTTGAATGGTCCAATATACCTTGGATTTAATTTCCCTCGTTTACCAAATCGAACAACGCCTTTCCAAGGTGCAACTTTAAGCATGACCATCTCTCCAATTTCAAATTCTATATCTTTTCTTTTAATGTCAGCGTAGCTCTTTTGTCGACTTTGGGCGGTTTTCAACCGTTGTTGAATTTGGATGATCTTCTCGGTAGTTTCTTGTATAATCTCCGGACCCGTAATCTGTCTATCCCCCACTTCACTCCAACAAATCGGAGACCTGCACTTTCTACCATAAAGTGCTTCAAACAGCGCAATCTAAATGCTTGAATGGTAGCTGTTGTTGTAGGAACATTCTGCTAACGGTAGATGTCGATCCCAACTGTTTCCGAAATCAATAACACATGGTCGTAGCATGTCTTCAAGCGTTTGTATCGTCCTTTCGCTCTGCCCATCAGTTTGTGGATGATAGGCAGTACTCATGTCTAGACGAGTTCCTAATGCTTGCTGTAATGTCTGCCAGAATCTTGAAATAAATCTGCCATCCCTATCAGAGATAATAGAGATTGGTATTCCATGTCTGGAGACGACTTCCTTCAAATACAGTCGTGCTAACTTCTCCATCTTGTCATCTTCTCTTATTGGCAGAAAGTGTGCTGATTTGGTGAGACGATCAACTATTACCCAAATAGTATCAAAACCACTTGCAGTCCTTGGCAATTTAGTGATGAAATCCATGGTAATATTTTCCCATTTCCATTCTGGGATTTCGGGTTGTTGAAGTAGACCTGATGGTTTCTGATGCTCAGCTTTGACCTTAGAACACGTCAAACATTCTCCTACGTATTTAGCAACATCGGCTTTCATACCCGGCCACCAAAAATGTTTCTTGAGATCCTTGTACATCTTCCCCGTTCCAGGATGTATTGAGTATCTAGTTTTATGAGCTTCTCTAAGTACCATTTCTCTCATATCTCCAAATTTTGGTACCCAAATCCTTTCAGCCCTATACCGGGTTCCGTCTTCCCGAATATTAAGATGCTTCTCCGATCCTTTGGGTATTTCATCCTTTAAATTTCCCTCTTTTAAAACTCCTTGTTGCGCCTCCTTTATTTGAGTAGTAAGGTTATTATGAATCATTATATTCATAGATTTTACTCGAATGGGTTCTCTGTCCTTCCTGCTCAAGGCATCGGCTACCACATTTGCCTTCCCCGGGTGGTAACGAATCTCAAAGTCGTAATCATTCAATAATTCAATCCACCTACGCTGCCTCATATTCAGTTGTTTCTGATTAAATATGTGTTGAAGACTTTTGTGGTCGGTATATATAATACTTTTAACCCCATATAAGTAGTGCCTCCAAGTCTTTAATGCAAAAACAACCGCGCCGAATTCCAAATCATGCGTCGTATAATTTTGTTCGTGAATCTTCAATTGTCTAGACGCATAAGCAATCACCTTCGTTCGTTGCATTAATACACAACCAAGACCTTGCTTTGATGCGTCACAATAAATCACAAAATCATCATTCCCTTCAGGCAATGACAATATAGGTGCCGTAGTTAGCTTTTTCTTCAATAACTGAAACGCTTTCTCTTGTTCATCATTCCATTCAAATTTCTTCCCTTTATGCGTTAATGCAGTCAAGGATTTTGCTATTCTAGAAAAGTCTTGGATGAACCTTCTATAGTAACCAGCTAGTCCTAAAAACTGGCGTATGTGTTTCGGAGTTTTCGGGGTTTCCCACTTTTCAACAGTTTCTATCTTTGCCGGATCCACCTTAATACCTTCTTTGTTCACTATGTGACCGAGGAATTGAACTTCTTCCAACCAAAATGCACAAATGTTCACCTTTCTCAAATGTTCACCGTGTTCTTGGTCATTCTTTGAGTAAATAAGTATGTCATCAATAAAAACAATGACAAACTTGTCAAGGTATGGTCCACACACTCGGTTCATAAGGTCCATGAACATAGCTGATGCATTAGTTAAACCAAACGGCATGACCATAAACTCGTAATGACCGTAACGTGTTCTGAAAGCAGTCTTTGGAATATCATCTTCTTTCACCCGCATTTGATGATACCCGGAACGTAAGTCAATCTTTGAATAAACAGACGAGCCTTGTAGTTGATCAAATAAGTCGTCGATTCTCGGTAGTGGGTAGCGATTCTTGATGGTAAGTTTGTTCAACTCTCGGTAGTCGATACACAACCTGAATGTACCATCTTTCTTCTTGACAAACAAAACAGGAGCTCCCCACGGTGATGTGCTTGGTCGAATGAAACCACGCTCTAAAAGTTCTTGTAATTGGCTTTGCAGTTCTTTCATCTCGTTGGGTGCGAGTCTGTAAGGAGCACGAGCTATTGGTGCAGCTCCTGGTACAAGATCTATTTGAAATTCAACGGATCGATGTGGGGGTAATCCCGATAATTCTTTCGGAAATACATCTGGAAATTCTTTTGCGACGGGAACATCATTGATGCTCTTTTCTTCAGTTTGTACTTTCTCGACGTGTGCTAGAACAGCATAGCAACCTTTTCTTATTAGTTTTTGTGCCTTCAAATTACTAATAAGATGTAGCTTCGTGTTGCCCTTTTCTCCGTACACCATTAAGGGTTTTCCTTTTTCTCGTATAATGCGAATTGCATTTTTGTAACAAACGATCTCTGCTTTCACTTCTTTCAACCAGTCCATACCGATTATCACATCAAAACTCCCTAACTCTACTGGTATCAAATCAATCTTAAATGTTTCGCTAACCAGTTTAATTTCTCGATTCCGACATATATTATCTGCTGAAATTAATTTACCATTTGCTAATTCGAGTAAAAATTTACTATCCAAAGGCGTCAATGGACAACTTAATTTAGCACAAAAATCTCTACTCATATAGCTTCTATCCGCACCCGAATCAAATAAA
This sequence comes from Rutidosis leptorrhynchoides, assembly GCF_046630445.1. NCBI lineage: Eukaryota > Viridiplantae > Streptophyta > Magnoliopsida > Asterales > Asteraceae > Rutidosis > Rutidosis leptorrhynchoides. Next base: position 659,680,898 of record NC_092333.1, on the reverse strand, counting down.
ACGTAAGCAGATTTATTGTCAATAAGAAACGTACCCGTAACAAGCTCCGGGTCTTCCTGTGCCTCTGCCGCATTAATATTGAAAACTCTTCCGCGGCCTTGTCCATTCGTGTTCTCCTGGTTCGGGCAATTTCTAATAATGTGGCCCGGTTTTCCACATTTATAGCAAACTACATTGGCATAACTTGCTCCGACACTACTTGCTCCGCCATTACTCGTTCCGACACCATTTGGTCCTTTCGTTCTATTAACCCCTGGTCCGTAGACCTCACACTTCACCGCGCTATGACCATTTCTTTTACACTTGTTGCAAAATTTGGTGCAGAACCCCGAGTGATACTTTTCACACCTTTGGCATAGCTGCTTCTGATTGTTGTTGTTGTTGCGGTTATTATTGTTGTTGGGATGATTGTTGTAGTTGCTGTTGTTGTTGTTATTGTTGTTGTTGTTGGGCCGTTTGTTGTAGTTGCGATTGATGTTGCGATTGTTGGGATAATTGTTGCGATTATTGTTGTAATTGCTGTTGTTGTTGTATTGGTGATTCTTATCACCATTTTCCTCCCACTTTCTTTTGACTTGCTTCACATTGGCCTCTTCAGCAGTCTGTTCTTTAATTCTTTCTTCAATCTGGTTCACTAGTTTGTGAGCCATTCTACATGCCTGTTGTATGAAGGCGGGCTCGTGTGAACTTATATCTTCTTGGATTCTTTCTGGTAATCCTTTCACAAATGCGTCGATCTTCTCTTCCTCATCTTCGAATGCTCCCGGACACAATAGGCATAATTCTGTGAATCGTCTTTCGTACGTGGTAATATCAAATCCTTGGGTTCGTAACCCTCTAAGTTCTGTCTTGAGCTTATTGACCTCGGTTCTGGGACGGTACTTCTCGTTCATCAAGTGCTTGAATGCTGACCACGGTAGTGCGTACGCATCGTCTTGTCCCACTTGTTCTAGATAGGTATTCCACCATGTTAACGCAGAACCTGTGAAGGTATGCGTAGCGTACTTCACTTTGTCCTCTTCAGTACACTTACTTATGGCAAACATCGATTCGACCTTCTCGGTCCACCGTTTCAATCCGATCGGTCCTTCGGTTCCATCAAATTCCAAAGGTTTGCAGGCAGTGAATTCTTTGTAGGTGCATCCTACACGATTTCCTGTACTGCTAGATCCAAGGTTATTGTTGGTATGTAGCGTAGCCTGTACTGCGGCTATGTTTGAAGCTAGAAAAGTACGGAATTCCTCTTCATTCATATTCACGGTGTGTCGAGTAGTCGGTGCCATTTCCTTCAAAATAGTCAAATGGAACAAGTTAATCATACAGAATATTAAGAGTAGTTGATAGTATTTCGTAGCATAATATGAACTCATTTATAAAAGCTTTTTCTTCATATTAGCGTTTTATAAGTTTAAATTCGGGTAGTACCTACCCGTTAAGTTCATACTTAGTAGCTAATATACAATTCAACTACTACAATTCTATATGAAAAACTGATTATAATAATATTTCGCGTTCAAACTTTTATACAATATTTTACAAATTTACAATACCGCTTATTTTACATAAAGCATGAAATATAGCACACAATAACTTTGATACAAGATAGTTGTGAAGATAATTCTAGCTAGTACACAAGTCGTTCAGCAAAGGCAATAAAGACACGTAATTCATACGTCTAGAAACAAGTCATGCATTCTGGTTTTACTAGGACTACTTCCCATCCTTGGTCTTGTGGAACATAACCGTTATGGCCATTGATAAGACAGCGTGTTGTAACTTCGTCAAAGGGACGAGGGTTACGTAATGTCCAACAGTCCCGTAACAATCTAAAAACCTCATTTCTTACCCCAATTACCGACTCCGTCACTTGTGGGAACGTTTTGTTTAATAGTTGTAGCCCAATGTTCTTGTTCTCACTTTGGTGAGAAGCGAACATTACTAATCCGTAAGCATAACATGCTTCTTTATGTTGCATGTTAGCCGCTTTTTCTAAATCACGAAGTCCAATATTCGGATATATTGAATCAAAATAATTTCTTAACCCATTGCGTAAAATAGCATTTGGGTTCCCCGCAATATATGCGTCAAAGTAAACACATCGTAACTTATGGATTTCCCAATGTGATATCCCCCATCTTTCGAACGAAAGCCTTTTATAAACCAAGGAATTCTTGGAACGTTCTTCGAATGTCCTACAAACTGATCTCGCCTTAAGTAGTTGTGCCGAAGAATTCTGACCGACTCTAGACAAGATTTCATCAATCATGTCTCCGGGTAGGTCTCTTAAAATATTGGGTTGTCTATCCATTTTGTGTTTTTATACTGTAAAATAGACAAGAGTTAGATTCATAAAAAAAAATACTTATTAATACAAGAAATTTTTACATATATCTTAAAGCATAAGCACACTATATTACATATATTACACCACACGAATACAACTATCTTATTCCGACTCGCTTGTTTCTTCTTTTTCAGTTTTGGTTCGTTTTGCCAAGTTTCTAGGGATATATGATGTTCCCCTAATACGAGCCGTCGTTTTCCACATTGGTTTAGAAAAACCTGGTGGTTTAGAGGTTCCCGGGTCATTGTTACAACTTAAGGACTTCGGGGGTTGACGATACATATAAAGTTCATCGGGGTTGGAATTAGATTTCTCTATTTTTATGCCCTTTTCCTTATTATTTTCTTTTGCCTTTTTAAATTCAGTTGGGGTAATTTCTATAACATCATCGGAATTCTCGTCGGAATCCGATTCATCGGAGAATTGGTAATCCTCCCAATATTTTGCTTCCTTGGCGGAAACACCATTGACCATAATTAACCTTGGTCGGTTGGTTGAGGATTTTCTTTTACTTAACCGTTTTATTATTTCCCCCACCGGTTCTATTTCTTCATCCGGTTCCGATTCTTCTTCCGGTTCCGATTCTTCTTCCGGTTCCGACTCTTCTTCCGGTTCCTCTTCGGGAACTTGTGAATCAGTCCACGAATCATTCCAATTTACATTTGACTCTTCATTATTATTAGGTGAGTCAATGGGAGTTGTTCTAGAGGTAGACATCTATCACATAATATCAAACGCGTTAAGAGATTAATATATCACATAATATTCACATGTTAAAAATATATAGTTTCCAACAAAATTTGTTAAGCAATCATTTTTTTTCAAGTAAACACGATCGAAGTCCAGACTCACTAATGCATCCTAACAAACTCGATAAGACACTCTAATGCAAAATTCTGGTTCTCTAAGACCAACGCTCGGATACCAACTGAAATGTCCCGTTCTTATTGATTAAAAACGTTCCATATTAATTGATTTCGTTGCGAGGTTTTGACCTCTATATGAGACGTTTTTCAAAGACTGCATTCATTTTAAAACAAACCATAACCTTTATTTCATCAATAAAGGTTTAAAAAGCTTTACGTAGATTATCAAATAATGATAATCTAAAATATCCTGTTTACACACGACCATTACATAATGGTTTACAATACAAATATGTTACAACAAAATAAGTTTCTTGAATGCAGTTTTTACACAATATCATACAAGCATGGACTCCAAATCTCGTCCTTATTTAAGTATGCGACAGCGGAAGCTCTTAATAATCACCTGAGAATAAACATGCTTAAAGCGTCAACAAAAATGTTGGTGAGTTATAGGTTTAACCTATATATATCAAATCATAATAATAGACCACAAGATTTCATATTTCAATACACATCCCATACATAGAGATAAAAATCATTCATATGGTGAACACCTGGTAACCGACATTAACAAGATGCATATATAAGAATATCCCCATCATTCCGGGACACCCTTCGGATATGATATAAATTTCGAAGTACTAAAGCATCCGGTACTTTGGATGGGGTTTGTTAGGCCCAATAGATCTATCTTTAGGATTCGCGTCAATTAGGGTGTCTGTTCCCTAATTCTTAGATTACCAGACTTAATAAAAGGGGCATATTCGATTTCGATAATTCAACCATAGAATGTAGTTTCACGTACTTGTGTCTATTTTGTAAATCATTTATAAAACCTGCATGTATTCTCATCCCAAAAATATTAGATTTTAAAAGTGGGACTATAACTCACTTTCACAGATTTTTACTTCGTCGGGAAGTAAGACTTGGCCACTGGTTGATTCACGAACCTATAACAATATATACATATATATCAAAGTATGTTCAAAATATATTTACAACACTTTTAATATATTTTGATGTTTTAAGTTTATTAAGTCAGCTGTCCTCGTTAGTAACCTACAACTAGTTGTCCACAGTTAGATGTACAGAAATAAATCGATAAATATTATCTTGAATTAATCCACGACCCAGTGTATACGTATCTCAGTATTGATCACAACTCAAACTATATATATTTTGGAATCAACCTCAACCCTGTATAGCTAACTCCAACATTCACATATAGAGTGTCTATGGTTGTTCCGAAATATATATAGATGTGTCGACATGATAGGTCGAAACATTGTATACGTGTCTATGGTATCTCAAGATTACATAATATACAATACAAGCTGATTAAGTTATGGTTGGAATAGATTTGTTACCAATTTTCACGTAGCTAAAATGAGAAAAATTATCCAATCTTGTTTTACCCATAACTTCTTCATTTTAAATCCGTTTTGAGTGAATCAAATTGCTATGGTTTCATATTGAACTCTATTTTATGAATCTAAACAGAAAAGTATAGGTTTATAGTCGGAAAAATAAGTTACAAGTCGTTTTTGTAAAGGTAGTCATTTCAGTCGAAAGAACGACGTCTAGATGACCATTTTAGAAAACATACTTCCACTTTGAGTTTAACCATAATTTTTGGATATAGTTTCATGTTCATAATAAATATAATTTTCTCTTAATAACAACTTTTAAATCAAAGTTTATCATAGTTTTTAATTAACTAACCCAAAACAGCCCGCGGTGTTGCTACGACGGCGTAAATCCGGTTTTACGGTGTTTTTTGTGTTTCCAGGTTTTAAATCATTAAGTTAGCATATCATATAGATATAGAACATGTGTTTAGATAATTTTAAAAGTCAAGTTAGAAGGATTAACTTTTATTTGCGAACAAGTTTAGAATTAACTAAACTATGTTCTAGTGATTACGAGTTTAAACCTTTGAATAAGATAGTTTTATATATATGAATCGAATGATGTTATGAACATCATTACTACCTCAAGTTTAGTAGGTAAACCTACTGGAAGTGACAAGAAATGATCTAGCTTCAAAGGATCTTGGATGGCTTGAAAGTTCTTGAAGTAGGATCATGACACAAAAACAAGTTCAAGTAAGATTTTTACTCGAATTAAGATAGTTTATAGTTATAGAAATTGAATCAAAGTTTGAATATGAATATTACCTTGAATAAGAAAGATAACCTACTGTATATAACAAAGGTTTCTTGATCTTAGATGATTACTTGGAATGGATTAGAAAGCTTGGAAGTAAATTAGTAAACTTGAAGGGATTTTTGAAGTGTTCTTGGAGTGTTCTTCCTATGATGATTATAGCTTGATTCTTGAAGTGATTTTTGATGAAGATGATGATTAACTACTGGAAAAATACGTTCATAATAGTGTGGGTGTGTTGAGAGAGAATTAGAAAGAGAATTGGAAGTGAAATGGAGTGAATGATGAGTGGTAATTGGTGAGTGGTGAGTGGGGTTAAAAGGAGTTCTAGTTAGTTGACTAGCTCATGGTAGAAGTTAAAATTGATTAGTCATACATGACATAATCAAGAGTGGAATCCCATGCTAGTTCCTATTGGTATATACCCATAGTAAGTACGTTTTGAAGCTGTGTATAATACGGGTAAAAATACGACTAGAATTCTTGATGAAAGAAAAGAATGGGAAAGTAACTGTAACCATTTTCGTTAAGTATGAGTGTTTTGATATATGTCTTGAAGTCTTCCAAAAGTATTTTAATACATCTAAATACACTACATGTATATACATTTTAACTGAGTCGTTAAGTCATCGTTAGTCGTTACATGTAAGTGTTGTTTTGAAACCTTTAAGTTAACGATCTCAATTAATGTTGTTAACCCATTGTTTATTATATCTAATGAGATGTTAAATTATTATATTATCATGATATTATGATATATTAATATATCTTAATATGATATATATATACATTTAAATGTCGTTACAACGATAATCGTTACATATATGTCTCGTTTCGAAATCCTTAAGTTAGTAGTCTTGTTTATATGTATATAACTCATTGTTAATATACTTATGGAGATACTTACTTATCATAATCTCATGTTAACCATATGTATATCCATATATATATATCGTCATGTCATTTTTACAAGTTTTAACGTTCGTGAATCGCCGGTCAACTTGGGTGGTCAATTGTCTATATGAAACATATTTCAATTAATCAAGTCTTAACAAGTTTGATTGCTTAACATGTTGGAAATATTTAATCATGTAAATATCAATCTCAATTAATATATATAAACATGGAAAAGTTCGGGTCACTACATGTACAGTGTAACTTATTAATGTGAAATTCATATATTCCTCGGGTATTACCTACCCGTTAAAATATTTTCACCATTAACAGTTTGTACAAAAGAATTTTTAATTACAATCTTTATGAAAATATACTTACATATATATTTTCTTCAGATGTCATCATGAATTTAATGAGTTAATATGATATTAATCTCATTTGATTTACCGTTAGAATAGGAATATATAATCTCTAAAACATTAGAGTTTACATAATGGTCATGTAGAACAAAGGTAATTGATATATAACGATATGTAGAACAAAGATAGTCGGTGTAGAACGATATGTAGAGCGAAAATTATGCTCGAGGTACAGAATGAGATGTTGAGGCTTGTGTTGTTGTTGGTACTGGTGTTGATGTTGGTGGTACTGTTGGTGCCGGTGATGTTGCTGAAGCTGGTAAGTTTTGCACCATATTCTCCAAAGCCACTACTCGAGCGCAAAGCTTGTTGACTTATTACTCCGGGATGATTGTCGGTAGGAACGAGAGAATGAATAAGGTTTAGAATTAAAGATAGAAGATAATCGTGACGAGTTACCCTAGAGATGAGGCTAAAAAGGGTGTTTCGGATAGGTTCACCGGTAAGTGCTTCAGGTGCTTCACCGAGGGTGCAGGTTGGTGGGTGGAAAGGATCGCCTTCTTCTTGTTTCCATTGGTTAAGTCGACTACGAACATATCAGATGAATTGGGGATGGATGATTGGGTTATTCATTCTGGTGACGCTGCTTCTGGGGTTGAAGTGGGACTCCATATCGGAATCCGAGGGACTTGATCTAATGGTGAGTTCCATTTCGTACGATTGAATAAAGGATTTTTTTGATATGAAATGATTTTTGGATATCGGATGATATTCTAATTATATAGAATACCTATACATAGTACAGAAGATCCCGTAGATTACGAAGGGATTTAAGGAAACGTGTCAGATAAAGTCTACAGTAACAGATATGCTAAGATATGAATTAGCAAAAGATATGAATTTATCTGTACACTACCTACCAAATGAGTGCAGGAACTAGACTTAGGAATGATAAGCAGGTAATTTTCCACTAGGAATGACAAACAATACTTATAATATGCAGCTAAGGTCGAAGTTCAGACTCGCTAATGTATCCTAACAACTATCAGTTAGACACACTAATGCAAGACCTGGTTCGCTAGGACCAACGCTCTGATACCACATGAAACGACCCGTCCTTATCCCCCTGGACGAAATCATTAACATCTGGTCCCATTGCGATGATCGACTCCAAGTAATGTCTTTAAAATGAGCAAATGCACAGCGGAAGACTTAATTTGTACCTGAGAATAAACATGCTTAAAAGTGTCAACCAAAAGGTTGGTGAGTTCATAGGTTTATCATAACAATCATTTTAATATATTAATAGACCACAAGATTTCCGTTTATAAATATATGTACACTCGCAAGTGTATAAAAGTATTCTATAAGTTGTAGGCACCCGGTAACAAGCCTTAACGTTCATGTTTTACCCTCTGAAGTACACCAGATCAGGTGTGTTTAAAATAAACTCGAAATACTAAAGCATCCCATAGTAAGGATGAGGTTTGTCAGGCCCAATAGATCTATCTTTAGGATTCGCGCCTACCGTACATAGACAAGTAGTTTAATGTTACCAAGCTAAGGGTATATTTCTGGTTTAAACCCACGTAGAATTAGTTTTAGTACTTGTGCCTATTTCGTAAAACATTTATAAAACAGCGCATGTATTCTCAGCTCAAAAATAAATATTGCAAAAGCAATTAAAAAGGGAGCAAATGAAACTCACCATACTGTATTTTGTAGTAAAAATACATATGACGACATTGAACAAACGTAGGGTTGGCCTCAGATTTCACGAACCTATATCAGGTATATATATTAAAATGTATAATTGTAATCAAGTAATTTCATTTGTTAATCTTATAATACTTACATATTAAGTGTTGTAGTTATATGAAATTTATAATAAACCCTAATTTATATATATATTTTATGTATATTTTATATCTTAAATTTTTTGTTATCTATATTTATTTTGTATATATATATGTAAAGAAATTAATATTTATACATATGATTATATTTATTTATATAATTAATCAACAATCAATACTTTGTTATATGTAATATAAAAAAAATGTTAATATGTTCAATATATAATTATATGTAATATTAATATAAGTATATTTTTATATACATAATATTTATTTGTCATGAAAATAATAATAATGATAATAATAATAATGATAGTTTCAATTATAATGATAATACTAATAATGATAATAAAAATAAAAGTTTTACTGATAAGAATGATATTTTTTTTATGAAAATGATAATTTTACTAGTCAAGATAATAGTAATACATATTTTCGTAACTAATAATGATAATAATGTTGATGGTAATACTAATAATGAAAATAATAATAATAATAATAATAAATTTACCACCTTAAGGTATAAGCTCCAAAAAAATATAAAACTGTCTCTGATAGATCTCGAACCCGCGACCTCACGTTAATCCAAGAACGTCCTTAACCAACTACTCTGCTATGCTTTTCTGATTTGATACCCAACCTAAATCTATACATTCAATATCTATCTGTGTGTTTCATCTTCTTTCTCAAAAACTCAAACGACCAAACATAACAGCAACTTATTGTTTGAGTTTAAGTATTTCATTTGAACAGATATGTCCGATTGTTTGTGGTTTGGGATACACAGAAAATGTGAACCGGTCTCGACACAATCACCATTAATAATTACCGTTCCATTAAAGCAAAATCATAACAGCCTATTAAGAATTATTACGGCCCATTAGCACAGCAACTAATCGACCCAACTAATATTTAGAATCCGGCCCAAGTTCCTGGTTTCAATATGTTTCCTGTTTTCGTAAAAGGAACAAAACCACCTACTTTAATCAATTGAAATCGAATTCAATTAGATAACCCATTAGTTGGTTGGATGATAATTGGTATTAAACAAACTGATTACTAGTCCTTTTTCTTGTGGTGGGTTCTTGTTGTCAGGGTATTAGAAAACATAAAATAACAAAGGACTCATCATATTCGCTGTAACCACATCCCTTTATCATCATCTTTATATTTTTACCTAGTTTTAAAAAAAATAACGTTTCTTTAATTGCTCCAATTTGGGTCGGCCAACTAATCCCATGTACCACTTGCTTATTAATCCATATTATATCCAAGTTGCACAAGTGGTGTACTAAGGTTCAACATTTGCCAATAACATTCAACGCATAAAAAAGTATATAGTTGAACGTCACATAGGTGACCAACTTTGGTTGGCCATTACTTGCAAATAAAAAAAAAATAACAGCTTCAGTGTAAACAATGGTAGTGGTGATTATGGTTTGAAATTTAGGGTGGTGGTGATAGTGGTCTTCGATAATAATATCATGGTGGTGGTACGGCGTTCATGATGGTGACCGAATAACAAACAGTAACATGTAGCTTGATTGAGCAATAGTAGACATCGAATAGAAGGATTTAAAACAAATGGGTGTTAAGGTTCTTGAACGTAATTAAAAGTAGGAAACTTGTTGCAATTGCATTCGATGGTTGGAAGTGATAAATAAAGGTGGTGACCGATAGTTGAATAAGGGTGAGGTGACGTGTAGTTGATGGATTCTTGGTGACGGTTTAGAGTGACCAAAAAAATGGGTTTACAAGGATGTCGATTAGATAGAAAAGAGTGGTTCTTTCCGGTGAAGTTGTGCTACGGGTTGATGTTTATCGATGGTAGGTTGAGCCGAGGGTTGAAGATGGTGAGGGTTGATCAATTAAGGTAGTGGAGATCATGGAAGTTGAAAGAGGTGAAATAGATAGTGAATGGTGGTAGTGTGATTCTACTTATATAAATATGTGTATCATGTATATATATCTATATTCTATATAAATATTTATTACATAAAGTTATTCTAATTAACAATTATCAATAGTAATAATAAGATGATGGTGAATTGAAATGAAGTAGTTGAGGTTATATGTGTTAGGTCGAATAGAAGAAAAAGAAACACAAGATAGTGGCTAGCAAAAAGTATACTCATTCTATCAAATTGGTTTGAAAACAAAATAATAGAGACAATTAACATGTGGAAATTTTTTTTTAGAGAAACAGTATGCCATTGATAGAATTTTGGATTATAACTACCGACAGTTTTAATAGGATATTTTATCATGTCCATTGCTAAACAGTTAACGTATAAAAGTGTCCCTAAAAATCCCAAATTTTTAGATTAAATATATTTAATTATTTCACTCATTAACTGTTTGAAACCTAATAAAAAAAAGTTCGATAATTATTTATTTTATGTTCCAATTTATATGTACGGAGTACAAATATTTAAACTTAAAAAGGGTAAAAATATTTTTAACAAATCTACCATCTTCATTATCGATTTACAGTTCAACTTTTATTTTAAATATTCATAAACTCATATTAGATCTATATGAACACTAATGAAATGTCAACCGAGTATTACAACTGTTGACTAAATCTACTCGAAACCATTCATTTCCAATATACACTTTCTATATATATAACCAATCTTAATTAACAAGTTTAAGTAAATATATTAATTATATATTTTTAAACAAATAAATATAACATTATATATTTACAAGTATTATATATAATATAAGTATATATATATATATATATATATATATATATATATATATATATATATATATATATATATATATATATATATATATATATATAAATATAAAATAACATAATAGTTTTTATAACATCGCATATTATTTTACATTTTCATTTATATATATATATATATATATATATATATATATATATATATATATATATATATATATATATATATATAATTAATTACATATTTATTTACACCCAATGGTTCGTGAATCATCAGAAACAGTCAAAGGTCAAATGTATGCATGAACACAGTTCAAATTTTTGGGACTGTATCATTACAGACTTTGCTTATTGTATCGAAAACATATAAAGATTAAGTTTAAAATTGGTCGGAAATTCCCGGGTCGTCACATTTAGACTTGCTGTTATGGACCTACTGTGTTAGATTTCCGCTGCATTACTTAGAGATGTCTCAATCATGGAACTTTTATCTTGCATTCGTAACTTATGTTATTTTCAAATAATGACTTTGTAACGACCTTTGTGTCACGTTATCTTTTGTATACGCTATCTTTTTATGAATGCAAACTGGTTTTCAAACAACATGTAGTACTTGACCGTGTAAAGATCCTGTTGTTGACGAATCGTACACGATGGTTTTGTACGGGGCATCACATTTGGTATCAGAGCATCAGTTGTAGGGAATTAGGTTGCATTAGTAAGTCTTGACCGAGCCGAGTAGGATTCGCTAATAGGACTAATCTACAACTTGCTTGTTTAACTGTTTCTGCGGAACTTACTGCATGCTACTGCTTACTTTTACTACTATGTGTACTTGCTGTATGCTACTGCATGCTACTATCTATTTTCGATTGCATGATACTTTTGTAGGATTTTGTTAATATTGCCATGATATGTACTGCTAGGATGTTGTAGTGCCTAATTACGTGCTTTCTATATGTCTTACTGACATGGAAAAAGTTATTTTTCCTTGTTCAGATGTCAGACATGCTGCCCATGACCTTTGACTTCCAGAGTGACTCAGACACGACTGTTGCCTCGCCTACCATTGTTGCTGACTCACCACTACCCGTCGACGAATCTGGAGATTCACCTTCCAGTGGACTCGTGCTTGACCTTATGGATGTCTCAGATAGAGACGAGGATAAAGAGGAGATTCCAGCTCCACTTAGCCCTAGACTCCCAGGGCCACAGCACCATCTCGGTGGTACTGTGATTCCTGGGGAAAATGAGGACGGTCCTTTCCGTAACGAGCATGGACATTGGGCTAGACGCATCGCTGATGGACGTGTTGTGCCGATTCCACTAGGCAGATATCGAATTATGACCACCGGCCGAGAAAATCCACCTTCAGATGATTCAGATGATTCATCATCCGGTTACTCCAGCGAGGAGGATTCTGAAGAGGATCCCGAGGATGATTTCGAGGAGGACCCTGAGGAGGAGCCCGTGCAGCCGCCCTCTACCCCGCTGAAGAAGCGGTATCATTTTGATGGTACCGTTATCTCAGGGATTAACAGAGGAAGACCGTTCATGGATGCACATGGACAGTTGGTTAGGGTCACAGCCCGTAACAGGATCGTACCGTATCCCGCCGATCCATTCGCGCGTAAGACCACCCGCACTGTGCCGTCCACCATCTGGACCATCCGCACCACCTACCCCACCAGCATCCCCCGTCGTCGAGGAACTGATGAGGGAAGTGCATATCCTCTGTGCTCGGGTAACCGAGCTCGAGGATCAGATGTCCCACCTGATGGACATCATTTACCCACCATCACCGTAGGATTATTGTACTAGATTTCCTTATGTAACTCTGTTAGTAGTTTCATGTTTTACTCATGTGTTGTACGAACCTTATGAGAATGTATGCAAATTTCTTATTAATGAATAGAACTTAATGTTGTTTAATTATTATACAGTGTTCTATTTACGCTACTGTATGAATATTTTGTGGTATCTGTATCTGGTTGCTTTACTTAATTGTGTGTTGTGTTCCATACTGGGTGACTTATGCTATAATATTATTGAATGCCGAATTTTGACTTAAGTCGAAACTTTTGTTCAGAGGAACAATGGCAAACGGAAGAGTCCCAAGGGAAATGCCCACAGCGGCACAGATTGAGGAAATGATTGCTGCTCGAATAGCCGCAGCTATGGCGAATGCCAAGCCTGCTCCAGCTCCACTGGCCAACCCAGCTGTTCAGAACAGGTGTACCTATAAGGAATTCCATAGCTGCAAGCCCCACAATTTCAGTGGTACAGAAGGGCCAGTTGGACTGATGAGATGGTTTGAGAAGTTGGAAGCTATGTTCCGTGTAAGCAACTGTTCGAAAGTGAACAAAACTAAGTACGCCTCCTGTACTCTGTCGGATGGCACTTTAACCTGGTGGAACACGCTTGCTTAGGCTAAATAAATTGACGAGGCTTATGCTACACCATGGGAGGAGTTTATGTGATGGCCTCGTCAATACACTTAACGGCTCTGTCACTTGGTCCCACAGCTTGATCGAACTTAAATGAATTTAACAAACCACATTGCATTCTTTTATTTCAAAAGTTTCCCAAAAAGGAAAGCATACCAAAATATGTAGTTTAAAAGTAACCCAACATATTAATAATCCAAAGTTGACACAAAACATTGTCAACAACCCACAAGTATTAATTATTCAAAAACCGAATGCAAGCCAAAGTTTCATAAATTGTTTCATAAAAATCTGCCCAAATGCATGCAGACTCTTCTAAACACAGCGGAAGCATCACATAAACTCAAGTACCTGTGAAAACATGCGAGTAAACTGTCAACAAAGGTTGAGTGAATTATAGGTTTAAATAATTAAATAAACTTTAGACCACAAGATTTAAAAATGTTAGAAAACATTAAACATTATTCCATTATCAATGAGCCACCTGGTAACCACTTCACCCTTTATTTACCCTTGCCAAACACAATAAAAATATACACTGGATAGTGTATCAACAACAAAATACGAAGTACTAAACATTCCGATTATAAATTGCTAGCGCGACTAGCTCGAAATGGGGTTGTCAAACCCGATAGATCTATCCGTAGGATTCGCGTTCACTGGTAGAAACCAATGATTACAGTTACCAGACTAGGGAATATTTTTGTCCAACTCACAATGAATAATCTAAATTTAATTGTCACTTGTGTCTAAACGTGAAATAAAATGCATGTAATCACATCCCAAAAATATACTTTGAAAAGTATGTAAAAACGGGACTATAACTCACCTTAATAGTAATGAAGTAACCGACACAATTAAGCGAACAGCAAATGTAGTACAGTGATCAGGAATGATCACAACGTCGACCTATAAATAAAGCAGGTCGATATAAATAACTAACTTTGGGCCAAACTTCGGAACCCAAAGACGTCCTGCAAAGTATCTAGTACCATCTGTTCGAATCTCAAATTTCTTAGCCATTCCTCTTACATTCTCCTTCACAAAATTCTCTTCCTTTAAGGCTTCTTGTTGTGCCTCAAGAATATGCCTTGCAAGGTTTGTTCTAATTGTCATATTCAAGGCCCTAAACCTGCGAGGTTCAGCCCTTTCTTTACGACTCAACGCATCCGCCACAACATTGGACTTACCCGGATGATATAATAGTTCATAATCGTAATCATTCAACGTCTCAATCCATCTTCGTTGTCTCATGTTCAACTGTTTCTGATCGAGGATATGTTGAAGACTTTTGTGATCTGTGTACACAATACTCTTGACCCCATACAAATAGTGTCTCCAAATCTTAAGCGCAAAAACAACGGCCCCCAACTCTAAATCATGAGTTGTATAGTTCTGCTCGTGAATCTTCAATTGATGTGATGCGTACGCAATAACTTTCTTTCGTTGCATCAAAACACAACCAAAGCCTTGACGCGAAGCATCACAATAAACAACAAAATCATCATTACCCTCAGGTAGTGACAATATCGGAGCGGTAGTTAACTTCTTCTTTAAAGTCTGAAAAGCAGTCTCTTGTTCATCCTTCCACTCGTACTTCTTCCCTTTATGCGTTAAAGCAGTCAGAGGTTTTGCAATACGAGAGAAATCTTGAATGAACCTTCAATAGTAACTTGATAATCCTAGGAACTGACGAATCTGAGTAGGATTTTTCGGTGTTTCCCACCTTTCAATCGCCTCAATCTTAGCAGGATCAACTTGAATCCCTTGCTTACTAACAATATGTCCAAGGAATTGAACTTCTCGTAACCAGAATGCACACTTAGAGAACTTAGCGTACAACTCTTCTTTTCTCAACAGATCAATCACTAACTTCAAATTCTTCGTGCTCTTCATCATTCTTCGAATAAATAAGGATGTCGTCGATGAACACAATAATGAACTTGTCCAGATAGGGTCTACACACATGGTTCATGAGGTCCATGAACACAGCAGGTGCATTTGTCAATCCGAATGGCATAACAAGAAACTCAAAGTGACCGTAACGGGTGCGAAAAGCAGTTTTTGAAACATCAGATTCTTTAACACGTAACTGATGATAGCCGGAACGAAGATCGATTTTTGAATAAACAGATGAACCCTGGAGCTGATCGAACAGATCATCAATTCTTGGAAGGGGATAACGGTTTTTAATAGTAAACTTGTTCAACTCACGATAATCAATGCACAAACTAAAAGAACCATCCTTCTTCTTAACAAACAGAACAGGAGCTCCCCAAGGGGACGAAATAGGACGAATGAAACCCTTGTCTAACAACTCACGTAGTTGACTTGAAGTTCGGAAGGTGCAAGACGATAAGGAGCACGTGCTACAGGAGCAGTATCGGGAACGAGATCAATTTGAAATTCTACCGCGCATTGCGGTGGAAGGCCAGGTAAATCTTTAGGAAATACCTCAGGAAAATCTATAACAATATAAACATCTCCAACGCTCTTCGTTTCTTTATCGGAATCAACAACATAGGCTAGAATAGCATGACAGCCTTTGCGAAGATGTTTAAGAACTTTCAAACAGCTAATAAGATTTAACTGTCGGCATTTCTCATCTTCAAAAACCATCAGCGGCTCTCCAACCACAATAGTAATACGAATAGTTTTATCATAACACACAATCTCATCACGATTCACAGATAACCAATCCATCCCAACGTCAATGTAAAAACTACCAAGTTCAATCGGTACCAAATCTATCTCAAAATCTCTACCCGCCAGATTAATGTTACACTTACGATACATAGTCTTAGCAGTGAGCACTTTACCATTAGCTATTTCAACAACATAAGTATTGTCTAAAGGAGTTAACGGTGTTTTGATTTTTGGACTTAATTTACTCGACACAAAACTCAAATCAGCCCCTGAATTAAATAGTACATAAACTGATAAATCGTTGACCGAGAACGTACCAGTAACAAGTTTAGGATCTTCCTCAGCATCCCTAGCGTTAATGTTGAACGCTCTTCCTCGTGCAGTCTCTGCAGTCTTCTTGTTGGGACAGGCATCACGGAAATGCCCCGACTTCCCACACTCGTAACAAACTCTCGGATAGCCCATCAATGTAAGCTTCAATTTTAAGATTCTCATCGGCATAAACATTAGGACACAACAAAGTCAACTCAAAGAATCTCTGCTCATAGGCATCTAATTCGGTGCCCTTCATCTTCAAGTTCTTAAGTTCAACCTCTAACTTCTTAAGCTCACCCCTAGGACGGTAGCGGGTGATCATTCTTTCCTTGAAATTATTCCAAGTTAAGCCATAAGCCACATCATTACCCAAACTATTAACCAAGTTGTTCCACCAGGTCAATGCACTATCCTTCAAAGTGCAGCTAGCAAAACTAACCTTGTCCTCCTCTCGGACTCGACTAACCCTGAAAATAGACTCGATTTTCTCGAACCAGCGGGTAAGTCCTATAGGTCCCTCCGTACCACTGAATTCCTGTGGACGACTCGCCATAAATGTTTTGTGAGAACACCCCACCTGATTGTTATTCGCATTAACATTAGCATTTGCATTTGCTGCCATAGCAGCAGCTATCCCTTCGGTAATAAGACGTTACATACAGGCTTCGTTGGACTCTCTAGGAGGCATGATCTTCAAAACAGAATAACACAACCGTTAGTACTAAGAATAATACCAGTGTTATAAAGGAATAGATCGAACACGAAGAGATTAACCATTAAAATAATAGTCAGTAAACACTATGAGTAATAACATGACAGTTATGATTGTTATAGAAATAACCACCACATGCATACATATTTTATGATAACATCATACAACATACATAGCACCTACATAAATGATCTACATTACGCATAATATAACATGCCAAGAGTCACAACATCAGAAATAAAATGTGATAATGATAATAGATGTCATAAAAATAACCATCCATACATAATTAAAAACATTCCATAACAAAACCTTAATAAAATCCTCGGCAAAACGTCGTATATAACCCAAAAATGTATGTATGAAAGGACATTAAGTCTTATGAAATAAGTAATCAATCATGAATCATCATATCACATCTGCTTAGAGCGGGTGCGATAAGCTGGGCCAGCATGAGTCTCGGCAGGAGGCTCATACTTCCGCAACTTCCCTTTCACTTCTTCCAACTCTGTCTTCAAACCACGAACTGTGCTCTCGAGAGCCTCGAACCTAGCGTCAACTTCACGGTTATGCTTACGATTCTCGAACCCAACATTGTTATTAAAGCTAACAAACAAATCCATACTAGCTCGAATCTGGTCCATCATCTCGTTATGTGGCAAAATACGCATACAATCACTAAGAGAATTAATACGCATCACTTCATTGTAAGCCCTGTTCATGTGAGTAAGGGTGGAAAAGTAGTAATGAACAGGATCATCGATCAAAGGTTGTCCAGCACGACGTCTGGAAGCAGCCGGAGGAGCAGGAGCAGCAACGGAGTTATCGCTCGAAGTCGACATCTGCAAACAGTAAAACCGCAAACCAAATACCAAAAGATATAAATGCTTATGAAATAACTTATACGAAATGAAATGCATAATAATGCTATAGCAAAAGGGTCGGGCTGTAGACTAGACTCTAATGCACCCTAAGAACCACGAGTTGACCACATTAAGACCGCCTAGTTCCCTACAACCAAAGCTCTAATACCAAGTGTGATGGCCCTGTCAATACACTTAACGGCTCCGTCACTTGGTCCCACAGCTTGATCGAACTTAAATGAATTTAACAAACGACATTGCATTCTTTTATTTCAAAAGTTTCCCAAAAAGGAAAGCATACCAAAATATGTAGTTTAAAAGTAACCCAACATATTAATAATCCAAAGTTGACAAAAAACATTGTCAACAACCCACAAGTATTAATTATTCAAAAACCGAATGCAAGCCAAAGTTTCATAAATTGTTTCATAAAAATCTGCCCAAATGCATGCAGACTCTTCTAAACACAGCGGAAGCATCACATAAACTCAAGTACCTGTGAAAACATGCGAGTAAAATGTCAACACAAAGGTTGAGTGAATTATAGGTTTAAATAATTAAATAAACTTTAGACTACAAGATTTAAAAATATTAGAAAACATTAAACATTATTCCATTATCAATGAGCCACCTGGTAACCACTTCACTCTTTATTTACCCTTGCCAAACACAATAAAAATATACACTGGATAGTGTATCAACAACAAAATACGAAGTACTAAACATTCCGATTATAAATTGCTAGCGTGACTAGCTCAAAATGGGGTTGTCAAACCCGATAGATCTATCCGTAGGATTCGCGTTCACTGGTAGAAACCAATGATTACAGTTACCAGACTAGGGAATATTTTTGTCCAACTCACAATGAATAATCTAAATTTAATTGTCACTTGTGTCTAAACGTAAAATAAAATGCATGTAATCACATCCCAAAAATATACTTTGAAAAGTATGTAAAAACGGGACTATAACTCACCTTAATAGTAATGAAGTAACCGACACAATTAAGCGAACAGCAAATGTAGTACAGTGATCAGGAATGATCACAACGTCGACCTATAAATAAAGCAGGTCGATATAAATAACTAACTTAGGTCAAGTCTTAGTATGATAGCTATTGTACATGTTGCAAGTAGACATAGAACAATACTCAATATGCATTGGTTTGATTGGAACAGCTTACGGACACACACTTTCTATTTTTAGAAAGTTTCTATTTTTGGCAGGTTTCCATTTTTTGAAAAGTTTCTATTTTTGGAAAGTTTCTATTTTTGGAAAATTTCAATTTTTGGAAAATTTCTATTTTTAGAAAGTTTCCAAATTTAGAAAGTTGCTATTTTAGGAAAGTTTATAAGTTAGGAAAGTTTCCTTAATTAGAAAGTCAACAAAAGTCAACTGAAAGTCAAAGTCAACCGAAAGTCAACTCAAAAGTCAACCTTGGTCAAACATAGTCAACGTTAATTTTAAAAGTATAAGTTATAATAATAATATAAGTTATAACATTTGTTAGCGCAACTAGGTCTAATTATGTCATAACATAAGTTTAATTAAATTAAAATGAATTATTAAAGTTAATATAAGTTTAAATGATATATTTAATATAACATAAGTATTTAATTAATTAATTAAATATTAGTCATAATGTAAGTATTATTAATTAATAATAAATTTTAAATCATATCATAAGTATTATTAATTAATAATGAATTATTAATCATATCATAAGTTTCTAATTATATTTATTAAATCATAAATATTTAATAATTAAATTATAATTAAATAATAACTAAGCCTTATAATAATTAAATAATTAATTAATCCTTATTATAAGTCTTATAATAGTAATCTCATAATATAAGTTTAATACTTATCATATGTATTTTCCATTAATAATAAAAGTATTATTAATCATATTTTTAATTAAATCATAAGTAATAATTAAATGATATAATAAATATACATATTATAAGTCTTAAATAATAATAATTACTTTTTTTATCATAAGTAATTAAATGATAATGAAATCCATTATTTATATCATAAGTTTAATAATTAGTCATAAGTTTTAAATCAAAAGTTCATCGGGTCGTATCCTGAGCCCCGGGTGTCGGTTTTCGGCGAGCCTTACATATATCTCCGCCTAAGAAAACCACCCGACACTTTGGTACACTCAAGAACACCCTAAGAACAGTCCACAAGTCATGATGTACAGCCATTACACTACTTGGAACTTCAATTCACTCAAAATCATGTTTTTGACATAACGGGTGATTCGTGGCTCGGATTGAGATGACCCGAACATGAAAGTTCATCCCACCATCAGTCCTAACACACTAACACACCCTAAAGTCACCAAATATGGTCACAAAGTCAGACCAAACCTGGTTAATACCAATATCACAATTCAATCTTAACAAAATACCACTTTGATCATATCTAGGGCTCCGGGAATCGAAACGACATGAATCTGGAGTCTAAAATTAATGTCTTGATGAGAGGAACTCATCTAAATACTTTATTTTAACTTTTATAACAGTCACAATATCAGAAATACACGAAATAGCTGCTGTCCCAATTTTATCAAACCGAAAACATGTGTTTATGAGTAGTTCTATGCATACAAACACCATTACAACAACAAGTAATCATCATATTATTAATATATAATCAAAATACAAAAATATAATGAAGAATCAAAAGTTCTAGGGTTAGGGTTTATACCCTAATCGAGAAACAAGAAGTATAATCGCGTAGAGAACGGAACGAGGAACGCGTTGATGTTGTTTAATTCTTGATCCAAGCAATAAAAATTGATGAAGATGATGATGTTAGGGAGGTGGTAGGCAACGGCCAAGGGCAAGGGGAAGAGAGAAAAAAGAGAGCAAAATTGAATTTTAGGTTTACACTTCTAATTTTGTGAAATAAAAATAAAATTAGAAAAATGGAATAACAAGGGAGTACTCCCCCTCCCTATTTTGGCCGATGGGTGAGGTGTGGGGTGGCCCCACTAGCCCATCTTGCTAAGTGATCAATTCCTTATGGCCCGAAAGCCCGAACGAATCCCAAAACGCGAAAACACGATTACGCGATTAAATATTCGGAGAGATAACAAACGCGCGACGAAAAATAAATATAAATACTCTATATAAATATATGATATTAAAATATCATATTTAAAATAATTAGGATTTAAATATCTCAAAAACTCGACCGTTGGTTTGAAAACCGAAAAGATTCGCCGGATAGAAATCCGCGACACGCAGAAACGTATAACTCAAAATATGAATACAAATATTCACATAACACACAATAATTAACATATTATTATTAATTTAATAATATAGGCCATAGAAATGACGTAGCACAATTAAAAGTTAACGGTCGTTAAATAATTAACGATAAAAGATAACGGAAAAAATAGGGTCGTGACAGTTTAAGAGTGCTACGATCGAGGAGTATTGCCCCCTAATCGAAATTCAGAAAATGGAAGCTGAGTTTTGGGAGCTGAAGGTTGTGGGAACCGACCTTGATGGCTATAACCGAAGGTATTTGGAGTTAGCTTTGATGTGCCCCACGATGGTTACCCCTGAATTTAAGTGAATGGAACGATACTTGTGGGGACTTCCCAAGACCATTCAGGGAAATGTCACTTCTTTGAAACCAGCAGATGTCCCGGAAGCTATGTGCATGGCTCACACCCTGATGAACCAGATCATCCGCAAGGAACCAGAGAAAGCGAAACCAGAATCAGGAGCTAGTTATGAGAAGCGTAAGTGGGAAAGCAACAAAGGGAAGGTCTTTGATCAGAACCCAGCTAAGAGGCATGAGGGTTTCAAGGGAAACAATGAATGGAGGAACCCCAACCCGAACCCTAGCTCGAACCCTAACTACAAGGGTAGTCTTCCGCAGTGCAAGAGATGTGATGTGCGAAAAGTGGTATATGAATTATCGTATGGAAAATACTGGTTTTAGAGATTGCTACACACTAACGGGCAGTGTACCCGATCGTGTAGTAGTATAGTAACTGGTTTAGTTCCGTGTATCGTTCCAAGGACAGTTATATCAGTCAAACTAGAATTAGAAACTATATTATGATTAACTAATTGAATGAAAGTTAAAAGTACAAGTTTTATGTTTTGGTGGCTATTTAACGATTTAGCCAAATCAAAGAAGGTTAAATGTAAAAACAATATTTTTGTCTTTTAAGTTTATGAAATGATAATAAATGCAAATAAAGAAAGTAAGATAGTTTTGAATTAAATCAAAGAGATGAAATGTTTATCTAGATATTTTACCCTCGGTATTGGATGTATTTTTAGATATTAAGTCCTGATTGAATAATTATGTGTGTAGTTATCTAATAGGTTCACTAAGAGTTCTCTCGGATAAACACGCAAATACAATAACAAGATCAAGGGTTCCCTTTTCACTATGGTTCTTGTATTTGTAATCAAATAACTATAAGCATGCTAATCACCTAAATCGACTCGCCAAGAGTTCTCTTTAGCATGTACTCAAACTAGAATTACTAAGCGAGGGTTCCCTATTACTTAGACCTTTTCGTTTGTGACTAGTTGATCAACAAGATCAAAGACTTGAATAACAATTGTCTTTGTGTTCGCTCTACACAATTCATTCCTATTTTGTTTAACCGTTTTAATCTAGTTTACCCCCTTGGTCCGGTTTAGCAAACAATCAATCTAAGACAAGTTGATTGTAAATCAATATAATACATCAACAAGAGTTCTCTTTATCAACAACATATCAATTAACTAGATACAAATGATTTTAACAACAATAAGCATGGTTCTTAATTCAAGCTTCAATCTATCACGCATAATACATTCAATCAATAAGATTACATCCAATACCTTGGTTATTAATCTAGACAAACATTATAGAAACTAGCCAACAATCATGGTAACAGACAACAATACAATCAAATTATTAACTGAAATCATTGCTGAGAACAAGTAAATAACCTACAAGAACAAGAGTTCTTGGATGAAGAAGGTTTTGATGGATGATGCCTTGATGTTGAGCCTCTTCAAAGAGGTTGGAGTTCTCCAATTTGCTCCTGAAAATCGCCTCTAAACTCTCTGGTTCGTATTCTCATGAAACAGTCCTTCAAAAACTGAAGTTTTAAAGTGGAGAGAGTAGGTAAAAAGCCAAAAAGTCGGCTACACCTACTACGGGACGTCGTCCCAAAGGGCAGGACGGCGTCCCGGTATAAAGGGCTAGACGTCGTCCCACTTTCCGAGACGACGTCCCGAATTGAAAGACAGGACGGCGTCCCACCTTCCAGGACGGCGTCCTGTTGTGCTAATTTTGACTGTTTCGTTTTCTTTTCAATATTACTTCATTTGGACGAAGCCTAACACCTTGGAAGCTTTGTTTTATCATTTTAGAGTGCTATCTTGACCCTAACTCGTATCGGGATCAACCAATGTCATAAATCATCGAAATTCTTTGTAAATCATTCTTCCGATATAAACTTGCGCATCTTGGTTTATTATTTGTAGAACACCTTCATCATCCTTGATTCTAGAGCGTTTTTAATGATATTGCGATAGATATATATGATGTTATTGAGCAATATCAAAACACCCCACACTTAAACCTTGCTTGTCCTCAAGCAATTCTTTCGTTACAAAGTCGAACAATATCAAACATAATCACACAATATAGATTACAAACATTACATGAATCACTCGTAACACACAAAACACACACGTTGATATGAAACACAAGTCACACTATATAAAACACACGCTTTAAGTATAGCACACTTGAAATCACACGCACGCTATATTCACAATGGAAACACACACACACATTTTTGAGAGATTAGAGCCAAGTATCCGAAAAATTTGATCCTAGGGAAATCAGGACCTTGATGAAAACGTTTTATGGTTTTTTTAAAATATCATGCTAGTTTTTAATACTAGACACGTTTTCCGATTTTGTCGGATTTTCTGAATTTTGAAAAATGAGTGCGGGTTTCCCGCTATTGGTCAAGCCAACCCCTCCCACGGTACCTAACATCGCGAGATGTCGGTAGAAAATAATGTGCTTAGGAGGATACACATTACGTCCGGATATCATCGATAATTATGAGGTAATCATCTAATCCGTTAAGTCAATCATTGTGACGACCCGGAAATTTCCGACTAAATTTAAACTTTATCTTTATATTATTCTGACACGATAAGCAATGTTTGTTAAGTTAAACCTCAAGGATTTTAAACTATGTTTATACATTCATTTAAACCTCGACCAAATTCCAATGATTCACGAACCATTAAATGAACATATATGAATATGTATGTATATGTGTATATGTTATAAATTGAAAATGTCAACAAAGTATTTAAACGTATAATGCTTTATATGAACGTATTTGTTTCAATATGATTATCGACGAAATTAAAAAAAAATATATTAAATGATTGAATTATCAGAAACATTGAATTATGATTACAAGTCTCTGTTGAGAGGTCCACTATGATTTGAGAAAATATATTCATCTTAACGATATTCGGAATAATTTGTAAAGCTATTTATAAGTAAAAATAAAAAGTGTCATTTACGAAAGTTAGACAAAAGCTAGTGGAAAATTGGTTTTCATAATATTCTATTAATCTATTTTCAAACGTACAAAAACATTTTCAGTTTAAAAAGAACTTTATTATTAAAACGTATATAACTTTTATAAATATCTAGAATCACTTTTGACAACTCATTACTTAACCAGTATAATAAATATAACGATATTTATATTTTATTTCATTAAATATATATAACGATTTAATTAATATTATATATATTTATACGCGTATTATACATACATAGTTTTTATACTTTTACTATACTTTAACTTTACCTTTACTTTACTTTTACTTTACTTTAACTTTAATAATTCACTTTAATAATTCATACTTTAATAATTCACTTTAATAATTCATACTTTAATAATTCACTTTAATAATTCATACTTTAATAATTCACTTTAATACTTCACTTTAATAATTCAAAAATCTATTATAAATAGAATTCAATAGGTTTCATTATTTCATAGAAACTTGAAAATATATTTCTCTAAACTCTCTCAATCGATTTATATATATATATATATATATATAAATATATATATATATATATATATATATATATATATATATATATATATATATATATATATATATATATATATATATATTTGCTCTGTATTATTTCAAGATATTATTAGTATACATAAAATATTACGACGGAGTGATGTCCGAGTGATTTCAAAATACTTTTTTGAATGAGTTGAAGCTAAGGAAATTATGGGTTATAGCTATGGAGGTGATGTGTATGGTTCATGGGTATGCTCGTGAGGTCAATCTAGTATTTATCATCTCCGTTGCGTCTACGTACTTTCCTGCAATATTGAATCTCAATATTGATACGTGAGCACTCATAACTTAACTTTTATATATCAATAGTGTATCCCTGACTAGTGCTCGAGTATATAGGATTATGCATGCTTGTACATTCGATATTGTCCTTAGATAGGTTTGTTGAATCCTGAATTAGATACATATGCTACTGAGATAGGGTATATGATATGCATTTCATTGGAAAGCTAGCGAAAAATTAAGAACTTTTCATTTAGATATCGAATGGTTTCGATGAACAGATTAGAAGTTATAGTCAACTGAATTTTAGTATTATTGTTAAAATGATTATTATTACTATCGTCGTTATTATTTTAATAGAAATATCATTGTTATTATAAAATATCATTATTACTATTATGTTAGTATTATCATTTTATCATAATACCATTTTTTGTAAATATAAATATTGTTATAGAATAATAATAATTATTATTACAAAATAATACAACTTTTACTTATTATTATTATGATCAATATTATTTTATCAAATAAATAGGGGATACAAAGATATTTTTCACCACGCGTAATATAATTACATTAATAATACTTACCACTATAGTTTTACGATATTAAGTGAACTTTATAAATTTTACTACTTAAGATATATAAACGTATATTTTATTATATATAAACGTTAATATAAATTTTTATTAATAAATGACTTTTATTATTATAAAATCTAATAAATATATTTAAATATATAAAACGACTATAGTTAAGTTATATAATAAACACGTATAAATTTTAGAAGTCATTTTGGGTCAAGTTGACTTTTGTTGACTTTTGCATATTAGTCTCGAGCATTAGGATTGTGGTACACTATGACTTGACTAAAAATTGTTAGACAAATATTGACCAACATATAAATATATATAATTAATATAGGTTCGTGAATCCGAGGCCAACCTTGCACTTGTTAAATGACGTTATATGTATTTTTACTACGAAATACAGTATGGTGAGTTTCATTTGCTCCCTTTTATATATATTTTTGGGACTGAGAATACATGCGCTGTTTTTATAAATGTTTTACGAAATAGGCACAAGTACTAAAACTAATTCTACGTGGGTTTAAATCAGAAATATACCCTTAGCTTGGTAACATTAAACTACTTGTCTATGTACGGTAGGCGCGAATCCTAAAGATAGATCTATTGGGCCTGACAAACCCCATCCTGACTATGGGATGCTTTAGTACTTCGAGGTTATTTTAAACACACCTGATCTGGTGTACTTCAGAGGGTAAAACATGAACGTTAAGGCTTGTTACCGAGTGCCTACAACTTATAGAATACTTTTATACACTTGCGAGTGTACATATATTTATAAACGAAAATCTTGTGGTCTATTAATATATTGAAATGATTGTTATGATAAACCTATGAACTCACCAACCTTTTGGTTGACACTTTAAAGCATGTTTATTCTCAGGTATTAAAGAAATCTTCCGCTGTGCATTAGCTCATTTTAAGGATATTACTTGGAGTCATTCATGGCATATTTTGAAAGACGTTGCATTCGAGTCATTGAGTTCATCAAGATTATTATTATGTCAATTATAGTTAGATGTATTATCAAATGGTGTGCATGCCATCAACTTTCGTTGTAAAGAAAGTTTGTCTTTTAAAAACGAATGCAATGTTTGTAAAATGTATCATATAGAGGTCAAATACCTCGCGATGTAAACAACTATTGTGAATCGTTTATAATATATATGAACGGGTCCTTTCAGTTGGTATCAGAGCGGTGGTCTTAGCGAACCAGGTCTTGCATTAGTGTGTCTAACTAGTAGTTGTTAGGATGCATTAATTAGTCTGGACTTCGACCGTGTTTGCATGTCAAAAGTTTTGCTTATCATTTTTAGTCGGAAATCATTTGCTTATCTTCTTAGGAAATTGCCTGCTTATCATTCATAAGTCTAGACACGTCTTACTGCATTTACTGCATTGATAGTGTATAGACAAAATTCATATCTTAGCGTATCTGTTACTATAGACTTTGCCTGATAGCTTCCGTAGATTCTCCGTAATTTATGGGATTTTGGTATTATATATACATATGTTAATTATGTATTGAAGAGTACCAAACCCAACTCCTACAATCTATTCCATGCCAAAAATTCATTTCCCCGACTATACGAGATGGATTCCGCATCTAGTTCAAATTCCTCAGACTCCGACAACTACGCCGATATGGATTTTCATTCGAGCTCCGAAGGCAGCGTCACTGGAATGGATCAACCAATTTCCCATCATCTATTTTGGATGAATTGGGGATGGGTTCGTAGTATACTAAATCACTGGAGACAAGAAGAAGGTGATCCGTTCCATCCACCAAATTGTCCTCTTGGCGATGAACCTGAAGCACTTACCGGCGAACCTGTTCGAGAAACCATTTTCTCTCTCATCTCTAGAGTATCTCATCACGATTACATAATATCCCATATTTCGGATCTTATTCATCCGCTCGTCCCAACCGCCAATCATCCCGGCATAATAGAAGAAGTTAACGAACTACGCGCTCGTATGACGGCTTTGGAGAACATGGTGCGAAGGTTACAAACACCAGCAGCAGCACCAGCAGCATAATCCGTTCCACCATCATCAACGCCGACAATACCTTATCACTCCAAACTACAACCGCGTCGTAAACCTTAACATCATAATCTGAACCTCGGATATCAACATCACACGCCTCAATATCACCATCTGTACCTCGAGTATGATCTCTGTTCTACATATTGTTCTACATCGATTATCTTTGCTTTACATATCGTTCTATCTCATTTATCCTCGTTCGACATGACGATTATTTAATCTCTAATATTTTAGACATCATGTAATCTGGTAATAACGAAAAATCAAATGAGTTTAATATCTTATTGACTCATTAAATCTATGATTACATCTGAAGAAAATATATATGCAAGTATATTTTCATAAAGATTGTAATTAAAAATTCTTTTGTACAAAATGTTAATGATGAAAAATATTTTAACGGGTAGGTAGTACCCGAGGAATATTTAGATTTCACATTAATAAGTTACACTGTACATTCTTTGAATCTGATTAACGGTCATTTGCTATCCTACTTACAATCACCGATATACGTATCCGTTCACCCCAGATTAACCATTTCCATTTAAATTTCATATTTGGATTTTGATCTATCAGAATCCAACAAGTGGCATAAAGAAGAAAACATTGGACAAAATAAAACTTGTTAGAAACAGACGAATTAACTAATTGAAATATTGTTAGGAATCCACGCTAACTGTTCCGGCTAACTGTTCCCAGCTAACTGATTAACATTTATTTTATCGCAATTTACATTCTCGCAATTTTAATTTCTGCACTGTACATACTGTCGGGACACATGTACAACAATACGTCGGATTAATTCTGAGACAACACGTTGTATAATGGGTCATGATATATTTATTTATTTTACGCATTTTAAATAACGGGATCCGTATACAAGGTTTCAACTTATCATATTGACCCATCTATATATATATTTCGGAACAACTGTAGACACTCTATATGTGAATGTGGGAGTTGGCTATACAGGGTCGGAGTTGATTCCAAAATATATATATACTTTGAGTTGTGATCGACACCGAGACCAGTACACGGGTCACGATATGTATTAGGTAATTTGAATATTATATATCTAATTTATATATGAATTTATTGAACCATTGAACAATTGAACTATTGGACTGTTAACTTTGGACAAGTAAAATGAATTAAAATGTTGAATATAACATATGAAATTAAACTAATCTTCAAGTTTGCCACTTGATTTCATTTTAAACCTCATTTGTCAATTACAATCCGCGTTCAAAATTTTCATGATTTTTGAAACACTTCGATCGAGGAATTGAACCAACCGCCCTTCATCTACGGAAGAAAAGATGTATGCATACAGTTATGCACCTGAAGAACTCTCGAACCTCAAATTCATAGTTTAACACATACTGTGTTGAATCCTTTGCCATTTATTAGCAAAAACAACCCTACAATTCCTTTTCAAGAAGCTAATTTTGTCACAACTCCACTTCAACTTCTCAGTGAGACTACTCCTATTATAACCTCGATATTCATACCTTGTCCATTCACCGTCGTTACCGGAAAACCTTTTATATTTCACAACATCATCAGCATATGTACCAGCAACTCGTTATCTTTTTGGCGAAATCCGCAATCAGTATTTTGAAAATCTCGTAGAAATTCTTCCATTTATACCGAAAACGTCTATCCCTAAGACTTACATACTTTGAATGTGAAGTTCTGAAAAATATTTTGAACTGCAAACTAGTTCTTGAAATGCTGACGAAGCATCAAAAACTGTAAACGATCTTAACAGTAAAAAAGTTTGATGACAAAGAATAGTAAGGTGGTAAAGCTGAGAAAAAGAGAAGGATTGGAATTGGAAAACGGATTGAACAGACTATGAAGGAGGCTGTGGACAAATCACAAAGACTAAATTTGCCTTCAAAGAATCCAAATGATTCAGTGCCTGCTAAAGTCATTAACGAATACCTTACTCTTTATTCTAAACCTTTACAGAAAAATCTTCATCATCATCCATCAATATTAAAAATTCTAAGATATTATCATATCTTTCATTATAAATATCCACGATATTTCTGAAGATATTTTCACAACTAATCTTATCTGAAGTCATTTATCTCTTTGCGCTATCAGTGTTACATCATATAAGAAACTATTAGTTTCTATATTCTATAAACTTTCGAGTTTAAATTATGAATGTTTTGAAGTAGTGTTGGGAACTGAAGCATGAGTTAGTATAATATAATGACACTTGATCAATGTGATTATATTACAGTAAGTCATGCTGAGTTTCTAATGGGACATGACGATTCACAGACCATGCCGTCATCATGTTCCATGTTACACGACTCTTGTATTCTATTTAATCTCTAACAAGAATATATTTTCTTGATGATTCGGTCTTTTCAGGGTATTCTGGTAAATTAATAATCAAGATCGTGCCATTACCATTTCCTTCTTAGAACATTAACTATGTTCATTCTGAAATTCATATCTGCGAATACTGGACCATTACAAACGTTGCTTAATTGCAAGAAGAAGAAACGAAAGGACAAAACTCCAAAATAGAAATTGGAGTATAAATCGTAGCAAATAGAAGGGAGCATTAACTGTGGATGTCAATGATTATAGAAGACAAAAGCAGGAGCTTTGAAATATAAGGGAAGATATAAAACCCAACAACCACCCAAAAATTATAAACCGTATATATCGATGCATATAGCAATATAAAGACACGGAAGAACTAAAAATACTATAAAACCGAGAGTATAGTAGAAGTAAAGAGATTCTTCCGGAGGCAGATGAAAAAGAAGAACGACATATATGAAAGTGAGGAGTATATCGAGAATCAGTACTGGATGAAGCATATTGACAAATACTTTAAAATATGAGTTGAGGGAGAGAGAATAGAAGGTGTGAGTTGTAAGAAAACGAAGGAGGTGGATTTATAATGAAATACCCGACAGAGAAATCAAGATGGATTATCGTATTAATTCGTAGAGAATCATAATCTACTTAATCACCGAAGCATCAAATCCAACATAGATTACAAAGATTTTCTTTAAATTCGGAGATCAATTGTGATGATGTCAAAAGATATGACGAATCACTATAATCTTATTTCCTTCATTTACGATAACTTCCCTCATACGCTTCGAGTAATCGAATTATTTTATCCATACTTCTTAGACATGATAAAACTTCATAATCGTTACGTCATAATAACATTCCCATTGTTAGCCATAACGACCTCTATCAAATTTCGGGGACGCAATTTCTTTAACGGGTAGGTACTGTGACGACCCGGAAATTTCCGACTAAATTTAAACTTTATCTTTATATTATTCTGACACGATAAGCAATGTTTGTTAAGTTAAACCTCAAGGATTTTAAACTATGTTTATACATTCATTTAAACCTCGACCAAATTCCAATGATTCACGAACCATTAAATGAACATATATGAATATGTATGTATATGTGTATATGTTATAAATTGAAAATGTCAACAAAGTATTTAAACGTATAATGCTTTATATGAACGTATTTGTTTCAATATGATTATCGACGAAATTAAAAAAAAATATATTAAATGATTGAATTATCAGAAACATTGAATTATGATTACAAGTCTCTGTTGAGAGGTCCACTATGATTTGAGAAAATATATTCATCTTAACGATATTCGGAATAATTTGTAAAGCTATTTATAAGTAAAAATAAAAAGTGTCATTTACGAAAGTTAGACAAAAGCTAGTGGAAAATTGGTTTTCATAATATTCTATTAATCTATTTTCAAACGTACAAAAACATTTTCAGTTTAAAAAGAACTTTATTATTAAAACGTATATAACTTTTATAAATATCTAGAATCACTTTTGACAACTCATTACTTAACCAGTATAATAAATATAACGATATTTATATTTTATTTCATTAAATATATATAACGATTTAATTAATATTATATATATTTATACGCGTATTATACATACATAGTTTTTATACTTTTACTATACTTTAACTTTACCTTTACTTTACTTTTACTTTACTTTAACTTTAATAATTCACTTTAATAATTCATACTTTAATA
This sequence comes from Rutidosis leptorrhynchoides, assembly GCF_046630445.1. NCBI lineage: Eukaryota > Viridiplantae > Streptophyta > Magnoliopsida > Asterales > Asteraceae > Rutidosis > Rutidosis leptorrhynchoides. Next base: position 659,648,609 of record NC_092333.1, on the reverse strand, counting down.
ATTCACTTTAATAATTCATACTTTAATAATTCACTTTAATAATTCATACTTTAATAATTCACTTTAATAATTCATACTTTAATAATTCACTTTAATACTTCACTTTAATAATTCAAAAATCTATTATAAATAGAATTCAATAGGTTTCATTATTTCATAGAAACTTGAAAATATATTTCTCTAAACTCTCTCAATCGATTTATATATATATATATATATATATATATATATATATATATATATATATATATATATATATATATATTTGCTCTGTATTATTTCAAGATATTATTAGTATACATAAAATATTACGACGGAGTGATGTCCGAGTGATTTCAAAATACTTTTTTGAATGAGTTGAAGCTAAGGAAATTATGGGTTATAGCTATGGAGGTGATGTGTATGGTTCATGGGTATGCTCGTGAGGTCAATCTAGTGTTTATCATCTCCGTTGCGTCTACGTACTTTCCTGCAATATTGAATCTCAATATTGATACGTGAGCACTCATAACTTAACTTTTATATATCAATAGTGTATCCCTGACTAGTGCTCGAGTATATAGGATTATGCATGCTTGTACATTCGATATTGTCCTTAGATAGGTTTGTTGAATCCTGAATTAGATACATATGCTACTGAGATAGGGTATATGATATGCATTTCATTGGAAAGCTAGCGAAAAATTAAGAACTTTTCATTTAGATATCGAATGGTTTCGATGAACAGATTAGAAGTTATAGTCAACTGAATTTTAGTATTATTGTTAAAATGATTATTATTACTATCGTCGTTATTATTTTAATAGAAATATCATTGTTATTATAAAATATCATTATTACTATTATGTTAGTATTATCATTTTATCATAATACCATTTTTTGTAAATATAAATATTGTTATAGAATAATAATAATTATTATTACAAAATAATACAACTTTTACTTATTATTATTATGATCAATATTATTTTATCAAATAAATAGGGGATACAAAGATATTTTTCACCACGCGTAATATAATTACATTAATAATACTTACCACTATAGTTTTACGATATTAAGTGAACTTTATAAATTTTACTACTTAAGATATATAAAAGTATATTTTATTATATATAAACGTTAATATAAATTTTTATTAATAAATGACTTTTATTATTATAAAATCTAATAAATATATTTAAATATATAAAACGACTATAGTTAAGTTATATAATAAACACGTATAAATTTTAGAAGTCATTTTGGGTCAAGTTGACTTTTGTTGACTTTTGCATATTAGTCTCGAGCATTAGGATTGTGGTACACTATGACTTGACTAAAAATTGTTAGACAAATATTGACCAACATATAAATATATATAATTAATATAGGTTCGTGAATCCGAGGCCAACCTTGCACTTGTTAAATGACGTTATATGTATTTTTACTACGAAATACAGTATGGTGAGTTTCATTTGCTCCCTTTTATATATATTTTTGGGACTGAGAATACATGCGCTGTTTTTATAAATGTTTTACGAAATAGGCACAAGTACTAAAACTAATTCTACGTGGGTTTAAATCAGAAATATACCCTTAGCTTGGTAACATTAAACTACTTGTCTATGTACGGTAGGCGCGAATCCTAAAGATAGATCTATTGGGCCTGACAAACCCCATCCTGACTATGGGATGCTTTAGTACTTCGAGGTTATTTTAAACACACCTGATCTGGTGTACTTCAGAGGGTAAAACATGAACGTTAAGGCTTGTTACCGAGTGCCTACAACTTATAGAATACTTTTATACACTTGCGAGTGTACATATATTTATAAACGAAAATCTTGTGGTCTATTAATATATTGAAATGATTGTTATGATAAACCTATGAACTCACCAACCTTTTGGTTGACACTTTAAAGCATGTTTATTCTCAGGTATTAAAGAAATCTTCCGCTGTGCATTAGCTCATTTTAAGGATATTACTTGGAGTCATTCATGGCATATTTTGAAAGACGTTGCATTCGAGTCATTGAGTTCATCAAGATTATTATTATGTCAATTATAGTTAGATGTATTATCAAATGGTGTGCATGCCATCAACTTTCGTTGTAAAGAAAGTTTGTCTTTTAAAAACGAATGCAATGTTTGTAAAATGTATCATATAGAGGTCAAATACCTCGCGATGTAAACAACTATTGTGAATCGTTTATAATATATATGAACGGGTCCTTTCAATCATAAAGATTGAAGTTCATCAGGCTTAAAAGCTGATATATTACCTTTCCGGAGGTTATCCTTCCGGGGATCTGATAAATCACTAACATTTTGTGTATACATGGTGCCCCCCGTTTTACTAGTTAATCCCCCTCATTGAGACAAACCTTGACTACCAGTTTCCCTGTTTGACGTTGAGGCCTGGTAGATTTCCAGTCGATGTTAGTAATGACTTTTCAATAGTTTTTGTCACCCTACAACTGGTCTGGACTACATCTTCTGAATTGAATCAGTAAGTGTGTCATTCGGAAGACTTTACTTCCTTGAGGATGGAATAGATACATCCTATTGGTCATAATAGGTGGTCGGACGCAACATTGTCCTTGTTAGGAGAAACAATGAGGATCGTCCTTTGGGTTTTCGATCTGGCGCGAGATCCGGTTTCCGACCACGCTATACAATCACTGCTCTCTCACGGTTTACACTCGTTTTGGTACAAGTGACCTACAAGTTAGCTTACTAAACTAGTAGGATTTTCATTCAAATAATTGAATGATAGTGCAACTTCAAAGACTATTAATAATTAAAAATGCAAAACAACATTTATTTTCTTTTAAAATCACAATGCATATGACATGGTTTTGTTTTTGGACTTTTAATCGTTTTTAAGGCTTACATGAAAATTTTAAAATTTTTATAATAAATGCCAAACGCCTTAATTTTAGTGAAACGAGTTCCCGATAAATTTCTACTCCCTACCCCACACTTGAGATCATGCAAGGCCCTCATTGCATGAAATCAGAAAAAGGATTAAATTTAGAGGGCAAAGTGATAGGGTGATTGTAGAAATTTTCAATTTTTAACCTGTAAATCGTGGAACATGTAGACGGATGCCGCTGAACTTACTGCCAGCATAAGAGCATCGTCCAGTTCGCGATTATCATCATACACACATCATAATATCAAATGTCACTGAACTTAATGCCAGTCTTTGAAGTTCAATCATGCTGCACAAATTAACAAACCACACAAATCACAATAAAAATAACGGTGTTTTTACAACCACAACCGTTTATCAAACCACACCATTAGTGCATTATTACAAACCGAAATTATCTCAAAACACATCACACAAATTAAATTGTCTCAAAACAAAGTACAAAATGATCCAATAGGCACGCAGGCCTAGTTATCAAACGGCCAAAAATAATTACCCGAACCATCTCTGTACGAGCGTCCCTGTGGATATTGCTGCTCAAATCTGTTCCGAGCATCCTGCAACGCAGCGGTATTATCATAAATCGGGTGAGGCGGAGGTGGGTTTTGAGGATCCGTGTAATATTGGGGTGTCAGACGTGTCGTCCCATAGTACTGCTCGGGGTTGGAATAAAACAACTCTGAGTTATGGTTATTCCAATCAATACCATAACTCATCCATCCCTGATCGTGCACTTGAGCAATCTGTCGTTGCTCCATTCGCTGCTGACTATCCCACATTCGATCGTTGTGCATCCTTTGTTCGTTCGGGCTCAACCTCATGTTATTAACACTACCAACCAAACTGTCCCAACTTGATTGGGACGGATGCCACGGAACCTGTTCACCCACATTAGTCTGTGCCTCCATTTCCGCCTCCTCTTCCTGTCGCTGCTCTTGCTGAACACCACTGCCACTTGCGTCACCTGCACCAACTGCCACAAAAGGCACCAAATGCCCATTTCTATCTTTCATAATGATTTCAGCATTAATATAAAAAACCTTTTTTAATGGTTTCATTACGCTCGTGTACTCCTGTAATCTACTGAAATCAATGTTAAAATGTCGGGAAATTCGGGTGATGTAGTGGCCTCCCAGAAGTGGCTTCTGTAGCCGTGTCTCAGTCACAATGGCAAGGAAATAATTACCGATTAGCCCAGGAATGTCGGTATAGGAACCCCGCTTGATTTGATCCATAATCCACAAATCTAATGTTTTCACCTTCTCATGACCCTCAATCCTCGCATTAAACGTGCATGCGATGAGTCGATGAAGCAGCTTATCATCCCGGGCTGCGATTTCGTTGTACCTGTGCTTGCTTGATCTAAATTGTGCAGGCGCAATATTTGGCTTACAAATTCTGCGCCAATAAGAGGTGTCATCAAAAACATGCCGGCCAACGTAATCAGAAGCCCGCAAATATTCACCTAACTGATTATCGGTGAATTCCCCAAAAATTCCCAGAACTCTACAAAGCTGTAAACTGCTTATACCCCTATCTTGGCCCCCGAGACGAAACCGTAGAAACTCATTCGATAAATAATCGCTGACATTGTTAAACCGTATGGTAGAGTAAAATTCTTTAAGCAGCACCGGATAGATTGGTTCATTGATGCTAAAAACCTGTTCCCAAGCGTGGGTGACTACTCTACCGTAAGGAATGGCGAGTAAATTAGAAACATGTCGGCGCATGCCCGCCTCTTCCAATGGCCCCCAGATAAAATACCAAGTTGCATTAATCGGCCTACGGTTTATTCTCTCAAATGTTTCCGTATAGTCTTCATCGTTCTGAACCTGTGCTAACCAAACTCGAGGATCGTTTAGATCCTCCTCCTCTTCTTCTCCGGAAGACGATGATGAATGATGTTGTTGTTGTTGTGGTGGTGGTTGTCGTGGAGGAGCCAAACCTGCTGTCCTTCCTCTTTTTGCCGGTCCTCCTCTGCTTGGTTGTCCCTGCAAAACATTATACACCAAACCAAAAGAACATAGAAACCGTTGTTTTAATGTTAGCTAAAAACATAACCGAGTAGCAGGAGAACTTAATCATTCAATTCCTAGTTCAAAAGCATTATGATTCATTTAAACAAAAGTGCATGTTCACAATTTTAAACCAAAGTCAACCAAAGCCAACATGAATTCGTTAATACACCTTCAAAAAAAATGAAAATCATAACTTCACAATGTAGCACAAACTTAGGACTCAAAGATTCAAGTATGTTGTGTTCATAGGTCATAACATTTAACTTTGCATTCTAATCATATTCATCATAAATCATAACGCATTTTCACAATTTTTAGATCAAATGACCATTATAACATCATACATTAGGGCATTTCATTCCATCAATTTGCTTCAACAGGCCCATACAAATGAACATCAAACATACATATTTCATTAATTCATTACAATTCAACAATATGTTTACAAATTCACTAACATTCAAAAATGACCCGTCCAAGTTGACATCAACATCACCAACACAATCAAATACTTCACAAGAATCATAAACATCATACATAAACTCAACATCATAAGTTAAACACCCTAAATTCGGATTAAATTTCTACAAACCCTAGAATCATGAACAAAACCCTTAAAAGCATGTAATCTTTGCAAAATAAACACATAAGGGCAATTTAAACATCTAAGGCATGTTAATCTTAACAATAATCATGCAAATCAAACACCCCACACTTATCCTTCACAAATTTATAGATATAAACATACAATTCAAGTAATTGATAAAGAAAAGTGTAAAAATGGAGTATCCATACCAAAAAGTTCATGATTTGAAGCTTGAATTTGAAGAAGAAATCGCGAATTTGAGGTAGAGATTAGGGTTTTTGGAGAGTGGTTCGTGTTAGGGCAGAGAGAAATAGAGAAGAGTGTGTTTTGTGGATAAGAAATGGGTTGGATATGGTTTAAAAACGTATGTTTTTTCTGACTCAGGGGGTCTAGACGTCGTCCTGATTTTTGGGACGGCGTCTCGATTCTTTAAGTGGGACGGCGTCTAGGGTTTTGGGACGGCGTCCCGGTATGTTAAGTGGGACGGCGTCTAGGGTTTTGGGACGGCGTCCTGTTTCACTAAAACTCACTGACCTGTTTTTCTGAGTCGTTCGCGTTTAGAGGTCATACGTTAATCATTTTGTACCAAACTAAAATTTAACGTGCACACAATACAAACCTAATTACAATTGTGAACCATTTTTTTTTTTTTACGAGTCATTCACCAAACTCGTCCCCATTTAGATTTAGGCGTTTTTCTTGAAGTTGAGGCTAACCTCATCCTCAATTTCTAGGGGACCATCAACATAGTGTTTGACCCGGTGGCCATTCACTTTAAAAATATCACCCTTCCCGTTCTCCATTTCGACTGTACCATAAGGGTACACCTTTCTAACAACAAACGGTCCCGTCCATCGGGACTTAAGCTTTCTGGGTGATAACTTGAAACGGGAATTATAAACAAGGACACGATCGCCTTCCATGAATTCCTTTGGACGTTTCAATCTTTTGTCGTGCCATTGTTTGGTTTTTTTCATGTAAATTAGAGAGTTGTCATAGGCTTCAAGCCTCAACTCGTCTAATTCATTTAGTTGGGTCAAACGTAACCGACCCGCTTCTTGGTAATCCAAATTGCATGCCCTTAGCGCCCAATGTGCTTTATGTTCAATCTCCAACGGGAGATGGCATGCTTTTCCGTATACCATACGGAAAGGAGTTGTTCCAATCGGTGTTTTGTAGGCCGTGCGAAAGGCCCACAATGCATCGTTTAACTTGGTTGACCACTCTTTTGGATTGGCACCAACGGTCTTTTCAAGTATGCGTTTTAATGACCGGTTGGTGTTTTCTACTTGCCCACTCGTTTGGGGATGATAAGATGTCAAAATTTTATGGATTACTCCATATCTTTTCAACACCTTTTCCAATTGCTTATTGCAAAAGTGGGTGCCCCGGTCACTTATAAGAGCTTTTGGTGTGCCGAACCTAGAGAAAAGTTCCATCAAAAAGTTTACCACTACTCGGCCATCATTTGTTGGTAGAGGTTTTGCCTCCGCCCATTTAGAAACATAATCTATGGCGACAAGTATGTAGAGGTAAGAATGAGATTTTGGAAAGGGGCCCATAAAGTCAATTCCCCAAACATCGAACACCTCGCATACTTGGATGCTTTGTTGAGGCATTTCATCCCGTTTAGTTATTTGATCGGCCCGTTGGTACGCGTCACAAGCCTTACAAACAGCGTAGGCATCTTTGAATATTGTAGGCCAATAGAAACCGGCCTCATAAACTTTCTTCCCCGTGATTTGGGGACCAAAGTGCCCACCTGTTGGACCAAGGTGACAGTCAAGCAGAATTTCGGTGCATTCCTTCCCCGAAACACACCGACGAATTATCCCATCGGGATACTGTTTAAAGAGATATGGGTGTTCCCAAAAATAGTATTTTAAGTCACTAAAGAATTTCTTTCTTTTCTGGTGTGACATACTGGTTTCTAGGAATCCACCCGCAAGATAGTTGGCAATGTCTGCAAACCATGGATCATCAATTTTCTCAACTCTCATGAGATTTTCATCAGGAAAATTATCTTGGATAACTGTCTCATGTAGAACCCCAAGATTTGGGTTCTCAAGTCGAGAAAGGTGATCGGCAGCTAGGTTTTCAGCACCCTTTTTATCCTTTATATCGATGTCGAATTCTTGCAAAAGCAAGACCCAACGTATTAAACGGGGTTTAGCATCTTGCTTAGAAAGCAAGTACTTTAATGCCGAGTGGTCTGTGTAGACAACCGTCTTTGCTAGCACTAAATAGGATCGGAATTTGTCAAACGAAAAGACTATTGCAAGGAGTTCCTTCTCGGTGGTAGTGTAATTAAGTTGGGCTCCTTGCAGTGTCTTACTAGCATAGTAAATGGGCTTGAAATGTTTTTCTATTCTTTGCCCCAAGACGGCACCAATAGCAAAGTCACTGGCGTCACACATAAGTTCGAATGGTATTGACCAATTCGGCGATATGAGAATCGGTGACTGCGTGAGCTTTGCTTTAAGAAGATTAAAGGCGGTAAGACACTCGTCCGTAAAGACAAATGGAGCGTCCTTCTCAAGAAGTTTGTTCATGGGGGTTGCAATTTTGGAAAAATCTTTAATGAACCGCCGGTAAAAACCGGCGTGCCCCAGAAAACTTCTAACACCTTTCACATTCGTTGGTGGTGGTAATTTGGCTATTACCTCCACTTTAGCCCGATCTACCTCAAGACCTGCACAAGAAATTTTATGACCCAATACAATTCCCTCTTTTACCATAAAATGGCATTTTTCCCAGTTTAGTACAAGATTTGATTCTTCACACCTAATAAACATAAGCTCAAGATTTTTAAGACATGAGTCAAAAGAATCACCGAAGACTGAGAAGTCATCCATGAATACTTCCATAAAGTCTTCAATCATGTCATGAAAAATAGCTACCATACACCTTTGAAAGGTAGCAGGAGCATTGCATAAGCCAAAAGGCATACGCCGATAGGAGAAAGTACCATAAGGACATGTAAAGGTCGTTTTCTCTTGGTCCTCGGGTGCTATAGGGATTTGGAAATATCCCGAGAAACCGTCAAGAAAACAATAAAAATTCTTTCCCGCTAATCTTTCCAACATTTGATCAATGTAAGGAAGGGGAAAATGGTCTTTTCGGGTAGCATCATTTAATTTCCTGTAGTCAATGCATACCCTCCAACCCGTGATAGTCCTGGTAGAAATTAATTGGTCGTCTTCATTTGTGACAACGGTCATGCCACCCTTTTTGGGCACGCATTGGACCGGACTCACCCAAGGACTATCCGAAATCGGATAAATAAGACCTGCATCTAGGAGTTTTACAATCTCCTTCTTAACAACTTCTTGCATATTGGGGTTGAGTCGCCTTTGTCTTTGTACACACGGCTTATAGTTATCTTCCATTAATATCTTATGTGTACAATAAGAGGGACTTATACCCTTGATGTCATGAATTTTCCATGCTAGAGCCGTTTTATGGGCTTTTAACATGGAAACAAGCTTAGATTTCTCACTTACAGAGAGTTCGGATGAAATGATCACCGGGAGAGTAGAACCTTCTTGTAGGTAAGCATATTCCAAGTGACTTGGAAGTGGCTTTAGTTCCAAAACGGGAGGTTCTTCAATCGATGTTTTACATCGGTATTCATTCACTAACTCCAACTTTCTGTACTCTTCATCATTTGGCTCATACCCGTTAGCCATCAAAGTGGTCAACATCTCCATTTCTTCCACCATTGTTTCATCATCACCTTCCGCAAAAATGCATTCTCCTGTACCTTGCAATTCTGGAAATTCCTGCAATAACTCCGAATACGTGTCTATGGTTTGCAAATAATAACATTGATCATCAGTAGACTCGGGGTATTGCAAGGCATGGTCAACGGAAAAGGTAACCTTCATATCCTCAATACTAAGGGTCAATTTCTGCCCATGAACATCTATCATAGCTCTAGCGGTATTGAGGAAAGGTTGACCTAATATAAGAGGCACACGTGTGTCCTCCTCCATGTCTAGAATTACAAAATCAGCCGGAAATACTAGGGTACCTACTTTTACTAACATATTCTCTAAAATTCCACGAGGGAATTTAACAGAGCGGTCTGCTAGTTGGATTGCCATTCGAGTTGGTTTCAGTTCCCCGGGGTTTAGCTTAATATGTAATGAATAAGGCATTAAATTTATGCTAGCCCCTAAATCCGCTAATGCTTTAATGCATTCCAAATCTCCTAGGAGACATGGTATGGTAAAACTTTCAGGATCAGCTAACTTTTTCGGTATTTTGTTCATCAAAATTGCTGAACAATTAGCATTCATGGTGACGGATGAGAGTTCCTCCATTTTCTTCCGATTAGTAAGTAAGTCTTTTAAAAACTTAGCATACTTGGGCATACCTGAGATTACATCAATGAAAGGCATGTTTATGTTAATTTGTTTAAACATATCTAGGAATTTCGACCTTTCGTCCTCTAGCCTCTCTTGTTGTTGTTTTCTTGGGTATGGGAGCGGTGGTTGATATGGTTTCACTACGGGTTTTCCCGTTCTTCCTTTTCAACCACTTTTTCCGGCTCCTTAACCGGTTCATCATTTTGGTTCAATGGAACCCTGAAATCAGAATTTTCGGGCATTTTTGGAGCATCGTATGCTAGACCACTCCATGTGGTGATAACATTTGCGTGCTCATTTCGTGGGTTTTTACTGGTATCGCCCGGTAAACTACCTGGTTTCCTCTCGCTCAGTAAATTGGCTAAACCACTCATTTATTTTTCTAAATTTTGAATTGATGCTTGTTGGTTTCTAAATTGATGTTCGTTTTTCTCGTTGGTTTGGTTTATATTTGTGACAAGCTGAGTTTGTGATGTAATTAACTTTTCCAACATACTCTCTAAATTTGACTTTTTCTCTTCCTGTTGGGGTTTTTGGTAAAAACCCGGAGTTTGTTGTTGGAACCCACTACTTGACCCTTGTTGAAAATTGGAAGTTTGACCTTGAGGGTTCTAGGGGTTGTTAAAGTTCCGGTTAAATTGGGCTCTTCCCTGAAACTGGTTATTATTTCTTTGGCTTATGAAAGCCACTTCTTCTTTTTGAGCCATGGTTAACCCGACATCACAATCTTTTCCTAAGTGGAGACCTCCACAGTATTCACAACCTACTTTCATACTATGGATTTCCTTGGTGATTTTGTCCATGTTTCGGTCAACACCATCTATTTTTACACCTAGGGAGCTTAAGTCATCATAAGCACCGGCGCTTTGGACTTGAGCATTTCGAGTAATTGGGCGTTCTTGATGCCACTCATGAGAATAATTGGCTAGTTTCTCGATTATCTCATAAGCCTCTTGCACGGTTTTGTCCATAAGAGAACCACCGGCCGCTTGGTCAATTGAAATTCGGGTTGCTACATCACAACCTTTGTAAAAGATTTGGACCTTTTGAAAGGTATCCAAACCATGGTTTGGACAACCTCTTAGCATTTTGGAAAATCGATTCCATGCTTCGTACAGGGTTTCCATCGGCTTTTGACAGAATTGGGTAATTTCGTGTTGGAGTCTCGCGGACTTGGATGCTGGAAAATATTTCTTAAGAAATTTTTCCAACATACCATCCCACGTTTCTATCGTAGCTTCGGCCAATGAATCTAACCAACTTCGTGCTTCCCCTTGGAGTGTCCAAGGGAAAAGTCTTAATAATATGGCCTGGTCAGTTTCTGGTTTAAGTTTAAATAGAAGACATATCTCTTGAAAGAGACGAATATGTTCGTTTGCATCTTCATTCGGACCACCACCAAATTGACACCTGTTATTAATCATTTAAAGAATAGGTCCTTTTATTTCAAAAGTTACCTCACCAGTAGGTGGAGTAATAGCACTACCTTGTCCGGTCCGGGTTGCTTTCATCTTTGCTGCCATTGATTGTCGTGGTACCAACGGTCTTTCTCCTTCCATTTCAAAATTTGGGGGTTGAACGGGTTTACCAAAGTCTGAATATCGAGGCTTGGTCGTACTTGATTCTGAATCAAAGGTTTCTTGCTTTGATGAAGATTCAAAAATTTCAAGTACTTCTTTTGAAATCCTACCAAGCTTTCTATCAGGTTCTGTAAACGGTGTAAGTAATGGAGATTCTGAACTTCGGGTATGTGGCATATGCGACCTATAAACTGTCAATCACACAACTAACAAAAATTATTAAACATACCGATTCTATAAGTTTAAAAATCAAAGATTATTAAAAATTTAAAATAATTAAGAAACTACTTAATCACAAATCAGTTAATAATTTTATTTTGACACAAAACTGTCCCTGGCAGCGGCGCCAAAAACTTGATGTGCGAAAAGTGGTATATGAATTATCGTATGGAAAATACCGGTTTTAGAGATTGCTACACACTAACGGGCAGTGTACCCGATCGTGTAGTAGTATAGTAACTGGTTTAGTTCCGTGTATCGTTCCAAGGACAGTTATATCAGTCAAACTAGAATTAGAAACTATATTATGATTAACTAAGTGAATGAAAGTTAAAAGTACAAGTTTTATGTTTTGGTGGCTATTTAACGATTTAGCCAAATCAAAGAAGGTTAAATGTAAAAACAATATTTTTGTCTTTTAAGTTTATGAAATGATAATAAATGCAAATAAAGCAAGTAAGATAGTTTTGAATTAAATCAAAGAGATGAAATGTTTATCTAGATATTTTACCCTCGGTATTGGATGTATTTTTAGATATTAAGTCCTGATTGAATAATTATGTGTGTAGTTATCTAATAGGTTCACTAAGAGTTCTCTCGGATAAACACGCAAATACAATAACAAGATCAAGGGTTCCCTTTTCACTATGGTTCTTGTATTTGTAATCAAATAACTATAAGCATGCTAATCACCTAAATCGACTCGCCAAGAGTTCTCTTTAGCATGTACTCAAACTAGAATTACTAAGCGAGGGTTCCCTATTACTTAGACCTTTTCGTTTGTGACTAGTTGATCAACAAGATCAAAGACTTGAATAACAATTGTCTTTGCGTTCGCTCTACACAATTCATTCCTATTTTGTTTAACCGTTTTAATCTAGTTTACCCCCTTGGTCCGGTTTAGCAAACAATCAATCTAAGACAAGTTGATTGTAAATCAATATAATACATCAACAAGAGTTCTCTTTATCAACAACATATCAATTAACTAGATACAAATGATTTTAACAACAATAAGCATGGTTCTTAATTCAAGCTTCAATCTATCACGCATAATACATTCAATCAATAAGATTACATCCAATACCTTGGTTATTAATCTAGACAAACATTATAGAAACTAGCCAACAATCATGGTAACAGACAACAATACAATCAAATTATTAACTGAAATCATTGCTGAGAACAAGTAAATAACCTACAAGAACAAGAGTTCTTGGATGAAGAAGGTTTTGATGGATGATGCCTTGATGTTGAGCCTCTTCAAAGAGGTTGGAGTTCTCCAATTTGCTCCTGAAAATCGCCTCTAAACTCTCTGGTTCGTATTCTCATGAAACAGTCCTTCAAAAACTGAAGTTTTAAAGTGGAGAGAGTAGGTAAAAAGCCAAAAAGTCGGCTACACCTACTACGGGACGTCGTCCCAAAGGGCAGGACGGCGTCCCGGTATAAAGGGCTAGACGTCGTCCCACTTGCCGAGACGGCGTCCCGAATTGAAAGACAGGACGGCGTCCCACCTTCCAGGACGGCGTCCTGTTGTGCTAATTTTGACTGTTTCGTTTTCTTTTCAATATTACTTCATTTGGATGAAGCCTAACACCTTGGAAGCTTTGTTTTATCATTTTAGAGTGCTATCTTGACCCTAACTCGTATCGGGATCAACCAATGTCATAAATCATCGAAATTCTTTGTAAATCATTCTTCCGATATAAACTTGCGCATCTTGGTTTATTATTTGTAGAACACCTTCATCATCCTTGATTCTAGAGCGTTTTTAATGATATTGCGATAGATATATATGATGTTATTGAGCAATATCAAGATGTTACAAGCATCATACAGGGTACTGCAACGTGGTCTGTGAAAAGTGTAAAAGGACTGGGCACATTGGCAGGGACTGCAAGATTACCACCCCAGCTGTGAAGACAAACCCTACTGGACCAAGAAAGTGTTTTGAGTGCGGTCAACAGGGCCACTTCAAGAATGAGTGCCCGAACAAGAAGAAGGATGCTGGACTAGCACATTGGAGAGTTTTCAACATGAACGCTCGAGATGCCCGTGAGGATCCTGATTTGGTCACAGGTATATTCACTGTCAATAATCTACTTGCTTCTATCTTATTTGATACGGGTGTCGATAGGAGTTACGTATGTAGACATTTTTGTTCTAAGATAGACTGGTCTTTAGTACCTTTAGACAAGAGTATTCTGGTTGAAGTAGCCAATGGGAAACTTGAAAAGTTGACCAAATTGGCCGAGGAGGCATAATAAACCTAGCCGGTGTGGACTTTGAGATTGATTTGATACCCATCAAGTTGGGAATCTTCGATGTGATAGTTGGTATGGACTGGTTGCCCAAAGTAAGAGCAGAAGTTGTTTATGGAGAGAAGATTATCTGTATACCTCGCGAAGACGGTGTGCCATTGATCGTACACAGAGAGAAAGGTAGCCCAAAGTTGAACCTCATTAGTTGCATGAAGGCACACAAAGTCATGAGGAAAGGGCGTTTTGCTATTCTGGCACATGTGAAGAAGTTAGAAACCGAGGAGAAGAGTGTTGATGATGTGGGTATTGTGAACGAATTTCCCGACGTCTTTCCAGAAGAATTGCCTGGATTACCACCGCCGCGATCAGTGGAATTCTAGATTGATCTAGTACCGGGAGCTGCACCTGTAGCCCGCGCACCTTATCAACTAGCACCTTCCGAAATGCAAGAGTTGTAGAGTCAACTGCAGGAATTGCTAGACTGTGGATTTATCCAACCGAGTTCATCACCTTGGGGTGCACCTGTTTTGTTTGTGAAGAAGAAGGACGGATCTTTCCGCATGTGTATCAATTATCGTGAGCTGAACAAGTTGACGATCAATAATCGATATCCCCTTCCCAGGATTAACGATCTTTTTGATTAGCTGCAATGATCCAGCATTTACTCTAAGATCGATTTACGATCAGGATATCACCAGTTGAGGGTGAAGGAGAGCGATGTGATGAAGACTGCGTTCAGAACCCTTTATGGTCATTATGAGTTTCTTGTGATGCCATTCGGTTTAACCAACGCACCTGCTGTATTCATGGATCTCTTGAATCGAGTATGCAAACCATACCTGGACAAGTTCGTTATCGTCTTCATAGATGATATCCTCATCTATTCCAGAAGTGAAGAAGAACATGAACAACATATTCGACTAGTGTTGGAACTTTTGAGACAAGAGCAACTTTATACCAAATTCTCCAAGTACGAGTTTTGGTTGAAAGAAGTCCAATTTCTCGGTCATATTGTGAGCAACCAGGGTATCAAAGTTGATCCCGCAAAGATCGAAGCTATCAGCAAGTGGGAAACTCCCACTACTCCTACTCATATCCGCCAATTTTTAGGCCTCGCCGGTTATTACTGAAGATTCATTGAAGGTTTCTCTCTGATTGCACGTCCTTTGACTGCATTAACTCATAAGAAGAAGAAGTTCGTTTGGGAAGCAGATCAAGAGTCGGCATTTCAAACCTTGAAGCAGAAGTTAACCACCGCACCTATCCTATCTTTTCCTGAAGGCAGTGATGATTTTGTTGTGTACTGTGATGCCTCGAAAAATGGCTTTGGTTGCGTATTGATGCAAAGAACGAAGGTTATTGCTTATGCCTCTTGACAACTGAAGATTCACGAGCGAAATTACACAATGCACGATCTTGAGCTTGGAGCCGTTGTCTTTGCACTAAAAATGTGGAGACACTACCTTTATGGAACCAAGAGTACCATCTTCACCGATCACAAAAGCCTCCAACATATATTCGACCAGAAGCAGCTAAATATGAGACAGTGACGATGGATTGAAACATTGAATGACTATGATTGTGAACTACGTTATCATCCCGGAAGGGCAAATATTGTAGCTGATGCCTTGAGCCAAAAGGAGAGAACGGTACCTCTTCGTGTCCGTGCCTTGAACATCACCATTCAGACGAATCTCAATAACCAGATCCGCGTAGCCCAAGAAGAGGATCTCAAGGAGGAGAATATTTCTCAAGAGCACTTGAACATTCTCGTTTCTTGATTCGAGGTTAAGGAGATTGGACTCCGATACTTTTCCGAAAGAATTTGGGTACCTAGTTATGGAGATTTACGAAGCCTTATTCTAGATGAAGCCCAAAAGTCAAGGTATTCGATTCAACCAGGAGCTGGTAAGATGTATCACGACCTCAAGGTTCAATATTGGTGGTCGAACCTCAAAAGGGATATTGCAGCTTATGTTGGAAAGTGTTTGACTTGTTTCAAGATCAAAGCCCAACATCAGAAGTCGTCTGCATTACTCCAACAACCCGAAATCCCGCAATGGAAGTGGGAAGGAATAACAATGGATTTTATCACGAAGATACCAAAGACGGTAGGAGGTTATGATACCATCTGGGTTATCGTTGACTGTCTTACCAAATCTGCTCACTTCCTAGCCATGAAGGAAACCGATACGATGGAAAGACTGGCACAGCTATACATAAAGGACATTGTATCTCGCCACGGTGTACCCTTATCGATTATCTCAGATCGCGATACCCATTTTGCTTCTATATTTTGGCGTTCCTTGCAAGAAGCCTTGGGAATACGTCTCGACATGAGTACCGCATATCACCCGCAAACTAACGAACAAAGCGAACGAATGATTTAGACTTTGGAGGACATGTTGCGTGCTTACGTTATTAATTTCGAAAAAGCTTGGGAAAAGCATTTGCCGCTAGCCGAATTTTCTTACAACAACAGCTATCATTCGAGTATTAATGCTTCACCTTTCGAAGCATTGTATGGTCACAAGTTCCATTCTCCTATTTGTTGGGCCGAAGTAGGTGAGAAGCAAATCACCGGACCCGAGTTAGTCCATGAGACAACGGAGAAGATTGTTCAAATTCAAGTGAGGCTCAAGACGGCCCGTGATCGTCAGAAGAGCTATGCCGACCTTAAACGTGGAGATCGCGAATTTCAAATCGGCGACCGCGTTATGTTGAAATTCGCACCTTGGAAAGGTGAAATCCGTTTCATAAAACGTGGAAAGTTGAATCCTCGATACATTGGTCCTTTTGAAGTCTTGGAGCGTATTGGACCCGTTGCTTACCGTTTGGATCTTCCGACTTAGTTGAGCGTTGTTCATTCTACTTTTCACGTGTCGAATCTGAAGAAGTGTCTTGCAAAACCAGAACTCGTCATACCACTTGAGGAGCGTACGATTGATGACAAACTTCATTTCGTGGAAGAACCTGTCGAAATTATGGACCGTGAGGTCAAAACCTTGAAACGCAACAAGATTTCGATCGTCCGAGATGGAATGCAAAACGAGTGTAGTGATCCGTCCTAATCCATCTGGACGAATACATTACATTTGGTTACATCGCGAGGTACTTGACCTCTATATGATACATTTTACAAACATTACATTCGTTTTTAAAAGACAAACTTTCTTTACATCGAAAGTTGACGGCATGCATACCATTTCATAATATATCCAACTATAATTGACTTAATAATAATCTTGATGAACTCAACGACTTGAATGCAACCTCTTTTGAAATATGTCATGAATGACTCCAAGTAATATCTCTAATATGAGCAAATGCACAGCAGAAGATTTCTTTCATACCTGAGAATAAACATGCTTTCAAGTGTCAACCAAAAGGTTGGCGAGTTCATTAGTTTATCATAAACATTCATTTCCATCATTTTAATAGACCACAAGATTTTCATTTCTCATAAATATACGTCCCATGCATAGAGACAAAAATAATCATTCATATGGATTGAACACCTGGTAACCGACATTAACAAGATGCATATAAGAATATCCCCTATCATTTCGGGAAATCCTTCGGACATGATATAAACGAATTCGAAGTACTAAAGCATCCGGTACTTTGAATGGGGTTCGTTAGGCCCAATTGATCTATCTCAAGGATTCGCGTCAATTAGTAGAGTTGTTTACTAATTCTTAGGTTACCAAGCAAAAGGGGCATATTCGGCTTCGATCATTCAACCATATAATGTAGTTTCGATTACTTGTGTCTATTTCGTAAAACATTTATAAATGCAGCGCATGTATTCTCAGTCCCAAAAATATATATTGCAAAAGCATTTAAAAGGGGAGCAAATGAAACTCACTATATTGTATTTTGTAGTAAAAATACGTATGACGATATTGAACAATGCAGGGTTGGCCTCGGATTCACGAACCTATATCATTATATATATATTAACACATATAATTGTAATCGAGCAATTTTATATATGATTAGAGGTATAAATGTTATCTTAATAAATTATGTGTTTCATTAATAACTTATATATATTTATTTTATATACTTTAAATAATTTATAAGTAAAAATATTAATATAGTTTTATTAAGTATATTTTTTATATGATTAACTTTTATTGTAGTAATAATAATAATGATACTAGTAGTAGTAATAGTAATAATAATAATAATAATAATAATAATAATAATAATAATAATAATAATAATAATAATAATAATAATAATAATAATAATAATAATAATAATAATAATAATAATAATAATATAGTTGTAATAATAATAGTAACAATAATAATAATAATTTTAAAATCATGTTAATACTAATAATAACAATAATACTTAATGATAATACTAGTAATAATAATAATGATAATACTATTAATTATACTATTATTCATATTACTAATATTAGCGATAATAATAATTAACTTAATAACATTAATAATGATAATAATAATAAAAATTTTGATAATGAAATCTACCTTCCAAAGCTTTTCTAAAAAAAGTATGTCCCGAACAGGGTTTGAACCCGAGACCTCTCGCTCACCCGCAAACACACTTAACCATTCCCTCTGTCTTGTTTATCTGATTTATAATATAACCCAAAGTATTTATCTGGTACATGTTTTAACCCACTTCATCTTCTTCACCAAGATGTAATCGATCAAACAACTTCATTCTTAATAGTCAATCATCAAAATAGTTTTAGAACTTTTAAACAAACATGAAACAAACAAAAAAATAAGTGTTCTTGTAATTAAGAAAATTAAAAAAAAATGAAAAAAATCCTACTGCTGAAGCTATTGGACAATTCTTACAACATGAATTTAGTTTCAAATCATTCCTAAAAACTATTGGAATCGTCAATTGAACTTGAAACATCAAAACGAGCTCTAATTTCTCGATGAACAAATTGGTTGACTTTTGACAAAATAACTTTGACTCGCAAATTCGAATTCGTTATTAAGAATTGGAACTTGAGATTTTACAGGAAGTTTAAGTAAATGATTCCTAACAACTCTGTATTTTTAGTTTTTGAAATTTGTTTCGAATCTACGTTAATGTATATCACTGTGAAGAACTCAAGAACTCAAAAATTGATTTTTCGATTAAGAGTGTTTTACGTTATGATTACGACATGGATTGTGTTGCAAATCATTCCAATAATGTTTATGGATCATCAAATTAACTTGAGATATCAAAACAAACTCGAATTTGATTCAAGAACACTTAGTTGACTTTGAAAACCAAAACTTTGACTCTCAAATTAGAAATTAATAGAAAGAATTGAGGATTGAAAACTTACAGATAGTTTAGATAGGCGATTCCTAACAAGACTGCATTATTACATTTTGAAAATTTGTTCTATATCAAAATATGGTGAAAAAGATGAATGTACAGAGTGTCGAGCTTATTTTCAGGGTTTTCTTTATTTTCAACTCAAATTGCAGTTTATAACTTATATAAAGTGATTAAGTACATGATTTAACAGTTAAATTGATTTCCAATTGATTTGTGAAGTAGACTTGTGACAAACTGGAGACATGAAGTACGTATATTATTTTCATGTGAAGAAAAAGAAAATTTTTTGATAGTTACTTCTAACAGAATGGGATTCCCTATATTTATTTTTAATAAATATTAATAGTAAATACCCTAATAATATTAATAATAATTATATTAATAATAATTCTAATAAAATAACTAAATAATATCATAAAAATGATAATAAATAAAAATAAGAATTTGTTTAAATCATAAATAAATTTTAATCTTAATTATCTTGTACATTATTTTACGTTTTCAATTCAAATGATTATTTTGTATTTTATTAATTCAACTTAATATGCACTTTTATATTTATATATATGTATATATATTTACATATTTATTTACACATAATTGTTCGTGAATCGTCGAAAATAGTCACAGGTTAAATGAATCCATGTAATTAGTTTAAAAATTTTGAGACTCAACATTACAGACTTTGCTTATCGTGTCGAAATCATTTAAAGATAAAGTTTAAATTTGGTCGGAAATTTTCGGGTCGTCACAACGAGGACCAGAGTTTACTTGGGAACGAGAGGATCAAATGATGCAGAAGTATCCTCACCTCTTCCCGACTCTACCGTCTACCTCAGCCTAAAATTTCAGTGGGCAATGTAACGACCTGACTTTTTCGACTTGCTTTTGTGCTTTGTGTTTTCACGAGACTGCGTATTTGTGCGTACCGAGCTATATTATACTCTGGGAACTCCCTAAGTACGTAGGATACTCCCTAAAATTTTGATTACTTTCATTTGTATGTTAAAATGTATCATTAAGTACGTAGGATACTTAACTTAACCCTCGGATGAAATGTCTCGTTCATATACAATATAAACGATTCACAATAGTTGATTACATTGCGAGGTAATTGACCTCTATATGATACATTTTACAAACATTGCATTCGTTTTTAAAAGACAAACTTTCTTTACATTGAAAGTTGACGGCAAGCATACTATTTCATAATACCTCCAACTATAATTGACTTAATAAAAATCTTGATGAACTTGACGACTCGAATGCAACATCTTTTGAAATATGTCATGAATGACTCCAAGTAATATCTCTAATATGAGCAAATGCACAGCGGAAGATTTCTTTCATACCTGAGAATAAACATGCTTTCAAGTGTCAACCAAAAGGTTGGTGAGTTCATAGGTTTATCATAAAACAATAAAATTCATCATTTTGATAGACCACAAGATTTAAATCCTGCATGGTACAAATGGGCCCGAATCCTATATCCACCTGTAATGTACATGCGATATCTTTTAAATACAGTACACCTTTCTCATGTACGAAATCATCTTTCATAAATCTTAGTAACCGTACACATATGTTGTGCACAAAAATAACATACACATAACCTGTGTATAAAATCATTCTCTCGATACATAACATTCACTTTTCATTGCTTTCATAGCTTGGCTCGGTAACCGACCTTAACATATAATGCGCATCAATAATATCCCCAAAAACAGAACATCTCGTCTGTATAATATATAAACCTCGAAGTACTAAACACCACGCCCACTAGCTCTTCCGTCTAGTAAACATTCTGGGTGGGGGTGTTAAACCCGGTAGCTACCTTTAGGATTCGCGTCAATTAGGCGTGCACTAATTCTCAAAATTAGTGATGTTTCCTAATTCTTAGGTTACCAAGCAATAATAATCAGGGAAAAAATATTCATATCAATTGTGGCAATTATCACGTCCACATAATTCAATGGTGGCAATTATCACTTCCACATAATTTATTCGAGGAATGTTTTGCTTGTGTCTATCTCGTCAAACATTTATAAAAGCATTTCATGTATTCGCAGTTCAAAAATGTATTTCAAAAAGCATTTAATAAAGCAGTTGTAAAAGTAGCGCATGTATTCTCAGTCCCAAAAATGTAAAGAGTAAAAGGGAATCGAATGAACTAGCTATAATGTATTTTGTAGTAAAAATACATATGAAAATATTGAACAATGCAGGGTTGACCTCGGATTCACGAACTTATATCATTTGTATATATATATATATTAACACAAATAATCGTAATCAGATAAATATATATATTATTTTTAATAATATGCTTGTTAAGTTATTTATTATATAGATATAGATATATTTAATTTATATATTTTATTTAACTAGTGTTTATCTTTCATTATAACATATTAATAATAATAATTTATATTAGGGTTTATATATATATATATATATATATATATATATATATATATATATATATATATATATATATATATATATATATATATATATATATATATATATTAATTGATATATTTTATATATAGCTCAGTTACTATCTTGTTAATAATAAATTTATAGTGATATGTGATATTAATATTCGTGTAATGTATTTTTTATATAAAAATATCTTTTTGTAGTAATACTAATAATAATAACTATGTATATAACAATTTTACTACTAATGATAATAATGGTAATAATAATATTAAAAATAATAATAATAAGAATAAGATTTCTACCTTAAAGGAATAGACTAAAAAAATAATGTCGTTGCCCAGACTTGAACCCGCAACCTCTAGTTCCCTTACACTCACCCTAAACCCCCTGCTCTATTCGTGCATTTCTTGCTATATCCTGCACGTTTAATTATATATCCTATACAAACTGTTTTATCATCCTTTTTACTTTTTATCATCACCATCGTCATTTACATTCCAATGAATAAAAGCTGGGTCTCGACCCAATCTTACGAATAAGAACACTGGGTGAGGGTTATATAGATATAGATATATTTAATTTAGCAAAGGCTCTCGGCCCAATAGACTTTAAATGATTCTCGGCCTAACTAAATAAATGGTTAGGTGGTAAACTGGGTGAGGGTTTCGTGTGGTAGCAGCAACACAAATATCACCATCTCAGTCGCCATATCATCATCATTTATATGTAGTATCATAATCATAATCTTAACACAATCATAATCATAATCATAAACATAATCGTAACATCATTCTCTTCGATCATCAATATTGTTACCTAAATATCACTATCATCATTTATCATGTATTACTTTATGATCTTATCATCCTCATCAATCATCTTAATATCACGTAATACTATCATGTAATTGTTATCATTGCTAATTCATAAACCATCCTCATCATCACTTATCATCATCATAACTTCTCATCTATCACCATTATCGTTTTAAAATTAATGAATTGTGTCTTAATTTAAAGGGCCCGATTCAACTTTACCATATGTCTTTATGTTCCTATCATGCTCCATTAAAGAATTAACATTACCTAACCCACTAGCGACTACTTTGCCAAGTGGGGTAATCTTGGTTTGAATTTGTCGGCCAAGAAAAAGATAAGTAATATATCTGTGTTCCTAGCTTATAATTCAGTATAATAATGCAAGATTACACAAAGGTGGTAGTACATATCATGATATCCTCAACATTATTCACCTTAATTATTGTAGTAGTAAAGGAAAATAGGAGACGAAGGAAATCAGCAGCGTATGCTACTATTCTAGCAGTTGTAACACAAAACATATTTATCCTTGCAGCGTATGCTTCACTAAATCAGAAGCATGCTGCACTGCAGCAGTTCGATTAGAAAAAGAGAAGAAAGATAACGCATTTACTGCAGTAATAGTGTAAGGGTTTTTGGTTGAACGTAAGGAGAGCCGGAAGTGAGTTTCAAGGTGGTTACATGATTGTAAGTGGTGGTTTCATTGTTGTTTGAATAGAAATAAAATGCAGTAGCAAATAGTGGCATACGGTGGATATGAATCGACTGAAGGCAAAAATGGAGAAGGGCGAAGTGGGTTTAGTGTAAGTGTACCTTTTAAAGTGTTAGAAATGGTGAGGTGGTAGTAACCGGCTGTGGTTCACGGATGTCGATTAGAAACTTAAAGCATATGGAAGGGAATCTTTAGAGATGTTGATGGTTCGATGAAGGTGTGAGGTGGTGGTGAGTTTATGTCTTCAGTTACAACCGAAGAGGTAACAATGGGTTGGATGAATTTCTTTTTGACACAAGCTTAATCAATCTTTTATATAAATTAGAAGTACTTGACAGGAGCTGCTATCCAGGAAGGAGAAAACAAAAGTTTAAAAAGGCAGATAGTGATCGAAAACAAATTCGTACCATATAAGATTTAGATATCTAACAAATTTGTCAGGAGACACGATTATTCTTCTGGTACCGAAAATAAGATAAAAAAATTTAAAGGTGAAAGGGATTGCAAACAGATTTTGGAATTGTATTGATATGAAAATCGTTCTTATATAGATTTGGAGACAGAAGTACTAATTTAAAATAGTTGGATTAAGATGCATAACCAAATTGATTTGGTAATCATACGTATGGATTATTTAATAATTATAATTAATTAGAATTTTAATAATATTGAATATAGAATTAATAAAAATGTTAATATTATCAAATATTACTAAAAATTGATATTAATAATATTATTAATGATATATATAATAAATTGTATTATTTTCTAAAAAAAATAACACTAGTAATGATAATAATATTAATACAACAATTATATTTAAACTTGCAATAAATTTTAATATATTACCATTTATTATATAATATCTATCAATTATATAATTTACCAAATCTTTAATATTTACTAATTATATATATATATATATATATATATATATATATATATATATATATATATATATATATATATATATATATATATATATATATATATATATATATATAATACTTATGTATAGAATTCATATGTATTTACCTATTTATTCACACACCGAGGTTCGTGAATCGTTGGGAATAATCAAAGGTAATTGCATAAAGGAAAATACTTCAAAATTTCTGAGGTTCAATATTACAGACTTTGCTTATCGTGTCGAAAATATATAAAGATTAAGTTTAAATTTGGTCGGAAATTTCTGGGTCGTCACATCGGAAGACTTTATGACCGTTAGTGTCACTTGAAATTATTAACGAACTGCGTACTGCGTACACATTTAACTTTTGTCGTAATCGGAATATTATGACTATGAAATACTAATTGTTATGTTATAATAATAATTACTTAGGTTTTTGGATGCTTAATTACGCTTAGTAATTTACTAGAGCACACTAGTTAGTCTTGTTGGACTTTCTACCTTGTTGGACCTTAGCCCACCCTACACTAGTTAGTGGACTATTTAATTAGTCCAATTATAAGTAACTAGTGACCCATTAATAAGTAAGACAAATGCCCATTTATTAGAGGGAACATGCTAGCATTTTTGTCAAGTATTATCCTTAATGTTGCATGGAATCCTAACACAAGCATCAACTTTAGACAACCATTAACCAAAAGGCAAAAAAGTGTCCCCCTTAGAAACCCACGGTCTAACCACCACCACCCTCACCTCACCTCCTATAAATACTAAGTCATTTCCTCACCATTCACCCTTGATTTCCATTCACAATTTACACACTTGTTCATTTATTTTCTCTCTAGTCTAAAACTTGTAAGTATTTTGAATTTCTTTTCTTCTTCTCCTTCTCATCATCACGAGTTCATCATCATCATTAGAAGATCAAGCTTTTTAGCCTTTGATCTTGATTACATCTTGTAGATTCAAACATGGATTTGAATCCTTCAAGAACATGGAAGATTCAAGCTTTCTAGCTTTGAATCTTCATCTATGTTGACAATGAATATTGTCTATTATTTGTGGCATGCGGTTTTTGTTAGTATTAATGTAATAGGTTATTTACTTATTATTGTATTAGCTAGTTTAACCATGGTAAATGTATTTTACCACTCTTGTAACTTGGAGGTTGCTAGTATATAAAGCAACCTCCCACCCATTTTATCACTAGTTGAGTTAACTAGTGTGTGTAATCTTAATATTATTCTCTCAATTATCTCTCATGCTAGTTCTTGTACATCATCACTACCATAACCCATAAACACTAAATATAAACCGATCGACACCTCTAAAAGGGACTAACAATTGGTATCAGAGCGTGTCTAAGCTCTTTGCATAGAAGATCCGTTGCTCGAAGCTCTCCATCGCGTTTTTGATGTGTTTGTGCTCTATTTCGGTTTAGGTACCTAAATAACTCAACTCATCTTGTTATTTTTGTTGGTTTGAATACTTGTTTCTTAACATACTTGTTGATAAACCACTTAAACTACTTAATTTTCTGCTTAAAATCGAACCTATATACATGCATATAACCCACTGTTTGAAGTTAAAATTTGTGTGTATTTATATGTACTTTAACTCTATGTTTGAATTTTGAAGTTAACTTAATAAAACCCACTGATTCATTCAACACATTAACCCGTTAAACTCACTGATTAAAGGCTTTAGAACATAAAAAAAGTGCTAAAAACAACCTGAATAAACTTAGTTTAGTGTGTTTTCATTCGAAATTAAATGCTCGAAAACCTAGAATTTGTCTAGTTAGCTGCTCGAAAACCAACCTCTGTAACAAATTGCTGCTCGAAAATCTGAGTTTGTTCCACTTTTGCCCGAAAACCTTATGATTTTGGCTCCAAGTTTGACTTAGTTTTGGCTCCATAATTTTGTCCCTTGGATAATACCCACCGAAAATTAATTATTTTGTGGATATTACCCACCGAAAGGCATCTTTGACCTTGTTGTGTCATAAAAAGTACAAGGGACAAAAGGACTAAAGTACAGAAAAGCTGACTGTCCTGTGCTCGAAAAATTGGACCAAAAACCCTGCCCGAAAACTTACTGCTCGAAAATCTTGACTTTGAACTTGTCCGTGTTTAACTGCTCGAAAACATTGTGCTCGAAAACTTAGTTAAAAGGGTGCTCGAAAACTTGATCAAAATCATCTATTCGAAATTTACTGCTTTAAATCTATCTGCTCGAAAATCTCTCTGCTCGAAAACCTGTTTGAAACCTGTTGCTCGAAAACTTGTTTAAAAGAGCATCTGCTCGAAAAACTCTACACGAGAAACTCCTGCTCGAAAACCATTACACGAATACACCTTGCCCGAAAACCTCCTGCCTGAAACCCTTCTTAAAAAAAAGCTCATTTTTACGCGAGTAAAATTTAAATTTTTCCTTGGATTAAAAAGCTCATTTTTACGCGAGATTTAAATTTTCACGACAGAATATTTTTCGGCCCCGAAAATCACCCAAAAACGCACAATTTTGAACGAAATTTCACGAAAATTTTTTGAAAATTTCAAAATTTTTTCTCAACCTCCCGAACACTCATACGTTCATTTCTCAAAAGTTTGCGACATAAATTTTTGTCGATAAATGTTGGAGGGAAATTCATATCTGCCACTTAATGGACACTTAACGGAAACGTTAACGAAAACCAACGAAACCTCATTTTCAAAATTTGATTCATGTGAATCATATTTTGAGGGGGAGAAAAGTGATATTTCTTAAGTTTATTTGTTGTTTCGTGGTTTGCTAGTAAACCTTGTCTGTCTTAACCCCTTTGTTGAACACTCGTCCTGTTAACATGGCAAATCGTGATAATCACGTGTCCTCTAATGTTGAGGAAGAGGTACAATTATACACTGATATTACTCATAAATATTACAACTCTGTGCATAATAATTTTGTGCTTATATCTGATGTATTGCAAACTTGTCCTGAAACACCTCTTGATCAAAATGATACAATTGCATGTAGCTCTGCTTGTCATACCCCACTCCCACCTGTCCAAATGAAACTGCCCATTAAACCTGAATCTGTGCCTTTTAATGATGAATGTATGTTTCCTATACTACCTGATATGTGTGTAGACAACTTTGCCAAGATGAATAGAGACCTTAGATCATTTGCTAGGCAAATTAGCGAACTGAAAAATGAGAACTCTAGGTTGAAATCTGAATTGGAAATGAAAGTGTCAAATCATACTTATTTGAAACTAAAACAAGATCTAGCAGACAAAGTAACTGAATTAAGAGAGCTAGAAAGTAGTGTGAAACCCCTACGGATAGAAAGGACAGATTTTAAACTGAGGAATGCAGTTCTCACCGAAAAAGTTAACAACGCTGAAAAAGAACTTAAGAAGCTTAATGATTCTAAGAAACTTTTCCTAGAGACTGTAGAACAGAACATTAGAAAGCCTTTGAGTGACCTGGCTGAGAAGACTTCTGAATGCTCTAAGTTAGTTACAGAAAACTTAGACTTGAAAACTCAACTAAGTTTACTTGAAGAAAAACTTTACAGAACTGACCAAGCTAAAGTAGTCTTAGATGGCCACATTTCAAACATGCTCTGTTCTTGAATCGACCCAAAAACTCTTACCAAAAACACCAGGGGTTAGGGTTTGAAAATCCTCAAATACAGTCCAAGATCTCCAAAGCCGAACCTTGTTTATATGATGGTAGATACATTAAGATAGGTTTGCCAGAGAGACTCACTTTTGCCAATGAAAGTGAGATTGAGGAGAGAATAGCCAATCGATTAACAAAAATGAAACGTGAGGTGTCGTTAATTTATGATAAAATACATGCAAATTACATGAGAAAAGATGGTTCATATTATAACACTCCTCTCGATTTATTCAATGATTTTGAAAGTTTGAATGCTCAAAATAGTCCTAAAACACGTATAATCTATTTACCAACCTTGGTTTTAGAAAGATACATCATCAGTCTGGAGGACGAACTTGATCAAAACAAAATCAAATATTTTGACAACGAACTCAAATTTCAAATGATTATTAAGGCTTTACAACACCAAATCTCTATCATTGAATCACAAAATAACAAACTGGTCTCCAATGTTCATAAACTTGAAAATCAAATTGCAAATTAAGTTGTTAATTTTTGTGAATTGATTTCAAAGAACACTGAATCACGGGACTCAAACCTAAAATCCGTGAATGAATCCATCGATTGTGTAGGTCTAGCACAAGAACTCAAAGACTTTAGTGACTCTCTCTTGACCAAGTTTGACACTGTTGAACGTAGGTTAGAATCATCTAGGTCCAAATCTTTAGATCACTTCTTAGAATCTCAACCCAAGATTCCAGAAGTTAAGGTAGAACCACAACCCGAGAAAGAACCTATCTCTTTAGGAGCTCAGGATGTAGAGACTGACCTTACTCAATTTGTTGACAAGCTAGAACGAGAAAACATAGATCTTCAGGTTAAATGCGAGACCTACAAGAAAACTCTAGCAACAATTGAGAAGATGCATGTAGTTCCGAAAGTGGAACCCACTTATGATTTTAAAGACTCTGTAGTAGTTTCTGTTGATGACCTTGTCTTAGAAATTCAGGAGTTAAAAGCTCATGTGAATCTACTTAAGGAAGAGAATGAGACCTTGCATGACCAATGTGATTCACTGGAAAGTATGGACTTCGTGACCAAGAACATATATTCAAAACCTGGTTCTTACAAGATCTGTCCTGGTACTGAGACCATGCTAACCTCCACTGACACTCCAAAACCAAAAATGTCAGGTGGTATCCCAGTTACCAAGTCTGAGTTGTCCAACGCTTCAAAGTCTACTCCCAAGACTATGAAAAAGCAGGTGACCTTTGCCAAGACTAATCCCAAACCCATAGTGTACCAATCTTCAATGTACTCGAAGAGTGCTTTATGTAAAACACCAAAGACCTTGGAGGCACCAAAATCAAAAGACAACGGTCCTCCTAAGCCTACACATGCACTGAGGAAATCCCCCATGAAACCAAAAGTCCACATGGATACGCCACCCAAAAGGTCCTCTAACCCCAAAACAAAAGAACGAGGTTCTCCAAAGTCAATGGTGACTCTGAGAAAAACATCCTCGAAACCAAACGAACCCAAAGTTACTCAACCCAAACCAAAGGAACCTAACGTTGCCCTACCTGTAGCATCCAAGTTCCCAAGCAAAAAGATTTACTCCGGTTACCAGACCAACATCAACCGTCCGTTTCTGGAAACAACTTATGGGAAAAATGGGGAGATTACGGGGCTTCGCGATCAATATGGTTGGCTTCCACACAAACCCATGAAGCCATCCATAGGTCTGAAAAATATTGTGCGCACCAAAATTGACCTTGTTTCTAAACACTCAAAGAATAATCTTGCTAAACAAGTGTCAAATAAGAAGTGGACAACCAAACCATTTTCAACACCAAGATCCACCTCTTCTTCAAAACCAATGAAGTACTCTTCGTCTGAGTTACTTAAACTTAAGCCGAGATCTATTTCTCTGGCTTTGTCAAAAGATTTTCAATCACCCTTGATTCCACAAAATCAACTTTCTAAGGATACATCATGTATCAAACTCAAGTGGAATTCAACGTCCATAAGTCAGATCCACAATGCCTATAAATGGTATTCTAATTTAACTTTGAGAAAATGATTTGACTTTAAGATGGTTCTTGGACACAATGGTTCAAGACCCGAACTTAACCCGCTGACACCTGAACGTACACTCAGGCATGACCCACTCACAACCTCAGATGACCTGATGTGTTGTTTAAACCTATCTTTCCTCCAACCTCGTCCAATCCCCGGTTACTCCAAAACCAATTTTGCCCGAATCCATAACCTTTGGTACATCTAGTTCAGTATTTGTAGGCGAATCACAATCCTTTGAGAACTACTTATCTGAGTCTCTTCTCCTGGATGAACTTGACAACTGCATGTGTCTAGTGGGAGCAATGCATGTTCCTAGGGGGAGCAATGCATGTGCCTAGGGGGAGCAATGAGACCCGCAATAAAATGACAGTTATCAAAATCCGAAACGTCAAAATGTTTTAAGGGGTAGAAGGGGGAATGTGGGTTCCCATATAGATCATGATGGTTCCCATAATAGATCTATATAGGACCCACACTTCAAAGAAGGTTTTATCCATAACCTTATACGGTGTATGCACACATTTCAGTGTATGCCCAGAGTCTCAACTGTCTTTCTTTCTTTCTCTTAAAAACATTTCAATGGAGAAATGTCAAATTTTTTTTAGGGGGAGAAAGGGGGAATGATGGTTCCCATAAAGATCATGATGGTTCCCATAATAGATCTCTATGAGACCCGCATACCAAAGAAGTCCCTGGAAATAATGGTTCTCAAAATAGATCTCTAAGGGACCCACAAATCAAAGTAGGTTTCATCTAAAACCTTATATGGTGTATGCACATATTTCAGTGTATGCTCCATGTCTCAAATGCCTTCCACTCTTTCTTTCTATTAAAAACACTTCAATGGAGAAACGTCAAATTTTTTTT
The DNA here is from genome assembly GCF_046630445.1 of Rutidosis leptorrhynchoides. NCBI lineage: Eukaryota > Viridiplantae > Streptophyta > Magnoliopsida > Asterales > Asteraceae > Rutidosis > Rutidosis leptorrhynchoides. The sequence continues at coordinate 659,617,891 of NC_092333.1, read as the reverse complement.
AGGGGGAGAAAGGGGGAATGATGGTTCCCATAGAGATCATGATGGTCCCCATAATAGATCTCTATGGGAACCGTACTGCAAAGAAGGTTTTCACCAAAACCTTCTATGACCCGCACCTCAATTGCCTTACAACCTTTCTCATCAAAACCTATATTTTCTGTGTAGCAAATTGTCAAAATATGTTTTAATTCCAAATAAATCATATTTTGAGGGGGAGAAAAAGACCAAGAAAATAAAGGTTTTATCAAAACATGACACGTCATATATTGAGGGGGAGGGTAAAAGGATTAAAACCAACATGTGTTCCATTCAAAATGGCTTCTACATACTTCTGTGTAGAACCCGCATCTCAAAGTGGTGTCAAACACACTTCAATGTGGTGTTAAACATCAAAATGGATTTTGCACAAATAACAGTGTAAAACCCATATTTTCACACATAACTCTCCCAATAAACCAAAGCTAAAACGTGCAAATATCAAGGGGGAGTTTAAAGGTTCAAATATCAGTAATGACGGAGGATGTGTCCTAGTGACTGCCTCAGGAGGATGTGTCTAGATGACTGCCTCAAACAAAATAGTCATCAAATGACGGAGGATGTGTCCCGGTGACTGCCTCAGGAGGATGTGTCTAGATGACTGCCTCAAATGTGGAATGACCCAACAACTTGATGCAAATTAAGTGTTTGGAGTCTCGAACTGCTGAAGGGGTTTCGAAAAACCATGAATAGGAACCCTGCGTATCGGCCAGAAATCCTCTATCAACACCTTATTTTAGAAGGTGGGACCTCAAACAGGGTCCAGAGGTCAGACTTATCTTGATGAGGGAGATCTGTCTAGTTCAACGGAGAGGCAATATGACAATACTTAGGCTTACCTTGGTAGATTTATCAGACCTCCGGAAGGATGATCACCTAAACGATTAGTCAGCATTTAAGCCTGACTACACACACTCCTTAGAGAGTGCAACAACTGAAAGAGATGTGTCACCTCATGACATATCAATGAATTCAGGACGCGATGTAACATCTTCCTACATTACATTGATTTCTACCGACACCAATGCGGTGTTAGGTACAGTTGGAAGACTTGGTATAACCAAGAGCGGCATAGTTGCACAAAAGTCCCATGATACTTTAATCATGGAGGTGGATAGCTTGCTAACGCCGACTGGAACTTCGGTGACCAGTCATCCTCAACATCCACCGAGGTTAAACTTGGACCTGCCAATACCGGTGAGGTCACCAAATCCGGAAACAGTTTTGGTTTTAGAAAACTTGTCTAGTGTAACAACTAGCATGCCTGATTTAAACCTGTCTAGTATAACAACTAGCTTGATTTTTACAAAACCAAAAACGGTTTCTGAAGATCCTGTTTTCCCCAAGGATCAAACTTTTACCTTAACCACTTTGTCTCTTCTTAGCAGGTACACATTCCCTCTCTAATGATAATCATATATGCTCTCTCCGCTATTTTGCGATGCACACGGGATGCCATATTCATGCTACATGAGCTGATCACGGTACACCATATTCATCATGCGGGGAGAATGAAACTCGAGTAAAAAACAAACCAATCATGATCATGAAAAAGACGACTCAACATTTGAGGGGGAGCAAAAGAGGTTTACACAAGATCACATCGGGCTACTTTTAAGACCTTCCCAGCACTTCATAAAGATGGTCAAAAGTCAAAAATCAAGAACTCGTCGCCCACCCGAACTAAAGAAGAAGACAGAACAAATCAAACGTAACACTCCCAGATCAACTCATCCTATGTGTAAAAGTTCGTGTTCAAAGCTGATAGCATCAAAAGCTTCATAGCTTCAAACCGAAATCAACGCCCTGAAGAAGGCTGCACAAGAAACTACAAGAGAATGATCAAGGAAGGGTTACTGTGATGACCCGGAAATTTTCAACCAAATTTAAACTTCAATCTTTTATATGGTTCCGACACGATAAGCAAAGTCGGTAATGTTGAGTCTCGAAAACTTTGAAACGATGTTCATATATTTAATTACCCTTCGAGTATTCCCAACGATTCACGAACAATTATATTTAACTTGATGTGTATATATAACTATATGTATATAAATAATTATGTGAAAACTATTTAAATATTAAATATTCAATATATGCTATTATATATATACATTATATAATTATTAAATATTACATAATTAATAATATGTGATAGTAACATATTAAATTTAATTACAAATTAAGACGTAGCTGTTGTTGTAATATTATTATTACTTTCATTATTAATATTAATAATATTAATATTATTTGTAAAATTATGATTATCAAAATAAAGATTTTATATATAAATATTATTATAAGATTAATTAAAAGTATAATTTAGTTATAATTTAAATGTCATTGTTTATATTGTTATTGATAATTATCATTATCCTTGTTATTAATATTATTTACTCATCATCATTATTTTTATAAGTAATATTATAACAACTACCATTATTATTGTTACTACTAATATTATCACTACTATAATTATGATTTTTGATTATTAATATGATTATTATTATTATTATTATTACTACTATTATTATTATTATTAGTTCCGTTGATAATATTAAAAACTAAGATATGTACAATTAATATTATCATGCTCTCCTTATATATTCAATATACATATATAAATAAAATCAATACAGACTACACACAAAACCAAACGTATTCTGTTTCAAATCCCTATCAATCAACCTGCAAATAATTTCGTTTCTGTTCAAGCTAGTACAAATCATGATATTAAGATCTCAATAACAGCCAAAATCCGTTTGCAATCGCTTTCTCTTTTAATTTTTTTAATTTTATTTTTGTACCTGATGTACAATACGATAGTACCAATCACGACTTAATCAAAACAACCATCCAAAATCTGTTGCACGTATCTATCTGTAATCTCTCTTTCCTTCTTCTGATGGATACTTGTGTACTTCTTGTCCGTAATATTGTTACACATCCATGTCAATTCACATGATTACAATTGTGATCAATTAGAGAAGCCTCATTCTGGACTCGATCGCTCCATAAAATTCTTTTATGGCAATCCTTCTTGTTTCTTTCTTATTTGAACACCATGATCACATCTCTCTCTCTCTTGTTTTTCTTTCCTTCGAAACCCCTTTGTTATCCGTTATGGACCACCCTACATTGTTGTTTCTTTCTTGTATGACGAAACCATCAACACCCTTCCTCCACTTACAATCACCACGAAATCCATCACCACCATGAACACCACACCAACTGCTCGAATTGCTTCTACTATTGTTTATCTGTTTTACATCCACTACCTTCACCTTAGTAACAAAACCGCCACCCTTCTCTCTCTTTTCTCTCTCTCTTTCTTCTTCATGAACCACCATGTATCTATCACTTTATATCTTCCTCTTTCTCTTGTTCCACTTCGCCACTTAAACCACCATGCCACTTTCTCCTTGCAACACCATCAACAAACCTATTAGTTAGTGCTTCCTGCCTGCTATCCAATCGAGACACAACTCCTAATTCCTCACAATCATCACCTTTTTCGTGTTCATTCGAACTAACATCAAACCAACTAAAAGCCCATCACCTACTGCATCACCTTGCTGCTTTTAGTTTGTGTTTTCTGCTTTCTGTGATACTGCAACTGAGTGACTGCTGCTGCAGTCGTTCTTCTGTCCAAAAGATACCACACGAACACCTCTTTTATTATGATATCATTCCAATCGACAAATTGATATTGACAAGAGGTATGTGGAGTGTTTAATTATAATATACTCAAAAGTAGTTCACAACTTGATGATGAAAAGTTCCACTGAGAACAAACTAACGTGCATATAAGAAAAAAAGGGGTAACTTTTAATGAATAAAGGGGAAACATGTAGACCCATTGAATTGTTTATGTTTTAAACAATGATATCACTGTATTCGTTGGTGATGATATTAGTGGACACACAAAGGAAAATAATAAGTGTGATAAGCTTTTTATATGATAGGTGTAATACATAAAATAACGGATGGTGATGGTTACGTATGATTAGGATAATGATGAATTGATTAAGTGATCGTGATTATGATAAGTAATGAAGAAAATAACGAGTGTTGATGATAGGGTATAGTCACGATGGTAAGAATATTGATGATGTACTTGATGATGATGATGATGCGAGGATTCTAGGATGTTACATCAATAAATAAACGAGGAGGTTATGATAATTAGTGGAACGATGATGATTATGGTGGAACAAGGATACGGGAATGATGATCGTGATAGGGGTACCACAATAATGGAAGATGGATGAGAATGATGATGACAGGATGATGATTTAAAAACGAAACCCTTCTATATTATTGTATCTATCGATTTCTGCTGTTTCATGAATACCTGGACACCCACAACCTTAATACATCGTGGGCCAACTGCTATTATTCTGTTGGACTTCCTTTCGTTTTGGGCCGCCATACTTTTTCCTGATGGGCCGAATTCTATGGTATTAATGGGCTGAGACAAGTAGAACGCAATATATATATATATATATATATATATATATATATATATATATATATATATATATATATATATATATATATATATATATATATATATATATATATATATATATATATATATATATATATATATATATATATATATATATGGGTTATGATTTAAGTCAGAAAACAGAAATAGTGTGATGGTTTGGGTGTTTATGGGTGAGCAGAAGGTCGCGAGTTCGAGCCTGGGCAGAGACATATTTTTTTAGGAAAGCTTTAAGGTAGATTTAAGTATTATCATTATTATTATTATAGTTATTATTATTATTACTAGTATTAATATTATTATTAACATGATTGTAATACTATCATTATTATTAATATTATTATTATTATTATTATTATTATTATTATTATTATTATTATTATTATTATTATCAACATTAGTAATAGTACTATAATTATGAATATTATTAGTAGTATCATTATTATGAAAATTATCACTTTTATTAAAACTATCACTTTATATCAAAATTATCATTTTTAGTATTATCATTAATATTATTATTATTATTATTATTCTTATTAGAAATGTTATTTTCATTATCATATTTATTTATAGTATAATTTTTACTAAAATTCTAAAAATTATAAAAACTATTTTTTATCAAACTTATCATTTTCATTATTACTATTATATTATATCAAATAAAGATTTATACATAAAATATATTTATATTACCGATAACTATATATTAACATATTTATATATATATATATATATATATATATATATATATACAAAATAAACATATATATAGTATATAATTTAAGATATAATATATAGACATAATGTAATACAAATTTTATATAAAATACAACACTAAATACATAAACATTATATAGTTAATAGATGTAATTATTTGATTACCATTATATGTGTTAATATATATATATAAATGATATAGGTTCGTGAATCCGAGGTCAACCCTACACTTGTTCAATATAGTCATATGTATTTTTACTACAAAATACATTAGGTGAGTTTCATTACTCCCTTTTTAAATGCTTTTGCAATATATATTTTTGGGACTGAGAATACATGCGCTGTTTTTTTATAACTGTTTTATGAAATAGACACAAGTAATTGAAATTACATTATATGGTTGAATGATCGAAATCGAATATGCCCCTTTTTATTAAGTCTGGTAATCTAAGAATTAGGGAACAGACACCCTAATTGACGTGAATCCTAAAGATAGATCTATCGGGCCCAACAAGCCCCATCCAAAGTACCGGATGCTTTAGTACTTCGAAATTTATATCATGTCCAAAGAAGGATCCCGGAATGATGGGGATATTCTTATATGCATATTGTGAATGTCAGTTACCAGGTGTTTAATCCATATGAATGATATTTTTGTCTCTATGCATGAGACGTATGTTTATGAGAAATGGAAATATGAAATCTTGTGGTCTATTAAAATTATGAAATGATTATTTATGTTAAACTAATGAACTCACCAACCTTTTAGTTGACACTTTAAAGCATGTTTATTCTCAGGTACGAAAGAAATCTTCCGCTGTGCATTTGCTCGTCTTAGAGATATTACTTGGAGTCATTCATGACATATTTCAAAAGACGTTGCATTCGAGTCGTTGAGTTCATCAAGATTATTTTTATTAAGTTAATTATAGTAAGATATATTACGAAATGGTATGCATGTTGTCAACTTTTGATGTAATGAAAGATTGTCTTTTCAAAAACGAATGCAATGTTTGTAAAATGTATCATATAGAGGTCAAGTACCTCGTGATGTAATCAACTGTTGTGAATCATTTATAATCGATATGGACTTCGTCCGGATGGATTAGGACCGGGCTTCACAGTTGGTATCAGAGCGGTGGTCTTAGTGAACCGGGTCTGCATTAGTGTGTCTAACTGATAAGTCGTTAGGATGCATTAGTGAGTCTGGACTTCGACCGTGTCTGCATGTTAAAAGTTTTGTTTATCATTCGTGTCGAAAATCATCTATTTATTATCCTTAGGAAATTACCCGCTTATCATTCCTAGTCTAGACACATCTTACTGCATTGATTGCATGAATAGTGTATAGACAAAAATTCATATCTTAGCATATATACTAATCCATATCTTAGCGTATCTGTCACTGTAGACTTTATCTGACACGTTTCCTTAATTTTCTCCGTAATTCACGGGATCTTTGGAAGTATGTATAGATATTCTATATTTAATTAGAATATCATTCTATATTCGAAAATCATTTCATATCAAAACCCTTTAACTGATCGTGAGAGATGGACCCTACACCTAGCTTGGATTCCATTAGTTCCGGAAGCGATTTCGAGATGTATATTGAAGCAGACTCCGAAGTCAATGAACCATAAGTGCCTCAACCATTTAGTTATTTTTCTTTCTGGAGGAGATGGGGGTGGGTCCGAGACTTACTCAATCGATGGAGAAATGAAGAAGGCGAGCCCTACCGTGAACCAAACTTACCTCCTAACATCAGAGAAAACGATGTACTCATCGGTGAACCTATGCGCAACACTGTATTCACCCTTCTTGCTAAAGTTTTCCACCTCGAAGGTCGCATTACTGCAATCTCAGAAAATATTCAACCTCTACTTCCGAATATCAATCGAAGGGGAATATTAGAAGAAGTTAGGGAACTTCGAATTGATAACCAAGATCTATCGAATCAGATGAGTGGATGGATAGAAATGATAGATGGTAGGATAGAAACCCTGACAAGAATGGTGCGTGATTTACAAGCTATACTTACTACGCCAACATCATCATCAACCTCAGCACCAACAACACTTGTAGCACTGACAGCAACAGTACCACCATCAGCAGCACCAGCATCATAACCAGTACCAACAACAACAACATTATCACATGTCTCAACCTCGCAATCTATATCTCAAGCATAATCATCTTTCTAAGAATCATTCTACATAAACTATCTTCGTCCTTCATGGCGATTATGTAATCTCTAATGTTTTAGAGATTATGTACTCTAGTTCTAACCGCAAATCTGATGAGTTTAATATCAAATTGACTCATTAAATCCATGATTACGTCTAAAGAAAATATATATGTACATATGTTTTCATAAGGATTGTAATTAAAAGTTGTATTGTACAAACTGTTAATGATGAAAATATTTTAACGGGTAGGTAATATCCGAGGAAATATTTATAATCCACATTAATAAGTTACACTGTACATTCTTTGAATCTGATTCAACGATAATTTACTATTCTACTTACATCCACAGATATACGAATCCATTCAACACAGAATAACCATATTCATCCAATTTCATATTTAGATTTTGATTTATCTGAATCCAACAAGTGGCATAATGAAGAAAACAATTGACAAAATAAAATTTATTAGAAACAAACAAATTAACTATGAGAAATTTTGTTAAGAATCCACGCTAACTGTTCCTAGCTAATTGTTCCTAGCTAACTGATTACATTTTATATTATCGCAACTTAATTATCGCAATTTACATTCTCGCAATTTTATTTATCGTCATTTAATTTCTGTTATTTATTTTTACGCACTTTAAATATCGGGACACGTATACAAGGTTTTGACATATCATATCGACGCATCTATATATATTATTTGGAATAACCATAGACACTCTATATGCAGTAATGATCGAGTTCTCTATACAGGGTTGAGGTTGATTCTACAATAATATATATAATTTGAGTTGTGATCGAGTCTGAGGCATGTACACGGGTCACGATACGTATTAATTAATTCGAATATTATATATTAAATTATATATGAATTGTTGAATTGCTAACTGTGGACTATCAATCGAGGACTACCAACATTGGACAATTAAAATGAATTAAAATATTGATTATAACATATGAAACTAAACAAATCTTCAAGTTTGCCACTTGATTTTCATCTTAAATCTCATTTGTATCTTGATGATTATAATCTGCGTTCAAACCTTTCGTAATTCTTGAAAACATTTCAATCGAGAGGATGAACCAACTGCATCTCATCTACGAAAGGAAAGATTTATGCATATAGTTATGCACTTGAAAACACTCGAAACCTGAGTAAACGTTTAACACGTATATGTGCTAACTCCTTTGGCGTTGCTATTACCAAAAATGACTTTGCAATTCCTTTCCAAATTAGCTAATTTTTCACAGCTCCAGCAAATCAACATCGACCTTTCGTTCGAATAAACTCTATTATAACCTTGATATATAAGTTTGTCTTTCGTCATCCTTACCGAAGAATTGTTTATATTCCACCACGTTAGTAGTAAACTTACCAGCAACTTCATTACTCATTGACTTAAGTCTCTCCGAAAAATCATTATGGTTGTTCATTAAACCTTACCATATACTCATCGGTATCTTGTAACGAGAATTGCCATACCAAGTATCGGGAAATCAGCAATCAGTATTTTGAATCTCGCAGCGTTTCTACATCAAAGGTTATATATGCATATAACATTTATCTCTTAGAATTATGATCTCTCATCCTAAAACTCTGAACAAATTACAAGGACTAAACTTGTACCTAAAGATTCCTAATGATTATGTTTCTGATGAAATATTTAGCGATTACCTTACTCCTTAATCGCTCTAAATCATTATGAATGAATTTCTTCATCACACTTTCAATCTAAAAATTCTACGATGCTATCGTATCTTTCCTTATAAATATCCTCAATATTTCTGAAGATATTTCATAAATATTCTCGTCCGATATTAATTATCTCTCCGCGCTATCTGTGTTACCTCATAAAAGGAAACTGTTTTAGTTTCTATATTCTGTAAATCTTTGAATTTAAAATATGAATGGTTTGAATTAGTGTTGGGAACTGATGCATGAGTTAGTATAATATAATGCCACTTGATCAACGTGATTATATTACAGTAATTCATGCTGAGTTTCTAATGGAACGTGATGATTCACAGAACATACCATCATCATGTGCCATTTACACGACTCTTGTGTTCTACTCAATCTCTAAACGTATTAAGAACATATCTTCTTGATAGTTCTATCTTTTCAGATATTCTGGTAATTTACCAAATCAAGATCGTGCCATTACGATTTCCTTCTTAGAACATTAACTATGTTCATTTCAAAAATCCATACCTACGAATTTCGGACCATTATTCGCTTGACTTGTAGTCGGGAAGGGGAGACAAAAAGTATGGAACCCTTGAATATAAAAGAAAATATAAAGCTCGACAGCAACACATAAATTACAAACCGTGCATATCAATACGTATTGCCACGTAAAGGCACGGGAAAAATTAATAACACTATAACCCCAAGATAATAGTAGAAGTAAATAAAATCCTCCGATGGTAGATGAAAGAGAGGAATGACAGGTATGAAGGTTAGAATTATATCAAAGATCAAAACGGGATGGAGCATATTGATGAATGTTTTAAAGTATGATTTGAGGAAGGAAGAATAGAAGGTGTGAGTTTTAAGGAAACGACAGAGGTGGATTTATAGTAAAATATTCGACAGAACAATCAAAACAGATGATCGCATTTAAAGCGGATCCTAATTTCCTTGATTGCCGAAGAATCAAATCTTATATAGATTACAAAGATTTTCTTTACTCCAAATATCAACTGTGATGACGTCAAAAGATGAGACAAATCACATTTACTCATTTCACTCTTTTGCGATAGCTTCATTTATACTCTTCGCGTAATCAAATTGTTTCATCTATATTATTCAATGATGATAAAACTCGATTCATCAACTCATATCCGTCATGAAAACATTTTTATTGTTAGCCATGACCACCTCACTCAAATTTCAGGACGAAATTTCTTTAACGGGTAGGTACTGCGATGACCCGAAAATTTCCAACCAAATTTAAACTTTAATCTTTATATGGTTCCGACACGATAAGCAAAGTAGGTAATGTTGAGTCTCGAAAATTTTGAAACGATGTTCATATATTTAATTACCCTTCGAGTATTCCCAACGATTCACGAACAATTATATTTAACTTGATGTGTATATATAACTATATGTATATAAATAATTATGTGAATACTATTTAAATATTAAATATTCAATATATGTTATTATATATATACATTATATAATTATTAAATATTACATAATTAATAATATGTGATAATAACATATTAAATTTAATTACAAATTAAGACGTAGTTGTTGTTGTAATATTATTATTACTTTCATTATTAATATTAATAATATTAATATTATTTGTAAAATTATGATTATCAAAATAAAGATTTTATATATAAATATTATTATAAGATTAATTAAAAGTATAATTTAGTTATAATTTAAATGTCATTGTTTATATTGTTATTGATAATTATCATTATCCTTGTTATTAATATTATTTACTCATCATCATTATTTTTATAAGTAATATTATAACAACTACCATTATTATTGTTACTACTAATATTATCACTACTATAATTATGATTTTTGATTATTAATATGATTATTATTATTATTATTACTATTATTATTATTATTAGTTCCATTGATAATATTAAAAACTAAGATATGTACAATTAATGTTATCATGCTCTCCTTATATATTCAATATACATATATAAATAAAATCAATACAGACTACACACAAAACCAAACGTATTCTGTTTCAAATCCCTATCAATCAACCTGCAAATAATTTTGTTTCTGTTCAAGCTAGTACAAATCATGATATTAAGATCTCAATAACAGCCAAAATCCGTTTGCAATCGCTTTCTCCTTTAATTTTTTTTATTTTATTTTTGTACCTGATGTACAATACGATAGTACCAATCACGACTTAATCAAAACAACCATCCAAAATATGTTGCACGTATCTATCTGTAATCTCTATTTCCTTCTTCTGATGGATACTTGTGTACTTCTTGTCCGTAATATTGTTACACGTCCATGTCAATTCACATGATTACAATTGTGATCAATTAGAGAAGCCTCATTCTGGACTCGATCGCTCCATAAAATTCTTTTATGGCAATCCTTATTGTTTCTTTCTTATTTGAACACCACGATCACATCTCTCTCTCTCTCTTGTTTTTCTTTCCTTCGAAACCCCTTTGTTATCCGTCAAGGACCACCCTACATTATTGTTTCTTTCTTGTATGACGAAACCATCAACACCCTTCCTCCACTTACAATCACCATGAAATCCATCACCACCATGAACACCACACCAACCGCTCGAATTTCTTCTGCTATTGTTTATCTGTTTTACATCCACTACCTTCACCTTAGTAACAAAACCGCCACCCTTATCTCTCTTCTCTCTCTCTCTCTTTCTTCTTCATGAACCACCATGTATCTATCACTTTATATCTTCCTCTTTCTCTTGTTCCACTTCGCCACTTAAACCACCATGCCACTTTCTCCTTGCAACACCATCAACAAACCTATTAGTTAGTGCTTCCTGCCTGCTGTCCAATCGAGACACAACTCCTAATTCCTCACAATCATCACCTTTATCGTGTTCATTCGAACTAACATCAAACCAACTAAAAGCCCGTCACCTACTACATCACCTTGCTGATTTTAGATTGTGTTTTCTGCTTTCTGTGATACTGCAGCTGAGTGACTGCTGCTGCAGTCGTTCTTCTGTCCAAAAGATATCACACGAACACCTCTTTTATTATGATATCATTCCAATCGAAAAATTGATATTGACAAGAGGTATGTGGAGTGTTTAATTATAATATACTCAAAAGTAGTTCACAACTTGATGATGAAAAGTTCCACTGAGAACAAACTAACGTGCATATAAGAAAAAAAGGGGTAACTTTTAATGAATAAAGGGGAAACATGTAGACCCATTGAATTGTTTATGTTTTAAACAATGATATCACTGTATTCGTTGGTGATGATATTAGTGGACACACAAAGGAAAACAATAAGTGTGATAAGCTTTTTATATGATAGGTGTAATACATAAAATAACGGATGGTGATGGTTACGTATGATTAGGATAATGATGAATTGATTAAGTGATCGTGATTATGATAATTAATGAAGAAAATAACGAGTGTTGATGATAGGGTATAGTCACGATGGTAAGAATATTGATGATTGATAGTGCTCCAAATGAACATATATTTAGTAGCAATAGCGTTCCAATATGTAAAGTTTTTAAATGTAATTTCCTTATTTTTAGTTGTAATAGTTAAATAAATAAGTGCGAAGACGAAAGACGCAAATCGCTCGAAAATGAAGATTTAAAGACAAAAAACGAAGATTTGAAAGACCAAAACGTCCAAAAAGCTCAAATGTACAAGATACAATTCAAAAGGTTCAATTTATTGATGAGAAACGTCTAAAAATGACAAGAGTACAAGTTACAAAATGCAAAGTACAAGATATTAAATTATACGAAAGGACGTTCGAAAATCCGGAACCGGTACCCGAGCCAACTATCAACGCTCGACGCAACGTAGCTGAAAGTACAAGTCAACTATGCACAAGAATATAATATAATATTTAAATAATTCATAATAAGAATAATAATAAATAATTAAAAGTTTTTAATTGAGCATAGTTAAGGGGTCATAAGTGAAAATTTCAAATCAACATTTGCCTATAAAATGGAATTCACGTAGTAATGAAAAAGGACACCTTCACTTCATTTTTCTTTCTTTCCCTCTGTAAGAATATATATATATTTATATTTATAATATTAAGTTTAATTTAAGTTTAATAATAATTGGGTTATTGTAAGAAATATTTTACGGGTTTTAAAGTCGAAACTCTGCCCGTGTAACGCTACGCGATTAATCACCACTGTAAGCTATGTTCTTCCTTTTTAAATTAATGTATCGTAACTAAGTTATTATTATGCTTATTTGAGCCGAAGTAATCGTGATGTTGGGCTAAAATATTAAGAAGGGGTTATTGAACTTTGGACCATAATTAAGGTTTGGGCAAAAGACCGACACTTGTGGAAATTGAACTATTGACTATTAATAGATGGGGGTATTGTCTAATTGAGTGAAAACTCATTGGAGTCTGTCGAACCTATCTTCAAATTAATTAACCTAATAATTAATAATGATTATGGTTGTCCTATTCAGTGATGTTCATATGAAATCTGTTATAATCATTTAATTAATCAATTGGGTTGGGTAATTGATTATTCATTCTGATCAAGTGGATGAATTAATATTCATAAACTAATTAAAACAGGGGTGGATTACATACAGTGATAACTGGTGTAATTGTTGACAGAAGTGATAACTGCGTCACAGTTTAAATCCTTAATCAGTTGGAATATTTGACTTCGGGTATAAGGGTAATTTGACGAGGATACTCGCACTTTATATTTATGACCGATGGACTATTATGGACAAAAACCAGATAGACGTATCAAATAAACCAGGACAAAGGACAATTAACCCATGGTAATAAATTAAAATCAACACGTCAAACATCATGATTACGGAAGTTTAAATAAGCATAATTCTTTTATTATATTTCTCATCGTATCTTTATTTACTGTTATTTTATTACTCGCAATTTTATTTACTGTCATTTTATTTATTGTCATTATTTTACGCACTTTAATTATCGTCATTTATCTTTACGCTTAAAATATAGAATCGACAAACCGGTCATTAAACGGTAAAACCCCCCTTTTATAATAATATTACTACTTATATAATTATATATATTTTGTATAAATATAGTTAAAAATATAGTAAGTATCACCAGCTCCCTGTGGAACGAACCGGACTTACTAAAAACTACACTACTCTACGATTAGGTACACTGCCTATAGTGTTGTAGCAAGGTTTAGGTATATCCCATCCGTAAATTAATAAAACTTGTGTCATATTTTGTAGTATTTTGTATTAAAAATAATACTATTTCGTACCCTCACGCTACATCATCAAGTTTTTGGCGCCGCTGCCGGGGAGCGCTAAAACGCTATATTTTTAATTATAATAATATTGAAATAAAATATAATAATATAATAATATTGAAATAGAATATAATAATATAATAATATTTTAGAATCAAAATTTGATACGTAAAGTTTTAAAAAGTCGTATTTATTAAATACTTTAGGAGTATATTATGTAACTTATAATTAATAATTTCTATCATGTCGCTTTCATGTGAATAGTAAATTAATTAATTTCTTTTCATTTACTATTCATGAATAGTAAATGAGTTAAAAAAAAAGTTTTGAAAAAAAAATAATATTATAATAAAAAAATTCGTTTTTTAAAAAAAATTAAAAAAAAAAAATTTTAAAAAAAAAATTTTAAAAATCCTTAAAAAACAAAATATAAAAAAAAAATCGTTTTTAAAAAAAAAAAATAAAAAATGTTTTTTTTAGTTTTATTACCTTTAGATTTTTAGACTATAGTCGCAACTTTTAGTATTAAGTTTAGTTTTGCCATAGTTATTTTTACTTCTAGAATTTTTAGGCTTTGCCGTAAAATCCCTTAAGTGCTTATTCCTTAGACTAAGTTTTAGGTGCTTTAGAATTTTACGACGCCGTATTTCGCACTACTTTCTTATTTTTATTTTTCGACGCCTATTTTTCGACCTTTTCATTTTTCGACACTTTTCGACGCGCACTCTTTTTCTCTCTTATTTCTCGCCATTCTAGTTTTTAGGACTTAGATTTTTTTCTACTTCTTCTCTAAATTTCTTAAAATTACGAAAATTTATTTTAAGTGGTTAAATTGATAGACATCAAAATTTTCTGGTTCGTAGTAATAGTTGGATTTGTACGTGGACCGGGTTATTGGAGCCAAACAGTACTCAATTATATTGAGACCAAACGAATCCTGCCCCTCTGCTGCATCTTTTGGCTATTCGAAACGTGGGCAAAATCAGAAAAGTCTATTGATTGGACAACTTATATAAGTTTTTCTATTTTTATAACTAATAGGATATCCTGTGAATGCACCGAGCAAAACGTTCACCACCTTTCATACGTTCACCACCTATAACTCGATCAAGACATCTAGCGAATATTGCCGCCGTTGATTTTTCTTTAGAATCATCATCAAGTAATCCAAGTACTCCAACTCATATTTCCGATAATCCATCTTTTGAACCCGATTTCACGACTAAGAACCCGGAAGATATTCAAGGACAATTCCAAGATCCTGAACCCCAAACCGTTAAATCAGAATCCTCTAGTGATTCGGATACAACAAATCCAATCATGGAAAATCTAGAACCTCTAAGTATGGAAGACCGAATGAGAGCCACACGCACGGGCCAAGGTCACGCCATTATTAAGCCAGAAGTTAATGCGCCAGATTATGAAATCAAAGGACAAATTCTACACATGGTAACTAACCAATGCCAATTCAGTGGTGCACCGAATGAAGATCCTAACGAACACCTTCGTACGTTTAAAAGAATTTGTACACTATTCAAAATCCGAGAAGTGGAAGATGAGCAGATCTATCTCATGTTGTTTCCCTGGACTTTAAAGGGAGAAGCCAAAGATTGGTTAGAATCGTTACCTGAAGGGGCGATTGACACATGGGATGTTTTAGTTGAAAAATTTCTTAAACAATTCTTTCCGGCATCTAAAGCCGTAAGACTTCAAGGAGAAATTGTTACCTTCACACAAAAGTCAAATGAAACTCTATATGAGGCGTGGACAAGATTTGGAAAGTTGTTGAGAGGATGTCCTCAACACGGTTTAGACACTTATCAAATAGTACAAATATTCTACTAAGGTGTCAACGTTGCTACACGAAAAGACATCGACATAACAGCTGGTGGTTCCATTATGAAGAAAACCGCAACTGAAGCTTACAAAATTATTGATAACACAGCCTCCCACTCTCATGAGTGGCACCAAGAGAAAGATATATATCGTTCATCTAAAGCGGCTAGAGCCGATTCTAGCCATAACTTTGATTCCGTTTCCGCAAAAATAGATGCTTTCGAGAGACGAATGGAAAAGATGAATAAAGATATTCACGCAATACGAATTAGTTGTGAGCAATGCGGTGGACCACACTTAATGAAAGACTGTCACATTGAACAAACGATGGAACAACGTGAGAATGTTGTCTACATGAACCAAAGGCTGGAAAATAGTTATCAGAATAATTATCAACCGCCAAGGCCAAACTTCAATCGAAATCAAAACATTCTTTACAATCCAAAAGGACCCGACAATAACTCGTATAACCAACAAGGTCCGAATAACCAACCAACTCAAAACAACACTTTCAATCAACAAAGACCTGGCTTGTATAAACCACCACAACAAACCGACGAGAAGAAGTCAAATCTGGAAGAAGTGGTATTTAAGCTAGTTGAATCTCAAATACAATTTATTGAAACTCAAACCCAAACGAATGAGAGGTTTGATCAGTCATTTAGAACTCAACAAGCTTCCATTTTGAATCTAGAAAAACAAGTAGGTACTCTTGTTAGATTGATGAGTGAAAAGGAACAAGGAAAGCTACCGAGTAATAATGAAGTAAATCCTCGGAATGAAAATGTTAACATGATATCAACAAATTCTGAAAAACCAATACCAGAAGATGGGAAAGTTTTAGATGTAAGTAACAATGAAGAAGTTACACCACCACCACCACCCGAGTATGTAAAGCCAGTGGTGGCACCATACAGACCACCCATCCCGTTTCCAAGAAAAGGAGTTGAGTATGAGCAAGTAATAGGTAATAAAGTTTGTGATACCTCTGGAAAGAAGAAGAAGAAGAATAAAAAAATGCAAGAAACAAAAACAGTAGAAGTAAACCCGGTGAAGACAGTTCCACCAAATCCTCCACCTAGGGTAGGTGATCCGGGTGAATTTATTGTTCCTTGTCTACTTAGTGACTGTGTCATGTATGATGCACTAGCAGATTTAGGTTCAAGTGTGAGTGTTATGCCTCTTTCATTATATAAGAGATTAGGTGTAGGTGAGTTAACTCCAACGGATATGAGTGTTCGACTCCTTGATCAAACCATTAAGCACCCAGTTGGAATTGCTGACAACCTACCCGTTCAAGTAGGTAATTTAACCTTTCTAGTCGAATTCATTGTCATTGACATAGAAGAGGACTCAAACGTTCCTCTAATTTTAGGTCGACCATTCTTAGCGTCCACCGGGGCGTTATTTGATGTAAGAAAGGGTAGAATGACACTTAGTAATGATGAGAAATCGATCACCTTTATGATTCGACAGTCTAAATATCCACAAACCAAAACCGTTGAACCGACAAAAACAATTGGTAAGAACCATGTGCTTTTACCAACTCCAACGGTAATACTTAGCAATAATGAAACGCCTAAGTGTGGGGAAAATGAAGTAACACCTAATGATGACATGATAACAAAGAACCCCGTTGTTGATACGAAATTAAATGATCCCGTTATTAATAGTTCAATGAAGAAACTTATTAAACGGATTCGCGATGCTAGAACCAAGGGGAACTTTAAGTTATGTAACCGGTTAGTATCCAATCTATCACCTAAAGAAAAGGAGAAACTAGTTGAAATTGTGGATATTACACAGGAATCCGACCAATGGCTTAAAGAAAAAGTCACGGATATGCAAGTTGATTATGGACCAAGAGAAATTAACGATGAAGTTAATCACAATTTTGACACCACGGCTACCTAAGTGTGGGGAGATTCAAATGTTCTAAAAAGAAAATGCTATCTAGAGTTAGTTGTTCTGTTCTCGTGTAGTTCCGAGAATGGAACCCGATTGGTCTTTTCCGCTAGCAGACACTAAAGAACTAGTTTTCTCCCTCCATTCTGAATTTTTGTTTTGTAGGTTTTTTTTATGAAATTAATATGCATTTTAATTTAAGTTTTTAAAAACAAAATTTACTTTAATTCATTAAGTTTAAAAAAGTGATTTCTAAAATTCGTCGTGAGTTAAAGACTAGGTCGTTGAGCCGAAATTGCTTTACCCGAGGGCGGGGCGACAAATTTTGTTATCATTTAATTTTATTGATCTAAACTATGCAAAAAAAAAAAATTATATTATATTAATTTTTGAACGTGGGGTTATATATCAAACTTCAAAAATATGTATATATGTTTGTATTTTATGTTATGTACACAACAGGGTAAAACAGTGCACTTTCAAAGACTGTCATTAAGTTCAACAAAAAGCTACTAATTTTGATGACAAGGCGCAAAATATCAAATGTGATGTAAAATAATATGCTTACAAACTGGGTATTTTTAATCACTTTTCTACACTAATCACCCTCATGAATTTATAATTATAGTCTGATTTCATGCAAATGAGGGCATTGCATGATCTCAAGTGTGGGGAAGGGTTATAAATTCTCACGGGTTTACACTTAGTTTATTTGCCTACACTTAGTTTATTTGCCAAATTTTGTGAAAATTTGAAAAATTTTCAATTAAATGAACTCAAAATCATGTTTATACATATTTATGAACGATGAAAACTAGGTGATAATACCGAAATTATCGTTACCTCGAAAAGGACATAAATTGAGAAACACTCTAAAACGCTTGAATTCATTTAAAATGAAATAGAAGAAAATAAAAAGGCAAAGAAAGAAACTAAGTGTGGGAAGAATGTACCAAATTATTCAATTTAAAACATATATCACATATTTTTGTACAAGATTATTGCAGGTACTTTTGCTTTGGACGATACTAATCAGTTTTACCCGGTTTACTGTAATACATTTGAAAGAAAGATGGATCTACACGATGAATCAATTCCATCATTAAAAGGAAGTAAAGTCTTCCGAAAAAGACACGCGCTTCTTGATTTAGGTCAAGAAGTTGTCGTCCAGACCAGCTGTAGGTTGACGAAAAATCTAGAAAAGTCATCTCTAAAATCAGCAGGAAATCCACGGACCTCAGCATCAAACAGGGTTGCCATGTGGTCAGATTTATCCTAACCATGAGAAGGATTTATCTCGCATAATGGGGGGCACCGTGCAAATTAGCTTGATAAGACTAATGAATCAAATCCCCAGAAAGGATAATCTCCTTAAAGATTAAAAATCAGCTTTTAAGACTGATATTACTCAATCCTTGAGATTGACCTTAAAGATTGAGAATTACAAACTCATGGAATTCAATGATATCTAAACTCGAGCTTGAACGAGAAAATATTTTGATCAAAAATAAAACCGATTTGTTTTCTGAAAACCTATTTTCAATACGTTCATTACCATTGAACGTAAAATCCTGAGAATTCATTGAAATTCATTAGGTCACCTGAACCAAATCGGGTGTCAACCGTAAGAACGGTGGTTGCATAGCATGGTCGGAGACAGGACCTTGTGCCAGACCGAAAAATCATAGGATGATCTTTACTATTGCTCCTACCAAGGATAGTTCTAGCATCCGACACGTTAATAAGACCATAATCATCTGCATGTCACGGGACATTGCCTTAACAGTTTCTTGTTCATCGCTTTCCTTTACAACCGGACGGTAGTTTACCGAAAGGTAATATACGGAACAAGTAAACTGGATTTGTGCTTTCCGATATCGGGATAGCAGTGGATTACACGAACCTAAAAGTTTTAGCCAAAATATTGATCCACAAATATATTTTGCAACACCGATGGTGGATCAAATCAGAAAACTTGTCTAGGATAAAATCTAGCTTGAATTTTCAAAAGATCAAATGTTTTCATAAAGATCCAATTTCCTTAAGGATCTACATTTTTATAGTCATGTGGGACTGTAAACCACCTTTCAAATGTGCACTTTGCTTTGGAAACCGAAAGTAAATCGGCTATTTGATTGAAAGTGTCGTTGACCTAAACTCGAGGCAACTGTGGATGACACACCCACCTTTAACCATGGTTCTATCGTTACTATCATTGTTTATACCACCATATCAAAATCACTGATGTACAAAGTGTGATGAATAAAAAAGTGATTCATGTATGTTTTTATTTCAAGTTCTGTATTGCTTGAGGACAAGCAACGTTCAAGTGTGGGGATATTTGATAGTGCTCCAAATGAACATATATTTAGTAGCAATATCGTTCCAATATGTAAAGTTTTTAAATGTAATTTCCTTATTTTTAGTTGTAATAGTTAAATAAATAAGTGCGAAGACGAAAGACGCAAATCGCTCGAAAATGAAGATTTAAAGACAAAAACGAAGATTTGAAAGACCAAAACGTCCAAAAAGCTCAAATGTACAAGATACAATTCAAAAGGTTCAATTTATTGATGAGAAACGTCTAAAAATGACAAGAGTACAAGTTACAAAATGCAAAGTACAAGATATTAAATTATACGAAAGGACGTTCGAAAATCCGGAACCGGTACCCGAGCCAACTATCAACGCTCGACGCAACGTAGCTGAAAGTACAAGTCAACTATGCACAAGAATATAATATAATATTTAAATAATTCATAATAAGAATAATAATAAATAATAAAAAGTTTTTAATTGAGCATAGTTAAGGGGTCATAAGTGAAAATTTCAAATCAATATTTGCCTATAAAATGGAATTCACGTAGTAATGAAAAAGGACACCTTCACTTCATTTTTCTTTCTTTCCCTCTGTAAGAATATATATATTTATATTTATAATATTAAGTTTAATTTAAGTTTAATAATAATTGGGTTATTGTAAGAAATATTTTACGGGTTTTAAAGTCGAAACTCTGCCCGTGTAACGCTACGCGATTAATCACCACTGTAAGCTATGTTCTTCCTTTTTAAATTAATGTATCGTAACTAAGTTATTATTATGCTTATTTGAGCCGAAGTAATCGTGATGTTGGGCTAAAATATTAAGAAGGGGTTATTGAACTTTGGACCATAATTAAGGTTTGGGCAAAAGACCGACACTTGTGGAAATTGAACTATTGACTATTAATAGATGGGGGGTATTGTCTAATTGAGTGACAACTCATTGGAGTCTGTCGAACCTATCTTCAAATTAATTAACCTAATAATTAATAATGATTATGGTTGTCCTATTCAGTGATGTTCATATGAAATCTGTTATAATCATTTAATTAATCAATTGGGTTGGGTAATTGATTATTCATTCTGATCAAGTGGATGAATTAATATTCATAAACTAATTAAAACAGAGGTGGATTACATACAGTGATAACTGGTGTAATTGTTGACAGAAGTGATAACTGCGTCACAGTTTAAATCCTTAATCAGTTGGAATATTTGACTTCGGGTATAAGGGTAATTTGACGAGGATACTCGCACTTTATATTTATGACCGATGGACTATTATGGACAAAAACCAGATAGACATATCAAATAAACCAGGACAAAGGACAATTAACCCATGGTAATAAATTAAAATCAACACGTCAAACATCATGATTACGGAAGTTTAAATAAGCATAATTCTTTTATTATATTTCTCATCGTATCTTTATTTATTGTCATTTTATTACTCGCAATTTTATTTACTGTCATTTTATTTATTGTCATTATTTTACGCACTTTAATTATCGTCATTTATCTTTACGCTTAAAATATAGAATCGACAAACCGGTCATTAAACGGTAAAACCCCCCTTTTATAATAATATTACTACTTATATAATTATATATATTTTGTATAAATATAGTTAAAAATATAGTAAGTATCACCAGCTCCCTGTGGAACGAACCGGACTTACTAAAAACTACACTACTCTACGATTAGGTACACTGCCTATAGTGTTGTAGCAAGGTTTAGGTATATCCCATCCGTAAATTAATAAAACTTGTGTCATATTTTGTAGTATTTTGTATTAAAAATAATACTATTTCGTACCCTCACGCTACATCATCAATGATGTACTCGATGATGATGACGATGTGAGGATTCTAGGATGTTACATCAATAAATAAACGAGGAGGCTATGATAATTAGTGGAACGATGATGATTATGGTGGAACAAGGATACAGGAATGATGATCGTGATAAGGGTACCACAATAATGGAACCCTTCTATATTATTGTATCTATCGATTTCTGCTGTTTCATGAATACCTGGACACCCACAACATTAATACATCGTGGGCCAACTGCTATTATTCTGTTAGACTTCCTTTCGTTTTGGGCCGCCATACTTTTTCCTGGTGGGCCGAATTCTATGGTATTAATGGGCTGAGACAAGTAGAACGCAATATATATATATATATATATATATATATATATATATATATATATATATATATATATATATATAAATGGGTTATGATTTAAGTCAGAAAACAGAAATGGTGTGATGATTTGGGTGTTTGTGGGTGAGCAGAAGGTCGCGAGCTCGAGCCTGGGCAGAGACATATTTTTTTACGAAAGCTTTAAGGTAGATTTAAGTATTATCATTATTATTATTATAGTTATTATTATTATTACTAGTATTAATATTATTATTATTAACATGATTGTAATACTATTATTATTATTATTATTATTATTATTATTATTATTATTATTATTATTATTATTATTATTATTATTATTATTATTATTATTATTATTATTATTATTGTTATTGTTATTATTATTATTATTATTATCATAATTATTATTATTATCAACATTAGTAATAGTATTATAATTATGAATATTATTAGTAGTATCATTATTATGAAAATTATCACTTTTATTAAAACTATCACTTTATATCAAAATTATCATTTTTAGTATTATCATTAATATTATTAATATTATTATTCTTATTAGAAATGTTATTTTCATTATCATATTTATTTATAGTATAATTTTTACTAAAATTCTAAAAATTATAAAAACTACTTTTTTTATCAAACTTATCATTTTCATTATTACTATTATATTATAGCAAATAAAGATTTATACATAAAAAATATTTATATTACCTATAACTATATATATATATATATATATATATATATATATATATATATATATATATATATATATATATATATATATATATATATATATATATATATATATATATATATATATAATTTAAGATATAATATATAGACATAATGTAATACAAATTTTATATAAATTACAACACTAAATACATAAACATTATATAGTTAATAGATGTAATTATTTGATTACCATTATATGTGTTAATATATATATAAATGATATAGGTTCGTGAATCCGAGGTCAACCCTACACTTGTTCAATATAGTCATATGTATTTTTACTACAAAATACATTAGGTGAGTTTCATTACTCCCTTTTTAAATGCTTTTGCAATATATATTTTTGGGACTGAGAATACATGCGCTGTTTTTTTATAACTGTTTTACGAAATAGACACAAGTAATTGAAATTACATTATATGGTTGAATGATCGAAATCGAATATGTCCCTTTTTATTAAGTCTGGTAATCTAAGAATTAGGGAACAGACACCCTAATTGACGCGAATCCTAAAGATAGATCTATCGGGCCCAACAAGCCCCATCCAAAGTACCGGATGCTTTAGTACTTCGAAATTTATATCATGTCTGAAGGAGGATCCCGGAATGATGGGGATATTCTTATATGCATATTGTGAATGTCGGTTACCAGGTGTTCAATCCATATGAATGATATTTTTGTCTCTATGCATGGGACGTATGTTTATGAGAAATGGAAATATGAAATCTTGTGGTCTATTAAAATTATGAAATGATTATTTATGTTAAACTAATGAACTCACCAACCTTTTGGTTGACACTTTAAAGCATGTTTATTCTCAGGTACGAAAGAAATCTTCCGCTGTGCATTTGCTCGTCTTAGAAATATTACTTGGAGTCATTCATGACATATTTCAAAAGACGTTGCATTCGAGTCGTTGAGTTCATCAAGATTATTATTATTAAGTCAATTATAGTAAGATATATTACGAAATGGTATGCATGTTGTCAACTTTTGATGTAATGAAAGATTGTCTTTTCAAAAATGAATGCAATGTTTGTAAAATGTATCATATAGAGGTCAAGTACCTCGCGATGTAATCAACTGTTGTGAATCATTTATAATAGATATGGACTTCGTCCGGATGGATTAGGATGGGTCTTCACAGTTACATCTGTTGAAAACCCCATGCAAAGGACTGATGGTTGACAATCAAGAAGAAAACTGTTGACAAAGGGAAGATTGTTGACAACCAACACTGTTTTAAAAACCCCATGCCAAGGGGGAGATTGTTGACAATGAATATTGTCTATTATTTGTGGCATGCGGTTTTTGTTAGTATTAATGTAATAGGTTATTTACTTATTATTGTATTAGCTAGTTTAACCATGGTAAACGTATTTTACCACTCTTGTAACTTGGAGGTTGCTAGTATATAAAGCAACCTCCCACCCATTTTATCACTAGTTGAGTTAACTAGTGTGTGTAATCTTAATATTATTCTCTCAATTATCTCTCATGCTAGTTCTTGCACATCATCACTACCAAAACCCATAAACACTAAATATAAACCGATCGACACCTCTAAAAGGGACTAACAACCTACTTTGTAGATCTAAATCTTTTAGCTTTAATCTTGTTATTTTGTTATAAAGATTTAAACTTGTGTTTGTAATCTTCATGTATCTTAAAGATCCAAGCTTTATACTTCAAGATCTTCAAGAACACTAAAGATCCAAGCTTTTTAGCTTAGGGTCTCATTATTATGTTAAAGATCTTAGCTTTCTAACTTAGGGTCTCATTATTATGTTAAAGATCTTAGCTTTTTAGCTTATGGTCTCATTACTTTCATTATTTTGTTAAAGATCTTAGCTTTATAGCTTATGGTCTCATTAATCTTGTAAAGATTCAAGCTTTCTAGCTTTGTAATCTTATAACTTATGTGAAGAGGATCCAAGCTCTCTAGCTTAGGGTTTCATCACTTTATTTGATTTAGATTATGTTCATATTTGTTTGATTGAAGTAAAGTTTGTAGCTTTAGTTGTAAATAGAACTTGTATTTGTGTTAAGACTAAGGATATGATGTAACCTTGGTTCATCATCCATCTAAGACTCTTAAATGAGTTGTGTTCTTACTTGGTATTAACATATTGTGTGTTTATGGTTGAATCTTGGTCAAAGTGATGCTAACCCATCAATGAGTTGTACACTTGAAGCTACAAGCATCAAGGATGAGAACCGTGATGAACATCAAGCACCAAGAACCCCACCGAAGCACTTGTTTACTATTTTTCGGAATCTGATCAGATTCCTGGAGTTCTGAAAAACTGATTTTCAGTTAGTTCGTTTCGAGTAAATGACTTTTCGTTTAGGCCTCGACTTAATCCGACATACGGTTTAGGATTTATAGCCCTCCGAAAGTCACTACGCCGTTGTAACGTTGTGCTGAAATTTCTGACCTACTCGCACTTAAACCGTCACCACGATCAAACAAAGACGAGTTAGGTTCTGAAAATTGGTCAGCGGTTAGAGGACTCATATACGGAGTCATAGCCACTGACTACGCATCTTTTTGTTTTGTATAGAGGTCGTAGAAGCTGACCGAAGTCAGCCTATTATTTCGATCTCTATTCTTGTCAAACTTACTTAGCTTTTATGATGATGAATGATGATGATGATGACACTTAAACTTAATTTATTCATTTTTAAACTTATTGGGGCAACATACTGACCTAGTGACCTTTGACTTAGGTTGACGACCTTTCGGACCAACTTATTACCTGCATACGTTTTGAAATGTCCCGTTCTTATTGATTAAAAACGTTCCATATTAATTGATTTCGTTGCGAGGTTTTGACCTCTATATGAGACGTTTTTCAAAGACTGCATTCATTTTTAAAACAAACCATAACCTTTATTTCATAAATAAAGGTTTAAAAAGCTTTACGTAGATTATCAAATAATGATAATCTAAAATATCCTGTTTACACACGACCATTACATAATGGTTTACAATACAAATATGTTACATCGAAATCAGTTTCTTGAATGCAGTTTTTACACAATATCATACAAACATGGACTCCAAATCTTGTCCTTATTTTAGTATGCAACAGCGGAAGCTCTTAGTATTCACCTGAGAATAAACATGCTTTAAACGTCAACAAAAATGTTGGTGAGTTATAGGTTTAACCTATATATATCAAATCGTAACAATAGACCACAAGATTTCATATTTCAATACACATCCCATACATAGAGATAAAAATCATTCATATGGTGAACACCTGGTAACCGACATTAACAAGATGCATATATAAGAATATCCCCATCATTCCGGGACACCCTTCGGATATGATATAAATTTCGAAGTACTAAAGCATCCGGTACTTTGGATGAGGTTTGTTAGGCCCAATAGATCTATCTTTAGGATTCGCGTCAATTAGGGTGTCTGTTCCCTAATTCTTAGATTACCAGACTTAATAAAAAGGGGGCATATTCGATTTCGATAATTCAACCATAGAATGCAGTTTCACGTACTTGTGTCTATTTTGTAAATCATTTATAAAACCTGCATGTATTCTCATCCCAAAAATATTAGATTTTAAAAGTGGGACTATAACTCACTTTCACAGATTTTTACTTCGTCGGGAAGTAAGACTTGGCTACTGGTTGATTCACGAACCTATAACAATATATACATATATATCAAAGTATGTTCAAAATATATTTACAACACTTTTAATATATTTTGATGTTTTAAGTTTATTAAGTCAGCTGTCCTCGTTAGTAACCTACAACTAGTTGTCCACAGTTAGATGTACAGAAATAAATTGATAAATATTATCTTGAATCAATCCACGACCCAGTGTACACGTATCTCAGTATTGATCACAACTCAAACTATATATATTTTGGAAACACTTAATCATGTAAATAACAATTTCATTTAATATATATATATATAAACATGGAAATAACAATTTCATGTTGGAAACACTTAATCATGTAAATAACATGTTGGAAACAAGTTTGATTGCTTAACATGTTGGAAACACTTAATCATGTAAATAACAATTTCATTTAATATATATATATATATAAACATGGAAAAGTTCAGGTCACTACAGTACCTACCCGTTAAATAAATTTCGTCCCGAAATTTTAAGCAGTTGGAGGTGTTGACGTATCTTCTGGAAATAAATGCGGGTATTTCTTCTTCATCTGATCTTCACGCTCCCAGGTGAACTCGGGTCCTCTACGAGCATTCCATCGAACCTTAACAATCGGTATCTTGTTTTGTTTAAGTCTCTTAACCTCACGATCCATTATTTTGACGGGTTCTTCAAGAATTGAAGTTTTTCATTGATTTGGATTTCATCCAACGGAATAGTGAGATCTTCTTTAGCAAAACATTTCTTCAAATTTGAGATGTGGAAAGTGTTATGTACAGCCGCGAGTTGTTGATGTAGCTCCAGTTGGTAAGCTACTGGTCCGACACGATCTATAATCTTGAATGGTCCAATGTACCATGGATTTAGTTTCCCCCGTTTACCAAATCGAACAACGCCTTTCCAAGGTGAAACCTTAAGCATGACCATTTTTCTAATTTCAAACTCTATATCTTTTCTTTTACTGTCCGCGTAGCTCTTTTGTCGACTCTGGGCGGTTTTCAATCTTTGTTGAATTTGGATGATTTTCTTGGTAGTTTCTTGTATTATCTCCGGACCCGTAATCTGTCTATCCCCCACTTCACTCCAACAAATCGGAGACCTGCACTTTCTACCATAAAGTGCTTCAAACGGCGCCATCTCAATGCTTGAATGGTAGCTGTTGTTGTAGGAAAATTCTGCTAACGGTAGATGTCGATCCCAACTGTTTCCGAAATCAATAACACAAGCTCGTAGCATGTCTTCAAGCGTTTGTATTGTCCTTTCGCTTTGCCCATCAGTTTGTGGATGATAGGCAGTACTCATGTCTAGACGAGTTCCCAATGCTTGCTGTAATGTCTGCCAGAATCTTGAAATAAATCTGCCATCCCTATCAGAGATAATAGAGATTGGTATTCCATGTCTGGAGACGACTTCCTTCAAATACAGTCGTGCTAACTTCTCCATCTTGTCATCTTCTCTTATTGGTAGGAAGTGTGCTGACTTGGTGAGACGATCAACTATTACCCAAATAGTATCATAACCACTTGCAGTCCTTGGCAATTTAGTAATGAAATCCATGGTAATGTTTTCCCATTTCCATTCCGGGATTTCAGGTTGTTGTAGTAGACATGATGGTTTCTGATGTTCAGCTTTGACCTTAGAACACGTCAAACATTCTCCTACATATTTAGCAATATCGGCTTTCATACCTGGCCACCAAAAATATTTCTTAAGATCCTTGTACATCTTCCCCGTTCCAGGATGTATTGAGTATCTGGTTTTATGAGCTTCTCTAAGTACCATTTCTCTCATATCTCCAAATTTTGGTACCCAAATTCTTTCAGCCCTATACCGGGTTCCATCTTCCCGAATATTAAGATGCTTCTCCGATCCTTTGGGTATTTCATCCTTTAAATTTTCCTCTTTTAAAACTCCTTGTTGCGCCTCCTTTATTTGAGTAGTAAGGTTAGTGTGAATCATTATATTCATAGATTTTACTCGAATACTTATTAATAGAAGCAATTTTTACATATATCATAAAGCAATTTTTACATATATCATAAAGCAATTTTCCTCTATCCATTTTGTGTTTTTATACTGTAAAATAGACAAGAGTTAGATTCATAAAAAAATACTTATTAATACAAGCAATTTTTACATATATCATAAAGCATAAGCACACTATATTACATATATTACACCACACGAATACAACTATCTTATTCCGACTCGCTCATTTCTTCTTCTTCGGTTTTGGTTCGTTTTGCTAAGTTTCTAGGGATATATGATGTTCCCCTAATACGAGCTGTCGTTTTCCACAACGGTTTAGAAAAACCTGGTGGTTTAGAGGTTCCCGGGTCATTGTTACAACTTAAGGGCTTCGGGGGTTGACGATACATATAAAGTTCATCGGGGTTGGAATTAGATTTCTCTATTTTTATGCCCTTTCCCTTATTATTTTCTTTTGCCTTTTTAAATTCAGTTGGGATAATTTCTATAACATCATCGGAATTCTCGTCGGAATCCGATTCATCGGAGAATTGGTAATCCTCCCAATATTTTGCTTCCTTGGCGGAAACACCATTGACCATAATTAACCTTGGTCGGTTGGATGAGGATTTTCTTTTACTTAACCGTTTTATTATTTCCCCCACCGGTTCTATTTCCTCCTCCGGTTCCTCCTCTTCCGGTTCAGATTCTTCTTCCGGTTCTGATTCTTCTTCCGGTTCTGATTCGGGAACTTGTGAATCAGTCCAATATATATTCGACTCTTCGTTATTATTAGGTGAGTCAATGGGATTTGTGCTAGAGGTAGACATCTATCATACAATATGAAACATGTTAAGAGATTAATATATCACATAATATATACATGTTAATAATATATAGTTTCCAACAAAAATGTTAAGCAATCATTTTTAAAGAAAATACGATCGAAGTCCAGACTCACTAATGCATCCTAACAAACTCGATAAGACACACTAATGCAAATTTTCTGGTTCTCTAAGACCAACACTCGGATACCAACTGAAATGTCCCGTTCTTATTGATTAAAAATGTTCCATATTAATTGATTTCGTTGCGAGGTTTTGACCTCTATATGAGACGTTTTTCAAAGACTGCATTCATTTTTAAAACAAACCATAACCTTTATTTCATAAATAAAGGTTTAAAAAGCTTTACGTAGATTATCAAATAATGATAATCTAAAATATCCTATTTACACACGACCATTACATAATGGTTTACAATACAAATATGTTACATCGAAATCAGTTTCTTGAATGCAGTTTTTACACAATATCATACAAACATGGACTCCAAATCTCGTCCTTATTTTAGTATGCAACAGCGGAAGCTCTTAGTATTCACCTGAGAATAAACATGCTTTAAACGTCAACAAAAATGTTGGTGAGTTATAGGTTTAACCTATATATATCAAATCGTAACAATAGACCACAAGATTTCATATTTCAATACACATCCCATAAATAGAGATAAAAATCATTCATATGGTGAACACCTGGTAACCAACATTAACAAGATGCATATATAAGAATATCCCCATCATTCCGGGACACCCTTCGGATATGATATAAATTTCGAAGTACTAAAGCATCCGGTACTTTGGATGAGGTTTGTTAGGCCCAATAGATCTATCTTTAGGATTCGCGTCAATTAGGTTGTCTGTTCCCTAATTCTTAGATTACCAGACTTAATAAAAAGGGGGCATATTCGATTTCGATAATTCAACCATAGAATGCAGTTTCACGTACTTGTGTCTATTTTGTAAATCATTTATAAAACCTGCATGTATTCTCATCCCAAAAATATTAGATTTTAAAAGTGGGACTATAACTCACTTTCACAGATTTTTACTTCGTCGGGAAGTAAGACTTGACCACTGGTTGATTCACGAACCTATAACAATATATATATATATATATGTATATATATATATATATATATATATATATATATATATATATATATATATATATATATATATATATATATATATCAAAGTATGTTCAAAATATATTTACAACACTTTTAATATATTTTGATGTTTTAAGTTTATTAAGTCAGCTGTCCTCGTTAGTAACCTACAACTAGTTGTCCACAGTTAGATGTACAGAAATAAATCGATAAATATTATCTTGAACCAATCCACGAGCCAGTGTATATGTATCTCAGTATTGATCACAACTCAAACTATATATATTTTGGAATCAACCTCAACCCTGTATAGCTAACTCCAACATTCACATATAGAGTGTCTATGGTTGTTCCGAAATATATATAGATGTTTCGACATGATAGGTCGAAACATTGTATACGTGTCTATGGTATCTCAAGATTACATAATATACAATACAAGTTGATTAAGTTATGGTTGGAATAGATTTGTTACCAATTTTCACGAAGCTAAAATGAGAAAAATTATCCAATCTTGTTTTACCCATAACTTCTTCATTTTAAATTCGTTTTGAGTGAATCAAATTGCTATGGTTTCATATTGAACTCTATTTTATGAATCTAAACAGAAAAAGTATAGGTTTATAGTCGGAAAAATAAGTTACAAGTCGTTTTTGTAAAGGTAGTCATTTCAGTCGAAAGAACGACGTCTAGATGACCATTTTAGAAAACATACTTCCACTTTGAGTTTAACCATAATTTTTGGATATAGTTTCATGTTCATAATAAAAATCATTTTCCCAGAATAAAAACTTTTAAATCAAAGTTTATCATAGTTTTTAATTAACTAACCCAAAACAGCCCGCGGTGTTACTACGACGGCGTAAATCCGATTTTACGGTATTTTTCGTGTTTCCAGGTTTTAAATCATTAAGTTAGCATATCATATAGATATAGAACATGTGTTTAGTTGATTTTAAAAGTCAAGTTAGAAGGATTAACTTTTATTTGCGAACAAGTTTAGAATTAACTAAACTATGTTCTAGTGATTACAAGTTTAAACCTTCGAATAAGATAGCTTTATATGTATGAATCGAATGATGTTATGAACATCATTAATACCTCAAGTTCCTTGGATAAACCTACTGGAAATGAGAAAAATAGATCTAGCTTCAAAGGATCATTGGATGGCTTGAAAGTTCTTGAAGCAGAATCATGACACGAAAATAATTTCAAGTAAGATTTCCACTCGAAATAAGATTGTTATAGTTATAGAAATTGAATTAAAGTTTGAATATGATTATTACCTTGTATTAGAAAGATAACCTACTGTAAGTAACAAAGGTTTCTTGATCTTGGATGATTACTTGGAATGGATTTAGAAAACTTGGAAGTAAACTTGCAATCTTGGAAGTATTCTTGATTTTATGAAACTAGAACTTTTGGAATTTATGAAGAACACTTAGAACTTGAAGATAGAACTTGAGAGAGATCAATTAGATGAAGAAAATTGAAGAATGAAAGTGTTTGTAGGTGTTTTTGGTCGTTGGTGTATGGATTAGATATAAAGGATATGTAATTTTGTTTTCATGTAAATAAGTCATGAATGATTACTCATATTTTTGTAATTTTATGAGATATTTCATGCTAGTTGTCAAATGATGGTTCCCACATGTGTTAGGTGACTCACATGGGCTGCTAAGAGCTAATCATTGGAGTGTATATTCCAATAGTACATACATCTAAAAGCTGTTATTGTATGAGTACGAATACGGGTGCATACGAGTAGAATTGTTAATGAAACTGAACGAGGATGTAATTGTAAGCATTTTTGTTAAGTAGAAGTATTTTGATAAGTGTCTTGAAGTCTTTCAAAAGTGTATGAATACGTATTAAAACACTACATGTATATACATTTTAACTGAGTCGTTAAGTCATCGTTAGTCGTTACATGTAAATGTTGTTTTGAAACCTTTAGGTTAACGATCTTATTGTATGTTGTTAATCCATTGTTTATTATAACAAATGAGATGTTAAATTGTTATTTTATCATGATGTTATGATATATAATATATCTTAGTATGATATATATACAGTTAAATGTCGTTACAACGATAATCGTTACATATATGTCTCGTTTCGAAATCATTAAGTTAGTAGTCTTATTTTTACATATGTATTTCATTGTTAATACACTTAATAATATATTTACTTATCATTTAACATAATTAACCAAGTGTATCAATATCTTAATATGATTCATATGTACCTAGTAAGACGTTGTTATATCGATAATCGTTATATATATCGTTTTCGAGTTTCTTAAATTAATAGTCTCATTTTTATGTATATAACTCATTGTTAAAATACCTAATGAGATACATACTTATAACAAAATCATGTTAACTATATATATATATATATAACCATATATATGTCATCGTATAGTTTTTACAAGTTTTAACGTTCCTGAATCACCGGTCAACTTGGGTGGTCAATTGTCTATATGAAACCTATTTCAATTAATCAAGTCTTAACAAGTTTGATTGCTTAACATGTTGGAAACACTTAATCATATAAATAACAATTTCATTTAATATATATATATATATATAAACATGGAAAAGTTCGGGTCACTACACGTTTCATATCGACTTTTACTGCTTATTCACTGTGAGTTATAGCTTCCCTTTTTACTTTACTATTTTTGGGACTAAGAATACATGCGCTCTTTATGTTTTACATACTAGACACGAGTACTTAAACTTTACATATGTGTGGGTTATATAACGGCATAAACGTTCCCCTTAGCACGGTAACGTTTAATAATTGGTTTTGAACCGGTGAACGCGAATATTAGATATGGATCCATAGGGTATTCTCAGTCGTGACCTCCTATCCAGGTTTTAATCATTATATATTCCTTTTGCTTATATATGTATGTATATATATTACTTTATATATTTATATTTATATTTATATTATATTATATTTATATTATATTATATTATATTATATTATTATTATATTATATTATATTATATTTATATTATAACATTATAACAAAGTGATAATTAGCAAAGCAAAATTATAAAAAGTTGACATGGCAAAGTATTGACCATTGACCATTAGATTAAAAAGCCACGTTAAATCACGATCATCGGATCTAAATTACTTGAATTCTTTGCAAATATATCAAATGATTCTGTATCATAACCAAGGTTGTAAAAGACGCGAGTCTGTGACGCATCGGCCATGCCTAAAAAACGACGCATCGGACGCAACGGTGATGCAACGGCGACGCAACGGGCGTTGACTAACGTTGACTTTTTAAAATAGTTTTATTAAATATATATTTATATATAATATTATATAGATCAAATCTTTAAATATAAATTATATTTACAATAAACATGAACAATTAACAATATTACAAAAAAAAAAAAAAAAATTTTGACCGACTCTGACCGACTTTTTCCGAATTAAACCGACTTTTTCCGACTTTGACCGACTTTCTACCTTTGACCGACTTTTTAGCAACGACGCGTCGGTCATGCCTAAAAAACGACGCGTCGGCCGACTCGGCCGACTTTTGCAACACTGATCATAACAATGCATCAGGAATCACAATTCATTCACAATCCCTTTGTGCCCTAACGTGTACTCCCAAATCATTCAACAATCATTCCCTTTCATTAAATAAATCCAGATGGTATATTCAGGCTGTGGAGTTTGCCTATCAATTGAAGTCAGTTTCGTTCATCAATTTAAAGTTCATCATAGGAATTGTTATAGGGTTTATTTACTAAATAATTATTGAAATTGGGTTGGGATTTGGTTGTTAGAGTATCTTTATGCGTCATCGACATCAAGAAGGGAAATTGATAATTAATTTTTCTGCTCAATGACGATAAGGTAGCAAATATTATACTCCTAATTATTGAGTTGTTACATATATTGATGATTAATTCTTTAGTACTACGTAATAAGTGTTGGGATCCCTGGCTATGTAATAATTTCATATGAAAACATACTATTGAGCATTAACATATAGAAGCGTAATTGCATAATAAGTGTATTCAAATATTAGAGATAAGTGATAAGTGATATGTTTAGTTTTGATTTAATGGGCTTATGTATACTCATATTTTTTGAACAATTTGTATTACCGAGCATTGATGAACTCATTATGTATAGCATTGGATAATTAAGTTCAGAATGATGTAATAGCATCTCTTGGAAGTGAGTTAATGTGGAAACTTCAGTGGTGTGTTTTGATTGCAGGTAAAGGGAGTATCGCTTATGGTTTTTTCAGAATATGGAAAATAGGTACTTAAAATTTTTTATATAGAATCTTGGGTGATTGGGGAAGGTACTTAAAAACTTCAGTGGTGAGTTAATGTGGAAACTTCAGCTCTTGGGTGATTGGGGAAGGTACTTAAAAACTCCTTTTATATAGAATCTTTAAAATTCAAAATTTTTTCCTTTTGAAAAGCAATCCTTCTTTCCCATTGATGGCTAATTTAACCTTACTCTATATGATTGCTACCTTTTAGTGTGAATAAGGAGTTCTGTAACTAAGAAAATAGGAAAGTTCTCATAGTAATCACATATAGCATGTGTAATGGCCAAAAAACCTCCTATAGCATATCAAATGTATACATATTGTATATGCTAAATTTCTTAAAATCTTACTTTTTCATATACTCTGTTATCAGGAAATGGACTACTTACGATCTGCGAGTTACGAGTATAATTTCATGTTAGCTTTGGAGTGGAAGAAAGGCTACACATAGAACCTTAAAGTGGCAAAATGGGTTGGTCAAGCTGGTCAAGTTGGGTTAGACTTCCACTACTAAAATATAATCTATTTTTTACTAAAACAATTATGGAACTTTAATGCATTTTAATGGATTATGAACGCTATTTGACACATATTCTTTTTGCTATACTTTAACAGTTTGAAAAATTATAAATGAAACATTACCCATATCAACCTATTTGTAAATAAATAGGTTTAAAATGACCACTACTTCCGGAAGCAATGAACATACATCCCCTTCTTGATTGACATTGAAATCAGGGGCGGAACTTAGTTATATCCGGAGGGGGTGCCCGCCCCCTCCGGATTTGAAAAAAAAAAAAAAATTTACACTAAAAAAAAAAAATTTTACTAACAAATAAGGTTTTTTTTAGTGTTTACCCTCCTGGCATTGAAACTTTTATTAAATTTTTACATTCGCCCCACCTGTGTCCGGGTTCAAGTTCCGCCACTGATTGAAATTATATTACAAAAATGTTTTGATTGGCCATTAATTGACCGATCGATCATGTAATTTGTGAATAAAAGTTGTGCTATTCTTGGTCGAAAGAAGTAAAATATTGAAACATTCATCTGTATTTTTATACTGCTACATATTAACATGTAAATACAAATATGCAGTGAAATCTTGATTCTATATTGGATACATGTAACGACCCGACAAAATCGTCCTTGACGGCGCCGTTAACTTAGGTCCCGTAACGTGGTCATAGTCCCTAAATGAGACGCGTTTGACCAAAATTATGTCGCATTCATTTGAAACGTGCATGACTTGCAAAGTTTTTAAGTTACCAAACAGTTCGACAAAGAGTTTAAGTTTACAAAAGTATAAAGTATAAATGAAATAACTTGCGACATAATATAAGTTGAAAATCAAGAATGCTATCAATAGCGTATGCATGTAAACTTTAAGTTTGAATCCAAAAGTGCTATCACTAGCGTATACATGTATGCTTGACCCCAAGCAAGTAATCAAAGTGTGCGGAAGCATGTATCAAGTAGCCATGTATGAACCTGAGAAACATATAGAAAACTGTCAACGAAAAACGTTGGTGAAATCATAGGTGTATTTGTAAACGTTATTTTTGAACCACAAGATTTAGTATAAGATCGTTTGCATTCCAAAGATGTTGTTTGTATGTCGAGCACCCAATTATCATGGCTTTACTGAATGGTACCTCTGAATCATAGTGTTAGAACCTACACTATACACGATAAAATTACATTTCATCCGCTAACGGTAGCGAACCGTCCGAATGAGGGTTCGTCAAACCCGTATGGCCACACAACATAATTTCGCGCTTACACCCTGCAAGTGTAACTAATGATAATTGAATTGAGGCTTTTTGTTCTAACACGTTGTGGAATGTTTGTTTTCGTACTTGTGTTCAAAGTATAAAAGTATGATACGTATATGTTTCTCATCCCATGATTTAAAAGTATAAAAGTTGTTGAAAAAATGGGACTGTGATCTCACCGTAGTTGCATGCCAAAGTACTTGAAATTAAACGTTGTGTAAATGAAAGTTGCTTAGCCTTGACCTAAACAAATAAGTTGTATCAATTACGGGTTATGACACAAGGTCGGGCGAAATGTGTTCAATTAGTCCTATGGCTCGTTACGACTCGACTAATATAGCATGTGAATCAAGTTGTCAAGTTTCATGCAAGATATAAGTGTAAAAGCACGTTAAAACGATTACACAAGTGTTTGGTCAAGTTTGACTAAAAGTCAAAATTGGTCAAAGTCAACGGGGTCGGGTCGGGGATCCGACAATTTTTCTTCAATTAGTAATCATATATGAACATGTTGGCCAAGTTTCATGTTAATCGGAGGTGTGTAGCATAGTTAGAATTAAACGGTAAACGACCAAGCAAAGCAGAAATCTGCAGTTCATATGGACGGCGTCCAACAATGAAGGACTGGACGGCGTCCAAAGGGTGGGACGGCGTCCAAAACACCTGGGTTGCTGAAATGCTGAAATTTCACAAGTCTCGAACCAAAACTCATACAAGCACAAATTTTGAACCGCAAACACTTAAAATGCATATCATACATCGTTAAAAAGGTATTTTAACAAGGAATACAACTAAACATGTTTCATAAATCAAATTCATCATTTACAACAACAACATCCTCGTCGAATGATCGTTAAAAGTTCATTATCAAAGTTTCAAGTTCGTAAAACGCATTTCATGATTCGGACGTTAAACGTACACATATAGTATGTCGTTTTGAAGGAAATTACGCATATAATACAACTAAACACTTACAAAAACATTGCAAAGCATTTGATGCATCGAAAGTTTGTTTTAAAATCTATCAAACCCTAACCAAGAATCATGAAATCAATAATCATGTTAATGAGGTCTTACAAAGCCAACCAACATATCAAATTGAAGCTAATGATGCTAGTAACACATTTAACACAATAGGTTTAACATCTAACAACATTTAATCAATCAAAATCAAAGATTACACTAACCCATTTCAAGTGTTCATGCTAGTTACACCAAATAACAAGATCGAGCATACAAATCAAATACACGACATCACAATGAGCCATAGACACTAATTAACACCATTTTAAGTCTAAAGGTCTAATTTATGAAAAATTAGAGATTTTGAAAAGCTTACCCCAAGCTATGAAATTGGTACCAAATTGAAGAGGATGATGCAAGGATCACAAATATGTAATTTGTTTTGATGTTTGATTGCTAGATTGGATTTAGATGATGAATTAGTGAATTGGGTGTTTGAGAGTAAAAATGGAAGTAGTAGAGAAAGAGAGATGAGATTGAATGAATGAGTGGTGGTGGTGGTGGGTTGACTAGTTGACCTAGTCAACTAGTTTGCCCACTTGGCAACTTTAGTCCCTCGAGTTTGAAAGCGGGTGCGTGAATTAACCGAACGAATTATTTTAAACACACGAGAGTAAACGGAAGATGTTATAATCCAATAACGGGAATATTAAGAACGTTAGTTAACGAAAGGTACGAATTTAGATAACGAAAGATATTATCTAAAAAAATGGCCGTTAAAATAAATTAAAGGAAAAATGCGGGTTATTACATTACCTACACCTTAAAAGAAATTTCGTCCCGAAATTTAGTTGGAAGTAGTAGTCGTTGTTTCTTCCTCGAAATCTTGCGTTGCCAATTCTACGAATGAGTGAAGGTACTTCCGTGGGCCTTCCAACGAACTTTGACGGTCGGGATTTTACGTTGTTTTAAAGTTTGGTTTCACGATTCATAATTTCAACCGGTTTTGCCCATGAAGTGGAGTTTGTCATCGATAGTAAGCTCATCGAAAAGGGATAACAAGTTCTTGTTCCGCAAGACACTTCTCTAACTTTGCTACATGGAATGTAGGATGAATGGAGCTCAATTGAGTCGGAAGATCGAAACGGTAAGCAACGGGTCCAATACGCTCCAAAATTTCAAAAGGATCAAAATATCGTGGATTTAGCGTTCTACGTTTTTCGAAACGGATTACACCTTTCCGAGGTGCGACTTTTAATATTATGCGGCCACCCACTAGGAATTCGAGAGGCTTACGTCTAACATCGGCATAGCGGCGATTACGGGCCGTCTTGGGTCTTTCTTGGATTTGAACGATCTTAACGGTTATTTCATAAATGAGTTCGGGTTCGGTGATTTTCTTGTCGCCTACTTCGGCCCAACAATAGGAGAACGACATTGAGGCCATATAAAGTTTCGAAAGGTGTGGCATTAAGACTCGAATGATAGCTATCGTTGTAAGAGGAATCAATTAAAGGCAACAATACAAGTTCGTGATATGTTTTCCAAGGTTTGAATCGTATGTTTGCTTGGTCCGTCGGTTTGTGGATGATACGCGGTACTCATGTTTAAACTTGTTCCCAAGGCTTCTTGTAAGGCACTCCGAAATTTAGAAGTGAAATGAGTATCTCAATCCGAAATAAATGACAATGGTACACCGTGTCGAGATAGAATTCCTATAATGTATAGTTGTACAAGTCTTTCCCATCTTGTCGGTTTCCGAAAGACGTTTGTTAGAATAAGTTTCTTATTGGTTTCCGAAAAACGTTTGTTAGGACTATTCACCCTCGTGGCGAATACTAGTATAACGTGAAGAGTCTCTCTCTCCATTGAGAATTTAGATAAAGGTTTTCCTTACATGGAAGTACGAGTTTAATGCGAGAGAAATTTCCGCCTCGATGTGAGCATATCAAGAGTTTCGTAGTTCGTCGATAAAAGTGTGCGAAGACGAGATAGTATACACGTGTAACATATGTTTTGAAGTTGAAAGAATTGGTCATTCGTTCAAAAGCATAAATAGGATTTGGAAATATCAAGATGTGTGCCTGGTATGGTTGTTATCAATATTCTCAAAGTTTTTCGATGGCAACAAGGAAAAATAAAGTCATGTACATGGCACATGATGGTGATTAGGTTGATCGAGTCCAATCACCATCACGAGTCATTAAAAATTTGGTATGACTTACCATAATATAACTACGTTGATCGAATGTCGTTATATTATGCTAACTCATACCTCCATTCCCACATCACTCCATAGAATCAAATTCGTGTAATCTTGAAGATTTAAAATGAACAAAGTGTAACGGCATCTCTAACGTGACTCGTATTAAATCGAAAGAATTAGTGCAACTCTGAAGATGCGTTTCCCGAGGGAAGTGTATAACTGGTTGTTCACGTCAATGCGGTTCAAATCAAACAATAATGTCTTTGGGTACGACAAGATTAACGAATGGTAATAACGAGTAGTATATGATCGTAGTGATAAGCGGTGATGACGATACTCATCTAGAGTAGTGATGGTAGCAACAAGAAGTGGGAGATAGTGAAGGTTACCGGTGTAACATCGATAGTGGTTAGTGATTGTCCTAGTGGTGGGAACTTTATAGTACTCGTGGATAGTAAGCTGGGACAGTGGTGAATAACAACTTGGGAGACAAAGTTCCCGAACTAGTGTGATTAACGAAGTCGTCATCATCTTTACGCGTATGAATCCTGAATTCACATGTGTTACCAGAAAGTGGTAGAGTACGAGTTCGTATGATGAAAATTTGGTACCATTAAGAAGTTCGCCTAAGAAAGGTTCAAGTATAAATGCACTGTGACGACCCGAAAATTTTCGACCAAATTTAAACTTGATCTTTATATGATTTCGACACGATAAGCTAAGTCTGTAAGGTTGAGTCTCAAAATTTTGAACTGTTTCATTTATGCAATTACCCTTTGACTGTTTTCGAAGATTCACGAACAATTGTTTGAATATATATATATATATATATATATATATATATATATATATATATATATATATATATATATATATATATATATATATATATATATATATATATATATATATATATATATATATATATATATATATATATATAATTTATAAATATTAAAGATACAATATGTTATATAATTAGTAAATATGATATAATTATTAAATGGTAATATATTAATATATATTTACAAGTTGTAATATAATTGTTATATTAATAGTATTATCATTACTTTCATTATTATTATTAATGTTAATATTAATATTTATATTATTAATATTATTATTTCTGATATGAAATTTGATACATTTTCATTTGATATAATATTATTAATACTAATTGTTATCATTATTATTAATATCATTATTATTATACAATATATTAAATATGGACAACACCGGCCAATTACATTCCGACACATCATCAAAATTGCTACAGTATAACAGCAGCTACATTAACTACAGTACCGCCAGGGGTATTTTTGTCTTTTTACACCCTATACAAAAAAAAAATTGAAACAAATCTGATAAAAAAGATCATACACCAAAATTGACAACTTATTATTTTTTTATAAATTGGAAAAAAAAAATTCATACACCACCCCTGCTCACCATTCGCCACCTCCCACCACCACCATCAACCTCCTTCCACCGCCACCATCAGCCGCCACCATCAACCTCTTCCAGTCCCGCCCTCAACATTCCAACACATCATCAAAATTGCTACAGTATAATAGCAGCTACATTAGCTACAGTACCTCCAGGGGTATTTTTGTCTTTTTACACCCCTATAAAAAAAATTGAAACAAATCTGATAAAAAAGATCATACACCAAAATTGACAACTTATTATTTTTTTATAAATTGGAAAAAAAAATATTCATACACCACCCCT
Organism: Rutidosis leptorrhynchoides; assembly: GCF_046630445.1. Classification (NCBI taxonomy): domain Eukaryota; kingdom Viridiplantae; phylum Streptophyta; class Magnoliopsida; order Asterales; family Asteraceae; genus Rutidosis; species Rutidosis leptorrhynchoides. The sequence goes on along the minus strand of NC_092333.1, from coordinate 659,575,917 downwards.
GCTCACCATTCGCCACCTCCCACCACCACCATCAACCTCCTTCCACCGCCACCATCAGCCGCCACCATCAACCTCTTCCAGTCCTGCCCTCAACCCTCTCAATGTTCTGCCCAAACTCCGGCAGGAAAAAAAAAGACAGAAGAAGAGAATCAAAGGGTGAAAAAGAATATAACTCGCCGCCATCACCACCGTCATGATTAGTGACCAACATACAAGCACCGTCATCAAACGACGTGGTTGGTGACACCACCAACATGCTGGTAGTTAGTATACCGGATTTTTGTTTTGGCCGGAATCTGTTGGTGGTTGTTGGCGGTTTAAAAAGAAAAATCAGATCTAGCAGCGGTTTGTTGATGTGGTGACGGATGGAGGGAATGGATGGTGGAGTTGAATGGTCGAGTTAGATGGCGGAGGTATGTGATGAAAGTGGTTGGTGGTTGGCGGTGGCGGATGATGAAGGTAGATGGCGGTGGTTTACAGCGGTGGTGGATGGATGTGGTAAATGGTGGAGTTGGAGAAGGTAGTTCTAAGATGGTTTAAGTTTTTTAAATTTGAAGTATATAAAAAAGATGATGAGTGAAATTATTTTAGGTGATAGTGAGAAAGTTGGACAGAGTTCTCCATCTGACATCATATTTGACATAGTGTAGTCACATGCTCCGATGCAAAAATATATTTGGTTTGAGATCCATTTTCATTTTTCGTATTTTCTGAATTATATAATTTATTTATATTTATATTTATATTTATATTTATCTTTATATTATACTAATATAATATAAAATATGAATATTGAGTCTTACAACCAACTCTGACAATACATCAATTAGACTAGACGTACCTAACATACTTCATTTCAATAAGATAAAGATCACATTTATCTTGAATATCTATCATCTATTACAGTTACACTATATATTACTCTCTCCCTCCATCTCATATTAATAGTCTACTTTTCCTTTTTTGTCCGTCTCAAATTAATAGTCCACTTCTATAAATGGAAAAGAATAACTGGTTAAAGTACTTTTATACCCTTGATTTATTTAAGTAAGACAAAAGTATAGGTAAAAAGTAATGGGTAAAACTGAATAGTAGGGAAAAAGTAGACAAAAAATACATGTGATAATCATTTTTTCTTAAACTGTGTGTTTTTTGTCTGTGGACTGTTAAATTGGGACATAGGGAGTATTACGGAGTGATTTTTATTTAATTACCCTTATATAACCAATAAGTTAGAGGGTCAAATTGAATGAAGTTTAAACATCGTAAATTACAATGTAGATTAAACTTTTTTTTTTAGTAAACATTATATTTCATTTTCTTAGATTTTTTTTTATCTTTTTCATAATCTTTTTTCACCTTTTATTTACAACTTTTTTTCATTTCTTTTTTATACCGTTATTTTTTACATGTTCAATTAATTGACCACTAATCAATCAAAACCACCAACCGTTAACCGATCGAAAGGAAGAAGAATTACCCTTTCTTTACAACTTTTTTTCCTTTTCTTGACAACCATTAATTCACTTATTTTTTAATGTTCAATAACCAACCAATAACGCCACCGTTAACCGACCAAAGGCTATTTCTTTTGAACCTGAAGGTGAATGATAAATTGTGTGTTTTGTGTTTGTTTTTTTGGTACATAATCTTATATTAACTATACGCATAATATTACCGAATGTCATAAAAATGTTAAAACGCAGCGAAGCGCGTAGGACCTCTTTCTAGTTATTATCATTAATAATATTATTGTTATCGATTTTATAGTTATTGTCATTATTATTATTAATTATTATTACATTTATCTTTCTATTAAAACTTCTCCTATTTTTTTATTTAATATTATTATAACAGTATTTTTATTACTCTATATTATTTAGAAATTATTATTATTATTATATTAGTATTTTTATATTTATTAATATAATTATTGATCGTTAATAGTAATTACAATATATAAAATCTGTTATATAACATGTGATTTTTATTTTCCCATCATTATCATCTTTACATTCCTGTATCTGATTGAGCACTATGTCGAATTCTGTTTAGGATGCAAACAAATTCAGTTTGCAGTCATTTTCTACTTTTAATTGTATTTTATTTTTATTTTTGTTCTTTCTTCCCTGGATTGATTCCATTGTCGACACCCACATCACTCAACTTTTGTTTTCTGTTATCTATCCATATCTATCACCATCTATCTGTAATTAAATATCTTCATCTATCTATGATATAGATATATACATACACATGTAAATAATAAGAACACACATTTCATCACCACTACTATGATCTCTCTTCAGCTCTCTAACTTCCCTATATTTTTCTTTGGATTCGTGAACCTCACCACCCCAATAAATTTGTGTTCTCTGCAACTCTACAATATCATCACCAGACTACCACCTTCGAAACAACCGCCTTCAAGTTGTGTAAGTTTCCTGTTTTGATTTCCACTATCACTTTTCTTTCTTTTTGAATAACTAGAACCAAGAAATACGTACACCAAATTAACCCATCTTCTTCATCACAACCGCCATCAAGAATCACCTTCTCATTCTCTCTCTCATTCTTCTTTCTCTCTTCTATTTTATACTTAAACCACCACCACAAACAAGCTTATGTTCGTTTAGACTTATTCGATCACTACCATCTCCAACTATGTAAACAACCGCTATCATTGAAACAACCCACCACCACTTTTGTTTACTTTATAAAACCTGCTGCTACAATACTATTATAACTCATCTAACAGCCACGTTGAGTATTCGGTTTTCCTGTACGGCTCATCTTTGTTTCTGCTTTCTTGTTCGATAACCCAAACAAACCCCATTATTGTAACTACTACTACTACAACTTTTAAATCATGCTATTTACTGTAAAGTTAACATAAATAAAGTAAATTGTGAGAATGATGTTAATGATGCTGTGTAGAGAGCACGTTTTTCTTTCTAATTTTTTTTCATTAGTAGTCGACAACCACTACAACCATTAACCCCACTTGAAGACTTTGAGCTATTTTTTATTTCCTTATTAGTCGAGTACCACCACAAATTGCGGACAAACTAATTGGACTGAAGGTTGTTGTGGGCCGAGAGTTCAAGTAATTATTCAACCTTTACAACTAGATGGGTAAATAAAAAAAAGTTTCTATGTGGTCGACAAACAGCATAAAGATGGCCACTTGATTTTGTTAAAGGTATAATATGATTATTAAAATGAAAATGGCGGATTATTGTCTCCTATTAAAATCCTAACACATGCATGGACCGAGAATTTAGTTTAAGGAGTTGGGCCGAGAGTTTTTGTTGGGCCAAAGGAGTTTAGTTGGGCAGTTTATATAGCATGATGTTGGGCCGAGGACTTGAAAATTGTTGTACCGAAAATATAGGTATAGCCGTATAGGATACTATACAGTGACAATAATAATGATATTATTATGATAATAATCACGATTAGAGGGTAAACGGGCATGATGATGAGATGATTAAATTATGATAAGTAAATGACGATGAATAGGAATGACGTAATGGTGATACCACAATGATGAGATAGAAAGACGATTATGTTCATATTTCTAAGTTGATGATGATAAACGTTTACGATAATGGTGATGATATTAGTTGATAACGACAATGAGTATAATAATCAAGATGATAAAAATGATAAAGAAGATGAAACTGGAAACGGAAGTAATTTGGGATAAATGGAAATGGGGACGGAATTAAATTAGAAAAAGCAGAGTCAGAGAAGTGGTTAAGGATATTATCGTGTTAGCAGGACGTCGCGGGTTCAACCCCGGACTTGGGCATTTTTTTTAGGGAATACTTCTTGAGGTAGTTTACTTATTACTTATTAATATTATTATTATTATTATTATTATTATTATTATTATTATTATTATTATTATTATTATTATTATTATTATTATTATTATTATTATTATTATTATTATTATTATTATTATTATTATTGTAGTTATTATTATTATTATTTACATTAATTACTATCAAGTATTATTAATAAGTATTATTAGTATTAAGAATTAGGATCAAAATTATATAATGTAAGTTTTTATTATTTATTATCACTATTATTAAAATTAATATTTTTATTATCATTATTATTACTTTTATCATTATTATTAGTATTAACATTATTAATAATATTTTTTATCATTTTTAATATTATTACTATCATCATTATTACTTTTACCATTATTATTATTACAACTATATTATTATTATTATTATTATCAATATTACTATTAATATTATTATTATTACAATAAAAGTTAGTTATATAAAAATATATTTAAGAAAACTACATTTTATAAATTATTTATCTAAAGTATATAAAATAAATATAGTTAATATAGTTATTAATGAAACATACAAGTTACTAAAATAACAATTAATAATAATACCTAAACTTATTCGATTACGATTATATGTTTTAATAGATATACAAATGATATAGGTTCGTGAATCCAAGGCCAACGCTGCACTTGTTCAATGTCGTCATATATATTTTTACTACAAAATACAGTATTGTGAGTTTCATTTGCTCCTTTTTTAAATGCTATTGCAATATATATTTTTAGGACTGAGAATACATGCGCTGCTTTTATAACTGTTTTACGAAATAGACACAAGTACTTGAAACTACATTCTATGGTTGAATTGTTATACCGGATATCGCCCTTGTTGAACTTGATAACCTAAGAATTGGTGTTTATTATAATTGCCACCAATTGACGCGAATCCTAAAGATAGATCTATGGGCTTTGACACGCCCCAGTCAAAGAATTTGAACTGCTTTAGTACTTCGATGTTTATATGTTTGGGGATATTCTAGATGCATTTTGTTAATGTCGATTACCAGGTGTTCAATCCATATGAATGATTTTTGTCTCTATGTATGAGACGTATATTTATGAGAAATGGAAATGAAAATCTTGTGGTCTATTAAAATGATGGAAATGATCGATTATGATAAACTAATGAGCTCACCAACCTTTTAGTTGACACTTTAAAGCATGTTTATTCTCAGGTATGAAAGAAATCTTCCGCTGTGCATTTGCTCATTTTAGAGATATTACTTAGAGTCATTCATGGCATATTTCAAAAGACGTTGCATTCGAGTCGTTGAGTTCAACAAGATTATTATTAAGTCAATTATAGTTGGATATATTATGAAATGGTATGCATGCCGTCAACTTTCGATGTAATGAAAGTTTGTCTTTTAAAAACGAATGCAATGTTTGTAAAATGTATCATATAGAGGTCAAGCACCTCGCAATGAAATCAACTATTGTGAATCCTTTATAATCGGTATGAACGGGGCATTAAAGTTGGTATCAGAGCGGTGGTCTTAGCGAACCAGGTCTTGCATTAGTGTGTCTAACTGATAGTTGCTTAGATGCATTAGTGAATCTGGACTTCGACCGTGTCTGCATGTCAAAAGTTTTGCTTATCATTTCGTGTCGAAAATTACCTACTTATCATCCTTAGAAAATTACCTGCTTATCATTCTTAGTCTAGACACATCTTACTGCATTGATTTCATGAGTAGTGTATAGACAAAAATTCATATTTTAGCGTATCTGCTAATTCATATCTTAGCGTATCTATTACTGTAAACTTTGCCTGTCAGCTTCCAAAAATTCCTCCGTAATCTACGGGATCTTCTGTAGTATATATAGATATTCTATGTAATTAGAATATCATCCGACAGTCGGAAATCGTTTTATATCGAAAAATCCTTTAAATCAATCATACGACATGGAATTCGTCACTAGTTCAAGTCCCTCGAATTTCAATATGGAGTTTCACTCGATCTCCGAAGACAGTGTAACCGGAATGGATCAACCGATCAGTCATCATCAATTCATCTGATGGGTTCGTAGCCTACTTAATCAATGGAGACGTGAAGAAGGCGATCCTTTCCATCCACCGACTTTCCCTATTGGCAAAGAACCTGAAGCATTTGAAATGTCCCGTTCTTATTGATTAAAAACGTTCCATATTAATTGATTTCGTTGCGAGGTTTTGACCTCTATATGAGACGTTTTTCAAAGACTGCATTCATTTTAAAACAAACCATAACCTTTATTTCTTCAATAAAGGTTTAAAAAGCTTTACGTTGATTATCAAATAATGATAATCTAAAATATCCTGTTTACACACGACCATTACATAATGGTTTACAATACAAATATGTTACAACAAAATAAGTTTCTTGAATGCAGTTTTTACACAATATCATACAAGCATGGACTCCAAATCTCGTCCTTATTTAAGTATGCGACAGCGGAAGCTCTTAATAATCACCTGAGAATAAACATGCTTAAAACGTCAACAAAAATGTTGGTGAGTTATAGGTTTAACCTATATATATCAAATCATAATAATAGACCACAAGATTTCATATTTCAATACACATCCCATACATAGAGATAAAAATCATTCATATAGTGAACACCTGGTAACCGACATTAACAAGATGCATATATAAGAATATCCCCATCATTCCGGGACACCCTTCGGATATGATATAAATTTCGAAGTACTAAAGCATCCGGTACTTTGGATGGGGTTTGTTAGGCCCAATAGATCTATCTTTAGGATTCGCGTCAATTAGGGTGTCTGTTCCCTAATTCTTAGATTACCAGACTTAATAAAAAGGGGCATATTCGATTTCGATAATTCAACCATAGAATGTAGTTTCACGTACTTGTGTCTATTTTGTAAATCATTTATAAAACCTGCATGTATTCTCATCCCAAAAATATTAGATTTTAAAAGTGGGACTATAACTCACCTTCACAGATTTTTTTACTTCGTCGGGAAGTAAGACTTGGCCACTGGTTGATTCACGAACCTATAACAACATATACATATATATCAAAGTATGTTCAAAATATATTTACAACACTTTTAATATATTTTGATGTTTTAAGTTTATTAAGTCAGCTGTCCTCATTAGTAACCTACAACTAGTTGTCCACAGTTAGATGTACAGAAATAAATCGATAAATATTATCATGAATCAATCCACGACCCAGTGTATACGTATCTCAGTATTGATCACAACTCAAACTATATATATTTTGGAATCAACCTCAACCCTGTATAGCTAACTCCAACATTCACATATAGAGTGTCTATGGTTGTTCCGAAATATATATAGATGTGTCGACATGATAGGTCGAAACATTGTATACGTGTCTATGGTATCTCAAGATTACATAATATACAATACAAGTTGATTAAGTTATGGTTGGAATAGATTTGTTACCAATTTTCACGTAGCTAAAATGAGAAAAATTATCCAATCTTGTTTTACCCATAACTTCTTCATTTTAAATCCGTTTTGAGTTAATCAAATTGCTATGGTTTCATATTAAACTCTATTTTATGAATCTAAACAGAAAAAGTATAGGTTTATAGTCGGAAAAAAAAGTTACAAGTCTTTTTTGTAAAGGTAGTCATTTCAGTCGAAAGAACGACGTCTAGATGACCATTTTAGAAAACATACTTCCACTTTGAGTTTAACAATAATTTTTGGATATAGTTTCATGTTCATAATAAAAATCATTTTCTCAGAATAACAACTTTTAAATCAAAGTTTATCATAGTTTTTAATTAACTAACCCAAAACAGCCCGCGGTGTTACTACGACGGCGTAAATCCGGTTTTACGGTGTTTTTCGTGTTTCCAGGTTTTAAATCATTAAGTTAGCATATCATATAGATATAGAACATGTGTTTAGTTGATTTTAAAAGTCAAGTTAGAAGGATTAACTTTTGTTTGCGAACAAGTTTAGAATTAACTAAACTATGTTCTAGTGATTACAAGTTTAAACCTTCGAATAAGATAGCTTTATATGTATGAATCGAATGATGTTATGAACATCATTACTACCTTAAGTTCCTTGGATAAACCTACTGGAAAAGAGAAAAATGGATCTAGCTTCAACGGATCCTTGGATGGCTCGAAGTTCTTGAAGCAGAATCATGACACGAAAACAAGTTCAAGTAAGATCATCACTTGAAATAAGATTGTTATAGTTATAGAAATTGAACCAAAGTTTGAATATGATTATTACCTTGTATTAGAATGATAACCTACTGTAAGAAACAAAGATTTCTTGAGGTTGGATGATCACCTTACAAGATTGGAAGTGAGCTAGCAAACTTGAAAGTATTCTTGATTTTATGTAACTAGAACTTGTAGAATTTATGAAGAACACTTAGAACTTGAAGATAGAACTTGAGAGAGATCAATTAGATGAAGAAAATTGAAGAATGAAAGTGTTTGTAGGTGTTTTTGGTCGTTGGTGTATGGATTAGATATAAAGGATATGTAATTTTGTTTTCATGTAAATAAGTCATGAATGATTACTCATATTTTTGTAATTTTATGAGATATTTCATGCTAGTTGCCAAATGATGGTTCCCACATGTGTTAGGTGACTCACATGGGCTGCTAAGAGCTGATCATTGGAGTGTATATACCAATAGTACATACATCTAAAAGCTGTGTATTGTACGAGTACGAATACGGGTGCATACGAGTAGAATTGTTGATGAAACTGAACGAGGATGTAATTGTAAGCATTTTTGTTAAGTAGAAGTATTTTGATAAGTGTATTGAAGTCTTTCAAAAGTGTATAAATACATATTAAAACACTACATGTATATACATTTTAACTGAGTCGTTAAGTCATCGTTAGTCGCTACATGTAAATGTTGTTTTGAAACCTTTAGGTTAACGATCTTGTTGAATTTTGTTAACCCATTGTTTATTATAACAATTGAGATGTTAAATTGTTATATTATTATGATATTATAATATATAATATATCTTAGTATGGTATATATACAGTTAAATGTCGTTACAACGATAATCGTTACATATATGTCTCGTTTCGAAATCATTAAGTTAGTAGTCTTATTTTTACATATGTATTTCATTGTTAATACACTTAATAATATATTTACTTATCATTTAACATAATTAACCAAGTGTATCAATATCTTAATATGATTCATATGTACCTAGTAAGACGTTGTTATAACGATAATCGTTATATATATCGTTTTCGAGTTTCTTAAATTAATAGTCTCATTTTTATGTATATAACTCATTGTTAAAATACCTAATGAGATACATACTTATAATAAAATCATGTTAACTATATATATAACCATATATATATCATCGTATAGTTTTTACAAGTTTTAACGTTCGTGAATCACCGGTCAACTTGGGTGGTCAATTGTCTATATGAAACATATTTCAATTAATCAAGTCTTAACAAGTTTGATTTCTTAACATGTTGGAAACATTTAATCATGTAAATATCAATCTCAATTAATATATATAAACATGGAAAAGTTCGGGTCACTACACAATACAAGTTGATTAAGTTATGGTTGGAATAGATTTGTTACCAATTTTCACGTAGCTAAAATGAGAAAAATTATCCAATCTTGTTTTACCCATAACTTCTTCATTTTAAATCCGTTTTGAGTGAATCAAATTGCTATGGTTTCATATTGAACTCTAGTTTATGAATCCAAACAGAAAAAGTATAGGTTTATAGTCGGAAAAAAAGTTACAAGTCTTTTTTGTAAAGGTAGTCATTTCAGTCGAAAGAACGACGTCTAGATGACCATTTTAGAAAACATACTTCCACTTTGAGTTTAACCATAATTTTTGGATATAGTTTCATGTTCATAATAAAAATAATTTTCTCAGAATAACAACTTTTAAATCAAAGTTTATCATAGTTTTTAATTAACTAACCCAAAACAGCCCGCGGTGTTACTACGACGGCGTAAATCCGGTTTTACGGTGTTTTTCGTGTTTCCAGGTTTTGAATCATTAAGTTAGCATATCATATAGATATAGAACATGTGTTTAGTTGATTTTAAAAGTCAAGTTAAAAGGATTAACTTTTGTTTGCGAACAAGTTTAGAATTAACTAAACTATGTTCTAGTGATTACAAGTTTAAACCTTCGAATAAGATAGCTTTATATGTATGAATCGAATGATGTTATGAACATCATTACTACCTTAAGTTCCTTGGATAAACCTACTGGAAAAGATAAAAATGGATCTAGCTTCAACGGATCCTTGGATGGCTCGAAGTTCTTGAAGCAGAGTCATGACACGAAAACAAGTTCAAGTAAGATCATCACTTGAAATAAGATTGTTATAGTTATAGAAATTGAACCAAAGTTTGAATATGATTATTACCTTGTATTAGAATGATAACCTACTGTAAGAAACAAAGATTTCTTGAGGTTGGATGATCACCTTACAAGATTGGAAGTGAGCTAGGAAACTTGAAAGTATTCTTGATTTTATGTAACTAGAACTTGTAGAATTTATGAAGAACACTTAGAACTTGAAGATAGAACTTGAGAGAGATCAATTAGATGAAGAAAATTGAAGAATGAAAGTGTTTGTAGGTGTTTTTGGTCGTTGGTGTATGGATTAGATATAAAGGATATGTAATTTTGTTTTCATGTAAATAAGTCATGAATGATTACTCATATTTTTGTAATTTTATGAGATATTTCATGCTAGTTGCCAAATGATGGTTCCCACATGTGTTAGGTGACTCACATGGGCTGCTAAGAGCTGATCATTGGAGTGTATATACCAATAGTACATACATCTAAAAGCTGTGTATTGTACGAGTACGAATACGGGTGCATACGAGTAGAATTGTTGATGAAACTGAACGAGGATGTAATTGTAAGCATTTTTGTTAAGTAGAAGTATTTTGATAAGTGTATTGAAGTCTTTAAAAAGTGTATAAATACATATTAAAAGACTACATGTATATAAATTTTAACTGAGTCGTTAAGTCATCGTTAGTCGTTACATGTAAGTGTTGTTTTGAAACCTTTAGGTTAACGATCTTGTTAAATGTTGTTAACCCAATGTTTATAATATTAAATGAGATTTTAAATTATTATATTATCATGATATTATCATGTATTAATATCTCTTAATATGATATATACATTAAATGTCTTTACAACGATAATCGTTACATATATGTCTCGTTTAAAAATCATTAAGTTAGTAGTCTTGTTTTTACATATGTAGTTCATTGTTAATATACTTAATGATATGTTTACTTATCATAGAATCATGTTAACTATATGAAACATATTTCAATTAATCAAGTCTTAACAAGTTTGATTGCTTAACATGTTGGAAACATTTAATCATGTAAATATCAATCTCAATTAATATATATAAACATGGAAAAGTTCGGGTCACTACAGTACCTACCCGTTAAATAAATTTCGTCCCGAAATTTTAAGCTGCTGAAGGTGTTGACGAATCTTCTGGAAATAGATGCGGGTATTTCTTCTTCATCTGATCTTCACGATCCCAGGTGAACTCGGGTCCTCTACGAGCATTCCATCGAACCTTACCAATTGGTATCTTGTTTTGCTTATGTCTTTTAACCTCACGATCCATTATTTCGACTGGTTCTTCGATGAATTGAAGTTTTTCATTGATTTGGATTTCATCTAACGGAATAGTGAGATCTTCTTTAGCAAAACATTTCTTCAAATTCAAGACGTGGAAAGTGTTCTGTACAGCCGCGAGTTGTTGAGGTAACTCAAGTCGGTAAGCTACTGGTCCGACACGATCAATAATCTTGAATGGTCCAATATACCTTGGATTTAATTTCCCTCGTTTACCAAATCGAACAACGCCTTTCCAAGGTGCAACTTTAAGCATGACCATCTCTCCAATTTCAAATTCTATATCTTTTCTTTTAATGTCAGCGTAGCTCTTTTGTCGACTTTGGGCGGTTTTCAACCGTTGTTGAATTTGGATGATCTTCTCGGTAGTTTCTTATATAATCTCCGGACCCGTAATCTGTCTATCCCCCACTTCACTCCAACAAATTGGAGACCTGCACTTTCTACCATAAAGTGCTTCAAACGGCGCCATCTCAATGCTTGAATGGTAGCTGTTGTTGTAGGAAAATTCTGCTAATGGTAGATGTCGATCCCAACTGTTTCCGAAATCAATAACACATGCTCGTAGCATGTCTTCAAGCGTTTGTATTGTCCTTTCGCTCTGCCCATCAGTTTGTGGATGATAGGCAGTACTCATGTCTAGACGAGTTCCTAATGCTTGCTGTAATGTCTGCCAGAATCTTGAAATAAATCTGCCATCCCTATCAGAGATAATAGAGATTGGTATTCCATGTCTGGAGATGACTTCCTTCAAATACAGTCGTGCTAACTTCTCCATCTTGTCATCTTCTCTTATTGGCAAGAAGTGTGCTGATTTGGTGAGACGATCAACTATTACCCAAATAGTATCAAAACCACTTGCAGTCCTTGGCAATTTAGTGATGAAATCCATGGTAATGTTTTCCCATTTCCATTCCGGGATTTCGGGTTGTTGAAGTAGACCTGATGGTTTCTGATGCTCAGCTTTGACCTTAGAACACGTCAAACATTCTCCTACGTATTTAGCAACATCGGCTTTCATACCCGGCCACCAAAAATGTTTCTTGAGATCCTTGTACATCTTCCCCGTTCCAGGATGTATTGAGTATCTGGTTTTATGAGCTTCTCTAAGTACCATTTCTCTCATATCTCCAAATTTTGGTACCCAAATCCTTTCAGCCCTATACCGGGTTCCGTCTTCTCGAATATTAAGATGTTTCTCCGATCCTTTGGGTATTTCATCCTTTAAATTTCCCTCTTTTAAAACTCCTTGTTGTGCCTCCTTTATTTGAGTAGTAAGGTTATTATGAATCATTATATTCATAGATTTTACTCGAATGGGTTCTCTGTCCTTCCTGCTCAAGGCATCGGCTACCACATTTGCCTTCCCCGGGTGGTAATGAATCTCAAAGTCGTAATCATTCAATAATTCAATCCACCTACGCTGCCTCATATTCAGTTGTTTCTGATTAAATATGTGTTGAAGACTTTTGTGGTCAGTATATATAATACTTTTGACCCCATATAAGTAGTGCCTCCAAGTCTTTAATGCAAAAACAACCTCGCCTAATTCCAAATCATGCGTCGTATAATTTTGTTCGTGAATCTTCAATTGTCTAGACGCATAAGCAATCACCTTCGTTCGTTGCATTAATACACAACCGAGACCTTGCTTTGATGCGTCACAATAAATCACAAAATCATCATTCCCTTCAGGCAATGACAATATAGGTGCCGTAGTTAGCTTTTTCTTCAATAACTGAAACGCTTTCTCTTGTTCATCATTCCATTCAAATTTCTTCCCTTTATGCGTTAATGCAGTCAAGGGTTTTGCTATTCTGGAAAAGTCTTGGATGAACCTTCTGTAGTAACCAGCTAGTCCTAAAAACTGGCGTATGTGTTTCGGAGTTTTCGGGGTTTCCCACTTTTCAACAGTTTCTATCTTTGCCGGATCCACCTTAATACCTTCTTTGTTCACTATGTGACCGAGGAATTGAACTTCTTCCAACCAAAATGCACACTTTGAAAACTTAGCGTACAATTCTTCCTTCCTCAATACTTCTAACACCTTTCTCAAATGTTCACCGTGTTCTTGGTCATTCTTTGAGTAAATAAGTATGTCATCAATGAAAACAATGACAAACTTGTCAAGGTATGGTCCACACACTTGGTTCATAAGGTCCATGAACACATCTGGTGCATTAGTTAAACCAAACGGCATGACCATAAACTCGTAATGACCGTAACGTGTTCTGAAAGCAGTCTTTGGAATATCATCTTCTTTCACCCGCATTTGATGATACCCGGAACGTAAGTCAATCTTTGAATAAACAGACGAGCCTTGTAGTTGATCAAATAAGTCGTCGATTCTTGGTAGTGGGTAGCGGTTCTTGATGGTAAGTTTGTTCAACTCTCGGTAGTCGATACACAACCTGAATGTACCATCTTTCTTCTTAACAAACAAAACAGGAGCTCCCCACGGTGATGTGCTTGGTCGAATGAAACCACGCTCTAAAAGTTCTTGTAATTGGCTTTGCAGTTCTTTCATCTCGTTGGGGGCGAGTCTGTAAGGAGCACGAGCTATTGGTGCAGCTCCTGGTACAAGATCTATTTGAAATTCAACGGATCGATGTGGGGGTAATCCCGGTAATTCTTTCGGAAATACATCGGGAAATTCTTTTGCGACGGGAACATCATTGATGCTCTTTTCTTCAGTTTGTACTTTCTCGACGTGTGCTAGAACAGCATAGCAACCTTTTCTTATTAGTTTTTGTGCCTTCAAATTACTAATAAGATGTAGCTTCGTGTTGCCCTTTTCTCCGTACACCATTAAGGGTTTTCCTTTTTCTCGTATAATGCGAATTGCATTTTTGTAACAAACGATCTCTGATTTCACTTCTTTCAACCAGTCCATACCGATTATCACATCAAAACTCCCTAACTCTACTGGTATCAAATAAATCTTAAATGTTTCGCTAACCAGTTTAATTTCTCGATTCCAACATATATTATCTGCTGAAATTAATTTACCATTTGCTAATTCGAGTAAAAATTTACTATCTAAAGGCGTCAATGGACAACTTAATTTAGCACAAAAATCTCTACTCATATAGCTTCTATCCGCACCCGAATAAAATAAAACGTAACCAGATTTATTGTCAATAAGAAACGTACCCGTAACAAGCTCCGGGTCTTCCTGTGCCTCTGCCGCATTAATATTGAAAACTCTTCCGCGGCCTTGTCCATTCGTGTTCTCCTGGTTCGGGCAATTTCTAATAATGTGGCCCGGTTTTCCACATTTATAACAAACTACATTGGCATAACTTGCTCCGACACTACTTGCTCCGCCATTACTCGTTCCGACACCATTTGTTCCTTTCGTTCTATTAACCCCTGGTCCATAGACCTCACACTTCGCCGCGCTATGACCATTTCTTTTACACTTGTTGCAAAATTTGGTGCAGAACCCCGAGTGATACTTTTCACACCTTTGGCATAGCTACTTCTGATTGTTGTTGTTGTTGCGGTTATTATTGTTGTTGGGATGATTGTTGTAGTTGCTGTTGTTGTTGTTGTTGTTGTTGTTGTTGTTGTTGGGCCGTTTGTTGTAGCTGCGATTGATATTGCGATTGTTGGGATAATTGTTGCGATTATTGTTGTAATTGCTGTTGTTGTTGTATTGGTGATTCTTATCACCGTTTTCCTCCCACTTTCTTTTGACTTGCTTCACATTGGCCTCTTCAGCAGTCTGTTCTTTAATTCTTTCTTCAATCTGGTTCACTAGTTTGTGAGCCATTCTACATGCCTGTTGTATGGAGGCGGGCTCGTGTGAACTTATATCTTCTTGAATTCTTTCCGGTAATCATTTCACAAACGCGTCGATCTTCTCTTCCTCATCTTCGAATGCTCCCGGACACAATAGGCACAATTCTGTGAATCGTCTTTCGTACGTGGTAATATCAAATCCTTGGGTTCGTAACCCTCTAAGTTCTGTCTTGAGCTTATTGACCTCGGTTCTGGGACGGTACTTCTCGTTCATCAAGTGCTTGAATGCTGACCACGGTAGTGCGTAAGCATCATCTTATCCCACTTGCTCTAGATAGGTATTCCACCATGTTAACGCAGAACCTGTGAAGGTATGCGTAGCGTACTTCACTTTGTCCTCTTCAGTACACTTACTTATGGCAAACACCGATTCGACCTTCTCGGTCCACCGTTTCAATCCGATCGGTCCTTTGGTTCCATCAAATTCCAAAGGTTTGCAGGCAGTGAATTCTTTGTAGGTGCATCCTACACGATTTCATGTACTGCCAGATCCAAGGTTATTGTTGGTATGTAGCGCAGCCTGTACTGCGGCTATGTTTGAAGCTAGAAAAGTACGGAATTCCTCTTCATTCATATTCACGGTGTGTCGAGTAGTCGGTGCCATTTCCTTCAAAATAGTCAAATGGAACAAGTTAATCATACAGAATATTAAGAGTAGTTAATAGTATTTCGTAGCATAATATGAACTCATTTATAAAAGCTTTTTCTTCATATTAGCGTTTTATAAGTTTAAATTCGGGTAGTACCTACCCGTTAAGTTCATACTTAGTAGCTAATATACAATTCAACTACTACAATTCTATATGAAAAACTGATTATAATAATATTTCGCGTTCAAACTTTTACACAATATTTTACAAACTTACAATACCGCTTATTTTACATATAGCATGAAATATAGCACACAATAAATTTGATACAAGATGGTTGTGAAGATAATTCTAGCTAGTACACAAGTCGTTCATCAAAGGCAATAAAGACACGTAATTCATACGTCCAGAAACAAGTCATGCATTCTGGTTTTACTAGGATTACTTCCCATCCTTGGTCTTGTGGAACATAACCGTTATGGCCGTTGATAAAACAGCGTGTTGTAACGTCGTCAAAGGGACGAGGGTTACGTAATGTCCAACAGTCCCGTAACAATCTAAAAGCCTCATTTCTTACCCCAATTACCGACTCCGTCACTTGTGGGAACGTTTTGTTTAATAGTTGTAGCCCGATGTTCTTGTTCTCACTTTGGTGAGAAGCGAACATTACTAATCCGTAAGCATAACATGCTTCTTTATGTTGCATGTTAGCCACTTTTTCTAAATCACGAAGTCCTATATTCGGATATACTGAGTCAAAATAATTTCTTAACCCGTTGCGTAAAATAGCATTTGGGTTCCCCGCAATATATGCGTCAAAGTAAACACATCGTAACTTATGGATTTCCCAATGTGATATCCCCCATCTTTCGAACGAAAGCCTTTTATAAACCAAGGCATTCTTGGAACGTTCTTCGAATGTCTTACAAACTGATCTCGCCTTAAATAGTTGTGCCGAAGAATTCTGACTGACTCTAGACAAGATTTCATCAATCATGTCTCCGGGTAGGTCTCTTAAAATATTGGGTTGTCTATCCATTTTGTGTTTTTATACTGTAAAATAGACAAGAGTTAGATTCATAAAAAAAAATACTTATTAATACAAGCAATTTTTACATATATCATAAAGCATAAGCACACTATATTACATATATTACACCACACGAATACAACTATCGTATTCCGACTCGCTTGTTTCTTCTTCTTCAGTTTTGGATCGTTTTGCCAAGTTTCTAGGGATATATGATGTTCCCCTAATACGAGCCGTCGTTGTCCACATTGGTTTAGAAAAACCTGGTGGTTTAGAGGTTCCCGGGTCATTGTTACAACTTAAGGACTTCGGGGGTTGACGATACATATAAAGTTCATCGGGGTTGGAATTAGATTTCTCTATTTTTATGCCCTTTCCCTTATTATTTTCTTTTGCCTTTTTAAATTCAGTTGGGGTAATTTCTATAACATCATCGGAATTCTCGTCGGAATCCGATTCATCGGAGAATTGGTAATCCTCCCAATATTTTGCTTCCTTGGCGGAAACACCATTGACCATAATTAACCTTGGTCGGTTGGTTGAGGATTTTCTTTTACTTAACCGTTTTATTATTTCCCCCACCGGTTCTATTTCTTCATCCGGTTCCGATTCTTCTTCCGGTTCCGATTCTTCTTCCGGTTCCGACTCTTCTTCCGGTTCCTCTTCGGGAACTTGTGAATCAGTCCACGAATCATTCCAATTTACATTTGACTCTTCATTATTATTAGGTGAGTCAATGGGACTTGTTCTAGAGGTAGACATCTATCACATAATATCAAACGCGTTAAGAGATTAATATATCACATAATATTCACATGTTAAAAATATATAGTTTCCAACAAAATTTGTTAAGCAATCATTTTTCAAGTAAACACGGTCGAAGTCCAGACTCACTAATGCATCCTAACAAACTCGATAAGACACACTAATGCAAAATTCTGGTTCTCTAAGACCAACGCTCGGATACCAACTGAAATGTCCCGTTCTTATTGATTAAAAACGTTCCATATTAATTGATTTCGTTGCGAGGTTTTGACCTCTATATGAGACGTTTTTCAAAGACTGCATTCATTTTAAAACAAACCATAACCTTTATTTCATCAATAAAGGTTTAAAAAGCTTTACGTAGATTATCAAATAATGATAATCTAAAATATCCTGTTTACACACGACCATTACATAATGGTTTACAATACAAATATGTTACAACAAAATAAGTTTCTTGAATGCAGTTTTTACACAATATCATACAAGCATGGACTCCAAATCTCGTCCTTATTTAAGTATGCGACAGCGGAAGCTCTTAATAATCACCTGAGAATAAACATGCTTAAAACGTCAACAAAAATGTTGGTGAGTTATAGGTTTAACCTATATATATCAAATCATAATAATAGACCACAAGATTTCATATTTCAATACACATCCCATACATAGAGATAAAAATCATTCATATGGTGAACACCTGGTAACCGACATTAACAAGATGCATATATAAGAATATCCCCATCATTCTGGGACACCCTTCGGATATGATATAAATTTCGAAGTACTAAAGCATCCGGTACTTTGGATGGGGTTTGTTAGGCCCAATAGATCTATCTTTAGGATTCGCGTCAATTAGGGTGTCTGTTCCCTAATTCTTAGATTACCAGACTTAATAAAAAGGGGCATATTCGATTTCGATAATTCAACCATAGAATGTAGTTTCACGTACTTGTGTCTATTTTGTAAATCATTTATAAAACCTGCATGTATTCTCATCCCAAAAATATTAGATTTTAAAAGTGGGACTATAACTCACCTTCACAGATTTTTTTACTTCGCCGGGAAGTAAGACTTAGCCACTGGTTGATTCACGAACCTATAACAATATATACATATATATTAAAGTATGTTCAAAATATATTTACAACACTTTTAATATATTTTGATGTTTTAAGTTTATTAAGTCAGCTGTCCTCATTAGTAACCTACAACTAGTTGTCCACAGTTAGATGTACAGAAATAAATCGATAAATATTATCTTGAATCAATCCACGACCCAGTGTATACGTATCTCAGTATTGTTCACAACTCAAACTATATATATTTTGGAATCAACCTCAACCCTGTATAGCTAACTCCAACATTCACATATAGAGTGTCTATGGTTGTTCCAAAATATATATAGATGTGTCGACATGATAGGTCAAAACATTGTATACGTGTCTATGGTATCTCAAGATTACATAATATACAATATGAAATGTCCCGTTCTTATTGATTAAAAACGTTCCATATTAATTGATTTCGTTGCGAGGTTTTGACCTCTATATGAGACGTTTTTCAAAGACTGCATTCATTTTAAAACAAACCATAACCTTTATTTCATCAATAAAGGTTTAAAAAGCTTTACGTAGATTATCAAATAATGATAATCTAAAATATCCTGTTTACACACGACCATTACATAATGGTTTACAATACAAATATGTTACAACAAAATAAGTTTCTTGAATGCAGTTTTTACACAATATCATACAAGCATGGACTCCAAATCTCGTCCTTATTTAAGTATGCGACAGCGGAAGCTCTTAATAATCACCTGAGAATAAACATGCTTAAAATGTCAACAAAAATGTTGGTGAGTTATAGGTTTAACCTATATATATCAAATCATAATAATAGACCACAAGATTTCATATTTCAATACACATCCCATACATAGAGATAAAAATCATTCATATGGTGAACACCTGGTAACCGATATTAACAAGATGCATATATAAGAATATCCCCATCATTCCGGGACACCCTTCGGATATGATATAAATTTCGAAGTACTAAAGCATCCGGTACTTTGAATGGGGTTTGTTAGGCCCAATAGATCTATCTTTAGGATTCGCGTCAATTAGGGTGTCTGTTCCCTAATTCTTAGATTACCAGACTTAATAAAAAGGGGCATATTCGATTTCGATAATTCAACCATAGAATGTAGTTTCACGTACTTGTGTCTATTTTGTAAATCATTTATAAAACCTGCATGTATTCTCATCCCAAAAATATTAGATTTTAAAAGTGGGACTATAACTCACTTTCACAGATTTTTACTTCGTCGGGAAGTAAGACTTGGCCACTAGTTGATTCACGAACCTATAACAATATATACATATATATCAAAGTATGTTCAAAATATATTTACAACACTTTTAATATATTTTGATGTTTTAAGTTTATTAAGTCAGCTGTCCTCGTTAGTAACCTACAACTAGTTGTCCACAGTTAGATGTACAGAAATAAATCGATAAATATTATCTTGAATCAATCCACGACCCAGTGTATACGTATCTCAGTATTGATCACAACTCAAACTATATATATTTTGGAATCAACCGCAACCCTGTATAGCTAACTCCAACATTCACATATAGAGTGTCTATGGTTGTTCCGAAATATATATAGATGTGTCGACATGATAGGTCGAAACATTGTATACGTGTCTATGGTATCTCAAGATTACATAATATACAATACAAGTTGATTAAGTTATGGTTGTAATAGATTTGTTACCAATTTTCACGTAGCTAAAATGAGAAAAATTATCCAATCTTGTTTTACCCATAACTTCTTCATTTTAAATCCGTTTTGAGTGAATCAAATTGCTATGGTTTCATATTGAACTATATTTTATGAATCTAAACAGAAAAAAGTATAGGTTTATAGTCCAAAAAATAAGTTACAAGTCGTTTTTGTAAAGGTAGTCATTTCAGTCGAAAGAACGACGTCTAGATGACCATTTTAGAAAACATACTTCCGCTTTGAGTTTAACCATAATTTTTGGATATAGTTTCATGTTCATAATAAAAATCATTTTCTCAGAATAACAACTTTTAAATCAAAGTTTATCATAGTTTTTAATTAACTAACCCAAAACAGCCCGCAGTGTTTCTACGACGGCGTAAATCCGGTTTTACGGTGTTTTTCGTGTTTCCAGGTTTTAAATCATTAAGTTAGCATATCATATAGATATAGAACATGTGTTTAGTTGATTTTAAAAGTCAATTTAGAAGGATTAACTTTTGTTTGCGAACAAGTTTAGAATTAACTAAACTATGTTCTAGTGATTACAAGTTTAAACCTTCGAATAAGATAGCTTTATATGTATGAATCGAATGACGTTATGAACATCATTAATACCTTAAGTTCCTTGGATAAACCTACTGGAAAAGAGAAAAATGGATCTAGCTTCAACGGATCCTTGGATGGCTCGAAGTTCTTGAAGCAGAATCATGACACGAAAACAAGTTCAAGTAAGATCATCACTTGAAATAAGATTGTTATAGTTATAGAAATTGAACCAAAGTTTGAATATGATTATTACCTTGTATTAGAATGATAACCTACTGTAAGAAACAAAGATTTCTTGAGGTTGGATGATCACCTTACAAGATTGGAAGTGAGCTAGCAAACTTGAAAGTATTCTTGATTTTATGTAACTAGAACTTGTAGAATATATGAAGAACACTTAGAACTTGAAGATAGAACTTGAGAGAGATCAATTAGATGAAGAAAATTGAAGAATGAAAGTGTTTGTAGGTGTTTTTGGTCGTTGGTGTATGGATTAGATATAAAGGATATGTAATTTTGTTTTCATGTAAATAAGTCATGAATGATTACTCATATTTTTGTAATTTTATGAGATATTTCATGCTAGTTGCCAAATGATGGTTCCCACATGTGTTAGGTGACTCACATGGGCTGCTAAGAGCTGATCATTGGAGTGTATATACCAATAGTACATACATCTAAAAGCTGTGTATTGTACGAGTACGAATACGGGTGCATACGAGTAGAATTGTTGATGAAACTGAACGAGGATGTAATTGTAAGCATTTTTGTTAAGTAGAAGTATTTTGATAAGTGTATTGAAGTCTTTAAAAAGTGTATAAATACATATTAAAACACTACATGTATATACATTTTAACTGAGTCGTTAAGTCATCGTTAGTCGTTACATGTAAATGTTGTTTTGAAACCTTTAGGTTAACGATCTTGTTGAATGTTGTTAACCCATTGTTTATTATAACAATTGAGATGTTAAATTGTTATATTATTATGATATTATAATATATAATATATCTTAGTATGGTATATATACAGTTAAATGTCGTTACAATGATAATCGTTACATATATGTCTCGTTTCGAAATCATTAAGTTAGTAGTCTTATTTTTACATATGTATTTCATTGTTAATACACTTAATAATATATTTACTTATCATTTAACATAATTAACCAAGTGTATCAATATCTTAATATGATTCATATGTACCTAGTAAGACGTTGTTATAACGATAATCGTTATATATATCGTTTTCGAGTTTCTTAAATTAATAGTCTCATTTTTATGTATATAACTCATTGTTAAAATACCTAATGAGATACATACTTATAATAAAATCATGTTAACTATATATATAACCATATATATGTCATCGTATAGTTTTTACAAGTTTTAACGTTCGTGAATCACCGGTCAACTTGGGTGGTCAATTGTCTATATGAAACATATTTCAATTAATCAAGTCTTAACAAGTTTGATTTCTTAACATGTTGGAAACATTTAATCATGTAAATATCAATCTCAATTAATATATATAAACATGGAAAAGTTCGGGTCACTACAGTACCTACCCGTTAAATAAATTTCGTTCCGAAATTTTAAGCTATTGAAGGTGTTGACGAATCTTCTGGAAATAGATGCGGGTATTTCTTCTTCATCTGATCTTCACGCTCCCAGGTGAACTCGGGTCCTCTACGAGCATTCCATCGAACCTTAACAATTGGTATCTTGTTTTGCTTAAGTCTTTTAACCTCACGATCCATTATTTCGACGGGTTCTTCGATGAATTGAAGTTTTTCGTTGATTTGGATTTCATCTAACGGAATAGTGAGATCTTCTTTAGCAAAACATTTCTTCAAATTCGAGACGTGGAAAGTGTTATGTACAGCCGCGAGTTGTTGAGGTAACTCAAGTCGGTAAGCTACTGGTCCGACACGATCAATAATCTTGAATGGTCCAATATACCTTGGATTTAATTTCCCTCGTTTACCAAATCGAACAACGCCTTTCCAAGGTGCAACTTTAAGCATGACCATCTCTCCAATTTCAAATTCTATATCTTTTCTTTTAATGTCAGCGTAGCTCTTTTGTCGACTTTGGGCGGTTTTCAACCGTTGTTGAATTTGGATGATCTTCTCGGTAGTTTCTTGTATAATCTCCGGACCCGTAATCTGTATATCCCCCACTTCACTCCAACAAATCGGAGACCTGCACTTTCTACCATAAAGTGCTTCAAACGGCGCCATCTCAATGCTTGAATGGTAGCTGTTGTTGTAGGAAAATTCTGCTAACGGTAGATGTCGATCCCAACTGTTTCCGAAATCAATAACACATGCTCGTAGCATGTCTTCAAGTGTTTGTATCATCCTTTCGCTCTGCCCATCAGTTTGTGGATGATAGGCAGTACTCATGTCTAGACGAGTTCCTAATGCTTGCTGTAATGTCTGCCAGAATCTTGAAATAAATCTGCCATCCCTATCAGAGATAATAGAGATTGGTATTCCATGTCTGGAGACGACTTCCTTCAAATATAGTCGTGCTAACTTCTCCATCTTGTCATCTTCTCTTATTGGCAGGAAGTGTGCTGATTTGGTGAGACGATCAACTATTACCCAAATAGTATCAAAACCACTTGCAGTCCTTGGCAATTTAGTGATGAAATCCATGGTAATGTTTTCCCATTTCCATTCCGGGATTTCGGGTTGTTGAAGTAGACCTGATGGTTTCTGATGCTCAGCTTTGACCTTAGAACACGTCAAACATTCTCCTACGTATTTATCAACATCGGCTTTCATACCCGGCCACCAAAAATGTTTCTTGAGATCCTTGTACATCTTCCCTGTTCCAGGATGTATTGAGTATCTGGTTTTATGAGCTTCTCTAAGTACCATTTCTCTCATATCTCCAAATTTTGGTACCCAAATCCTTTCAGCCCTATACCGGGTTCCGTCTTCCCGAATATTAAGATGCTTCTCCGATCCTTTGGGTATTTCATCCTTTAAATTTCCCTCTTTTAAAACTCCTTGTTGCGCCTCCTTTATTTGAGTAGTAAGGTTATTATGAATCATTATATTCATAGATTTTACTCAAATGGGTTCTCTGTCCTTCCTGCTCAAGGCATCGGCTACCACATTTGCCTTCCCCGGGTGGTAACGAATCTCAAAGTCGTAATCATTCAATAATTCAATCCACCTACGCTGCCTCATATTCAGTTGTTTCTGATTAAATATGTGTTGAAGACTTTTGTGGTCGGTATATATAATACTTTTGACCCCATATAAGTAGTGCCTCCAAGTCTTTAATGCAAAAACAACCGCGCCTAATTCCAAATCATGCGTCGTATAATTTTGTTCGTGAATCTTCAATTGTCTAGACGCATAAGCAATCACCTTCGTTCGTTGCATTAATACACAACCGAGACCTTGCTTTGATGCGTCACAATAAATCACAAAATCATCATTCCCTTCAGGCAATGACAATATAGGTGCCGTAGTTAGCTTTTTCTTCAATAACTGAAACGCTTTCTCTTGTTCATCATTCCATTCAAATTTCTTCCCTTTATGCGTTAATGCAGTCAAGGGTTTTGCTATTCTGGAAAAGTCTTGGATGAACCTTCTGTAGTAACCAGCTAGTCCTAAAAACTGGCGTATGTGTTTCGGAGTTTTCGGGGTTTCCCACTTTTCAACAGTTTCTATCTTTGCCGGATCCACCTTAATACCTTCTTTGTTCACTATGTGACCGAGGAATTGAACTTCTTCCAACCAAAATGCACACTTTGAAAACTTAGCGTACAATTGTTCCTTCCTCAATACTTCTAACACCTTTCTCAAATGTTCACCGTGTTCTTTGTCATTCTTTGAGTAAATAAGTATGTCATCAATGAAAACAATGACAAACTTGTCAAGGTATGGTCCACACACTCGGTTTATAAGGTCCATGAACACAGCTGGTGCATTAGTTAAACCAAACGGCATGACCATAAACTCGTAATGACCGTAACGTGTTCTGAAAGCAGTCTTTGGAATATCATCTTCTTTCACCCGCATTTGATGATACCCGGAACGTAAGTCAATCTTTGAATAAACAGACGAGCCTTGTAGTTGATCAAATAAGTCGTCGATTCTCAGTAGTGGGTAGCGGTTCTTGATGGTAAGTTTGTTCAACTCTCGGTAGTCGATACACAACCTGAATGTACCATCTTTCTTCTTGACAAACAAAACAGGAGCTCCCCACGGTGATGTGCTTGGTCGAATGAAACCACGCTCTAAAAGTTCTTGTAATTGGCTTTGCAGTTCTTTCATCTCGCTGGGTGCGAGTCTGTAAGGAGCACGAGCTATTGGTGCAGCTCCTGGTACAAGATCTATTTGAAATTCAACGGATCGATGTGGGGGTAATCCCGGTAATTCTTTCGGAAATACATCGGGAAATTCTTTTGCAATGGGAACATCATTGATGCTCTTTTCTTCAGTTTGTACTTTCTCGACGTGTGCTAGAACAGCATAGCAACCTTTTCTTATTAGTTTTTGTGCCTTCAAATTACTAATAAGATGTAGCTTCATGTTGCCCTTTTCTCCGTACACCATTAAGGGTTTTCCTTTTTCTCGTATAATGCGAATTGCATTTTTGTAACAAACGATCTCTGCTTTCACTTCTTTCAACCAGTCCATACCGATTATCACATCAAAACTCCCTAACTCTACTGGTATCAAATCAATCTTAAATGTTTCGCTAACCAGTTTAATTTCTCGATTCCGACATATATTATCTGCTGAAATTAATTTACCATTTGCTAATTCGAGTAAAAATTTACTATCCAAAGGCGTCAATGGACAACTTAATTTAGCACAAAAATCTCTACTCATATAGCTTCTATCCGCACCCGAATCAAATAAAACGTAAGCAGATTTATTGTCAATAAGAAACGTACCCGTAACAAGCTCCGGGTCTTTCTGTGCCTCTACAGCATTAATATTGAAAACTCTTCCACGGCCTTGTCCATTCGTGTTCTCCTGGTTCGGGCAATTTCTAATAATGTGGCCCGGTTTTCCACATTTATAACAAACTACATTGGCATAACTTGCTCCGACACTACTTGCTCCGCCATTACTCGTTCTGACACCATTTGTTCCTTTCGTTCTATTAACCCCTGGTCCGTAGACTTCACACTTCGCCGCGCTATGACCATTTCTTTTACACTTGTTGCAAAATTTGGTGCAGAACCCCGAGTGATACTTTTCACACCTTTGGCATAGCTGCTTCTGATTGTTGTTGTTGTTGCGGTTATTATTGTTGTTGGGATGATTGTTGTAGTTGCTATTGTTGTTGTTGTTGTTGTTGTTGTTGTTGTTGGGCCGTTTGTTGTAGTTGCGATTGATGTTGCGATTGTTGGGATAATTGTTGCGATTATTGTTGGAATTGCTGTTGTTGTTGTATTGGTGATTCTTATCACCGTTTTCCTCCCACTTTCTTTTGACTTGCTTCACATTGGCCTCTTCAGCAGTCTGTTCTTTAATTCTTTCTTCAATCTGGTTCACTAGTTTGTGAGCCATTCTACATGCCTGTTGTATGGAGGCGGGCTCGTGTGAACTTATATCTTCTTGGATTCTTTCCTGTAATCCTTTCACAAACGCGTCGATCTTCTCTTCCTCATCTTCGAACGCTCCCGGACACAATAGGCACAATTCTGTGAATCGTCTTTCGTATGTGGTAATATCAAATCCTTGGGTTCGTAACCCTCTAAGTTCTGTCTTGAGCTTATTGACCTCGGTTCTGGGACGGTACTTCTCGTTCATCAAGTGCTTGAATGCTGACCACGGTAGTGCGTACGCATCGTCTTGTCCCACTTGCTCTAGATAGGTATTCCACCATGTTAACGCAGAACCTGTGAAGGTATGCGTAGCGTACTTCACTTTGTCCTCTTCAGTACACTTACTTATGGCAAACACCGATTCGACCTTCTCGGTCCACCGTTTCAATCCGATCGGTCCTTCGGTTCCATCAAATTCCAAAGGTTTGCAGGCAGTGAATTCTTTGTAGGTGCATCCTACACGATTTCCTGTACTGCTAGATCCAAGGTTATTGTTGGTATGTAGCGCAGCTTGTACTGCGGCTATGTTTGAAGCTAGAAAAGTACGGAATTCCTCTTCATTCATATTCACGGTGTGTCGAGTAGTCGGTGCCATTTCCTTCAAAATAGTCAAATGGAACAAGTTAATCATACAGAATATTAAGAGTAGTTAATAGTATTTCGTAGCATAATATGAACTCATTTATAAAAGCTTTTTCTTCATATTAGCGTTTTATAAGTTTAAATTCGGGTAGTACCTACCCGTTAAGTTCATACTTAGTAGCTAATATACAATTCAACTACTACAATTCTATATGAAAAACTGATTATAATAATATTTCGCGTTCAAACTTTTACACAATATTTTACAAACTTACAATACCGCTTATTTTACATATAGCATGAAATATAGCACACAATAAATTTGATATAAGATGGTTGTGAAGATAATTCTAGCTAGTACACAAGTCGTTCAGCAAAGGCAATAAAGACACGTAATTCATACGTCCAGAAACAAGTCATGCATTCTGGTTTTACTAGGATTACTTCCCATCCTTGGTCTTGTGGAACATAACCGTTATGGCCGTTGATAAGATAGCGTGTTGTAACGTCGTCAAAGGGACGAGGGTTACGTAATGTCCAACAGTCCCGTAACAATCTAAAAACCTCATTTCTTACCCCAATTACCGACTCCGTCACTTGTGGGAACGTTTTGTTTAATAGTTGTAGCCCGATGTTCTTGTTCTCACTTTGGTGAGAAGCGAACATTACTAATCCGTAAGCATAACATGCTTCTTTATATTGCATGTTAGCCGCTTTTTCTAAATCACGAAGTCCAATATTCGGATATATTGAGTCAAAATAATTTCTTAACCCATTGCGTAAAATAGCATTTGAGTTCCCCGCAATATATGCGTCAAAGTAAAAACATCGTAACTTATGGATTTCCCAATGTGATATCCCCCATCTTTTGAACGAAAGCCTTTTATAAACCAAGGCATTCTTGGAACGTTCTTCGAATGTCTTACAAACTGATCTCGCCTTAAATAGTTGTGCTGAAGAATTCTGACCGACTCTAGACAAGATTTCATCAATCATGTCTCCGGGTAGGTCTCTTAAAATATTGGGTTGTCTATCCATTTTGTGTTTTTATACTGTAAAATAGACAAGAGTTAGATTCATAAAAAAATACTTATTAATACAAGCAATTTTTACATATATCATAAAGCATAAGCACACTATATTACATATATTACACCACACGAATACAACTATCTTATTCCGACTCGCTTGGTTCTTCTTCTTCGGTTTTGGTTCGTTTTGCCAAGTTTCTAGGGATATATGATGTTCCCCTAATACGAGCCGTCGTTTTCCACATTGGTTTAGAAAAACCTGGTGGTTTAGAGGTTCCCGGGTCATTGTTACAACTTAAGGACTTCGGGGGTTGACGATACATATAAAGTTCATCGGGGTTGGAATTAGATTTCTCTATTTTTATGCCCTTTCCCTTATTATTTTCTTTTGCCTTTTTAAATTCAGTTGGGGTAATTTCTATAACATCATCGGAATTCTCGTCGGAATCCGATTCATCGGAGAATTGGTAATCCTCCCAATATTTTGCTTCCTTGGCGGAAACACCATTGACCATAATTAACCTTGGTCGGTTAGTTGAGGATTTTCTTTTACTTAACCGTTTTATTATTTCCCCCACCGGTTCTATTTCTTCATCCGGTTCCGATTCTTCTTCCGGTTCCGATTCTTCTTCCGGTTCCTACTCTTCTTCCGGTTCCTCTTCGGGAACTTGTGAATCAGTCCACGAATCATTCCAATTTACATTTGACTCTTCATTATTATTAGGTGAGTCAATGGGACTTGTTCTAGAGGTAGACATCTATCACATAATATCAAACGCGTTAAGAGATTAATATATCACATAATATTCACATGTTAAAAATATATAGTTTCCAACAAAATTTGTTAAGCAATCATTTTTCAAGTAAACACGGTCGAAGTCCAGACTCACTAATGCATCCTAACAAACTCGATAAGACACACTAATGCAAAATTCTGGTTCTCTAAAACCAACGCTCGGATACCAACTGAAATGTCCCGTTCTTATTGATTAAAAACGTTCCATATTAATTGATTTCGTTGCGAGGTTTTGACCTCTATATGAGACGTTTTTCAAAGACTGCATTCATTTTAAAACAAACCATAACCTTTATTTCATCAATAAAGGTTTAAAAAGCTTTACGTAGATTATCAAATAATGATAATCTAAAATATCCTGTTTACACACGACCATTACATAATGGTTTACAATACCAATATGTTACAACAAAATAAGTTTCTTGAATGCAGTTTTTACACAATATCATACAAGCATGGACTCCAAATCTCGTCCTTATTTAAGTATGCGATAGCGGAAGCTCTTAATAATCACCTGAGAATAAACATGCTTAAAACGTCAACAAAAATGTTGGTGAGTTATAGGTTTAACCTATATATATCAAATCATAATAATAGACCACAAGATTTCATATTTCAATACACATCCCATACATAGAGATAAAAATCATTCATATGGTGAACACCTGGTAACCGACATTAACAAGATGCATATATAAGAATATCCCCATCATTCCGGGACACCCTTCGGATATGATATAAATTTCGAAGTACTAAAGCATCCGGTACTTTGGATGGGGTTTGTTAGGCCCAATAGATCTATCTTTAGGATTCGCGTCAATTAGGGTGTCTGTTCCCTAATTCTTAGATTACCAGACTTAATAAAAAGGGGCATATTCGATTTCGATAATTCAACCATAGAATGTAGTTTCACGTACTTGTGTCTATTTTGTAAATCATTTATAAAACCTGCATGTATTCTCATCCCAAAAATATTAGATTTTAAAAGTGGGACTATAACTCACTTTCACAGATTTTTACTTCGTCGGGAAGTAAGACTTGGCCACTGGTTGATTCACGAACCTATAACAATATATACATATATATCAAAGTATGTTCAAAATATATTTACAACACTTTTAATATATTTTGATGTTTTAAGTTTATTAAGTCAGCTGTCCTCGTTAGTAACCTACAACTAGTTGTCCACAGTTAGATGTACAGAAATAAATCGATAAATATTATCTTGAATCAATCCACGACCCAGTGTATACGTATCTCAGTATTGATCACAACTCAAACTATATATATTTTGGAATCAACCTCAACCCTGTATAGCTAACTCCAACATTCACATATAGAGTGTCTATGGTTGTTCCGAAATATATATAGATGTGTCGACATGATAGGTCGAAACATTGTATACGTGTCTATGGTATCTCAAGATTACATAATATACAATACAAGTTGATTAAGTTATGGTTGGAATAGATTTGTTACCAATTTTCACGTAGCTAAAATGAGAAAAATTATCCAATCTTGTTTTACCCATAACTTCTTCATTTTAAATCCGTTTTGAGTGAATCAAATTGCTATGGTTTCATATTGAACTCTATTTTATAAATCTAAACAGAAAAAGTATAGGTTTATAGTCTAAAAAATAAGTTACAAGTCATTTTTGTAAAGGTAGTCATTTCAGTCGAAAGAACGACGTCTAGATGACCATTTTAGAAAACATACTTCCACTTTGAGTTTAACCATAATTTTTGGATATAGTTTCATGTTCATAATAAAAATAATTTTCTCAGAATAACAACTTTTAAATCAAAGTTTATCATAGTTTTTAATTAACTAACCTAAAACAGCCCGCGGTGTTACTACGACGGCGTAAATCCGGTTATACGGTGTTTTTCGTGTTTCCAGGTTTTAAATCATTAAGTTAGCATATCATATAGATATAGAACATGTGTTTAGTTGATTTTAAAAGTCAAGTTAGAAGGATTAACTTTTGTTTGCGAACAAGTTTAGAATTAACTAAACTATGTTCTAGTGATTACAAGTTTAAACCTTCGAATAAGATAGCTTTATATATATGAATCGAATGATGTTATGAACATCATTACTACCTTAAGTTCCTTGGATAAACCTACTGGAAAAGAGAAAAATGGATCTAGCTTCAACGGATCCTTGGATGGCTCGAAGTTCTTGAAGCAGAATCATGACACGAAAACAAGTTCAAGTAAGATCATCACTTGAAATAAGATTGTTATAGTTATAGAAATTGAACCAAAGTTTGAATATGATTATTACCTTGTATTAGAATGATAACCTACTGTAAGAAACAAAGATTTCTTGAGGTTGGATGATCACCTTACAAGATTGGAAGTGAGCTAGCAAACTTGAAAGTATTCTTGATTTTATGTAACTAGAACTTGTAGAATATATGAAGAACACTTAGAACTTGAAGATAGAACTTGAGAGAGATCAATTAGATGAAGAAAATTGAAGAATGAAAGTGTTTGTAGGTGTTTTTGGTCGTTGGTGTATGGATTAGATATAAAGGATATGTAATTTTGTTTTCATGTAAATAAGTCATGAATGATTACTCATATTTTTGTAATTTTATGAGATATTTCATGCCAGTTGCCAAATGATGGTTCCCACATGTGTTAGGTGACTCACATGGGCTGCTAAGAGCTGATCATTGGAGTGTATATACCAATAGTACATACATCTAAAAGCTGTGTATTGTACGAGTACGAATACGGGTGCATACGAGTAGAATTGTTGATGAAACTGAACGAGGATGTAATTGTAAGCATTTTTGTTAAGTAGAAGTATTTTGATAAGTGTATTGAAGTCTTTCAAAAGTGTATAAATACATATTAAAACACTACATGTATATACATTTTAACTGAGTCGTTAAGTCATCGTTAGTCGTTACATGTAAATGTTGTTTTGAAACCTTTAGGTTAACGATCTTGTTGAATGTTGTTAACCCATTGTTTATTATAACAATTGAGATGTTAAATTGTTATATTATTATGATATTATAATATATAATATATCTTAGTATGGTATATATACAGTTAAATGTCGTTACAACGATAATCGTTACATATATGTCTCGTTTCGAAATCATTAAGTTAGTAGTCTTATTTTTACATATGTATTTCATTGTTAATACACTTAATAATATATTTACTTATCATTTAACATAATTAACCAAGTGTATCAATATCTTAATATGATTCATATGTACCTAGTAAGACGTTGTTATAACGATAATCGTTATATATATCGTTTTCGAGTTTCTTAAATTAATAGTCTCATTTTTATGTATATAACTCATTGTTAAAATACCTAATGAGATACATACTTATAATAAAATCATGTTAACTATATATATAACCATATATATGTCATCGTATAGTTTTTACAAGTTTTAACGTTCGTGAATCACCGGTCAACTTGGGTGGTCAATTGTCTATATGAAACATATTTCAATTAATCAAGTCTTAACAAGTTTGATTTCTTAACATGTTGGAAACATTTAATCATGTAAATATCAATCTCAATTAATATATATAAACATGGAAAATTTCGGGTCACTACACAATACAAGTTGATTAAGTTATGGTTGGAATAGATTTGTTACCAATTTTCACATAGCTAAAATGAGAAAAATTATCCAATCTTGTTTTACCCATAACTTCTTCATTTTAAATCCGTTTTGAGTGAATCAAATTGCTATGGTTTCATACTGAACTCTATTTTATGAATCTAAACAGAAAAAGTATAGGTTTATAGTCGGAAAAAAAAGTTACAAGTCATTTTTGTAAAGGTAGTCATTTCAGTCGAAAGAACGACGTCTAGATGACCATTTTAGAAAACATACTTCCACTTTGAGTTTAACCATAATTTTTGGATATAGTTTCATGTTCATAATAAAAATCATTTTCTCAGAATAACAACTTTTAAATCAAAGTTTATCATAGTTTTTAATTAACTAACCCAAAACAGCCCGCGGTGTTACTACGACGGCGTAAATCCGGTTTTACGGTGTTTTTCGTGTTTCCAGGTTTTAAATCATTAAGTTAGCATATCATATAGATATAGAACATGTGTTTAGTTGATTTTAAAAGTCAAGTTAGAAGGATTAACTTTTGTTTGCGAACAAGTTTAGAATTAACTAAACTATGTTCTAGTGATTACAAGTTTAAACCTTCGAATAAGATAGCTTTATATGTATGAATCGAATGACGTTATGAACATCATTACTACCTTAAGTTCCTTGGATAAACCTACTAGAAAAGAGAAAAATGGATCTAGCTTCAACGGATCCTTGGATGGCTCGAAGTTCTTGAAGCAGAATCATGACACGAAAACAAGTTCAAGTAAGATCATCACTTGAAATAAGATTGTTATAGTTATAGAAATTGAACCAAAGTTTGAATATGATTATTACCTTGTATTAGAATGATAACCTACTGTAAGAAACAAAGATTTCTTGAGGTTGGATGATCACCTTACAAGATTGGAAGTGAGCTAGCAAACTTGAAAGTATTCTTGATTTTATGTAACTAGAACTTGTAGAATATATGAAGAACACTTAGAACTTGAAGATAGAACTTGAGAGAGATCAATTAGATGAAGAAAATTGAAGAATGAAAGTGTTTGTAGGTGTTTTTGGTCGTTGGTGTATGGATTAGATATAAAGGATATGTAATTTTGTTTTCATGTAAATAAGTCATGAATGATTACTCATATTTTTGTAATTTTATGAGATATTTCATGCTAGTTGCCAAATGATGGTTCCCACATGTGTTAGGTGACTCACATGGGCTGCTAAGAGCTGATCATTGGAGTGTATATACCAATAGTACATACATCTAAAAGCTGTGTATTGTACGAGTACGAATACGGGTGCATACTAGTAGAATTGTTGATGAAACTGAACGAGGATGTAATTGTAAGTATTTTTGTTAAGTAGATGTATTTTGATAAGTGTATTGAAGTCTTTCAAAAGTGTATAAATACATATTAAAACACTACATGTATATACATTTTAACTGAGTCGTTAAGTCATCGTTAGTCGTTACATGTAAGTGTTGTTTTGAAACCTTTAGGTTAACGATCTTGTTAAATGTTGTTAACCCAATGTTTATAATATCAAATGAGATTTTAAATTATTATATTATCATGATATTATCATGTATTAATATCTCTTAATATGATATATACATTAAATGTCTTTACAACGATAATCGTTACATATATGTCTCGTTTAAAAATCATTAAGTTAGTAGTCTTGTTTTTACATATGTAGTTCATTGTTAACATACTTAATGATATGTTTACTTATCATAGAATCATGTTAACTATATATATATATATATCCATATATATGTCATCATATAGTTTTTACAAGTTTTAACGTTTGTGAATCACCGGTCAACTTGGGTGGTCAATTGTCTATATGAAACATATTTCAATTAATCAAGTCTTAACAAGTTTGATTGCTTAACATGTTGGAAACATTTAATCATGTAAATATCAATCTCAATTAATATATATAAACATGGAAAAGTTCGGGTCACTACAGCATTTACTGACGAACCTGTTCGTAATACCATTTTCTCTCTCATTTCCAGAGTATCTCGTCACGATTATATACTATCTCAAAATTTAGATCTTATTCATCCGATCATCCGAACCACCAATCATCCCGGTCTAATAGAAGAAGTCAACGAGCTTCGCGCCCGAGTTGCAGCCTTGGAAAATATGGTGCAAAACGTACCAGCTTCAGCAACACCACCGGCACCAATAGTACCATCAGTAACAGCACCAATACCATCAAGAATCCATGCCTCAACATCTCATTTCGTACCTCGAGCATAATCATCGTTCTACGTATCGTTCTACATCAATTATCTTCGTTCTTCATGGCAATTATGTAATCTCTAATGTGTTAGAGATTATATATTCTTGTTCTAACGGTAAATCAAATGAGTCTAATATCATATTGACTCATTAAATCCATGATTACATCTAAAGAAAATATATATGTATATATGTTTTCATAAAGGTTGTAATTAAATATTCTTTCGTACAAACTGTTAACGATGAAAATATTTTAACGGGTAGGTAATACCCGAGGAATATTTAGATTTCACATTAATAAGTTACATTGTACATTCTTCGAATCTGATTCAACAGTCATTTACTATCCTACTTACATCCACAAGATATACGTGTCCGTTCACCGCAGAATAACCATTTTCATTCAATTTCATATTTGGATTTTGACCTATCAGAATCCAACAAGTGGTATAATGAAGAAAACATTGGACAAAATAAAATCTGTTAGAAACAAACAAATTAACTATGAGAAATTTTGTTAAGATTTCACGCTAACAAAATCCTAGCTAACTGTTCCTAGCTAACTGCTAATTCCTTATTACATTTTAATTATCGCAATTTATTTTATCGCAATTTTATTTATCGTCATTTAATTTATGTTATTTATTTTACGCACTTTAAATATCGGGACACGTATACAAGGTTTTGACATATCATATCGACGCATCTATATATATTATTTGGAATAACCATAGACACTCTATATGCAGTAATGCTTGAGTTAGCTATACAGGGTTGAGGTTAATTCTACAATAATATATATACTTTGAGTTGTGATCGAGTCTGAGACATGTATACAATGGGTCATGAATACGTATTAAGTAATTCGAATATTATATATTAAACTATATATGAATTATTGAATTACTAATTGTGGACTGCTAACTGTGGACTGCCAACATTGGACAATTAAAATGAATTAAAATATTGATTATAACATATGAAACTAAACAATTCTTCAAGTTTGTCACTTGATTCCATCTTAAACCTCATTTGTATCTTGACGATTACAATCTGCGTTCAAAACTTTCATGACTCTTGAAAACACCTCAATCGAGAGGATGAACCAACCGCACTTCATCTACGGAAGAAAAGATTGATACATATAGTTATGCACCAGAAAAACTCTCAGAAACCGAGTAAACGTTTAACATGTATCTGTGCTAGCTCCTTTGGCGTTGTTATTACCGAAAATAACTTTACAATCCCTTTCCAAAATAGCCAATTTTGTCACAGCTCCAACAAATCAACTTCGACTTTTCGTTCGAAATAGCCTTATTATAACTCGATATATACGTTGTCGTTTCGCCATCGTTACCGGGGAACCTTATATATTCTGCCACATTAGCAGTATACTTACTAGCAACTTCATTGATTTCTGACCTTTCGAAAAATCATTTTATTAATTGAAATCCTATCATGTACTTATCTACATATTGTAACAAGAATTGCCATACCAACTATCGAGAATTTAGCAATCAGTATTTTGAATCTCGCAAGCATTGCTACATCAACATGTATTTGAATATGTATAACATTTACCTCTTAGAATTGTAATCTTCTATTCTGAAATTCTGAAAAACACCCAGTCTACGAATCAATACTCCAAAGTTTGAAAAAGCGGAATGAAGCAGCAGAAACGGTAGACAACCATAAACGACCTTAACCGTCGAAAGTATGATGATAAAGAATGGAGTGTTGGAAATGCTCAATAGAAATTTAGTACCAAAAAGCGGATTATGCGAAATTATGAAGGAGGCTGTGGACAAATCACAAGGACTAAACTTGTACATAAAGAATCCTGATGATTCTGATTCTGATGAAATCTTTAGCGAATACCTTGCTCCTTAATCGCTCTAAATCATCGTGAATGAATTTCTTCATCACAATTTGATTCTAAAATTCTAAGATATTATCATATCCTCTATTATAAATATGCTCGATATTTCTGAAGATATTTTCATATCTATTCTTATCTGAAATCCTTTATCTCTTCACAATATCAGTGTTACATCAGAAAGGAAACTATTTTAGTTTCTGAATTCTGAAAAATTCAAAATTTAAAAATATGAATGTTTTTGAAGTAGTGTTGAAAACTGAAGCATGAGTTAGTATAATATAATGACACTTGATCAACGTGATTATATTACAGTAAGTCATGCTGAGTTTCTAATGGAACGTGATGATTCACAGATCATAACGTCATCATATGCCATAGTATACGACTCTTACATTCTATCTAATATATAAACATATCAAGAACAAAATTTCCTGATAGTTTTATCTTTTCTCTTGAATTCTGGTAATTTAACCAATCAAGATCGTGCTATTACAATTTCTCTCTTAGAACGTTAGTCATGTTCATTTAAAACTTTATACCTACGATTTCTGGACCATTATTCGCTTGACTTAAAGTCAGGAAGAGAAAACAAAAGGATGGAACTCCAAAAGATAAAGGAAACGAAGAGGGTAGATTTATAGTGGAATATCCGAAAGAGCAATCGAGACAGATCATCGCATTTAATCAAAGAAGATTCTAATCTTCTTAATTATCGAAGAACCAAATCTTATTACAAAGATCTTCTCCAAATCCCTTGAACTCTGGAAATCAATCCTGTCTGCGTCAAAAGATATGACGAATCTACACTTACTCATTTCACTCTTTTGTGATAGCTTCACTCGTACTCTTCACAAAATCAAATGGTTTTATCTATATTACTCAATGATGATAAAATTCTAATTTTCAGCTTGTATGCGTCATGAAAACATACTTATTGTCAACCATGACCATCCCAATCAAATTTCGGGACGAAATTTCTTTAACGGGTAGGTACTGTGACGACCCGAAAATTTCCGACCAAATTTAAACTTGATCTTTATATGATTTTGACACGATAAGCTAAGTCTGTAAGGTTGAGTCTCAAAATTTTGAACTGTTTCATTTATGCAATTACCCTTCGACTGTTTCTGAAGATTCACGAACAATTGTTTGAAAATAAATAAATAAATATATATATATATATATATATATATATATATATATATATATATATATATATATATATATATATATAAATGTAAGTAGTGGAAATAAGAAAATGTGATTGAATCATTAGAAATTAATATGTAAAATAAAATACAAAATAATTAAGTTGCTATTAAAATGAAGATATATATATATATATATATATATATATATATATATATATATATATATATATATATATATATATATATATATATATATATATATATATATATATATATATATATATATAATCTATAAATATTAAAGATACAATATGTTATATAATTAGTAAATATGATATAATTATTAAATGGTAATATATTAAAATATATTTACAAGTTGGAATATAATTGTTATATTAATAGTATTATCATTACTTTCATTATTATTATTAATTTTAATATTAATATTAATATTTGTATTATTAATATTATTATTTCTGATATGAAATTTGATGCATTTTTATTTGATATAATATTATTAATACTAATTGTTATCATTATTATTATTATCATTAATAATATTATTGTTATCAATTTTATAGTTATTGTCATTATTATTATTAATTATTATTACATTTATCTTTCTATTAAAACTTCTCCTATTTTTTTATTTAATATTATTATATCAGTATTTTTATTACTCTATATTATTTAGAAATTATTATTATTATTATATTAGTATTTTTATATTTATTAATATAATTATTGATCGTTAATAGTAATTACAATATATAAAATCTGTTACATAACATGTGATTTTTATTTTCCCATCATTATCATCTTTACATTCCTGTATCTGATTGAGCACTATGTCGAATTCTGTTTAGGATGCAAACAAATTCAGTTTGCAGTCATTTTCTACTTTTAATTGTATTTTATTTTTATTTTTGTTCTTTCTTCCCTGGATTGATTCCATTGTCGACACCCACATCACTCTACTTTTCTTTTCTGTTATCTATCCATATCTATCACCATCTATCTGTAATTAAATATCTTCATCTATCTATGATATAGATATATACATACACATGTAAATAATAAGAACACACATTTCATCACCACTACTATGATCTCTCTTCAGCTCTCTAACTTCCCTATATTTTTCTTTGGATTCGTGAACCTCACCACCCCAATAAATTTGAGTTCTCTGTAACTCTACAATATCATCACCAGACTACCACCTTCAAAACAACCGCCTTCAACTTGTGTAAGTTTCCTGTTTTGATTTCCACTATCACTTTTCTTTCTTTTTAAATAACTAGAACCAAGAAATACGTTCACCAAATTAACTCATCTTCTTCATCACAACCACCATCAAGAATCACCTTCTCCTTCTCTCTCTCATTCTTCTTTCTCTCTTCTATTTTATACTTAAACCACCACCACAAACAAGCTTATGTTCGTTTAGACTTATTCGATCACTACCATCTCCAACTATGTAAACAACCGCTACCATTGAAACAACCCACCACCACTTTTGTTTACTTTATAGAACCTGCTGCTACAATACTATTATAACTCATCTAACAGCCACTTTGAGTATTCGGTTTTCCTGTACGGCTCATCTTTGTTTCTGCTTTCTTGTTCGATAACCCAAACAAACCCCATGTATATATATTATTTGGAACAACCATAGACACTCTATATGCAGTAATGTTGGAGTTAGCTATACAGGGTTGAGGTTGATTCCAAAAATATAGATACTTTGAGTTGTGATCTAGCCTGAGACGTGTATACACTGGGTCGTGGATTGATTCAAGATAATATATATCGATTTA
The DNA here is from genome assembly GCF_046630445.1 of Rutidosis leptorrhynchoides. Lineage (NCBI taxonomy): Eukaryota > Viridiplantae > Streptophyta > Magnoliopsida > Asterales > Asteraceae > Rutidosis > Rutidosis leptorrhynchoides. The sequence continues at coordinate 659,536,160 of NC_092333.1, read as the reverse complement.
TTTCTGTACATCTAACTGTGGACAACTAGTTGTAGGTTACTAACGAGGACAGCTGACTTAATAAACTTAAAACATCAAAATGTATTAAAAGTGTTGTAATTATATTTTGAACATACTTTGATATATATGTACATATTTGTTATAGGTTCGTGAATAGACAAGTGGCCAAGTCTTACTTCCCGACGAAGTAAAAATCTGTGAAAGTGAGTTATAGTCCCACTTTTAAAATCTAATATTTTTGGGATGAGAATACATGCAGGTTTTATAAATGATTTACAAAATAGACACAAGTACGTAAAACTACATTCTATGGTTGAATTATCAAAATCGAATATGCCCCTTTTTATTAAGTCTGGTAATCTAAGAATTAGGGAACAGACACCCTAATTGACGCGAATCCTAAAGATAGATCTATTGGGCCTAACAAACCCCATCTAAAGTACCGGATGCTTTAGTACTTCGAAATTTATATCATATCCAAAGGGTGTCCCGGAATGATGGGGATATTGTTATATATGCATCTTGTTAATGTCCGTTACCAGGTGTTCACCATATGAATGATTTTTATCTCTATGTATGGGATGTATATTGAAATATGAAATCTTGTGGTCTATTGTTATGATTTGATATATATAGGTTAAACCTATAACTCACCAACATTTTTGTTGACGTTTTAAGTATGTTTATTCTCAGGTGATTATTAAGAGCTTCCGCTGTCGCATACTTAAATAAGGACAAGATTTGGAGTCCATGCTTGTATGATATTGTGTAAAAACTGCATTCAAAAAACTTATTTCGTTGTAACATATTTGTATTGTAAACTATTATGTAATAGTCGTGTGTAAACAGGATATTTTAGATTATCATTATTTGATAATGTACGTAAAGCTTTTTAAACCTTTATTGATGAAATAAAGGTTATGGTTTGTTTTAAAATGAATGCAATCTTTGAAAAACGTCTCATATAGAGGTCAAAACCTCGCAACGAAATCAATTAATATGGAACATTTTTAATCAATAAGAACGGGACATTTCATTAGTATGTTAGGACTGATGGTGGGGCGAACTTTCATGTTCGGGTCATCTCAATCCGAGCCACGAATCACCCGTTACGTCTAAAACACGTTTTTGATTGAATTGAAGTTCCAAGTAGTGTATTGGCTGTATATCACGACTTGTGGGCTGTTCATGGTGTGTTCTTAAGTGTACCAAAGTTTTGGGTGGTTTGCTTAGGCGGAGATATATGTAAGGCTCGCCGAAAACCGACACTCGGGGCTCAGGATACGACCCGATGAACTTTTGATTTAAAACTTGGGATTAATTATTAAACTTATGATATAAATAATGGATTTCATTATCATTTAATTACTTATGATATAAAAATTAATTATTATTATTATTTAAGACTTATGATATATATTTATTATATCATTTAATTAATACTTATGATTTAATTAACATTTTAATTAAACTTGTGATTAATAATACTTTCATTATTAATGGAAAATACTTATGATAAGTATTAAACTTATATTATGAGATTATTATAATAAGACTTATAATAAGGATTAATTAATTATTTAATTATTATAAGGCTTAGTTATTATTTAATTATAATTTAATTATTAAATACTTATGATTCAATGATTATAATTAGAAACTTATGATATGATTAATAATTCATTATTAATTAATAATACTTATGATATAATTTAAAATTTATTATTAATGAATAATACTTATATTATGACTAATATTTAATTAATTAATTAAATACTTATGTTATATTAATTATATCATTTAAACTTATATTAACTTTAATAATTCATTTTAATTTAATTAAACTTATGTTATGACATAATTAGACATATTTAACTTTAATAAACGTTATAACTTACATTATTATTATAACTTACACTTTTAAAATTAACGTTGACTATGTTTGACCAAGGTTGACTTTTGAGTTGACTTTCGATTGACTTTGACTTTCAGTTGACATTTGTTGACTTTCTAATTAAGGAAACTTTCCTAACTTATAAACTTTCCTAAAATAGCAACTTTCTAAATTTAGAAACTTTCCAAAAATAGAAACCTTCCAAAAATAGAAACTTTCCAAAAATAGAAATTTTCCAAAAATAGAAACTTTTCAAATATGGAAACCTGCCAAAAATAGAGACTTTCTAAAAATAGAAAGTGTGTGTCCGTAAGCTGTTCCAATCAAACCATTGCATATTGAGTATTGTTCTATGTCTACTTGCAACATGTACAATAGCTATCATACTAAGACTTGACCTAAGTTAGTTATTTATATCGACCTGCTTTGTTTATAGGTCGGCATTGTGATCATTTCTGATCACTATACTACTTTTGCTGTTCGCTTAATTGTGTTGGTTACTTCATTACTATTAAGGTGAGTTATAGTCCCATTTTTCTATTTAAATCTTTTGGGATGAGAATACATGCATTATATTTTTACGTATTGGGCACAAGTGGAAGATGGTTTAAATTATTCATTGTGAGTTGAACAAAAATATTCCCTAGTCTGGTAACTGTAATCATTGGTTTCTACTGGTGAACGCGAATCCTATGGATAGATCTATCGGGTTTGACAACCCCATTTCGAGCTAGTCGCGCTAGCAATTTATAATCGGAATGTTTAGTACTTCGTAATTTGTTGTAGATACACTTGTTCGGTGTATATTATTTATTATGTTTGGCAAGGGTAAATAAATGGTTAAGTGGTTACCAGGTGGCTCACGGTAAATGGAATAATGTTTTTATATGTTTTCTAGCATATAATTTTGTGGTCAAAAAGGGAGTTTTTATGTTTTCAAACATAAATTTTTATGGTTTAAATTAAATATTGTTTGCAATATTAAACCTATAATTCACTCAATATTTTTGTTGACAGTTACTCGCATGTTTTATTCTCAGGTTCATGATAGATTGCTTCCGCTGTGCTTAGAGAGTCTGCATATTTATGATAGCAGCTTTTGTTAAACGTTAACTTGCATTCTATTTTGATACATTTAATAGTGGATGCTGTTGACTTTGTTTTGGTCAACTTTTGGTTAAGTAATAATGTACGGTTTCTCTAAACTTACATATTTTGGTAGGTTTCCTTTATAGGAAATCATTTTTAAATAAAGAATGCAAGGTTATTTATTAAATTCATATAGAGTTGTGATCAAGTTGTGGGACCAAGATAATGATGGTCGTCAAGTGTACTTTGACGGGTCGTTAAAGTTGGTATCAGAGCCTTGGTTGTAGGGAATTAGGCTGCATTAATGTCGTCACCCTGAGTTAATAGGGTGCATTAGTGAGTCTAGTCTACAACCCGGCCTATAATGTATTACTATATATGATTATTTGTATCATATTAGTATGTATATTGTTATCATACATACATCTGGTTATGTTCTGAATCCGGGAAGAACTCCCATTTTGATTTAAACGTATTCTCCGACTCATGCTGTAGTGACCCGAACTTTTCCATGTTTATATATATTAATTGAGATTGATATTTACATGATTAAATGTTTCCAACATGTTAAGCAATCAAACTTGTTAAGACTTGATTAATTGAAATATGTTTCATATAGACAATTGACCACCCAAGTTGACCGGTGATTCACGAACGTTAAAACTTGTAAAAACTATATGATGACGTATATATGGATATATATATAGTTAAAATGATACTATGATAAGTAAACATATCATTAAGTATATTAACAATGAACTACATATGTAAAAACAAGACTACTAACTTAATGATTTTTAAACGAGACATATATGTAACGATTATCGTTGTAACGACATTTAATGTATATATATCATATTAAGAGATATTCTTACATCATAATATCATGATAATATAATAATTTAAAATCTCATTTGATATTATAAACATTGGGTTAACAACATTTAACAAGATCGTTAATCTAAAGGTTTCAAAACAACACTTACATGTAACGGCTAACGATGACTTAACGACTCAGTTAAAATGTATATACATGTAGTGTTTTAATATGTATTCATACACTTTTGAAAGACTTCAAGACACTTATCAAAATACTTCTACTTAACAAAAATGCTTACAATTACATCCTCGTTCAGTTTCATCAACAATTCTACTCGTATGCATCCGTATTCGTACTCGTACAATACACAGCTTTTAGATGTATGTACTATTGGTATATACACTCCAATGATCAGCTCTTAGCAGCCCATGTGAGTCACCTAACACATGTGGGAACCATCATTTGGCAACTAGCATGAAATATCTCATAAAATTACAAAAATATGAGTAATCATTCATGACTTATTTACATGAAAACAAAATTACATATCCTTTATATCTAATCCATACACCAACGACCAAAAACACCTACAAACACTTTCATTCTTCAATTTTCTTCATCTAATTGATCTCTCTCAAGTTCTATCTTCAAGTTCTAAGTGTTCTTCATATATTTTACAAGTTCTAGTTACATAAAATCAAGAATACTTTCAAGTTTGCTAGCTCACTTCCAATCTTGTAAGGTGATCATCCAACCTCAAGAAATCTTTGTTTCTTACAGTAGGTTATCATTCTAATACAAGGTAATAATCATATTCAAACTTTGGTTCAATTTCTATAACTATAACAATCCTATTTCAAGTGATGATCTTACTTGAACTTGTTTTCGTGTCATGATTCTGCTTCAAGAACTTCGAGCCATCCAAGGATCCATTGAAGCTAGATCCATTTTTCTCTTTTCCAGTAGGTTTATCCAAGGAAATTAAGGTAGTAATGATATTCATAACATCATTCGATTCATACATATAAAGCTATCTTATTCGAAGGTTTAAACTTGTAATCACTAGAACATAGTTTAGTTAATTCTAAACTTGTTCGCAAACAAAAGTTAATCCTTCTAACTTGACTTTTAAAATCAACTAAACACATGTTCTATATCTATATGATATGCTAACTTAATGACTTAAAACCTGGAAACACGAAAAACACCGTAAAACCGGATTTACGCCGTCGTATTAACACCGCGGGCTGTTTTGGGTTAGTTAATTAAAAATTATGATAAACTTTGATTTAAAAGTTGTTATTCTGAGAAAATGATTTTTATTATGAACATGAAACTATATCCAAAAATTATGGTTAAACTCAAAGTGGAAGTATGTTTTCTAAAATGGTCATCTAGACGTCGTTCTTTCGACTGAAATGACTACCTTTACAAAAACGACTTGTAACTTATTTTTCCGACAATAAACCTATACTTTTTCTGTTTAGATTCATAAAATAGAGTTCAATATGAAACCATAGCAATTTGATTCACTCAAAACGGATTTAAAATGAAGAAGTTATGGGTAAAACAAGATTGGATAATTTTTCTCATTTTAGCTACGTGAAAATTGGTAACAAATCTATTCCAACCATAACTTAATCAACTTGTATTGTATATTATGTAATCTTGAGATACCATAGACACGTATACAATGTTTCGACCTATCATGTCGACACATCTATATATATTTCGGAACAACCATAGACACTCTATATGTGAATGTTGGAGTTAGCTATACAGGGTTGAGGTTGATTCCAAAATATATATAGTTTGAGTTGTGATCAATACTGAGATACGTATACACTGGGTCGTGGATTGATTCAAGATAATATTTATCGATTTATTTCTGTACATCTAACTGTGGACAACTAGTTATAGGTTACTAACGAGGACAGCTGACTTAATAAACTTAAAACATCAAAATATATTAAAAGTGTTGTAAATATATTTTGAACATACTTTAATATATATGTATATATTGTTATAGGTTCGTGAATCAACAGTGGCCAAGTCTTACTTCCCGACGAAGTAAAAATCTGTGAAAGTGAGTTATAGTCCCACTTTTAAAATCTAATATTTTTGGGATGAGAATACATGCAGGTTTTATAAATGATTTACAAAATAGACACAAGTACGTGAAACTACATTCTATGGTTGAATTATCGAAATCGAATATGTCCCTTTTTATTAAGTCTGGTAATCTAAGAATTAGGGAACAGACACCCTAATTGACGCGAATCCTAAAGATAGATCTATTGGGCCTAACAAACCCCATCCAAAGTACCGGATGCTTTAGTACTTCGAAATTTATATCATATCCGAAGGGTGTCCCGGAATGATGGGGATATTCTTATATATGCATCTTGTTATTGTCGGTTACCAGGTGTTCACCATATGAATGATTTTTATCTCTTTGTATGGGATGTGTATTGAAATATGAAATCTTGTGGTCTATTATTATGATTTGATATATATAGGTTAAACCTATAACTCACCAACATTTTTGTTGACGTTTTAAGCATGTTTATTCTCAGGTGATTATTAAGAGCTTCCGCTGTCGCATACTTAAATAAGGACGAGATTTGGAGTCCATGCTTGTATGATATTGTGTAAAAACTGCATTCAAGAAACTTATTTTGTTGTAACATATTTGTATTGTAAACCATTATGTAATGGTCGTGTGTAAACAGGATATTTTAGATTATCATTATTTGATAATCTACGTAAAGCTTTTTAAACCTTTATTGATGAAATAAAGGTTATGGTTTGTTTTAAAAATGAATGCAGTCTTTGAAAAACGTCTCATATAGAGGTCAAAACCTCGCAACGAAATCAATTAATATGGAACGTTTTTAATCAATAAGAACGGGACATTTCAGTTGGTATCAGAGCGTTGGTCTTAGAGAACCAGAATTTTGCATTAGTGTGTCTTATCGAGTTTGTTAGGATGCATTAGTGAGTCTGGACTTCGACCGTGTTTACTTGAAAAATGATTGCTTAACAAATTTTGTTGGAAACTATATATTTTTAACATGTGAATATTATGTGATATATTAATCTCTTAACGCGTTTGATATTATGTGATAGATGTCTACCTCTAGAACAAGTCCCATTGACTCACCTAATAATAATGAAGAGTCAAATGTAAATTGGAATGATTCGTGGACTGATTCACAAGTTCCCGAAGAGGAACCGGAAGAAGAGTCGGAACCGGAAGAAGAATCGGAACCTGATGAAGAAATAGAACCGGTGGGGGAAATAATAAAATGGTTAAGTAAAAAAAATCCTCAACCAACCGACCAAGGTTAATTATGGTCAATGGTGTTTCCGCCAAGGAAGCAAAATATTGGGAGGATTACCAATTCTCCGATGAATCGGATTCCGACGAGAATTCCGATGATGTTATAGAAATTACCCCAACTGAATTTAAAAAGGCAAAAGAAAATAATAAGGGAAAGGGCATAAAAATAGAGAAATCTAATTCTAACCCCGATGAACTTTATATGTATCGTCAACCCCCGAAGTCCTTAAGTTGTAACAATGACCCGGGAACCTCTAAACCACCAGGTTTTTCTAAACCAATGTGGAAAATTACGGCTCGTATTAGGGGAACATCATATATCCCTAGAAACCTGGCAAAACGAACCAAAACCGAAGAAGAAGAAACGAGCGAGTCGGAATAAGATAGTTGTATTCGTGTGGTGTAATATATGTAATATAGTGTGCTTATGCTTTATGATATATGTAAAAATTGCTTGTATTAATAAGTATTTTTTTTATGAATCTAAGTCTTGTCTATTTTACAGTTTAAAAACACAAAATGGATAGACAACCCAATATTTTAAGAGACCTACCCGGAGACATGATTGATGAAATCTTGTCTAGAGTCGGCCAGAATTCCTCGACACAACTATTTAAGGCGAGATCAGTTTGTAAGACATTCGAAGAACGTTCCAAGAATGTCTTGGTTTATAAGAGACTTTCGTTTGAAAGATGGGGGATATCACATTGGGAAACCCATAAGTTACGATGTGTTTACTTTGACGCATATATTGCGGGGAACCGAAATGCTATTTTACGCAACGGGTTAAGAAATTATTTTGACTCAATATATCCGAATATTGGACTTCGTGATTTAGAAAAAGCGGCTAACATGCAACATAAAGAAGCATGTTATGCTTACGGATTAGTAATGTTCGCTTCTCACCAAAGTGAGAACAAGAACATCGGGCTACAACTATTAAACAAAACGTTTCCACAAGTGACGGAGTCGGTAATTGGGGTAAGAAATGAGGTTTTTAGATTATTACGGGACTGTTGGACATTACGTAACCCTCGTCCCTTTGACGACGTTACAACACGCTGTCTTATCAACGGCCATAACGGTTATGTTGCACAAGACCAAGGATGGGAAGTAGTCCTAGTAAAACCAGAATGCATGACTTGTTTCTGGACGTATGAATTACGTGTCTTTATTGCCTTTGCTGAACGACTTGTGTACTAGCTAGAATTATCTTCACAACTATCTTGTATCAAAGTTATTGTGTGCTATATTTCATGCTTTATGTAAAATAAGCGGTATTGTAAGTTTGTAAAATATTGTATAAAAGTTTGAACGCGAAATATTATTATAATCAGTTTTTCATATAGAATTGTAGTAGTTGAATTGTATATTAGCTACTAAGTATGAACTTAACGGGTAGGTACTACCCGAATTTAAACTTATAAAACGCTAATATGAAGAAAAAGCTTTTATAAATGAGTTCATATTATGCTACGAAATACTATTAACTACTCTTAATATTCTGTATGATTAACTTGTTCCATTTAACTATTTTGAAGGAAATGGCACCGACTACTCGACACACCGTGAATATGAATGAAGAGGAATTCCGTACTTTTCTAGCTTCAAACAAAGCCGCAGTACAGGCTGCGCTACATACCAACAATAACCTTGGATCTAGCAGTACAGGAAATCGTGTAGGATGCACCTACAAAGAATTCACTGCCTGCAAACCTTTGGAATTTGATGGAACCGAAGGACCGATTGGATTGAAACGGTGGACCGAGAAGGTCGAATCGGTGTTTGCCATAAGTAAGTGTACTGAAGAGGACAAAGTAAAGTACGCTACGCATACCTTCACAGGTTCTGCGTTAACATGGTGGAATACCTATCTAGAGCAAGTGGGACAAGACGATGCGTACGCACTACCATGGTCAGCATTCAAGCACTTGATGAACGAGAAGTACCGTCCCAGAACCGAGGTCAATAAGCTCAAGACAGAACTTAGAGGGTTACGAACCCAAGGATTTGATATTACCACGTACGAAAGACGATTCACAGAATTGTGCCTATTGTGTCCGGGAGCATTCGAAGATGAGGAAGAGAAGATCGACGCGTTTGTGAAAGGATTACCGGAAAGAATTCAAGAAGATATAAGTTCACACGAGCCCGCCTCCATACAACAGGCATGTAGAATGGCTCACAAACTAGTGAACCAGATTGAAGAAAGAATTAAAGAACAGACTGCTGAAGAGGCCAATGTGAAGCAAGTCAAAAGAAAGTGGGAGGAAAACGGTGATAAGAATCACCAATACAACAACAACAGCAATTACAACAATAATCGCAACAATTATCCCAACAATCGCAACATCAATCGCAACTACAACAAACGGCCCAACAACAACAACAACAACAACAACAGCAACTACAACAATCATCCCAACAACAATAATAACCGCAACAACAACAACAATCAGAAGCAGCTATGCCAAAGGTGTGAAAAGAATCACTCGGGGTTCTGCACCAAATTTTGCAACAAGTGTAAAAGAAATGGTCATAGCGCGGCGAAGTGTGAGGTCTACGGACCAGGGGTTAATAGAACGAAAGGAACAAATGGTGTCGGAACGAGTAATGGCAGAGCAAGTAGTGTCGGAGCAAGTTATGCCAATGTAGTTTGTTATAAATGTGGAAAACCAGGCCACATTATTAGAAATTGCCCGAACCAGGAGAACACGAATGGACAAGGCCGTGGAAGAGTTTTCAATATTAATGCGGTAGAGGCACAGGAAGACCCGGAGCTTGTTACGGGTACGTTTCTTATTGACAATAAATCTGCTTACGTTTTATTTGATTCGGGTGCGGATAGAAGCTATATGAGTAGAGATTTTTGTGCTAAATTAAGTTGTCCATTGACGCCTTTGGATAGTAAATTTTTACTCGAATTAGCAAATGGTAAATTAATTTCAGCAGATAATATATGTCGGAATCGAGAAATTAAACTGGTTAGCGAAACATTTAAGATTGATTTGATACCAGTAGAGTTAGGGAGTTTTGATGTGATAATCGGTATGGACTGGTTGAAAGAAGTGAAAGCGGAGATCGTTTGTTACAAAAATGCAATTCGCATTATACGAGAAAAAGGAAAACCCTTAATGGTGTACGGAGAAAAGGGCAACACGAAGCTACATCTTATTAGTAATTTGAAGGCACAAAAACTAATAAGAAAAGGTTGCTATGCTGTTCTAGCACACGTCGAGAAAGTACAAACTGAAGAAAAGAGCATCAATGATGTTCCCATTGCAAAAGAATTTCCAGATGTATTTCCGAAAGAATTACCGGGATTACCCCCACATCGATCCGTTGAATTTCAAATAGATCTTGTACCAGGAGCTACACCAATAGCTCGTGCTCCTTACAGACTCGCACCCAGTGAGATGAAAGAACTGCAAAGCCAATTACAAGAACTTTTAGAGCGTGGTTTCATTCGACCAAGCACATCACCGTGGGGAGCTCCTGTTTTGTTTGTCAAGAAGAAAGATGGTACATTCAGGTTGTGTATCGACTACCGAGAGTTGAACAAACTTACCATCAAGAACCGCTACCCACTACCGAGAATCGACGACTTATTTGATCAACTACAAGGCTCGTCTGTTTATTCAAAGATTGACTTACGTTCCGGGTATCATCAAATGCGGGTGAAAGAAGATGATATTCCAAAGACTGCTTTCAGAACACGTTACGGTCATTACGAGTTTATGGTCATGTCGTTTGGTTTAACTAATGCACCAGCTGTGTTCATGGACCTTATGAACCGAGTGTGTGGACCATACCTTGACAAGTTTGTCATTGTTTTCATTGATGACATACTTATTTACTCAAAGAATGACCAAGAACATGGTGAACATTTGAGAAAGGTGTTAGAAGTATTGAGGAAGGAAGAATTGTACGCTAAGTTTTCAAAGTGTGCATTTTGGTTGGAAGAAGTTCAATTCCTCGGTCACATAGTGAACAAAGAAGGTATTAAGGTGGATCCGGCAAAGATAGAAACTGTTGAAAAGTGGGAAACCCCGAAAACTCCGAAACACATACGCCAGTTTTTAGGACTAGCTGGTTACTACAGAAGGTTCATCGAAGACTTTTCCAGAATAGCAAAATCCTTGACTGCATTAACGCATAAAGGGAAGAAATTTGAATGGAATGATGAACAAGAGAAAGTGTTTCAGTTATTGAAGAAAAAGCTAACTACGGCACCTATATTGTCATTGCCTGAAGGGAATGATGATTTTGTGATTTATTGTGATGCATCAAAGCAAGGTCTCGGTTGTGTATTAATGCAACGAACGAAGGTGATTGCTTATGCGTCTAGACAATTGAAGATTCACGAACAAAATTATACGACACATGATTTGGAATTAGGCGCGGTTGTTTTTGCATTAAAGACTTGGAGGCACTACTTATATGGGGTCAAAAGTATTATATATACCGACCACAAAAGTCTTCAACACATATTTAATCAGAAACAACTGAATATGAGGCAGCGTAGGTGGATTGAATTATTGAATGATTACGACTTTGAGATTCGTTACCACCCGGGGAAGGCAAATGTGGTAGCCGACGCCTTGAGCAGGAAGGACAGAGAACCCATTCGAGTAAAATCTATGAATATAATGATTCATAATAACATTACTACTCAAATAAAGGAGGCGCAACAAGGAGTTTTAAAAGAGGGAAATTTAAAGGATGAAATACCCAAAGGATCGGAGAAGCATCTTAATATTCGGGAAGACGGAACCCGGTATAGGGCTGAAAGGATTTGGGTACCAAAATTTGGAGATATGAGAGAAATGGTACTTAGAGAAGCTCATAAAACCAGATACTCAATACATCCTGGAACGGGGAAGATGTACAAGGATCTCAAGAAACATTTTTGGTGGCCGGGTATGAAAGCCGATGTTGCTAAATACGTAGGAGAATGTTTGACGTGTTCTAAGGTCAAAGCTGAGCATCAGAAACCATCAGGTCTACTTCAACAACCCGAAATCCCGGAATGGAAATGGGAAAACATTACCATGGATTTCATCACTAAATTGCCAAGGACTGCAAGTGGTTTTGATACTATTTGGGTAATAGTTGATCGTCTCACCAAATCAGCACACTTCCTACCAATAAGAGAAGATGACAAGATGGAGAAGTTAGCACGACTGTATTTGAAGGAAGTCGTCTCCAGACATGGAATACCAATCTCTATTATCTCTGATAGGGATGGCAGATTTATTTCAAGATTCTGGCAGACATTACAGCAAGCATTAGGAACTCGTCTAGATATGAGTACTGCCTATCATCCACAAACTGATGGGCAGAGTGAAAGGACGATACAAACGCTTGAAGACATGCTACGAGCATGTGTTATTGATTTCGGAAACAGTTGGGATCGACATCTACCGTTAGCAGAATTTTCCTACAACAACAGCTACCATTCAAGCATTGAGATGGCGCCGTTTGAAGCACTTTATGGTAGAAAGTGCAGGTCTCCGATTTGTTGGAGTGAAGTGGGGGATAGACAGATTACGGGTCCGGAGATTATACAAGAAACTACCGAGAAGATCATCCAAATTCAACAACGGTTGAAAACCGCCCAAAGTCGACAAAAGAGCTACGCTGACATTAAAAGAAAAGATATAGAATTTGAAATTGGAGAGATGGTCATGCTTAAAGTTGCACCTTGGAAAGGCGTTGTTCGATTTGGTAAACGAGGGAAATTAAATCCAAGGTATATTGGACCATTCAAGATTATTGATCGTATCGGACCAGTAGCTTACCGACTAGAGTTACCTCAACAACTCGCGGCTGTACATAACACTTTCCACGTCTCGAATTTAAAGAAATGTTTTGCTAAAGAAGATCTCACTATTCCGTTAGATGAAATCCAAATCAACGAAAAACTTCAATTCATCGAAGAACCCGTCGAAATAATGGATCGTGAGGTTAAAAGACTTAAGCAAAACAAGATACCAATTGTTAAGGTTCGATGGAATGCTCGTAGAGGACCCGAGTTCACCTGGGAGCGTGAAGATCAGATGAAGAAGAAATACCCGCATCTATTTCCAGAAGATTCGTCAACACCTTCAACAGCTTAAAATTTCGGGACGAAATTTATTTAACGGGTAGGTACTGTAGTGACCCGAACTTTTCCATGTTTATATATATTAATTGAGATTGATATTTACATGATTAAATGTTTCCAACATGTTAAGCAATCAAACTTGTTAAGACTTGATTAATTGAAATATGTTTCATATAGACAATTGACCACCCAAGTTGACCGGTGATTCACGAACGTTAAAACTTGTAAAAACTATATGATGACGTATATATGGATATATATATAGTTAACATGATACTATGATAAGTAAACATATCATTAAGTATATTAACAATGAACTACATATGTAAAAACAAGACTACTAACTTAATGATTTTTAAACGAGACATATATGTAACGATTATCGTTGTAACGACATTTAATGTATATATATCATATTAAGAGATATTCGTACATCATAATATCATGATAATATAATAATTTAAAATCTCATTTTATATTATAAACATTGGGTTAACAACATTTAACAAGATCGTTAATCTAAAGGTTTCAAAACAACACTTACATGTAACGGCTAACGATGACTTAACGACTCAGTTAAAATGTATATACATGTAGTGTTTTAATATGTATTCATACACTTTTGAAAGACTTCAAGACACTTATCAAAATACTTCTACTTAACAAAAATGCTTACAATTACATCCTCGTTCAGTTTCATCAACAATTCTACTCGTATGCATCCGTATTCGTACTCGTACAATACACAGCTTTTAGATGTATGTACTATTGGTATATACACTCCAATGATCAGCTCTTAGCAGCCCATTTGAGTCACCTAACACATGTGGGAACCATCATTTGGCAACTAGCATGAAATATCTCATAAAATTACAAAAATATGAGTAATCATTCATGACTTATTTACATGAAAACAAAATTACATATCCTTTATATCTAATCCATACACCAACGACCAAAAACACCTACAAACACTTTCATTCTTCAATTTTCTTCATCTAATTGATCTCTCTCAAGTTCTAACTTCAAGTTCTAAGTGTTCTTCATATATTTTACAAGTTCTAGTTACATAAAATCAAGAATACTTTCAAGTTTGCTAGCTCACTTCCAATCTTGTAAGGTGATCATCCAACCTCAAGAAATCTTTGTTTCTTACAGTAGGTTATCATTCTAATACAAGGTAATAATCATATTCAAACTTTGGTTCAATTTCTATAACTATAACAATCTTATTTCAAGTGATGATCTTACTTGAACTTGTTTTCGTGTCATGATTCTGCTTCAAGAACTTCGAGCCATCCAAGGATCCATTGAAGCTAGATCCATTTTTCTCTTTTCCAGTAGGTTTATCCAAGGAAATTAAGGTAGTAATGATGTTCATAACGTCATTCGATTCATACATATAAAGCTATCTTATTAGAAGGTTTAAACTTGTAATCACTAGAACATAGTTTAGTTAATTCTAAACTTGTTCGCAAACAAAAGTTAATCCTTCTAACTTGACTTTTAAAATCAACTAAACACATGTTCTATATCTATATGATATGCTAACTTAATGACTTAAAACCTGGAAACACGAAAAACACCGTAAAACCGGATTTACGCCGTCGTAGTAACACCGCGGGCTGTTTTGGGTTAGTTAATTAAAAACTATGATAAACTTTGATTTAAAAGTTGTTATTCTGAGAAAATGATTTTTATTATGAACATGAAACTATATCCAAAAATTATGGTTAAACTCAAAGTGGAAGTATGTTTTCTAAAATGGTCATCTAGACGTCGTTCTTTCGACTGAAATGACTACCTTTACAAAAACGACTTGTAACTTATTTTTCCGACTATAAACCTATACTTTTTCTGTTTAGATTCATAAAATAGAGTTCAATATGAAACCATAGCAATTTGATTCACTCAAAACGGATTTAAAATGAAGAAGTTATGGGTAAAACAAGATTGGATAATTTTTCTCATTTTAGCTACGTGAAAATTGGTAACAAATCTATTCCAACCATAACTTAATCAACTTGTATTGTATATTATGTAATCTTGAGATACCATAGACACGTATACAATGTTTCGACCTATCATGTCGACACATCTATATATATTTCGGAACAACCATAGACACTCTATATGTGAATGTTGGAGTTAGCTATACAGGGTTGAGGTTGATTCCAAAATATATATAGTTTGAGTTGTGATCAATACTGAGATACGTATACACTGGGTCGTGGATTGATTCAAGATAATATTTATCGATTTATTTCTGTACATCTAACTGTGGACAACTAGTTATAAGTTACTAACGAGGACAGCTGACTTAATAAACTTAAAACATCAAAATATATTAAAAGTATTGTAAATATATTTTGAACATACTTTAATATATATGTATATATTGTTATAGGTTCGTGAATCAACAGTGGCCAAGTCTTACTTCCCGACGAAGTAAAAATCTATGAAAGTGAGTTATAGTCCCACTTTTAAAATCTAATATTTTTGGGATGAGAATACATGCAGGTTTTATAAATAATTTACAAAATAGACACAAGTACGTGAAACTACATTCTATGGTTGAATTATCGAAATCGAATATGCCCCTTTTTATTAAGTCTGGTAATCTAAGAATTAGGGAACAGACACCCTAATTGACGCGAATCCTAAAGATAGATCTATTGGGCCTAACAAACCCCATCCAAAGTACCGGATGCTTTAGTACTTCGAAATTTATATCATATCCGAAGGGTGTCCCGGAATGATGGGGATATTCTTATATATGCATCTTGTTATTGTCGGTTACCAGGTGTTCACCATATGAATGATTTTTATCTCTTTGTATGGGATGTGTATTGAAATATGAAATCTTGTGGTCTATTATTATGATTTGATATATATAGGTTAAACCTATAACTCACCAACATTTTTGTTGACGTTTTAAGCATGTTTATTCTCAGGTGATTATTAAGAGCTTCCGCTGTCGCATACTTAAATAAGGATGAGATTTGGAGTCCATGCTTGTATGATATTGTGTAAAAACTGCATTCAAGAAACTTATTTTGTTGTAACATATTTGTATTGTAAACCATTATGTAATGGTCGTGTGTAAACAGGATATTTTAGATTATCATTATTTGATAATCTACGTAAAGCTTTTTAAACCTTTATTGATGAAATAAAGGTTATGGTTTGTTTTAAAAATGAATGCAGTCTTTGAAAAACGTCTCATATAGAGGTCAAAATGTCATAACCCGTCCTTAACCATAAGAACGTGTTAGATAACGTATGATTTCATTGCGAGGTATTGACCTCTATATGCGACATTTTTAAAAGAACAACTGCATTTATTTTACATTACAAACCATAACTCTTATGATAATACAAGCTTTAGACAATATAAAGATGATTATCGTTTAGCGATAATCTTAGACTTACAAACTTTACATGTGATGATAACAATACGATTTCTAGCATATTTTACATTACAAATCCTCCGATATGCAGTTTTATTTTTGACACAAATATGCATACTCAAGATCTTGTTTAAATTCAACATGTTGCAGCGGAAGCTTCTAATTATCACCTGAGAATGAACATGCTTAAAACGTCAACATAAAGTTGGTGAGATATAGGTTTAATGCCGGCAGCAATATATATATAGACCACAAGATTTCGTATATAAACAGTTTAATAAAAGTATTCTAAGTGGTTGAGCACTTGGTAACCATACTTAACATTTTCACGTCGCATATTCCCTTTAATATGAAATCTTACTACACCGTACCAAGTGTAGTCACAAAACGAAGTACTGTGCAACCGTTGAATACTGGTCGTCCAGTCCGGTTGGGGTTGTCAGGCCCGATAGATCTATCAACAGGATTCGCGTTTACAATACCGCTGTAAATATTAGTTACCAAGCTACAGGGAAGTATGCCAGTGGTACAACTCAACGTAGAATATATTTTTCAGTTACTTGTGTCCATATCGTAAAACATAAAAATACATGTATTCTCATCCCGAAATATTTAGAGTTTAAAAGTGGGACTATATACTCACTCTTGTCTTGATGATATAAATAATTTGACTCGGTCTTCCGGTTGATATCACAAACCTATCCATATATAATATATCAATATGTTTTCATTTTTAAACAAACGTTATAAATATATACTTGTTATACTTTTAATACTTTGAATAATTCCTTAGTCCGTAGTTAGCAGTCCGATGTTAGTAATTCAATTTTAATGGTTCATTTTTAGATGTTTAATATACCCGCAATGAAATAAATAAAACCCCCAACGAAATAAATAAAACCCCATCGTATATGTATTGGTCGAGATTAATCTTGACCCATGGTACCGGTGTTGTCAAATGACGTGTTGCGTACAATCATGGGATCTTATGATTAATCTTCTCGTGTTGCTTACGGGTGATCCTGAACCATATGAAATTGAATTATGAGTACATATGTATAAAATATCATGTTATCTTAGAAGTATGTGATTTTATGTAAATTTTTCCAATGAATCCCGAAGTTGAAAATGTCTAGGATAGCCAATTTTGTTTCGGTCATAGTTTCTTCGTTACAAGTCCGTTTTCGTTGATTCAAATTGCCATCTTCTTGGATCGAGTTCTTCTTTAAGACTATGAACTGTAAATACCTTGGTTTGTATTCAAAATCATACGGCATAAGTGAAAGTTTAGTGAAACATATGAAGTTAAACATTTTGTTACAACAAAATCATTTAATGACCATTTTTCCAAAAATACTTATACTTTGAAAAACCAAGTTTTACCTTGTTAAATTAACATATAAATAAGTTATGTTACATGTCTTGAAGTATTTTAAAAGTTAAGTTAGAAGGATCTATTTAGTTTGCAAACAAGTTTGAAAACATTCAAACTATGTTCTTGTTGTTAAACTTTTGTACCACAAAATAAGATAGCTATATATATATGAATCGAATAAGGTTATGAACATAGATTCTACCTCAAGTTCCTTGGATAAGTTTGCTGTAAAAGAGGAGTAAGAAGCTAGAATCAAAAGGGTGATAGAAGTGGATGAAAGATTGGAAGTAAGTTGGTGTTCTTGGAGGGTTTTCTTGAAGTGTTTTTGTATGGTTTTCTTATGGTGTTTTAGTATGGTTTTTGAAGCTAGATCTTTATGGAACTTTGCTGGATTGTTATGGAGTTTAGAGAGTAAGAAAGAGTGTGTGTTTTTAGTTAAAAGATTGAAGTAAAAATGAATCAAAAATGATGATACATATATACTCCTAAAAATGTGATCTTTAAGGATAACATGACAAAATTTTAGTTTGTATTTTTGTAATTAGTCTTGCAATGATTCAAAAGTAATTACCTTATACATAAGGCATGAATAAGGGCTGGTTAGGTGGTGATTTGATGTGTATATACCAATAGTAAATACGTATAGAAGCTTGGTATGATACGAGTACAAATACTCTAGGTATACGTATAGAAATTTTGTGAAAAATGGAATGAGGATTCAAATATAGCTATCTTTTGTGAATACACTTATATGATTTTATGTATTTAAGTTCTTAAAAGTGATTAAATACATTACTTATACAATATATGTATAAACATTATATGTCTTAAGTATTTATGTCAAATAACGTTACGTATAGTTATCGTTTTGAAAACTTAAGTTAGTAGTTTCAAAATACACATATAACTTGTTGTTATTAATATAAAATGAGGTATTAAAACATTCTTTAATCATGTTAAATATGTATATATACATATATATACACAAACGTATAATTATCATATATTGTATAGTTCGTGATATCATCGGTCAAACTAGACGGTCAAACGTTGTGTAAAACTCTTTTCGGAAATATAAGTCTCGACAATTTGGATTGCTTATCATGTTGGCAAGGTTTAATTTATGTAAATATTAATCTTATAAGTATAGAATGATCGAAAAAGTGCGGGTCGTTACATTACCTCCCCGTTAAATAAATTTCGTCCCGAAATTTTAAAATTGTACCTATTTTGCGTTATCGAGAAACAAGTGCGGATACTTTCGTTTCATCTGATCCTCTCGTTCCCAAGTAAACTCAGGACCTCTTCTAGCATTCCAACGAACCTTAACAATCGGTATATTGCTCTGTTTGAGTTGTTTAACTTCACGGTCCATGATTTCGATTGGTTCTTCGACGAATTGTAGTTTCTCGTCGACATGGATTTCTTCAAGAGGAATGGTGAGGTCTTCCTTTGCAAGACACTTCTTAAGGTTCGAGACGTGAAAGGTATTATGTACTCCGGCGAGTTGTTGCGGTAACTCGAGTCGATAAGCTACCGGTCCAATGCGTTCGATGATCTTGAACGGGCCTACGTACCTTGGGTTCAGTTTACCCCTTTTTCCGAAGCGTATTACACCTTTCCAAGGTGACACCTTTAGCATAACCATGTCCCCGATCTGAAACTCTAATGGTTTCCTTCGGACATCAGCGTAGCTCTTTTGGCGACTACGGGCTGTTTTCAATCTCTCCTTGATTTGTACTATCTTCTCGGTCGTTTCGTGTATGATCTCGGGACCAGTTAATTGTCGATCTCCTACTTCATTCCAACAGATAGGAGATCTACACTTCCTTCCATACAATGCTTCGAATGGCGCAGCTCCAATGCTCGCATGATAACTATTATTATACGAGAATTCTGCTAACGGTAGATATTTATCCCATCCGTTTCCAAAATCGATCACACATGCCCTGAGCATGTCTTCAAGAGTCTGAATTGTTCTTTCACTCTGCCCGTCGGTCTGCGGATGATATGCGGTACTCATATCCAAACGAGTTCCTAGTGCCTCCTGTAGTGATTGCCAAAACTTTGAGGTAAATCTACTATCACGATCGGATATAATGGAAATAGGTATTCCATGCCTTGAAACAACTTCCTTTATATACAATCGTAATAGTTTCTCCATTCTATCTGTTTCCTTTATAGGCAAGAAATGTGCAGACTTGGTGAGACGATCAACAATCACCCAAATGGTGTCGTATCCCCAGGCAGTCTTTGGTAACTTCGTGATGAAATCCATGGTAATACCATCCCATTTCCATTCTGGGATTTCTGGTTGTTGAAGTAACCCTGACGGCTTTTGGTGTTCTGCTTTAACCTTGGAACAAGTTAAACACTCCCCAACATATGTTGCAACGTCTGTTTTTAAATTAGGCCACCAATAACGTGTCTTAAGATCTTGATGCATCTTTCCAACTCCAGGATGTATCGAGTATCTTGTCTTATGTGCCTCGTTCAATATCAACTTCCTTAATCCACCCAACTTCGGTACCCAAATACGATTTGCAAAATACCGAATTCCATCTTCCCGTACAACAAGTTGTTTCTCGTACTTTTTCATTATTTCATTCTTTATGTTTTCTTCATTGAGTGCTTCTCGTTGAACTTCTTTGATTTGTGAGTTGAGATTCATACGAATTTTTATGTTCATTGCTCGAACTCGAATTGGTTCTCGTTCTTTTCTGCTTAAAGCATCAGCCACCACGTTTGCCTTCCCGGGATGATAACGAATTTCACAATCATAGTCGTTTATTAACTCGACCCACCTACGTTGCCTCATGTTCAATTGTTTCTGATCAAAAATATGTTGAAGACTTTTATGATCAGTAAACACAGTTAATTTAACCCCATACAAGTAGTGTCTCCACATCTTCAATGCAAACACGACTGCTCCCAATTCTAGATCATGCGTCGTATAATTTCGCTCGTGAATCTTCAATTGTCGGGATGCAAATGCAATAACTTTCTTCCGTTGC
Organism: Rutidosis leptorrhynchoides; assembly: GCF_046630445.1. Lineage (NCBI taxonomy): Eukaryota > Viridiplantae > Streptophyta > Magnoliopsida > Asterales > Asteraceae > Rutidosis > Rutidosis leptorrhynchoides. The sequence continues at coordinate 659,515,109 of NC_092333.1, read as the reverse complement.
ATAAGAACACAACCAAAACCTTGTCGCGAAGCGTCACAATATATTTCAAAATCATCGTTCCCTTCTGGTAACGATAAAATAGGCGCCGTAGTTAACTTCTTCTTCAGTATTTGAAATGCGTTCTCCTGCTCCGAGGTCCATTCGTATTTCTTCCCTTTTTGCGTTAATGCTGTCAACGGCTTAGCTATTCGGGAAAAATCTTGAATAAACCTTCTATAATAACCGGCTAAACCCAAAAATTGGCGTATCTGTGTTGGTGTCTTAGGAGTCTCCCATTTTTCAATAGCTTCAGTTTTTGCTGGATCAACCTGAATTCCTTCGCTATTAACAACGTGACCAAGAAATTGCACTTCTTTCAACCAGAAAGCACACTTAGAAAATTTAGCATAAAGTTGTTCTTTTCTTAACAACTCTAATATCAACCTTACATGCTCTTCATGCTCTTGCTCACTCTTGGAATAGATAAGAATATCATCAATGAAAACGATAACAAACTTATCTAAATACGGACTACAAACTCGATTCATGAGGTCCATGAATACAGCTGGCGCATTCGTCAATCCAAACGGCATAACCAAAAATTCGTAATGACCATAACGTGTCCGAAAAGCAGTTTTCGGAATATCCTCTTCTTTGACGCGTAGTTGATGATAGCCCGATCTTAAGTCGATTTTCGAATAAACACATGATCCTTGCAATTGATCAAATAAGTCATCAATTCTCGGTAGTGGATACCGATTCTTGATAGTTAACTTATTTAATTCACGATAGTCTATACACATCCTAAAAGATCCATCTTTCTTTTTAACAAATAGAATCGGAGCTCCCCACGGTGAAGTACTTGGTCGTATGAATCCACAATCCAGTAATTCTTTTAACTGACTCTGAAGTTCTTTTAACTCGGACGGTGCAAGTCTATATGGAGCACGGGCAACTGGTGCAGCTCCTGGTACTAAATCTATTTGAAATTCTACCGATCTAAATGGAGGTAATCCCGGCAATTCTTCCGGAAAAACTTCAGGAAAATCTCTTGCCACAGGCACGTCGTTGATGCACTTTTCTTTCTTTTCGACTTTATTAACATGTGCTAAAATAGCGTAACATCCCTTTTCTAAACACTTCTTGGCTTTCAAACAGCTAATGAGTTTTAGCTTTGAATTACCCTTCTCTCCATAAATCATCACCGGTATTTTATCCTTACCAGGAATACGAATTGCCTTCTTGGCACAAACAACTTCCGCTCCTATTTTGGACATCCAGTCCATGCCGACTATTACATCAAAACCTCCTAATTCTACGGGTATTAAGTCGATTTTAAACGTTTCTCCGGCTAGATTTATTTCACAATCACGACAAATTTTATCGGCTTCAATTAGTTTACCATTAGCTAACTCAATCAAGTACTTAGCATCTAGAGGTAATGATGAACAATTCAATTTAGTGTAAAAATTTATACACACGTAACTTCTATCGGCGCCAGTATCAAATAAAATAGATGCTGATAAGTTATTAATGGTAAACGTACCCGTAACAAGCTCCGGGTCTTCTCGTGCCTCTCTAGCATTAATAACAAACGCTCTTCCACGTGCAGGTCCGCCATTCTGATTCGGGCACTGGCTCTTATAGTGACCTTGTTTTCCACACCCAAAACAAGTAATGTTAGCCAAAGCAGTTCTATTTGCGTTGGTGGCAGGAGTCTTGTTACCATTTGCATTTGTAACGAGAGCCTTACAATCTTCAGCAAGATGACCCTTTCGATTACATTTGTTGCATACCACATTACAGTAGCCAGAGTGATGTTTGTGGCATCGGTTACATAAAGGATTTTGTCCTTTATAACCAAAGCTTAAACCACTACCCGCACCTTGCGTGTTTTCTTGTTTCTTAAAAGATTGTTGTTGGTTACCTCGATCATAATTTCCATTCCACTTTCTTTTGTTACCTGATACCTTCACATCAGTATTGGATACTTTCTTATCCATGATGACCTGATCCATTAGCTCGTTTGCCATGGTTATAGCTTCATGAATTGTCTTAGGTTTCGATGCTGTAACATTTGCCTTGACCTTTTTGGGCAAACCAGCTTTGTACATTTCAATCTTCCGTTCTTCGGTTGGAACCAATTCAGGACATAGCAAAACTAATTCCATGAATCGCTGGTTGTAGTTGGTGATTTCAGTACCAACCACCTTCAAACTTCGTAACTCATCTTCTAACTTAATAACCTCATTCCTTGGACAATACTCGGTGATTATCATTGCTTTGAATTCTTCCCATGGAGTATCATAAGCTACATCTCCTCCTACCGCCTTCACATAATTCTTCCACCATGTGAGTGCACTATCTTGTAAAGTGCACGATGCAAACTTGGTCATGTCTTTTTCATCACAACCACTGATTTTGAACACCGTCTCCATCTTTTCTATCCATCGGGTTAAACCGATCGGTCCTTCCGTTCCACTGAATGATGAGGGCTTGCAAGCTTGAAACGTCTTGTAGGAGAATCCTACACGAGGATTTGGGTTAACTGCAGCAGCTCTTGCAGCCTCAACCCATAACATTCTGTCGTTCACTCGCTGGTTGATGAGTTCCTCGACTTCTTGTTCCGTCATTCGATTCATTCGCGCCATTTCCTAATGAAAGAAAATAATTATTCACATGGAATATTATAGATGTAGTGTGTATTTATAGTACATTATAGCTTGTTAACAATATGAACCAGGTATTATTATAAAAGCCTTTTCTTCTTATTAGCATTTTATAATTATATCTAGGGTAGTACCTACCCGTTAATGTTCATACTTAATAGCTTAGTACAGAACCAATTACTACAATCTAAATAATACTTAACCATGGAAAATTATTGCATTTCATACTTCACTATTTTACATATGCTTATCTTACATCGAACATTAAGCAAACCACACTAATAATATTATACAAAACATCATATGATCCCATGGTTTAATACGGCAGCGCATCGTTTGGTCTATTTTCTAGGACGTTTAGGTTCAAGGAATGGCCTAACGCTTATCCTAGCTATCTGCCTATATTTTGGCTGTGGGGCTGAAGAACTGGATGCCGGGATAGAACGAATAGGAATAGCGGGAATAGGGGTGGTAGTGTCTAGTGGAGTTGGTGCCACATCATCCTTACTAAACTCGGGATTTGAATTTTCTAATTCATTAGCCTTTCGTTTCTTTCCTAGTTCGAACTTGTCTTTTGTAATTTCCTGTATTTCTTCCTCGGGTTCACTTTCCTCCTCGGGTTCACTTTCCTCCTCGGGTTCACTTTCCTCCTCGGGTTCACTTTCCGGGTTCTCTATAGTCGGTTCATCCGGAATTTGTGAGTCTTCCCCAAAGATATTATTTTCGTCATCGGATAGGTTAATGACTGGAACACCATCTGAAGATTCTGGTTCGGAGTCGCTGAATGTGATAACAAGTTTTGAGCCCGACATCTATCACACAACAACTAACCCATTAGTACTACATAATATTTACATATAAATTTTAACCAACAATGATAAGCAATGGTTTTTAAATCAGACCCGGTCAAAGTCCAGACTTACTAATGTATCCTAACGACTTATCAGTTAGACACACTAATGCAAACCTGGTTCGCTAAGACCACCGCTCTGATACCACATGTCATAACCCGTCCTTAACCATAAGAACGTGTTAGATAACGTATGATTTCATTGCGAGGTATTGACCTCTATATGCGACATTTTTAAAAGAACAACTGCATTTATTTTACATTACAAACCATAACTCTTATGATAATACAAGCTTTAGACAATATAAAGATGATTATCGTTTAGCGATAATCTTAGACTTACAAACTTTACATGTGATGATAACAATACGATTTCTAGCATATTTTACATTACAAATCCTCCGATATGCAGTTTTATTTTTGACACAAATATGCATACTCAAGATCTTGTTTAAATTCAACATGTTGCAGCGGAAGCTTCTAATTATCACCTGAGAATGAACATGCTTAAAACGTCAACATAAAGTTGGTGAGATATAGGTTTAATGCCGGCAGCAATATATATATAGACCACAAGATTTCGTATATAAACAGTTTAATAAAAGTATTCTAAGTGGTTGAGCACTTGGTAACCATACTTAACATTTTCACGTCGCATATTCCCTTTAATATGAAATCTTACTACACCGTACCAAGTGTAGTCACAAAACGAAGTACTGTGCAACCGTTGAATACTGGTCGTCCAGTCCGGTTGGGGTTGTCAGGCCCGATAGATCTATCAACAGGATTCGCGTTTACAATACCGCTGTAAATATTAGTTACCAAGCTACAGGGAAGTATGCCAGTGGTACAACTCAACGTAGAATATATTTTTCAGTTACTTGTGTCCATATCGTAAAACATAAAAATACATGTATTCTCATCCCGAAATATTTAGAGTTTAAAAGTGGGACTATATACTCACTCTTGTCTTGATGATATAAATAATTTGACTCGGTCTTCCGGTTGATATCACAAACCTATCCATATATAATATATCAATATGTTTTCATTTTTAAACAAACGTTATAAATATATACTTGTTATACTTTTAATACTTTGAATAATTCCTTAGTCCGTAGTTAGCAGTCCGATGTTAGTAATTCAATTTTAATGGTTCATTTTTAGATGTTTAATATACCCGCAATGAAATAAATAAAACCCCCAACGAAATAAATAAAACCCCATCGTATATGTATTGGTCGAGATTAATCTTGACCCATGGTACCGGTGTTGTCAAATGACGTGTTGCGTACAATCATGGGATCTTATGATTAATCTTCTCGTGTTGCTTACGGGTGATCCTGAACCATATGAAATTGAATTATGAGTACATATGTATAAAATATCATGTTATCTTAGAAGTATGTGATTTTATGTAAATTTTTCCAATGAATCCCGAAGTTGAAAATGTCTAGGATAGCCAATTTTGTTTCGGTCATAGTTTCTTCGTTACAAGTCCGTTTTCGTTGATTCAAATTGCCATCTTCTTGGATCGAGTTCTTCTTTAAGACTATGAACTGTAAATACCTTGGTTTGTATTCAAAATCATACGGCATAAGTGAAAGTTTAGTGAAACATATGAAGTTAAACATTTTGTTACAACAAAATCATTTAATGACCATTTTTCCAAAAATACTTATACTTTGAAAAACCAAGTTTTACCTTGTTAAATTAACATATAAATAAGTTATGTTACATGTCTTGAAGTATTTTAAAAGTTAAGTTAGAAGGATCTATTTAGTTTGCAAACAAGTTTGAAAACATTCAAACTATGTTCTTGTTGTTAAACTTTTGTACCACAAAATAAGATAGCTATATATATATGAATCGAATAAGGTTATGAACATAGATTCTACCTCAAGTTCCTTGGATAAGTTTGCTGTAAAAGAGGAGTAAGAAGCTAGAATCAAAAGGGTGATAGAAGTGGATGAAAGATTGGAAGTAAGTTGGTGTTCTTGGAGGGTTTTCTTGAAGTGTTTTTGTATGGTTTTCTTATGGTGTTTTAGTATGGTTTTTGAAGCTAGATCTTTATGGAACTTCGCTGGATTGTTATGGAGTTTAGAGAGTAAGAAAGAGTGTGTGTTTTTAGTTAAAAGATTGAAGTAAAAATGAATCAAAAATGATGATACATATATACTCCTAAAAATGTGATCTTTAAGGATAACATGACAAAATTTTAGTTTGTATTTTTGTAATTAGTCTTGCAATGATTCAAAAGTAATTACCTTATACATAAGGCATGAATAAGGGCTGGTTAGGTGGTGATTTGATGTGTATATACCAATAGTAAATACGTATAGAAGCTTGGTATGATACGAGTACAAATACTCTAGGTATACGTATAGAAATTTTGTGAAAAATGGAATGAGGATTCAAATATAGCTATCTTTTGTGAATACACTTATATGATTTTATGTATTTAAGTTCTTAAAAGTGATTAAATACATTACTTATACAATATATGTATAAACATTATATGTCTTAAGTATTTATGTCAAATAACGTTACGTATAGTTATCGTTTTGAAAACTTAAGTTAGTAGTTTCAAAATACACATATAACTTGTTGTTATTAATATAAAATGAGGTATTAAAACATTCTTTAATCATGTTAAATATGTATATATACATATATATACACAAACGTATAATTATCATATATTGTATAGTTCGTGATATCATCGGTCAAACTAGACGGTCAAACGTTGTGTAAAACTCTTTTCGGAAATATAAGTCTCGACAATTTGGATTGCTTATCATGTTGGCAAGGTTTAATTTATGTAAATATTAATCTTATAAGTATAGAATGATCGAAAAAGTGCGGGTCGTTACACAAAACCTCGCAACGAAATCAATTAATATGGAACGTTTTTAATCAATAAGAACGGGACATTTCACATGCGAGTTTATCATTATAAGATCACCTTGGAAAGTGAAACCAAGGGATGTCATTCTTGACTTCTGAAATTCTAGACATTTCTATGTCATCTATTATGGTTATGTATATAACGTTAGAGTTATATTACGTGAGATGTCATTCTTGACTTCTAAATGCTCGGCATTTCAATGTCAGCTATTATGTTTAGGTATATAACATTCTTGTTATATTACGTGCCTTTGTGCCGTTGTGCCTGTGTGCTTTGGGTTTTTAACCAGAAAACGTCATTCTTGACTTTTAGAGATTTTTGGTACTTCGAAGACATTTCTATGTCATCGTTACTCCTATTCGTTACTTATGATGTTTTGTCTCTTGTGCTATCCTTAGCACATTGTTTAAGAAATTGTTTTAGAGAAATTGTGTGGAAATTCAAGGTTGATCGCGTGTCCTGACCTCATGTAGTGCTATTGGAATGGAACTATGAATTAGTGAAATATAATGGCGTCAGGCCAACGTGATTATTTTCCGTTAATTTATAAAGAAGTCCCAATATTGTGACATGAGGAATAGAAAGCGAGTCAAAGAAAATTTTTACACTACTTATTCAGAAATTCCGATGTATTACTTGGGCAGGGAAAATATTCATTATCTTATTTGTTGATATACGAGAAGCTCGTTTTAACCAAATTATGTATCTCATGCTCTATCCTTCATAACTCGCTTGTTAGCAACAGCTTCGCTCGGGAACAGTTTTGGCCAAGGGCTTGTGTCCTGATAATAGTCAAAACATTATTTAACTCATTGGTTTTCATGACCCCGTAACATTTGTTGGTCAAATGTCGCACGGCGATTCAAGTCCTTTACTCGATCTTCCACGATCTTACTTCAACTTGTAACCTCTGAAATACAGATAATCTGTTTATCATCAGGAGTTTTAAACATTTGTTTAATTAGACGGTTCTCACGAGATTTATGGGCGAATAGAAGTAATGAAATATTTTGTCATGTATACAATTTATAAAATCATATATGTATGTATGGATTCAAAAGAATAAATTTACCCTTACCTATTTTGGCTAGTATATACTAAATTATACCTCCAAAATTATTTTAAGACCACTCATTTATTGAGCTGTTTAACTAAGTCAATTTGTTTTTATATAAAATGGTACACGTTGTACATGCTTCTAAATTTACTAAGAACTTCGTTCCGTTTATGTTGTCACATCAAATGTTTAAAGCTTTTTCAAAACTCCTTTGATTGATTTTATCAAATTTTTGCATTACTCTACAGAGTGTCTGGATCACAGTTCTTCTCATCCTTCGTTTAAGGATGAAACTTACCATTAAGTTCATTGATAGAAGCTCTTACACCACTTTGGATGCTGGTTTTATAAAATTTTTGCGAGAGTCTTCGCGTTCATAAATTTTTTTCTCTTATGGTTGGACATTGCCGAAACGCAGAACGATAAATCAATTTTCAAGGGTACACTCGGTGGTCACCCTATTGTAGAAAAGGCGCTAGGTGGGTTTCTACCCCAACTGTTGTTATAGTGGGTATCATGGATATATATTACACTAGACCGTTTGAGGAGTTTCTACTCTCAATATTTCGCTGTCAACCGCAACACCCTCGTAAACATCAATCCTAGGATTCAATACTTTGAAGTGCACGAAATTATTTTTGGAGATTCATCTCACCTGGAGCCGGCCATTCTTTATAGTCCACGATTAACGTTTCCTTTCATCTGCATATAAGTTTAAGAATATGGATGAATCCTAGATTTTCTCGCTCATTGTACAAGGAAGTTCACTCTCGTTGAAATATCACACCTTTCGTACGTCTTCTTTTCGGAAATGTAATGAAAATTTACTTTGAAGTCCATGATCCTCGTTATCTCCCTTGAGAGAATTGCCTTATATATCTATGCCAAAGATGTGACTACTCTATATATTTCTTCCTTCGTTGTTGCAACTATATTTCATTCATCCCAGTTCATCCCTTGGGGAGCTCCTATTTTGTTTATCAAGAAGAAAGATGGTTCGTTCCGATTGTGTATTGATTATCGCGAGTTAAACAAGCGTACTATTCAGAATCGTTACCCTTTTCCGAGAATTGATGATCTGTTCGATCAACTTCAAGGTTCGTCCATTTATTCTAAGATTGATCTGCGTTCTGCTTATCACCAATTGCGCGTTAAAGAATCTGATGTTTTGAAAACCGCTTTTCGCACCCGTTATGGTCACTTCGAATTCCTTGTTATGCCGTTCAGATTAACAAATGCACCTGCTGTGTTCATGGACCTCATGAACCGTGTGTGCAGACCCAATCTGGACAGATTCGTTATCATTTTCATCGACGACATCCTTATTTATTTCAAGAGTGATGAAGAGCACGGAGAACATTTGAAGTTGGTGCTTGATTTGTTGAGGAAAGAAGAGTTGTACACTAAGTTCTTGATAATGCTAAAAACGAACATATATTTCATAGCATTATTCCTCAAGAAAGACAAGCTTTTAGTTGCAATTGTTCTATTTACAAGTGATATTCGTTTAAATATTAAAAGGTAAAGACAAAAGACAGATTCGACGAATTGAAGACGCAAACGACCAAAAAGCTCAAAAGTACAAAATCCAATCAAAGAGGTTCCAATTATTGATAAGAAACGTCTCGAAATTACAAGAGTACAAGATTCAAAACGCAAAGTACAAGATATTAATTTGAACGCAAGGACGTTCGAAAATCCGGAACCGGGACCAGAGTCAACTCTCAACGCTCGACGCAACGGACTAAAAATTACAAGTCAACTATGCACATGAATATAATATAATATATAAATAATTCTTAAAAATTATATATATATATTATATTAATATTTAAAATCGTCGGCAAACAAAGAGCCAAGGATGAATGAGCTGTAAAAACGAACTCCGCGACTTGAGGAGTTCGAAGGCCAAATGTACCGCGAGTCGCGGAGATTACCTGGACAAAAATTCCTATAAAAGCAAACGAATTCTGATCATTTTCATAATCCATAATCTATCTCTCTCTCAATATATACGTAAATATATATATATATATAATTTATATTTTAATTTTAATTTTAATTTTAAATCCTAATAATAAGGGTATGTTAGCAAATGTTGTAAGGGTGTAAGTCGAAATTCTGTCCGTGTAACGCTATGCTATTTTTAATCATTGTAAGTTATGTTCAACCTTTTTAATTTAATGTCTCGTAGCTAAGTTATTATTATGCTTATTTAATCCGAAGTAATCATGATGTTGGGCTAATTACTAAAATTGGGTAATTGGGCTTTGTACCATAATTGGGGTTTGAACAAAAGAACGACACTTGTGGAAATTAGACTATGGGCTATTAATGGGCTTTATAATTGTTTAACTAAATGATAGTTTGTTAATGTTAATATAAAGATTTACAATTGGGCGTCCCTATAAATTACCATATACACTCGATCGGACACGATGGGCGGGGTATTTATATGTACGAATAATCGTTCATTTTACCGGACACGGGAATGGATAAATAGCCACTAGAATAATTAAAACAGGGGTGAAATTATGTTCAAGGACACTTGGTATAATTGATAACAAAATATTAAAACCTTGGGTTACACTCAGTCGACATCCTGGTGTAATTATTAAACAAAGTATTAAAATCTTGTTACAGTTTAAGTCCCCAATTAGTTGGAATATTTAACTTCGGGTATAAGAATAATTTGACGAGGACACTCGCACTTTATATTTATGACTGATGGACTGTTATGGACAAAAACCAGACAGACATATTAAATAATCCAGGACAAAGGACAATTAACCCATGGGAATAAAACTAAAATCAACACGTCAAACATCATGATTACGGAAGTTTAAATAAGCATAATTCTGTTATTTCATATTTAATTTCCTTTATTTTATATTTAATTGCACTTCTAATTATCACATTTTTATTGTTATTGTATTTAATTGCACTTTTAATTATCGTACTTTTTAATTATCGCAAGTTTATTTTATCGCACTTTTATTATTCGCAATTTCATTATCGTTATTTACTTTACGCTTTAAATTAAGTCTTGTATTTATTTATTATTTTACATTTGGTTTTAACTGCGACTAAAGTTTTAAAATCGACAAACCGGTCATTAAACGGTAAAAACCCCCCTTTATAATAATAATATTACTTATATATATATTTGTATTTTTATAAAAGTAAACTAATATAGCGTTAAGCTTTGTTTAAAGATTTTCCCTGTAGAACGAACCGGACTTACTAAAAACTACACTACTGTATGATTAGGTACACTGCCTATAAGTGTTGTAGCAAGGTTTAAGTATATCCATTCTCTAAATAAATAAATATCTTGTGTAAAATTGTATCATATTTAATAGTATTTCCTGCTAAAATATAAAGCTATTTTATATACACCTCGCATAACATCAAGTTATTTTTGGCGCCGCTGCCGGGGACAGTCTTAAACGCCGAAAGCGCAACGCTAAATATTTAAAAAAAAGATTTTTATTTTTAGTTTACTTTTATTAAAATTCACTTTTGTAAAAATACTTTTTTTTTATTATTCAAAAATATAAAAAGAAAACAAAAATTTATATATATTTTGTTTAAGATTTTGTCAAATATTTAAGTTTTATAAAGTTTCTTTATTTTTATTTTATAAAAATATAAGTTTTATTTAAATATTTTTATTTAAAAAAAAATTAATATATATATAAATCTATTTTTAAGATATTTTTAAAATTATAAAGTAGTTCTATTTTTATTTTAGTTTTTAAATATAAGTTTTTATTATATAAATATTTTGATTTAAACAGAAAATATAAAACAGAATAAAATAAAAAAAACGCGTCGAATTTTAAACAACATGTCATTTGAATTTTGGAACCCCGCGACTCGTGGAGTTTGCTGCTTGGAATACCGCAACTCGCGGAGCTACCCTGACACGCGACAGAAACCCTAATCATCATTTATTACGGGTAATTATTAATTATTATTATTAATAAACCCTAATTACTTAATTATTAATATAATTAGTTTAAGTTTTTAAATTAAATTGTATTTTAAATTTTAATTAGTTTTATTATATATATAAATTAATAGTTTTATAAAATAAATAATATAAAAATAATATTTTTATAAAAATTGTACTTTTTACAACTTTTAGTTTATTTTTATATTTTGTCCCTTTTTAATCGTTTTAGCGTAATATTTGTATTTTTAGCTCATATTTAGTTTTAAACTTAGTTTTTGCCATAGTTATTTTTACTTCTAGATTTTTAGGCTTTGCCGTAGAATTCCTTAAGTGCTTTTTCTTTAGACTAAGATTTAGGTACTTTAGAATTTTGCGACGCCTTTTTAAGTTTTAGTTTCTTTTTAAGTTATTTCCATTTGGGATTTAGTTTTTCCTGTAAGCTTTAATATTTTTAGACGACTTTTACGTATGTATCAGTTATCATTCCAATTAGTAATCTCAATTTGCGATTATAATTTTAAGTTAGTTGTAGTAATAAGGTTAGGTTAGTCAAGTGTTTTTAAGTTTTATAAGTTTCTTTTATTTTTCCGTCACCTTTTATTTTTCAACCATTTTACTTTTTTGACCTTTTTCGACGCACTCTTTTTCTTTCTTATTTCTCGCTATTCTAGTTTTTAGGACATAGATTTTTATTCTACTTCTTATCTAAATTTCTTAAAATTACGAAAATTTATTTTAAGTGGTTAAATTGATAGACATCAATTTTCTGGTTCGTAGTAATAGTTGGATTTGTACGTGGACCGGGTTATTGGAGCCAAATAGTCCTCAATTATATTGAGACCAAACGAATCCTGCCCCTCTGCTGCATCTTTTGGCTATTCGAAACGTGGGCAAAATCAGAAAAGTCTATTAATTGGATAACTTATTATAATTTTTCTTTCCTTTTAAAAACTAATAGGATATTCAGTGAATGCACCGAGCAAGACGTTCACCACCTTTTGTACGTTCACCACCTGTAACTAGATCAAGACATTTAGCAAATATTACTGCCGTTGATTTTTCTTTAGAATCGTCATCCAGTCGACCAAGTACTCCAGTTCAAATTTCCGATAATCCATTTTTTTAACCCGACCTCACAATTGAGAATCCGGAGAATATTCAGGGACGATTCGTAGATCCTGAACCACTAAACTTTCCTCCGGAACCACCAATCATTCAAACAGAGATTGTTGAGGAACGAACCATTAAATCAGAATCCTCTAGTGATTCCGATTCAACAAATTCAATTATGGAAGTAACAGAACCATTAAGTATGGAAGACCGAATGAGGGCTAAACGCACTGGCCAAGGTCACGCAATTACTCATCCAGACATTAATGCGCCAGATTATGAAATCAAAGGACAAATTCTACACATGGTGACTAATCAATGCCAATTTAGTGGTGCGTCGAAGGAAGATCCAAATGAACATCTACGTACCTTTAATAGGATCTGCACACTATTTAAAATCCGAGAAGTAGAGGATGAACAGATATATCTCATGTTATTTCCCTGGACTTTAAAAGGAGAAGCCAAAGATTGGTTGGAATTGTTACCTGAAGGGGCGATTGATACATGGGACGTTTTAATTGAAAAATTTCTTAAACAATTCTTTCCTGCATCTAAAGCCGTAAGACTTCAAGGAGAAATTGTTACATTTACACAGAAGCCAAATGAAACTCTATATGAGGCGTGGACAAAATTTGGAAAGTTATTAAGAGGATGTCCGCAACATGGTTTAGACACCTGTCAAATAGTACAAATATTCTACCAAGGATGCGACATCACTACAAGGAAAGACATAGATATAGCAGCTGGTGGTTCTATTATGAAGAAAACCGAAACTGATGCTTACAAAATTATTGATAACACTGCTTCCCACTCAAATGAGTGGCACCAAGAAAAAGATATCGTTAGATCATCTAAAACAGCTAGAGCCGATTCTAGCCGTGACTTAGATTCCATTTCCGCAAAGATAGATGCTGTGGAGAGACGAATGGAAAAGATGACTAAAGATATTCACTCAATACGAATTAGTTGTGAGCAGTGTGGAGGACCACATTTGACAAAAATTGTCTCAGTATTGAATTAACAATGGAACAAAGAGAGAATATTTCATACATAAACCAAAGGCCTGGAAATAATTATCAGAATAATTATCAACCGCCAAGACCAATTTACAATCAAAACCAGAATTATAACAGAAATATTCCATACAACAACCAACAAGGTCCTAGCAATCAACAAGTATCCAATAATAATTACAATCAGCAAAGACCTAATTTTCAAAACAAACCACCACAACAAACCGATGATAAAAAGCCGAATTTAGAAGATATGATGACGAAGCTAGTTGAAACTCAAACGCAGTTTTTCACATCTCAGAAACAAACTAATGAACAAAATGCTCAAGCATTTAGAAATCAACAAGCTTCTATTCAAAATCTGGAACAAGAAGTAAGTAACCTAGCAAGGTTAATAGGTGAAAGAAAACCGGGAAGTCTACCTAGTGATACAAATGCTAACCCCCGGAATGAAACAGCTAAAGCCATTACCACAAGAAGTGGTACAACACTTAAACTACCTGAAATACTTGTAACTTCTGATGAAGCTATTCCTACTCCACAAGAACCACAACCTAATAAAGATAAGGAAAAAGAACCGGTAGTTGAAAAGGTTAATGAAGATAACACAATTAAGGATAAACCTTATGTTAAACCATACCAACCACCACTTAATTACCCGAGTAAAATGAAGAAAGAGAAACTTGAAGCCGAGCAATCCAAATTCTTGGATATGTTTAAACAGATAAATGTAAATCTTCCTTTCATTGATGTGATTTCAGGAATGCCTAGATATGCTAAATTCTTCAAAGATCTAATCTCAAATAGAAAGAAAATGGAAGAACTCTCGGCTGTTACCATGAATGCTAATTGTTCAGCAGTGCTATTGAATAAGATACCAGAAAAACTATTTGATCCAGGAAGTTTCACAATTCCATGTTTTCTGGGTAGTCTTAGTTCAATAGAAGCATTGGCAGACTTAGGTGCTAGTATAAATCTAATGCCATATTCACTATACGCTAAACTAGACCTTGGAGAATTGAAACCAACCAGAATAAGCATACAACTAGCCGATAGATCAATAAAATATCCTAGAGGGATAATGGAGAACATGCTAGTTAAAGTTGGTACTTTAGTATTTCCAGTAGATTTTGTTGTTCTGGACATGGAAGAAGATTCTCAAGTTCCTCTCATATTAGGAAGACCATTCTTAAACACGGCTAAAGCAATGATAGACGTGTTCGGTAAGAAATTAACCCTAAGTATAGAGGATGAGAGTGTTACCTTTTCAGTTGATAGAGCAATGCAACAACCACAATCTGCAGATGATACATGTTATTATATTCAAACTATAGATGCACATGCAGAATTATTAGAAGAATTTCCAGAATTACAAGGAACAGGAGAATGTTCTTTAGGAGAAGGTAATGAACCAATTGATGAAGTTGAAATGTTAGCTACACTTATAGCTAATGGATATGAACCAACAACAGAAGAAATTCAAATGCTAAAAGAAGAAGACAGATATCGATATAAATCATCAATAGAAGAACCTCCGAAATTAGAGTTAAAGCCACTTCCAAATCATTTGGAATACGCTTATTTACATGGTGAATCTGAATTACCTGTAATAATATCGTTTTCTCTTACTGAAAATGAGAAATCACAACTCATTTCTGTGTTGAAAGCTCATCAACCAGCCATTGCATGGAAGATTCATGATATTAAAGGAATAAGTCCTTCGTATTGCACACATAAAATCCTTATGGAAGAAGGTCATAAAACGTATGTGCAACGCCAACGAAGACTAAATCCTAATATGCAAGATGTAGTTAAGAAAGAGATTATTAAACTGCTAGATGCAGGTTTGATATATCCAATTTCTGATAGTCCATGGGTAAGCCCAGTTCAATGCGTGCCTAAGAAGGGTGGCATGACTGTCATTACAAATGAGAAAAATGAGCTTATTCCTACTAGGACTGTAACAGGATGGCGTGTGTGTATTGATTATAGAAAATTAAATGACGCCACCAGAAAAGATCACTTTCCTTTACCTTTCATTGATCAAATGTTGGAAAGATTAGCCGAAAATAGTTACTATTGTTTTCTAGATGGATTTTCCGGATATTTTCAAATTCCAATAGCACCCGAGGACCAAGAGAAAACCACATTCACGTGCCCTTATGGTACTTTTGCTTACAAACGCATGCCATTTGGACTTTGCAACGCCCCTGCAACCTTTCAAAGGTGTATGATGGCGATTTTTCACGACATGATAGAAGAATGCATGGAAGTTTTCATGGATGACTTTTCAGTCTTCGGTGATACATTTGAATCATGTCTAGCTAATCGGGAACGAATGCTTATTAGATGCGAACAATCAAATCTAGTACTTAATTGGGAGAAATGCCATTTCATGGTTAAAGAGGGCATCGTTCTTGGACATAAAATTTCAAAAGAAGGAATTGAAGTGGATAGAGCTAAAGTAGATGTAATTGCTAAACTTCCACATCCCACCAATGTTAGAGGAGTTAGGAGTTTTCTAGGGCATGCCGGTTTTTACCGACGTTTCATAAAAGATTTTTCTAAAATTGCCACTCCTATGAATAAACTCCTAGAAAAGGATGCTCCATTCATCTTTTCAGATGAGTGTATCAAATCTTTTAATATTCTTAAAGAGAAACTCACTAATGCGCCGATCATGATAACACCAAATTGGAATCTACCATTTGAACTAATGTGCGACGCAAGTGATTTTGCAATGGGAGCCGTTTTAGGACAAAGGATTGAAAAACGATTTCAATCTATATATTATGCTAGTAAGACGTTACAAGGAGCACAAACGAACTATACAACTACTGAAAAAGAACTCCTTGCTATTGTCTTTGCTTTTGACAAATTTCGATCATATCTCGTTCTAGCAAAAACGGTGGTTTATACCGACCATTCTGCTCTTAGATACCTATTTTCGAAACAAGATGCTAAACCAAGATTAATCCATTGGATCTTACTCTTACATGAGTTTGATATTGAAATCCGAGATAAAAGAGGAGCAGAAAATCTCGCCGCTGATCATCTTTCTCGTCTTGAAAATCCCGAATTAGAAGTTCTAAATGAATCGGCCATACAAGACAACTTTCCTGATGAATATCTATTGAAGATAGATTATAATGAAATTCCATGGTTTGCAGACTATGCAAACTACTTAGTTTGTGGATTCCTTGAAAAAGGATTATCGTACCAAAGACGAAAGAAATTCTTCAGTGATATAAAACACTATTTTTGGGAAGATCCACATTTGTTTAAAAGTTGTCCAGATGGAATAATACGCCGATGTGTATTCGGAGATGAAGCCAGTAAAATATTAAACCATTGTCACACAGGACCAACAGGAGGGCATTATGGGCCTCAACTAACAGCAAGAAAAGTTTATGATGCTGGATTCTATTGGCCTACAATTTACAAAGACTTACACCTTCTTTGCAAATCCTGTGATGCTTGTCAAAGGACCGGAAAAATAAGTCAACGTGATGAAATGCCACAAAATGTCATACAAGTATGTGAAGTATTTGACATTTGGGGTATTGACTTTATGCGTCCATTTCCAAAATCTCATAATAATCTCTATATTCTCGTAGCCATTGATTATGTATCTAAATGGGCGGAAGCACAAGCTCTCCCAACTAACGATGCACGAGTTGTAGTCAACTTTTTAAAATGTCTTTTTGCAAGGTTTGGAACACCGAAAGCTTTAATAAGTGATCGGGGTACTCATTTCTGTAATAATCAACTTGAGAAAGTTCTTAAAAGATATGGAGTAACTCATAAAATCTCCACCGCATATCATCCACAAACAAGTGGACAAGTTGAAAATACCAACCGAGCTTTAAAACGTATTCTAGAGAAAATCGTAGGATCAAATCCGAAGGAATGGTCCATTAAATTGGAGGATGCACTCTGGGCTTTTAGAACAGCCTACAAAACTCCAATTGGAACCACACCTTTTAGACTTGTTTATGGAAAAGCATGTCATCTTCCAGTAGAAATTGAACACAAAGCATTTTGGGCTTTGAAGACATGTAATCTTGATTTACATGAAGCCGGACGTCTACGATTAAGTCAACTAAACGAATTAGAAGAATTAAGACATGAAGCATACGAAAATTCGTTAATCTATAAAGAAAGAACGAAGAAATGGCATGATAAAAGAATCAGAAGTTTAAAAGAATTTAAAGAAGGAGACAGAGTTCTTCTTTTCAATTCACAATTCAAGCTATTTCCTGGAAAATTGAAATCAAGATGGTCTGGACCATTCATAGTCAAAAGAGTTTTCCCATACGGAACGATAGAATTAATAAATTCAAATGGGATTGAATTTAAAGTTAATGGTCACAGAGTTAAACATTACATACATGGTCCGATGGAAGAAGACAATGAAGTTAATCACAATTTCGATACCACAGCTAACTAAGTATAGGGGGTTTAAGTATTTCTGTTAGAGTTAGATTGTTTGTTTTCGTGTAGTTCTCGAAAATGGAATCCGAACGGTCTTTCCCTAGCAGACCCTAAAGAACTAGTCTTCTCCCCCCATTCTGAATTTTTATTTTTTTTAGGAAATGAAGACTGCTTGTGAACTAAACCATGGTCTAATGCTACACGCTTTGATCACTAAACGTAATAATGACACACTTCTGAGTGAAATAGTATCAGTAATCAGAGAAAGATTGGACGGAGTTAGAAAAGAATCCAGATGCGAAGATAATAAGTTACAATTTGGTAAAGGAAAATCAAAATCCGCAGCGAAAAGAAGAGCACGACACCTAGAAAGATGTCACAAATGCGGAAAATGGTCACATGGAGGTAAATGTTCAAATAATCAAACCTATTCAAACACCGAATTTGTTACTTTATGCAGAGACGGACCGTTCATATGTTTAGAAGAAAAAACACTGAATGCTCGAGGTTACGCCTATGTAGCCATAGAAAACTAATTAAACCGACTATCTTATGAATGAGATAGATCATATAACTAAGAAATCTATTTCACGGGTATGTTTGTACAGTTTTTATTTTTTTTATTTTTATTTTTAACCTTTTGATAATAAACGCTAATTTGTTCGCTATAAAGTATTAAATTGGTATTGAATAAAATTAGGTTTGGCGACCGAAATTATTGATATCATTCAAAAATTTATTACATCACTGCGAAATTTAACGTTTATTCTTAAGGTATAAATATCTTTAATCAAATCAACCCAAAATATTTCAAAAATTCGTCATGAGTTAAATTAGGTTTTGGAACCGAAATTACTTTACCGAAAAGAGGAGCGCATATTTTTGATAATATTTGATTGATTAAAGTGGGATAAAAAGCCAAAAAGATTTTTAATTTTATTTTTACCATGTTTTTAAAATTAATATATAAATCTTAAATTAATATTGTAAACTTTGTAAAAATCAATATATTTAAAATTGTAAATATTTGAAAAATTAATATAAGTTTGGTGTGAATTTATAATATGAATTTTTAAATTAAGTTTGGTGTGAATTTTTAATTTTTAAAATATGAATTTTTAATTTTATGCATTTCAAATTTTAAGTTTGGTGTGAATTTTTAATATTAATTTTGAATTTTATATTTAAGTTGTGTGAATTTAAAAACAAAAATTTACTTTATCTCATTAAGTTAAAAATATGATTTTTAAAATTCGTCGTAAGTTGAAGACTAGGTCGTTTAACCGAAATTGCTTTACCCGAGGGAGGAACGAGAACTTTTATTATCATTATTTTTAATCTTATTGAATTAAAATATGCCATAAACATTAAAAAACTAAAAAAATCTAAGCTTTTAAAACAATCGCTTGAAAAAGACAAATTTTAAAATTTTGTCGAAGGACGGACTAGGACATCGATCCGAAACGACCTCGTCCTAAATAACAAGGGAAACAAAATTTTAAAATTAATTACTTAATTGTTTTAATTAGTATAAGATATAAAAAAAAAAAATTACAAACTCCGCGACTCGCGGAGTTTGAAGGTTCAAACACCGCGACTCGCGGAGTGACCAAAACTCAGAAAAAAATAAAAACGCAAAAACTGATCAGTTGAACATCCCCACACCACAAATACTGCGAAACACAGCCGAAAAAACCCAAAATAACACTCCCAAAATCACAATTTTTAACCGTTAATCATCAAATCTTTTACTAAAATCATGTTAAGAAGGATGCTATCAAGGAATTACTCAAGAAAAACGACTGAAAGGGGTGAATCTTCATCCCAAGCTCGCAATTCTTCTGCTGAGAATGCGGAACAACAGGAGGTGGATAACTACTACAAACAAGATATACCTCATCCAGTCATGACATTTTCTGATATGCACTTGGAAGATTTGCACCCGAACCTGAGATTTGACAGACTTTGGATAGATTATCCAAAATACCAAAGGGGTTTGCATACTCTTCATTCTAAAGTTGTTGAGGTACCTAGGGTCATAGAATAGGGACCATTGGAAGCTGTAGAATTGGCCGGGCCAATTAGGGAATTACTTGCACAGAGGTATGGTAATTCTACTTTTAACGACTGGGTACATTTATTCACCATGCGTAGACCTGTATATAAAGTATGGTGTGAAGAATTGTTGTGTAGTATAGAATTAAATGATCGGGTAGCTAGTTTAACCGATCGATCTTTTATTAGATTTTTGTTAGGAGGTTCGATGCGCCACATGTCTTTACTAGACATGGCTCAGGCTTTACGTATATATACGCCTGAGGAGTTAGCATCTGCCGATTGTAGAGGGTTGATACTAAATGGTAGAAAGATAGATGAAAATTTTGATACACATGGTGTATGGAGTCAAATGACAAGCCATCACCGATTCAAAGAAGGAAATTACTCTTATTTGGATATAGATAGAGCTGAATTAAGAGTAATTCATAGGTTTTTAGCTAATTCAATTACACAAAGAGGTAAGAACAAGGAAAAGGTAAATGAACAGGATTTGTTTTACCATATGTGTATTCGAGACCCACATAGCACTGTAAGTATACCTTATTGTGTGGGTTATTATTTATCAGCCATGGTTAGGGGGATGAGACCGCATAGCATAATAGGAGGTGGTATATTTATTACTTTGATTGCTGAATATCTCGGTGTGGATATAAGTCGGGGGGGATTATTAGTCGAAGAACCAGAACCCCGCGATACAATAGGTTTAAATGTATACCATGGTGCGAAAGTTTTGAAGAGACGAAATAACGCCGCAGTACAATACCATGGTAGACATCCACAGGTTGAGAGAAACCAACAGCAAGGTAATGTAGGAGGGGGAAATGAAATGCAAGAAATGCAAAGGTTTATAGCTTCACAGGAGTACGAAAATGCTAGACATAGAGCATTTGAAGATTGGCAAGTTCATCAAAACTAAATCATAGCTTATTGCTAACATATAGGTAGAAATTATATTCCTACTCCAAAGCCCATATTCCCTCCCTGGTCTATAGAGATTCAACCACCGTATCCTACGTATAACCCAGCCGAAGCATTTTATAGCACCTATGGTTATGCATGGAACCCCTACTGGTATCAGTATCATCCCTAGTCTACTTAGTTTTATTTATTTTGTAATTTGTAATGTTGATATGTTTAATACTTATGTTAATATTGTAATAGTTTTTATAATTTTCTAACTTTTATTCTTAGATTTTAATAATTTTTGAATGTGGGGTAATATACCAAACTTCAAAAATATGTATATATGTTTGCAGTTTATCTTATGTACACAACAGGGTAAAACAACGCATTTTCAAATACTGGCATTAAGTTCAGCAAAATCAACTAATTTTAACGACAAGATGCAAAATATATGTGAAATAACAACAAGACAGAATGAACAAATGGTGTGCACCATTTATCATTCAGCAAACAAACGCCAATATATTTCATAGCATTATTCCTCAAGAAAGACAAGCTTTTAGTTGCAATTGTTCTATTTACAAGTGATATTCGTTTAAATATTAAAAGGTAAAGACAAAAGACAGATTCGACGAATTGAAGACGCAAACGACCAAAAAGCTCAAAAGTACAAAATACAATCAAAGAGGTTCCAATTATTGATAAGAAACGTCTCGAAATTACAAGAGTACAAGATTCAAAACGCAAAGTACAAGATATTAAATTGTACGCAAGGACGTTCGAAAATCCGGAACCAGGACCAGAGTCAACTCTCAACGCTCGACGCAACGGACTAAAAATTACAAGTCAACTATGCACATGAATATAATATAATATATAAATAATTCTTAAAAATTATATATATATTATATTAATATTTAAAATCGTCGGTAAACAAAGAGCCAAGGATGAATGAGCTGTAAAAACAAACTCCGCGACTTGCGGAGTTCGAAGGCCAAATGTACCGCGAGTCGCGGAGATTACCTGGACGAAAATTCCTATAAAAGCAAACGAATTCTGATCATTTTCATAATCCATAATCTATCTCTCTCTCAATATATACGTAAATATATATATATATATATATAATTTATATTTTAATTTTAATTTTAATTTTAAATCCTAATAATAATGGTATGTTAGCAAATGTTGTAAGGGTGTAAGTCAAAATTCTGTCCGTGTAACGCTACGCTATTTTTAATCATTGTAAGTTATGTTCAACCCTTTTAATTTAATGTCTCGTAGCTAAGTTATTATTATGCTTATTTAATCCGAAGTAATCATGATGTTGGGCTAATTACTAAAATTGGGTAATTGGGCTTTGTACCATAATTGGGGTTTGAACAAAAGAACGACACTTGTGGAAATTAGACTATGGGCTATTAATGGGCTTTATAATTGTTTAACTAAATGATAGTTTATTAATGTTAATATAAAGATTTACAATTGGGCGTCCCTATAAATTACCATATACACTCGATCGGACACGATGGGCGGGGTATTTATATGTACGAATAATCGTTCATTTTACCGGACATGGGAATGGATAAATAGCCACTAGAATAATTAAAACAGGGGTGAAATTATGTACAAGGACACTTGGTATAATTGATAACAAAATATTAAAACCTTGGGTTACACTCAGTCGACATCCTGGTGTAATTAATAAACAAAGTATTAAAATCTTGTTACAGTTTAAGTCCCCAATTAGTTGGAATATTTAACTTCGGGTATAAGAATAATTTGACGAGGACACTCGCACTTTATATTTATGACTGATGGACTGTTATGGACAAAAACCAGACGGACATATTAAATAATCCAGGACAAAGGACAATTAACCCATGGGCATAAAACTAAAATCAACACGTCAAACATCATGATTACGGAAGTTTAAATAAGCATAATTCTTTTATTTCATATTTAATTTCCTTTATTTTATATTTAATTGCACTTCTAATTATCGCATTTTTATTGTTATTGTATTTAATTGCACTTTTAATTATCGTACTTTTTAATTATCGCAAGTTTATTTTATCGCACTTTTATTATTCGCAATTTCATTATCGTTATTTACTTTACGCTTTAAATTAAGTCTTGTATTTATTTATTATTTTACATTTGGTTTTAACTGCGACTAAAGTTTTAAAATCGACAAACCGGCCATTAAACGGTAAAAACCCCCCTTTATAATAATAATATTACTTATATATATATTTGTATTTTTATAAAAGTAAACTAATATAGCGTTAAGCTTTGTTTAAAGATTTTCCCTGTGGAACGAACCGGACTTACTAAAAACTACACTACTGTACGATTAGGTACACTGCCTATAAGTGTTGTAGCAAGGTTTAAGTATATCCATTCTCTAAATAAATAAATATCTTGTGTAAAATTGTATCATATTTAATAGTATTTCCTGCTAAAATATAAAGCTATTTTATATACACCTCGCATAACATCAAGTTTGGTAAAAATTGGGCGTCCCTATAAATTACCATATACACTCGATCGGACACGATGGGCGGGGTATTTATATGTACGAATAATCGTTCATTTTACCGGACACTGGAATGGATAAATAGCCACTAGAATAATTAAAACAGGGGTGAAATTATGTACAAGGACATTTGGTATAATTGATAACAAAATATTTGGAAACTTTGGTAAAAATTTAATCATTTTCACACAAATCACCCTCAATAATTTAAATTGTTACTGATTTCTTGCAAATGAGGGCATTGCAAGATCTTAAGTGTGGGAAGGGATTAAATTCTTTCGGATTTTTTAAAATTTTTTTATCATAAACACTTGGTTACCATTAAAAATACTAGTAAAGCAGTAGTTGTATTAGAATCTAGTGCTCTCTGATAATAAAGAACAGCCCTAGTCTTATATACTGACTACCCAATTCTAGTAAAAAATTTTCAAAATTTTCAATTAAATGAACTCAAAATCATGTTTATACATATTTATGAACGATAAAACTAGGTTTTAACACCGAAATTATTGTTACCTCGAAAAGGACATAAATTGAGAAACAAACCAAAATGTTAAAATTCATTTAAAATGGAATAGAGGACAATAAAAAGGAAAATAAAAGACAAGTGTGGGAAAATTTTCCAAGTTATTCAAAACATATGTCACATATTTTTGTACAAATAACTGAAAATACTTTTGCTTTGGACTAAACTAATTTTTTTTACCTGATTTACTGTAAGAAAGATGGATCTACACGATGAATCAATTCCATCATTAAAAGGAAGTAAAGTCTTCCGAAAAAGACACGCGCTTCTTGATTTAGGTCAAGAAGTTGTCGTCCAGATCAGCTGTAGGTTGACGAAAAATCTAGAAAAGTCATCACTAAAATCAGCAGGAAATCCACGGACCTCAGCATTAAACAGGGTTGCCAAGTGGTCAGATTTATCCTAACCATGAGAAGGATTTATCTCGTACAATGGGGGGGGGCACCGTGCAAATTAGCTGGATAAGACTAATGAATCAAATCCCCAGAAAGGATAATCTCCTTAAAGATTAAAAATCAGCTTTTAAGCCTGATATTACTCAATCATAGAGATTGACCTTAAAGATTGAAAATTCAAACTCATGGAATTTAATGATATCTAAACTCGAGCTTGAACGAGAAAATATTTTGATAAAATTAAAAACCGATTTGTTTTCTAAAAACCCATTTTCAATGCGTTCATTACCATTGAACGTAAAATCCTAGGAATTCACCTGGAATTCATTAGGTCACCTGAACCAAATCGGGTGTCAACCGTAAGAACGGTGGTTGCATAGCATGGTCAAGGACAGGACCTTGTGCCAGACCGAAAAATTATAAGGGTGAGCTTTACTATTGCTCCTACCAAGGATAGTAATTGCGTCCGACACGTTATAGACCATAATTAAAAGCATGTCAGGGGACATTGCCTTAACAGTTGCTTGTTCAACGCTTTCCTTTACAACCGGATGGTAGTTTACCGAAAGGTAATATACGGGACAAGTAAACTGGACATGTTGCTTTCCAAATACAAGGTTAGCAAGTGGGTGACACAAAACCGCAAGTTTTGAGCTAAAATTTTCAAATCTGAAACCCACCAAACCCACAAAAATATTTTGTAAACACCGGTGAAGGGTTATTCCGGAAAACTTATCTAGGGTAAAAGCTAGATTTAATTTTCAAAAGATCAAATGTTTTCATAAAGATCCATTTTCCTTAATGGATCTAAATTTTTATAGTCATGTGGGACTTTAAACCATATCGTTACTACCATTGTTTATACCGCCGTATAGAAATCACTGATGTACAAAGTGTGAAGAATAAAGAAGTGATTCTAGTATTTCAAGACTATATTGCTTGAGGACAAGCAACGCTCAAGTGTGGGAATATTTGATAATGCTAAAAACGAACATATATTTCATAGCATTATTCCTCAAGAAAGACAAGCTTTTAGTTGCAATTGTTCTATTTACAAGTGATATTCGTTTAAATATCAAAAGGTAAAGACAAAAGACAGATTCGACGAATTGAAGACGCAAACGACCAAAAAGCTCAAAAGTACAAAATACAATCAAAGAGGTTCCAATTATTGATAAGAAACGTCTCGAAATTACAAGAGTACAAGATTCAAAACGCAAAGTACAAGATATTAAATTGTACGCAAGGACGTTCGAAAATCCGGAACCAGGACCAGAGTCAACTCTCAACGCTCGACGCAACGGACTAAAAATTACAAGTCAACTATGCACATGAATATAATATAATATATAAATAATTCTTAAAAATTATATATATATTATATTAATATTTAAAATCGTCGGCAAACAAAGAGCCAAGGATGAATGAGCTGTAAAAACAAACTCCGCGACTTGCGGAGTTCGAAGACCAAATGTACCGCGAGTCGCGGAGATTACCTGGACGAAAATTCCTATAAAAGCAAACGAATTCTGATCATTTTCATAATCCATAATCTATCTCTCTCTCAATATATACGTAAATATATATATATATATATATATATATATATATATATATATATATATATATATATATATATATATATATATATATATATATATATATATAATTTATATTTTAATTTTAATTTTAATTTTAAATCCTAATAATAAGGGTATGTTAGCAAATGTTGTAAGGGTGTAAGTCGAAATTCTGTCCGTGTAACGCTACGCTATTTTTAATCATTGTAAGTTATGTTCAACCTTTTTAATTTAATGTCTCGTAGCTAAGTTATTATTATGCTTATTTAATCCGAAGTAATCATGATGTTGGGCTAATTACTAAAATTGGGTAATTGGGCTTTGTACCATAATTGGGGTTTGAACAAAAGAACGACACTTGTAGAAATTAGACTATGGGCTATTAATGGGCTTTATAATTGTTTAACTAAATGATAGTTTGTTAATGTTAATATAAAGATTTACAATTGGGCGTCCCTATAAATTACCATATACACTCGATCGGACACGATGGGCGGGGTATTTATATGTACGAATAATCGTTCATTTTACCGGACACGGGAATGGATAAATAGCCACTAGAATAATTAAAACAGGGGTGAAATTATGTACAAGGACACTTGGTATAATTGATAACAAAATATTAAAACCTTGGGTTACACTCAGTCGACATCCTGGTATAATTATTAAACAAAGTATTAAATCTTGTTACAGTTTAAGTCCCCAATTAGTTGGAATATTTAACTTCGGGTATAAGAATAATTTGACGAGGACACTCGCACTTTATATTTATGACTGATGGACTGTTATGGACAAAAACCAGACGGACATATTAAATAATCCAGGACAAAGGACAATTAACCCATGGGCATAAAACTAAAATCAACACGTCAAACATCATGATTACGGAAGTTTAAATAAGCATAATTCTTTTATTTCATATTTTATTTCCTTTATTTTATATTTAATTGCACTTCTAATTACCGCATTTTTATTGTTATTGTATTTAATTGCACTTTTAATTATCGTACTTTTTAATTATCGCAAGTTTATTTTATCGCACTTTTATTATTCGCAATTTCATTATCGTTATTTACTTTACGCTTTAAATTAAGTCTTGTATTTATTTATTATTTTACATTTGGTTTTAACTGCGACTAAAGTTTTAAAATCGACAAACCGGTCATTAAACGGTAAAAACCCCCCTCTATAATAATAATATTACTTATATATATATTTGTATTTTTATAAAAGTAAACTAATATAGCGTTAAGCTTTGTTTAAAGATTTTCCCTGTGGAACGAACCGGACTTACTAAAAACTACACTACTGTACGATTAGGTACACTGCCTATAAGTGTTGTAGCAAGGTTTAAGTATATCCATTCTCTAAATAAATAAATATCTTGTGTAAAATTGTATCATATTTAATAGTATTTCCTGCTAAAATATAAAGCTATTTTATATACACCTCGCATAACATCAGTTCTCTAAGTGTGCTTTCTAGTTAAGAGAAGTTCAATTCCTTGGACAAATTGTTAGTGAACAGGGAATACAAGTTGATCCTGCCAAGATTGAGGCAATTGAGAAGTGGGAAATTCCTACTATAGAAGGTTCATTCAAGATTTCTCTCGTATATCGAAACCTCTGACTGCTTTAACGCACAAGGGGAAGAAGTATGAGTGAAAGGATGAACAAGAGACTGATTTTCAAACTCTGAAGAAGAAGTTGACTACCGCTCCGATATTATCACTACCTGAAGGTAATGACGATTTGGTTATTTGTTGTGATGCTTCGCGTCAGGGCTTTGGTTATGTTTTGATGTAACGAAAGAAAGTCATTGCTTACACGTCACGTCAGTTGAAGATCCAGGAGCATAATTATACAACCCATGATTTAGAATTGGAAGCTGTTGTGTTCGCACTCAAGAATTGGAGACATTACTTATATGGGGTCAAATGTACAGTGTACAGTGATCACAAAAGTCTTCAACATATCTTTGATCAAAGATAGTGGAATATGAGGTAGCGAAGATGGGTTGAATTGTTGAACGATTATGATTGTGAACTCCTTTAGCCATTCCGGGAAAAAGCCAGTGTCGTGGCTGATGCTTTGAGTCAAAAAGAGAGAGTTGAACCTCGTAGGTTTAGGGCCTTGATAATGACCATTTGAACAAACCTCGCAAGGCATATTCTTGCAGCTCAACAAGAAGCCTTGAAGGAGGAGAATTTTGTAACGGGAAGGTCCAAGGCTTGAGTAAACAGTTAGAGGTATGAATCGATGGTACTCGGTATTTTGCTAGACGTCTTTGGATTCCGAAATTTGGTGATTTACAACAACTTGTTTTAGATGAAGCTCATAAGTCTGGGTCTATTTATCCTGGTTCAGGAAAGATGTATCATGACCTTAAGGAGCTGTATTGGTGGCCTAATTTGAAAGTTGATGTGGCTACATATGTGGCTAAGTGTTTGACCTGTACTAAGGTTAAAGCTAAACATCAGAAACCGTCTGGACTTTTGGTGCAACCTGAGATTCCCGAGTGGAAGTGGGAAGGTATTACAACGGATTTTATTACGAAGTTACTGAGAGTTGTGGGTGGTTATGATACCATTTGGGTGATTGTTGACCGACTCACAAAATCAGCTCATTTCTTACCGATTAAAGAAACAGATTCGAAGGAGAAGCTTATTGTTTGTATTTGAAGGAGATTGTTTTTAGACATGGTGTTCCCGTGTTATTTCGGACCGAGATAGTCGATTTACATCGAGATTTTGGTGGTCCTTACAAGATGCTTTGGGAACTAAATTGGATATGAACACTATTTATCATCCACAGTCAGATGGTCAGAGTGAAAGGACCATTCAAACGTTGGAAGACATGTTACGAGCATGCATCATTGATTTTGGTAATGGTTGGGATAAGTACTTGCCACTGACTGAATTTTCTTATAATAACAGCTATCATGCAAGTATTAAGCCGCACCTTTTGAAGCGCTGTATGGTAGAAAGTGTAGGTCTCCTGTCTGCTGGAATGAGGTTGGGGATGCTCAACTCACAGGTCCAGGAATTATTCATGAGACTACCGAGAAGATCGTACAGATTAAGGTAAGTTTGAGAACCGCCAGAAGTCGCAAAAGAGTTATGCCAATAAGAGAAGGAACGATATTGAATTTCAGGTCGGTGATCGTGTTATGTTGAAGGTATCACCTTGGAAGGGCGTGATACGTTTTGGTAAAAGAGGAAAGTTGAATCCTCGTTTTGTTGGACCGTTTGAGATTATTGAGAGAGTTGGACCCATGGCTTATCGTTTGAAATTGCCATAAGAACTCAGTGTTGTTCACGACATTTTTCACGTGTCGAATTTGAAGAAGTGTTTGGCCGAGGCCGATAAGACTATTCCTCTGAAGGAGCTTCATGTTGATAAGCAACTATATTTTATTGAGGAACCTGTTGAAATTATGGATCGAGATGTTAAGACTCTCAAGCAAAGTAGAATTCCTATTGTTCGAGTTAGATGGAACGCCAGACGCGGTCCCGAGTTCACTTGGGAGCGTGAAGATCAGATGAGGTAGAAGTACCCACATTTGTTCCCAGATGCCGAGTCAACCCCTGCACCTGCTTAAATTTCGGGACGAAATTTCCGTAACGGGAAGGTACTGTAACGACCCTACTTTTTCGGTTATCTTTTACCGTTAATTATTTAACGACCGTTAACTGTTATTCGTGCCACGTCATTTCTATGACCTATATTATTATCTTTGTAATAATATATTAATTATTATGTGTTATATGAATATTTGTATTCATATCTTTAATTGTACGTTTCTACGTGTCGCGGATTTCTATCCGGCGAATCTTTTCGGTTTTCAAACCAACGGTCGAGCTTTTGGGATTTTTAAGTCCTAATTATTTTAAATATGATATTTTAATGTCATATGATCATATATAGTGTTTATATATTTTATTCGTCGCGTATTTGTTATCTCTCCGAAAAATCAATCGCGTAGTGGTGTTTTCGCGTTTCGGGCTTCGTTCGGGCATTCGGGCCACAAGACTTCTTTCATTTATCAAGTTAGCCCACAAGTTGGGCCCACCCTTCATAATTCAGCCGAAAATATCAAGGGGGAGGGGGGTATTGTGCCATTTTTCTCAAACTTGTAGTTTCAGGGATCAAAACCTAATCACTACTTCATTCTTCCCCATTTTCACATTTTAATTTTTGTTTCCTCCTCCCCTTGCTCTCCTTGCCGTCACCTACCACCAAGAACATCATCATCATTTCACAAAATTGTTAATCATTTCAAGAGGCTTTCAACATAATCGGATTCTACACAACGATCTCTACGCGTTCATATTACTTGATTGTTGATTAGGGTATAAACCATAACCCTAGATTTTCAATTTTTCAATTATTTTTATGTTTTTACATGTTATATTGATAGTATGAAGATAATATGTTATTGTATTGTTGATTGTATGCGTAGAATTGCTCGATTGCATATTTTTTCGGTTTGATAAAATTGGGACAGCAGCTTTTTCGTGTGTTTCTGATATTGTAACTGATGTTGATCATAAAATAAAGTATATAAATGATTTCCTCTCATCAAGACATTAATTTTAGACTCCGGATTCATGTCGTTTCGATTCCCGGAGCCCTAGATACGAGCAAAGTGGTATTTTGTTAAGATTGAAATGTGATTTTGGTATGAACCAGGTTTGGTCCGACTTTGTGACCATATTTGGTGACTTTAGGGTGTGTTAGTTGTAGTGACCCGAACTTTTCCGAACCTTTCTATGATTATATGTTTAATGAAAACTATATTTACATGATTAAATGTTTCCAACATGTTAAGCAATCAAACTTGTTAAGACTTGGTTAATTGAAACGGAAATTTTGTAAACGTCTGATTACCCAGTTTGACCAATGATTCGCGAATGCTATAAGTTGTATATGACATGATGATACATAAATGAATAAATATATATGTTTAACATGATATAATGATCATCAAGTATCTCATTAAAAATAGCAACAATAAGTTATATACTTAAAAAGGAGACTATTGACGTATGAAACTCGAAACGATACATATAACGATTATCGTTATAACCACGTCTTACTAAATATATATGAAGCATATTAATACATTGTTATATTATATATAACATGATAATATGATAATTAAATATATCATTAAGTGTATTAACAATGAACAACATAAGTAAAAACAAGACTACTAACTTAAGGATTTCGAAACGAGACATATATGTAACGATTATCGTTGTAACGACATTTAAATGTATATATCATATTAAGATATATTAATATATAATGTAAGTTTTTATTATTTATTATCACTATTATTAAAATTAATATTTTTATTATCATTATTATTACTTTTATCATTATTATTAGTATTAACATTATTAATAATATTTTTTATCATTTTTAATATTATTACTATCATCATTATTACTTTTACCATTATTATTATTACAACTATATTATTATTATTATTATTATCAATATTACTATTAATATTATTATTATTACAATAAAAGTTAGTTATATAAAAATATATTTAAGAAAACTACATTTTATAAATTATTTATCTAAAGTATATAAAATAAATATAGTTAATATAGTTATTAATGAAACATACAAGTTACTAAAATAACAATTAATAATAATACCTAAACTTATTCGATTACGATTATATGTTTTAATAGATATACAAATGATATAGGTTCGTGAATCCAAGGCCAACCCTGCACTTGTTCAATGTCGTCATATGTATTTTTGCTACAAAATACAGTATTGTGAGTTTCATTTGCTCCCTTTTTAAATGCTATTGCAATATATATTTTTAGGACTGAGAATACATGCGCTGCTTTTATAACTATTTTACGAAATAGACACAAGTACTTGAAACTACATTCTATGGTTGAATTGTTATACCGGATATCGCCCTTGTTGAACTTGATAACCTAAGAATTGGTGTTTATTATAATTGCCACCAATTGACGCGAATCCTAAAGATAGATCTATGGGCTTTGACACGCCCCAGTCAAAGAATTTGAACTGCTTTAGTACTTCGATGTTTATATGTTTGGGGATATTCTAGATGCATTTTGTTAATGTCGGTTACCAGGTGTTCAATCCATATGAATGATTTTTGTCTCTATGTATGAGACGTATATTTATGAGAAATGGAAATGAAAATCTTGTGGTCTATTAAAATGATGGAAATGATCGATTATGATAAACTAATGAGCTCACCAACCTTTTGGTTGACACTTTAAAGCATGTTTATTCTCAGGTATGAAAGAAATCTTCCGCTGTGCATTTGCTCATTTTAGAGATATTACTTAGAGTCATTCATGGCATATTTCAAAAGACGTTGCATTCGAGTCGTTGAGTTCAACAAGATTATTATTAAGTCAATTATAGTTGGATATATTATGAAATGGTATGCATGCCGTCAACTTTCGATGTAATGAAAGTTTGTCTTTTAAAAACGAATGCAATGTTTGTAAAATGTATCATATAGAGGTCAAGCACCTCGCAATGAAATCAACTATTGTGAATCGTTTATAATCGGTATGAACGGGGCATTAAAGTTGGTATTAGAGCGGTGGTCTTAGCGAACCAGGTCTTGCATTAGTGTGTCTAACTGATAGTTGCTTAGATGCATTAGTGAATCTGGACTTCGACCGTGTCTGCATGTCAAAAGTTTTGCTTATCATTTCGTGTCGAAAATTACCTACTTATCATCCTTAGAAAATTAACTGCTTATCATTCTTAGTCTAGACACATCTTACTGCATTGATTTCATGAGTAGTGTATAGACAAAAATTCATATTTTAGCGTATCTGCTAATTCATATCTTAGCGTATCTATTACTGTAAACTTTGCCTGTCAGCTTCTAAAAATTCCTCCGTAATCTACGGGATCTTCTGTACTATATATAGATATTCTATGTAATTAGAATATCATCCGACAGTCAGAAATTATTTTATATCGAAAAATCCTTTAAATCAATCATACGACATGGAATTCGCCACTAGTTCAAGTCCCTCGAATTTCGATATGGAGTTTCACTCGAGCTCCGAAGACAGTGTAACCGGAATGGATCAACCGATCAGTCATCATCAATTCATCTGATGGGTTCGTAGCCTACTTAATCAATGGAGACGTGAAGAAGGCGATCCTTTCCATCCACCGACTTTCCCTATTGGCAAAGAACCTGAAGCATTTACCGACGAACCTGTTCGTAATACCATTTTCTCTCTCATTTCCAGAGTATCTCGTCACGATTATATACTATCTCAAAATTTAGATCTTATTCATCCGATCGTCCGAACCACCAATCATCCCGGTCTAATAGAAGAAGTCAACGAGCTTCGCGCCCTAGTTGTAGCCTTGGAAAATATGGTGCAAAACGTACCAGCTTCAGCAACACCACCGGCACCAACAGTACGATCAGTAACAGCACCAATACCATTAAGAATCCATGCCTCAACATCTCATTTTGTACCTCGAGCATAATCAACGTTCTACGTATCGTTCTACATCAATTATCTTCGTTCTTCATGGCGATTATGTAATCTCTAATGTGTTAGAGATTATATATTCTTGTTCTAACGGTAAATCAAATGAGTCTAATATCATATTGACTCATTAAATCCATGTTACATCTGAAGAAAATATATATGTATATATGTTTTCATAAAGGTTGTAATTAAATATTCTTTCGTACAAACTGTTAACGATGAAAATATTTTAACGGGTAGGTAATACCCGAGGAATATTTAGATTTCACATTAATAAGTTACATTGTACATTCTTCGAATCTGATTCAACAGTCATTTACTATCCTACTTACATCCACAAGATATACGTGTCCGTTCACCGCAGAATAACCATTTTCATTCAATTTCATATTTGGATTTTGACCTATCAGAATCCAACAAGTGGTATAATGAAGAAAACATTGGACAAAATAAAATCTGTTAGAAACAAACAAATTAACTATGAGAAATTTTGTTAAGATTTCACGCTAACAAAATCCTAGCTAACTGTTCCTAGCTAACTGCTAATTCCTTATTACATTTTAATTATCGCAATTTATTTTATCGCAATTTTATTTATCGTCATTTAATTTATGTTATTTATTTTACGCACTTTAAATATCGGGACACGTATACAAGGTTTTGACATATCATATCGACGCATCTATATATATTATTTGGAATAACCATAGACACTCTATATGCAGTAATGCTTGAGTTAGCTATACAGGGTTGAGGTTGAATCTAGAATAATATATATACTTTGAGTTGTGATCGAGTCTGAGACATGTATACAATGGGTCACGAATACGTATTAAGTAATTCGAATATTATATATTAAACTATATATGAATTATTGAATTACTAATTGTTGACTGCTAACTGTGGACTGCCAACATTGGACAATTAAGATGAATTAAAATATTGATTATAACATATGAAACTAAACAATTCTTCAAGTTTGTCACTTGATTCCATCTTAAACCTCATTTGTATCTTGACGATTACAATCTGCGTTCAAAACTTTCATGACTCTTGAAAACACCTCAATCGAGAGGATGAACCAACCGCACTTCATCTACGGAAGAAAAGATTGATACATATAGTTATGCACCTGAAAAACTCTCAGAAACCGAGTAAACATTTAACATGTATCTGTGCTAGCTCCTTTGGCGTTGTTATTACCGAAAATAACTTTACAATCCCTTTCCAAAATAGCCAATTTTGTCACAGCTCCAACAAATCAACTTCGACTTTTCGTTCGAAATAGCCTTATTATAACTCGATATATACGTTGTCGTTTCACCATCGTTACCGGGGAACCTTATATATTCTGCCACATTAGCAGTATACTTACTAACAACTTTATTGATTTCTGACCTTTCGAAAAATCATTTTATTAATTGAAATCCTATCATGTACTTATCTACATATTGTAACAAGAATTGCCATACCAACTACCGGGAATTTAGCAATCAGTATTTTGAATCTCGCAAGCATTGCTACATCAACAGGTATTTGAATATGTATAACATTTACCTCTTAGAATTGTAATCTTCTATTTTGAAATTCTGAAAAACACCCAGTCTACGAATCAATACTCCAAAGTTTGAAAAAGCGGAATGAAGCAGCAGAAACGGTAGACAACCATAAACGACCTTAACCGTTGAAAGTATGATGATAAAGAATGGAGTGTTGGAAATGCTCAATAGAAATTTAGTACCAAAAAGTGGATTATGCAAAATTATGAAGGAGGCTGTGGACAAATCACAAGGACTAAACTTGTACATAAAGAATCCTGATGATTCTGATTCTGATGAAATCTTTAGCGAATACCTTGCTCCTTAATCGCTCTAAATCATCGTGAATGAATTTCTTCATCACAATTTGATTCTAAAATTCTAAGATATTATCGTATCCTCTATTATAAATATGCTTGATATTTCTGAAGATATTTTCATAACTATTCTTATCTGAAATCCTTTATCTCTTCACAATATCAGTGTTACATCAGAAAGGAAACTATTTTAGTTTCTGAATTCTGAAAAATTCAAAATTTAAAAATATGAATGTTTTTGAAGTAGTGTTGAAAACTGAAGCATGAGTTAGTATAATATAATGACACTTAATCAACGTGATTATATTACAGTAAGTCATGCTGAGTTTCTAATGGAACGTGATGATTCACAGATCATAACGTCATCATGTGCCATAGTACACGACTCTTACATTCTATCTAATATATAAACATATCAAGAACATAATTTCCTGATAGTTTTATCTTTTCTCTTGAATTCTGGTAATTTAACCAATCAAGATCGTGCTATTACAATTTCTCTCTTAGAACGTTAGTCATGTTCATTTAAAACTTTATACCTACGATTTCTGGACCATTATTCGCTTGACTTAAAGTCGGGAAGAGAAAACAAAAGGATGGAACTCCAAAAGATAAAGGAAACGAAGAGGGTAGATTTATAGTGGAATATTCGAAAGAGCAATCGAGACAGATCATCGCATTTAATCAAAGAAGATTCTAATCTTCTTAATTATCGAAGAACCAAATCTTATTACAAAGATCTTCTCCAAATCCCTTGAACTCTGGAAATCAATCCTGTCTGCGTCAAAAGATATGACGAATCTACACTTACTCATTTCACTCTTTTGTGATA
This sequence comes from Rutidosis leptorrhynchoides, assembly GCF_046630445.1. Classification (NCBI taxonomy): domain Eukaryota; kingdom Viridiplantae; phylum Streptophyta; class Magnoliopsida; order Asterales; family Asteraceae; genus Rutidosis; species Rutidosis leptorrhynchoides. The sequence goes on along the minus strand of NC_092333.1, from coordinate 659,478,912 downwards.
GCTTCACTCGTACTCTTCACAAAATCAAATGGTTTTATCTATATTACTCAATGATGATAAAATTCTAATTTTCAGCTTGTATGCGTCATGAAAACATACTTATTGTCAACCATGACCATCCAAATCAAATTTCGGGACGAAATTTCTTTAACGGGTAGGTACTGTGACGACCCGAAAATTTCCGACCAAATTTAAACTTGATCTTTATATGATTTCGACACGATAAGCTAAGTCTGTAAGGTTGAGTCTCAAAATTTTGAACTGTTTCATTTATGCAATTACCCTTCGACTGTTTCTGAAGATTCACGAACAATTATTTGAAAATAAATATATATATATATATATATATATATATATATATATATATATATATATATATATATATATATATATATATATATATATATATATATATATATATATATATATATAGTGGAAATAAGAAAATGTGATTGAATCATTAGAAATTAATATGTAAAATAAAATACAAAATAATTAAGTTGCTATTAAAATGAAGATATATATATATATATATATATATATATATATATATATATATATATATATATAATCTATAAATATTAAAGATACAATATGTTATATAATTAGTAAATATGATATAATTATTAAATGGTAATATATTAAAATATATTTACAAGTTGGAATATAATTGTTATATTAATAGTATTATCATTACTTTCATTATTATTTTTAATTTTAATATTAATATTAATATTTGTATTATTAATATTATTATTTCTGATATGAAATTTGATACATTTTTATTTGATATAATATTATTAATACTAATTATTATCATTATTATTATTATCATTAATAATACTATTGTTATCAATTTTATAGTTATTGTCATTATTATTATTAATTATTATTACATTTATCTTTCTATTAAAACTTCTCCTATTTTTTTTATTTAATATTATTATATCAGTATTTTTATTACTCTATATTATTTAGAAATTATTATTATTATTATATTGGTATTTTTATATTTATTAATATAATTATTGATCGTTAATAGTAATTACAATATATAAAATCTGTTACATAACATGTGATTTTTATTTTCCCATCATTATCATCTTTACATTCCTGTATCTGATTGAGCACTATGTCGAATTCTGTTTAGGATGCAAACAAATTCAGTTTGCAGTCATTTTCTACTTTTAATTGTATTTTATTTTTATTTTTGTTCTTTCTTCTCTGGATTGATTCCATTGTCGACACCCACATCACTCTACTTTTATTTTCTGTTATCTATCCATATCTATCACCATCTATCTGTAATTAAATATCTTCATCTATCTATGATATAGATATATACATACACATGTAAATAATAAGAACACACATTTCATCACCACTACTATGATCTCTCTTCAGCTCTCTAACTTCCCTATATTTTTCTTTGGATTCGTGAACCTCACCACCCCAATAAATTTGTGTTCTCTGTAACTCTACAATATCATCACCAGACTACCACCTTCAAAACAACCGCCTTCAAGTTGTGTAAGTTTCCTGTTTTGATTTCCACTATCACTTTTCTTTCTTTTTAAATAACTAGAACCAAGAAATACGTTCACCAAATTAACTCATTTTCTTCATCACAACCGCCATCAAGAATCACCTTCTCCTTCTCTCTCTCATTCTTCTTTCTCTCTTCTATTTTATACTTAAACCACCACCACAAACAAGCTTATGTTCGTTTAGACTTATTCGATCACTACCATCTCCAACTATGTAAACAACCGCTACCATTGAAACAACCCACCACCACTTTTGTTTACTTTATAGAACCTACTACTACAATACTATTATAACTCATCTAACAGCCACGTTTAGTATTCGGTTTTCCTGTACGGCTCATCTTTGTTTCTGCTTTCTTGTTCGATAACCCAAACAAACCCCATGTATATATATTATTTGGAACAACCATAGACACTCTATATGCAGTAATGTTGGAGTTAGCTATACAGGGTTGAGGTTGATTCCAAAAATATAGATACTTTGAGTTGTGATCTAGCCTGAGACGTGTATACACTGGGTCGTGGATTGATTCAAGATAATATATATCGATTTATTTCTGTACATCTAACTGTGGATAACTAGTTGTAGGTTACTAACGAGGACAGCTGACTTAATAAACTTAAAACATCAAAATGTATTAAAAGTGTTGTAAATATATTTTGAACATACTTTGATATATATGTACATATTTGTTATAGGTTCGTGAATAGACAAGTGGCCAAGTCTTACTTCCCGACGAAGTAAAAATCTGTGAAAGTGAGTTATAGTCCCACTTTTAAAATCTAATATTTTTGGGATGAGAATACATGCAGGTTTTATAAATGATTTACAAAATAGACACAAGTACGTAAAACTACATTCTATGGTTGAATTATCAAAATCGAATATGCCCCTTTTTATTAAGTCTGGTAATCTAAGAATTAGGGAACGGACACCCTAATTGACGCGAATCCTAAAGATAGATCTATTGGGCCTAACAAACCCCATCCAAAGTACCGGATGCTTTAGTACTTCGAAATTTATATCATATCCGAAGGGTGTCCCGGAATGATGGGGATATTCTTATATATGCATCTTATTAATGTCGGTTACCAGGTGTTCACCATATGAATGATATTTATCTCTATGTATGGGATGTATATTGAAATATGAAATCTTGTTGTCTATTGTTACGATTTGATATATATAGGTTAAACCTATAACTCACCAACATTTTTGTTGACATTTTAAGCATGTTTATTCTCAGGTGATTATTAAGAGCTTCCGCTGTCGCATACTTAAATAAGGACAAGATTTGGAGTCCATGCTTGTATGATATTGTGTAAAAACTGCATTCAAGAAACTTATTTCATTGTAACATATTTGTATTGTAAACCATTATGTAATAGTCGTGTGTAAACAGGATATTTTAGATTATCATTATTTGATAATCTACGTAAAGCTTTTTAAACCTTTATTGATGAAATAAAGGTTATGGTTTGTTTTAAAATGAATGCAGTCTTTGAAAAACGTCTCATATAGAGGTCAAAACCTCGCAACGAAATCAATTAATATGGAACGTTTTTAATCAATAAGAACGGGACATTTCAGTTGGTATCCGAGCGTTGGTCTTATAGAACCAGAATTTTGCATTAGTGTGTCTTATCGAGTTTGTTAGGATGCATTAGTGAGTCTGGACTTCGACCGTGTTTACTTGAAAAATGATTGCTTAACAAATTTTGTTGGAAACTATATATTTTTAACATGTGAATATTATGTGATATATTAATCTCTTAATGTGTTTGATATTATGTGATAGATGTCTACCTCTAGAACAAGTCCCATTGACTCACCTAATAATAATGAAGAGTCAAATGTAAATTGGAATGATTCGTGGACTGATTCACAAGTTCCCGAAGAGGAACCGGAAGAAGAGTCGGAACCGGAAGAAAAATCGGAACCTGAAGAAGAATCGGAACCGGAAGAAGAAATAGAACCAGTGGGGGAAATAATAAAATGGTTAAGTAGAAGAAAATCCTCAACCAACCGACCAAAGTTAATTATGGTCAATGGTGTTTCCGCCAAGGAAGCAAAGTATTGGGAGGATTACCAATTCTCCGATAAATCGGATCCCGACAAGGATTCCGATGATGTTATAGAAATTACCCCAACACAATTTAATAAGGCAAAAGAGAACAATAAGGGAAAGGGCATAAAAATAGAGAAATTTGATTCCAAACCCGATGAACTTTATATGTATCGCCAACACCCGTATTTCTTAAGTTGTGACAATAACCCGGGAACCTCTAAACCACCAGGTTTTTCTAAACCAATGTGGACAACGATGGCTCGTATTAGGGGAACATCATATATCCCTAGAAACTTGGCAAAACGAACCAAAACCGAAGAAAAAGAAACGAGCGAGTCGGAATAAGATAGTTGTATTCGTGTGGTGTAATATATGTAATATAGTGTGCTTATGCTTTATGATATATGTAAAAATTGCTTGTATTAAAAACACAAAATGGATAGACAACCCAATATTTTAAGAGACCTACCCGGAGACATGATTGATGAAATCTTGTCTAGAGTCGGTCAGAATTCCTCGGCACAACTATTTAAGGTGAGATCAGTTTGTAAGACATACGAAGAACGTTCCAAGAATGCCTTGGTTTATAAAAGGCTTTTGTTCGAAAGATGGGGGATATCACATTGGGAAATCCATAAGTTACGATGTGTTTACTTTGACGCATATATTGTGGGGAACCCAAATGCTATTTTACGCAACGGGTTAAGAAATTATTTTGACTCAATATATCCGAATATAGGACTTCGTGATTTAGAAAAAGCGGCTAACATGCAACATAAAGAAGCATGTTATGCTTACGGGTTAGTAATGTTCTCTTCTCACCAAAGTGAGAACAAGAACATCGGGCTACAACTATTAAACAAAACGTTCCCACAAGTGACGGAGTTGGTAATTGGGGTAAGAAATGAGGTTTTTAGGTTATTACGAGACTGTTGGTCATTACGAAACCCTCGTCCTTTTGACGCCATTACAACATGTTGCCTAGCTAATGGTCATAACAGTTATTTTCCACAAGACCAAGGATGGGAAGTCGTCTTAGTAAAACTAGAATGCATGACTTGTTTCTGGACTTATGAATTACGTGTCTTTATTTCCTTTGCTGAACAACTTGCGTATTAACTAGATTTATCTTCAAAACTGTCATGTATCATAGTGTACTATATTTCATGTTATATGTAATATAGCGAAGTTGTAAGTTTGAAGAATATTTGTATGTGATATATTATTATAATCAGTTTTTCATATGGAATTGTAGTAGTTGAATTGTATATTAGCTACTAAGTATGAACTTAACGGGTAGGTAGTACCCGAATTTAAACTTATAAAACGTTAATATGAAGAAAAAGCTTTTATAAACAAGTTCATATTATGCTACGAGATACTATTAACTACTCTTAATATTCTGTATGATTAAATTGTTTCATTTGACTATTTTGAAGGAAATGGCACCGACTACTCGACACACCTAGAATATGAGCGAAGAGGAATTTTGTGCCTTTCTTGCTTCAAACATAGCCACAGTACAGGCCGTAGTACATGCCAACAATAACTCTGAATCTAGTAATACAGCTAACGGCGCAAGAAATCGTGTAGGATGCTCCTACAAGGAATTCACTGCCTGCAAACCTTTGGAATTTGATGGAATTGAAGGACCGATCGGATTGAAACGGTGGACCGAGAAGGTCGAATCGGTGTTTTCCATAAGTAAGTGTACTGAAGAGGACAAAGTGAAGTACGCTATGCATACCTTCACAGGTACTGCGTTAACATGGTGGAATACCTATCTAGAGCAAGTGGGACAAGATGATGCTTACGCACTACCGTGGTCAGCATTCAAGCACTTGATGAACGAGAAGTACCCCAAAACCGAGGTCAATAAGCTCAAGATAGAACTTAGAGGGTTACGAACCCAAGGATTTGATATTACCATGTATGAAAGACGATTCACAAAATTGTGCCTATTGTGTCCGGGAGCATTCGAAGATGAGGAAGAGAAGATCGACGCATTTGTGAAAGGATTACCGGAAAGAATCCAAGAAGATATAAGTTCACACGAGCCCGCCTCCATACAACAGGCATGTAGAATGGCTCACAAACTAGTGAACCAGATTGAGTTAAGAATTAAAGAACAGGCGGCTAAAGAGGCCAATGTGAAGCAAGTCAAAAGAAAGTGGGAGGAAAACGGTGATAAGAATCACCAATACAACAACAACAGCAATTACAACAATAATCGCAACAACTATCCCAACAATCGCAATATCAATCGCAACTACAACAAACGGCCCAACAACAACAACAACAACAACAACAGCAACTACAACAATCATCCCAACAACAATAACAACTGCAACAACAACAATAATCAGAAGCAGCTATGCCAAAGGTGTGAAAAGTATCACTCGGGGTTCTGCACCAAATTTTGCAACAAGTATAAAAGAAATGGTCATAGCACGGCGAAGTGTGAGGTTTACGGACCAGGGGTTAATAGAACGAAAGGAACAAATGGTGTCGGAATGAGTAATGGTGGAGCAAGTAGTGTCGGAGCAAGTTATGCCAATGTAGTTTGTTATAAATGTGGAAAACCGGGCCACATTATTAGAAATTGCCCGAACCAGGAGAACACGAATGGACAAGGCCACGGAAGAGTTTTCAATATTAATGCGGCAGAGGCACAGGAAGACCCGGAGCTTGTTACAGGTACGTTTCTTATTGACAATAAATCTGCTTACGTTTTATTTGATTCGGGTGCGGATAGAAGCTATATGAGTAGAGATTTTTGTGCTAAATTAAGTTGTCCATTGACGCCGTTGGATAGTAAATTTTTACTCGAATTAGCAAACGGTAAATTAATTTCAGCAGATTATATATGCCGGAATCGAGAAATTAAACTGGGTAGCGAAATATTTAAGATTGATTTGATACCAGTAGAGTTAGGGAGTTTTGATGTAATAGTTGGCATGGACTGGCTGAAGAAGGTGAAAGCAGAGATCGTATGTTATAAAAATGCAATTCGCATTGTACGAGAAGAAGGAGAACCCTTAATGGTGTACGGAGAAAAGGGCAACACGAAGCTACATCTTATTAGTAATTTGAAGGCACAAAAACTAATAAGAAAAGGTTGCTATACTGTTCTAGCACACGTCGAGAAAGTACAAACTGAATAAAAGAGCATCAATGATGTTTCCGTCGCAAAAGAATTTCCCGATGTATTTCTGAAAGAATTACCGGGACTACCTCCACATCGATCTGTTGAATTTCAAATAGATCTTGTACCAGGAGCTGCACCAATAGCTTGTGCTCCTTATAGATTCGCACCCAGCGAGATGAAAGAACTGCAAAGCCAACTGCAAGAACTATTAGAATGTGGTTTCATTCGACCAATCACATCACCATGGGGAGCTCCTGTTTTGTTTGTCAAGAAGAAGGATGGTACATTTAGGTTGTGTATTGACTACAGAGAGTTAAACAAACTTACCATCAAAAACCGTTATCCACTGCCGAGAATTGACGACTTATTTGATCAACTACAAGGCTCGTCAGTTTATTCGAAGATCGATTTACGTTCTGGATATCATCAAATGCGAGTAAAGGAGGATGATATTCCAAAAACTGCTTTTAGGACGCGTTATGGTCATTACGAGTTTATGGTTATGCCGTTTGGATTAACTAACGCACCAGATGTGTTCATGGACCTTATGAACCAAGTGTGTGGGCCATATCTTGACAAGTTTGTCATTGTTTTCATCGATGACATACTTATTTACTCAAAGAATGATCAAGAGCACGAAGAACATTTGAGAAAAGTGCTAGAAGTATTGAGGAAAGAAAAACTGTACGCTAAGTTTTCAAAGTGTGCATTTTGGTTGGAAGAAGTTCAATTCTTCGGTCACATAGTGAACAAAGAAGGTATCCAGGTGGACCCGGCAAAGATCGAAACCGTTGAAAAGTGGGAAACCCCAAAAACTCCGAAGCATATACGTCAATTTTTAGGATTGGCTTGTTACTACAGAAGATTTATCCAAGATTTCTCCAAAATAGCAAAACCCTTGACTGCATTAACGCATAAAGGGAAGAAATTTGAATGGAAGGATGAACAAGAGAAGGCGTTTCAAATATTGAAGAAAAAGCTAACTACGGCACCTATATTGTCATTGCCTGAAGGGAATGATGATTTTGTGATTTATTGTGACGCATCAAAGCAAGGTCTCGGTTGTGTATTAATGCAACGAACGAAGGTGATTGCTTATGCGTCTAGACAATTGAAGATTCACGAGCAAAATTATACGATGCATGATTTGGAATTAGGCGCGGTTGTTTTTGCATTAAAGACTTGGAGGCACTACTTATATGGGGTCAAAAGTATTATATATACTGACCACAAAAGTCTTCAACATATATTTAATCAGAAACAACTGAATATGAGGCAGCGTAGGTGGATTGAATTGTTGAATGATTATGACTTTGAGATTCGTTACCACCCGAGGAAGGCAAATGTGGTAGCCGATGCCTTGAGTAGAAAGGACAGAGAACCCATTCGAGTAAAATCTATGAATATAATGATTCACAATAACCTTACTACTCAAATAAAGGAGGCGCAACAGGGAGTTTTAAAAGAGAGAAATTTAAAGAATGAAATACCCAAAGGATCGGAGAAGCATCTTAATATTCGGGAAGATGGAACCCGATATAGGGCTGAAAGGATTTGGGTACCAAAATTTGGAGATATGAGAGAAATGGTACTTAGAGAAGCTCATAAAACCAGATACTCAATACATCCTGGAATGGGGAAGATGTACAAGGATCTCAAGAAACATTTTTGGTGGCCAGGTATGAAAGCCGATATTACTAAATATGTAGGGGAATGTTTGACGTGTTCTAAGGTCAAAGCTGAACATCAGAAACCATCAGGTCTACTTCAACAACCCGAAATCCCAGAATGGAAATGGGAAAACATTACCATGAATTTCATCACTAAATTGCCAAGGACTGCAAGTGGTTTTGATACTATTTGGGTAATAGTTGATCGTCTCACCAAATCAGCACACTTTCTGCCAATAAGAGAAGATGACAAGATGGAGAAGTTAGCACGACTGTATTTGAAGGAAGTCGTCTCCAGACATGGAATACCAATCTCTATTATCTCTGATAGGGATGGCAGATTTATTTCAAGATTCTGACAGACATTACAGCAAGCATTAGGAACTCGTCTAGACATGAGTACTGCCTATCATCCATAAACTGATGGGCAGAGCCAAAGGACGATACAAACGCTTGAAGACATGCTACGAGCATGTGTTATTGATTTCAGAAATAGTTGGGATCGACATCTACTGTTAGCAGAATTTTCCTACAACAACAGCTACCATTCAAGCATTGAGATGGCGCCGTTTGAAGCACTTTATGGTAGAAAGTGCAGGTCTCTGATTTGTTGGAGTGAAGTGGGGGATAGACAGATTACGGGTCCAGAGATAATACAAGAAACTACCGAGAAGATCATCCAAATTCAACAACGGTTGAAAACTGCCCAAAGTCGATAAAAGAGCTACGCTGACATTAAAAGAAAAGATATAGAATTTGAAATTGGAGAGATGGTCATGCTTAAAGTTGCACCTTGGAAAGGCGTTGTTCGATTTGGTAAACGAGGGAAATTAAATCCAAGGTATATTGGACCATTCAAGATTATTGATCGTGTCGGACCAGTAGCTTACCGACTTGAGTTACCTCAACAACTCGCGGCTGTACATAACACTTTCCACGTCTCGAATTTGAAGAAATATTTTACTAAAGAAGATCTCACTATTCCGTTAGACGAAATCCAAATCAATGAAAAACTTCAATTCATTGAAGAACCCGTTGAAATAATGGATCGTGAGGTTAAGAGACTTAAACAAAACAAGATACCGATTGTTAAGGTTCGATGGAATACTCGTAGAGGACCCGAATTCACCTGGGAACGAGAAGATCAGATGAAGAAGAAGTACCCGCACTTATTTCCAGAAGATGAGCCAACACCTCCAATCGCTTAAAATTTCGGGACAAAATTTATTTAACGGGTAGGTACTGTAGTGACCCGAACTTTTCCGAACCTTTCTATGATTATATGTTTAATGAAAACTATATTTACATGATTAAATGTTTCCAACATGTTAAGCAATCAAACTTGTTAAGACTTGGTTAATTGAAACGGAAATTTTGTAAACGTCTGATTACCCAGTTTGACCAATGATTCACGAACGCTATAAGTTGTATATGACATGATGATACATAAATGAATAAATATATATGTTTAACATGATATAATGATCATCAAGTATCTCATTAAAAATAGTAACAATAAGTTATATACTTAAAAAGGAGACTATTGACGTATGAAACTCGAAACGATACATATAACGATTATCGTTATAACCACGTCTTACTAAATATATATGAAGCATATTAATACATTGTTATATTATATATAACATGATAATATGATAATTAAATATATCATTAAGTGTATTAACAATGAACTGCATAAGTAAAAACAAGACTACTAACTTAAGGATTTCGAAACGAGACATATATGTAACGATTATCGTTGTAACGACATTTAAATGTATATATCATATTAAGATATATTAATATATCATAATATCATGATAATATAATAATTTAAAATATCATTTGATATTATAAACTTTGGGTTAACAATATTTAACAAAATCGTTAACCTAAAGGTCTCAAAACAACACTTACATGTAACGACTAACGATGACTTAACGACTCAGTTAAAATGTATATACATGTAGTGTTTTAATATGTATTCATACACTTTTTAAAGACTTCAAGACACTTATCAAAATACTTCTACTTAACAAAAATTCTTACAATTACATCCTCGTTCAGTTTCATCAACAATTCTACTCGTATGCACCCGTATTCGTACTCGTACAATACACAGCTTTTAGATGTATATACTATTGGTATAGACACTCCTATGATTAGATTTTAGCAGCCCATGTGAGTCACATAACACATGTGGGAACCATCATTTGGCAACTAGCATGAAATATCTCATAAAATTACAAAAATATGAGTAATCATTCATGACTTATTTACATGAAAACAAAATTACATATCCTTTATATCTAATCCATACACCAACTACCAAAACACCTACAAACACTTTCATTCTTCAATTTTCTTCATCTAATTGATCTCTCTCAAGTTCTATCTTCAAGTTCTAAGTGTTCTTCATAAATTCTACAAGTTCTAGTTTCATAAAATCAAGAATACTTCCAAGTTTGCTAGCTTACTTCCAATCTTGTAGAGTGATCATCCAACCTCAAGAAATCTTTCTTATTTACAGTAAGATATCTTTCTAATACAAGGTAATACTCATATTCAAACTTTGATTCAATTTCTATAACTATAACAATCTTATTTCGAGTGGAAATCTTACTTGAACTTGTTTTTCGTGTCATGATTCTGCTTCAAGAACTTTCAAGCCATCCAAGGATCTTTTGAAGCTAGATCCATTTTTCTCATTTCCAGTAGCTTTATCCAGAAAATTTGAGGTAGTAATGATGTTCATAACTGATAATGCTAAAAACGAACATATATTTCATAGCATTATTCCTCAAGAAAGACAAGCTTTTAGTTGCAATTGTTCTATTTACAAGAGATATTCGTTTAAATAATAAAAGGTGAAGACAAAAGGCAGATTCGACAAATTGAAGACAAAAAGATCCAAAGAGCTAAAAAGTACAAGATACAATTAAAAAGGTTCAAAATATTGATGAGGAACGTCTCAAAATGACAAGAGTACAAGTTACAAGACGCAAAGTACGCGATTTAAAATAATACGCGAGGACGTCCGAAAATCCGGAACCGGGACCTGAGCCAAGAAGAAACGCCCGACGCAACGGACCAAAAATATCTAGTCTACTATGCACAAGAATATAATATAATATATATATAATTATATATAATTATATATTATATATATTATTATTATTATATTACGTCGGCAAGAAGAAAACAAATCCATTTGGCTGGATCCAGGGTGGCCATGCGACTCGCATGGCCAGAAGCACAAATCCATGCGAGTCGCATGGAGTGAGATTGCTGGTCAGGTCCTATATAAAGCCAGTTTTCTGCCGAGTTTTTATCATCTTTTTTCTCTTCCTCTTCATACGTAAATATATTTATATTTATAATTTATATTTTAATTTTAATTATAATTCTAATAATAAGGGTATGTTAGCGAATGTTGTAAGGGTGTAAGTCGAAATTCTGTCCGTGTAACGCTACGCTATTTTTAATCATTGTAAGTTATGTTCAACCTTTTTACATTAATGTCTCGTAGCTAAGTTATTATTATGCTTATTTAAAACGAAGTAATCATGATGTTGGGCTAATTACTAAAATTGGGTAATTGGGCTTTGTACCATAATTGGGGTTTAGACAAAAGAACGACACTTGTGGAAATTAGACTATGGGCTAATAATGGGCTTTATATTTGTTTAACTAAATGAAAGTTTGTTAATGTTAATATAAAGATTTACAATTGGGCGTCCCTATAAATTACCATATAAACTCGATCGGACACGATGGGCGGGGTATTTATATGTACGAATAATCGTTCATTTAACCGGACACGGGAATGGATTAATAGCCACTAGAATAATTAAAACAGGGGTGAAATTACATTCAAGGGTAATTGGTGTAATTGTTAACAAAGTAGTAAAACCTTGGTTTACACGCAGTCGATAACCTGGTGTATTCATTAAACAAAGTATTAAAACCTTGTTACAATTCGAATCCCCAATTAGTTGGAATATTTATCTTCGGGTATAATAATAATTTGACAAGGACACTTGCAATTTATATTTATGACTGATGGACTGTTATGGACAAAAACCAGACGGACATATTAAATAATCCAGGACAAAGGACAATTAACCCATGGGCATAAAACTAAAATCAACACGTCAAACATCATGATTACGGAAGTTTAAATAAGCATAATTCTTTTATTTCATATTTAATTTCCTTTATTTTATATTTAATTGCACTTCTAATTATCGCACTTTTATTTATTTTATTTTATCGCACTTTTAATTATCTTACTTTTTAATTATCGCAAGTTTATTTTATCGCACTTTTATTATTCGCAATTTCATTATCGTTATTTACTTTACGCTTTAATTTAAGTCTTGTATTTATTTTATATTTTACATTAGGTTTTAACTGCGACTAAAGTCTTAAAATCGACAAACCGGTCATTAAACGGTAAAAACCCCCCTTTATAATAATAATATTACTTATATATATATTTGTATTTTTATAAAAGTAAACTAATATAGCGTTGAGCTTTGTTCAAAGATCTCCCTGTGGAACGAACCGAACTTACTAAAAACTACACTACTGTACGATTAGGTACACTGCCTATAAGTGTTGTAGCAAGGTTTAAGTATATCCATTCTATAAATAAATAAATATCTTGTGTAAAATTGTATCGTATTTAATAGTTTTTCTAGTAAAATAATAACTATTTCGTACACCCCGCTGTACACATCAAGTATTTTTGGCGCCGCTGCCGGGGACTATCTTAAAAGCCGGAAGCGCAACGCTAATATAAAAAAAATAATAAAAAAAATTTTTAGTTACTTTTATTAAAAGTCGTTTTTGTAAAAATACGTTTTTAAAAAATTCGAAAAATATAAAAAGAAAAACAAAAATATTAGTATTTTTAAGATTTTATAAATATTTAAGTTTTATAAGTTTCTTTATTTCTATTTTAAGTTTATAAAAATATAAGTTTTATTTTAAAAATCTTTTATTTATTTAGAAAAACAGAAAAAAAAAAATAATAATAATAATAAGTAATCGGGCCAAGGTACTGTAGCAGCCCAACTTTTGGCCTGGATCCGAACACCATGCGAGTCGCATGATAATTCAACTAAACCCCATGCGAGTCGCATGAGGGGTCTGACAGGGCCACAAACAAACCCTAATAACGCATTTATTACGGAGTATAATATATTATTATTATTAAACCCTAATTTGATTTTATTATTATTAATTAAGTTTTTAGTTTAATTAATTACTTTTAATTAGTTTTATTATATTTAACACTTAATACTTTAATATAATTAATATAAAAATAATATTTTAATAAAAATTGTATTTTTTTTATCACTTTTTATTTCTTTTAATATTTTGTCCCTTTTTAATCGTTGTAGCGTAATATTTGTATTTTTAGCTCATAATTAATTTTAAAATTAGTTTTTGCTATAGTTATTTTTACTCCTAGATTTTTAGGCTTTGCCGTAGAATTCCTTAAGTGCTTTTTCTTTAGACTAAGATTTAGGTGCTTTAGAATTTTGCGACGCCTTTTTAAGTTTTAGTTTCTTTTTAAGTTATTTTCATTTGGGATTTAGTTTTTCCTTGTAAGCTTTAATATTTTTAGACCTTTTACTATGTATCAATTATCATTCCAATTAGTAATATCAATTTGCGATTATAATTTTAAGTTAGTTGTAGTAATAAGGTTAAATTAGTTAAGTATTTTTAAGTTTTGATAAGTTTCTTTTATTTTTCCGTCACCTTTTATTTTTTAACCATTTTTTTTTTTCGACATTTTTCGACGCGCAATCTTTTTCTTTCTTATTTCTCGCCATTCTAGTTTTTAGGACTTAGAATTTTTTTCTACTTCTTATCTAAATTTCTTAAAATTACGAAAATTTATTTTGAGTGGTTAAATTGATAGACATCAAAATTTTCTGGTTCGTAGTAATAGTTGGATTTGTACGTGGACCGGGTTATTGGAGCCAAACAGTCCTCAATTATATTGAGACCAAACGAATCCTGCCCCTCTGCTGCATCTTTTGGCTATTCGAAACGTGGGCAAAATCAGAAAAGTCTATTGATTGGATAACTTATTATAATTTTTCTTTCCTTTTAAAAACTAATAGGATATTCTGTGAATGCACCGAGCAAGACGTTCATCACCTTTTGTATGTTCACCACCTGTAACTCGATCAAGACATCGTTTAACAAATATAACCGCCGTTGATTTTTCTTTAGAATCGTCATCCAGTCGATCAAGTACTTCAGTTCAAATTTCCGATAATCCATTTTTTGAACCCAACCTCACAATTGAGAATCCAGAAAATATTCAGGAACGGTTCATAGATCCTGAACCATTAAACTTTCCTCCGGAACCACCAATCATTCAAACAGAGATTGTTGAGGAACGAACCATTAAATCAGAATCATCTAGTGATACCGATTCAACAAATTCAATTATGGAGAATCTGGAACCTTTAAGTATGGAAGACCGAATGAGAGCTAAACGCACTGGCCAAGGTCACGCAATTACTCATCCAGACATTAATGCGCCAGATTATGAAATCAAAGGACAAATTTTACACATGGTGACTAATCAATGCCAATTTAGTGGTGCGCCGAAGGAAGATCCAAATGAACATCTACGTACCTTTAATAGGATCTGCACACTATTTAAAATACGAGAAGTGGAGGATGAACAGATATATCTCATGTTATTTCCCTGGACTTTAAAGGGAGAAGCCAAAGTTTGGTTGGAATCGTTACCTGAAGGGGCGATTGATACATGGGATGTTTTAGTTGACAAATTTCTTAAACAATTTTTTCCTGCATCTAAAGCCGTAAGACTTCAAGCAGAAATTGTTACGTTCACACAAAAGCCAAATGAAACTCTATATGAGGCGTGGACAAGATATGGAAAGTTATTAAGAGGATGTCCGCAACATGGTTTAGACACCTGTCAAATAGTACAAATATTCTACCAAGGATGCGACATCACTACAAGAAAAGACATAGATATAGCAGCTGGTGGTTCTATTATGAAAAAAACCGAAACTGATGCGTACAAAATTATTGATAATACTGCTTCCCACTCACATGAGTGGCATCAAGAAAAAGATATCATTAGATCATCTAAAGCAGCTAGAGCCGATTCTAGCCATGACTTAGATTCCATTTCAGCAAAGATAGATGCTTTCGAGAGACGAATGGAAAAGATGACTAAGGATATTCACTCAATACGAATTAGTTGTGAGCAGTGTGGAGGACCACATTTGACAAAAGATTGTCTAAGTATTGAATTAACAATGGAACAAAGAGAGAATATTTCATACATAAACCAAAGGCCTGGAAATAATTATCAGAATAATTATCAACCGCCAAGACCGATTTACAATCAAAACCAGAATTATAACCGAAATATTCCATACAATAACCAACAAGGTCCTAGCAATCAACAAGTATCCAATAATACTTACAATCAGCAAAGACCGAATTTTCAAAACAAACCACCACAACAAACCGATGATAAAAAGCCGAATTTAGAAGATATGATGACGAAGCTAGTTGAAACTCAAACGCAGTTTTTCACATCTCAAAAACAAACCAATGAACAAAATGCTCAAGCATTTAGAAATCAACAAGCTTCTATTCAAAATCTGGAACAAGAAGTAAGTAACCTAGCAAGGTTAATAGGTGAAAGAAAACCGGGAAGTTTACCTAGTGATACAAATGCTAACCCCCGGAATGAAACAGCTAAAGCTATTACCACAAGAAGTGGTACAACACTTAAACCACCTGAAATACCTGTAACTTCTGATGAAACTATTCCTACTCCACAAGAACCACAACCTGATCAAGATAAGGAACAAGAACCGGTAGTTGAAAAGGTTAATGAAGATAACACAGTTAAGGATAAACCTTATGTTAAACCATACCAACCACCACTTCCTTATCCGAGTAAAATGAAGAAAGAAAAACTTGAAGCCGAGCAATCCAAATTCTTGGATATGTTTAAACAGATAAATGTAAATCTTCCTTTCATTGATGTGATTTCAGGAATGCCAAGATATGCTAAATTCTTGAAAGATCTAATCACGAATAGAAAGAAAATGGAAGAACTCTCGGCTGTTACTATGAATGCTAATTGTTCAGCAGTGCTGTTGAATAAGATACCAGAAAAATTATCTGATCCAGGAAGTTTCACAATTCCATGTTTTCTGGGTAGTCTTAGTTCAATAGAAGCATTGGCAGACTTAGGTGCTAGTATAAATCTAATGCCGTATTCACTATACGCTAAACTAGACCTTGGAGAATTAAAACCAACCAGAATAAGCATACAACTAGCCGATAGATCAATAAAATATCCTAGAGGGATAATGGAGAACATGCTAGTTAAAGTTGGTACTTTAGTATTTCCAGTAGATTTTGTTGTTTTGGACATGGAAGAAGATTCTCAAGTTCCTCTCATATTAGGAAGACCATTCTTAAACACGGCTAAAGCAATGATAGACGTGTTCGGTAAGAAACTGACCCTAAGTATAGAGGATGAGAGTGTTACCTTTTCAGTTGATAGAGCAATGCAACAACCACAATCTGCAGATGATACATGTTATTATATTCAAACTATAGATGCACATGCAGAATTATTAGAAGAATTTCCAGAATTACAAGGAACGGGAGAATGTTCTTTAGGAGAAGGTAATGAACCAATTAATGAAGCTGAAATGTTAGCTACACTTATAGCTAATGGATATGAACCAACAACAGAAGAAATTCAAATGCTAAAAGAAGAAGACAGATATCGATATAAATCATCGATAGAAGAACCTCCGAAATTAGAGTTAAAGCCACTTCCAAACCATTTGGAATACGCTTATTTACATGGTGAATCTGAATTACCTGTAATAATATCGTCTTCTCTTACTGAAAATGAGAAATCACAACTCATTTCTGTGTTGAAAGCTCATAAACCAGCCATTGCATGGAAGATTCATGATATTAAAGGAATAAGTCCTTCGTATTGCACACATAAAATCCTTATGGAAGAAGGTCATAAAACGTATGTGCAACGCCAACGAAGACTAAATCCTAATATGCAAGATGTAGTTAAAAAAGAGATTATTAAGCTGCTAGATGCAGGTTTGATATATCCAATTTCTGATAGTCCATGGGTAAGCCCAGTTCAATGCGTGCCTAAGAAGGGTGGCATGACTGTCATCACAAATGAGAAAAATGATCTTATTCCTACTAGGACTGTAACAGGATGGCGTGTATGTATTGATTATAGAAAATTAAATGACGCCACCAGAAAAGATCACTTTCCCTTACCTTTCATAGATCAAATGTTGGAAAGATTAGCCGGAAATAGTTACTATTGTTTTCTAGATGGATTTTCCGGATATTTTCAAATTCCAATAGCACCCGAGGACCAAGAGAAAACCACATTCACGTGCCCTTATGGTACTTTTGCTTACAAACGCATGCCATTTGGACTTTGTAACGCCCCTGCAACCTTTCAAAGGTGTATGATGGCGATTTTTCACGACATGATAGAAGAATGCATGGAAGTATTCATGGATGACTTTTCAGTCTTCGGTGATACATTTAAATCATGTCTAGTTAATCTGGAACGAATGCTAATTAGATGCGAAAAATCAAATCTAGTACTTAATTGGGAGAAATGCCATTTCATGGTTAAAGAAGGCATCGTTCTTGGACATAAAATTTCAAAAGAAGGAATTGAAGTGGATAGAGCAAAAGTAGATGTAATTGCTAAACTTCCACATCCCACAAATGTTAGAGGAGTTAGGAGTTTTCTAGGGCATGCCGGTTTTTACCGACGTTTCATAAAAGATTTTTCTAAAATTGCCACTCCTATGAATAAACTCCTAGAAAAGGATGCGCCATTCATCTTTTCAGATGAATGTATCAAATCTTTTAATATTCTTAAAGAAAAACTCACTAATGCGCCGATCATGATAACACCAAATTGGAATCTACCATTTGAACTAATGTGCGATGCAAGTGATTTTGCAATGGGAGCCGTTTTAGGACAAAGGATTGAAAAACGATTTCAACCTATATATTATGCTAGTAAGACATTACAAGGAGCACAAACGAACTATACAACTACTGAAAAAGAACTCCTTGCTATTGTCTTTGCTTTTGACAAATTTCGATCATATCTCGTTCTAGCAAAAACGGTGGTCTATACCGACCATTCTGCTCTTAGATACCTATTTTCAAAACAAGATGCTAAACCAAGATTAATCCGTTGGATCTTACTCTTACAAGAGTTTGATATTGAAATCCGAGATAAAAAAGGAGCAGAAAATCTCGCCGCTGATCATCTTTCTCGTCTTGAAAATCCCGAATTAGAAGTTCTGAATGAATCGGCCATACAAGACAACTTTCCTGATGAATATCTATTGAAGATAGATTATAAAGAAATCCCATGGTTTGCAGACTATGCAAACTACTTAGTTTGTGGATTCCTTGAAAAAGGATTATCGTACCAAAGACGAAAGAAATTCTTCAGTGATATAAAACACTATTTCTGGGAAGATCCACATCTGTTTAAAAGTTGTCCCGATGGAATAATACGCCGATGTGTATTTGGAGATGAAGCTAGTAAAATTTTAAACCATTGTCACACAGGACCAACAGGAGGGCATTATGGGCCTCAACTAACAGCAAGAAAAGTTTATGAAGCTGGATTCTATTGGCCTACAATTTACAAAGACGCACACCTTCTTTGCAAATCCTGTGATGCATGTCAAAGGGCCGGAAAAATAAGTCAACGTGATGAAATGCCACAAAATGTCATCCAAGTATGTGAAGTATTTGACATTTGGGGTATTGACTTTATGGGTCTATTTCCAAAATCTCATAATAATCTATATATACTCGTAGCCATTGATTATGTATCTAAATGGGCGGAAGCACAAGCTCTCCCAACTAACGATGCACGAGTTGTAGTCAACTTTTTAAAACGTCTTTTTGCAAGGTTTGGAACACCGAAAGCTTTAATAAGTGATCGGGGTACTCATTTCTGTAATAATCAACTTGAGAAAGTTCTTAAAAGATATGGAGTAACTCATAAAATCTCCACCGCATATCATCCACAAACAAGTGGACAAGTTGAAAATACCAACCGAGCTTTAAAACGTATTCTAGAGAAAACCGTAGGATCAAATCCGAAGGAATGGTCCATTAAATTGGAGGATGCACTCTGGGCTTTTAGAACAGCCTACAAAACTCCAATTGGAACCACACCTTTTAGACTTGTTTATGGAAAAGCATGTCATCTTCCAGTAGAAATTGAACACAAAGCATTTTGGGCTTTGAAGACATGTAATCTTGATTTACATGAAGCTGGACGTCTACGATTAAGTCAACTAAACGAATTAGAAGAATTAAGACATGAAGCATACGAAAATTCGTTAATCTATAAAGAAAGAACGAAGAAATGGCATGATAAAAGAATCAGAAGTTCAAAAGAATTCAAAGAAGGAGACAGAGTTCTTCTTTTCAATTCACGATTCAAGCTATTTCCTGGAAAATTGAAATCAAGATGGTCTGGACCATTCATAGTCAAAAGAGTTTTCCCATACGGAACGATAGAATTAATAAATTCAAATGGGATTGAATTTAAAGTTAATGGTCACAGAGTTAAACATTACATACATGGTCCGATGGAAGTCGACAACGAAGTTAATCACAATTTCGACACCACAGCTAACTAAGTGTGGGGAGAATCAAGTCTTTAAAGGATAATATATATTTCTGTTAGAGTTAGATTGTCTGTTTTCGTGTAGTTCTCGAAAATGGAACACGTATGGTCTTTCCCTAGCAGACCCTAAAGAACTAGTCTTCTCCCCCCATTCTGAATTTTTATTTTTTTTAGGTTTTTACAAAATGAAGACTGCCTGTGAACTAAACCATGGTCTAATGCTACACGCTTTGATCACTAAAAGAAATAATGATATACTACCGAGTGAATTAGTATCAGTAATCAGAGAAAGAATGGACGGAGTTAGAAAAGGATCCAGATGCGAAGATAATAAGTTACAATTTGGTAAAGGAAAATCAAAATCCGCAGCGAAAAGAAGAGCACGACACCTAGAACGATGTCACAAATGCTGAAAATGGTCACATGGAGGTAAATGTTCAAATAATCAAACCTATTCAAATACCGAATTTGTTACTTTATGCAGAGACGGACCGTTCATATGTTTAGAAGAAAAGACAATGAATGCTCGAGGTTACGCCTATGCAGCCATGGAAAATCAATTAAACCGACTATCTTATGAATATAATAGATCATATAACTAAGAAATCTATTTCACAGGTATGTCTGTACAGTTTTTATTTTTATTTTTATTTTTAACCTTTTGATAATAAACGCTAATTTGTTCGCTAAAAAGTATTAAATTGGTATTAAATAAAATTAGGTTTGGCGACCGAAATTATTGATATCGTTCAAAAATTTATTACATCACTGCGAAATTTAACGTTTATTCTTAAGGTATAAATATCTTTAATCAATCAACCCAAAATATTTCAAAAATTCGTCATGAGTTAAATTAGGTCTTGGAACCGAAATTACTTTACCGAAAAGAGGGGCGCATATTTTTGATAATATTTGATTGATTAAAGTGGGATAAAAAGACAAAAAGATTTTTAATTTTATATTTTACCATGTTTTTAAAATTAATATTTAAACCTTAAATTAATATTGTAAACTTTATATAAACAATATTTTTAAAATTGTAAATATTTGAAAAAATTAATATAAGTTTGATATGATTTATAAATTTTTTAATTAAGTTTGGTGTGAATTTTTAATTTTTAAAAAATATGAATTTTTAATTTTATGCATTTCAAATTTTAAGTTTGGTGTGAATTTTTAATATTAATTTTGAATTTTATATTTAAGTTGTGTGAATTTAAAAACAAAAATTTACTTTATCTCATTAAGTTAAGAATATGATTTTTAAAATTCATCGTAAGTTGAAGACTAGGTCTTTGAACCGAAATTGCTTTACCCGAGGGAGGGACGAGAACTTTTATTATTATTATTTTTAATCTTTTTGATTTAAAGTATGCCAAAAAAATTAAAAAATCCAAAAATCTAAGCTTTTAAAACAATCGCTTGAAAATGACAAAATTTTAAAATTTTGTCGAGGGACGGACTAGGGCATCGTCCCGAAACGACCTCGTCTTAAAAAGAAACAAAATTTTTAAAATTTTATTAATTCTATGTTTTAAAAGTATAAGGTTTTATAAAAAAAAAAAAAAAAAAAAAAAAAAAAAAAATTAAATCCTGGATTTTCACCCCATGCGACTCGCATGGGGGTATGCACAAATCCATGCGAGTCGCATGGCCATAAAAAACTGGACAGGATCAAAATTTCCAGCCGAGCTGCTCTTTTTCACAACACACACACATATACACGAACCATCTCCAAAACCCTCTCAAAAATTCATCATTTTTCATCAAAATTCTTGCAAAACTTCACAATAATCATGCCTAGATTCAGTAGTCTCAACCCCTTCAGGAGAAAGGTAAAGATTTCACCCCTAATTTCTTTAAATTCGAATTTTTGTGTTCTTGAGCTAGAAAATTTATATTTTGATTTTGTTAAATTTAGGTGTAATTAGAGCTAAATTGTTGTTATATTATGCATGTATATCCTAGATAGAAGCTATTTAACATGAATTGAAGCTAAAAACTTCAAATTTTTAAGAATCTAGGGTTTGTGTTCTTGAGCAATTTGGGGCTTTTTGATATAAACAGGTTATGGCCGATTTTTGTCATGAATTGTTGCTAAATTGAGTAGTGTAACATGTCTAGGTAGTTAATTGATCCAAACTTTGAGCCTAAACATGTTTTTGAGAATTAAAGTGGACTTTTTAAGTCCAAAAATTCATGAACTTGGATAAATTGATATAAAGGCCATTTGAAACTTGTTTCATTGCTAGTAGTGATTATTTTGGCATGTTATTTGAGATAAATGCTTATGAACTTGATGTACATTTTTCGTATATGTTTATTTGACAAAGTATAGACTTGACAAAAATATGAAAATGAGCACTAGTTTGATTTGAATGCCATGTAACAAGTGTTTAATTGCTATAATGATTATTGTTGACATGTTTAAGAGTTTAAATGTGATAAAACATTGTACACATTTTCGTATGTAAAAGTGTAGAATTGTTATTGTTAAGAAAATGTGTATAAAATGTGTTATGAATTGAACATGTCATCATAATTGTTTCAAGTTATTATTTTGCTAACACTAATGCATATTTGGATGCACAATTTTTGTGTTTAATGTGTTTTACAGAGAGCCGATACTGGAGGTTCAGGAGCATCATCGTCCAGACAACCAGAGCCCGAACCGGAAATGTTTCATGAACAAGAACAACATATGCAACAAGAAGAAGAAGAACAGGAGGAGCAACATATTCCATATCACGATCAAGATCAATTATTCATGAATCAGTTTCGTCAATTCGCTCCACATCAAAGGATTCTGAGTTTAGACATTAATGAAGATCAGTTACACCCAAATCTGAGATTTGATCGATGTTGGATAGAGTATCCAGATTATCAAAAGAACATGCACATTCTCTACTTTAAGGTTGTTGAAATGCCAAGGGCAATTGACTGGGTACCTTTGGAAACAGTTAACCTTGCCGAACCGATTCGGGAATTATTGGTGCAAAGGTATGGTAATTCTCAGTTTAACGATTGGATGCGTCTATTTTCCATTCGTAGAACCATATATAGGGAATGGTGTATAGAATTACTTAGTACTATTAAGTTAAACAGTGATGTTAGGAGGATAGATGATAGAAGCTTTATTAGATTTCTGTTAGGTGGACGAATGTACAGAATGTCCATGATAGATTTAGCTAGGGCCTTACAGATTTACACCCCTGCTGAACTTTTGAGCCCCGACTGTAATAGCCTGATTGCCCAAGGAGAAAGGGTAGATAGGGAATTTGATATTAACGCCATCTGGAGGCGTATGTCCCACTTTAATGAATTTCACGCCAGTGGAAATCATACATACTTAGATATAGACAGAGCTGAACTCCGGGTGATTCATAGATTCTTAGCAAACACAATTACACAAAGGGGTAGGAATAAGGAGAAATTGACCGTAAACGATTTGTTCTACCTCAAGTGTATTAGAGACCCGAGGAGTTTCGTTAACATTCCCTATTGTGTTGGTTATTATCTCGCTAATGTAGTTTCGGGGATGAAATCGGGGAGTATTATAGGTGGTGGTATTTTCATTACTCTCATTGGAGAGTATTTAGGTGTAGATAAGCACCAAGGGGGTCCAATGAACGAAATAGAGGACGGAGGTGAAACTATAAGTTCAAACCTTTATCACGGTGCAAGGGTATTATTGATGAGACGTGGTCGGGTATATCGATACGAGGGACCTCAGCGACAGGTAGAAAGAGGTTCGGATGATGAAATGGAAGAGGCGAACAACATTATAGGAGTTGTTCGGGAGACTGCTCTTGATTTAGGCGTTCGTATGGAGGATGAATACATGACGAACTATGATAGGCATATGCAGTACGAGGCATGGCAACGTCGGAATGACTACGAGCATTCCCGGCAACGAGAGCATGGCCGATGGGATTATCATCAGCGCCAAATTATAAGCCAGTTGCAGCCTGGCGAGATGTATTATCCGACCCGACCCGCATACTATCCCGCACATCAGCCAGAAATGAGACCACCCTATGATTCATATGATTATGACGCAGCATACCAGTTCACCTATAATCAGCCATGGAACCCGGACGCGAACATGAATTGGGATCCATATCCTAATTTTCCTCCTAACCCACCTCCTGATCAGTAGAGATAAGTTGGTAATTTTATTTTTATTTTAAACACTTAACATTTTATTACGTTTATGTAATGTTTGATATTCTTATTATTATTGTGTACTAATATTTTTCTTATAGTTTGAAAGTGGGATGCCAAAGTTCCATTTCAAATTGCATGTATGATTATATTTGTATTGTATGTATTCTCTTTTATGCACAAAACAGGGTAAAACAACGCGTTTTCAAAGACTGGCATTAAGTTCAGCAAAAGCAAGTAATTTTGACGACAATGATGCAAAATGTATGTGAAATAACAACAAGACGGAATGAACAAATGACGTGCACCATTTATCATTCAGCAAACAAACGCCAATATATTTGGAAACTTTGGTAAAAATTTAATCATTTTCACACAAATCACCCTCAATAATTTAAATTGTTACTGATTTTTTTGCAAATGAGGGCATTGCAAGATCTTAAGTGTGGGAAGGGGTTAAATTCTTTCGGATTTTAAAATTTTTACTTTATACACTTGGTTACCATTAAAAATACTAGTAAAGCAGTAGTTGTATTAGAATCTAGTGCTCTCTGATAAAAAAGAACAGCCCTAGTCTTATATACTGACTACCCAATTCTAGTAAAATTTTTCAAAATTTTCAATTAAATGAATTCAAAATCATGTTTATACATATTTATGAACGATAAAACTAGGTTTTAACACCGAAATTATTGTTACTTCGGAAAGGACATAAATTGAGAAACAAACTAAAATGTTAAAATTCATTTAAAATGGAATAGAGGACGATAAAAAGAAAAATAAAAAGCCAAGTGTGGGAAAATTTACCAAGTTATTTTAAACATATGCCACATATATTTGTAACAAATAACTGAAAATACTTTTGCTTTGGACTAAACTAAACTGTTTTACCCAATGAAAGAAAAGAAGAGATGGATCTACACGATGAATCAATTCCATCATTAAAAGGAAGTAAAGTCTTCCGAAAAAGACACGCGCTTCTTGATTTAGGTCATGAAGTTGTCGTTCAGACCAGCTGTAGGTTGACGAAAAATCTAGAAAAGTCATCACTAAAATCAGCTGGAAATCCACGGACCTCAGCATTAAACAGGGTCGCCAAGTGGTCAGATTTATCCTAACCATGAGAAGGATTTATCTCGTACAATGGGGAGGCACCGTGCAAATTAGCTGGATAAGACTAATGAATCAGATCCCCAGAAAGGATAATCTCCTTAAAGATTAAAAATCAGCTTTTAAGACTGATATTACTCAATCCTAGAGATTGACCTTAAAGATTGAGAATTACAAACTCATGGAATTCGATGATATCTAAACTCGAGCTTAAACGAGAAAATATTTTGAAAAAAAAAAAAAAAATTACAAACCGATTTGTTTTCTAAAAACCCTATTTTCAATGCGTTCATTACCATTGAACGTAAAATCCTAGGAATTCACCTGGAATTCATTAGGTCACCTGAACTAAATCGGGTGTCAACCGTAAGAACGGTGGTTGCATAACATGGTCAAAGACAGGACCTTGTGCCAGACCGAAAAATTATAAGGGTGAGCTTTACTATTGCTCCTACCAAGGATAGTAATTGCGTCCGACACGTTATAGACCATAATCAAAAGCATGTCACGGGACATTGCCTTAACAGTTGCTTGTTCAACACTTTCCTTTACAACCGGACGGTAGTTTACCGAAAGGTAATATACGGGACAAGTAAACTGGACGTGTTGCTTTCCAAATACAAGGTTAGCAAGTGGGTGACACAAAACCGCAAGTTTTGAGCTAAAATTTTCAAATCTGAAACCCACCAAACCCACAAAAATATTTTGCAAACACCGGTAAAGGGTTATTCCGGAAAACTTATCTAGGGTAAAAACTAGATTTCGAAAGATCAAATGTTTTCATAAAGATCCAATTTCCTTAATGGATCTAAATTTTTATAGTCATGTGGGACTGTAAACCATATCGTTACTTCCATTGTTTATACCGCCGTATAGAAATCACTGATGTACAAAGTGTGAAGAATAAAGAAGTGATTCTAGTATTTCAAGACAATATTGCTTGAGGACAAGCAACGCTCAAGTGTGGGAATATTTGATAATGCTAAAAACGAACATATATTTCATAGCATTATTCCTCAAGAAAGACAAGCTTTTAGTTGCAATTGTTCTATTTACAAGAGATATTCGTTTAAATAATAAAAGGTGAAGACAAAAGGCAGATTCGACAAATTGAAGACAAAAAGGTCCAAAGAGCTAAAAAGTACAAGATACAATTAAAAAGGTTCAAAATATTGATGAGGAACGTCTCAAAATGACAAGAGTACAAGTTACAAGACGCAAAGTACGCGATTTAAAATAATACGCGAGGACGTCCGAAAATCCGGAACCGGGACCTGAGCCAAGAAGAAACGCCCGACGCAACGGACCAAAAATATCTAGTCTACTATGCACAAGAATATAATATAATATATATATAATTATATATTATATATATTATTATTATTATATTACGTCGGCAAGAAGAAAACAAATCCATTTGGCTGGATCCAGGGTGGCCATGCGACTCGCATGGCCAGAAGCACAAATCCATGCGAGTCGCATGGAGTGAGATTGCTGGTCAGGTCCTATATAAAGCCAGTTTTCTGCCGAGTTTTTATCATCTTTTTTCTCTTCCTCTTCATACGTAAATATATTTATATTTATAATTTATATTTTAATTTTAATTATAATTCTAATAATAAGGGTATGTTAGCGAATGTTGTAAGGGTGTAAGTCGAAATTCTGTCCGTGTAACGCTACGCTATTTTTAATCATTGTAAGTTATGTTCAACCTTTTTACATTAATGTCTCGTAGCTAAGTTATTATTATGCTTATTTAAAACGAAGTAATCATGATGTTGGGCTAATTACTAAAATTGGGTAATTGGGCTTTGTACCATAATTGGGGTTTGGACAAAAGAACGACACTTGTGGAAATTAGACTATGGGCTAATAATGGGCTTTATATTTGTTTAACTAAATGAAAGTTTGTTAATGTTAATATAAAGATTTACAATTGGGCGTCCCTATAAATTACCATATAAACTCGATCGGACACGATGGGCGGGGTATTTATATGTACGAATAATCGTTCATTTAACCGGACACGGGAATGGATTAATAGCCACTAGAATAATTAAAACAGGGGTGAAATTACATTCAAGGGTAATTGGTGTAATTGTTAACAAAGTAGTAAAACCTTGGTTTACACGCAGTCGATAACCTGGTGTATTCATTAAACAAAGTATTAAAACCTTGTTACAATTCGAATCCCCAATTAGTTGGAATATTTATCTTCGGGTATAATAATAATTTGACAAGGACACTTGCAATTTATATTTATGACTGATGGACTGTTATGGACAAAAACCAGACGGACATATTAAATAATCCAGGACAAAGGACAATTAACCCATGGGCATAAAACTAAAATCAACACGTCAAACATCATGATTACGGAAGTTTAAATAAGCATAATTCTTTTATTTCATATTTAATTTCCTTTATTTTATATTTAATTGCACTTCTAATTATCGCACTTTTATTTATTTTATTTTATCGCACTTTTAATTATCTTACTTTTTAATTATCGCAAGTTTATTTTATCGCACTTTTATTATTCGCAATTTCATTATCGTTATTTACTTTACGCTTTAATTTAAGTCTTGTATTTATTTTATATTTTACATTAGGTTTTAACTGCGACTAAAGTCTTAAAATCGACAAACCGGTCATTAAACGGTAAAAACCCCCCTTTATAATAATAATATTACTTATATATATATTTGTATTTTTATAAAAGTAAACTAATATAGCGTTGAGCTTTGTTCAAAGATCTCCCTGTGGAACGAACCGGACTTACTAAAAACTACACTACTGTACGATTAGGTACACTGCCTATAAGTGTTGTAGCAAGGTTTAAGTATATCCATTCTATAAATAAATAAATATCTTGTGTAAAATTGTATCGTATTTAATAGTTTTTCTAGTAAAATAATAACTATTTCGTACACCCCGCTGCACACATCAATAACATCATTCGATTCATACATATAAAGCTATCTTATTCGAAGGTTTAAACTTGAAATCACTAGAACATAGTTTAGTTAATTCTAAACTTGTTCGCAAACAAAAGTTAATCCTTCTAACTTGACTTTAAAAATCAACTAAACACATGTTCTATATCTATATTATATGCTAACTTAATGATTTAAAACCTGGAAACACGAAAAACACCGTAAAACTGGACATACGCCGTCGTAGTAACACCGCGGGCTGTTTTGGGTTTGATAATTAAAAACTATGATAAACTTTGATTTAAAAGTTGTTCTTCTGGGAAAATGATTTCTCTTATGAACATGAAACTATATCCAAAAATCATGGTTAAACTCAAAGTGGAAGTATATTTTTCAAAATGGTCATCAAGACGTCGTTCTTTCGACTGAAATGACTACCTCTTACAAAAATGACTTGTAACTTATATTTCTGACTCTAAACCTATACTTTTTATGTTTAGATTCATGAAATAGATTTCAATATGAAACCATAGCAATTTGATTCACTTAAAACGGATTTAAAATGAAGAAGTTATGGGTAAAACAAGATTGGATATTTTTTATTTTTGTAGCTACGGGAAATATTAACAATTCTATACAAATCATATCCTAGCTAACTTATATTGTATTATACATGTATTCTAATATATTATGTAATCTTGGAATACCATAGACACGTATGCAAATGTTTTGACATATCATATCGACCCATGTATATATATTATTTGGAACAACTATAGACACTCTATATGCAGTAATGTTGGAGTTAGCTATACAGGGTTGAGGTTGATTCCAAAAATATAGATACTTTGAGTTGTGATCTAGCCTGAGACGTGTATACACTGGGTCGTGGATTGATTTAAGATAATATATATCAATTTATTTCTGTACATCTAGCTGTGGACAACTAGTTGTAGGTTACTAACGAGGACAGCTGACTTAATAAACTTAAAACATCAAAATGTATTAAAAGTGTTGTAAATATATTTTGAACATACTTTGATATATATGTACATATTTGTTATAGGTTCGTGAATAGACAAGTGGCCAAGTCTTACTTCCCGACGAAGTAAAAATCTGTGAAAGTGAGTTATAGTCCCACTTTTAAAATCTAATATTTTTGAGATGAGAATACATGCAGGTTTTATAAATGATTTACAAAATAGACACAAGTACGTAAAACTACATTCTATGGTTGAATTATCAAAATCGAATATGCCCCTTTTTATTAAGTCTGGTAATCTAAGAATTAGGGAACAGACACCCTAATTGACGCGAATCCTAAAGATAGATCTATTGGGTCTAACAAACCCCATCCAAAGTACCGGATGCTTTAGTACTTCGAAATTTATATCATATCCGAAGGGTGTCCCGGAATGATGAGGATATTCTTATATATGCATCTTGTTAATGTCGGTTAACAGGTGTTCACCATATGAATGATTTTTATCTCTATGTATGGGATGTATATTGAAATATGAAATCTTGTGGTCTATTGTTACGATTTGATATATATAGGTTAAACCTATAACTCACCAACATTTTTGTTGACGTTTTAAGCATGTTTATTCTCAGGTGATTATTAAGAGCTTCCGCTGTCGCATACTTAAATAAGGACAAGATTTGGAGTCCATGCTTGTATGATATTGTGTAAAAACTGCATTCAAGAAACTTATTTCGTTGTAACATATTTGTATTGTAAACCATTATGTAATAGTCGTGTGTAAACAGGATATTTTAGATTATCATTATTTTATAATCTACGTAAAGTTTTTTAAACCTTTATTGATGAAATAAAGGTTATGGTTTGTTTTAAAATGAATGCAGTCTTTGAAAAACGTCTCATATAGAGGTCAAAACCTCGCAACGAAATCAATTAATATGGAACGTTTTTAATCAATAAGAACGGAACATTTCATTAGTGTGTTAGGACTGATGGTGGGGCGAACTTTCATGTTCGGGTCATCTCAATCCGAGCCACGAATCACCCGTTACGTCTAAAACACGTTTTTGATTGAATTGAAGTTCCAAGTAGTGTATTGGCTGTATATCATGACTTGTGGGCTGTTCATGGTGTGTTCTTGAGTGTACCTAAGTTTCCGGTGGTTTGCTTAGGCGGAGATATATGTAAGGCTCGCCGAAAACTGACACCCGGGGCTCAGGATACGACCCGATGAACTTTTGATTTAAAACTTGGGATTAATTATTAAACTTATGATATAAATAATGGATTTCATTATCATTTAATTACTTATGATATAAAAAGTAATTATTATTATTATTTAAGACTTATGATATATATTTATTATATCATTTAATTAATACTTATGATTTAATTAACATTTTAATTAAACTTGTGATTAATAATACTTTCATTATTAATGGAAAATACTTATGATAAGTATTAAACTTATATTATGAGATTATTATAATAAGACTTATAATAAGGATTAATTAATTATTTAATTATTATAAGGCTTAGTTATTATTTAATTATAATTTAATTATTAAATACTTATGATTTAATGATTATAATTAGAAACTTATGATATGATTAATAATTCATTATTAATTAATAATACTTATGATATAATTTAAAATTTATTATTAATGAATAATGCTTATATTATGACTAATATTTAATTAATTAATTAAATACTTATGTTATATTAATTATATCATTTAAACTTATATTAACTTTAATAATTCATTTTAATTTAATTAAACTTATGTTATGACATAATTAGACATATTTAACTTTAATAAACGTTATAAATTACATTATTATTATAACTTACACTTTTAAAATTAACGTTGACTATGTTTGACCAAGGTTGACTTTTGAGTTGACTTTCAGTTGACTTTGACTTTCAGTTGACTTTTGTTGACTTTATAATTAAGGAAACTTTCCTAACTTATAAACTTTCCTAAAATAGCAACTTTCTAAATTTAGAAACTTTTCAAAAATAGAAACCTTCCAAAAATAGAAACTTTCCAAAAATAGAAACTTTCCAAAAATGGAAACCTGCCAAAAATAGAAACTTTCTAAAAATAGAAAGTGTGTGTCCGTAAGCTGTTCCAATCAAACCATTGCATATTGAGTATTGTTCTATGTCTACTTGCAATATGTACAATAGCTATCATACTAAGACTTGACCTAAGTTAGTTATTTATATCGACCTGCTTTGTTTATAGGTCGGCGTTGTGATCATTTCTGATCACTATACTACTTTTGCTGTTCGCTTAATTGTGTTGGTTACTTCATTACTATTAAGGTGAGTTATAGTCCCATTTTTCTATTTAAATCTTTTGGGATGAGAATACATGCATTATATTTTTACGTATTGGACACAAGTGGAAGATGGTTTAAATTATTCATTGTGAGTTGAACAAAAATATTCCCTAGTCTGGTAACTGTAATCACTGGTTTTTACTGGTGAACGCAAATCCTATGGATAGATCTATCGGGTTTGACAACCCCATTTCGAGCTAGTCGCGCTAGCAATTTATAATCGGAATGTTTAGTACTTCGTAATTTGTTGTAGATACACTTGTTCGGTGTATATTATTTATTGTGTTTGGCAAGGGTAAATAAATGGTTAAGTGGTTACCAGGTGGCTCACGGTAAATGGAATAATGTTTTTATATGTTTTCTAGCATATAATTTTGTGGTCCAAAAGGGAGTTTTTATGTTTTCAAACATAAATTTTTATGGTTTAAATTAAATATTGTTTGTAATATTAAACCTATAATTCACTCAACATTTTTGTTGACGGTTACTCGCATGTTTTATTCTCAGGTTCATGATAGATTGCTTCCGCTGTGCTTAGAGAGTCTGCATATTTATGATAGCAGCTTTTGTTAAACATTAACTTGCATTCTATTTTGATACATTTAATAGTGGATGCTGTTGACTTTGTTTTGGTCAACTTTTGGTTAAGTAATAATGTACGGTTTCTCTAAACTTACATATTTTGGTAGGTTTCCTTTATAGGAAATCATTTTTAAATAAAGAATGCAAGGTTATTTATTAAATTCATATAGAGTTGTGATCAAGCTGTGGGACCAAGATAACGATGGTCGTCAAGTGTACTTTGACGGGTCGTTAAATTTTTCTTTCTATATTTTTTTCATTGGTCGACAACCACTACAACCATTAACCCCACTTGAAGACTTTGAGCTATTTTTTATTTCCTTATTAGTCGAGTACTACCACAAATTGCGGACAAACTAATTGGACTGAAGGTTGTTGTGGTCCGAGAGTTCAAGTAATTATTCGACCTTTACAACTAGATGGGTAAATAAAAAAAAGTTTCTATGTGGTCGAAAAACAGCATAAAGATGGCCACTTGATTTTGTTAAAGGTATAATATGATTATTAAAATGAAAATGGCGGATTATTGTCTCCTATTAAAATCCTAACACATGCATGGACCAAGAATTGAGTTTAAGGAGTTGGGCCGAGAGTTTTTGTTGGGCCGAGAGTTTTTGTTGGGCAGTTTATATAGCATGATGTTGGGCTGAGGACTTGAAAATTGTTGTACCGAAAAGATAGGTATAGGATACTATACAGTGACAATAATAATGATATTATTATGATAATAATCACGATTAGAGGGTAAACGGGCATGATGATGAGATGATTAAATTATGATAAGTAAATGACGATGAATAGGAATGACGTAATGGTGATACCACAATGATGAGATAGAAAGACGATTATGTTCATATTGCTAAGTTGATGATGATAAACGTTTACGATAATGGTGATGATATTAGTTGATAACGACAGTGAGTATAATAATCAAGATGATAATAATGATAAAGAAGATGAAACTGGAAACGGAAGTAATTTGGGATAAATGGAAATGGGGACTGAATTAAATCAGAAAAAGCGAAGTCAGAGAAGTGGTTAAGGATATTATCGGGTTAGCGGGACGTCGCGGGTTCAAAACCGGACTTGGGCATTTTTTTTAGGGAATACTTCTTAAGGTAGTTTACTTATTACTTATTAATATTATTATTATTATTATTATTATTATTATTATTATTATTATTATTATTATTATTATTATTATTATTATTATTATTATTGTAGTTATTATTATCATTATTTACATTAATTACTATCAAGTATTATTAATAAGTATTATTAGTATTAAGAATTAGGATCAAAATTATATAATATAAGTTTTTATTATTTATTATCATTATTATTAAAATTAATATTTTTATTATCATTATTATTACTTTTATCATTATTATTAGTATTAACATTATTAATAATATTTTTATCATTTTTAATATCATTACTATCATCATTATTACTTTTACCATTATTATTATTACAACTATATTATTATTATTATTATTATCAATATTACTATTAATATTATTATTATTACAATAAAAGTTAGTTATATAAAAATATATTTAAGAAAACTACATTTTATAAATTATTTATCTAAAGTATATAAAATAAATATAGTTAATATAGTTATTAATGAAACATACAAGTTACTAAAATAACAATTAATAATAATACCTAAACTTATTCGATTACGATTATATGTTTTAATAGATATACAAATGATATAGGTTCGTGAATCCAAGGCCAACCCTACACTTGTTCAATGTCGTCATATGTATTTTTACCACAAAATACAGTATTGTGAGTTTCATTTGCTTCCTTTTTAAATGCTTTTGCAATATATATTTTTAGGACTGAGAATACATGCGCTGCTTTTATAACTGTTTTACGAAATAGACACAAGTACTTGAAACTACATTCTATGGTTGAATTGTTATACCGGATATCGCCCTTGTTGAACTTGGTAACCTAAGAATTGGTGTTTATTATAATTGCCACCAATTGACGCGAATCCTAAAGAAAGATCTATGGGCTTTGACACGCCCCAGTAAGAGAATTTGAACTGCTTTAG
The DNA here is from genome assembly GCF_046630445.1 of Rutidosis leptorrhynchoides. NCBI lineage: Eukaryota > Viridiplantae > Streptophyta > Magnoliopsida > Asterales > Asteraceae > Rutidosis > Rutidosis leptorrhynchoides. Next base: position 659,444,538 of record NC_092333.1, on the reverse strand, counting down.
TACTTCGATGTTTATATGTTTGGGGATATTCTAGATGCATTTTGTTAATGTCGGTTACCAGGTGTTCAATCCATATGAATGATTTTTGTCTCTATGTATGGGACGTATATTTATGAGAAATGGAAATGAAAATCTTGTGGTCTATTAAAATGATGGAAATGATCGATTATGATAAACTAATGAACTCACCAACCTTTTGGTTGACACTTTAAAGCATGTTTATTCTCATGTATGAAAGAAATCTTCCGCTGTGCATTTGCTCATTTTAGAGATATTACTTGGAGTCATTCATGGCATATTTCAAAAGACGTTGCATTCGAGTCGTTGAGTTCAACAAGATTATTATTAAGTCAATTATAGTTGGATATATTATGAAATGGTATGCATGCCGTCAACTTTCGATGTAATGAAAGTTTGTCTTTTAAAAACGAATGCAATGTTTGTAAAATGTATCATATAGAGGTCAAGCACCTCGCAATGAAATCAACTATTGTGAATCGTTTATAATCGGTATGAACGGGGCATTAAATGCACAAGTAGTCAAGTAAGTGCTATCTATAGCAAATGCGAGTCAGAATGCAATGGTTAACTATCCGGTTGTAGTCTAGATTCACTAATGCATCCTAACGACTCTGTCAGACACACTAATGCACATCCTAGATCCCTACAACCAATGCTCTGATACCATCTGTAACGACCCGACAAAATCATCATTGACGGCGCCGTTAACTTAGGTCCCGTAACGTGGTCATAGTCCCTAAATGAGACGCGTTTGACCAAAATTATGTCGCATTCATTTGAAACGTGCATGACTTGCAAAGTTTTTAAGTTACCAAACGGTTCGAAAAAGAGTTTAAGTTTACAAAATTATAAAGTATAAATGAAATAACTTGCGACATAATATAAGTTGAAAATCAAGAATGCTATCAATAGCGTATGCATGTAAACTTTAAGTTTGAATCCAAAAGTGCTATCACTAGCGTATGCATGTATGCTTGACCCCAAGCAAGTAATTAAAGTGTGCGGAAGCATGTATCAAGTAGCCATGTATGAACCTGAGAAACATATAAAAAACTGTCAACGGAAAACATTGGTGAAATCATAGGTGTATTTGTAAACGTTATTTTTGAACCACAAGATTTAGTATAAGATCGTTTGCATTCCAAAGATGTTGTTTGTATGTCGAGCACCCAATTATCAAGGCTTTACTGAATGGAACCTCTGAATCATAGTGTTAGAACCTACACTATACACGATAAAATTACATTTCATCCGCTAACGGTGGCGAACCATCCGAATGAGGGTTCGTCAAACCCGTATGGCCACACAACATAATTTCGCGCTTACACCCTGCAAGTGTAACTAATGATAATTGAATTGAGGCTTTTTTTCTAACTCGTTGTGGAATGTTTGTTTTCGTACTTGTGTTCAAAGCATAAAAGTATGATACGTATATGTTTCTCATCCCATGATTTAAAAGTATAAAAGTTGTTGAAAAGATGGGACTATGATCTCACCGTAGTTGCATGCCAAAGTACTTGAAATTAAACGTTGTGCAAATGAAAGTTGCTTAGCCTTGACCTAAACAAATAAGTTGTATCAATTACGGGTTACGACACAAGGTCGAGCGAAATGTGTTCAATTAGTCTTATGGCTCGTTACGACTCGACTAATATAGCATGTGAATCAAGTTGTCAAGTTTCATGCAAGATATAAGTGTAAAAGCACGTTAAAACGATTGCATAAGTGTTTGGTCAAGTTTGACTAAAAGTCAAACTTGGTCAAAGTCAAAGTCAACAGGGTCGGGTCAGGGATCCGACAATTTTTCTTCAATTAGTAATCATATATGAACATGTTGGCCAAATTTCATGTTAATCGGAGGTGCGTAACATAGTTAGAATTAAACGGTAAACGACTAAGCAAAGCAGAAATCTGCAGTTCATTTGGACGGCATCCAAAATGGCTGGACAGCGTCCAACAATGATGGACTGGATGGCGTCCAAAGGGTGGGACGGCGTCCAAAACACCTGGGTTGCTGAAATGCTGAAATTTCACAAGTCTCAAACCAAAACCCATACAAACACAAATTTTAAACCGCAAACACTTAAAATGCATATCATACATCGTTGGAAAGGTATTTTAACAAAGAATACAACTAAACACGTTTCATAAATCAAATTCATCATTTACAACAACAACATCCTCGTCGAATGATCGTTAAAAGTTCATTATCAAAAGTAAAACGCATTTCATGATTCGGACGTTAAACATACACATATAGTATGCCGTTTTGAAGGAAATTATGCATATAATACAACCAAAAACTTACCAACAACATTGAAAAGCATTTGATGCATCGAAAGTTCGTTTTAAAATCTATCAAACCCTAACCAAGAATCATGAAATCAATAATCATGTTAATGTGGTCTTACCAAGCCAACCAACATATCAAATTAAAGCTAATGATGATAGTAACACATTTAACACAATAAGTTTAACATCTAACAACATTTAATCAATCAAAATCAAAGATTACACTAACCCATTTCAAGTGTTCATGCTAGTTACACCAAATAACAAGATCGAGCATACAAATCACATACACGACATCACAATGAGCCATAGACACTAATTAACACCATTTCAAGTCTAAAGGTCTAATTTATGAAAAATTAGAGATTTTGAAAATCTTACCTCAAGCTATGAAATTGGTATCAAATTGAAGAAGATGATGCAAGGATCACAAATATGTAATTTGTTTTGATATTTGATTGCTAGATTGAATTTAGATGATGAATTAGTGAATTGGGTGTTTGAAAGTAAAAATAGAAGTAGTAGAGAAAGAGATATGAGATTGAATGAATGAGTGGTGGTGGTGGTGGGTTGACTAGTTGACATAGTCAACTAGTTTGCCCACTTGGCAACTTTAGTCCCTCGAGGTTGAAAGCGGGTGCGTGAATTAACCGAACGAATTATTTTAAACACACGAGAGTAGACGGAAGATGTTATAATCCAATAACGGGAATATTAAGAACGTTAGTTAACGGAAGGTACGCATTTAGATAACGAAAGATATTATCTAAAAAAAAACGGGCGTTAAAATAAATTAATGGAAAAAGGCGGGTTATTACAACACAAACGCACCATACCGCACCATTTGGAGTTTGGAGCCAATTAAGGGGAACTACTCATTTTTTTTTTTTTTGAACAGCGAATTTGCATCAGCGGATTGGGTAAACTTCCGCGGAAATATATGTTCTAGGTTCTTAATAAAGCGTGGAACATGACCTTGAGATGCTTAGGATTCATGTGATAGTCACATATACTATATAGCTTATTCATGTGAACAATTAAACTTTCGATAAGCGGCTAAAATAATAAGTTTATGGAAATTTTTTATTTTTTATTTTTTTTTATTTTTTATTTTTTTTGTGTGTGTGTGTTCCGTATATGTTTCTTATACTAAAAAGATTTTAAAATATGTTACAAACTTTTTATTAACGTTTGTAGTATCATATGTAGTACAGTAACTAATAGACATGTAGCGTTGGTGAATTTGCATGTTTATCATCATTGTATTCATATTCAAATATCACATGCTAACATCAACTATCAAAGTTTTATGTTCATTGCAATACAAATGTACTTAATTTTACAATTTGTATAATAGTTGTGTTATAACAGCTCATCAATATTATTTTTCACCATTATAGCTGGTACTAAAAATTCTATAAAACAAATTAAAAAGTAAACTATATGAAAATCCCACAAATTTGCGGTTTTATATATATATATATATATATATATATATATATATATATATATATATATATATATATATATATATATAGTAGGATCAAGAGGGAAGTAACTAATCGGAGGGAAGCGGGGGGAAGTAAAAACTTTTTTTTATTTTCGTTTTTTGAAAAAACTTTGTTCACGAACATTATAGATGTGATGAAAATATGAACATTTAATAAAGACACTTTGTGATAAATGTTTTTATTTTGGCGGAAAAACGCTCGAAGAAGTAATATATAACAATTATCGTGTTTTTCGAGCGTATGTTGAGGTTTTAGTTATTAGGGTTTAGATATTAGGGTTTATAGGGTTTAGATATTAGTGTTTAGAAATTTAAGGTTTAGGGTTTAGATTTAGGGTTTAGATTTAGGATTTAGATTGAGTTTTTAACACGAACGGTTTAGAGTTTAGGGTTTAGAGTTTAGGGTTTAGGGTTTAGGGTTTGGTGTTTTGGATTTATGGAATAAACCCAAAACACCAAACCCTAAACCCTAAACTCTAAATCGGGCTAAATTTTACTTCACAAAACATGAAGAAAAAAAACGTTCACATTCTTCACGAACAATATTATCTTGAATGTTATTTTTGTCGATCGTTTTTCCGCCTAAATAATAACATTCATCACGAAGTGTCTTTTCTAAATGTTCATATTTTCGTGTGATCTTGATGCCGGAAAATAAAAATTCCAAAAAAAAAATAAAAATTTGCTTCCCCCCGCTTCCCCCCGATTGGTTAGAGTAAAGGGATCAAATGAGAACCATTTTTAGAGTGAGAACTCTAGTAGTCGAGCAAAAACAAAACGCGGCCGAACAAAATGATGCCTTGGTCGAACATTTTTTCATTTTCATGCAGTAGGCTTGGTTCTACATGACATGATCTAGAACAGCATGTAGAACATGCTGTTCTACACTTGTTCTACATCAATTTTCATCAAATTAAGTTAGGGTTTAGATTTAGGGTTTTAGGGTTTAGATTTTAGGGTTTAGGGTTTAGATTTTAGGGTTTAGGGTTTAGATTTAGGGTTTAGAATGAGTTTTTTACACGGACGGTTTAGGGTTTAGGGTTTTGGGTTTACGGAGTAAACCCTAAACTCTAAATCGGGCTAAATAAAAAAAAAGTTGATTTTGATGTAGAACGTGTGAAATTCGAATAAAAATGGTGAAATTCGAACTAATTTGGAGAAATTTGAACTTATTTATGTTCTACACAATTATAATTAGAAGAAAATCAGGTCCAATTTAAAAAGAAAAAAAATTGAAAATTTGAACATGTTCTACATTTTTCTGTTCTATATTTTTCTGTTCTACATGCATGTTCTACATTTTCACCAGCTCCAAAAATTGCTCGACTATGAAATAATTGTTCGACCGCGTTTTTTTTTTGCTCGACCACCTCCATTTTTGTTCATCCGTGTTTTTTTTTGCTCGACCACCTCCATTTTTGTTCGTCCGTGTGTTTTTTGCTCGAATTTCACCAAAATTGCTAGAAATTTATCAAAATTGCTCGAATTTCACTAAATATTGCTCGAATTTCACCAAAATTGTTCTAATTGGAGTTCTCAGGTTCTCACACATGATGAGTTCTCACTAGATCCTCTCTCTCTCTCTCTCTCTCTCTCTCTATATATATATATATATATATATATATATATATATATATATATATATATATATATATATATATATATATATATACACGAAACAAAACAAAAATAATTAAGCCAAAACCTGTCATAGAGAAGCGACTTAATATAGTTGGTTTGGAATGTGTCTACCTTTTTATATAAATGAATGAATGCAACCTACCTACAAACTATTCAATCAACATCCATTAAAGTTTATGTATCAATATCGTGTCATTTACTTAGAAACGATGGGTTTGGAAATTGGAACATATTATATTTCTTCGCTAAAATAGGTACGACATGCAACTTAATTTAAAAGGTAAATATGGTTTATTGGGTTGGTCAAGCCAAATTTGTTTAAAGGTCACCCATAGTTTTTTTATAAATGTTAGAATCTTTTAAATTGTTATGACATAATTATGACATTTGGCGATCGAGAAACACAACCAAAAATTAGGTCAAAACCTACAAAATATGGCCTCAATATTGGCGGCTCGTCAAGCTCTAAACTCGCTATTACATATATTATATGTAAATATACTATACGAGTTGATCTATAAACACACGGATAAAGTATAACTCAAATGAATTTTATTGCTACTTACAATTATGTAAAGGTGTCTATTGATTGACCATTATGGGATACATTTTGTTGAATTTTCCGAACAGTCATGACTTAGTCTGACCAAAAGGATCCTGACCCCCGGTCATATGGCCGTCTATTTGGTTTACTTAATAGCTTTGGAATCGTTACATGAGTCATATACATATCTAAAGTGTTTATAGCAAACAAACACATATACTGTTGAGTAACTTATAATGCATAAACCTAAACTATGATGATTGTGATGATGATCCAAAACTGCCCAAACCATACCAATACTAGGTTAATTGCTTCGGACTTTGTTTGTTACTTTTGTAATACTTATATTGGATTGTTGTTCACTTAAGGTGAGTTCGTAGTCCCAACTTTCTATATTGTTTAACTGTTTTCAACTATGGTATGAGAATGCATGCTTTTTATAACTTTTTTACAACGTAGACACAAGTAACTAAAACTTGATATGCATGAGTAGAAAATCAAAAATCCTATAGCTCGGATATGTTAGTTATGCATGAATCACAAAGGTAGATTGTGATGCCCCGTACAAAACCATCGTGTACGAATCATCAACAACAGGATCATTACAAGGTCAAATACTATATGCGGTTCAAAACAAGTTTGCATTCATGATAAAAGGTGACATCATATCCAACGTCAAATGTTTTACAACCAAAAGTATGCTTCTATGAACGGAAGCAAGTAATAATAGTACGTGACCCTTAGGTCGTTACAAATCATTGTTTCAAAAGTAAATAAGTTTGAATGCAAATAAACATTTCATGCGGTGACAACTCTAGTAAGCGCAGCGGGTGTCTACAAAGCATGACTAGTACAATAGCGGAAGCAAGCAACCTTAAGCACCTGAGAAAAACATGCTTAGAAACGTCAACACAAAGGTTGGTGAGCTATAGTTTAAGTATAACAGTAATGTAAGGTAGGCCACGAGATTTCAGTGTTTCAACAGCGTTTCAAAACAGTACGAAAAGTATATGTATAACCGTGGGCACTTGGTAACTAACTTAACGTTTATAACCCCCTGAAAGTACACTTGGCGAGTGCGTATGTTTATGAAGTATTAAACACCGTTAAATGCTAGCGCTACTAGCCCGAGTGGGGATGTCAAACCCTATGGATCCATATCTAAGATTCGCGTTCACCGGTTCAAAGACCAATGACTAAACGTTACCGAGCTAAGGGGAAAGTTTATGCCGTTGTATAACTCACACATATATAAAGTTTAAGTACTCGTGCCTAGTATGTAAAATGTAAAATGCGCATGTATTCTCAGTTCTCAAAATAGTTAAAGTAAAAAGGGATGCTATAACTCACAGTGGTTAAGTAGTAGTAAAGTTGACACGGGAAAAGTAAGCAAGTATGTTTGTCCGGAAGGTCCTCAACCTAAGTCAAAAGTTACTAAGTCAGTAAATCGTCCCAATAGGTTTAAATGTATGTAAATTAGGTCTTAAGTATCATCATCATTCATCATCAAACAAAAAGTATAAAGTAGGTTTCATTCTAGAAAAGAGTTTAAAACAAGGGCTGAATACGATCAGTCGCCACAGCCTCTATACAAACTGAATTGAGGTGGGACCAGTGGCCATGGCTCCGTATATGAGTCCTTTAGTTGATATAAAAATTCCAGAACCAAACTCATCTTCGTTTGACCGTGGCGACGGTTTAAGTGCGAGTAGGTCAGAATTTTCAGCACAACGTTAAAAGGACATAGTGACGTTCGGAGGGCCATAGATCCTAAACCGTAACTTGGATTAAGACGAGTCTTAAATGAAAAATTATCTACTCGAACAGAGATAACTGAAAATCAACTTTACAGTAGCCCAGGTATTCTGATCAGACCCTAAAAACAGTAGGTTTAGTGTTTCGGTGGGTTCTTGGTGCTCGATGCTCATCACGGTTCTCATCCTTGATGCATATAGCTTTAAGTGTACAGCTCGTTGATGTGTTTGCTGAAATGTCCCGTTCTTATTGATTAAAAACGTTCCATATTAATTGATTTCGTTGCGAGGTTTTGACCTCTATATGAGACGTTTTTCAAAGACTGCATTCATTTTTAAAACAAACCATAACCTTTATTTCATAAATAAAGGTTTAAAAAGCTTTACGTAGATTATCAAATAATGATAATCTAAAATATCCTGTTTACACACGACCATTACATAATGGTTTACAATACAAATATGTTACATCGAAATCAGTTTCTTGAATGCAGTTTTTACACAATATCATACAAACATGGACTCCAAATCTTGTCCTTATTTTAGTATGCAACAGCGGAAGCTCTTAATATTCACCTGAGAATAAACATGCTTTAAACGTCAACAAAAATGTTGGTGAGTTATAGGTTCAACCTATATATATCAAATCGTAACAATAGACCACAAGATTTCATATTTCAATACACATCCCATACATAGAGATAAAAATCATTCATATGGTGAACACCTGGTAACCGACATTAACAAGATGCATATATAAGAATATCCCCATCATTCCGGGACACCCTTCGGATATGATATAAATTTCGAAGTACTAAAGCATCCGGTACTTTAGATGGGGTTTGTTAGGCCCAATAGATCTATCTTTAGAATTCGCGTCAATTAGGGTGTCTGTTCCCTAATTCTTAGATTACCGGACTTTAATAAAAAGGGGCATATTCGATTTCGATAATTCAACCACAGAATGTAGTTTCACGTACTTGTGTCAATTTTGTAAATCATTTATAAAACCTGCATGTATTCTCATCCCAAAAATATTAGATTTTAAAAGTGGGACTATAACTCACTTTCACAGATTTTTACTTCGTCGGGAAGTAAGACTTGGCCACTGGTTGATTCACGAACCTATAACAATATATACATATATATCAAAGTATGTTTAAAATATATTTACAACACTTTTAATATATTTTGATGTTTTAAGTTTATTAAGTCAGCTGTCCTCGTTAGTAACCTACAACTAGTTGTCCACAGTTAGATGTACAGAAATAAATCGATAAATATTATCTTGAATCAATCCACGACCCAGTATATATGTATCTCAGTATTGATCACAACTCAAACTATATATATTTTGGAATCAACCTCAACCCTGTATAGCTAACTCCAACATTCACATATAGAGTGTCAATGGTTGTTCCGAAATATATATAGATGTGTCGACATGATAGGTCGAAACATTGTATACGTGTCTATGGTATCTCAAGATTACATAATATACAATACAAGTTGATTAAGTTATGGTTGGAATAGATTTGTTACCAATTTTTCACGTAGCTAAAATGAGAAAAATTATCCAATCTTGTTTTACCCATAACTTCTTCATTTTAAATCCGTTTTGAGTGAATCAAATTGCTATGGTTTCATATTGAACTCCATTTTATGAATCTAAACAGAAAAGTATAGGTTTATATTCGGAAAAATAAGTTACAAGTCATTTTTGTAAAGGTAGTCATTTCAGTCGAAAGAACGACGTCTAGATGACCATTTTAGAAAACATACTTTCACTTTGAGTTTAACCATAATTTTTGGATATAGTTTCATGTTCATAATAAAAATCATTTTCTCAGAATAACAACTTTTAAATCAAATTTTATCATAGTTTTTAATTAACTAACCCAAAACAGCCCGCGGTGTTACTACGACGGCGTAAATTCGGTTTTACGTGTTTTTTCGTGTTTCCAGGTTTTAAATCATTAAGTTAGCATATTATATAGATATAGAACATGTGTGTAGTTAATTTTAAAAGTCAAGTTAGAAGGATTAACTTTTGTTTGCGAACAAGTTTAGAATTAACTAAACTATGTTCTATTGATTACGAGTTTAAACCTTCGAATAAGATTGGTTTATATATGTGAATCGAATGATGTTATGAACATCATTACTACCTCAAGTTTAGTAGGTAAACCTACTGGAAGTGACAAGAAATGATCTAGCTTCAAAGGATCTTGTATCGCTTGAAAGTTCTTGAAGTAGGATCATGACACAAAAACAAGTTCAAGTAAGATTTTTACTCGAATTAAGATAGTTTATAGTTATAGAAATTGAATCAAAGTTTGAATATGAATATTACCTTGAATAAGAAAGATAACCTACTGTATATAACAAAGGTTTCTTGATCTTAGATGATTACTTGGAATGGATTAGAAAGCTTGGAAGTAATTTAGTAAACTTGAAGGGATTTTTGAAGTGTTCTTGAAGTGTTCTTCCTATGATGATTATTGCTTGATTCTTGAAGTGATTTTTTGATGAAGATGATGATTAACTACTGGAAAAATACGTTTATAATAGTGTGTGTGTGTTGAGAGAGAATTAGAAAGAGAATTGGAAGTGAAATGGAGTGAATGATGAGTGGTAATTGGTGAGTGGTGAGTGGGGTTAAAAGGAGTTCTAGTTAGTTGACTAGCTCATGGTAGAAGTTAAAATTGATTAGTCATACATGACATAATCAAGAGTGGAATCCCATGCTAGTTCCTATTGGTATATACCCATAGTAAGTACGTTTTGAAGCTGTGTATAATACGGGTAAGAATATGACTAGAATTCTTGATGAAAGAAAAGAATGGAAAAGTAACAGTAACCATTTTCGTTAAGTATGAGTGTTTTGATATATGTCTTGAAGTCTTCCAAAAGTATTTTAATACATCTAAATACACTACATGTATATACATTTTAACTGAGTCGTTAAGTCATCGTTAGTCGTTACATGTAAGTGTTGTTTTGAAACCTTTAAGTTAACGATCTCAATTAATGTTGTTAACCCATTGTTTATTATATCTAATGAGATGTTAAATTATTATATTATCATGATATTATGATATATTAATATATCTTAATATGATATATATACATTTAAATATCGTTACAACGATAATCGTTACATATATGTCTCATTTCGAAATCCTTAAGTTAGTAGTCTTGTTTATATGTATATAACTCATTGTTAATATACTTATGGAGATACTTACTTATCATAATCTCATGTTAACCATATGTATATCCATATATATATCGTCATGTCGTTTTTATAAGTTTTAACGTTCGTGAATCGCCGGTCAACTTGGGTGGTCAATTGTCTATATGAAACATATTTCAATTAATCAAGTCTTAACAAGTTTGATTGCTTAACATGTTGGAAACATTTAATCATGTAAATATCAATCTCAATTAATATATATAAACATGGAAAAGTTCGGGTCACTACATTTGCATCATCTTAACTAAGGTTTGACCATCATAACACTTGTGTAGGTCTAAGATAAGTAGCACAACTCAATTAATTAAGTGTTGCAAGTAGTTTGATGAACCAAAGTTACATCAAGATCTTAGATCCGACACATACATGAACTCTAAAAGTAATATTAAGATACAAACTTAAAAGTAAACTAAGTAATCAAGATCTTAAGTTGTAGAACATAGTTCTTAGTTAGATCTTGAAGATCCAAGACCCAAAAGTCTAGATCTAAAGTTACTAAGTTAAATCCTAAGTCATAACACTTGAATCTTTACTTTAATGAAACCATAAGTTATGAAACTTAGATTCTCATCTTGTAAAGTGTATGTAAGCTCATAAGCCCTTGTTTACAACAAAATTAGAAGACCATAAGCTATAGGAACTTAGATCTTTCATAAGTATATGAAGTTATAACTAGAAAGTTATACTCCCATGTTCTTGAACTTATAAAGTTAACTTTTAGTTTCAAGAAATATGAGATCAAGATTAACTAGTAACACTTGACCAAAATAACAACATCACAAACTTTAAAGTACTTACAAAAGAAAGAAATAAACTAAAGTACAAGTATTATGTTCATGTTTTGTTTCATACTTAGGAAGATTCAAATCAAAGTTTGAATCTTAGGATTTAAGTTTACAAACATGAACACAAGTATGATAATGAAACTTATGAACTTTAAATCTTAAAAACACTTAAATGTAGAACCATAAACTAGTAAGTTTAGATTCTTGTTCTTGGTTCTTTATCAAACAAAAGATGGAAGTAACCAAGATTACATGAAGATACAAGTTAGAAAACTTGATCTTTAATCATAAACAAGAAACAACAACAAGTAACAACAAACTACAACTAGTAAATGATGATGATGGATGGTGGTTTTAATGGAAGAAAAAGAAAGAAAGTAAGGCTTGTTACTTACAATATTTGAGAGAGAAAAAAAGAGAAAAAAGAGAAGTAAGTTTGAAGTGTGTGAAATGAGGGAGTATCACTTGTAAATATGTAACAAAAATAAATAAAAAAAGAAACTCTCCCACCCATCTAAAACCCACGGTTTTGGATACAAAAGAGGCAAGTCAAAATCTAGCTTTCAAGCATGGGAAGGTGGTGTAAGCTTAGAATGGTATTAAAGCTAAATGGTGTTGGAATGAGGTGTAAATACACAAGTAACTAGATTCCTTTCACTTAATTAATCTTGCTTATGTATTAATAAGTCATTAACATAATGTTGGGCTTCTAATAGTCCATTAAGAAAGGTAGGGTGGGCTTCCAAGTCCATGTTCAAATAATAAAAGCCCAATCCAAGTAAGTATGCAATTAATCAAATAAAGCTCAAGTAATTAACTAGTAACCTTAGTTAATTAAAAATGATCAATATAAATTAATCATGAATGTAAATAATATTCTAAATATTATTCGTGAAAAGTTCGTGTGTCACAAAGACGAATCGGGCATGTAAAGTTAAATACGGTAACAAGTAACACGTATAAGAATACGTTTATTAAAACGCAAGCATTAATAATAAATTATTAATAATAAAACGTTGGAAAATCCAGGGTCGTTACATAGATCTATCGAGGTTTGACAACCCCACCCTGCCCACTGGAAGTGTTTGTACTTCATAAAACTTGTGCACAAAACAAAATTAGGGGTAAAAGGGAAGACGCTGTCATAACCCGACCTTAACCATAAGGACGAATACAATAACATATGATTTCATCGCGAGGTATTGACCTCTATATGCGACATTTTTCAAAAACTGCATTCGTTTTTACAATACAAACCATAGCTTTTATTACAAATACAAGGTTTAAACAACTTAATAATGATTATCGTTTAGCGATAATCTTAGACTTACAAACTTTACATGTGATAATAACAATACGACTTCCAACATATTTTACATTACAAATCCTCCGATATGCAGTTTTATTTTTGACACAAATATGCATACTTAAGATCTTGCTTAAATTCAACATGTTGTAGCGGAAGCTTTTAGTTATCACCTGAGAATAAACATGCTTAAAACGTCAACATAAAGTTGGTGAGATATAGGTTTAATGCCGGCAGCGTTATAAATATAGACCACAAGATTTCATATATAAACGTTTTAATAAAAATATTCTAAGTTATTGAGCACTTGATAACCATACTTAACATTTAATCAACGTCGCATATTTCCTTTATTATGAAATCTTACTACACCGTACCAAGTGTAGTCACCGAAACGAAGTACTGTGCAACCGTTGAATACTGGTCGTCCAGTCCTGTTGGGGTTGTCAGGCCCGATAGATCTATCAACAGGATTCGCGTTTACAATACCTCATGTAAATAATAGTTACCAAGTTACAGGAAAGTATGCCAGTGGTACAACTCAACGTAGAATATATATTTTAATCACTTGTGTCCATAACGTAAATCATAAAATGCATGTATTCTCATCTCGAAATATTTAGAGTTTAAAAGTGGGACTATATACTCACGTTTTGCCTTGAAGGTAATAAACACGACTTGGTCTCCGATTGATATCACAAACCTAACCATATGTATAATATATCAACATATTTTCTTTTTAAGTAATCGTTATATATATATATATATATATATATATATATATATATATATATATATATATATATATATATATATATATATATATATATATATATATATATATATATATATATATATACATACTTTTAATACTTTTAATATTTTCTTAGTCCGTAGTTAGCAGTCCGATGTTAGTGGTCCACAATTAGTTGCTTAAATAAAATAAATAAAGACTCCATCGTATTCGTATTGATCAGAATTAATCTCGACCCATGGTACCATGTTGTCAAGTGACGTGTTGCGTACATAAAGTACCGTGTTGTCAAATGACGTGTTGCGTACAATCATGAGGTCTTATGATTAATCTTCTCGTGTTGTTTACGGGTGGTCCTGAAATATATAAAATCAAATCATAAGTAAATATATATGAAATATCATATTAATTAGAAATATATGATTAATTTAATTTTTCTCCAAATATTTTCGTAGCTAAACTAGCTTCGCATACCCGATCTTGTTTTAGTCGTAGTTTCTTCATTACAACTCCGTTTTTGTTGGTTCAACTTGCCACTTCCTTGGATCGAGTCAAATTTTAAGAATATGAATTGAAAATACCTTAGGTTGTATTCGAAATCACAGGTTATAGGTCAAACTTTGTTGAAACTTATGAAAGTGATCATTTTCCATCATAAAAACAACATTTAATGATCATTTTTCTAAAAATACTTATACTTTGAGTTAAACCATTAAATTTTTATGTGTTAACATATTCATAAGAAATATCATTTTTCCAGAATATGAACTTCCAATTCAAAGCTTAATATGTTTTTTAATTATCCAACCCAAAACAGCCCCCGGTTGCACTCCGACGACGTAGATTCAGTTTTTAAGGTGTTCTTTGTAAAACCAAGTTATATCTTGTTAAGTTAGCATATCATTATGATATATTACAGGTCTTGAAGTGTTTTAAAATTCAAGTTAGAAGGATCTATTTAGTTTGCGAACAAGTTTGAAATCATTCAAACTATGTTCTTGTTGTTAAAATTTTATACCACAAAATAAGATAGCTATATGAATATGAATTGAATAAGATTATGAATAAGGTTACTACCTCAAGTTACTTGGACAAAGTTACTCTAAGAGATGAGAAAAATCCTAGAATCAAAAGAGTGGTGGATTTGGATCAAAAGGTTGGAAGTAAACTTGTATTTTTGGAAGGATTATTGAAGTTTTCTTGTAAGGAATTTATTATGATGATTAAGGCTTGTTTTTGAAGCTAGATCTTCATGGTTATTTGCTGAGATTATGAAGAACACTTAAGGTTCCTAAGAGTGTGTTTTTGGTTAGAGAAAATGTGTAGTAAAAATGAAATTGGAATGGAGTATAAATGGTGGTGAAAAGATGTAAAAATTTGTAATATTGTGCAAAAGTCTTGTAATATGCGAAATTGATTAATCATGCATGCTAAGATCCAAAATTGGCTGACTCATGGCTGCTAATAAAGTGATTGTGATGTGTATATACCAATAGTAAATACGTATAGAAGCTGGGTATGATACGGGTACATATACCCTAGATATACGTATAAAAATCTTGAGAAAACGGAACGAGGATTCAAATATAGCTATCTTTTGTAAATATACTTATATTGTTTTATGTATATAAATCCTTTAAAAGTGATAAAATACATATCTATACGATACATGTATAAGCATTATAAGTGTTAAGTATTTAAGTCGAAGAACGTCACATATAGTTATCGTTTTGAAAACTTAAGTTAGTAGTCTCAAAATATACTTATAACTCATTGTTATTAGTACACAATGAGATATTAAAACATTCTTAGATCATGTTAAATATATAAAAATACATATATATACACAAACGTATAATTATCGTATGTTATATAGTTCGTGATATCATCGGTCAAATTGGACGGTCAAACGTTGTGTAAAACTCTTTTCAAAAACATAAGTCTCAACAATTTAGATTACTTATCATATTGGTAAGGTTTAATTTATGTAAATATTAATCTTATAAGTGTAAAACGATCGGAAAAATCCGGGTCGTTACAGTACCTACCCGTTAAATAAATTTCGTCCCGAAATTTTAAAGTTGTACCTATTTTGCGTTCTCGAGAAACAAATGTGGGTACTTTTGTTTCATCTGATCCTCTCCTTCCCAAGTAAACTCGGGACCTCTTCGAGCATTCCAACGAACCTTAACGATTGGTATGTTGCTCTTCTTGAGCCGTTTAACTTCACGGTCCATGATTTCGACTGGTTCTTCTATGAATTGTAGTTTCTCATCGACTTGGATTCCTTCAAGAGGAATGGTGAGATCTTCCTTTGCAAGACATTTCTTGAGGTTTGAGACGTGAAATGAATTATATACTCCGGCGAGTTGTTGTGGTAACTCGAGTCGATAGGCTACCGGTCCGATGCGTTCGATGATCTTGAACGGGCCTACATACCTTGGGTTCAGTTTACCCCTTTTTCCAAAATGTATTACACCTTTCCAAGGTGACACCTTTAGCATAACCATGTCACCGATCTGAAACTCTAATGGTTTCCTTCGGACATCTGCGTAGCTCTTTTGGCGACTACGGGTTGTTTTCAATCTCTCCTTGATTTGTACTATCTTCTCAGTCGTTTCGTGTATGATCTCGGGACCAGTTAATTGTCGATCTCCTACTTCATTCCAACAGATAGGGGATCTACACTTCCTTCCATACAGTGCTTCAAATGGTGCAGCTTTAATGCTCGCATGATAACTGTTATTATACGAGAATTCTGCTAATGGTAGATATTTATCCCATCCGTTTCCAAAATCGATCACACATGCCCTGAGCATGTCTTCAAGAGTCTGAATTGTTCTTTCACTCTGCCCGTCAGTTTGTGGATGATATGCAGTGCTCATATCAAAACGAGTTCCCAGGGCCTCCTGTAGTGATTGCCAAAACTTTGATGTAAATCTACTATTACGATCGGATATAATGGAAATAGGTATTCCATGCCTTGAAACAATTTCCTTTATGTATAATCGTAATAGTTTCTCCATTCTATCTGTTTCCTTTATAGGCAAGAAATGTGCAGATTTGGTGAGACGATCAACTATTACCCAAATGGTGTCATAACCCCAGGCAGTCTTAGGTAACTTTGTGATGAAATCCATGGTAATACCATCCCATTTCCATTCTGGGATTTCTGGTTGTTGAAGTAACCCTGACGGCTTCTGGTGTTCTGCTTTGACTTTGGAACAAGTTAAACATTCCCCAACATATGTTGCAACATCTGTCTTTAAATTAGGCCACCAATAATGTGTCTTA
The DNA here is from genome assembly GCF_046630445.1 of Rutidosis leptorrhynchoides. Classification (NCBI taxonomy): domain Eukaryota; kingdom Viridiplantae; phylum Streptophyta; class Magnoliopsida; order Asterales; family Asteraceae; genus Rutidosis; species Rutidosis leptorrhynchoides. The sequence continues at coordinate 659,427,381 of NC_092333.1, read as the reverse complement.
AGATCTTGATACATCTTTCCAACTCCAGGATGTATCGAGTATCTTGTCTTATGTGCCTCGTTCAATATCAACTTCCTTAATCCACCCAACTTTGGTACCCAAATATGGTTTGAAAAATATCGAATTCCGTCTTCCCGTATAACGAGTTGTTTCCCATACTTCTTCATTATTTCATTTCCTATGTTTTCTTTAGTAAGAGCTTCTCGTTGAGCCTCTTTGATTTGTGAGTTGAGATTCATGCGAATTTTTATGTTCATCGCTCGTACTCGAATTGGTTCCTGTTCCTTTCTGCTTAGAGCGTCGGCCACTACATTCGCTTTCCTAGGATGATAGCGAATCTCACAATCATAGTCGTTTATCAGCTCGGCCCACCTACGTTGCCTCATGTTCAGCTGTTTCTGATCGAAGATATGTTGAAGGCTTTTATGATCGGTAAACACAGTGCATTTAACCCCATATAAGTAGTGTCTCCATATCTTCAATGCAAACACTACTGCTCCCAGTTCTAGATCATACGTTGTGTAATTCCGCTCGTGAATCTTCAATTGACGAGATGCGTATGCAATAACTTTCTTTCGTTGCATAAGGATGCAACCAAAACCTTGTCGCGAAGCGTCACAATATATCTCAAAATCATCGTTCCCTTCAGGTAACGATAAAATAGGTGCCGTAGTCAACTTCTTCTTCAGTAATTGAAATGCACTCTCCTGTTCAGAGGTCCATTCGTACTTCTTCCCTTTTTGCGTTAACGATGTTAATGGTTTAGCTATTCGGGAAAAATCTTGAATAAACCTTCTATAATAACCAGCTAAACCCAAAAATTGGCGTATCTGCGTTGGTGTCTTAGGAGTCTCCCATTTTTCAATGGCCTCAATTTTAGCTGGATCAACCTAAATTCCTTTGCTACTAACAACGTGGCCAAGAAATTGCACTTCTTTCAACCAAAATGCACACTTAGAAAATTTGGCATATGTTATTTTCTTAACAATTCTAATACCATCCTTAAATGCTGCTCATGCTCTTGCTCACTCTTGGAATAGATAAGAATATCGTCAATGAAAACGATAACAAACTTATCTAAATACGGACTACAAACTCGATTCATGAGGTCCATGAATATAGCTGGCGCATTTGTCAATCCAAACGGCATGACCAAAAATTCATAATGACCATAACGTGTCCGAAAAGTAGTTTTTGGAATATCTTCTTCTTTGACACGTAGTTGATGATAGCCCGACCTTAGGTCGATTTTCGAGTACACACATGATCCTTGCAACTGATCAAATAAGTCGTCAATTCTCGGTAGTGGATACCGATTCTTGATAGTTAACTTATTTAATTCACGATAATCTATACACATCCTAAAAGATCCATCCTTCTTTTTAACAAATAAAATTGGAGCTCCCCACGGTGAAGTACTTGGTCGAATGAATCCTTGGTCCAGTAATTCTTTTAACTGACTCTGAAGTTCTTTTAACTCGGACGGTGCAAGTCTATATGGAGCACGGGCCACTGGTGCAGCTCCTAGTACTAGATCTATTTGAAATTCTACAGATCTAAATGGAGGTAATCCCGGTAATTCTTCCGGAAAAACATCGAGAAAATCTCTTGCCACAGGCACGTCATTGATGCTCTTCACTTTTTCCTTCGTTTTGACTTTATTAACATGTGCTAAGATAGCATAGCACCCTTTCTTCAAGCACTTTTGAGCTTTCAAACAACTAATGAGTTTTAGCTTCGAGTTACCCTTCTCTACATAGATCATTACTGGCGTTTTATCCTTACGAGGAATGCGAATTGCCTTCTTGGTGCACACAACTTCAGCTCCTATTTTGGACATCCAGTCCATGCCAACTATTACATCAAAACTTCCTAATTCTACGGGTATCAAATCAATCTTAAATGTTTCTCCGGCTAAATTTATTTTACAATCACGGCAAATTTTATCGGCTTTAATTAGTTTACCATTAGCTAACTCAATCATGTACTTAGCATCTAGAGGTAATGATGAACAATTCAATTTAGCGTGAAAGTCTCTACACACGTAACTTCTATCAGCACCAGTATCAAATATAATAGATGCGGATAAGTTATTAATGGTAAACGTACCCGTAACAAGCTCCGGGTCTTCATACGCCTCTCTAGCATTAATAACAAATGCTCTTCCACGTGCGGATCTATTATTCTTCTCTGGATTCAGGCACTGACTCTTATAATGACCCTGTTTCCCACACCCCTAACAAGTAACAGTGGCCAAGGCAGTTCTATTTGCATTGGTGGCAGGAGTTTTGGTACCATTTGTATTTGTAGCGGGAACCCTACAATCTTCACCAAGATGACCTTTTCGATTACAATTGTTGCACACCACATTACAATAACCAGAGTGATGTTTGTGGCATCTGTTACATAAAGGATTGTGTCCCTTGTAACCTGAGTTCGAACCGCTACCCGCACCTTGCGTGGTTTCTTGTTTCTTGTTGGATTGTTGATGATTACCTTCCCACTTTCTTTTGTTTCCTGATGTCTTGACATCGGTGTTCTTATCTAGAATAATCTGGTCCATCAACTCATTCGCCATGGTGATAGCTTCATGAATAGTCTTGGGTTTGGATGCTCTAACATTTGCCTTGACCTTTTTAGGCAAACCGTCTTTGTACAGGTCAATCTTCCGTTCTTCGGTTGGTACTAATTCGGGACATAGCAAAGCTAATTCCATGAATCGCTGATTGTAGTTGGTGAGTTCAGTACCAACAACTTTCAGGCTTCGTAATTCTGCTTCCAACTTCCTAACCTCGTTCCTTGGACAATACTCGTTGATTAGCATTGTTTTGAATTCTTCCCATGGAGTATCATAAGCTACATCTCCTCCTACAGCCTTCACATAGTTTTTCCACCACGTGAGTGCACTATCTTGTAAGGTGCACGATGCATACTTGGTCATGTCCTTCTCAATACAACCACTGATTTTAAACACAGACTCAATCTTTTCGATCCACCGGGTTAAACCGACCGGTCCTTCTGTTCCACTGAATGATGAGGGCTTGCAACCTTGAAAAGTTTTGTAAGTACATCCCACACGAGGATTTGGGTTAACTGCAGCACCTCTCGTAGCCTCGACCCATAACATTCTGTCATTCACTCGCTAATTGATGAGTTCCTGGATTTCTTGTTCCGTCATTCGGTTCAATCGCGCCATAGTCTTCAATAAAAATGGAAAAAAATAATTATTCACATGGAATATTATAGATGTAGTATGTATTTACAGTACATCGTAGCTTATTAATAATATGAACCAGTTATTATTATAAAAGCCTTTTCTTCTTATTAGCGTTTTATAATTATACCTAGGGTAGTACCTACCCGTTAAAGTTCATACTTAATAGCTTAGTACGGAAATCAATTACTATCACCCAAATAATACTCAACCATGGAAAATTATTGCATTTCACACTTCACTATTTTACATACGCTTATCTTACATTAAACATTAAGCAAACCACACTAGTAATATTATACAAAACGTTATATGATCCCATGGTTTAAAACAACAGCGCATTATTTAACCCAAAACGTTTGTGTTCAAAGAAATCTCTTATAGGTTATCTTGACTGTCTCCCTGCGTTTTGGCGGAAGGGCTGAAGAACTGGATGCCGGGATAGAACTAATAGGAATAGCGGGAATAGGGGTGGAAGTGTCTGGTGGAGTTGGTGCCACAACATCCTCACTAAACTTGGGATTTGGATTTTCCAATTCAGTAGCCTTTCGTTTCTTTCCTCTTTCAAACTTGTCTTTCGTAATTTCCTGTATTTCTTCCTTCTCAGGATCACTTTCCGGTTCCTCTTCAATTGATTCATCCGAAAATTGTGAGTCTTCCACAAAGGTATCATTTTCATCATCGGACAGGTTAATGACTGGAACACCATCTGAAGATTCTGGTTCGGAGTCGCTGAATGTGATAACAAGTTCTAAGCCAGACATCTATCACATAACAACTAGCACGTTAGTACCACTTAATATTTACATATTAATTTTTTTTTTTAACCAACAAGGATAAGCAATAGTTTTCGAAATCAAACACGGTCAAAGTCCAGACTCACTAATGCATCCTAACAAACTCGATAAGACACACTAATGCAAATTTTCTTGTTCTCTAAGACCAACGCTCTGATACCACATGTCATAACCCGACCTTAACCATAAGGACGAATACAATAATATATGATTTCATCGCGAGGTATTGACCTCTATATGCGACATTTTTCAAAAACTGCATTCGTTTTTACAATACAAACCATAGCTTTTATTACAAATACAAGGTTTAAACAACTTAATAATGATTATCGTTTAGTGATAATCTTAGACTTACAAACTTTACATGTGATAATAACAATACGACTTCCAACATATTTTACATTACAAATCCTCCGATATGCAGTTTTATTTTTGACACAAATATGCATACTCAAGATCTTGCTTAAATTCAACATGTTGCAGCGGAAGCTTTTAGTTATCACCTGAGAATAAACATGCTTAAAGCGTCAACATAAAGTTGGTGAGATATAGGTTTAATGCCGGCAGCGTTATAAATATAGACCACAAGATTTCATATATAAACGTTTTAATAAAAATATTCTAAGTTGTTGAGCACTTGATAACCATACTTAACATTTAATCAACGTCGCATATTCCCTTTATTATGAAATCTTACTACACCGTACCAAGTGTAGTCACCGAAACGAAGTACTGTGCAACCGTTGAATACTGGTCGTCCAGTCCGGTTGGGGTTGTCAGGTGATAATGCTAAAAACGAACATATATTTCATAGCATTATTCCTCAAGAAAGACAAGCTTTTAGTTGCAATTGTTCTATTTACAAGTGATATTCGTTTAAATAATAAAAGGTGAAGACAAAAGACAGATTCGACGAATTGAAGAAGCAAACGACCAAAAAGCTCAAAAGTACAAAAGACAATCAAAGAGGTTCCAATTATTGATAAGAAACGTCTCGAAATTACAAGAGTACAAGATTCAAAATGCAAAGTACAAGATATTAAATTGTACGCAAGGACGTTCGAAAATCCGGAACCGGGACATGAGTCAACTCTCAACGCTCGACGCAATGGACTAAAAAGTACAAGTTAACTATGTATATAAATATAATATAATATATAATTAATTATATTAATAATATATATATATTATATTTATAAATAAATCGTCGGCAAGAAAGACTCCAAAGAATGTGAGCTGTATTTTCAATCTCCGCGACTCGCGGAGTTTGAAGGCCAAAAATGCCGCGAGTCGCGGAGCCCCAAGTTTTGAAACTCCCTATAAAGCCAACCGAATTCTGAGCATTTTTAATCATCTTTTTCTTCTCCTCATTCATACGTAAAATTTATATATATATATTTATAATTTATATTTTAATTATAATTCTAATAATAAGGGTATGTTAGCGAATATTGTAAGGGTGTAAGTCGAAATTATGTCCGTGTAACGCTACGCTATTTTTAATCATTGTAAGTTATGTTCAACCTTTTTACATTAATGTCTTGTAGCTAAGTTATTATTATGCTTATTTAAAACGAAGTAATCATGATGTTGGGCTAATTACTAAAATTGGGTAATTGAGTTTTGTACCATAATTGGGGTTTGGACAAAAGAACGACACTTGTGGAAATTAGACTATGAGCTATTAATGGGCTTTATATTTGTTTAACTAAATGATAGTTTGTTAATGTTAATATAAAAATTTACAATTGGGCGTCCCTATAAATTACCATATACACTCAATCGGACACGATGGGCGGGGTATTTATATGTACGAATAATCGTTCATTTAACCGGACATGGGAATGGATTAATAGTCACTAGAATAATTAAAACAGGGGTGAAATTATGTACAAGGACACTTGGTATAATTGATAACAAAATATTAAAACCTTGGGTTACACTCAGTCGACATCCTGGTGTAATTATTAAACAAAGTATTAAAATCTTGTTACAGTTTAAGTCCCCAATTAGTTGGAATATTTAACTTCGGGTATAAGGATAATTTGACGAGGACACTCGCACTTTATATTTATGACTGATGGACTGTTATGGACAAAAACCAGACGGACATATTAAATAATCCAGGACAAAGGACAATTAACCCATGGGCATAAAACTAAAATCAACACGTCAAACATCATGATTACGGAAGTTTAAATAAGCATAATTCTTTTATTTCATATTTAATTTCCTTTATTTTATATTTAATTGCACTTCTAATTATCGCATTTTTATTGTTATTGTATTTAATTGCACTTTTAATTATCGTACTTTTTAATTATCGCAAGTTTATTTTATCACACTTTTATTATTCGCAATTTCATTATCGTTATTTACTTTATGCTTTAATTTAAGTCTTGTATTTATTTTTAATATTTTACATTTGGTTTTAACTGCGACTAAAGTTTTAAAATTGACAAACCGGTCATTAAACGGTAAAACCCCCCTTTATAATAATAATATTACTTATATATATATATATTTGTATTTTTATAAAAGTAAACTAATATAGCGTTAAGCTTTGTTTAAAGATTTCCCTGTGGAACGAACCGGACTTACTAAAAACTACACTACTTTACGATTAGGTACACCGCCTATAAGTGTTGTAGCAAGGTTTAAGTATATCCATTCTATAAATAAATAAATATCTTGTGTAAAATTGTATCGTATTTAATAAGTATTTCCTTGTAAAATTTAATAGTATTTTATACCCCTTAGCTTTAGCTATCAAGTATTTTTGGCGCCGCTGCCGGGGAACTTCTTAAACGCCGGAAGCGCAACGCTAATATATAAAAAAAACATTTTTATTTTACTTTTATTAAAATTCGTTTTTATAAAAGTACGTTTTAAATATTCGAAAATATAAAAAGAAAAACCAAAAATATAAATACTTTTAGGAGTTTGATAAATATTTAAGTTTTATAAAGTTTCTTTAGTTTGTAAAAATATAAGTTTTATTTAATTTATTTTATAAATATATTTTATAAATATAAAAAATCGGAAAAAAAATATAAATATACATAAATCTATTTTTTTTGTTATAAAGTATTTTATTTTTATCTTAGTTATTAAAGATAAGTTTTATTTTATATAAATATTTTAATTAGATAATATAAACAGAAAATATAAAAACATAAAAAAAAAACGCGTCGAATTTTAAAGCTGTCAGTTGAATTTCTGAACCCCGCGACTCGCGGAGGTTTACAGCTTTAAATACCGCAACTCGCGGAGTAAACCTGACACGCTGACAGAAACCCTAATTCAGTATTTGTAACGACCCGGAAAATTTCGACTAATTTTAAACCAAACTCTTGATAGGATTTCGTAGTCTTGACACGATAAGAGAAATCTGTTAGGTTGAGTCTCAAAAAAAAAAAAAAAAAAAAAAAAAAAAAAAAAAAAAATTGAACTGTTTCATATGTTCAATTGACCTTCTACCAATTCCGACGATTCACGAACCGTTATTTGTAAATAAATGTGCATACTTAAAAATATAAATATATGTATATATAATAACATAAAATAATAATATACGATATAATTAAATCGTTATTAAGATAAATCTATATATAGAGTATATTAAATATAGTTATTTAATTATTGTAATACTCGTTGGACGTTTAATTCGAACTTATGTGATTTTAAATTTAACAGTGATTCGAAAACGAGATATATAAATTTTTGGTTTATTAAAAATATATTTAGAACCTATTTGATTAATTTTGAGTTGGGGTCGAGCTCGAATGACAGGTCAATTTGTATGAACGATATTAAACAAATTTAAGACTCAAACTTATGAGAAGTTGGAATTAAATATTGATCTATAATTAAGTTATGTAAAGTTTAGAGTTATTAAAAATATTTCTTTTACTTTGATGAGTTGAATTTTAACACTCCGTACAGATTAATTGAAATCAAAAATAAATAGTAGACGTACCTTTTGATCAGGTTTCAAACAATTAATGAGTGAAATAAATAAATTGACTTAATTTTAAAATATGGGATTTTCTGAATTAATTTTATCCGTAAGTGTTTAGCAATGGACACGATGTAATATCTCTGGAACTGTCGGTACTAAATCCAAATAAAGGGGCGGCTATACTGTGTTGGATTCCTATGTTAAATGCGTTACAACATATAATATAGAAATTATATTAAAATATTATATTATTACTTTTATAATCTATATTATATATATACATATACAATCACATATATGATGGAGAGAAAAGGTTTACTTGCTCCATCAATCTCCCATTGTTTCTTCAATCTTTCCACCGTCACCTATCACCGGCAACTACCATCACCGGCGGCCATAACAACCGTCGTAAAACACCACAAAGATCACCATCGACTTACTTGTTCTTATTTCCTGTTTTTATTCAAAGTAAAACCCGCAACCACAATTCTTTTGTTGTTGTTTGACAATCTAGAAACGATCCTAAACTAACCACCACATCGCCACTTTCTACAACCATTGAACCACCAGAGCCACCATCATCAACCACCTCAATCTTTCATTCTCTCTCACCAAATATTTTCTATTTCATCCTCGTTGAACAACACCACCACTGCAATCACACCGCCACCACCTTCTCCCTTACTTCTCTTTTGTTCTGGGCTGTGAACCGTCACCCACTCAAACTACCACCGTACACCACCTGCACAACCTCGAACCATCATACACCCATTACAGTGTGTTCTCTTCTTGTTTCAATAACCACATAAAACCTTCCACCACTTTCTTCCTTCTTCCTTGTTTTTTTTCGAAAACTGCAGTTGCAATAGTTTCCTGTTTTGCAACAGCTAAACGTATATATGTGTTTGTTTTCTGCTCGAGGGAAAATTGTTACCTGCTGCAAATGTTTAGATTACAGTCCACTACTACCTTTTTCTTAATGGCCGACATGTTTGACCCCAATTGCTTATCAAATGAAGCCGATATATTACACCATTTTTAGTTGGGCTGTTGTGTTTTTAACGGGCCATTTAATAACAAAGATCATTTTGGGCTTGTTTGATATCAGGCCATGGACTTGAAGTCCATCGGTGCTATCTTTCTGTTTTCTTGTTCGACAACCCAATTACACATCCATTAATTAATGCGACAACGATGATTATGATATTCACAAAGAGGAAATTAATAATAACAGTGGGATGAAAGGATATTACAGCAGAAAACGATAAAAGTTAATGGAGAGTTGTTAAAATTGATGAAAAGTGAAGTGGAGGAGGAATTAAAAACAGAAACCTTTTTATTTTAATTGTCGACTTTTGTCTGCTTTGTGGTTATCAGTATACCAAAAAAAAAATTTTTTATCTTGGGCCGTTAAATGAAGTACCTATTTGGACTGTCATGATTTTGCTGTTGGGCTGAAAGGAGATTGGGCCAAATTATAAAATGATACGGGTTATAAAGATAGAAAACGGGTACCAAAACAGAAATATAGAAATAGAAGAATGATTAAGGTGTTGGGTGTGATCGAGATGTCGCGGGTTCAATCCCTGGCCATGACATTGTTTTTAGAAAAAGAAGAGGAAGGGAGCCAGTAATCTGAATTCAATATAATTTAGTTCTAATTTATAGTCAGCAAAACTGAAACAGTTAGATGGATTAGAATGTTGCATTATTAGAGAGGTTGCGGGTTCGAGTCCTGTCTAGGACATTTCTTTTTAGAAAAGCTTTATGAGGTAGTTTTCTAATTATTATTATTATTATTATTATTATTTTTGTTATTATTATTATTATTATTATTATTATTATTATTAACATTAACATTATTTTTATCACAAATATTATTATTATTATTAACATATAACATTTTTATTTATCTTTAGTAGTATTATCATTATTATTAATATTAAAAGTATTTTCATCAACATTATCAATATTATTAGATTTATCATGATTCTTAGTATTATTTTTATCATTATTATTATTAGTATCATTAATTCATCAAATAAAGATTTTTCTATATAAAAATGTATTATGACATAAAACATGTCTACATTAATAATTGTGTAATAAATATTAATTATATAGTTAAAGTATATAAAAATAAATATATCTAATGAGTTTATTAATAAAACATTAAAATAACAACTATATCACTAATAATATATAAATTTGTTCGATTAGTATTTTATGTGTTAATATATATATATAAATGATATAGGTTCGTGAATCCGAGGTCAACCATACACTTGTTAAATGTCGTCATATGTATTTTTACTACAAAATACAATATGGTGAGTTTCATTTGCTCCCTTTTTAATTGCTTTTACAATATATATTTTTGGGCTGAGAATACATGCGCTGCTTTTATAAATGTTTACGAAATAGACACAAGTACTTAAAAATATATTCTACGTTGAGTTGTACCACTGGCATACTTCCCTGTAGCTTGGTAACTACTATTTATATGGGTATTGTAAACGCGAATCCTGTTGATAGATCTATCGGGCCTGACAACCCCAACCGGACTGGACGACCAGTATTCAACGGTTGCACAGTACTTCGTTTCGGTGACTACACTTGGTACGGTGTAGTGAGATTTCAGACGTTGATTAAATGTTAAGTATGGTTACCAAGTGCTCAACCACTTAGAATGCTTTACATACACTTGCGAGTGTATTATGTTTATGATTATGAAATCTTGTGGTCTATTAAGATATTGAAATAATTGTTATAATAAACCTATGAACTCACCAACTTTTTGGTTGACACTTTTAAGCATGTTTATTCTCAGGTATGAAAGAAGTCTTCCGCTATGCATTTGCTCATTTTAAGGACATTACTTGGAGTCGATCATCGCAATGGGACCAAATGTTGATAACTTCGTCCAGGTGGATAAGGACGGGTTGTTACAGTATTAATTACGAGTAATTATTAATAATTATTATTTTAAACCCTAATTAATTATTATTATTATAATTAGTTTTATTATAATTAGTTTTACTTTTTATTTAATTTGTTTTATTTAGTTAAATTAGTTTAATTAAATTTTAAAATTAGTAGTTTTATTAAATAAATAATATAAAAAATAATATTTTTATAAAAATTGTACTTTTTACAACTTTTTGTATATTTTTATATTTTGTCCCTTTTTAATCGTTGTAGCGTAATATTTGTATTTTTAGCTAGTTTTTAGTTTTGAACTCAGTTTTTGCCATAGTTATTTCTACTTCTAGATTTTTAGGCTTTGCCGTAGAATTCCTTAAGTGCTTTTTCTTTAGACTAAGATTTAGGTGCTTTAGAATTTTGCGACGCCTTTTTAAGTTTTAGTTTCTTTTTAAGTTATTTTCATTTGGGATTTAGTTTTCCTGTAAGCTTTAATATTTTTAGACGACTGTTACCTATGTATCAATTATCATTCCAATTAGTAATCTCAATTTGCGATTATAATTTTAAGTTAGTTGTAGTAATAAGGTTAGGTTAGTCAAGTACTTTTAAGTTTTATAAGTTTCTTTAATTTTTCCGTCACCTTTTATTTTTCAACCATTTTTCTTTTTCAACCTTTTTCCGACGAACTCTTTTTCTTTCTTATTTCTCGCTATTCTAGTTTTAGGACATAGATTTTTATTCTACTTCTTATCTAAATTTCTTAAAATTACGAAAATTTATTTTAAGTGGTTAAATTGATAGACATCAAAATTTTCTGGTTCGTAGTAATAGTTGGATTTGTACGTGGACCGGGTTATTGGAGCCAAACAGTCCTCAATTATATTGAGACCAAACGAATCCTGCCCCTCAGCTGCATCTTTTGGCTATTCGAAACATGGGCAAAATCAGAAAAGTCTATTGATTGAATAACTTATTATAATTTTTCTTTCCTTTTAAAAACTAATAGGATATTCAGTGAATGCACCGAGCAAGACGTTCACCACCTTTTGTACGTTCACCACCTGTAACTAGATCAAGACATTTAGCAAATATTACTGCCGTTGATTTTTCTTTAGAATCGTCATCCAGTCGACCAAGTACTCCAGTTCAAATTTCCAATAATCCATTTTTTGAACCCGACCTCACAATTGAGAATCCGGAGAATATTCAGGAACGGTTCGTAGATCCTGAACCACTAAACTTTCTCCCGGAACCACCAATCATTCAAACAGAGATTGTTGAGGAACGAACCATTAAATCAGAATCCTCTAGTGATTTCGATTCAACAAATTCAATTATGGAGAATCTGGAACCTTTAAGTATGGAAGACCGAATGAGAGCTAAACGCACTGGCCAAGGTCACGCAATTACTCATCCAGACATTAATGCGCCAGATTATGAAATCAAAGGACAAATTCTACACATGGTGACTAATCAATGCCAATTTAGTGGTGCACCGAAGGAAGATCCAAATGAACATCTACGTACCTTTAATAGGATCTGCACACTATTTAAAATCCGAGAAGTAGAGGTTGAACAGATATATCTCATGTTATTTCCCTGGACTTTAAAGGGAGAAGCCAATGATTGGTTGGAATCGTTACCTGAAGGGGCGATCGATACATGGGACGTTTTAGTTGAAAAATTTCTTAAACAATTCTTTCCTGCATCTAAAGCCGTAAGACTTCAAGCAGAAATTGTTACGTTCACACAGAAGCCAAATGAAACTCTATATGAGGCGTGGACTAGATATGGAAAGTTATTAAGAGGATGTCCGCAACATGGTTTAGACACCTGTCAAATAGTACAAATATTCTACCAAGGATGCGACATCACTACAAGAAAAGACATAGATATAGCAGCTGGTGGTTCTATTATGAAGAAAACCGAAACTGATGCTTACAAAATTATTGATAACACTGCTTCCCACTCACATGAGTGGCACCAAGAAAAAGATATCGTTAGATCATCTAAAGCAGCTAGAGCCGATTCTAGCCATGACTTAGATTCCATTTCCGCAAAGATAGATGCTGTCGAGAGACGAATGGAAAAGATGACTAAGGATATTCACTCAATACGAATTAGTTGTGAGCAGTGTGGAGGACCACATTTGACAAAAGATTGTCTCAGTATTGAATTAACAATGGAACAAAGAGAGAATATTTCATACATAAACCAAAGGCCTGGAAATAATTATCAACCGCCAAGACCGATTTACAATCAAAACCAGAATTATAACTGAAATATTCCATACAACAACCAACAAGGTCCTAGCAATCAACAAGTATCCAATAATACTTACAATCAGCAAAGACCTAATTTTCAAAACAAACCACCACAACAAACCGATGATAAAAAGCCGAATTTAGAAGATATGATGACGAAGCTAGTTGAAACTCAAACGCAGTTTTTCACATCTCAGAAACAAACTAATGAACAAAATGCTCAAGCATTTAGAAATCAACAAGCTTCTATTCAAAATCTGGAACAAGAAGTAAGTAACCTAGCAAGGTTAATAGGTGAAAGAAAACCGGGAAGTCTACCTAGTGATACAAATGCTAACCCCCGAAATGAAACAGCTAAAGCCATTACCACAAGAAGTGGTACAACACTTAAACCACCTGAAATACCTGTAACTTCTGATGAAGCTATTCCTACTCCACAAGAACCACAACCTGATCAAGATAAGGAAAAAGAACCGGTAGTTGAAAAGGTTAATGAAGATAACACAGTTAAGGCTAAACCTTATGTTAAACCATACCAACCACTACTTCCTTACCCGAGTAAAATGAAGAAAGAGAAACTTGAAGCCGAGCAATCCAAATTCTTGGATATGTTTAAACAGATAAATGTAAATCTTCCTTTCATTGATGTGATTTCAGGAATGCCTAGATATGCTAAATTCTTGAAAGATCTAATCTCAAATAGAAAGAAAATGGAAGAACTCTCGGCTGTTACTATGAATGCTAATTGTTCAGCAGTGCTGTTGAATAAGATACCAGAAAAACTATCTGATCCAGGAAGTTTCACAATTCCATGTTTTCTGGGTAGTCTTAGTTCAATAGAAGCATTGGCAGACTTAGGTGCTAGTATAAATCTAATGCCGTATTCACTATATGCTAAACTAGACCTCGGAGAATTGAAACCAACCAGAATAAGCATACAACTAGCCGATAGATCAATAAAATATCCTAGAGGGATAATGGAGAACATGCTAGTTAAAGTTGGTACTTTAGTATTTCCAGTAGATTTTGTTGTTTTGGACATGGAAGAAGATTCTCAAGTTCCTCTCATATTAGGAAGACCATTCTTAAACACGGCTAAAGCAATGATAGACGTGTTCGGTAAGAAATTGACCCTAAGTATAGAGGATGAGAGTGTTACCTTTTCAGTTGATAGAGCAATGCAACAACCACAATCTGCAGATGATACATGTTATTATATTCAAACTATAGATGCACATGCAGAATTATTAGAAGAATTTCCAGAATTACAAGGAACAGGAGAATGTTCTTTAGGAGAAGGTAATGAACCAATTGATGAAGCTGAAATATTAGCTACACTTATAGCTAATGGATATGAACCAACAACAGAAGAAATCCAAATGCTAAAAGAAGAAGACAGATATCGATATAAATCATCGATAGAAGAACCACCGAAATTAGAGTTAAAGCCACTTCCAAACCATTTGGAATACGCTTATTTACATGGTGAATCTGAATTACCTGTAATAATATCGTCTTCTCTTACTGAAAATGAGAAATCACAACTCATTTCTGTGTTGAAAGCTCATAAACCAGCCATTGCATGGAAGATTCATGATATTAAAGGAATAAGTCCTTCGTATTGCACACATAAAATCCTTATGGAAGAAGGTCATAAAACGTATGTGCAACGACAACGAAGACTAAATCCTAATATGCAAGATGTAGTTAAGAAAGAGATTATTAAACTGCTAGATGCAGGTTTAATTTATCCAATTTCTGATAGTCCATGGGTAAGCCCAGTTTAATGCGTGCCTAAGAAGGGTGGCATGACTGTCATTACAAATGAGAAAAATGAGCTTATTCCTACTAGGACTGTAACAGGATGGCGGGTATGTATTGATTATAGAAAATTAAATGACGCCACCAGAAAAGATCACTTTCCCTTACCTTTCATAGATCAAATGTTGGAAAGATTAGCCGGAAATAGTTACTATTGTTTTCTAGATGGATTTTCCGGATATTTTCAAATTCCAATAGCACCCGAGGACCAAGAGAAAACCACATTCACGTGCCCTTATGGTACTTTTGCTTACAAACGCATGCCATTTGGACTTTGCAACGCCCCTGCAACCTTTCAAAGGTGTATGATGGCGATTTTTCACGACATGATAGAAGAATGCATGGAAGTTTTCATTGATGACTTTTCAGTCTTTGGTGATACATTTGAATCATGTCTAGTTAATCTGGAACGAATGCTTATTAGATGCGAACAATCAAATTTAGTACTTAATTGGGAGAAATGCCATTTCATGGTTAAAGAAGGCATCGTTCTTGGACATAAAATTTCAAAAGAAGGAATTGAAGTGGATAGAGCTAAAGTAGATGTAATTGCTAAACTTCCACATCCCACCAATGTTAGAGGAGTTAGGAGTTTTCTAGGGCATGCCGGTTTTTACCGACGTTTCATAAAAGATTTTTCTAAAATTGCCACTCCTATGAATAAACTCCTAGAAAAAGATGCTCCATTCATCTTTTCAGATGAGTGTATCAAATCTTTTAATATTCTTAAAGAAAAACTAACTAATGCGCCGATCATGATAACACCAAATTGGAATCTACCATTTCAACTAATGTGCGATGCAAGTGATTTTGCAATGGGAGCCGTTTTCGGACAAAGGATTGAAAAACGATTTCAACCTATATATTATGCTAGTAAGATGTTACAAGGAGCACAAACGAACTATACAACTACTGAAAAAGAACTCCTTGCTATTGTCTTTGCTTTTGACAAATTTCGATCATATCTCGTTCTAGCAAAAACGGTGGTCTATACCGACCATTCTGCTCTTAGATACCTATTTTCAAAACAAGATGCTAAACCAAGATTAATCCGTTGGATCTTACTCTTACAAGAGTTTGATATTGAAATCCGAGATAAAAGAGGAGCAGAAAATCTCGCCGCTGATCATCTTTCTCGTCTTGAAAATCCCGAATTAGAAGTTCTGAATGAATCGGCCATACAAGACAACTTTCCTGATGAATATCTATTGAAGATAGATTATAAAGAAATTCCATGGTTTGCAGACTATGCAAACTACTTAGTTTGTGGATTCCTTGAAAAAGGATTATCGTACCAAAGACGAAAGAAATTCTTCAGTGATATAAAACACTATTTCTGGGAAGATCCTCATCTGTTTAAAAGTTGTCCCGATGGAATAATACGCCGATGTGTATTTGGAGATGAAGCCAGTAAAATATTAAACCATTGTCACACAGGACCAACAGGAGGGCATTATTGGCCTCAACTAACAGCAAGAAAAGTTTATGAAGCTGGATTCTATTGGCCCACAATTTACAAAGACGCACACCTTCTTTGCAAATCCTGTGATGCTTGTCAAAGGGCCGGAAAAATAAGTCAACGTGATGAAATGCCACAAAATGTCATCCAAGTATGTGAAGTATTTGACATTTAGGGTATTGACTTTATGGGTCCATTTCCAAAATCTCATAATAATCTATATATACTCGTAGCCATTGATTATGTATCTAAATGGGCGGAAGCACAAGCTCTCCCAACTAACGATGCACGAGTAGTAGTCAATTTTTTAAAACGTCTTTTTGCAAGGTTTGGAACACCGAAAGCTTTAATAAGTGATCGGGGTACTCATTTCTGTAATAATCAACTTGAGAAAGTTCTTAAAAGATATGGTGTGACGACCCGAAAATTTCCGACCAAATTTAAACTTAACCTTTATATGTTTCTGACACGATAAGCAGAATTTGTAATGTTGAATCTCAAAAAGTTTGGAACTACATTCATGTAATCAATTATCCTTTGACCGTGTTCGACGATTCATGAACAATTATGTGTATATAGATATGTATATATAATATATAATATTAACTGAAAACATTAACAAAGTATTAGATATATAATACTTTACATGAACGTATTTGTTTCGATATATTTATTGACAGAATTAAGAGATAATATCAAATGATTGAATTATCAGATACATTATGATATGATTACGGGCCTATGTTATGAGGTCCACTGTGATTTAAGAAATCTATTCTTTTTGACCACTCATTACTTAACTAGTATGATAAAATAACGATATTTATATTTTATTTTATCAAATATATATAACGATTTAAATTAATATTATATATATTTATACGCGTATTATACGTATATAGTTTTATACTTTTACTATACTTTAACTTTACCTTTACTTTACTTTTACTTTACTTTAACTTTAATAATTCATACTTTAATAATTCACTTTAATAATTCATACTTTAATAATTTACTTCAATAATTCATACTTTAATAATTCACTTTAATAATTCACTTTAATAATTCATACTTTAATAATTCACTTTAATAATTCACTTTAATAATTCATACTTTAATAATTCACTTTAATAATTCATACTTTAATAATTCACTTTAATAATTCAAAAATCTATTATAAATAGAATTCAATAGGTTTTATTATTTCATAGAAACTTGAAAATATATTTCTCTAAACTCTCTCAATCGAATTACACATATATATTTTCTTTGTATTATTTCAAGATATTATTAGTATACATAAAATACTACGACGGAGTTATATTCAGACGATTTTAAAATAAGTTTTCAAACAGGATAGAGCTAAGGAAATTATGGGTTATAGCTATGGAGGTTATGGGTATTGATCGAGGGTATTGCTCGTAAGGTCAACCTAACGTTTATCATTTTTGTTTCGTCTACGTACTTTCCTGCAATATTGAATCTCAATATTGATACGTGAGCACTCATAACTTAACTTTTATATTTCAATAGTGTATCCCTGACTAGTGCTCGAGTATATAGGATTATGCATGCTTGTACATTCGATATTGTCCTTAGATAGGTTTGTTGAATCCTGAATTAGATACATATGCTACTGAGATAGGGTATATGATATGCATGTCATTGGAAAGCTAGCGAAAAATTAAGAACTTTTCATTTAGATATCGAATGGTTTCGATGAACGGATTAGAAGTTATAGTCAACTGAATTTTAGTATTATTGTTAAAATGATTATTATTACTATCGTCGTTATTATTTTAATAGAAATATCATTGTTATTATAAAATATCATTATTACTATTATGTTAGTATTATCATTTTATCATAATAACATTTTTAGTAAATATAAATATTGTTATTTTTTTTATAGAATAATAATAATTATTATTACAAAATAATACAACTTTTACTTATTATTATTATGATCAATATTATTTTATCAAATAAATAGGGGATACAAAGATATTTTTCACCACGCGTAATATAACTACATTAATAATACTTACCACTATAGTTTTACGATATTAAGTGAACTTTATAAATTTTACTACTTAAGATATATAAAAGTATATTTTATCATATATAAACGTTAATATAAATTTTTATTAATAAATAACTTTTATTATTATAAAATCTAATAAATATATTTAAATATATAAAATGACTATAGTTAAGTTATATAATAAACACGTATAAATTTTAGAAGTCATTTTGGGTTAAGTTGACTTTTGTTGACTTTTGCATATTAGTCTCGAGCATTAGGATTGTGGTACACTATGACTTGACCAAAAATTGTTAGACAAATATTGACCAACATATAAATATATATAATTAATATAGGTTCGTGAATCCGAGGCCAACCTTGCACTTGTTAAATGACGTTATATGTATTTTTACTACGAAATACAGTATGGTGAGTTTCATTACTCCCTTTTTATATATATTTTTGGGCTGAGAATACATGCGCTGTTTTATAAATGTTTTACGAAATAGGCATAAGTACTAAAACTAATTCTATGTGGGTTTAAACCAGAAATATACCCTTAGCTTGGTAACATTAAACTACTTGTCTATGCACGGTAGGCGCGAATCCTAAAGATAGATCTATTGGGCCTGACAAACCCCATCCTGACTATGGGATGCTTTAGTACTTCGAGGTTATTTTAAACACACCTGATCTGGTGTACTTCAGAGGGTAAAACATGAACGTTAAGGCTTGTTACCGGGTGCCTACAACTTATAGAATACTTTTATACACTCGCGAGTGTACGGATATTTATAGAAACTGAAATCTTGTGGTCTATTACTATTACGGAAATGATTGATTATGATAAACTAATGAACTCACCAACCTTTTGGTTAACACTTTAAAGCATGTTTATTCTCAGGTATTAAAGAAATCTTTCGCTGTGCATTAGCTCATTTTAAGGATATTACTTGGAGTCATTCATGACATACTTTGAAAGACGTTGCATTCGAGTCGTTGAGTTCATCAAGATTAATATTAAGTCAATTATAGTTGGATGTAATATGAAATGGTATGCATGCCATCAATTTTTGATGTAAAGAAAGTTTGTCTTTTAAAAACGAATGCAATGTTTGTAAAACGTATCATATAGAGGTCAAATACCTCGCGATGTAATCAACTATTGTGAATCGTTTATAATGTATATGAACGGATCCTTTCATATGGAGTAACTCATAAAATCTACACCGCATATCATCCACAAACAAGTGGACAAGTTGAAAATACCAACCGAGCTTTAAAACGTATTCTAGAGAAAACCGTAGGATCAAATCCGAAGGAATGGTCCATTAAATTGGAGGATGCACTCTGGGCTTTTAGAACAGCCTACAAAACTCCAATTGCAACCACACCTTTTAGACTTGTTTATGGAAAAGCATGTCATCTTCCAGTAGAAATTGAACACAAAGCATTTTGGGCTTTGAAGACATGTAATCTTGATTTACATGAAGCTGGACGTCTACGATTAAGTCAACTAAATGAATTAGAAGAATTAAGACATGAAGCATACGAAAATTCGTTACTCTATAAGGAAAGAACGAAGAAATGGCATGATAAAAGAATCAGAAGTTCAAAAGAATTTAAAGAAGGAGACAGAGTTCTTCTTTTCAATTCACGATTCAAGCTATTTCCTGGAAAATTGAAATCAAGATGGTCTGGACCATTCATAGTCAAAAGAGTTTTCCCATACGGAACAGTAGAATTGATAAATTCAAATGGGAATGAATTTAAAGTTAATGGTCACAGAGTTAAACATTACATACATGATCCGATGGAAGTTGACAACGAAGTTAATCACAATTTCGACACCACAGCTAACTAAGTGTGGGGAGAATCAAGTCTTTAAAGGATAATATGTATTTCTGTTAGAGTTAGATTGTCTGTTTTCGTGTAGTTCTCGAAAATGGAACCCGAATGGTCTTTCCCTAGCAGACCCTAAAGAACTAGTTTTCTCCCCCCATTCTGAATTTTTATTTTTTTTAGGTTTTTACAAAATGAAGACTGCCTGTGAACTAAACCATGGTCTAATGCTACACGCTTTGATCACTAAACGTAATAATGACATACTACCGAGTGAACTAGTATCAGTAATCAGAGAAAGAATGGACGGAGTTAGAAAAGAATCCAGATGCGAAGATAATAAGTTACAATTTGGTAAAGGAAAATCAAAATCCGCAGCGAAAAGAAGAGCACGACACCTAGAAAGATGTCACAAATGCGGAAAATGGTCACATGGAGGTAAATGTTCAAATAATCAAACCTATTCAAATACCGAATTTGTTACTTTATGCAGAGACGGACCGTTCATATGTTTAGAAGAAAAGACACTGAATGCTCGAGGTTACGCCTATGTAGCTATGAAAAACCAATTAAACCGACTATCTTATGAATGGGATAGATCATATAACTAAGAAATCTATTTCACAGGTATGTCTGTACAGTTTTTTTTTTTTTTTTTAACCTTTTGATAATAAACGCTAATTTGTTCGCTAAAAAGTATTAAATTGGTATTGAATAAAATTAGGTTTGGCGACCGAAATTATTGATATCATTCAAAAATTTATTACATCACTGCGAAATTTAACGTTTATTCTTAAGGTATAAATATCTTTAATCAATCAACCCAAAATATTTCAAAAATTCGTCATGAGTTAAATTAGGTCTTGGAACCGAAATTACTTTACCGAAAAGAGGGGCGCATATTTTTGATAATATTTGATTGATTAAAGTGGGATAAAAAGCCAAAAAGATTTTTAATTTTATTTTTACCATGTTTTTAAAATTAATATATAAATCTTAAATTAATATTGTAAACTTTGTAAAAACAATATATTTAAAATTGTAAATATTTCAAAAATTAAAATAAGTTTGGTGTGAATTTATAATATGATTTTTTAATTTTTAAAATATGAATTTTTAATTTTATGCATTTCAAATTTTAAGTTTGGTGTGAATTTTTAATATTAATTTTGAATTTTATAATTAAATTGTGTGAATTTAAAAACAAAAATTTACTTTATCTCATTAAGTTAAAAATATGATTTTTAAAATTCGTCGTAAGTTGAAGACTAGGTTTTTGAACCGAAATTGCTTTACCCGAGGGAGGGACGAGAACTTTTATTATCATTATTTTTAATCTTATTGAATTAAAGTATGCCAAAAACATTAAAAAACCCCAAAAATCTTAGCTTTTAAAACAATCGCTACAAAAAGATAAATTTTAAAATTTTATCGAGGGACGGACTAGGACATCGATCCGAAACGACCTCGTCCTAAATAACAAGGGAAACAAAATTTTAAAATTAAGTACTTAATTGTTTTATAAGTTAATGATTATAAAAAAAAAAATAGCAAACTCCGCGACTCGCGGCGTTTGAAGGGTCCAAACACCGCGAGTCGCGGGAGGACCAAAATACAGAAAAAAATATAAATGCACAAACTGATCAGTCCACACCCCCAAAACAGAAAACACTGCGAAATACTCCGAAAAAACACCCCCAAAATCACAATATTTAACCGTTAATCACCAAATCTTTTACTAAAATCATGTTGAGAAGGATGCTATCTAGGAATTACTCAAGAAAAACGGTAAATTTCTACACCTAAACACCATTTAATCCGAAATTTGGTGTTCTTGAGCCATTTTTTCCCCAATTTGATTTTGATGCTTTTTAGTGTAATTAGGCTTAAATTGTTTATGTATTATGCTTGTATAACCTAGATTGATGCTGTTTAATATGATTAGAAGCCTTAAACTTCAAATTTTGAGTAATCTAGGGTTTGTGTTCTTGAGCAAATTTGGGGCTTTTTGATATAAACAGGTTATGGCCGATTTTTGTCATGAATTGTTGCTAAATTAAGTAGTGTAACATGTCTAGGTAGTTAAATGATCCAAACTTTGAGCCTAAACATGATTTTGAGAATTAAAGTGGACTTTTTCAAGTCTAAAAATTCATGAACTTGATTTTTGAGAGATAATGTCATTTGAAACTTGTTTAATTGCTAGTAATGATTATTTTGACATGTTATTTGAGTTGAATGCTTATGAACTTGGCGAACATTTTCGTATATGCTTATTTGAAAAAGTGTAGATTTGATGAAAATATGAAAATGAGCTTAAGTTTGATATAAATTGATCATGTCATTGTAATTATTTTGATTGATGATTTTGCTGACACTAATGCATATTTGGATGCACAAAAATTGTGTTTGATGTGTTTTGCAGACTGAAAGGGGTGAATCTTCATCCCAAGCTCGCAATGCTCCTACTGAAAATGCGGAACAATAGGAGGTGGATAACTACTACAAGCAGGATATACCTCATCCAGTCATGACCTTTTCTGATATGCACTTGGAAGATTTGCACCCGAACCTGAGATTTGACAGACTTTGGATAGATTATCCAAAGTACCAAAGGGGTTTGCATACTCTTCATTCTAAGGTTGTTGAGGTACCGAGGGTCATAGAATGGGGACCCTTAGAAGCTGTAGAATTGGCCGGGCCAATTAGGGAATTACTTGTACAGAGTTATGGTAATTCTACTTTTAATGACTGGGTACGTTTATTCACCATGCGTAGACCTGTATATAAAGTATGGTGTGAAGAATTGTTGTGTAGTATAGAGTTGAATGATCGGGTAGCTAGTTTAACCGATCGTTCTTTTATTAGATTTTTGTTAGGCGGTTCGATGTGCCACATGTCTTTACTAGACATGGCTCAGGCTTTACGTATATATACACCTGAGGAGTTAGCATCTGCCGATTGTAGAGGGTTGATACTAAATGGTAGAAAGATAGATGAAAATTTTGATACACACGGTGTGTGGAGTCAAATGACAAGCCATCACCGTTTCAAAGGGGGAAATTACTCTTATTTGGATATAGATAGAGCTGAATTAAGAGTAATTCATAGGTTTTTAGCTAATTCGATTACACAAAGGGGTAAGAACAAGGAAAAGGTAAATGAACAGGATTTGTTTTACCATATGTGTATTCGAGACCCACAAAGCGCTGTAAGTATACCATATTGTGTGGGTTATTATTTATCAGCTATGGTTAGGGGGATGAGACCACATAGCATAATAGGAGGTGGTATTTTTATTACTTTGATTGGTGAATATCTCGGTGTGGATATAAGTCGGGGGGGATTATTAGTAGAAGAACCAGAACCCCGCGATACTATAGGTTTAAATGTATACCATGGTGCGAAAGTTTTGAAGAGGCGAAATAACGCCGCAGTACAATACCATGGTAGACATCCACAGGTTGAGAGAAACCAACAGCAAGGTAATGTAGGAGGGGGGAATGAGATGCAAGAAATGCAAAGGTTTATAGCTTCTCAGGAGTACGAAAATGCTAGACAGAGAGCATTTGAAGATTGGCAAGTTCATCAGAACCAAATCATAGCTCATTGCCAACATATAGGTAGAAACTATATTCCTACACCGAAACCCATCTTCCCTCCCTGGTCTATAGAGATGCAGCCACCATATCCTACGTATAACCCTGCCGAAGCATTTTATAGCACCTATGGTTATGCCTGGAACCCCTATTGGTATCAATATCATCCCTAGTCTATTTATTATTATTTTTTTTTTATTTTGTAATTTGTAATGATTGATACGTTTAATACTTTTGTTAATATTGTAATAGTTTTTATAATTGTCTAACTTTTATTCTTAGATTTTAATAATTTTTGAATGTGGGGTAATATACCAAACTTCAAAAATATGTATATATGTTTGCAGTTTATCTTATGTACACAACAGGGTAAAACAACGCATTTTCAAATACTGGCATTAAGTTCAGCAAAAGCAACTAATTTTGACGACAAGATGCAAAATATATGTGAATTAACAACAAGACGGAATGAACAAATGATGTGCAAAATTTATCATTCAGCAAACAAACGCCAATATATTTGGAAACTTTGGTAAAAATTTAATCATTTTCACACAAATCACCCTCAATAATTTAAATTGTTACTGATTTCTTGCAAATGAGGGCATTGCAAGATCTTAAGTGTGGGAAGGGGTTAAATCCTTTCGGATTTTAAAATTTTTTACTTTATACACTTGGTTACCATTAAAAATACTAGTAAAGCAGTAGTTGTATTAGAATCTAGTGCTCTCTGATAATAAAGAACAGCCCTAGTCTTATATACTGACTACCCAATTCTAGTAAAAGTTTTAAAAAATTTCAATTAAATAAACTCAAAATCATGTTTATACATATTTATGAACGATAAAACTAGGTTTTAACATCGAAATTATTATTACCTCAAAAAGGACATAAATTGAGAAACAAACCAAAATGTTAAAATTCATTTAAAATGGAATAGAGGACGATAAAAAGGAAAATAAAAGCCAAGTGTGGGAATATTTACCAAGTTATCTTAAACATATGTCACATATATCTGTAACAAATAACTGAAAATACTTTTGCTTTGGACTAAACTAAACTGTTTTACCCGATGAAAGAAAAGAAGAGATGGATCTACACGATGAATCAATTCCATCATTAAAAGGAAGTAAAGTCTTCCGAAAAAGACACGCGTTTCTTGATTTAAGTCAGGAAGTTGTCGTCCAGACCAGCTGTAGGTTGACGAAAAATCTAGAAAAGTCATCACTAAAATCAGCAGGAAATCCACGGACCTCAGCATTAAACAGGGTCGCCAAGTGGTCAGATTTATCCTAACCATGAGAAGGATTTATCTCGTAAAATGAGGGGGCACCATGCAAATTAGCTGGATAAGACTAATGAATCAGATCCCCAGAAAGGATAATCTCCTTAAAAGATCAAAAATCAGCTTTTAAGACTGATATTACTCAATCCTTGAGATTGACCTTAAAGATTGAGAATTCAAACTCATGGAATTCAATGATATCTAAACTCGAGCTTGAACGAGAAAATATTTTGATCAAAATTACAAACCGATTTGTTTTCTGAAAACCCTATTTTCAATGCGTTCATTACCATTGAACGTAAAATCCTAGGAATTCACCTGGAATTCATTAGGTCACCTGAACCAAATCGGGTGTCAACCGTAAGAACGGTGGTTGCATAGCATGGTCAAAGACAGGACCTTGTGCCAGACCGAAAAAATTATAAGGGTGAGCTCTACTATTGCTCCTACCAAGGATAGTAATTGCATCCAACACATTATAGACCATAATTAAAAGCATGTCAGGGGACATTGCCTTAATAGTTGCTTGTTCAACGCTTTCCTTTACAACCGGACGGTAGTTTACTGAAAGGTAATATACGGAGCAAGTAAACTGGACGTGTTGCTTCCCAAATACAAGGTTAGCAAGTGGGTGACACAAAACTGCAAGTTTTGAGCTAAAATTTTCAAATCTGAAACCCACCAAACCCACAAAAATATTTTGCAAACATCGGTAAAGGGTTATTCCGGAAAACTTATTTAGGGTAAAAACTAGATTTAATTTTCAAAAGATCAAATGTTTTCATAAAGATCCAATTTTCTTAATGGATCTAAATTTTTATAGTCATGTGGGACTGTAAACCATATCGTTACTACCATTGTTTATACCGCCGTATAAAAATCACTGATGTACAAAGTGTGAAGAATAAAGAAGTGATTCTAGTATTTCAAGACGATATTGCTTGAGGACAAGCAACGCTCAAGTGTGGGAATATTTGATAATGCTAAAAACGAACATATATTTCATAGCATTATTCCTCAAGAAAGACAAGCTTTTAGTTGCAATTGTTCTATTTACAAGTGATATTCGTTTAAATAATAAAAGGTGAAGACAAAAGACAGATTCGACGAATTGAAGACGCAAACGACCAAAAAGCTCAAAAGTACAAAAGACAATCAAAGAGGTTCCAATTATTGATAAGAAACGTCTCGAAATTACAAGAGTACAAGATTCAAAACGCAAAGTACAAGATATTAAATTGTACGCAAGGACGTTCGAAAATCCGGAACCGGGACATGAGTCAACTCTCAACGCTCGACGCAACGGACTAAAAAGTACAAGTTAACTATGTATATAAATATAATATAATATAATATAATATAATATATAATTAATTATATTAATTATATATATATTATATTTATAAATAAATCGTCAGCAAGAAAGACTCCAAAGAATGTGAGCTGTATTTTCAATCTCCGCGACTCGCGGAGTTTGAAGGCCAAAAATGCCGCGAGTCGCGGAGCCCCAAGTTTTGAAACTCCCTATAAAGCCAACCGAATTCTGAGCATTTTTAATCATCTTTTTCTTCTCCTCATTCATACGTAAAATATATATATATATATATTTATAATTTATATTTTAATTATAATTCTAATAATAAGGGTATGTTAGCGAATATTGTAAGGGTGTAAGTCGAAATTCTGTCCGTGTAACGCTATGCTATTTTTAATCATTGTAAGTTATGTTCAACCTTTTTACATTAATGTCTTGTAGCTAAGTTATTATTATGCTTATTTAAAACGAATAAATTATGATGTTGGGCTAATTACTAAAATTGGGTAATTGGGTTTTGTACCATAATTGGGGTTTGGACAAAAGAACGACACTTGTGGAAATTAAACTATGAGCTATTAATGGGCTTTATATTTGTTTAACTAAATGATAGTTTGTTAATGTTAATATAAAAATTTACAATTGGGCGTCCCTATAAATTACCATATACACTCAATCGGACACGATGGGCGGGGTATTTATATGTACGAATAATCGTTCATTTAACCGGACACGGGAATGGATTAATAGTCACTAGAATAATTAAAACAGGGGTGAAATTATGTACAAGGACACTTGGTATAATTGATAACAAAATATTAAAACCTTGGGTTACACTCAGTCGACATCCTGGTGTAATTATTAAACAAAGTATTAAAATCTTGTTACAGTTTAAGTCCCCAATTAGTTGGAATATTTAACTTCGGGTATAAGGATAATTTGACGAGGACACTCGCACTTTATATTTATGACTGATGGACTGTTATGGACAAAAACCAGACGGACATATTAAATAATCCAGGACAAAGGACAATTAACCCATGGGCATAAAACTAAAATCAACACGTCAAACATCATGATTACGGAAGTTTAAATAAGCATAATTCTTTTATTTCATATTTAATTTCCTTTATTTTATATTTAATTGCACTTCTAATTATCGCATTTTTATTGTTATTGTATTTAACTGCACTTTTAATTATCGTACTTTTTAATTATCGCAAGTTTATTTTATCGCACTTTTATTATTCGCAATTTCATTATCGTTATTTACTTTATGCTTTAATTTAAGTCTTGTATTTATTTTTAATATTTTACATTTGGTTTTAACTGCGACTAAAGTTTTAAAATCGACAAACCGGTCATTAAACGGTAAAAACCCCCCTTTATAATAATAATATTACTTATATATATATATATATATATTTGTATTTTTATAAAAGTAAACTAATATAGCGTTAAGCTTTGTTTAAAGATTTCCCTGTGGAACGAACCGGACTTACTAAAAACTACACTACTTTACGATTAGGTACACTGCCTATAAGTGTTGTAGCAAGGTTTAAGTATATCCATTCTATAAATAAATAAATATCTTGTGTAAAATTGTATCGTATTTAATAAGTATTTCCTTGTAAAATTTAATAGTATTTTATACCCCTTAGCTTTAACTATCATCAGGCCCGATAGATCTATCAACAGGATTCGCGTTTACAATACCTCATGTAAATAATAGTTACCAAGCTACAGGGAAGTATGCCAGTGGTATAACTTAACGTAGAATATATATTTTTAATCACTTGTGTCCATAACGTAAATCATAAAATGCATGTATTCTCATCTCGAAATATTTAGAGTTTAAAAGTGGGACTATATACTCACGTTTTGCCTTGAAGGTAATAAACACGACTTGGTCTCCGATTGATATCACAAACCTAACCATATATATAATATATCAACATATTTTCTTTTCAAGTAATCGTTACATATATATATATATATATATATATATATATATATATATATATATACTTTTAATACTTTTAATATTTTCTTAGTCTGTAGTTAGCAGTCCGATGTTAGTGGTCCACAATTAGTTACTTAAATAAAATAAATAAAGACCCCATCGTATTCGTATTGATCAGAATTAATCTCGACCCATGGTACCATGTTGTCAAGTGACGTGTTGCGTACATAAAGTACCGTGTTGTCAAATGACGTGTTGCGTACAATCATGAGGTCTTATGATTAATCTTCTCGTGTTGTTTACGGGTGGTCCTGAAATATATAAAATCAAATCATAAGTAAATATATATGAAATATCATATTAATTAGAAATATATGAATAATTTAATTTTTCTCCAAATATTTTCGTAGCTAAACTAGCTTCGCATACCCGATCTTGTTTTAGTCGTAGTTTCTTCATTACAACTCCGTTTTTGTTGGTTCAACTTGCCACTTCCTTGGATCGAGTCAAATTTTAAGAATATGAACTGAAAATACCGTAGGTTGTATTCGAAATCACAGGTTATAGGTCAAACTTTGGTGAAACTTATGAAAGTGATCATTTTCCATCATAAAAACAACATTTAATGATCATTTTTCTAAAAATACTTACACTTTGAGTTAAACCATGAAATTTTTATGTGTTAACATATTCATAAGAAATATCATTTTTCCAGAATATGAACTTCCAATTCAAAGCTTAATATGTTTTTTAATTATTCAACCAAAACAGCCCCCGGTTGCACTCCGACGACGTAGATTCAGTTTTTAAGGTGTTCTTTGTAAAACCAAGTTATATCTTGTTAAGTTAGCATATCATTATGATATATTACAGGTCTTGAAGTGTTTTAAAAGTCAAGTTAGAAGGATCTATTTAGTTTGCTAACAAGTTTGAAATCATTCAAACTATGTTCTTGTTGTTAAAATTTTATACCACAAAATAAGATAGCTATATGAATATGAATTGAATAAGATTATGAATAAGGTTACTACCTCAAGTTACTTGGACAAAGTTACTGTAAGAGATGAGAAAAATCCTAGAATCAAAAGAGTGGTGGAGTTGGATCAAAAGGTTGGAAGTAAACTTGTATTTTTGGAAGGATTATTGAAGTTTTCTTGTAAGGAATTTATTATGATGATTAAGGCTTGTTTTTGAAGCTAGATCTTCATGGTTATTTGCTGAGATTGTGAAGAACACTTAAGGTTCCTAAGAGTGTGTTTTTGGTTAGAGAAAATGTGTAGTAAAAATGAAATTGGAATGGAGTATAAATGGTGGTGAAAAGATGTATAAATTTGTAATATTGTGCAAAAGTCTTGTAATATGCCAAATTGATTAATCATGCATGCTAAGATCCAAAATTGGCTGACTCATGGCTGCTAATAAAGTGATTGTGATGTGTATATACCAATAGTAAATACATATAGAAGCTGGGTATGATACGGGTACATATACCCTAGATATACGTATAAAAATCTTGAGAAAACGGAACGAGGATTCAAATATAGCTATCTTTTGTAAATATACTTATATTGTTTTATGTATATAAATCCTTTAAAAGTGATAAAATACATATCTATACGATACATGTATAAGCATTATAAGTTTTAAGTATTTAAGTCGAAGAACGTCACATATAGTTATCGTTTTGAAAACTTAAGTTAGTAGTCTCAAAATATACTTATAACTCATTGTTATTAGTACACAATGAGATGTTAAAACATTCTTAGATCATGTTAAATATATAAAAATACATATATATACACAAACATATAATTATCGTATGTTATATAGTTCGTGATATCATCGGTCAAATTGGACGGTCAAACGTTGTGTAAAACTCTTTTCAAAAACATAAGTCTCAACAATTTAAATTGCTTATCGTGTTGGTAAGGTTTAATTTATGTAAATATTAATCTTATAAGTGTAAAACGATCGGAAAAATCCGGGTCGTTACAGTAACTACCCGTTAAATAAATTTCGTCCCGAAATTTTAAAGTTGTACCTATTTTGCGTTCTCGGGAAACAAATGTGGGTACTTTTGTTTCATCTGATCCTCTCGTTCCCAAGTAAACTCGGGACCTCTTTGAGCATTCCAACGAACCTTAACGATTGGTATGTTGCTCTGCTTGAGCCGTTTAACTTCACGGTCCATGATTTCAACTGGTTCTTCTATGAATTGTAGTTTCTCATCGACTTGGATTTCTTCAAGAGGAATGGTGAGATCTTCCTTTGCAAGACATTTTTTGAGGTTTGAGATGTGAAATGAATTATGTACTCATGCGAGTTGTTGTGGTAACTCGAGTCGATAGGCTACCGGTCTGATGCGTTCGATGATCTTGAACGGGCCTACATACCTTGGGTTCAGTTTACCCCTTTTTCCAAAACGTATTACACCTTTCCAAGGTGACACCTTTAGCATAACCATGTCACAAATCTGAAACTCTAATGGTTTCCTTCAGACATCTGCGTAGCTCTTTTAGCGACTACGGGCTGTTTTCAATCTCTCCTTGATTTGTACTATCTTCTCAGTCGTTTCGTGTATGATCTCGGGACCAGTTAATTGTCGATCTCCTACTTCATTCCAACAGATAGGGGATCTACACTTCCTTCCATACAGTGCTTCAAATGGTGCAGCTTTAATGCTCACATGATAACTGTTATTATACGAGAATTCTGCTAATGGTAGATATTTATCCCATCCGTTTCCAAAATCGATCACACATGCCCTGAGCATGTCTTCAAGAGTCTGAATTGTTCTTTCACTCTGCCCGTCAGTTTGTGGATGATATGCAGTGCTCATATCAAAACGAGTTCCCAGGGCCTCCTGTAGAGATTGTCAAAACTTTGATGTAAATCTACTTTCACGATCGGATATAATGGAAATAGGTATTCCATGCCTTGAAACAATTTCTTTTATGTATAATCGTAATAGTTTCTCCATTCTATCCGTTTCCTTTATAGGCAAGAAATGTGCAGATTTGGTGAGACGATCAACTATTACCCAAATGGTGTCATAACCCCAGGCAGTCTTAGGTAACTTTGTGATGAAATCCATAGTAATACCATCCCATTTCCATTCTGGGATTTCTGGTTGTTGAAGTAACCCTGACGGCTTCTGGTGTTCTGCTTTGACTTTGGAACAAGTTAAACATTCCTCAACATATGTTGCAACATCTGTCTTTAAATTAGGCCACCAATAACGTGTCTTAAGATCTTGATACATCTTTCTAACTCCAGGATGTATCGAGTATCTTGTCTTATGTGCCTCGTTCAATATTAACTTCCTTAATCCACCCAACTTTGGTACCCAAATACGGTTTGCAAAATATCGAATTCCATCTTCCCGTATAACGAGTTATTTCCCATACTTCTTTATTATTTCATTTCCTATGTTTTCTTTAGTAAGAGCTTCTCGTTGAGCCTCTTTGATTTGTGAGTTGAGATTCATGCGAATTTTTATGTTCATCGCTCGTACTCGAATTGGTTCCCGTTCCTTTCTGCTTAGAGCGTCGGCCACTACATTCGCTTTCCCAGGATGATAGCGAATCTCACAATCATAGTCGTTTATCAGCTCGACCCACCTACGTTGCCTCATGTTCAGCTGTTTCTGATCGAAGATATGTTGAAGGCTTTTATGATCGGTAAACACAGTGCATTTAACCCCATATAAGTAGTGTCTCCATATCTTCAATGCAAACACTACTGCTCCCAGTTCTAGATCATGCGTTGTGTAATTCCGCTCGTGAATCTTCAATTGATGAGATGCGTATGCAATAACTTTCTTTCATTGCATAAGGACGCAACCAAAACCTTGTCGCGAAGCGTCACAATATATCTCAAAATCATCGTTCCCTTCAGGTAACGATAAAATAGGTGCCGTAGTCAACTTCTTCTTCAGTAATTGAAATGCACTCTCCTGCTTAGAGGTCCATTCGTACTTCTTCCCTTTTTGCGTTAACGCTGTTAATGGTTTAGCTATTCGGGAAAAATCTTGAATAAACCTTCTATAATAACCAGCTAAACTCAAAAATTGGCGTATCTGCGTTGGTGTCTTAGGAGTCTCCCATTTTTCAATGGCCTCAATTTTAGCTGGATCAACCTAAATTCCTTTGCTACTAACAACGTGGCCAAGAAATTGCACTTCTTTCAACCAAAATGCACACTTAGAAAATTTGGCATATGTTCTTTTCTTAACAATTCTAATACCATCCTTAAATGCTGCTCATGCTCTTGCTCACTCTTGGAATAGATAAGAATATCGTCAATGAAAACGATAACAAACTTATCTAAATACGGACTACAAACTCGATTCATGAGGTCCATGAATATAGCTGGCGCATTTGTCAATCCAAACGGCATGACCAAAAATTCATAATGACCATAACGTGTCCGAAAAGTAGTTTTTGGAATATCTTCTTCTTTGACACGTAGTTGATGATAGCCCGACCTTAGGTCGATTTTAGAGTACACACATGATCCTTGCAACTGATCAAATAAGTCGTCAATTCTCGGTAGTGGATACCGATTCTTGATAGTTAACTTATTTAATTCACGATAATCTATACACATCCTAAAAGATCCATCCTTCTTTTTAACAAATAAAATTGGAGCTCCCCACGGTGAAGTACTTGGTCGTATGAATCCTCGGCCCAGTAATTCTTTTAACTGACTCTGAAGTTCTTTTAACTCGGACGGTGCAAGTCTATATGGAGCACGGGCCACTGGTGCAGCTCCTAGTACTAGATCTATTTGAAATTCTACAGATCTAAATGGAGGTAATCCCGGTAATTCTTCCGGAAAAACATCAGAAAAATCTCTTGCCACAGGCACGTCATTGATGCTCTTCACTTTTTCCTTCGTTTCGACTTTATTAACATGTGCTAAGATAGCATAGCACCCTTTCTTCAAGCACTTTTGAGCTTTCAAACAACTAATGAGTTTTAGCCTTGAGTTACCCTTCTCTCCATAGATCATTACTGGCGTTTTATCCTTACGAGGAATGCGAATTGCCTTCTTGGCGCACACAACTTCAGCTCCTATTTTGGACATCCAGTCCATGCCAACTATTACATCAAAACTTCCTGATTCTACGGGTATCAAATCAATCTTAAATGTTTCTCCGGCTAAATTTATTTTACAATCACGGCAAATTTTATCGGCTTTAATTAGTTTACCATTAGCTAACTCAATCATGTACTTAGCATCTAGAGGTAATGATGAACAATTCAATTTAGCATGAAAGTCTCTACACACGTAACTTCTATCGGTACCAGTATCAAATATAATTGATGCGGATAAGTTATTAATGGTAAACGTACCCGTAACAAGCTCCGGGTCTTCATACGCCTCTCTAGCATTAATAACAAATGCTCTTCCACGTGCAGATCCGTTATTCTTCTCTGGATTCGGGCACTGACTCTTATAATGGCCCTGTTTCCCACACCCATAACAAGTAACAGTGGCCAAGGCAGTTCTATTTGCATTGGTGGCAGGAGTTTTGGTACCGTTTGTATTTGTAGCGGGAACCCTACAATCTTCACCAAGATGACCTTTTCGATTACAATTGTTGCACACCACATTACAATAACCAGAGTGATGTTTGTGGCATCTGTTACATAAAGGATTGCGTCCCTTGTAACCTGAGTTCGAACCGCTACCCGCACCTTGCGTGGTTTCTTGTTTCTTGTTGGATTGTTGATGATTACCTTCCCACTTTCTTTTGTTTCCCGATGTCTTGACATCGGTGTTCTTATCTAGAATAATCTGGTCCATCAACTCATTCGCCATGGTGATAGCTTCATGAATAGTTTTGGGTTTGGATGCTGTAACATTTGCCTTGACCTTTTTAGGCAAACCGTCTTTGTACAGTTCAATCTTCCATTCTTCGGTTGGTACTAATTCGGGACATAGCAAAGCTAATTCCATGAATCGCTGATTGTAGTTGGTGAGTTCAGTACCAACAACTTTCAGGCTTCGTAATTCAGCTTCCAACTTCCTAACCTCGTTCCTTGGACAATACTCGTTGATTAGCATTGTTTTGAATTCTTCCCAGGGAGTATCATAAGCTACATCTCCTCCTACGGCCTTCACATAGTTTTTCCACCACGTGAGTGCACTATCTTGTAAGGTGCACGATGCATACTTGGTCATGTCCTTCTCAATACAACCACTGATTTTAAACAAAGACTCAATCTTTTCGATCCACCGGGTTAAACCGACCGGTCCTTCTGTTCCACTGAATGATGAGGGCTTGCAACCTTGAAAAGTTTTGTAAGTACATCTCACACGAGGATTTGGGTTAACTGCAGCACCTCTCGCAGCCTCGACCCATAACATTCTGTCATTCACTCGCTGATTGATGAGTTCCTGGATTTCTTGTTCCGTCATTCGGTTCAATCGCTCCATAATCTTCAATAAAAATGAAAAAAAAATAATTATTCACATGGAATATTATAGATGTAGTATGTATTTACAGTACATCGTAGCTTATTAATAATATGAACCAGTTATTATTATAAAAGCCTTTTCTTCTTATTAGCGTTTTATAATTATACCTAGGGTAGTACCTACCCGTTAAAGTTCATACTTAATAGCTTAGTACGGAAATCAATTACTATCACCCAAATAATACTCAACCATGGAAAATTATTGCATTTCACACTTCACTATTTTACATATGCTTATCTTACATCAAACATTAAGCAAACCACACTAGTAATATTATACAAAACGTTATATGATCCCATGGTTTAAAACAACAGCGCATCATTTAACCCAAAACGTTTGTGTTCAAAGAAATCGCTTATAGGTTATCTTGACTGTCTCCCTGCGTTTTGGCGGAGGGGCTGAAGAACTGGATGCCGGGATAGAACTAATAGGAATAGCGGGAATAGGGGTGGAAGTGTCTGGTGGAGTTGGTGCCACTACATCCTCACTAAACTTGGGATTTGGATTTTCCAATTCAGTAGCCTTTCGTTTCTTTCCTCTTTCAAACTTGTCTTTCGTAATTTCCTGTATTTCTTCCTTCTCAGGATCACTTTCCGATTCCTCTTCAATTGATTCATCCGAAAATTGTGAGTCTTCCACAAAGGTATCGTTTTCATCATCGGGCAGGTTAATGACTGAAACACCATCTGAAGATTCTGGTTCAGAGTCGCTGAATGTGATAACAAGTTCTAAGCCAGACATCTATCACATAACAACTAGCACGTTAGTACCACATAATATTTACATATTAATTTTTTTTTTTAACCAACAAGGATAAGCAATAGTTTTCGAAATCAAACACGGTCAAAGTCCAGACTCACTAATGCATCCTAACAAACTCGATAAGACACACTAATGCAAATTTTCTGGTTCTCTAAGACCAACGCTCTGATACCACATGTCATAACCCGACCTTAACCATAAGGACGAATACAATAACATATGATTTCATCGCGAGGTATTGACCTCTATATGCGACATTTTTCAAAAACTGCATTCGTTTTTACAATACAAACCATAGCTTTTATTACAAATACAAGGTTTAAACAACTTAATAATGATTATCGTTTAGTGATAATCTTTGACTTACAAACTTTACATGTGATAATAACAATACGACTTCCAACATATTTTACATTACAAATTCTCCGATATGCAGTTTTATTTTTGACACAAATATGCATACTCAAGATCTTGCTTAAATTCAACATGTTGCAGCGGAAGCTTTTAGTAATCACCTGAGAATAAACATGCTTAAAACGTCAACATAAAGTTGGTGAGATATAGGTTTAATGCCGGCAGCGTTATAAATATAGACCACAAGATTTCATATATAAACGTTTTAATAAAAATATTCTAAGTTGTTGAGCACTTGATAACCATACTTAACATTTAATCAATGTCGCATATTCCCTTTATTATGAAATCTTACTACACCGTACCAAGTGTAGTCACCGAAACAAAGTACTGTGCAACCGTTGAATACTGGTCTTCCAGTCCGGTTGGGGTTGTCAGGCCCGATAGATCTATCAACAGGATTCGCGTTTACAATACCTCATGTAAATAATAGTTACCAAGTTACAGGGAAGTATGCCAGTGGTACAACTCAACGTAGAATATATATTTTTAATCACTTGTGTCCATAACGTAAATTATAAAATGCATGTATTCTCATCTCGAAATATTTAGAGTTTAAAAGTGGGACTATATACTCACGTTTTGCCTTGAAGGTAATAAACACGACTTGGTCTCCGATTGATATCACAAACCTAACCATATATATAATATATCAACATATTTTCTTTTCAAGTAATCGTTACATATATATATATATATATATATATATATATATATATATATATATATATATATATATATATATATATATATATATATATATATATATATATATATATATATATATATATATATATATATATATATATATATATATATATACTTTTAATACTTTTAATATTTTCTTAGTCCGTAGTTAGCAGTCCGATGTTAGTGGTCCACAATTAGTTGCTTAAATAAAATAAATAAAGACCCCATCGTATTCGTATTGATCAGAATTAATCTCGACCCATGGTACCATGTTGTCAAGTGACGTGTTGTGTACATAAAGTACCGTGTTGTCAAATGACGTGTTGCGTACAATCATGAGGTCTTATGATTAATCTTCTCGTGTTGTTTACGGGTGGTCCTGAAATATATAAAATCAAATCATAAGTAAATATATATGAAATATCATATTAATTAGAAATATATGATTAATTTAATTTTTCTCCAAATATTTTCGTAGCTAAACTAGCTTCGCATACCCGATCTTGTTTTAGTCGTAGTTTCTTCATTACAACTCCGTTTTTGTTGGTTCAACTTGCCACTTCCTTGGATCGAGTCAAATTTTAAGAATATGAACTGAAAATACCTTAGGTTGTAATCGAAATCACAGGTTATAGGTCAAACTTTGGTGAAACTTATGAAAGTGATCATTTTCCATCATAAAAACAACATTTAATGATCATTTTTCTAAAAATACTTACACTTTGAGTTAAACCATGAAATTTTTATGTGTTAACATATTCATAATAAATATCATTTTTCCAGAATATGAACTTCCAATTCAAAGCTTAATATGTTTTTTAATTATCCAACCCAAAACAGCCCCCGGTTGCACTCCGACGACGTAGATTCAGTTTTTAAGGTGTTCTTTGTAAAACCAAGTTATATCTTGTTAAGTTAGCATATCATTATGATATATTACAGGTCTTGAAGTGTTTTAAAAGTCAAGTTAGAAGGATCTATTTAGTTTGCGAACAAGTTTGAAATCATTCAAACTATGTTCTTGTTGTTAAAATTTTATACCACAAAATAAGATAGCTATATGAATATGAATTGAATAAGATTATGAATAAGGTTACTACCTCAAGTTACTTGGACAAAGTTACTGTAAGAGATGAGAAAAATCCTAGAATCAAAAGAGTGGCGGAGTTGGATCAAAAGGTTGGAAGTAAACTTGTATTTTTGGAAGGATTATTGAAGTTTTCTTGTAAGGAATTTATTATGATGATTAAGGCTTGTTTTTGAAGCTAGATCTTCATAGTTATTTGCTGAGATTGTGAAGAACACTTAAGGTTCCTAAGAGTGTGTTTTTGGTTAGAGAAAATGTGTAGTAAAAATGAAATTGGAATGGAGTATAAATGGTGGTGAAAAGATGTATAAATTTGTAATATTGTGCAAAAGTCTTGTAATATGCCAAATTGATTAATCATGCATGCTAAGATCCAAAATTGGCTGACTCATGGCTGCTAATAAAGTGATTGTGATGTGTATATATCAATAGTAAATACGTATAGAAGCTGGGTATGATACGGGTACATATACCCTAGATATACGTATAAAAATCTTGAGAAAACGGAACGAGGATTCAAATATAGCTATCTTTTGTAAATATACTTATATTGTTTTATGTATATAAATCTTTTAAAAGTGATAAAATACATATCTATACGATACATGTATAAGCATTATAAGTTTTAAGTATTTAAGTCGAAGAACGTCACATATAGTTATCGTTTTGAAAACTTAAGTTAGTAGTCTCAAAATATACTTATAACTCATTGTTATTAGTACACAATGAGATGTTAAAACATTCTTAGATCATGTTAAATATATAAAAATATATATATATACACAAACGTATAATTATCGTATGTTATATAGTTCGTGATATCATCGGTCAAATTGGACGGTCAAACGTTGTGTAAAACTCTTTTCAAAAACATAAGTCTCAACAATTTAGATTGCTTATCATGTTGGTAAGGTTTAATTTATGTAAATATTAATCTTATAAGTGTAAAACGATCGGAAAAATTCGGGTCGTTACAGACGCGTAGGATACAATGGCGATTTTAGGATTATAATACAATGGGGTTCTGAAAAAAAATTCCAATACTAATTATATTTGAATGTTATTTTAGTGGTAATTTATTTTCAAAAAACTACAAATTCGAAAAATATATGAGGTCCGAGTAGTTAAATTTAGTGGTGTTCTATACAATTAAAAAAAAACTATAAATTTAAAAAATATATGAGGTCCTACAATTAAATTTAGTAGTGTCCTATACAATTTACAGAGTATTTTCTACTAAATTTTTTTAAACTAGTGGTGTCCCATGACGCCACGGGCACCTTACTAGACTCGCCCCGTGGTAGGATACCATGCGCAGTGCTAAGCGTCGTAGTTCGGGTGCTCATGTCATATACACTATTGCACAACTGTTTATAAACAACTGAAATCTTATAGTCTATGCCTTTATTTATTTATTTATTTACTTAAACCTATGAATTCACTCAACCATTGTGTTGACTTTTTAGCATGCTTATTCTCAGGTAATTATCTTTAGCTAGCGCTTTCGCAAAACAAGAGACTGGTTTAGAGGTCAAGCATGACATTGGAGTTTTATTACATTTACTAGCATTCATCGTTTACTTTATTGTTTCGTAGTTTCTTTATTTTGGGTTATTGCATTTGACTAGTTATGTCAACGTTTTGTAAGACAACGTTTTTCTCTGATTTAAATAAATGAATGCTATTTTTGAATACGTCGCATATAGAGTGCGTCGATTGGACTTTGACCTCTTGATAACACACTGCGTCATGACACATTTTGACAGGGTGTTACAATTTTGGATCACGGTTCGTTTTGATTACTTCAAACCATATCATCTTAGAAAAAAATAAAAATAAAAATAAGATTAAGCAATAACTATTGGTTTTTCACCAGAATATGAATTTATACAGATATTTGTAAATTTTTTGCATCAACTTTAGATTTAATATATATAATATAATATAATATAATATAATATAATATAATATAATATAATATAATGGTAGTATATAATATATAATATAATATATATACGTAGTAATTTATCTTATTAAGTTGCAAGTGACTAGTATTTGAAACATACGTCTGTTCATTCTCATTATTTATATGTGTTTTAATTCGAAAACAATCAACATACGTGTTTTTGATAGATATTAGGCTGAAGATCATAGGCGTAGCTATGTAGAGTCCAGGGTGGGCACGGGACACCACTGAAATACGCGATGTAGTGGAAAAAATTTTGGATTTTTAACTTGCGACACCAATGGATAGTGTAAATTTTTTTTAGTGACACCACTGAAATAAGACATCTAGTAGAAATTTTTTTGAGTTTTAACCGGTGACACCACTGACCACCAATCCTGGCTCCGCCCGAAGATCATATAAATTTTTGTAAGAATATTGATGATATCATAAACTAACTACTACGTAGTATTTTATATGTCACCTCAAAATTTTATTGTGTTAGTTAAAAATTTTTATGACATTAGAATATATGTATTTTTACAATTAAGAGAGTATAAAATATTAATGTAATCGAAACACTTACCCAAGGATACTTGAAATTTATTTATCGTAATAGTAATCTAGAGAAACGTTTATAAAATAATAAATGGGTCATTAACTGGTTAATTTTTTTTTTCTTTCTATTTCTCATTCAGTTCAACCAAAATTTACTCGACAATAATATGTGAACCACGTAGAAACTTTAAACGTAGTGTAGAAGAAAGTAAATTTATTTAAATTAAAGTGCACTAGTTTGAGTATATAATAATTAAACCAAATCATCATTTTAAGTTTATTTTATTCCAAAGCAACATACTTATCAGGTTTCGAGTATAAAAGCAATGGGACACACTTGTACTACAATCCAATTCAGCTCTTTAACTAATGATACATATTTTTGAATTTTGATTTAGTCTTATCATCAAGAGATGCATGATGTTTAGGGGAATGGAATTAATTACTTCTTTTCTTGAAAAGTATGAGAGGAAATCATTTCTTAAAAGAAAAGATAGTGATGCAGGTTTGTAAATTTTCTTACATTATAGTTTTATTTATTGTTATTAATGTTTATATCTTGTTGGTTTAGATAACTATTTGATACTTATTTTGCATGTTCATGATTCTGGGTTGAAACATACTATTTGTTTACAGTCAATTGTATGCTTGAATAGTTGAATATAGCACATGAATGTTAACCTCTTTTTAAGCTAGATATGCTTACATAAACTTTGATATCACAAAACTAATGCAACTTTTCTACTAGACAATTTAGGATGTTCCTATGCACATGTCAATCACCCTCTTCAGCCAACCATCTCAAGCGGTGGTTGGGCCAGATTTTCTTATAAGAGGTCTTAGATTCAAGCTTCACTAGCAGCATATATTAAGGTGGGTCAGAAAAAGGTCGGTAACAGTCAAGAAATAAACCGGTTAGGTCGCGTACATCTGATTAAAAATACTCCCCTTCACCGGGTAGTCTCAACAGGGAAAACTTCACACTTGTTCAACCCTTTTTGACTCGTTAAGATGTATGTTGTGTTATCATGTTAGGACGGGCATTGGAAGAACTCAGGGGGACAATCTACAATGAACTGCGAACATCAGAAGGAGCCAAGCGTCAACAGCAAAGATTATGTGGTCCTGTTGTGGCATTAACATTCAATTTTATGGTTTCTGTTGGAATAATTATGGGAAACAAATTGGTCAGTCAACTAACTTGCTGATTTCCAAAGAAAGACTTTGACTTTAGTTTTCTAAATGAATGTGTGATTTTTTATTTTATTTCTGAATTCTCTGACTACAGGTAATGGGGAGAGTTGGATTTAATTACCCGATTCTTCTAACCTTAATCCATTACACGACCACTTGGTTGCTACTCGCCATACTCAAGGCTCTGTCCCTCTTGCCGCCGTCACCTCCAACCAAAACTACTCCGTTCGGATCACTTTTTGCATTGGGTGCAGTCATGGCTTTTGCTTCTGGATTAGCCAATACCAGTCTTAATTACAACAGGTGACAACGGCTTTAAATTTTATCTCCTAGTACAGATTGAATAGGCTGATTCTGGTTGTGTTGATCTGCTAGAATTTGTGTCCAAATTTTTTTGTCCAATTTTTTGGTAATATAACAGCTTAAGACAAATCCAAATCAAACTTTTTATAAGAAATCGGTTGAAATTTGCAGCTCTAATTCCTACTTTCAAGCCTCAGTCCGGAAATTCATCAAGTCATTTAAAGTTTTATTTCTTTTTGTTTGTTTTGTTATATATAATGCGATATATAAAATTAATCTTGTTTTGTGTGTTAAATGTACAGTGTAGGCTTCTACCAGATGGCTAAGATTGCAGTAACTCCAACCATTGTTGTAGCAGAGTTCATTCTTTTCAGAAAGTTCATTTCCTTGTATAAGGTTATCATCATAAAAAAAAATCTACAGTTGGCAATCTTAATAGTTCTAGCAAAGCAGTTTTCTTTATACAATCTGATACATATGCATTTGACAGGTACTCGCGCTAGTTGTTGTGTCTGTAGGTGTAGCAGTTGCAACAGTGACAGATTTAGAATTCAATTTGTTTGGTGCTTGTATAGCAATTATATGGATAATACCAAGTGCCATTAACAAAATCTTGTGGTCTAATCTCCAACAAAAAAACAATTGGACTGCACTTGCGTAAGTTACTCATAGTTTTTGTTACAACATTGTGCTACACAAAATAACATAGTATATGAATATGAATTTATAAAAGGAATCTAATTTAACTTCTTCTTTTTTTCTATCATTTTTTTTTCTTGGTAGGTTAATGTGGAAGACCACCCCAATAACTGTATTCTTCCTAGTAACATTAATGCCATTGTGGATCCACCAGGTGCACTATCCTTTAAATGGGATATTAATAACTTCATCGCAGTTCTTATTTCTGCTGTTTTAGGCTTCCTGCTTCAATGGTCTGGAGCTTTAGCCCTTGGGTAAGCATAAATTATGTAAAGTCAACTCAAGTTACAAATTTTGAAAATGAGCCAACTTGATCGAACATTTGTGTTTGTGCAGGGCAACGTCGGCTACATCGCACGTGGTATTAGGGCAATTCAAGACTTGTATCATCCTTTTAGGAGGATACTTGGTGTTTAGTTCAGATCCAGGTTACGCAAGCATTTGTGGAGCTTTTGTAGCAATATGTGGGATGTCGGTTTACACGACGCTTAATATAAAAGAAACTCGGGATATGAATAACCAGCTTCCTAAGCAAACATCGTCAAATCAAAAACCTAGAATAATGGAAGACCAGAATGAAAAGATTGATGCTAGTAGTTTATCATAAATGAGATTCTTTACATTACCAATGTGTTTCTACTTGTCAAATTCTAAAATATAAAGAAACAAGCCTACATTAGTCTAATGTGTTCATTGTAAATGCTTTATAATTATAATTACTACTTACCTCAATATTTTCTGGTTATAATTAACAAATCTATTTGTAAAATGTACTTTTTGGCAAAAGTAACGAAAACCTGTATAAAACGAAAACGTTTTCGAAAAGAAAATGTCTTCAACCGAGAGATACAAAAGATTTCCTGATGAGGCTCGTACCTAGAAGGCGGCATACAAACTAACTATCTACTGAGCCTCATCTACAACCAAAACAATCTCAACGGAGTTAACGACCTAAAATAAACAAAACCACAAAAAACTAGTTCCAAGCATCGAAAACTCGAGACACGTCACTAATAAGCTAACTAAGGCTCGACCTTTTTTGACTTTCCATCTAAAATTTCCCTACGGATAATTTTACCGGATCAGTTTTCAATCTTAAAAGATAAAACGTTTGAGGATCCGTCGCCAATTTTTGTCTATA
The DNA here is from genome assembly GCF_046630445.1 of Rutidosis leptorrhynchoides. Lineage (NCBI taxonomy): Eukaryota > Viridiplantae > Streptophyta > Magnoliopsida > Asterales > Asteraceae > Rutidosis > Rutidosis leptorrhynchoides. The sequence continues at coordinate 659,383,631 of NC_092333.1, read as the reverse complement.
ATTAACAAAGTTATTTTGAAATGTTACCTACAAATAACATGCAAACAAGTTGATCATAGAACTTCCTATGCAAAATTGGGAAAAGGCAGATAAACATAAACAATAAGTAATCAAGAAACATAAACATAAACAATAAACAAAAAACGATTGTAATCTTAACAACATACATCAACAGTCTGTGATGTCATGCCGCAAAAATATTTAAATTTAAACTACTAATAATAAAAGAACCAGCACCACCACAAGTTTACATGTAGACTTTAAACGATTCATCGAAATCTTCCATTTCTTCATTACGATTCAGGCATCATCTGTTGAAAGAAAGAAGAAAGACATGTAACATTCCTCAACATTTTTAAAAGCACATTCAAGCTAGAGAGCACAAGGATCAAGTTTCATTACATAAACAGAAAAATATAAAAATGTTTACCTTGGGAACTTATGAACACTCTCTGATTCAAAGTTTTGGAGTTTAAGAAAGGTTGGACGATAGCTGATTGCATCCACATGTGAAAAAACTGTATCCCGAGTTGTACATGTATGTGGATGATATACCAATAGTTGCCCTGTATCATACACCATAAGCAATATACTTCCATCCTTTAAACTACCCTTCGGGGTAAAGACAAATGACCGGCTTATATTCGGGCAAATACTTTCGGTGATCAATACTTCCTTTTGCCAAGAGTTTTTGATACCATATTCCTTCATCACCCAGATTAAAACTTCACAGTGAGTTCGAGTATAATAAGAAAAACATAAACAACCCTTTAGAACACCCAGCATCCGATCGAAGTGACTATCTTCTTCTAAATTTACTGGAGGAGATGGGAATAACTTAAATGTCTCGTTATCAATATCAAATGCCAAAAACTTTTCAATAGGATCTTCATAGTGACGAATATTCCAATGAAAATGGTTATTCAAGAACGTTGCGTTACGACCATTAATATAATATGTCACATGACCAAGAGTAAGACTTCTCCATTGGCCAGTGCCAAGAGTGTAAATCTCAGCATATGGCACGGTTCTAGATAACATGTTATTTTGGCTTTGTATTCCCCGCTCAATGAACCGACTCCAAAACCATAATAATTAACGAAATTACTTTTTGTATTGTCTATCCGGTTAGAAAGGATCATATATTCTCGGGTCATTGGATTACATATGTAAATCTTATCTCTTCTGTAGTCATTGCCAGCCAAACATATCAAACCATTAACTGATCCCACTACACACAGTTGATTAGCGTATCGAAAAACGGGAGCAAGCTTAAGGTCAAGACACATGATTGGGTCGTCGTGTAAATGATTGCGCCCATGTTCCTCTTCAATCTCCACCAACCTCAAAGATTTTGGTTTAGTTATAGGGTCCTTAATATACAAATCAAAAAGCATGACATATTCAGCTGATTTGGAGAGGTGAAGACTGATAAAGTGGGAGTCGGTAATAAGATTCAGCCAATCACGGCAAACGCATTTGCAGGGGACGATTGTTTTTACAGGAAGTTTAACAAGAATCTCAACAATGTGATTATCGGATAAGTCTTGTATGGATGCATTGTGACTATTCATGCTGACGTCACCAAAAATTGATTTCAAAAGGGAGCCTTTAATCATTGACAAGTTTCTCTAAATTTAGGGAAAACACCTAACTTTTGTTTTCTGATTTTCGAGTTAATTTAAAAAAAAAAAAAAAAAAAAAAAAAAAAAAAAAAAAAAACACACAGAGAGCATGAGGATTCCTTACCTAAGTCTTAGGGTTCATAATATTTGTGGTATAAGCAGATATTTATGAGACCAACTAAGATGTATTTAGACAAGATGATAAAAGGCGATTTTGACGTAACACATGAGAAACAGCAACTAAAACCAAAAATTTAAATATAAGAAAATCAATCAAGTGTAGAATAAAGATAAGCTTGAAATTGACATATCTGAGAGAAAGGGAGGCTGTCGGTGTTGGTTGATAGTCTTCGTGTTGCCGGAGGCCGGAAATTAATTGTTCCGGGCGCTGGAGAACTTGAACAGGAGGGGTTCAGTTTTTTTTATTTCATTTTTTTTTCTTTAATATAAAGTTAAAACTAAAATAATGAACAATAACGAACTCACTCCAAAACTATAACATGCTCTCGACTTGTGAATGCATCTTAAATTTAGATAAGGGAAATGGTTCAAAATACACTTTTTTTTAAGACTTCAAATAAAATACACTTTTTAAAAAAAATTGACTTTTTACACCATTCGGTAGACGGGATTTCTGTCTACCACCTTTATCTGTCGTCTACTATTATTTTTACAAATTAGTAGACAGCTTTTTCGTCGACTACTCAATAAAGGTGATCTACCATATAGTAGACGAAGTTATAAGGCGGTAGACGTAACCCTGCCTTATAACTTCGTCTACTACGTAGTAGACCAGGGTTACGTCTACTGCCTTATAACTTCGTCTACTACGTAGTAGACCACAATTATTAAGTAGTCGACGAAAAAACTGTCGACTACCTTGTAAAAATAATAGTAGACGACAGTAGATGAAGTTATAAGGCAGTAGACGTAACCCTGCCTTATAACTTCGTCTACTACGTTGTAGACCAGGGTTACGTCTACTACGTAGTAGACCACATTTATTAAGTAGTCGACGAAAAAACTGTCGACTCCCTTGTAAAAATAATAGTAGACGACAGATAAAGGTGGTAGACAGAAATCCTGTCTACCGAATGATGTAAAAAGGTAATTTTTTTAAAAAACGTGTATTTTGTTTGAAGCCTTAAAAAAGTGTATTTTCATCAATTTCCCTTTACATAAATAGCTACATAACAATGTGCCTTTAATTTGTGATGTTGGGCTGACGTCTGGTAATTCGGTTTCTGTTTTTGTTGAAGGGTTGATGGCTTCTGGGGCGAAGGTTGTGTTTGATGGGTCGAATGCTGGTGTTGTTGGGCCTAACTAGTCTGTTAGGCCGACTGGTTGTTTTTATAAGCCTGAGTTTTCTGCTAGTGGACCGACTGCTAGTTGTCACAGTATAGTTATCTAGATGCAGGGGGTGCATCGTTCACACTAAACTTCACAATTAGTAGCCTATGGAACCAACCTCCCCTAGGCACGGTTGACCTCATACGGACTCTAACCTCTCCTAGGCACGGTCTCGAGTCCCCAGTCTCCCTAGGCCCGACTGGTGCCATTCACACAGTGTACACATAATTCACATACAACATCAGGCATATTATATTATTCTAACATGGCAATCTCTACACTATGCATAGTAAAAGGGTCAACCACAGTAGCATGATATGCTACTTAAACTCTATCCGGAGATAGACCCACTCACCAATTACCAGCAACTGCTCAGTTGTTATTTCTGAGCTTCCTCCTTGTCCTTATCTCCTGAGAACAGCAAAAACCAAGTTAGAATAGTGTTCCCATCAAGATTAAACACACTGACAGCGAATTATAGCAAATTAGTAAAAAAAAAAATGCGTCCGCTAAAATTTTCATGCTTAACACTTATTCACTTTCAAAATTTACATCCTGAACACCAAAATACAAACGGGCAGCATAACGGCTAGAAAAAGGCACTTTGGTAAAACATTCTGCCCTGGACACACAGTCGGTGGACTGACACTGACAGTCGGTCGACTGTCGACACAACCGGTCGACTGACCTTACCAGTCGGTCGATTCACTTGGTATTACATCAATCGGCCGAAGGTAAATCTCAGTCGGTCGGTTCACTCAACAATCGGTCGGTTCACCCTCAGTCGGTCGACTGTCGACCGACAGTCGGCCTACTGTGTTCATCTTCCTCAGAAGCTGAACAAAGGCTACGGACTTCACGATGAAATCCTCAAATCTCGATCTAGAGCTCGTTTTAAACACCAAAATCAACCACAACTTGTTCACTACTTGTTATAGACTCAAAACCCACAACAATTTGACCATAACAACACTTAAATCACTTGTTTTGACATAAATTCAAGCTTTTTACAAAACTCAAACAAAACCATGAATTTAACAACGAATTGAACACAAAAACACATGTTACATACCTTGATAGACTCAGTAAACGATAACAAACATGATTCTAACACCAATTTGAGCTCAAGATCAATGTTTAAGAATTATGGTTTGGTTAGGTGGGAGGGATGAAGGTACGGTGTTTTGGTGAATTTTCTAGAAATGAGGAGAAAATACAGCACACTAGTCACATAATTGGGATTAATTCCCACACTGTACAACACACGGGTATTTACCAGTTATCTGATATCTTTCGCACAAGATTAGGTAACCCAAACGAGGTCCAAATAAAATAAACAAACCTGTTCTGGGACCCTTGTCACAAACTGGACACAACACAAATATAATAAAACAATAATAAAATAATTAAAATAAAAGCACTTAAGACTAAGCACAAACCCTAAGGGCAAAATAGGCAACTTACAACTAGCCCGGGTTTCAGTCTGTTACAAATCCACCCCCTTAAGGAGATTCCGTCCTCGGAATCTGGTCTTGGTCAAATAAATGAGGGTAGCGGTTTCTCATCAACTCTTCCGTTTCTCACGTAAGATTAGAACCCAAACTGTGTTTCCACTCGATCAACACCATCGGTATCTCTTTATTTCTCAACTTAGTCACCTTTCGGTCAACTACACAGACCGGCTCTTCCACCAATTTCTTATTCAAATCGACCCTTAAATCTTCTAAAGGAAGGAGTTGCGTTTCATCATCGACTTTACACTTACGAAGATAACACACGTTGAATGTATTATGAATACCGGCTAATTCTGGCGGAAGATCTAACACCACAGTCTGATCATTTAACACTTCACTGATCGGAAATGGACCAATAAATCTCGGTGCTAACTTACCACGTTTACCGAACCTGATAACCCCTTTCCACGGCGAAACTTTTAAATACACACGTTCACCCATACTAAAGGTTACCGGAAGTCTACGCGGATCAGCATACATTTTCTGCCTATCTCTAGCGGCTTTCAACTTTTCTCTAGCAATTGCAACTTTTTCGGCTGCCATTTGGACAATTTCGGGACCTGCAAACTGTTTCTCCCCGGCTTCTAACCAACAAGTCGGAGTTCTGCAACGACGACCATACAACATTTCATAGGGCGGCATCCCTATACTCGAATGATATGAATTATTATACGCGAATTCGACCAACGGTAAATGTGTATCCCACGAACCACCATATTCTAACACACAAGCCCTTAACATATCCTCTAAAGTATGTATCGTTCTTTCACTCTGACCGTCTGTCTGAGGATGATAAGCTGTACTTAAATTTACACGTGTACCTAGATTTTGTTGAAGACTATTCCAGAAATTCGACAAAAATCTAGAATACCTGTCTGAAACAATCGATAACGGCACACCATGTCGACTAACTATCTCTTTCACATACAAATTGGCTAACTCGCTTAACGAGGCTGTCTCACGAGTAGCAAGAAAATGAGCACTTTTAGTTAGGCGATCCACTATTACCCAAATCATATCATGTCTTTTCTGAGTTCGAGTTAGTTTGGTCACAAAATCCATCGTTATATGTTCCCATTTCCACTCTGGAATCTGTAACTGACGTAACGAACCATAAGGCTTATGATGTTCTGCCTTCACTTGAGCACATATATGACACTTTTCGACATAGCGGGTGATATCTATTTTCATTGTTGGCCACCAATACACTGTTTTTAAATCATGGTACATCTTATTACTACCCGGATGTACTGTCAATCTGGATTTGTGAGCTTCTGTCATAATTAAATCCCTCAAATCTCCAAGCTTAGGCACCCAAATACGATTGTTTAAAGTCTTTAGTCCACGTGAGTCATCAATTAAGTCTAATTTTCATTTGATCATTTGTTCAGATTTAATATGTTCGTCCTCCAAAGCACTGGCCTGAACTGTTCTTAAGCTGTTAATCAAATCTGAAGTTATATTTAAACGAAGAAATTTCACATTTTCACTTGACTTTTTACGACTTAGCGCATCTGCAACCACATTTGCCTTACCCGGATGATATTTAATTTCACAATCATAATCGTTGATCAACTTTTGCCACCGTCTCTGACGCATATTCAATTCTTTCTGTGAGAAGATATATTGCAAACTCTTATGATCTGTACAAATAACACAATGAGTTCTATACAAATAATGTCTCCACAGTTTCAAAGCAAACACTACTGCAGCCATTTCAAGATCATGCACTGGATAATTCTTCTCATGAACTTTCAACTGTTGCGAGGCGTAGGCGATTACTTTATCTCTTTGCATTAATACACAACCCAATCCAGCATATGACGCATCACAATATACCACGAAGTCGTCTGAACCTTCTGGTAAAGCTAACACTGGTGCCTGACACAGTAGCTGTTTCAAAATCTGAAAAGCCTTTTCCTATTCATCCGTCCATCGAAAGGCTACATCTTTACGAGTCAACTTAGTCAACGGACCTGCTATTTTAGAAAAATCTATGATAAACCTACGATAATAACCAGCCAATCCCAGAAAACTCTTAATCTCAGTCGGAGTCTTCGGAGAATTCCAATTCATTATCGCTTCTATCTTTGTCGGATCAACTTTTATACCTTCAGCACAAATCACATGACCCAAAAACTGCACTTCACGTAACCAAAATTCACACTTTGAAAATTTTGCAAATAGTTGCTCACGTTTCAACAAGTTCAAAATCTGTCTCAGGTGTTCAGCATGTTCACTCTCTGTCTTTGAATACACTAGTATATCATCTATGAACACAATCACAAACTTATCTAAGAACGGACGACACACTCTATTCATTAAATCCATGAAGACTGCTGGCGCATTCGTCAACCCAAACGACATGACAAGAAATTCATAATGACCATACCTAGTTCTGAACGCTGTTTTCGGTATATCTGATTCAGCAACAAGAACCTGATGATACCCGGATCGTAAATCTATCTTGGAAAAGAATGAAGCACCCTGTAACTGATCGAACAAATCGTCTATTCGAGGTAATGGATACTTATTTTTCACTGTTCTTTTGTTCAATTCACGATAATCTATACACATACGCATTGACCCATCTTTCTTTTTAACAAACAATACCGGAGCACCCCACGGTGAAGAACTCGGTCGGATAAACCCACGATCTAATAACTCTTGAATCTGTGACATCATTTCACAGATTTCAGATGGCGCTAATCGGTATGGAGCTTTTGCAACTGGAGTTGTTCCAGGAACCAACTCAATCTTATATTCAAATTCCCTTACCGGTGGCAGACCTGGTAACTCATCTGGGAACACTTCAGGAAATTCTAATACTACAGGAATATCGGCCACTGTTCTCTTTTCTTTCTTCGCATCAATCACATATCCAAGAAACGAATCACAACCCTTTGCCATCAACTTTTTCGCTTTCATCATGGTTATCAACGAAATATTATACCCGCCCCGCTCCCCCGGGCCACAACACGAGTTCCATCGGTCGAACGAAAGGTAATCATTTTCCTATCATACTTAATATTAGCCCTAAGCAAGCTCAGCCAATCCATTCCTAATACTAAATCAAAGCTAGGAATAGGTAACACTAAACAAGTCACCGGGAAAGACTTCCCTTCGATCTCTATACAAACCCCAGACACATATGTTGTGACGGGTGTGATCTTACCATCGGCTACTTCTACACTAACCGGTTTGGGTAACACAGTAGCTGGTAAATTCAACTTAGCACAGAAATCTAGGGACATAAAACACCTATTGGCACCACAATCAAACAATACGCGAGCAGGTATTGAGTTGATTAGAAACATACCGGTGATCACTTCGTCGTTTGCCACAGCATTCTCAACTGACATCTGAAAAGCTCTAGCCTCTGCTGTTGGAGGGTTCTTCCTTTTCTGCCCACTTGAGGCAGTTGACCCTCTGGCTGATGCCGAACGCGCCCCTAACCCTACCCCGGAACTACCACTCTTCGACGGACAACTAACTGCACGATGCCCTGGTTTGTGACAACTCCAACACACACTATTCGGATACGGACATGCTGAAGACTCATGCCAAATAACACCACACTTTAAGCATCTTCTTGTAGCCTCAGAACACTGACCACTGTGAGAAGATCGACACGTGTGACACCAATTCCCTTTACCTGATCCAGATCCAGAATTACTCTGACCACTTTTACCCCTCAATTTAAACCCACTAGACTTCTTGGATTTAGATCCTGATTGACCAGATACTTGCCCCCTTGTTGTAGCACATTACCAAACATTCTATTTCTGGCGGCCTGAACATCACTTTCTACCATCTTAGCCATCACAATCGCTTGAGACAACGACATAGCCGTTCTAACAAAAGTTCGGTACTCTGGCAAAATGATATTAACAAAATGCTGTATACGAGACGCTTCGTCTGGCACCCCCTGTTGTACAAACCTCAGTTTATCCATATACTTCTCTACTACCTCGTCGATCGTCATTTGAGGTGTCATCTTCATTTCAAGAAACTCAGTCTTGATTCGGTTCATATCAAATGGATTACAATACTGTTCACACACCTTCCCATGAAACTGCTCCCATGTGATCATACTCACTTGTTCTTTCGGTATACTGGATATCAAAGAATCCCACCAAATCATAGCCCTACCTTTCAACATTCGACTAGCATATGTTACTTTCAGCTCGGGTTCACACTGGCACGCTTCAAATACCCTTTCAATTTCTCGCAACCAATTGAGAGTTACAGTCGGATCAGTACTTCCAGAAAACTCGGAGGGTTTGCAATCACAAAAGTTCTTATAAGTACACCTTTTGGGTGGTTGCATGTAATGTTGTTGAAACATTTGCATTTGGTACGGGTTCATCATCATGGAATTTTGGTAAGTAAAAGTGTTTTGTGGTGGCATATAGTATTGGTTAGGTATTTGATTCTGAAACTGGTTATGGTGCACATTAGGTATCGTTTGGGATTTCGCAGTTGGGAATCCAGGTGGTGTATCATCATTTCCAGAATGTCTTGCCAATTCAAGCTCATTAATTTTATCTTCAGCCTCTTTTAGCTTGCTTTCTAACTGAAGGATGTAACTACTCTGATCATCATCAGACTCAACACCCTCTTCTGGTGCTCTGAATGTTCCGGGGTTGGATGGGCCAGTTGCGTTTCTATCAGCTATACCTGTGCTACAAAACAGCTCACACAAAAGCTTAGTGGATAACAGTTAGTTCAATCACAACTAACACACGTATATCCTATTTTCACTTAGCCCCCACTCCCACAGACATGTTTGACTTGCCTCAGGATTTGGGAACAAAGTACGCGCACGTATTTGTTGCCAAACCATGCTCTGATACCAACTTGTAACACCAGCCATTTTTTTTAAATACACAACGGAAGACTTTACTTACATACACTATATATGTCACGTCATTACATTAATCCGTGTAATTACGTTTAAGTTTACACAACGGTGTTACGTTATTACAAAACATTATTTATACAAAAGTCCACATCAGAGTTGGGTTATCAAACATGTCTTCTGCAACAGCACCCATCCCGACTAGCAGTACCTAAACCTGCAAGGGGAGATTACGTGGGGGATTAGCGCACCGCTAAGTGAATGGAATCTATCTAATAGATATAGCTTAAGCCACACACAAGCTATACACTAACAACAACACCTGCTAACTACCAACTAGCATAAAATAAGACAATACGAGAATCGGCGGCTTGTACGAGCACACGACTCCCAGCTGATCGGGCCTGAGTCTACCGATAGTCCCTGCTACTCAATTCACAGTATAGTTATCCAGATGCAGGGGGTGCATCGTTCACACTATACTTCACAATTAGTAGCCTATGGACCCAACCTCCCCTAGGCACGGTTGACCTCATACGGACTCTAACCTCTCCTAGGCACGGTCTCGAGTCCCCAGTCTCCCTAGGCCCGACTGGTGCCATTCCCACAGTGTACACATAATTCACATACAACATCAGGCATATTATATTATTCTAACATGGCAATCTCTACACTATGCATGGTAAAAGGGTCAATCACAGTAGCATGATATGCTACTTAAACTCTATCCGGAGATAGACCCACTCACCAATTACCAGCAACTGCTCAGTTATTATTTCTGAGCTTCCTCCTTGTCCTTATCTCCTGAGAACAGCAAAAACCAAGTTAGAATAGTGTTCCCATCAAGATTAAACACACTGACAGCGAATTATAGCAAATTAGTAAAAAAAAAATGCGTCCGCTAAAATTTTCATGCTTAACACTTATTCACTTTCAAAATTTACATCCTGAACACCAAAATACAAACGGGCAGCATAACGGCTAGAAAAAGGCACTTTGGTAAAACATTCTGCCTTGGACACACAGTCGGTCGACTGACACTGACAGTCGGTCGACTGTCGACACAACCGGTCGACTGACCTTACCAGTCGGTCGATTCACTTGGTATTACATCAATCGGCCGAAGGTAAATCTCAGTCGGTCGGTTCACTCAACAATCGGTCGGTTCACCCTCAGTCGGTCGACTGTCGACCGACAGTCGGCCTACTGTGTTCATCTTCCTTAGAAGCTGAACAAAGGCTATGGACTTCACGATGAAATCCTCAAATCTCGATCTAGAGCTCGTTTTAAACACCAAAATCAACCACAACTTGTTCACTACTTGTTATAGACTCAAAACCCACAACAATTTGACCATAACAACACTTAAATCACTTGTTTTGACACAAATTCAAGCTTTTTACAAAACTCAAACAAAACCATGAATTTAACAACGAATTTAACACAAAAGCACATGTTACATACCTTGATAGACTCAGTAAACGATAACAAACATGATTCTAACACCAATTTGAGCTCAAGATCAATGTTTAAGAATTATGGTTTGGTCAGGTGGGAGGGATGAAGGTACGGTGTTTTTGGTGAATTTTCTAGAAATAAGGAGAAAATACAGCACACTAGTCACATAATTGGGATTAATTCCCACACTGTACAACACACGGGTATTTACCAGTTATCTGATATCTTTCGCACAAGATTAGGTAACCCAAACGAGGTCCAAATAAAATAAACAAACCTGTTCTGGGACCCTTGTCACAAGCTGGACACAACACAAATATAATAAAATAATAATAAAATAATTAAAATAAAAGCACTTAAGGCTAAGCACAAACCCTAAGGGCAAAATAGGCAACTTACAACTAGCCCGGGTTTCAGTCTGTTACAAATCCACTCCCTTAAGGAGATTCCGTCCTCAGAATCTGGTCTTGGTCAAATAAATGAGGGTAGGGGTTTCTCATCAACTCTTCCGTTTCCCACGTAAGATTAGAACCCAAACTGTGTTTCCACTCGATCAACACCATCGGTATCTCTTTATTTCTCAACTTAGTCACCTTTCTGTCAACTACACAGATCGGCTCTTCCACCAATTTCTTATTCAAATCGACCCTTAAATATTCTAAAGGAAGGAGTTGCGTTTCATCATCGACTTTACACTTACGAAGATAACACACGTTGAATGTATTATGAATACCGGCTAATTCTGGCGGAAGATCTAACACCACAGTCTGATCATTTAACACTTCACTGATCGGAAACGGACCAATAAATCTCGGTGCTAACTTACCACGTTTACCGAACCTGATAACCCCTTTCCACGGCGAAACTTTTAAATACACACGTTCACCCACACTAAAGGTTACTGGACGTCTACGCGGATCAGCATACATTTTCTGCCTATCTCTAGCGGCTTTTAACTTTTCTCTAGCAATTGCAACTTTTTCGGCTGCCATTTGGACAATTTCGGGACCTGCAAACTGTTTCTCCCCGGCTTCTAACCAACAAGTCGGAGTTCTGCAACGACGACCGTACAACATTTCATAGGGCGGCATCCCTATACTCGAATGATATGAATTATTATACGTGAATTCGACCAACGGTAAATGTGTATCCCACGAACCACCGTATTATAACACACAAGCCCTTAACATATCCTCTAAAGTCTGTATCGTTCTTTCATTCTGACCGTCTGTCTGAGGATGATAAGCTGTACTTAAATTTACACGTGTACCTAGATTTTGTTGAATACTATTCCAGAAATTCGACAAAAATCTAGAATCCCTGTCTGAAACAATCGATAACGGCATACCATGTCGACTAACTATCTCTTTCACATACAAATTGGCTAACTCGCTTAACGAGGCTGTCTCACGAGTAGCAAGAAAATGAGCACTTTTAGTTAGACGATCCACTATTACCCAAATCATATCATGTCTTTTCTGAGTTCGAGTTAGTTTGGTCACAAAATCCAGCGTTATATGTTCCCATTTCCACTCTGGAATCTGTAACTGACGTAATGAAGCATAAGGTTTCTGATGTTCTGCCTTCACTTGAGCACATATATGACACTTTTCGACATAGCGGGCGATATCTGTTTTCATTGTTGGCCACCAATACACTGTTTTTAAATCATGGTACATCTTATTACTACCCAGATGTACTGTCAATCTGGATTTGTGAGCTTCTGTCATAATTAAATCCCTCAAATCTCCAAGCTTAGGCACCCAAATACGATTGTTTAAAGTCTTTAGTCTACGTGAGTCATCAATTAAGTCCAATTTTCGTTTGATCATTTGTTCAGATTTAATATGTTCGTCCTCCAAAGCACAGGCCTGAACTGTTCTTAAGCTGTTAATCAAATCTGAAGTTATATTTAAACGAAGAAATTTCACATTTTCACTTGACTTTTTACGACTTAGCGCATCTGCAACCACATTTGCCTCACCCGGATGATATTTAATTTCACAATCGTAATCTTTAATCAACTCTTGCCACCGTCTCTGACGCATATTCAATTCTTTCTGTGAGAAGATATATTTCAAACTCTTATGATCTGTACAAATAACATAATGAGTTCCATACAAATAATGTCTCCGCAGTTTCAAAGCAAACACTACTGCAGCCATTTCAAGATCATGCACTGGATAATTCTTCTCATGAACTTTCAACTGTCGCGAGGCGTAGGCGATTACTTTATCTCTTTGCATTAATACACAACCCAATCCAGCATATGACGCATCACAATATACCACGAAGTCGTCTGAACCTTCTGGTAAAGCTAACACTGGTGCCTGACACAGTAGCTGTTTCAAAATCTGAAAAGCCTTTTCCTGTTCATCCGTCCATCGAAAGGCTACATCTTTATGAGTCAACTTAGTCAACGGACCCGCTATTTTAGAAAAAATCTTTGATAAACCTGCGATAATAACCAGCTAATCCCAGAAAACTCTTAATCTCAGTCGGAGTCTTCGGAGAATTCCAATTCATTATTGCTTCTATCTTTGTCGGATCAACTTTTATACCTTCAGCACAAATCACATGACCCAAAAATTGCACTTCACGTAACCAAAATTCACACTTTGAAAATTTTGCAAATAGTTGCTCACGTTTCAACAAGTTCAAAACCTTTCTCAGGTGTTCAGCATGTTCACTCTCTGTCTTTGAATACACTAGTATATCATCTATGAACACAATCACAAACTTATCTAAGAACGGACGACACACTCTATTCATTAAATCCATGAAGACTGCTGGCGCATTCGTCAACCCAAACGGCATGACAAGAAATTCATAATGACCATACCTAGTTCTGAACGCTGTTTTCGGTATATCTGATTCAGCAACAAGAACCTGATGATACCCGGATCGTAAATCTATCTTGGAAAAGAATGAAGCACCCTGTAACTGATCGAACAAATCGTCTATTCGAGGTAATGGGTTCTTATTTTTCACTGTTCTTTTGTTCAATTCACGATAATCTATACACATACGCATTGACCCATCTTTCTTTTTAACAAACAATACCGGAGCACCCCACGGTGAAGAACTCGGTCGGATAAACCCACGATCTAATAACTCTTGAATCTGTGACATCATTTCACGGATTTCAGACGGCGCTAATCGGTATGGAGCTTTTGCAACTGGAGTTGTTCCAGGAACCAACTCAATCTTATATTCGAATTCCCTTACCGGCGGCAGACCTGGTAACTCATCTGAGAACACTTCGGGAAATTCTAATACTACAGGAATATCGGCCACTGTTCTCTTTTCTTTCTTCGCATCAATCACATATCCAAGAAACGAATCACAACCCTTTGCCATCGACTTTTTCTCTTTCATCATGGTTATCAACGGAAAATTATACCCGCCCCGCTCCCCCCGGGCCACAACACGGGTTCCATCGGTCGAACGAAAGGTAATCATTTTCCTATCACACTTAATATTAGCCCTAAGCAAGCTCAGCCAATCCATTCCTAATACTAAATCAAAGCTAGGAATAAGTAACACTAAACAAGTCACCGGGAAAGACTTCCCTTCGATCTCTATACAAACCCCAGACACATATGTTGTGATGGGTGTGATCTTACCATCGGCTACTTCTACACTAACCGGTTTGGGTAACACAGTAGCTGGTAAATTCAACTTAGCACAGAAATCTAGGGACATAAAACACCTATTGGCACCACAATCAAACAATACACGAGCAGGTATTGAGTTGATTAGAAACATACCGGTGATCACTTTGTCGGTTGCCACAGCATTCTCAACTGACATCTGAAAAGCTCTAGCCTCTACTGTTAGAGGGTTCTTCCTTTTCTGCCCACTTGAGGTAGTTGACCCTCCGGCTGATGCTGAACGCGCCCCTGACCCTGCCCCGGAACTACCACTCTTCGATGGACAACTAACTGCACGATGCCCTGGTTTGTGACAACTCCAACACACACTATTTGGATACGGACATGCTGAAGACTCATGCCCAATAACACCACACTTTAAGCATCTTCTTGTAGCCTCAGAACACTGACCACTGTGAGAAGATCGACACGTGTGACACCAATTCCCTTTACCTGATTCAGATCCAGAATTACTCTGACCACTTTTACCCCTCGATTTAAACCCACTAGACTTCTTGGATTTAGATCCTGATTGACCAGATACTTGCCCCCTTGTTGTAGCACATTACCAAACATTCTGTTTCTAGCAGCCTGAACATCACTTTCTACCATCTTAGCCATCACAATCGCTTGAGACAACGACGTAGCCGTTCTAACAAAAGTTCGGTACTCTGGCAAAATGATATTAACAAAATATTGTATACGAGACGCTTCGTCTGGCACCCCCTGTTGTACAAACCTCAGTTTATCCATATACTTCTCTACTACCTCGTCGATCGTCATTTGAGGTGTCATCTTCATTTCAAGAAACTCAGTCTTGATTCGGTTCATATCAAATGGATTACAATACTGTTCACACACCTTCCCATGAAACTGCTCCCATGTGATCATACTCACTTGTTCTTTCGGTATACTGGATATCAAAGAATCCCACCAAATCATAGCCCTACCTTTCAACATTCGACTAGCATATGTTACTTTCAGCTCGGGTTCACACTGGCACGCTTCAAATACCCTTTCAATTTCTCGCAACCAATTGAGAGTTACAGTCGGATCAGTACTTCCAGAAAACTCGGAGGGTTTGCAATCACGAAAGTTCTTATAAGTACACCTTTTGGGTGGTTGCATGTAATGTTGTTGAAACATTTGCATTTGGTACGGGTTCATCATCATGGAATTTTGGTAAGTAAAAGTGTTTTGTGGTGGCATATAGTATTGGTTAGGTATTTGATTCTGAAACTGGTTATGGTGCACATTAGGTATCGTTTGGGATTTCGCAGTTGGGAATCCAGGTGGTGTATCATCATTTCCAAAATGTCTTGCCAATTCAAGCTCATTAATTTTATCTTCAGCCTCATTTAGCTTGCTTTCTAACTGAAGGATGTAACTACTCTGATCAACATCAGACTCAACACCCTCTTCTGGTGCTCTGAATGTTCCGGGGTTGGATGGGCCAGTTGCGTTTCTATCAGCCATACTTGTTCTACAAAACAGCTCACACAAAAGCTTAGTGGATAACAGTTAGTTCAATCACAACTAACACACGTATATCCTATTTTCACTTAGCCCCCACTCCCACAGACATGTTTGACTTGCCTCAGGGTTTGGGAACAAAGTACGCGCACGTATTTGTTGCCAAACCATGCTCTGATACCAACTTGTAACACCGGCCATTTTTTTTTTAAATACACAACGGAAGACTTTACTTACATACACTATATATGTCACGTCATTACATTAATCCGTGTAATTACGTTTAAGTTTACACAACGGTGTTACGTTATTACAAAACATTATTTATACAAAAGTCCACATCAGAGTTGGGTTGTCAAACATGTCTTCTGCAACAGCACCCATCCCGACTAGCAGTACCTAAACCTGCAAGGGGAGATTATGTGGGGGATTAGCGCACCGCTAAGTGAATGGAATCTATCTAACAGATATAGCTTAAGCCACACACAAGCTATATACGAACAACAACACCTGCTAACTACCAACTAGCATATAATAAGACAATACGAGGATCGGCGGCTTGTACGAGCACACGACTCCCAGCTGATCGGGCCTGAGTCTGTCGATAGTCCCTGCTACTCAATTCACAGTATAGTTATCCAGATGCAGGGGGTGGATCGTTCACACTATACTTCACAATTAGTAGCCTATGGACCCAACCTCCCCTAGACACGGTTGACCTCATACGGACTCTAACCTCTCCTAGGCATGGTCTCGAGTCCCCAGTCTCCCTAGGCCCGACTGGTTCCATTCACACAGTGTACACATAATTCACATACAATATCAGGCATATTATATTATTCTAACATGGAAATCTCTACACTATGCATGGTAAAAGGGTCAACCACAGTAGCATGATATGCTACTTAAACTCTATCCGGAGATAGAACCACTCACCAATTACCAGCAACTACTCAGTTATTATTTCTGAGCTTCCTCCTTGTCCTTATCTCCTGAGAACAGCAAAAACCAAGTTAGAATAGTGTTCCCATCAAGATTAAACACAATGACAGCGAATTATAGCAAATTAGTAAAAAAATGCGTCCGCTAAAATTTTCATGCTTAACACTTATTCACTTTCAAAATTTACATCCTGAACACCAAAATACAAACGGGCAGCATAACGGCTAGAAAAAGGTACTTTGGTAAAACATTCTGCCCTGGACACACAGTCGGTCGACTGACACTGACAGTCGGTCGACTGTCGACACAACCGGTTGACTGACCTTACCAGTCGGTCGATTCACTTGGTATTACATCAATCGGCCGAAGGTAAATCTCAGTCGGTCGGTTCACTCAACAATCGGTCGGTTCACCCTCAGTCGGTCGACTGTCGACCGACAGTCGGCCTACTGTGTCCATCTTCCTCGGAAGCTAAACAAAGGCTACGGGCTTCACGATGAAATCCTCAAATCTCGATCTAGAGCTCGTTTTAAACACCAAAATCAACCACAACTTGTTCACTACTTGTTATAGACTCAAAACCCACAACAATTTGACCATAACAACACTTAAATCACTTGTTTTGACACAAATTCAAGCTTTTTACAAAACTCAAACGAAACCATGAATTTAACAACGAATTGAACACAAAAACACATGTTACATACCTTGATAGACTCAGTAAACGATAACAAACATGATTCTAACACCAATTTGAGCTCAAGATCAATGTTTAAGAATTAAGGTTTGGTTAGGTGGGAGGGATGAAGGTACGGTGTTTTTGATGAATTTTCTAGAAATGAGGAGAAAATACAGCACACTAGTCACATAATTAGGATTAATTCCCACACTGTACAACACACGGGTATTTACCAGTTATCTGATATCTTTCGCACAAGATTAGGTAACTCAAACGAGGTCCAAATAAAATAAACAAACCTGTTCTGTGACCCTTGTCACAAACTGGACACAACACAAATATAATAAAACACTAATAAAATAATTAAAATAAAAACACTTAAGACTAAGCACAAATCCTAAGGGCAAAATAGGTAACTTACAACTAGCCCGGGTTTCAGTCTGTTACAATATATATATATATATATATATATATATATATATATATATATATATATATATATATATATATATATATGATAAGGCTAAAAAGGAACATATATTTCATAGCAAAATCCCCCAAGAAAGACAAGATTTTAGTTGCAATTGTTCCATTTTCAAGTAATATTCGTTTATTTTAAATAAGTGCGAAGACAAAAGGCGAAAACGACGAATTGAAGACACAAAGGTCCAAAAAGCTCAAAAGTACAAGATACAATCAAAAAGGTTCAAATTATTGATGAGGGACGTCTAAAAATGACAAGAGTACAAGTTACAAAACGCAAAGTACAAAATATAAAATTGTACGCAAGGACGTTCGAAAATCCGGAACCGGGACCAGAGTCAACTCTCAACGCTCGACGCAACGGTGTAAAAATTACGAGTCAACTATGCACAAGAATAAAATATAATATTTAAATAATTCATAATAAGAATAATATTAAATAATAAAAAGTTGTTAATTGAGCATAGTTCAGGGGTCATAAGTGAAAATTCAATTTCTAAATTCGCCTATAAAAGGCTTTGTAATCGTAATGTAAAAACACACCTTTTTCTATCTTTTTCTTATTTATCAATATCAATTATCAATATCTATATTCTATATCTCTATCATAATGTTAACTTAATAAGATATAACAATAATCTTAATTTTAATTTTAAATTATGATAATAATAAGATTTATGATAGAGATCGTTTGAGTGTGTAAGTCGAAATTCTGTCCATGTAACGCTACGCTATTTTTAATCATTGTAAGTTATGTTCAACCTTTTTACATTAATGTATCGTAACTAAGTTATTATTATGCTTATTTGAGCCGAAGTAATCGTGATGTTGGGCTAAAATATTAAGAAGGGGTTATTGAACTTTGGACCATAATTAAGGTTTGGATAAAAGACCGACACTTGTGGAAATTGAACTATTGACTATTAATAGATGGGGGGTATTGTCTAATTGAGTGACAACTCATTGGAGTCTGTCGAACCTATCTTCAAATTAATTAACCTAATAATTAATAATGATTATGGTTGTCCTATTTAGTGATGTTCATATGGAATCTGTTATAATCATTTAATTAATCAATTGGGTTGGGTAATTGATTATTCATTCTGATCAAGTGGATGAATTAATATTCATAAACTAATTAAAACAGGGGTGGATTACATACAGTGATAACTGGTGTAATTGTTGACAGAAGTGATAACTGCGTCACAGTTTAAATCCTTAATCAGTTGGAATATTTGACTTCGGGTATAAGGGTAATTTGACGAGGATACTCGCACTTTATTTTTATGACCGATGGACTATTATGGACAAAAACCAGATAGACGTATCAAATAAACCAGGACAAAGGACAATTAACCCATGGTAATAAATTAAAATCAACAAGTCAAACATCATGATTACGGAAGTTTAAATAAGCATAATTCTTTTATTATATTTCTCATCGTATCTTTATTTACTGTCATTTTATTACTCGCAATTTTATTTACTGTCATTTTATTTATCGTCATTATTTTACGCACTTTAATTATCGTCATTTATCTTTACGCTTAAAATATAGAATCGACAAACCGGTCATTAAACGGTAAAACCCCCCTTTTATAATAATATTACTACTTATATAATTATATATATTTTGTATAAATATAGTTAAAAATATAGTAAGTATCACCAGCTCCCTGTGGAACGAACCGGACTTACTAAAAACTACACTACTCTACGATTAGGTACACTGCCTATAGTGTTGTAGCAAGGTTTAGGTATATCCTATCCGTAAATTAATAAAACTTGTGTCATATTTTGTAGTATTTTGTATTAAAAATAATACTATTTCGTACCCTCACGCTACATCATCAATATATATATATATATATATATATATATATATATATATATATATATATATATATATATATATATATATATATATATATATATATTTCAAGTTATTTAGTAAACGATAGTAACATTCGATTATTGATTCGATTGATATTTAGATAAGTTAACTAAAACGTTTAAGATGAACCAGTAAAACACTAATTTGCTACAGTATTTTCGAATTGCTACAGTACCCGAAAAGCTACAGTGTTTTCGAAAATCACTATTTGCTACAGTAAAAAAACTTTGCTACAGTAACTTTGTTACAGTAAAACACTATTTTTAAATGAAAATGTATAAGTTATATTTCGAGTGATATAGTTTATGGATAATTTAAGTCTATATTTTGTCAAATGTACGAGTCTCGAAACGTAAAGTGCTAGTTTTCTAAGCGTACGAAAATGCGTTCGAGAAACCGGAACCGGGACATGAGTCAAGTGATAACGTACGAGTCATCGGAACAAAAATTAGAAATCAACTGTGCACGTGAATATTATATAATATATAATTAATTATATATATATATATATATATATATATATATATATATATATATATATATATATAATATATTATATATATTATATTTAAATATGTCGACAAGCAAGAAAACAAAATGATGGGTGCTGGACAGCTAGGCCATGGGATCGCATGGCCAAATGCCCTAAAACCCATGCGATCGCATGGCAGGGGATTTCAGGAATTGCCTATAAAAGGTCGATCATTTCTGGCTTATAACACACACATATACTTCCTCCGTATGCATTATTATTTATATTATAATTATTATTATTATTATTATTATTAAGATTAATCTTATTATTATAAGTAGTATTATACATAAAATACTACGACGAGGTTATAAGCATGTCACTTTCAAAATGGGTTTTCAAACGGGATAGAGCTAAGAAAACTATGAGTTATAGCTGTGGAGGTTGTGGGTAATGTTCGTGGGTATTATTTGCAAGTCAAACCTAGTGTTTATCATCTCTGTTGCGTCTACGTACTTTCCTGCAATATTGAATCCAATATTGATACGTGAGCATTCATATCTTATCTTTTATAT
This sequence comes from Rutidosis leptorrhynchoides, assembly GCF_046630445.1. Taxonomy (NCBI): domain Eukaryota; kingdom Viridiplantae; phylum Streptophyta; class Magnoliopsida; order Asterales; family Asteraceae; genus Rutidosis; species Rutidosis leptorrhynchoides. The sequence continues at coordinate 659,362,652 of NC_092333.1, read as the reverse complement.
ATTAATAGTGTATCTATGTCTAGTGCTCGAGTATATATATTTATGCATGTTTGTATGCTAAATTTCGTTGTTAAATAGTTTATGATGAATCACGAATTTAATACATATATTACTAATAAAAGGTATATGATATGCATGTTTTTGGAAAGCTGACGAAAAATCAATAACTTTTCATTTAGAAATCGCGTAATTTCGATGAACGAATTAAAAGATATGATCAACTAAATTATGATTGATGTTAATTGAATTGCCTTTGAATCTGCAATTAAGATTTAAACAACTTGTTTGTAAGATTGATAAATTAGATTTTTTTTAAATATTACCAGCCGAGTAAATGAATTCTTATATAAGGCACTTCTCGTTTTGTTGAACAACTGTCAAAATTGACTGTTTTATCATATTTTAAAGCCTTATGAAAACTATAGTGTAATTTTACAAGAATTGGGAAACTATGTGAAATGATAAAATGTTTCGATTGCCATGATCATTCAACTATGGTATTGGGTCAGATTAACTTTTTGAAACGACTTTTGATAACTTTTGTATGTCGATCTCGAGCATTAGGATTGTGATACACTATGACCTGACCTAGCTTGATAGACATTTATTGACCAACATATATTCTCTAGGTTGAGATCTACGGTTATTTGGTCGAGTTTCGGTCACATTTCGGTGAACGACTTTATGTGCTGCTAAGGTGAGTTTCATTTGCTCCCTTTTTAATTGCTTTTGCAATCTATATTTTTGGGCTGAGAATACATGCATTTTATTTTAAACGCAATGGATACAAGTACATACTAAATTCTACACCGAGTTTGAACCGAAAATCCCTTAGCTTTGGTAACTAGTCACTGCCGGTTATAAGAACTGGTGGGCGCGAGTAGTTATATATGGATCCATAGGACTTCACATCCCCGTCTGTTCCAGGTATAGAAACCCTAGCCTGAACTATAAAATAGACGTATGCTATTTGAGTTTAGTACACGTTGGTTTGCGTGTATTGTACATGTTGGTTGCATGTATGTTAAAACAGGGGTACTTATTATATAGACGTTAAAGCTTAGTTGTAACACCGGCCATTTTTTTTTTTTTTTAATACACAGCGGAAGACTTTATTAACAAACACAATATAAGTCACGTCATTACATTTAAGTTTACACAACGGTGTTACGTTATCACAAAACATTATTTATACAAAAGTCCACATCAGAGTTGGGTTGTCAAACATGTCTTCTGCAATAGCACCCTTCCCGACTAGCAGTACCTAAACCTGCAAGGGGAGAATATGTGGGGGATTAGCGCACCGCTAAGTGAATGGAATCTATCTAACAGATATAGCTTAAGTCACACACAAGCTATATACTAACAACAACACATGCTAACTATCAACTAGCATACAATAAGACAATACGAGGATTGGCGGCTTGTACGAGCACACGACTCCTAGCTGATCGGACTTGAGTCTACCGATAGTCCCTGCTACTCAATTCACAGTATAGTTATCCAGATGCAGGGGATGCATCATTCACACTATACTCTACAATCAGTAGCCTATGGACCCAACCTCCCCTAGGCACGGTTGACCTCATACGGACTCTAACCTCTCCTAGGCACGGTCTCGAGTCCCCAGTCTCCCTAGGCCCGACTGGTGCCATTCACACAGTGTACACATAATTCACATACAACATCAGGCATACTATATTATTCTAACATGGCAATTTCTACACTATGCATGGTAAAAGAGTCAACCACAGTAGCATGATATGCTACTTAAACTCTATTCGGAGATAGACCCACTCACCAATTACCAGCAACTGCTCAGTTATTATTTCTGAGCTTCCTCCTTGTCCTTATAACCTGAGAACAACACAAACAAAGTTAATATACATATTCAATAAATAATATAATCATTTCATATGATTAACTAGGTCATAACACCATATATTCATAATTTTATGGGTCTACATTATGACTCCATTCAATAATGGCATACAGGTGCGTGCAAAACACGACATACACACTAAAACTCCTTTTTCGACTTAAACATAGTTTGATCTAGTTTCTTAAAAGTTCATCATTGAAAAGTACTCTTCAATATGATTCCAACGATATTTGATTCATCAAAAACGGAGTTACGGTTTGAAAGTTACGCCCGTTTCAATTTCATAAAAGGGGCTGTAGCAAATAGTGATTTTCGAACACTGTAGCAACTCGGTACTGTAGCAACTCGGTACTGTAGCAAATAGTGGTACTGTAGCAATACCGAACACTGTAGCAAATAGTGATACTGTAGCAAATAGTGACACTGTAGTAAATAGTGATACAGTAGCAAATAGTGATACTGTAGCAAATAGTGATACTGTAGCAGTTCGAGTACTGTAGCAAAATACTGTAGCAAAATACTGTAGCAAACACTGTAGCAACTGGTTCGAACATTTACGCTGATTTCGAACATTTTTCGCCCAAAACTCGATTTTTGAGCGATTTTGATCAAATTTTAAGCACATGGAAGCTACTTAATATATATACAACCTATTTCTAACATCAATTAACACATACAAACACATAATATGAAGATTCAAGCTCAAAATTCATCAAAAATTCATTTACACCCAAAACCCAATTTCTATGAATTAAAACATGAATTCAAGCTAACAAACCTGGATAAATGATCACAAGGATGATATGAATCAATCCTTAAAGCCTCACAATCCAATTTAAGACTTAGATTCAATTAGGGTTTGTGAAGGGATGAAGTTTGGGTACGGAGTACTTATTTTCTTATTTAGGGAAATGAGAAGAAACATACAGAAACATACATATAAATGGGTTATAAACCCATACCCCATATCACACGGGTATTTACCAGTTATCTTATCTGATAACCTTTCGTATCTCCTTAGGCGGTCCTAACGGAGTCCAAATTAAATAAACCAACCTGTTCTGGGACCCTTGTCACAAACTGGTCACAACACAATTATAATAAAACACTAATAAAATAATTAAAATAAAAGCACTTAAGACTAAGCACAAACCCTAAGACAAAATAGGCAACTTACAACTAGCCCGGGTTTCAGTCTGTTACAAATCCACCCCCCTTAAAAAGATTCCGTCCTCGGAATCTGGTCTTGCTCAAACAGATGAGGGTAACAGGTCTTCATCAACTCTTCTGTCTCCCACGTCAAGTTAGACCCTAAGCTGTGTTTCCATTCTACTAAAACCATCGGGATCTTTTTCTTTCTTAACTCAGTAACCTTTCTTTCGACCACTCGAATAGGTTCCTCAACCAACTTGTTACTCAAATCAACTTTCAAATCTACCAGTGGTACGATTTGTGTCTCGTCATCAATTTTACACTTACGCAAATAACACACGTTGAATGTATTATGAATACCGGCTAACTCTGACGGAAGATCTAACACCACAATCTGATCATTCAACACTTCACTGATCGGAAACGGACCAATAAATCTCGGTGCTAACTTACCACGTTTACCGAATCTGATAACCCCTTTTCACGGCGAAACTTTCAGATACACTCGTTCACCCACATTAAAGGTTACTGGACGTCTACGCGGATCAGCATACATTTTCTGCCTATCTCTAGCAGCTTTCAGCTTTTCTCTCGCAATTACAACTTTTTCGGCTGTCATTTGAACAATTTCGGGACCTGCAAACTGTTTCTCCCCGGCTTCTAACCAACAAGTCGGAGTTCTGCAACGACGACCGTATTGTAGTGACCCGAACTTTTCCATGTTTATATATATTAATTGAGATTGATATTTACATGATTAAATGTTTCCAACATGTTAAGCAATCAAACTTGTTAAGACTTGATTAATTGAAATATGTTTCATATAGACAATTGACCACCCAAGTTGACCGGTGATTCACGAACGTTAAAACTTGTAAAAACTATATGATGACATATATATGGATATATATATAGTTAACATGATACTATGATAAGTAAACATATCATTAAGTATATTAACAATGAACTACATATGTAAAAACAAGACTACTAACTTAATGATTTTTAAACGAGACATATATGTAACGATTATCGTTGTAAAGACATTTAATGTATATATATCATATTAAGAGATATTCATACATGATAATATCATGATAATATAATAATTTAAAATCTCATTTGATATTATAAACATTGGGTTAACAACATTTACCAAGATCGTTAACCTAAAGGTTTCAAAACAACACTTACATGTAACGACTAACGATGACTTAACGACTCAGTTAAAATGTATATACATGTAGTGTTTTAATATGTATTTATACACTTTTGAAAGACTTCAATACACTTATGAAAATACTTCTACTTAACAAAAATGCTTACAATTACATCCTCGTTCAGTTTCATCAACAATTCTACTCGTATGCACCCGTATTCGTACTCGTACAATACACAGCTTTTAGATGTATGTACTATTGGTATATACACTCCAATGATCAGCTCTTAGCAGCCCATGTGAGTCACCTAACACATGTGGGAACCATCATTTGGCAACTAGCATGAAATATCTCATAAAATTACAAAAATATGAGTAATCATTCATGACTTATTTACATGAAAACAAAATTACATATCCTTTATATCTAATCCATACACCAATGACCAAAAACACCTACAAACACTTTCATTCTTCAATTTTCTTCATCTAATTGATCTCTCTCAAGTTCTATCTTCAAGTTCTAAGTGTTCTTCATAAATTCCAAAAGTTCTAGTTTCATAAAATCAAGAATACTTTCAAGTTTGCTAGCTCACTTCCAATCTTGTAAGGTGATCATCCAACCTCAAGAAATCTTTGTTTCTTACATTAGGTTATCATTCTAATACAAGGTAATAATCATATTCAAACTTTGGTTCAATTTCTATAACTATAACAATCTTATTTCAAGTGACGATCTTACTTGAACTTGTTTTCGTGTCATGATTCTGCTTCAAGAACTTCGAGCCATCCAAGGATCCATTGAAGCTAGATCCATTTTTCTCTTTTCCAGTAGGTTTATCCAAGGAACTTAAGGTAGTAATGATGTTCATAACATCATTCGATTCATACATATAAAGCTATCTTATTCGAAGGTTTAAACTTGTAATCACTAGAACATAGTTTAGTTAATTCTAAACTTGTTCGCAAACAAAAGTTAATCCTTCTAACTTGACTTTTAAAATCAACTAAACACATGTTCTATATCTATATGATATGCTAACTTAATGATTTAAAACCTGGAAACACGAAAAACACCGTAAAACCGGATTTACGCCGTCGTAGTAACACCGCGGGCTGTTTTGGGTTAGTTAATTAAAAACTATGATAAACTTTGATTTTAAAGTTGTTATTCTGAGAAAATGATTTTTATTATGAACATGAAACTATATCCAAAAATTATGATTAAACTCAAAGTGGAAGTATGTTTTCTAAAATGGTCATCTAGACGTCGTTCTTTCGACTGAAATGACTACCTTTACAAAAACGACTTGTAACTTATTTTTCCGACTATAAACCTATACTTTTCTGTTTAGATTCATAAAATAGAGTTCAATATGAAACCATAGCAATTTGATTCACTCAAAACGGATTTAAAATGAAGAAGTTATGGGTAAAACAAGATTGGATAATTTTTCTCATTTTAGCTACGTGAAAATTGGTAACAAATCTATTCCAACCATAACTTAATCAACTTGTATTGTATATTATGTAATCTTGAGATAACATATACATGTATACAATGTTTCGACCTATCATGTCGACACATCTATATATATTTCGGAACAACCATAGACACTCTATATGTGAATGTTGGAGTTAGCTATACAGGGTTGAGGTTGATTCCAAAATATATATAGTTTGAGTTGTGATCAATACTGAGATACGTATACACTGGGTCGTGGATTGATTCAAGATAATATTTATCGATTTATTTCTGTACATCTAACTGTGGACAACTAGTTGTAGGTTACTAACGAGGACAGCTGACTTAATAAACTTAAAACATCAAAATATATTAAAAGTGTTGTAAATATATTTTGAACATACTTTGATATATATGTATATATTGTTATAGGTTCGTGAATCAACCAGTGGCCAAGTCTTACTTCCCGACGAAGTAAAAATCTGTGAAAGTGAGTTATAGTCCCACTTTTAAAATCTAATATTTTTGGGATGAGAATACATGCAGGTTTTATAAATGATTTACAAAATAGACATAAGTACGTGAAACTACATTCTATGGTTGAATTATCGAAATCGAATATGCCTCTTTTTATTAAGTCTGGTAATCTAAGAATTAGGGAACAGACACCCTAATTGACGCGAATCCTAAAGATAGATCTATTGGGCCTAACAAACCCCATCCAAAGTACCGGATGCTTTAGTACTTCGAAATTTATATCATATCCGAAGGGTGTCCCGGAATGATGGGGATATTCTTATATATGCATCTTGTTAATGTCGGTTACCAGGTGTTCACCATATGAATGATTTTTATCTCTATGTATGGGATGTGTATTGAAATATGAAATCTTGTGGTCTATTGTTACGATTTGATATATATAGGTTAAACCTATAACTCACCAACATTTTTGTTGACGTTTAAAGCATGTTTATTCTCAGGTGAATATTAAGAGCTTCCGCTGTTGCATACTAAAATAAGGACAAGATTTGGAGTCCATGTTTGTATGATATTGTGTAAAAACTGCATTCAAGAAACTGATTTCGATGTAACATATTTGTATTGTAAACCATTATGTAATGGTCGTGTGTAAACAGGATATTTTAGATTATCATTATTTGATAATCTACGTAAAGCTTTTTAAACCTTTATTTATGAAATAAAGGTTATGGTTTGTTTTAAAAATGAATGCAGTCTTTGAAAAACGTCTCATATAGAGGTCAAAACCTCGCAACGAAATCAATTAATATGGAACGTTTTTAATCAATAAGAACGGGACATTTCAGTTGGTATCCGAGCGTTGGTCTTAGAGAACCAGAATTTTTCATTAGTGTGTCTTATCGAGTTTGTTAGGATGCATTAGTGAGTCTGGACTTCGACCGTGTTTACTTGAAAAATGATTGCTTAACAAATTTTGTTGGAAACTATATATTTTTAACATGTGAATATTATGTGATATATTAATCTCTTAACGCGTTTGATATTATGTGATAGATGTCTACCTCTAGAACAAGTCCCATTGACTCACCTAATAATAATGAAGAGTCAAATGTAAATTGGAATGATTCGTGGACTGATTCACAAGTTCCCGAGGAGGAACCGGAAGAAGAGTCGAAACCGGAAGAAGAATCGGAACCGGAAGAAGAATCGGAACCGGATGAAGAAATAGAACCGGTGGGGGAAATAATAAAACGGTTAAGTAAAAGAAAATCCTCAACCAACCGACCAAGGTTAATTATGGTCAATGGTGTTTCCGCCAAGGAAGCAAAATATTGGGAGGATTACCAATTCTCCGATGAATCGGATTCCGACGAGAATTCCGATGATGTTATAGAAATTACCCCAACTGAATTTAAAAAGGCAAAAGAAAATAATAAGGGAAAGGGCATAAAAATAGAGAAATCTAATTCCAACCCCGATGAACTTTATATGTATCGTCAACGCCCGAAGTCCTTAAGTTGTAACAATGACCCGGGAACCTCTAAACCACCAGGTTTTTCTAAACCATTGTGGACAACGACGGCTCGTATTAGGGGAACATCATATATCCCTAGAAACTTGGCAAAACGAACCAAAACCGAAGAAGAAGAAACGAGCGAGTCGGAATAAGATAGTTGTATTCGTGTGGTGTAATATATGTAATATAGTGTTCGTATGCTTTATGATATATGTAAAAATTGCTTGTATTAATAAGTATTTTTTTTATGAATCTAACTCTTGTCTATTTTACAGTTTAAAAACACAAAATGGATAGACAACCCAATATTTTAAGAGACCTACCCGGAGACATGATTGATGAAATCTTGTCTAGAGTCGGCCAGAATTCCTCGGCACAACTATTTAAGGCGAGATCAGTTTGTAAGACATTCGAAGAACGTTCCAAGAATGTCTTGGTTTATAAGAGACTTTCGTTTGAAAGATGGGGGATATCACATTGGAAAACCCATAAGTTACGATGTGTTTACTTTGACGCATATATTGCGGGGAACCCAAATGCTATTTTACGCAACGGGTTAAGAAATTATTTTGACTCAATATATCCGAATATTGGACTTCGTGATTTAGAAAAAGCGGCTAACATGCAACATAAAGAAGCATGTTATGCTTACGGATTAGTAATGTTCGCTTCTCACCAAAGTGAGAACAAGAACATCGGGCTACAACTATTAAACAAAACGTTTCCACAAGTGACGGAGTCGGTAATTGGGGTAAGAAATGAGGTTTTTAGATTATTACGGGACTGTTGGACATTACGTAACCCTCGTCCCTTTGACGACGTTACAACACGCTGTCTTATCAACGGCCATAACGGTTATGTTGCATAAGACCAAGGATGGGAAGTAGTCCTAGTAAAACCAGAATGCATGACTTGTTTCTGGACGTATGAATTACGTGTCTTTATTGCCTTTGCTGAACGACTTGTGTACTAGCTAGAATAATCTTCACAACTATCTTGTATCAAAGTTATTGTGTGCTATATTTCATGCTTTATGTAAAATAAGCGGTATTGTAAGTTTGTAAAATATTGTATAAAAGTTTGAACGCGAAATATTATTATAATCAGTTTTTCATATAGAATTGTAGTAGTTGAATTGTATATTAGCTACTAAGTATGAACTTAACGGGTAGGTACTACCCGAATTTAAACTTATAAAACGCTAATATGAAGAAAAAGCTTTTATAAATGAGTTCATATTATGCTACGAAATACTATTAACTACTCTTAATATTCTGTATGATTAACTTGTTCCATTTAACTATTTTGAAGGAAATGGCACCGACTACTCGACACACCGTGAATATGAATGAAGAGAAATTCCGTACTTTTCTAGCTTCAAACATAGCCGCAGTACAGGCTGCGCTACTGATGTTGTAGCGTGAGGGTACGAAATAGTATTATTTTTACTACGAAATTCGACGAAATTTTACACAAGTTTTATTTATTTATCGAGTGGATATACTTTAAACCTTGCTACAACACTTATAGGCAGTGTACCTAATCGTATTGCAGTATAGTTTTTAGTAAGTCCGGTTCGTTCCACGGGGAAAACAAGTGAAGTTTAACGCACACAGAAATATAAAAATATAAAAATATATATATATATATATATATAGTAGTAGTATTATAATTATATAAAGGGGGGTTTTAACCGTTTAATGACCGGTTTGTCGATTTTAACGAAAGCAAAAATATAAATAACGGAAATTAAAGTGCGTAAAATAAATTGCGATAAAGTAAATGACAGAAAATAAAATGACAGAAAATAAAATAACAGTAAATAAAGGTACGGTGAAAAATATAATAAAACAATTATGCTTATTTAAACTTCCGTAATCATGATGCTTGACTTTTAGATTTTAGTTTAGTTCAATGGGTTAATTGTCCTTTGTCCTGGATTATTTAATATGTCCGTCTGGTTTTTGTCCATAACAGTCCATCAGTCATAAATATAAAGTGCGAGTGCCCTCGTCAAATTATTCTTATACCCGAAGTTAAATATTCCAACTAATTGGGGATTCGAATTGTAACAAGGTTTTAATACTTTGTTTAATAAATACACCAGGTTATCGACTGCGTGTAAACCAAGGTTTTACTACTTTGTTAACAATTACACCAATTACCCTTGAATGTAATTTCACCCCTGTTTTAATTATTCTAGTGGCTATTAATCCATTCCCGTGTCCGGTTAAATGAACGATTATTCGTACATATAAATACCCCGCCCATCATGTCCGATCGAGTGTATATGGTAATTCATAGGGACGCCCAATTGTAAATCTTTATATTAACATTAACAAACTATCATTTAGTTAAACAAATATAAAGCCCATTAATAGCCCATAGTCTAATTTTCACAAGTGTCGTTCTTTTGTCCAAACCCCAATTATGGTACAAAGCCCAATTACCCAATTTTAGTAATTAGCCTAACATCATGATTACTTCGGATTAAATAAGCATAATAATAACTTAGCTACGAGACATTAATATAAAAAGGAAAGACATAACTTACAGTGGGTATTAATATCGTAGTATTACACGGGCAGAGTCTTGACTTAAAACCCGTAAATCATTTGTTACCATACTAAACTAAATCATAATTATTAAAATTATAATTAAAATTATAATTATTTATTTATTTTATATGTTTACAGAGAAGGAAAAGAAAAAGATGTGTTTGAGTTCGTGCATAAACTGCCTTTTTATAGGCATTTGGCCAGATTTTTACTGCCATGCGACTCGCATGGGTTTATGCCTATTTGCCATGCGACTCGCATGGCCACGCTGGACAGCTCACATATCTTTTGTCTTCTTGTTCGTCGACATATTTATTAAATATATATAAAATATAAATAATTTTAATAATTATTTATATATTATATTATATTTATGTGCATAGTAGACTAGATATTTTTGGTCCATTGCGTCGGGCGTTTCTTCTTGGCTCGGGTCCCGGTTCCGGATTTTCGGACGTCCTTTCGTACTATTTTATATCGTGTACTTTGCGTTCCGCAACTTGTACTCTTGTCATTTTTAGACGTTCTTCATCAATAATTTGAACCTTTTTATTTGTATCTTGTATATTTGAGCTTTTTGGACCTTTGTGTCTTTAATTCGTCGTTTTCGCCTTTTGTCTTCGCACTTATTTAATATAAACGAATATCACTTGAAAATGGAACAATTGCAACTAAAATCTTGTCTTTCTTGGGGGATAATGGTATGAAATATATGTTCCTTTTTAGCCTTATCAATATCCCCACACTTGAGCGTTGCTTGTCCTCAAGCAATACAGTCTTGAAATATAAACACACGAATCACTTCTTTATTCTTCACACTTTGTACATGAGTGATTATGATAGAGCGGTATAAACAATGATAGTAACGATATGGTTCAAAGGTAGGTGTGTCTTTTATAGTTGCCTCGGGTTTAGGTCAACGACACTGCAATCAAATAGCCGATTTACTTTCGGTTTCCAAAGCAAAGTGCACATTTGAAAGGCGGTTTACAGTCCCACATGACTATAAAATTTTAGATCCTTAAGGAAATTGGATCTTTATGAAAACATTTGATCTTTTGAAAATTCATGCTAGATTTTTCCCTAGACAAGTTTTCTGATTTGATCCATCATCGGTGTTGCAAAATATATTTGTGGATCAATATTTTGGCTAAAAAATTTTAGGTTCGTGTAATCCACTGCTATCCCGGTATCGAATAGCACACATCCAGTTTACTTGTTCCGTATATTACCTTTCGGTAAACTACCGTCCGGTTGTAAAGGAAAGCGATGAACAAGAAACTGTTAAGGCAATGTCTAATGACATGCAGATTTTCATGGTCTTTTTTAACGTGTCGGATGCTAGAACTATCCTTGGTAGGAGCAATAGTAAAGATCATCCTATGATTTTTCGGTCTGGCACAAGGTCCTGTCTCCGACCATGCTATGCAACCACCGTTCTTACGGTTGACACCCGATTTGGTTCAGGTGACCTAATGAATTCTAGGTGAATTCCTAGGATTTTACGTTCAATGGTAATGAACGCATTGAAAATGGGTTTTCAGAAAACAAATCGGTTTGTAATTTGATCAAAATATTTTCTCGTTCAAGCTCGAGTTTAGATATCATCGAATTCCATGAGTTTGAATTCTCAATCTTTAAGGTCAATCTCAAGGATTGAGTAATATCAGGCTTAAAAGCTGATTTTTAATCTTTAAGGAGATTATCCTTTCTGGGGATCTGATTCATTAGTCTTATCAAGCTAATTTGCACGGTGCCCCCCCATTGTACGAGATAAATCCTTCTCATGGTTAGGATAAATCTGACCACTTGGCGACCCTGTTTGATGCTGAGGTCCGTGGATTTCCTGCTGATTTTAGAGATGACTTTTCTAGATTTTTCGTCAACCTACAGCTGGTCTGGACGACAACTTCATGACCTAAATCAAGAAGCGCGTGTCTTTTTCGGAAGACTTTACTTCCTTTTAATGATGGAATTGATTCATCGTGTAGATCCATCTTTTCTTTCAAATATATTACAATAAACCGGGTAAAACTGTTAATTAAGTCCAAAACAAAAGCACCTGCAATAACTTTACAGAAACATGTGATAGATAGTTTTTAATTGAATAACTTGGTACATTCTCCCCACACTTAGTTTCTTTCTTTGCCTTTTTATTCTTCTTTATTCCTTTTTAAATGAATTCAAGTGTTTTGGGTTGTTTCTCAATTTATGTCCTCGAGGTAACAATAATTTCGGTATTAACACCTAGTTTTCATCGTTCATAAATATATATAAACATGATTTTGATTTCATTTAGTTGAAAATTTTTCAAATTTTCGCAAAATTTGGCAAATAAACCAAGTGTAAACCCGAGAGAATTTATAACCCTTCCCCACACTTAAGATCATGCAATGCCCTCATTTGCATGAAATCAGACTCTAATTATAAATTCACGAGGGTGATTAGTGTAGAAAAGTGATTAAAAATACCGAGTTTGCAAACATGTTGTTGTCATATCACATTTGATATTTTGCGTCTTGTCGTCAAAATTAGTAGCTTTTGCTGAACTTAATGCTAGTCTTTGAAAGTGCGCTGTTTTACCCTGTTTTGTACATAACATAAAATACAAACATATATATACATATTTTTAAAGTTTGGTACATAACCCCACGTTCAGAAATTTATAATATATAATATTTTTGGCATCCTTTAGATCAATAAAATTAAAAATAATGATAACAAAATTTGTCGCCCCGCCCTCGGGTAAAGCAATTTCGGCTCTATGACCTAGACTTCAACTCACGACGAATTTTAGAAATCAATTTTTTTTTAACTTAATGAAATAAAGTAAATTTTGTTTTTAAAATCACACAAAACTTAAATTTAAAAAGCATATTAATTTTTATATAAAACCTACAAAATAAAAAAAAATCAGAATGGAGGGAGGAAACTAGTTCTTTAGTGTCTGCTAGCGGAAAAGACCAATCGGATTCCATTCTCGGAACTACACGAGAACAGAACAACTAACTCTAGATAGCATTTTTTTTAGAACACTTAAATCTCCCCACACTTAGGTAGCTGTGGTGTTGAAATTGTGATTAACTTCATCGTTAATTTCTTCTGGTCCATAATCAACTTGCGTATCTGTGAATTTTTCTTTAAGCCATTGGTCGGATTCCTGTGTAATATCCACAATTTCAACTAGCTTCGCCTTTTCTTTAGGCGACAAATTGGATACTAACCGGTTACATAACTTGAAGTTCCCCTTACTTCTAGCATCGCGAATCCGTTTAATAAGTTTCTTCATTGAACTATTAATAACGGGATCATTTAATTTCGTATCAACAACGGGGTTCTTTGTTATCAGGTCATCATTAGGTGTTACTTCATTTTCCCCACACTTAGGCGTTTCATTATTGCTAAGCACTACCGTTGGAGTTGGTAAAACCACATGGTTATTACCAATCATTTTTACCGGTTCAACGGTTTTGGTTGGTGGAGATTTAGACTTTCGAATCATAAAGGTGATCGATTTGTCACCACTTTTAAGTGTCATTCTTCCATTTCCTACATCAAATAACGCCCCGGTGGACGCTAAGAATGGTCGACCTAAAATTAGAGGAATGTTTGGGTCCTCTTCTATGTCAATGACAATGAATTCGACTAGAAAGGTTAAATTGCCTACTTGAATGGGTAGGTTGTCAGCGATTCCAACTGGGTGCTTAATGGTTTGATCAAAGAGTCGAACACTCATATCTGTTGGAGTTAACTCACCTACACCTAATCTCTTATATAAGGAAAGAGGCATAACACTCACACTTGCACCTAAATCTGCTAGTGCATCATACATAACACAATCACTAAGTAGACAAGGAACAATAAATTCACCCGGATCACCTACCCTAGGTGGAGGTTTTGGTGGAAATGTATTCACCGGGTTTATTTCTACGGTTTTTGTTTCTTGTACTTTCTTCTTCTTTTTCTTCTTCTTCTTTCCAGGATTATCACAATCTTTATTTCCTATCACTTGCTCATACTCAACTCCTTTTCTTGGAAATGGGATGGGTGGTTTGTATGGTGACACCACTGGCTTTACATACTCAGGTGGTGGTGATGGTGTAACTTCTTCATTGTTATTCTCATCTAAAACCTCCCCATCTTCTGGAGCTGGTTTTTTAGAATTTGTTGATACCATGTTAACATTCTCATTCCTAAGATTTACTTCAGTATTACTCGGTAGCTTTCCTTGTTCCCTTTCACTTATTAATCTAACAACACTACCTACTTGTTTTTCTAGATTCAAAATGGAAGCTTGTTTAGTTCTAAGTGACTGATCAACCCTCTCATTCGTTTGGGTTTGAGATGTAATAAATTGTGTTTGAGATTCCACTAGCTTTACCATCATTTCTTCTAGATTTGGCTTTTTCTCTTCGGTTTGTTGTGGTGGTTTATACAAGCTAGGTCTTTGTTGATTGAAAGTGTTATTTTGAGTCGGTTGGTTATTCGGACCTTGTTGGTTGTACGAGTTATTGTCGGGTCCTTTTGGATTGTAAAGAATGTATTGATTTCGATTAAAGTTTGGCCTTGGCGGTTGATAATTATTCTGGTAATCATTTCCCGGCCTTTGGTTCACATAGGAAACATTCTCTCGTTGTTCCATCGTTGGTTCAATGTAACAATCTTTCAATAAGTGTGGTCCACCGCATTGCTCACAACTGATTCGTATTGCGTGAATATCTTTATTCATCTTTTCCATTCGTCTTTCGAAAGCATCTATTTTTGCGGAAACAGAATCAAAGTTATGGCTAGAATCGGCTCTAGCCGCTTTAGATGATCTAACGATATCTTTTTCTTGGTGCCACTCATGTGAGTGGGATGCTGTGTTATCAATGATTTTGTAAGCTTCGGTTGCGGTTTTCTTCATAATGGAACCACCAGCTATTATATCGATGTCCTTTCGTGTAGCAACGTTGACACCTTGGTAGAATATTTGTACTATTTGATAAGTATCTAAACCGTGTTGAGAACATCCTCTCAACATCCTTCCGAATCTTGTCCACGCCACATATAATGTTTCATTTGGCTTTTGCGCGAACGTAACAATTTCTCCTTGAAGTCTCACGGCTTTGGATGCCGGAAAGAATTTTTTAAGAAATTTTTCAACTAAAACATCCCATGTGTCAATCGCCCCTTCAGGTAACGATTCCAACCAATCTTTGGCTTCTCCCTTTAAAGTCCAGGGAAACAACATGAGATATATCTGTTCATCTTCCACTTCTCGGATTTTGAATAGTGTACAAATTCTATTAAACGTACGAAGGTGTTCGTTAGGATCTTCATTCGGTGCACCACTGAATTGGCATTGGTTAGTTACCATATGTAGGATTTGTCCTTTGATTTCATAATCTGACGCATTAACTTCTGGCTTAATAATGGCGTGACCTTGGCCCGTGCGTGTGGCTCTCATTCGATCTTCCATACTTAGAGGTTCCGTTACTTCCATAATTGAATTTGTTGAATACGAATCACTAGAGGATTCTGATTTAATGGTTTGTGGCTCAGGAGGAATAATTAGTGGTTCAAGATCTTGGAATTGTCCTTGAATATGCTCCGGGTTCTTAATTGTGAAGTCGGGTTCAAAAGATGGATTATCGGAAATTTGAGTTGGAGTTCTTGTTCGACTAGATGACGATTCTAAAGAAAAATCAACGGCGACAATATTTGCTAGATGTCTTGATCGAGTTACAGGTGGTGAACGTATGACCGGCGGCGAACGTCTTGCTCGGTGCATTCACTGAATATCCTATTAGTTTTTAAAAAGGAAAGAAAAATTATAATAAGTTATCCAATTAATAGACTTTTCTGATTTTGCCCACGTTTCGAATAGCCAAAAGATGCAGCAGAGGGGCAGGATTCGTTTGGTCTCAATATAATTGAGTACTGTTTGGCTCCAATAACCCGGTCCACGTACAAATCCAACTATTACTACGAACCAGAAAATTTTGATGTCTATCAATTTAACCACTTAAAATAAATTTTCGTAATTTTAAGAAATTTAGAGAAGAAGTAGAAAAAATTCTAAGTCCTAAAAACTAGAATGGCGAGAAATAAGAAAGAAATAGATTGCGCGTCGAAAAATGTTGAAAAATAAAAAGGGTAGAAAAATAGGCGTCGAAAAACAAAAATAAGAAAGTAGCACGAAAAATGGCGTCGCAAAATTCTAAAGCACCTAAATCTTAGTCTAAGGAATAAGCACTTAAGGGATTTTACGGCAATCCTAAAAATTCTAGAAATAAAAATAAAATTACGGCAAAAAAACTAGACTTAAAACTAAGCACGAATGATAAAAATACAAAAATTACGCTTAAAATGACTAAAAGATACAAAATATAAAATAAATAAAAAGTAAAAAAAAAATAAAAAATTATTAGTTTTTATAAAAATATTATTTTTATATTTTATATAATAAAAGTATTAATTTAAAACTAATAATAAGTAAATATAACTAATTAAATTAAAAACTAAATATAATAATTAATAATAAACTAGGGTTTAGATTAATAATAATATATATATTCCGTAATTAATGCAAATTTAGGTCAATTATGTGGCCTGTCTGTGACACTCATGCGAGTCGCATGGGGTCAAGCGAAAAGGTCATGCGAGTCGCATGACCTGCTGGTTCAGTACAGATGACAGGTCAAATTGACAGGTTCACGTAATAATTTAATTATTTATTTTTTTATTTTCTGTTTTCTATAAATAAGATATTTATAAATATATAATTTAAATAAAAACTTAATTTAAAAAAAAAAACTAAAATAAAATAAAAACACTTTATAATTTTATAACTATATATAAAAAAAAAACTTAAAAATAGATTTTAATATAAATTTTTTTTCGGTTTTAATCGATTTTTAATTTTTTTTAATTTTAATATAAAAATATATATCTTTTACAAAAACTAATTAAAATTTAATAAATTTTTTTTTTTTTTTTTTAGTAGTGGCGTTTCGCTTCGGCGTTCCCCGGCAGCGGCGCCAAAAACTTGATGTTGTAGCGTGAGGGTACGAAATAGTATTATTTTTACTACGAAATTCGACGAAATTTTACACAAGTTTTATTTATTTATCGAGTGGATATACTTTAAACCTTGCTACAACACTTATAGGCAGTGTACCTAATCGTATTGCAGTATAGTTTTTAGTAAGTCCAGTTCGTTCCACGGGGAAAACAAGTGAAGTTTAACGCACACAGAAATATAAAAATATAAAAATATATATATATAAATATATATATATATATATATAGTAGTAGTAGTATTATAATTATATAAAGGGAGGTTTTAACCGTTTAATGACCGGTTTGTCGATTTTAACGAAAGCGAAAATATAAATAACGGAAATTAAAGTGCGTAAAATAAATTGCGATAAAGTAAATGACAGAAAATAAAATGACAAAAAATAAAATAACAGTAAATAAAGGTACGGTGAAAAATACAATAAAACAATTATGCTTATTTAAACTTCCGTAATCATGATGTTTGACTTTTAGATTTTAGTTTAGTTCAATGGGTTAATTGTCCTTTGTCCTGGATTATTTAATATGTCCGTCTGGTTTTTGTCCATAACAGTCCATCAGTCATAAATATAAAGTGCGAGTGCCCTCGTCAAATTATTCTTATACCCGAAGTTAAATATTCCAACTAATTGGGGATTCGAATTGTAACAAGGTTTTAATACTTTGTTTAATAAATACACCAGGTTATCGACTGCGTGTAAACCAAGGTTTTACTACTTTGTTAACAATTACACCAATTACCCTTGAATGTAATTTCACCCCTGTTTTAATTATTCTAGTGGCTATTAATCCATTCCCGTGTCCGGTTAAATGAACGATTATTCGTACATATAAATACCCCGCCCATCATGTCCGATCGAGTGTATATGGTAATTTATAGGGACGCCCAATTGTAAATCTTTATATTAACATTAACAAACTATCATTTAGTTAAACAAATATAAAGCCCATTAATAGCCCATAGTCTAATTTTCACAAGTGTCGTTCTTTTGTCCAAACCCCAATTATGGTACAAAGCCCAATTACCCAATTTTAGTAATTAGCCCAACATCATGATTACTTCGGATTAAATAAGCATAATAATAACTTAGCTACGAGACATTAATATAAAAAGGAAAGACATAACTTACAGTGGGTATTAATATCGTAGTATTACACGGGCAGAGTCTTGACTTAAAACCCGTAAATCATTTGTTACCATACTAAACTAAATCATAATTATTAAAATTATAATTAAAATTATAATTATTTATTTATTTTATATGTTTACAGAGAAGGAAAAGAAAAAGATGTGTTTGAGTTCGTGCATAAACTGCCTTTTTATAGGCATTTGGCCAGATTTTTACTGCCATGCGACTCGCATGGGTTTATGCCTATTTGCCATGCGACTCGCATGGCCACGCTGGACAGCTCACATATCTTTTGTCTTCTTGTTCGTCGACATATTTATTAAATATATATAAAATATAAATAATTTTAATAATTATTTATATATTATATTATATTTATGTGCATAGTAGACTAGATATTTTTGGTCCATTGCGTCGGGCGTTTCTTCTTGGCTCGGGTCCCGGTTCCGGATTTTCGGACGTCCTTTCGTACTATTTTATATCGTGTACTTTGTGTTCCGCAACTTGTACTCTTGTCATTTTTAGACGTTCTTCATCAATAATTTGAACCTTTTTATTTGTATCTTGTATATTTGAGCTTTTTGGACCTTTGTGTCTTTAATTCGTCGTTTTCGCCTTTTGTCTTCGCACTTATTTAATATAAACGAATATCACTTGAAAATGGAACAATTGCAACTAAAATCTTGTCTTTCTTGGGGGATAATGGTATGAAATATATGTTCCTTTTTAGCCTTATCAGCTACATACCAACAATAACCTTGGATCTAGCAGTACAGGAAATCGTGTAGGATGCACCTACAAAGAATTCACTGCCTGCAAACCTTTAGAATTTGATGGAACCGAAGGACCGATCGGATTGAAACGGTGGACCGAGAAGGTCGAATCGGTGTTTGCCATAAGTAAGTGTACTGAAGAGGACAAAGTAAAGTACGCTACGTATACCTTCACAGGTTCTGCGTTAACATGGTGGAATACCTATCTAGAGCAAGTGGGACAAGACGATGCGTACGCACTACCGTGGTCAGCATTCAAGCACTTGATGAACGAGAAGTACCGTCCCAGAACCGAGGTCAATAAGCTCAAGACAGAACTTAGAGGGTTACGAACCCAAGGATTTGATATTACCACGTACGAAAGACGATTCACAGAATTGTGCCTATTGTGTCCGGGAGCATTCGAAGATGAGGAAGAGAAGATCGACGCGTTTGTGAAAGGATTACCGGAAAGAATCCAAGAAGATATAAGTTCACACGAGCCCGCCTCCATACAACAGGCATGTAGAATGGCTCACAAACTCGTGAACCAAATTGAAGAAAGAATTAAAGAACAGACTGCTGAAGAGGCCAATGTGAAGCAAGTCAAAAGAAAGTGGGAGGAAAACGGTGATAAGAATCACCAATACAACAACAACAGCAATTACAACAATAATCGCAACAATTATCCCAACAATCGCAACATCAATCGCAACTACAACAAACGGCCCAACAACAACAACAACAACAACAGCAACTACAACAATCATCCCAACAACAATAATAACCGCAACAACAACAACAATCAGAAGCAGCTATGCCAAAGGTGTGAAAAGAATCACTCGGGGTTCTGCACCAAATTTTGCAACAAGTGTAAAAGAAATGGTCATAGCGCGGCGAAGTGTGAGGTCTACGGACCAGGGGTTAATAGAATGAAAGGAACAAATGGTGTCGGAACGAGTAATGGCGGAGCAAGTAGTGTCGGAGCAAGTTATGCCAATGTAGTTTGTTATAAATGTGGAAAACCGGGCCACATTATTAGAAATTGCCCGAACCAGGAGAACACGAATGGACAAGGCCGTGGAAGAGTTTTCAATATTAATGCGGCACAGGCACAGGAAGACCCGGAGCTTGTTACGGGTACGTTTCTTATTGACAATAAATCTGCTTACGTTTTATTTGATTCGGGTGCGGATAGAAGCTATATGAGTAGAGATTTTTGTGCTAAATTAAGTTGTCCATTGACGCCTTTGGATAGTAAATTTTTACTCGAATTAGCAAATGGTAAATTAATTTCAGCAGATAATATATGTCGGAATCGAGAAATTAAACTGGTTAGCGAAACATTTAAGATTGATTTGATACCAGTAGAGTTAGGGAGTTTTGATGTGATAATCGGTATGGACTGGTTGAAAGAAGTGAAAGCGGAGATCGTTTGTTACAAAAATGCAATTCGCATTATACGAGAAAAAGGAAAACCCTTAATGGTGTACGGAGAAAAGGGCAACACGAAGCTACATCTTATTAGTAATTTGAAGGCACAAAAACTAATAAGAAAAGGTTGCTATGTTGTTCTAGCACACGTCGAGAAAGTACAAACTGAAGAAAAGAGCATCAATGATGTTCCCATTGCAAAAGAATTTCCCGATGTATTTTCGAAAGAATTACCGGGATTACCCCCACATCGATCCGTTGAATTTCAAATAGATCTTGTACCAGGAGCTGCACCAATAGCTCGTGCTCCTTATAGACTCGCACCCAGCGAGATGAAAGAACTACAAAGCCAATTACAAGAACTTTTAGAGCGTGGTTTCATTCGACCAAGCACATCACCGTGGGGAGCTCCTGTTTTGTTTGTCAAGAAGAAAGATGGTACATTCAGGTTGTGTATCGACTACCGAGAGTTGAACAAACTTACCATCAAGAACCGCTACCCACTACCGAGAATCGATGACTTATTTGATCAACTACAAGGCTCGTCTGTTTATTCAAAGATTGACTTACGTTCCGGGTATCATCAAATGCGGGTGAAAGAAGATGATATTCCAAAGACTGCTTTCAGAACACGTTACGGTCATTACGAGTTTATGGTCATGCCGTTTGGTTTAACTAATGCACCAGCTGTGTTCATGGACCTTATGAACCGAGTGTGTGGACCATACCTTGACAAGTTTGTCATTGTTTTCATTGATGACATACTTATTTACTCAAAGAATGACCAAGAACACGGTGAACATTTGAGAAAGGTGTTAAAAGTATTGAGGAAGGAAGAATTGTACGCTAAGTTTTCAAAGTGTGCATTTTGGTTGGAAGAAGTTCAATTCCTCGGTCACATAGTGAACAAAGAAGGTATTAAGGTGGATCCGGCAAAGATAGAAACTGCTGAAAAGTGGGAAACCCCGAAAACTCCGAAACACATACGCCAGTTTTTAGGACTAGCTGGTTACTACAGAAGGTTCATCCAAGACTTTTCCAGAATAGCAAAACCCTTGACTGCATTAACGCATAAAGGGAAGAAATTTGAATGGAATGATGAACAAGAGAAAGCGTTTCAGTTATTGAAGAAAAAGCTAACTACGGCACCTATATTGTCATTGCCTGAAGGGAATGATGATTTTGTGATTTATTGTGATGCATCAAAGCAAGGTCTCGGCTGTGTATTAATGCAACGAACGAAGGTGATTGCTTATGCATCTAGATAATTGAAGATTCACGAACAAAATTATACGACGCATGATTTGGAATTAGGCGCGGTTGTTTTTGCATTAAAGACTTGGAGGCACTACTTATATGGGGTCAAAAGTATTATATATACCGACCACAAAAGTCTTCAACACATATTTAATCAGAAACAATTGAATATGAGGCAGCGTAGGTGGATTGAATTGTTGAATGATTACGACTTTGAGATTCGTTACCACCCAGGGAAGGCAAATGTGGTAGCCGATGCCTTGAGTAGGAAGGACAGAGAACCCATTCGAGTAAAATCTATGAATATAATGATTCATAATAACCTTACTACTCAAATAAAGGAGGCGCAACAAGGAGTTTTAAAAGAGGGAAATTTAAAGGATGAAATACCCAAAGGATCGGAGAAGCATCTTAATATTCGAGAAGACGGAACCCGGTATAGGGCTGAAAGGATTTGGGTACCAAAATTTGGAGATATGAGAGAAATGGTACTTAGAGAAGCTCATAAAACCAGATACTCAATACATCCTGGAACGGGGAAGATGTACAAGGATCTCAAGAAACATTTTTGGTGGCCGGGTATGAAAGCCGATGTTGCTAAATACGTAGGAGAATGTTTGACGTGTTCTAAGGTCAAAGCTGAGCATCAGAAACCATCAGGTCTACTTCAACAACCCGAAATCCCGGAATGGAAATGGGAAAACATTACCATGGATTTCATCACTAAATTGCCAAGGACTGCAAGTGGTTTTGATACTATTTGGGTAATAGTTGACCGTCTCACCAAATCAGCACACTTCTTGCCAATAAGAGAAGATGACAAGATGGAGAAGTTAGCACGACTGTATTTGAAGGAAGTCATCTCCAGACATGGAATACCAATCTCTATTATCTCTGATAGGGATGGCAGATTTATTTCAAGATTCTGGCAGACATTACAGCAAGCATTAGGAACTCGTCTAGACATGAGTACTGCCTATCATCCACAAACTGATGGGCAGAGCGAAAGGACGATACAAACGCTTGAAGACATGCTACGAGCATGTGTTATTGATTTCGGAAACAGTTGGGATCGACATCTACCGTTAGCAGAATTTTCCTACAACAACAGCTACCATTCAAGCATTGAGATGGCGCTGTTTGAAGCACTTTATGGTAGAAAGTGCAGGTCTCCGATTTGTTGGAGCGAAGTGAGGGATAGACAGATTACGGGTCCGGAGATTATACAAGAAACTACCGAGAAGATCATCCAAATTCAACAACGGTTGAAAACCGCCCAAAGTCGACAAAAGAGCTACGCTGACATTAAAAGAAAAGATATAGAATTTGAAATTGGAGAGATGGTCATGCTTAAAGTTGCACCTTGGAAAGGCGTTGTTCAATTTGGTAAACGAGGGAAATTAAATCCAAGGTATATTGAACCATTCAAGATTATTGATCGTATCGGACCAGTAGCTTACCGACTAGAGTTACCTCAACAACTCGCGGCTGTACATAACACTTTCCACGTCTCGAATTTAAAGAAATGTTTTGCTAAAGAAGATCTCACTATTCCGTTAGATGAAATCCAAATCAACGAAAAACTTCAATTCATCGAAGAACCCGTCGAAATAATGGATCGTGAGGTTAAAAGACTTAAGCAAAACAAGATACCAATTGTTAAGGTTCGATGGAATGCTCGTAGAGGACCCGAGTTTACCTGGGAGCGTGAAGATCAGATGAAGAAGAAATACCCGCATCTATTTCCAGAAGATTCGTCAACACCTTCAACAGCTTAAAATTTCGGGACGAAATTTATTTAACGGGTAGGTACTGTAGTGACCCGAACTTTTCCATGTTTATATATATTAATTGAGATTGATATTTACATGATTAAATGTTTCCAACATGTTAAGCAATCAAACTTGTTAAGACTTGATTAATTGAAATATGTTTCATATAGACAATTGACCACCCAAGTTGACCGGTGATTCACGAACGTTAAAACTTGTAAAAACTATATGATGACATATATATGGATATATATATAGTTAACATGATACTATGATAAGTAAACATATCATTAAGTATATTAACAATGAACTACATATGTAAAAACAAGACTACTAACTTAATGATTTTTAAACGAGACATATATGTAACGATTATCGTTGTAAAGACATTTAATGTATATATATCATATTAAGAGATATTCATACATGATAATATCATGATAATATAATAATTTAAAATCTCATTTGATATTATAAACATTGGGTTAACAACATTTAACAAGATCGTTAACCTAAAGGTTTCAAAACAACACTTACATGTAACGACTAACGATGACTTAACGACTCAGTTAAAATGTATATACATGTAGTGTTTTAATATGTATTTATACACTTTTGAAAGACTTCAATACACTTATCAAAATACTTCTACTTAACAAAAATGCTTACAATTACATCCTCGTTCAGTTTCATCAACAATTCTACTCGTATGCACCCGTATTCGTACTCGTACAATACACAGCTTTTAGATGTATGTACTATTGGTATATACACTCCAATGATCAGCTCTTAGCAGCCCATGTGAGTCACCTAACACATGTGGGAACCATCATTTGACAACTAGCATGAAATATCTCATAAAATTACAAAAATATGAGTAATCATTCATGACTTATTTACATGAAAACAAAATTACATATCCTTTATATCTAATCCATACACCAACGACCAAAAACACCTACAAACACTTTCATTCTTCAATTTTATTCATCTAATTGATCTCTCTCAAGTTCTATCTTCAAGTTCTAAGTGTTCTTCATAAATTCCAAAAGTTCTAGTTTCATAAAATCAAGAATACTTTCAAGTTTGCTAGCTCACTTCCAATCTTGTAAGGTGATCATCCAACCTCAAGAAATCTTTGTTTCTTACATTAGGTTATCATTCTAATACAAGGTAATAATTATATTCAAACTTTGGTTCAATTTCTATAACTATAACAATCTTATTTCAAGTGATGATCTTACTTGAACTTGTTTTCGTGTCATGATTCTGCTTCAAGAACTTCGAGCCATCCAAGGATCCATTGAAGCTAGATCCATTTTTCTCTTTTCCAGTAGGTTTATCCAAGGAACTTAAGGTAGTAATGATGTTCATAACATCATTCGATTCATACATATAAAGCTATCTTATTCGAAGGTTTAAACTTGTAATCACTAGAACATAGTTTAGTTAATTCTAAACTTGTTCGCAAACAAAAGTTAATCCTTCTAACTTGACTTTTAAAATCAACTAAACACATGTTCTATATCTATATGATATGCTAACTTAATGATTTAAAACCTGGAAACACGAAAAACACCGTAAAACCGGATTTACGCCGTCGTAGTAACACCGCGGGCTGTTTTGGGTTAGTTAATTAAAAACTATGATAAACTTTGATTTTAAAGTTGTTATTCTGAGAAAATGATTTTTATTATGAACATGAAACTATATCCAAAAATTATGATTAAACTCAAAGTGGAAGTATGTTTTCTAAAATGGTCATCTAGACGTCGTTCTTTCGACTGAAATGACTACCTTTACAAAAATGACTTGTAACTTATTTTTCCGACTATAAACCTATACTTTTCTGTTTAGATTCATAAAATAGAGTTCAATATGAAACCATAGCAATTTGATTCACTCAAAACGGATTTAAAATGAAGAAGTTATGGGTAAAACAAGATTGGATAATTTTTCTCATTTTAGCTACGTGAAAATTGGTAACAAATCTATTCCAACCATAACTTAATCAACTTGTATTGTATATTATGTAATCTTGAGATACCATAGACATGTATACAATGTTTCGACCTATCATGTCGACACATCTATATATATTTCGGAACAACCATAGACACTCTATATGTGAATGTTGGAGTTAGCTATACAGGGTTGAGGTTGATTCCAAAATATATATAGTTTGAGTTGTGATCAATACTGAGATACGTATACACTGGGTCGTGGATTGATTCAAGATAATATTTATCGATTTATTTCTGTACATCTAACTGTGGACAACTAGTTGTAGGTTACTAACGAGGACAGCTGACTTAATAAACTTAAAACATCAAAATATATTAAAAGTGTTGTAAATATATTTTGAACATACTTTGATATATATGTATATATTGTTATAGGTTCGTGAATCAACCAGTGGCCAAGTCTTACTTCCCGACGAAGTAAAAATCTGTGAAAGTGAGTTATAGTCCCACTTTTAAAATCTAATATTTTTGGGATGAGAATACATGCAGGTTTTATAAATGATTTACAAAATAGACACAAGTACGTGAAACTACATTCTATGGTTGAATTATCGAAATCGAATATGCCTCTTTTTATTAAGTCTGGTAATCTAAGAATTAGGGAACAGACACCCTAATTGACGCGAATCCTAAAGATAGATCTATTGGGCCTAACAAACCCCATCCAAAGTACCGGATGCTTTAGTACTTCGAAATTTATATCATATCCGAAGGGTGTCCCGGAATGATGGGGATATTCTTATATATGCATCTTGTTAATGTCGGTTACCAGGTGTTCACCATATGAATGATTTTTATCTCTATGTATGGGATGTGTATTGAAATATGAAATCTTGTGGTCTATTGTTACGATTTGATATATATAGGTTAAACCTATAACTCACCAACATTTTTGTTGACGTTTAAAGCATGTTTATTCTCAGGTGAATATTAAGAGCTTCCGCTGTTGCATACTAAAATAAGGACAAGATTTGGAGTCCATGTTTGTATGATATTGTGTAAAAACTGCATTCAAGAAACTGATTTCGATGTAACATATTTGTATTGTAAACCATTATGTAATGGTCGTGTGTAAACAGGATATTTTAGATTATCATTATTTGATAATCTACGTAAAGCTTTTTAAACCTTTATTTATGAAATAAAGGTTATGGTTTGTTTTAAAAATGAATGCAGTCTTTGAAAAACGTCTCATATAGAGGTCAAAACCTCGCAACGAAATCAATTAATATGGAACGTTTTTAATCAATAAGAACGGGACATTTCACGTATAACATTTCATAGGGCGGCATCCCTATACTCGAATGATATGAATTATTATACGCGAATTCGGCCAACGGCAAATGAGTATCCCACGAACCACCGTATTCTAACACACAAGCCCTTAACATATCCTCCAAAGTCTGTATCGTTCTTTCACTCTGTCCGTCTGTCTGAGGATGATAAGCTGTACTTAAATTCACACGTGTACCCAGATTCTGTTGAAGACTATTCCAAAAATTTGACACAAATCTGGAATCTCTGTTTGAAACGATCGATAACGGCACACCATGACGACTAACTATTTCTTTCACATACAATTCGGCTAACTCACTTAACGAAGCTGTCTCACGAGTAGCAAGAAAATGAGCACTTTTAGTTAGACGATCCACTATTACCCAAATCATATCATGTCTTTTCTGAGTTCGAGGTAATTTGGTCACAAAATCCATCGTTATATGTTCCCATTTCCACTCTGGAATCTGTAACTGACGTAATGAACCATAAGGTTTCTGATGTTCTGCCTTCACTTGAGCACATATATGACACTTTTCGACATAACGGGCGATATCCGATTTCATTGTTGGCCACCAATACACTGTTTTCAAATCATGATACATCTTATTACTACCCGGATGTACTGTCAATCTAGATTTGTGAGCTTCTGTCATGATTAAATCCCTCAAATCTCCAAGCTTAGGCACCCAAACACGATTGTTTAAGGTCTTTAGTCCACGTGAGTCATCAATTAAGTTCACTTTTCGTTTGGTCATTTGTTCAGATTTAATATGTTCGTCCTCTAAAGCACAGGCCTGAATGGTTCTTAAGCTGTTAATCAAATCTGAAGTTATATTCAAACGAAGAAATTTCACATTTTCACTTGACTTTTTACGACTTAGCGCATCTGCAACCACATTTGCCTTACCCGGATGGTATTTAATTTCGCAATCGTAATCTTTGATCAACTCTTGCCATCGTCTCTGACGCATATTCAATTCTTTCTGTGAGAATATATACTGCAAACTCTTGTGATCTGTACATATAACACAATGGGTTCCATACAAATAGTGTCTCCACAGTTTCAAAGCAAACACTACTGCAGCCATTTCAAGATCATGCACTGGATAATTCTTCTCATGAACTTTCAACTGTCGCGAGGCGTAGGCGATTACTTTATCTCTTTGCATTAATACACAACCCAACCCGGCATATGATGCATCACAGTATACCACGAAGTCGTCTGAACCTTTTGGTAAAGCTAACACTGGTGCCTGACACAGTAGCTGTTTCAAAATCTGAAAAGCCTTTTCCTGTTCATCAGTCCATCGAAAGACTACATCTTTACGAGTCAACTTAGTCAACGGACCCGCTATTTTCGAGAAATCCTTGATAAATCTGCGATAATAACCGGTTAATCCCAGAAAACTCTTAATCTCAGTCGGAGTCTTCGGAGAATTCCAATTCATTACCGCTTCTATCTTTGTCGGATCAACTTTTATACCTTCGGCACAAATCACATGACCCAAAAACTGCACTTCACGTAACCAAAATTCACACTTTGAAAATTTTGCAAATAGTTGTTCACGTTTCAACATGTTCAAAACCTGTCTCAGATGTTCAGCATGTTCACTTTCGGTCTTTGAATACACTAGTATATCATCTATAAACACAATCACAAACTTATCTAAGAACGGGCAACACACTCTATTCATTAGATCCATGAAGATTGCTGGCGCATTCGTCAACCCAAACGGCATGACAAGAAATTCATAATGACCATACCTTGTTCTGAAAGCTGTTTTCGGTATATCTGATTCAGCAACACGAACCTGATGATATCCGGATCGTAAGTCTATCTTAGAAAAGAATGAAGCACCCTATAACTGATCGAACAAATCGTCTATTCTAGGTAACGGATACTTATTCTTCACTGTTCTTTTGTTCAATTCACGATAATCAATACACATACACATTGACCCATCTTTCTTTTTAACAAATAATACCGGAGCACCCCACGGTGAAGAACTCGGTCGGATAAACCCACGATCTAATAGTTCTTGAATCTGTGACATCATTTCACGGATTTCAGACGGCGCTAATCGGTATGGAGCTTTTGCAACTGGAGTTGTTCCAGGAACCAACTCAATCTTATATTCGACTTCCCTTACCGGCGGCAGACCTGGTAACTCATCTGGGAACACTTCGGGAAATTCTGATACTATCGGAATATCGGCCACTGTTTTCTTTTCTTTCTTCGCATCAATCACATATGCAAGAAATGATTCACAACCCTTTGCCATCGACTTTTTCGCTTTCATCATGGTTATCAACAGAAAATTATACCCTCCCGACCACAACACGGGTTCCATCGATCGAACGAAAGGTAATCATTTTCCTATCACACTTAATATTAGCCCTAAGCGAGCTCAACCAATCCATTCCTAGTACTACATCAAAGCTAGGAATAGGTAACACTAAACAAGTCACCGGGAAAGACTTCCCTTCGATCTCTATACAAACCCCAGTCACATAAGTTGTGACGGGTGTGGTCTTACCATCAGCTACTTCTACACTAACTGGCTTGGGTAACATAGTAGCTGGTAAATTCAACTTAGCACAGAAATCTAGGGACATAAAACACCTATTGGCACCACAATCAAACAATACGCGAGAAGGTATTGAGTTGATTAGAAACATACCGGTGATTACTTCGTCGGTTGCCACAGCATTTTCCACCGACATCTGAAAAGCTCTAGCCTCTGCTGTTGGAGGGTTCTTCCTCTTCTGCCCACTCGAGGCAGTTGACCCTCCAGCTGATGCTGAACGCGCCCCTGACCCTACCCCGGAACTACCACTCTTCGACGGACAACTAATTGCACGATGCCCTGGTTTGTGACAACTCCAACACACACTATTCGGATACGGGCATGCTGAAGACTCATGCCCAACAACACCACACTTTAAGCATCTTCTTGTAGCCTCAGAACACTGACCACTGTGAGAAGATCGACACGTGTGACACCAATTCCCTTTACCTGATCCAGATCCAGTACTACTCTGACCACTTTTACCCTTTGATTTAAACCCACTAGACTTCTTGGATTTAGATCCTGATTGACCAGATACTTGCCCACCTTGTTGTAGCACATTACCAAACATTCTGTTTCTAGCGGCCTGAACATCACTTTCTACCATCTTAGCCATCACAACAGCTTGAGACAATGATCTAGCTGTTCTAACAAAAGTTCTGTACTCAGGCAGAATGATATTAACAAAATGCTGGATACGAGACACTTCGTCTGGCACCCATTGTTGTACAAACCTCAGTTTATCCATAAACTTCTCTACTACCTCATCGATCGTCATTTGAGGGGTCATCTTCATTTCAAGAAACTCAGTCTTGATTCGGTTCATATCAAACGGATTACAATACTGTTCACACACCTTCCCATAAAACTGCTCCCATGTGATCATACTCACTTGCTCTTTTGGTATACTAGAAATCAAAGAATCCCACCAAATCATAGCCCTACCTTTCAACATTCGACTAGCATATGTTACTTTCAGCTCGGGTTCACACTGGCACGCTTCAAATACCCTTTCAATTTCTCGCAACCAATTGAGAGTTACAGTCGGATCAGTACTTCCCAAAAACTCGGAGGGTTTGCAATCACGGAAGTTTTTATAAGTACATCTTTTGAGTGGTTGCAAGTAAGATTGATGGAACATTTGCATTTGGTATGGATTCATCATCATGGGATTTTGGTAAGTAAAGGTGTTTTGTGGTAGCATATAATATTGGTTAGGTATTTGATTCTGAAACTGGTTCTGGTGCACATTAGGTATCGTTTGAGATTGCACGGTTGGGAATCCAGGTGGTGTATCATCATTTCCAGAATGCCTTGCCAATTCAAGCTCATTAATTTTGTCCTCAGCCTCTTTTAGCTTACTTTCTAACTGAAGGATGTAACTACTCTGATCATCATCAGACTCAACACCCTCTTCTGGTGCTCTGAATGTTCCGGGGTTGGATGGGCCAGTTGCGTTTCTATCAGCCATACCTGTGCTACAAAACAGCTCACACAAAAGCTTAGTGGATAACAGTTAGTTCAATCACAACTAACGCACATATATCCTATATTCACTTAGCCCCCACTCCCACAGACATGTTTGACTTGCCTCAGGGTTTGGGAACAAAATACGCGCACGTACTTGCTGCCAAACCATGCTCTGATACCAACTTGTAACACCGGCCATTTTTTTTTTTTTTAAATACACAGCGGAAGACTTTATTAACAAACACAATATAAGTCACGTCATTACATTTAAGTTTACACAACGGTGTTACGTTATCACAAAACATTATTTATACAAAATTCCACATCAGAGTTGGGTTGTCAAACATGTCTTCTGCAATAGCACCCTTCCCGACTAGCAGTACCTAAACCTGCAAGAGGAGAATATGTGGGGGATTAGCGCACCGCTAAGTGAATGGAATCTATCTAACAGATACAGCTTAAGTCACACACAAGCTATATACTAACAACAACACATGCTAACTATCAACTAGCATACAATAAGACAATACTAGGATCGGCGGCTTGTACGAGCACACGACTCCTAGCTGATCGGACTTGAGTCTACCGATAGTCCCTGCTACTCAATTCACAGTATAGTTATCCAGATGCAGGGGATGCATCATTCACACTATACTCTACAATCAGTAGCCTATGGACCCAACCTCCCCTAGGCACGGTTGACCTCATACGGACTCTAACCTCTCCTAGGCACGGTCTCGAGTCCCCAGTCTCCCTAGGCCCGACTGGTGCCATTCACACAGTGTACACATAATTCACATACAACATCAGGCATACTATATTATTCTAACATGGCAATTTCTACACTATGCATGGTAAAAGAGTCAACCACAGTAGCATGATATGCTACTTAAACTCTATCCGGAGATAGACCCACTCACCAATTACCAGCAACTGCTCAGTTATTATTTCTGAGCTTCCTCCTTGTCCTTATAACCTGAGAACAACACAAACAAAGTTAATATACATATTCAATAAATAATATAATCATTTCATATGATTAACTAGGTCATAACACCATATATTCATAATTTTATGGGTCTACATTATGACTCCATTCAATAATGGCATACAGGTGCGTGCAAAACACGACATACACACTAAAACTCCTTTTTGACCTAAAAATAGTTTGATCTAGTTTCTTAAAAGTTCATCATTGAAAATTACTCTTCAATATGATTCCAACGATATTTGATTCATCAAAAACGGAGTTACGGTTTGAAAGTTACGCCCGTTTCAATTTCATAAAAGGTGCTGTAGCAAATAGTGAGTTTCGAACACTGTAGCAACTCGGTACTGTAGCAACTCGGTACTGTAGCAATAGTGGTACTGTAGCAATACCGAACACTGTAGCAAATAGTGACACAGTAGCAAATAGTGATACTGTAGCAAATAGTGATACTGTAGCAGTTCGGGTACTGTAGCAAAATACTGTAGCAAAATACTGTAGCAAACACTGTAGCAACTGGTTCGAACACTTACGCTGATTTCGAACATTTTTCGCCCAAAACTCGATTTTTGAGCGATTTTGATCAAATTTTAAGCACATGGAAGCTACTAAACATATATACAACCTATTTCTAACATCAATTAACACATACAAACACATAATATGAAGATTCAAGCTCAAAATTCATCAAAAATCCATTTACACCCAAAACCCAATTTCTATGAATTAAAACACGAATTCAAGCTAACAAACCTGGATAAATGATCACAAGGATGATATGAATCAATCCTTAAAGCCTCACAATCCAATTTAAGACTTAGATTCAATTAGGGTTTGTGAAGGGATGAAGTTTGGGTACGGAGTACTTATTTTCTTATTTAGGGAAATGAGAAGAAACATACAGAAACATACATATAAATGGGTTATAAACCCATAACCCATATCACACGGGTATTTACCAGTTATCTTATCTGATAACCTTTCGTATCTCCTTAGGCGGTCCTAACGGAGTCCAAATTAAATAAACCAACCTGTTCTGGGACCCTTGTCACAAACTGGTCACAACACAATTATAATAAAACACTAATAAAATAATTAAAATAAAAGCACTTAAGACTAAGCACAAACCCTAAGACAAAATAGGCAACTTACAACTAGCCCGGGTTTCAGTCTGTTACATTAGTTACCAGGGTGCTCAATCTTGTAGAATATTTTGATAAACGTTTCTGGATGAAACAACTGAAATCTTGTGATCCACCTTTATGTACAGATTATGCAAAACATTAAAACTATGAACTCACCAACCTTTGTGTTGACACTTGTTAGCATGTTTATTCTCAGGTTCCCTATAAGTCTTCCGCTGTTTGCTTATATGTTAGACAAGCTATGTGCATGGAGTCTTACATAGCATATTTTTCAAGAAAACTTTGCATTCACAAAATCATCACCATGTATCTTATTTTGACTGCATTGTCAACGGATGTAGTATTGTAAACTATTATATACGGTAATTGTCTATACGTAGAAATCATCAGACGTCGAAAACCTTGGATTTATATATTCATTTATGGTGTGCCTTTTCAAAAGAATGCAATGTTTACAAAACGTATCATATAGAGGTCAAATACCTCGCAATGAAATCGATGAATGACGTGTTCGTCCATATGGATTTGGAGCGATCGTCACATTATTGTAATTTGTTTCTTGTGGTTTGTTTTAGATTTTTTTTAGTTGTTTCTTGTGGGGTTAGTCCTTGTTTTTGTATTGTTCGTGTGGTTCAGTGACTTGTCGCCCGCTTTCTCATTGTTTGTGCGGCTTGGCTCGCCCATGGCTAGGTTGGTTGTTAAGTTCGCATGTGGTATTAGGCCAATTCAAGACTTGCATCATCAGATGATACTTGGTGTTCAGTTCATATCTAGGTTATGCTAGCATTTTTGGTGCTTTCGTAGAAATATGGGGGATGTCGGTTTGCACAACGCTCAATATAAAGGAAACTCGGGATATGAGTAGCCTGCTTCCTAAGCAAACATCATCAAATCAGAAACCTAAAATGGTGGAAGAACAGAATAAAAAAATGATGCTAATGGCTTATCATAAATAATTCTTTAAGTCACCGATGTGTTTCTACTTGCCATCAAATTCTAAAATTAAATAAAAAAAACAAAAAGAAATCTTAAATTTGTCAGTTTGGTTCAAAGTTACTCGTAATCTATTGTAAATGATTTGTATTTACTACTTGCAACGACAATTTTCTCCTTATAATTAACCAAATCATTTGTAAACCTTATTACATTTTTTTTTGCCAATTTCCGAGTCGGCCTAATCTTTAACATGCATAACTCTGTATGAAGCGTTAGCTACAACAAGCAAACAAGTTAATCATTGAACTTCCTATGCAAAATGGGGAAAGGCAGATAAACATTAAACAATAAACGTAAACATAAACAATAACCATCAAAACAAGCTGCCAAAACAAATATTATAAAAGAACTAGATATGATACCAAATGCCATACGAACTCTTAACATAGCATAACTCCCATTCTGTCTATAATCTCTGATATACAACTTAAAGACAAAAATAAAGGAAGCTAAAATTTCATAACCCGAAACATTCCTCATGAATTCCTATCACCGACTTGAAAAGATCCAATACGACAAAGTTCTTCCAAGTAAAGAAATATATAGTCTGCCCGCCTAAAAAAAGTTTTCAGCCAAATATGCTCTAGCACTGCAAATCAAAAGGCCCTAACTTTGAATATATACACTCGGGTCAAGACCAAATGTATTCTAGTTTCTCCCAAAAATTAACCTGAATATGAAATATGAAATCACAAAACTACAATCAACTAGTCTCTCTATCCGGTAACTCGGTTTGTGGTGTCTGCTGAGGCTGTTGGTATGAGGCGGGTGGCTGCACCATCGTTTCAACTGGCCCAAAACTGGAGTGAGCTGGATACAAAAGTGGTTGTACAGTAGCAGTCATTGTTTGGGAAGAGTAATAAAGGCCAGGTGAGAAAGCCATGTGTTGTCCATGAGGGAAATTGTAAAAATAATTTGGCAATACATTCGGTACATCTCGGCCAGCTACAGGTGCCCATACTTGTGGATCTTCACCCTGCAATTGTAACCGATTAGTAGTGATCAGTGTTGTAAAAAAACGTGATTACTCGCCGATTAATACCCGATTAATCATTTTTAAAAGCAATCCGTTCCGATTTTCCAAATTCCGTTTAATTAATCGCTCAACGTCAATTGATGGGTCACAATCGAATTTGAAAATTAAATTCGGTCAAAGTCAGAATTGGTCAGCATTTTTGCATGAATTTAAACTATAAATTCACAGTTTTTTTATTAAAATGAACAAATTTAGAGAATTATGTTAAAGTTTATGTTATATTTATGATTTTCTTCTATATTTAAAAATAAAATATTTGAAATTTAATATTTAATGCATAAAGTACAATCCGATTAATCCTAGATTAATCTTCGAATTGCCTATTAATCCTTCCAAAGCCCTAACCGATTAATCCCCGAATAGTGAATTTTGCAACCTTGGTAGTGATATCCTAACTAGTAAAACAGTGCAATAATAAGATAACCACAAAAGTCTCACATAACACATAACAGCCATCCTAGAAAAATTACTAGAAAAAATATCAAACCTGTTGAACTGATGGTTGAATATTGCTATCTTTTGCCTGAGGGGCATTAACATCTTCATTGTTACTACCTTGTACATTTGTTGTTACATTGCCCGTTGGTGGTTGCTGAGGGAATACACTGGGGTTTAATAAGTGAAGATTAGGTGGCAAGTACATAGGTGGGAAATATGGATTATAAGGAATGTAGCCTGGATATGGTTGTCTGAAATAGGGAAACACAGGTGGAGATAACGCTATCGAGCTCTGGCTTGTCACGGCAGTTGTTGTCACAGAAGTTGGGCCCAACGTAGATGCAACTGGAGAGCTGCCATTCTGCATGTATTAACAGTAGCCACTAATGTAAGAATGTAAAAAAAAAAAAAAAAAAAAAAAAACATAAAAACAAAAAAAAAATCAATAGTAGTTTAATACGGAGTATAGTTTTTTTTTTTTTTTTTTTTTTTTTTTTTTTTATATCTATCACTTGCCTGGAGCTCAGGTGCATCAAGTTGCTGCACAAAATGAGGACCCATAAGGTATGGCATAAAACCATAACTGTAATCCCTGGTATTTTGAGGAACTGCATTCTGGGAACTTGCATCAGGGTGGGCCGTCTCCATATTTGTCTGATGCTCATGTGTTAAAGCGGGATCGGATGAAATGATATCTTGTGAAGGTACTACATGTTTGGAGACATCTTGCATCGAATGATCTTGATCTTCACCTTCCTGAGCTGTTGTGGGAACAATTTGGTTGCTGACACCAAAACAATAACAAGTTAAATTTACAAAACTACCCATGAGTTGGGACCATAGTAGTAATAGAAGAATTTACCTCAAAGAAGGTTCTGAAACAACTTCCCCATTTTGCTGGATAGATTCTGTTACCAATGAAGGTTGGGGATCACCAAGAATAGCATCCAAACTTCCAAATGTGAACTGACTTTTGAAGTTTTCAGGGACATGGAGATGATCGGGAAAGATAACAGGTTGGTGCGAAGAAATGGTCAACTTTTCAAGCATCACATCAGGTTTTTCAGCAGATATTTTCAACTCAGATTCTTCTTTAGGGACTGAATGTATTTTGTTGATGGACACAAGAACAGAGAACTCGTCAGATACTAATGATGATGCAACTATAGCTAAGCAAACACAGATAATGTTTACTATTGTTTAAAAATAATGACTAAATGAATATTGAATACTAAATACAGCAAGCATACAACAAAGTTCAAATGTTAAAACAACACCAGCTACCATTTTAAGAAATAAGAAGCTACTTAGTCATTGCAGTTACCTTTAAGAGGCTCGTTGGGTAATTTAACAGGCTGGTTAGCCTTAACCGGACCAACAACATGTGAACTGTTTTGAGTCGACAACAAAGGAGGCTGTGAAGACTCGGTGGCCTGATTCTTTACAACAACATCAGAATTTAGCTGCTTCAGTTTGCAAGAATCTGCAGATTCTGCATTGACTTTAATAGTAACAGCAGATTCTGCAGATTCTGCATTGACTTTTGATTCACTCTTGCTACGTTTTACAATCTCACAATTTATGGTACCCACAGGACAAATGTGTCGGATGTTCTGAGACGAGACATCTGACAACAGCAAAATTAGTGCAATGCATCATCAATGTTTAGTAATGTTTTCACTATAAAATTTAACCATTGAAAATACCTGCAGACGGTTTGGGTACAAGCTTATGTCTGTAACTAACACCATTGGATAACGTTGTTGTACCATTGGATACAGCTGCTGTACCATTGCTATTGGCAGCAGACCTGTTATCAGTTGTAACCAATTCAGATGCAAAAAAGTTAGTTACTTATTACAAGAATTGTGGAAGGTCGAAAAATGATACGCCTTCAAAACCAGAGGGGATAACAATACAAAGATTGCACATGAAACTTACTTTGCTACAAGTTCTACATTGTTTTCTTTTACAGAATGGGCTGGTATTACCACCCTTGAACCCTTCTCCAGGCGACTGGAAACACCGTATTCCTTCCCAGAACTCAAATTTCTCCCAACTCCACCATCTATATTGACAATATAATTGTATTAAGTTCCACTTAATACAATTGTTGAAAAACAAACCAGACATTTTTCTGAAAATAGTAGCAAAAGTAAAAACTCAATCTGAAATTGTAGGCATACCATCAGAAGCTTTTGATGGGTAAAAAGGCCCCCGGCCGCCCCTAGCTCCCCATAACTGATTGCGCCCGGCTCGTTTGAAATCTTCAGAAGTATCATTGTTTATCTGAACAATTTTGTAGAAACAGTTAATAAATTGACATGCCATATCATAAGTAACAAATTTTTCCTGCTTCCAGTTCTATATTAATTATTAATCACAAAGATAAATTGACCATCAAATTTATCCTTCCTAGTTACTCAGAACATACTAAACTTCAGTTAAAATGCACCTTTGTAGGCTTCGAAACTTACACTTTTTCGCCTACCTTGTTTCTTTTTAACCTCGTGAAATGTATCTGTCATGACAAAACAATAACTGATAAATGAAATAAACAAGAACTTAAACATATTATAAAGATTTAAAAAATGTAAAATTATAAAAAGACAGATGCGATAAAACTGGTACTAAAAAAACCCAATAACTAAACATTACACCAGACATCATTGCTGTGAAACAGTTCAGTTTTTACCATATTTTTTTAATTTTTCAATAATTAACAACTTCCCTTATCAGTCGCCATTACTTCAGTGATAGTTTTAGTAAAACCAAAACTGTTACAAACAAATATGCATAACATTGCGCACAACAATCATTAAAAGAAATACAAAATCAAATGCTAGGGTTTATATATATATATATATATATATATATATATATATATATATATATATATATATATATATACCGATATACAACAGTCTTTGAGCAGCCTCATTAGGATCGATGTTGCATTCTTTAAGCATTGTATAAACATCTTCAATGCTGTGTTTACCGGCGATCTCTTTAATATCATGAATCATATTTAACCGCCGGGAAGTTTCCTTAACGTTCAAATCACAGTCTACAAGCGTTTCGTAGATGAAGTCATCGGTGTACTTAAGGGAACCTAGGGTTTTCTTGACTCGTGGAATTAAATTCCGTACGGTGTCCGGAATTGAAACCCTAGAATCGCCGCCGCTACTGCTCATAGTTGTTTGAAACAATTAGGATTAAAAATAAAGAAAATAAAATAAAATAAAATAAAGGGAGTGAGGCCAGATGAGGCGCTTGCAGAAAGAGAGAGTGAAGGGTGGAATGGTATTGGGGCAGAGGAAGGACGAAAAGGGCAAACTCTGCCTGAATCAAAAGTGGCTATGGGTGAAGGAATAAATAACCTTTAACCTTTCGAAATTATATTTACGGAGTATTATTATTTTTTAATTATATATATATATGATCAACAGGGAAGTAACCAATCGGGGGAAGCAAAAACTTTTTTTTTTCATTTTTTGAAAAAACTTTGTTCACGAACATTATAGATGGGATGAAAATATGAACATTTAGTAGAGACACTTTGTGATAAATGTTTTTATTTTGGCGGAAAAAACGCTCGAAGAAGTAATATATAACAATTATCGTGTTTTTCAAGCGTATGTTGATGTTTTAGCTATTGGGGTTTAGATATTAGGGTTTAGATATTAGGGTTTATAGGGTTTAGATATTAGGGTTTAGAAATTTAGGGTTTAGGGTTTAGATTTAGGATTTAGATTGAATTTTTAACACGAACGGTTTAGAATTTAGGGTTTAGGGTTTGGTGTTTAGGGTTTAGTTTAGGGTTTATGGAATAAACCCAAAACACCAAACCCTAAACCCTAAACCCTAAACTCTAAATCGGGCTAAATTTTACTTCACAAAACATGAAAAAAAACGTCCATATTCTTCACGAACAATATTATCTTGAATGTTATTTTTGTCGATCGTTTTCCCGCCTAAATAATAACATTCATCACGAAGTGTCTCTTCTAAATGTTCATATTTTCGTGTGATCTTGATGTCGGAAAAAAAAATTAAAAAAAAAACGAAAAATAATAATAATTTTGCTTCCCCCCGCTTTCCCCGATTGGTTACTTCCCCATTGATCCTGCCCCTATATATATATATATATATATATATATATATATATATATATATATATATATATATATATATATATATATATATAGGATCAAGAGAGAAGTAACCATTCGGGGGGAAGCGAGGGGAAGCAAAAACTTTTTTTTTTCTTTTTTTGAAAAAACTTTGTTCACGAACATTATAGATGAGATGAAAATGTGAACATTTAGTAGAGACACTTTGTGATAAATGTTTTTATTTTGGCGGGAAAACGCTCGAAGAAGTAATATATAACAATTATCGTGTTTTTCGAGCGTATTTTGAGGTTTTAGCTATTGGGGTTTAGATATTAGGGTTTAGATATTAGGGTTTATAGGGTTTAGATATTAGGGTTTAGAAATTTAGGGTTTAGATTTAGGATTTAGATTGAGTTTTTAACACGAACGGTTTGAAGTTTAGGATTTAGGGTTTAGGGTTTGGTGTTTTGGGTTTATTCGGGTTAAATTTTACTTCACAAAACATAGAAAAAAACCTTCATATTCTTCAAGAACAATATTATCTTGAATGTTATTTTTGTCGATCGTTTTCCCGCCTAAATAATAACATTCATCACGAAGTGTCTCTTCTAAATGTTCATATTTTCGTGTGATCTTGATGCCGGAAAAAAAATTTCAAAAAAAACGAAATTTTTTTTTTTTGCTTCCCCCCGCTTTCCCCCGCTTGGTTACTTCCCAATTGATCCTGCCCCTATATATATATATATATATATATATATATATATATATATATATATATATATATATATATATATATACATATATTATTTATATATATAAAAAAATTTCTTGATTATGGTTGAAAGTTATTTATGGATTATTATATGTATAGATTATATATATTATTTATAATTTACAATTATTATTATTTAATTATACATACGGAGTATATAATAGGAATGAAATATATATATATATATATATATATATATATATATATATATATATTTACATATATTATATATATTATTTATATATATAAAAAATTTCTTGATTATGGTTGAAAGTTATTTATGGATTATTATATGTATAGATTATATATATTATTTATAATTTATAATTTACAATTATTATTATTTAATTATACATACGGAGTATATAATAGGAATGTTATATATGGAATAAAATAAAAGGATGTAATATGGAGTAAGAAAGGCTATTATCAAAATAAAATTCAATGTAAATGTACATATACGTATTACAATAATACGTAATAAAATTATGTAATATACAGTACTTTTTTGAGTGATTTACATTGACTTGAGAGATTTACTGGTCATTATAATTAAATGGTATCATATGATTCTGTTATGATTAATTAGGTTGCATAGTTCAAATTATTTAATTATACATACGGAGTATATAATAGGAATGTTATATACGGAATAAAATAAAAGGATGTAATATGGAGTAAGAAAGGCTATTATCAAAATAAAATTCAATGTAAATGTACATATACGTATTACAATAATACGTAATAAAATTATGTAATATACAGTACTTTTTTGAGTAATTTACATTGACTCAAGAGATTTACTGGTCATTATAATTAAATGGTGTCAAATAATTCTATTATGATTAATTAGGTTGCATAGTTCAAATTGAACTCAAGAGAATAAAATTGTATTAAACACAATAAATTGTATTCGCCACGGAGCATCGATACACTACTAACAGAGCATTTCTTTTTAGCAATAAATATGGAAGTGATTTGAATTTAGAGTTTAACTCCTTAAAATATTTATGAACACCCAAATAAAACTATTATAATATTAATTATATACCACGACTCCTTGGAGTACCATTATTTTACTGAAATAACTAACAACTTTTCTAAAATCAAACTAGCGGGTTACACTTTTATTAAAAAATAGTTGTATACAATAATTCTTAAATAATATAACTTAGACTCTAAACTGACGTTACGTTCCATGTCAAATTTTCAACGTACTCATATTTTCTATCATTATTACATAGTAATAATTTATATATAATTACAAACACTTTAATGGTGAGGAAACAAATTGTAGACATTAAGTTACTAACACCATGAAAATCACTTTTAAAATTTGTCAACACCGGGGGCTCTTAAACTCAAAAGAACTTTTAAATTTGTCAACACCACGGACTCATAAACTCGAAAAAACTTTTAAAATTTGTCAACACCACGGGCTCTTAAACTCAAAAGAATTTTTAAAATTTGTCAACAACACGGGCTCTTAAATAATTTTTATACTTTTTCTATTTTATTTAGTATCACTATTTAGTATCACTATGTATAGATTATATATATTATTTATAATTTACAATTATTATTATTTAATTATACATTTGGAGTATATAATAGGAATGTTATATATGGAATAAAATAAAAGGATGTAATATGGAGTAAGAAAGGCTATTATCAAAATAAAATTCAATGTAAATGTACATATACATATTACAATAATACGTAATAAAATTATGTAATATACAGTACTTTTTTGAGTGATTTACATTGACTCAAGAGATTTACTGGTCATTATAATTAAATGGTATCAAATAATTCTATTATGATTAATTAGGTTGCATAGTTCAAATTGAACTCAAGAGAATAAAATTGTATTAAACACAATAAATTGTATTCGCCACGGAGCATCGATACACTACTAACAGAGCATTTCTTTTTAGCAATAAATATGGAAGTGATTTGAATTTAGAGTTTAACTCCTTAAAATATTTATGAACACCCAAATAAAACTATTATAATATTAATTATATACGACGACTCCTTGGAGTACCATTATTTTACTGAAATAACTAACAACTTTTCTAAAATCAAACTAGCAGGTTACACTTTTATTAAAAAAATAGTTGTATACAATAATTCTAAAATAATATAACTTAGACTTTAAACTGACGTTACGTTCCATGACAAATTTTCAACGTACTCATATTTTCTATCATTATTACATAGTAATAATTTATATATAATTACAAACACTTTAATGGTGAGGAAACAAATTGTAGACATTAAGTTACTAACACCATGAAAATCACTTTTAAAATTTGCCAACACCGGGGGCTCTTAAACTCAAAAGAACTTTTAAATTTGTCAACACCACGGACTCATAAACTCGAAAAAACTTTTAAAATTTGTCAACGCCACGGGCTCTTAAACTCAAAAGAATTTTTAAAATTTGTCAACAACACGGGCTCTTAAATAATTCTTATACTTTTCTTATTTTATTTAGTATCACTATTTATATACCAATATGAACTGCAAATTACATTTTTTGCACGGCTTTTTACACACCAGTGCAACGCACGGGCTCAAAGTTCTAGTATATATATACATATATATATATATATATATATATATATATATATATATATATATATATATATATATATACACACACACATATACTAGTTAAAGACCCGCGATTTCGCGGAATTTTTGAAGGTTCAAATAATTTATTTATACGATATTATATTGTTTTTGATTGTTTGCTATTAGTTTGCCTATAAGTTTCATATTCTCCAAACAATATAACAACAGAAGATGAACTATCTGAAGTCGAGCTTGCCATACGAATACTATTTGTAACATATTTATATCGTCAGTTTGTTTAGTATTACAGAAGAATATGATTATACAAACATAAGATCATATAGTTTTTTTTCAACAAACTGGTTTTAAATTCGTGGTCTACAAGTTTGTATTCATCTTTGTCCAGTATCACATCAAAGTTGGTAATTTTAACAAAACTACCTTCTTTGAATGTATGAGTAAAAAAACTCATTGTATTTTTGTAAAATGTAGTTCTTATTTTATTTCCCTATAAGATCAAAAGTTAAAGTACATTAGGAGATTTATATGTAAACTTAAATACAATTTGTTTAAATATACAGATTTAAAATAACACCATAAATAATTATAGTAAAAATACATCATAATATACAGATTACAAGTTTAATTAGTAAAATCAATGTACAGATTACAGATCACATATGATAATATTAGGTAACCCTAATCTAAACCCGAAACGCTATAATCTAAACCATAAAATATAAACTTACACCCTAATATCTAAACCCTACACATTAACCCTAAACTCTTCTAAACCCTTTGATTTAAAAACTAAATCTAAACCCTAACCCTAAACCCTAAGCCTTAAGATCGAAATCCTAGAATCTAAACCCTAAATCCTAAACCTTAAATCTAAACCCAAAACCTTAAACCTACACTCTAAACCCTAAAATCTAAACCCTAAACCCTAAATCTAAACCCTAAACCCTAAACTCTAAATCTAAACCCAAAACCCTAAACCTAAACTCTAAACCCTAAACCCTAGAATCAATGAGCAGTGAGCAAAGAAATTACCTTACAGGCATCTCTTGTTTAATCCTATTGATATAAGATTGAAAGCCTAATAGATCTCCGTCATTAGCGGTTTTGATGGTTGTCTGTGACTGATTTACGTGTGTGTTGGGATCATTTTGCGATAACTTGAACTTATTCTTATTCCTTATTCAATTGAATAAGCATCTTTTGAATATGGCATCTAAAGAATTTTACAAGACCTCAGAAGCCATTCTTCAGCAAGTTGAGTAATTGTAACATGACTACCTTTAACCTATATATATTACAGATAAAACTATCTAATCATTTAAGCTATAAAATTAAATATATAAA
This sequence comes from Rutidosis leptorrhynchoides, assembly GCF_046630445.1. NCBI lineage: Eukaryota > Viridiplantae > Streptophyta > Magnoliopsida > Asterales > Asteraceae > Rutidosis > Rutidosis leptorrhynchoides. The sequence continues at coordinate 659,318,256 of NC_092333.1, read as the reverse complement.
CTAAAAAACTATTATTATGTCTAGATGAACTTTAAACCAAATGTTTTTTAGAGGTTTGAAATTTTTAAAGTTTCAAAATGTACTAACGAACTATTATTAAGTCTATGATGAACATTAAACCAAACATTTTATACGGGATTTAAATTTTAAAGTTTCAAACCTAAGCCATAAATTCTAAAATCTAAACCTTAAACCCAAAACCATAAATCCTAAACACTAAACCCCAAACCCTATACACTACACTCTAAACCCTAAATCCTAAACCTTAAACCAACCCTAAACCCTAAACCACCAACCCTTTACCCTACACACTAAACCCTAAACCCTAAAACGTAAATTCTAAAATCTAAACCCTAAGCCCTAAACTAACCCTAAACCAACCCTAAACCTTAAACCACCAACCCTTTACATACACATTAAACCCTAAACTCTAAACCCTAAACCTTATACCCTAAACCCTAAACCTTAAATTCTAAAATCTAAACCCTAACTCTAAACCCTAAACCCTAAACACTAAACCATAAACCCTAAATCCTATACACCAAACCCTAAACCCTATATCTATACTCTAAACCATAAATTGTAAAAACTAAACCCTAAACTCTAAACCCTAAATTCTAAAATATAAACCTTAAACCTTAAAGTCTAAACACTAAACCCAAAACCCTATACACTAAACTCTAAACCCTAAACCCTAAACCTTATATCTAAACCCTAAACCCTAAACCATTAACCCTAAATCAACCTTAAACTCTAAACCACCAATCCTTAACCTTACACACTAAACCCTAAACCATAAGTTATATAATCTAAACCCTAAACTCTAAAACCTAAACCCTATACACTAAACATGATTTAGTTGCATAAAATCTCTCAAACGACTTTTCTTTAAAGGTGAAAGATATAGAGCATTTTTGTAGCCATAACCAAGGTATTAAGTATTATAAACAATCAATAAAACAATAGATATTGAACAAATCGTGTACTCAAATCACCCATCGCATACAGACACATTTGTTTGTGCCAGCCTGTATTGCAAATGAAAATGTGGTGGTAAGCAAATTGTAATCAACTGCATCAATAAACATCAATAATTCTAAATTAACATCAATAATTTTAAAAAAATCAACTGCATACACACCCATTTTATAATCTGACCAAATTGTGTAAGAGAAGTTAAATTGAGCACATCTTTTCAATCTAGCATTTCATTACACCGAGCTGAAAGCATGTTGTTATTCACCTTTAACTGTGACACTTATAACATTCATGGGAAATATGAGGATTACAACTCTCCATTCCCAAATGTCGAGATTGATGGCCACCTTTCATATTCATAAATAAGTAATGTAGAATCATTTACATTAGAATCACCATTTTCATGACAATTCATTCCTCAAACATATCTCAATATATGATTTCGCTAATAAAATAATGAGAGTATAAGAAGATAAGTAAGCAAAATTTGTTTAAACACTGACTCAAACTATATAAACATATAATAACATTATCATATTTTCTTTTTGTGAACAAAAAGAAAAAGCAACGATAAGATGATGAATTAAATGTCAATTTACAACCTAAAAGAAAGTTTAAATTACATAGGCAACATACTAAAGTTGCCAATCTGTGATTATGGTGACTCACATGCACATATGCATACACACAATACCATCCTTTTCAACATCTTTTTTGACTTTCTATTGAAAATTTTTAAACAACAAAAAAGGTCAAAAATGACTTACCTTTCATAATCATCTGGCTAACATTCTTCTTGATAAAAATCACTTCAATCACTAATAATTAGGTCACTAAAGAATGGATCAGTCATTGATTCTTTATTGATTCTTTTGCAGACTCGTAGCCATTTAAACGCTTCTTTAGAGAACGTAACTCCCTTTCATCTTTAGACGTTCGATCCTATCAGATATTGACAGTTGGAGATATCAGATCACGACAACAAGAAATCAAAAACGAAGGCAAAAAACAAAAAGAAACTATTCTTCGAACTATAAAACTGAACAAAATAAGAGGATAAAAGTTCCTTTTCTTAAAGTTTAGAATGATTAAGCAAGACAACAATCATGTTGAAACTTGATTGTGAATTAACTTTAGGATTGTACGAGTCAACATATTAAGTAACGCATAATTCGCGAGGTTACGACATAAAACAATCTTAAATTTATATTATCTAATGATGCTTATATACTAATATAGTATCTAATATGTTCCTAAATCCATAATCACTCGGGCTCTCATTACACTTGTATGTATAGGCATATTATTAAGCATGCAAGAATCGTGCATAAAACTTACATCCGGACACCAAGGACTACATAACCCATACAGAATCCTTAGCCATTACCAGATTCTTGAGGAACACCTTCCAATCTTCGTAGAGGCCTTTTACTGACTTTCAATGCTTGCATTATATCTTCTTTTAAAACCGACCCCCTTTAATCCCGAGAACTGTGTACCAATTAGCCACGCCATTCAGAACTGATCTAGATATACTCTACCAAGAAATATAACTTCTCCATAAAGGTGTTATTTATGAACCAGTAACTCGAAAACAAGTGATCTGCGTCTTCCAAATCAGACTCACAGAAAGGGCATTTATTCGCCAAGCTCCAACCTTTCTTTTGGAGAACCCCTGCAATAAAAGAAACAATTAGCGCGAATTAGAGGGCTGAAAATAATATCAATAACTCAAATTAGAATGAGGATACCATCTTACTACTTACCTTGATCAGAACTTGAGTAACATACCATATTTGATCTGAATTATTTTTAATTTTCTAATTACCATCTCAAACCAAGGAGATAAGGAATACAAAATTTGACTAACATCATCGAAGTTGGAAATAACAAAAGATAATCTTTACCTCTAGATTTCATTGAGTTTGATCAAGCTAATCGCCAATTTTCTCATTGTAGATCTGCAACTAATTTAAAAGACATCAAATCCATCATCTATCATCTACATTTTATATACATAAATAAAATCAAAACAGAAAAAAAAACAACTACCTCGAGGAAAGAACAGCAGCACCGATAACTTATCTGTTTACCATCTGCTTGCTATAGTCCGTGAATAAAAATTTAAAATGAGTATAATCTCTATTAAGAGAATGCTATACCCCTCTTATATCCGTATCACAACTTACAAATGATCACTTACTCTCTGAATAAATACAAAAGCCATTACAAAAGTCGCTTACTATGTACATGCAAGTAAAATAAGAAGTGAGCCAAAAGAACACAAAAATTCGGTTACTCTGTACCTATAAGTAAATACAAACATAGAAACTAATAACCTAATAATGACAACTGCGAGAGCGATAAAATTTATGAGTATCGATATTCTGTCTCGTTTAATCTTTTACCAGAACATAATTAAACAAAATGTAACAGAGTTAGCATAAAATAAATCAAGAAAGTAGCAAAGAAATTATAACTGCACATCAAGAAAGCATAGAAAAAGTTAAAGAGGACCTCTTTAACTTAGCCTATGTACAAACCTAACCCCTTGATAAAAATCGATACATTTAATATCTGGATTTGATTAGGGTTTGAACATAATAAATTTCGGAATTTTGGAATTAACTCAAATAAATAAAAACATTTAAGTGAAAAACACAATTAAAAATACCTGTATATATCGTGAAGATCCAAAATAAAATATAATGCATCATTGATGAATCCCATATGGTTATCGTGATTATTTCAATGGTGCCTCTCTACTAAGAATATCAATAGTCCGATGTGATTACATAATCTTCAGTTAGTAGCCTTTCAATTAGGAAAAATTACCTATTTCAAATGATTCCACTGACCCGCTCCGATTTGGCTTTATATGAAGAGACCTACTAAAAAAGACGCCTAAAAAGGTACTTCATTAGTCATTCAAATACGAATATATTAATTTTAAATAACAAACTTCAAGTTTGAGTTTCTTGCCCAATTAATTCACTAATTCCAAACATTATTTCCATAATCAATTGATATGAATTGAACAAATTTAAACTCTAATCAAGGATAACTTAAACATATCTGAGTAACAACATCAGTTCAAACTTAAATACAAGTATGTAATGTGTAACAAACCCTAGATATCCAAAATCTATAAGCGCTCAATATGTATATACAATTCTAAATCAGAAATCTATAAAAACAATCGTACCTATAAGTCGTTCTCGATAGAGCTAATCCGCTAATCCGATATTGTCTGTTATTATAGGATTAGTAGAATTGGATTGAAGTTATTGATTTGAACAAATCAATTAATCCAGATGATGAAGGAATAGGGTTGATAATAATGAGTTGGCGATAAGGTTGTTTAGAAAAGAGGAATTGGGCGAGATTTCTGTTCGTGGGCGTCTAATTTGAGGGACAATTAAGGGATATCATTCTTAACAAATTGATTTATTAGCTAATATTTTTATTGGATGATTAAGAACCGTTGGATCAAGGGGTATTGTAATGTAATTTTTTAATCTAACGGTGATTAAATAGGTTTTGTAAATATTTATTAGCTAATCGAGACTCTCTTTTAATGTATATAGTGATATATATATATATATATATATATATATATATATATATATATATATACATACATATATATATATACATCAATATCTATATCTATATACGGATTATTTATTTATATATTTATTAATTATGATTATGATTTATTTATTTATTTATATATTTATATATTTATTATTTACTTTGAATTACGGAGTATTATTTTTTCTGAAAACATAAGGTAAAATAACACGGATAATCTTACACTCATGTGTCTTGATCAATCATATTTTCATGCTTGAGTGCAATATATGTTAGGTTTAAGGACAAACGATATTCGAACCTCCAACGTTCAGACGTGGATAACCCGCACCAATGGGGTGATCGATCGTAAGCCCACCAACAACCTAGCATACAAGGTTGAGTGGCCCTCGAGACGTGAAGGATTCATAGTTCAATGAACTTACCTGAAGTCTCGTATTGATGATGAAAATCGAACGAGTAATGTTCGTACTTAGGAGTATGCTATATTGTTACGTAGATGTAACGTGTCCCTCTTAGGGTTTTAGAGCCATATATTTACTGGCTAGCAATTAGGGTTTGAATAGGGTTTTATTCCCCTTCAATCGTAATCTATTCCATAATTAACTTACGTCAATTAAGGAAACCGAATAAAGGATTAACCTTATCTCCTTACTTGTTAATAAGTTATCCGTTTGACCAAGTCAATAGAGGCCGCATCCATTAGTATAGGCGCATTGGGAGCTCGGTTATACCCATGGCTTTGCACATTGCATACGTGGACATTCAATACCCAGGTTAGGACTTGGATGCGTATTCCGCATAAGCATGCGGATATGCGTATCATTAAGTCCCCCAGTTCGATGTCATATATAGTGACAACTAATGTATGGCGTCGAACTTTAAAATATTTAAAAGCTAGCCCCTTCAAATGTCATTAAGAAGCAACTGGTATTTGAAATTGGACTAAAAGTGCAATTTTTAATAGCATTTTATGGAAACCATGTCAACCGGTGCATTAAATGCAATGTATGCGCATAGTCGCAAAAACGTCCATTCGCTTCTGAATCCTGCACCCGAGGTGACAATTGTCACTGTTACCTGAAAAGGTAATGATTGTATTATGCAACTGTATGGCTTCGCTGAAACAACCTAACCCGTCATTATACCAACCCGAAGAATTTCTCTTTTATATAACGCATTAATATTGATAACAACGACACCACAATAATGTTTTCAAAACACTTCCAATACACTAACTGATGGAAAATCGTGTGTACTTTTAAATCAGATTAACGCAGCGGATAGTTAAAATAATAATCAATTATTATTTTATAAATCATTTACAAAATTAAATATTAATATATTTAAATTTAATAAACATGCACATGATTAACGGTCCCAAAGATCCAGTTACACCATAATAATTGTCATGAATATTGAATCATAAGATGAGTTAACGATATACCTTTCTTGAAGAAATTGATGAACGGAGAGAAACCTACGATCAAAAGTATGACCGTCTCTTTGGATAGTCCACACTATACTTCAAACAACGTCAATAGATGCTAGTCCAAACCCAATTAACAAATTAATATAATCAAATTATATTAATAAGCAATAGATAAATAATACTCCGTATTGATTTCGTTTCATAAACAAAAGTGGCATGTAGCTTTCTTGATCTTTCTTGAGGTAAGAAAAGGTTTTAATTTTTGTTAGTTGTGTTCTGTATCAAAAACAAGAAACAATATATATATTTGATGAGTACATGTAAAAACAACTCAAGGTGATTTGTAGATCTTTTGTTTTTTGTCTTCACACCCCTAAAGCCAAAAAGGCTAATATATAATTTGAATTAGTCTAAATCAGTAGGCTAAAAAAAATTTGAAAAAGATTTTCAAAATCAATTTTATTTCTTGTATATCACAAGACAAAAATAAACCAACAACCGAATCAAGGAAATCAATTATTATTAATCATTTAATTTGTTCCGTTATTTGAGTAATATATATACATCATTTATATATTTCATTTGACGTCTAAGTGTATATGTTTGTGACCCCGAAGGCTCAAATGAACTTAGCCATACAGTTATACATTGTACCTTGCACATTAATCCTACACTAACAAGTTTAAACAACTTAATTTATACATTACATAAATTTTAGGTGTCAAAATGGGCATAACATCCCAAGACCCGTTTAACATCACCAAAAGACACTTTTGACCCAAAGCGTTTAAATTCCAACTAAAGACCAAGCCTGATGATTAGGATTACACTACTCAATCCTAAGTCTAATCCAAAAGCAAGTCTTCTAAAGCAACCCGCAATAATCCACTAGTCATCGCGCTTACCCTTGCCACCTCTTCCATGCGAATCTATAAAAAATGTAAACAACGGTAGGGTAAGCTATAAAGCTTAGTGAGGATAAACATACTATATACATACATATGCATAAAATGAATACATATCACCAACACAAGTAATAAACACATATCTCATCCATGTATTGTGACGACCCGAAAATTTCCGATCAAATTTAAACTTAATCTTTATATGATTTCGACACGATAAGCAAAGTTTGTAATGTTGGGTTTCAAAATTTTTGAACTATTTTAATATACTAAATTACCCTGTGACTATTCCCGATGATTCACGAACCTTAAATCGTAAATAGAAATGTAAATATAAATAACTATACATATAAATAATTATATATTATAAATTAGTTATATTAATGAAATATTATATGATTTGGTTATTATAAAAGAAAACTTAAAACATGTTATTTAAAACTGTTATTAAAAAAATAGAGAAGTAAATTGAATGTATATAAATTGTCAATATTAACAAAGTATTAAATGCTATACTATGAGTTTATTTGATTCAATATAAGACTTGATATTTAAAACATTAGTATACATAGTAGTTTGAATATATGTAACTATTACTATATGTAAAATGTATAAATATTAAGTATATATAACATATATTATATAATTATTAAATATTATATAATTAATAAAATGTAATATTAATATCTGTAATTACAAAATATAGTTATTATGTTAATGTTGTTATTATTATCATTAAAATAAATATTAATAGTAATAATAATATCAGTATTATGAATGTTATCATTTTAATATATAATATATAGGTATAAAAAATATATATATTTGTTATAATTGCTTTTATTATTACTAATATCAATATCTGTATTACTAATATTAATATATAAAAATGGAAACATGTAACTTGTTATAACTTCATTATGATTAGATATTATTACTATTAAAATATATAATACTCATTATTATTATTATTATATAATATATTATATAGTTATAGTACATAATCTATAAAATTGTAATACTACTATATTAATTGTTATAACAATATTGTTATCACTATTAATAATAATATCGATACCAGTATTATTAATATTATTATTTTAAAAATATAATAGATATGAAATTGATATAAATAATTTATTATTACTAATAATATTATTAATATTAATATAACTAGTATTATTATTGTAATTATCATTAATAATATTATTAATATAAATTTCACTAAAATTCTTATTATTGAGACATATAATTATTATTACTCTTAATATTATTATTATTATTATATTAATTATTAATAATAATAATATTATTATTATTATTATTTGTATTTAGATTATTATTAATAATATTATAATTATTAGTTATTAACAAATAATTATATAAATCGTACGTACCAATTAAAAATCCAAAATTCAGTTGCAGAGACCTATCAAAACTGTATTTGATTTTTGTTTGAATCTCCTAAATTATTAAACATCCTAATCGTTAGTACGAATTTGTTAGAAATCACCATCAAACTGTTTTTCGATTTTGTTTCTATCGGTAATCTATTACATGTCAATCTCATCAACATTATCAAACAAAATTCGTTCATTATATACCACTTGTGTAGTTGAATGAACTAAAATAGATTTTTTTTTATTTTTGCTCGACATCTCTGTTCCAGTTACTTAATTCAAAAGCTCGATTTCAAATGATATTTCAAAATCTAAAAATGCAATTTTGTTAGGAATCCTAATGTCAAACATTCTGCAAGTTTTCAAATTATAATTCCTCATATCGATTACGAATTCGTGAGTCAAAGTTTTTATACAAAAAAAGTCAACAATTGTTCTTGAATCAAATTCGAGTACGTGTTTTTGTTTCTGATCAAATTGATGATTCAAAAAGTTTCATGGAGTGATTTACAAACCTTTTCATGTTGAAACCCTGAGCTAAAACGTTCTTAAAACCCAAAACCAATATTATTTTTTTGAAAAACTACGGCAGTAGCAGGAGCACTCTGAAAGTCTCTTTTATTTTTTTTATTTTATTTCTGTTGAGTTATTTCGATTGGAGGATCGTTTTTATTCAATTTACAAATCCTAAAACTGTATAAGGAATTCATTATAAGTTATATTTGATCCTGGTTCATTTTTGATTTTAAAGAAGAAGGAAGTGTAAACAGAAAACAAAAAAACGAGTTATATATATTTTTGATACCAATAAATTCAGAAAAAGGAAACAGATCAGATGGTCTTGGGTGTTGTCGGGTTAGCTAGGGGTCTCGGGTTCGAGTCCCTGTTGGAGCATTATTCTTTTTAAAGCCTTTTATATTGAAGGTAGTTTAATTTTTATTAGTATTTATAATATCATTTTCATTATCATTATTATTATCATTATTATATTATTATTGTTATTGTTATTACTGTTATTGCTACTACTATTACTATTAGTGTTATAAATATTAATTTTATTATCAAATGTATAAGTATTATAATCATTATCATTATTATTATTATTATAAGTATTAATAAAATTATTATTTGTAGTAAACTTATCATTTTAGTATTATTATCATCATTATGATTAGGATTATGATTATCATTATTATTATTATGAAAGTAATAAAAATATATTATTATTATAATTAATATTAGAATTTGTATCATTTTATAAATATTAGTATTATCAATATATTTATAATTATTAATATCATGTTTATCATTATTATTGTTATAAGTATTATCATTAATATTATCATTATTATTATTATGATTATCATTATTAGTACTATTACTATTAAAATTTATTACCATTACTATCAATTTTACTAAAGTTATTATTAAAACTATCAGTAATATTATTATAATTTTTATCAATATTATTATTATTAAAATAAGTTATGAATATAAAAATAAAGTTTTAATAACGTTGTTAAGATTATAGGTATAAAAAAAGGAAAAAAAATAAAGATTTTATATACAAAAATATATTTAAATTACATAACTTAATTATATTAATATTTCTATATATATAAAATGAAAATATATAAATAAATAATGAAACTTATAAATTATTAATATAACAAATACATTACTAATAATAAATAGTTTTATTCGATTTCGAGTATATGTTTTAATATATATACAAATGATATAGGTTCGAGAATCCCAGGCCAACTCCACACTTGTTCAATGTCGTCATATGTATTTTTACTACAAAATACAGTATTGTTAGTTTCATTTGCTCACTTTTTAAATGCTTTTGCAATATATATTTTTGGAACTGAGAATACATGCGTTTTTATGAATGTTTTACGAAATAGACACAAGTAATCAAAACTACATTATATGGTTGGATTATTGAACCAAATATGCCCCTTTTTAGCTTGGTAGCCTAAGAATTGGTGTTTATGATAATTGCCACCAATTGACGCGAATCCTAAAGATAGATCTATTTGGCACAACAAGCCTCATCCGAGTTACAGATGCTTTAGTACTTCGATTTATCATGTCCGGTGAGAGTCTCAGAATGATGGGGATATTCTATATGCATCCTGTTAAGGTTGGTTACCAGGTGTTTAATCCACATGAATGATTTTTATGCAGATGCATGATATTTATGAGAAATGAAATGAAAATCTTGTGGTCTATTAAATTAATGGAAATGATTGTTTATGATAAACTAATGAACTCACCAACCTTTTGGTTGACACTTGAAAGCATGTTTATTCTCAGGTTTGAAAGAAATCTTTCGCTGTGCATTTTCTCATTTTAAAGATATTACTTGGAGTCATTCATGACATATTTCAAAAGACGTTGTATTCGAGTCGTCGAGTTCATCAAGATTATTATTAAGTCAATTATAGTTGGATATATTATGAAATGGTATGCATGCTGTCAACTTTCGATGAAATGAAAGTTTGTCTTCTAAAAACGAATGCAATGTTTGTAAAATGCATCATATAGAGGTCAAATACCTCGCGATGTAATCAACTATTGTGAATCGTTTATAATGTATATGAACGGGGCATTTCAGTTGGTATCAGAGCGGTGGTCTTAGCGAACTAGGTCTGGCATTAGTGTGTCTAACTAAAAGTTGTTTATATGCATTAGTGAGTCTGGACTTCGACCGTGTCTGCATGTCAAAAGTTTTGCTTATCATTTCGTGTCGAAAATTACCTACTTATCATCCTTAGGAAATTACCTGCTTATCATTCTTAGTCTAGACACATCTTACTGCATTGATTGCATGAATAGTGTATAGACAAAATTCATATCTTAGCGTATCTGCTAATTCATATCTTAGCGTATATGTTTCTGTAAACTTTGCCTGACATATTCCGTAAATTCCTCCGCAATCTACGAAATATTTTGCTCTATATATATAGATATTCTATGTAATTAGAATACCATCCGATAGCCGAAAATCATTTCATATCGAAAAATCCTTTATTCAATCGTACGAAATGGAACTCGTCACTAGTTCAAGTTCCTCGGATTCCGACAGTTATTCCGATATGAAAACCCACTTGAGCTCCGAAAGCAGTATAACCGGAATGGATCAACAAATCAGTCATCATCAATTCTGGATGAACTGGGGATGGGTTCGTAGTCGACTTAATCAATGGAGACGCGAAGAAGGTGATCTCTTCCACCAACCGAATTCACCTATTGGCGAAGAACCTGAAGCACTTACCGGCGAACCATTCCGAAACACCATTTTCACCATCATTTCCCGAATATCTCGCCATGATTATATACTATCTACAATTCTAAACCTTATTCATCCACTCGTTCTGATCGACAATCATTCCGGAGTAGTGGAAGAAGTCAACGAGCTTCGCGCTCGAGTAATCAATTTTGAGAATATGGTGCAAAATTTACCAGCTTCAGCAACATCACCAGGACCAACAGCACCGCCAACATCCACACCAATACCCCAACAACCTAAGTTTCAACATCACACGCCTCAACATCGCAATCTATACCTCGAGCATAATCATCATTCTACATATCGTTCTACATCATTCATCTTCGTTCTACATATCGTTCTACATCATTCATCTTCGTTCTACATGGCAATTATGTAACCTCTAATGTTTTAGAGATTATATATTCTAGATCTAACGATAAACCAAATGAGATTAATATCATATTAACTCATTAAATCCATGATTACATTTGAAGAAAATATATATGTATATATAATTTCATAAAGATTGTAATTAAAAATTCTTTCGTAAAGACTGTTAATGGTGAAAATATTTTAACGGGTAGGTAATACCCGAGGAATATTTAGATTTTACATTAATAAGTTACACTGTACATTCTTTCAAATCTGATTCAACAGTCATTACTATCCTACTTACATCCACATATATACGAATCCGTTCACCACAGAATAACCATTTTCATTCAATTTCATATTTGGATTTTGACTTATCAGAATTCAACAAGTGGCATAATGAAGAAAACATTGGACAAAATAAAATTTGTTAGAAACAAACAAATTAACTATGAGAAATTCTGTTAAGAATCCACGCTAACAAACTCCTAGCTAACTGTTAATTCCTTATTACATTTTATTTATCGCAATTTAATTATCGCAATTTTAATTCTCGCAATTTTATTTATCGTAATTTAATTTCTGTTATTTATTTTACGCACTTTATTTATCGTCATTTAAATACTGTTATTTACGCATTTTAAATATCGGGACACGTATACAATGTTTTGACATATCATATCGACGTCATCTATATATATTATTTGGAATAATCATAGACACTCTATATGCGATAATGCTCAAGTTAGCTATACAGGGTCGAGGTTGATTCTAAAATAATATATATACCTTGAGTTGTGATCGAGTCTGAGACATGTATACAATGGGTCACGACACGTATTAATTAATTCGAATATAATATATTAAACTATATATGAATTATTGAACTGCTAACTGTGGACTATCAACTGTGGACTACTAACATTGGATAATTAAAATGAATTAAAATATTGATTATAACATATGAAACTAAACATTTCTTCAAGTTTACCACTTGATTTCATCTTAAACCTCATTTGTATCTTGACGATTACAATCTGCGTTCAAACCCTTCATGTCATAACCCGTCCTAAACCATAAGGACAAATATAATAACATATGATTTCATCGCGAGGTATTGACCTCTATATGCGACATTTTTCAAAGAAAACTGCATTCTTTTTTACAATACAAACCATAACTTTTCTTAAAAATACAAAGTTTAAACAACATAATAATGATTATCGTTTAGCGATAATCTTAGCCTTACAAACTTTACATGTGATGATAACAACACGATTTCCAACGTATTTTACATTACAACTTCTCCGATATGCAGTTTTATTTTTGACACAAATATGCATACTCAAGATCTTGCTTAAATTCAACATGTTGCAGCGGAAGCTTTTAGTTATCACCTGAGAATAAACATGCTTAAAACGTCAACATAAAGTTGGTGAGATATAGGTTTAATGCCTGCAGCGCTATAAATATAGACCACAAGATTTCATATATAAACGTTTTAATAAAAAAATTCTAAGTTGTTGAGCACTTGATAACCATACTTAACATTTAATCAACGTCGCATATTCCCTTTATTACGAAATCTTACTACACCGTACCAAGTGTAGTCACCGAAATGAAGTACTGTGCAACCGTTGAATACTGGTCGTCCAGTCCGTTTGGGGTTGTTAGGCCTGATAGATCTATCAACAGGATTCGCGTTTACAATGCCGCATGTAAATAGTAGTTACCAATTTACAGGGAGGTATGCCAGTGGTACAACTCAACGTAGAATATATATTTTTAATCACTTGTGTCCATAGCGTAAATCATAAAATGCATGTATTCTCATCCCGAAATATTTAGAGTTTAAAAGTGGGACTATATACTCACTTTTGCCTTGAAGGTATTTAACTCAACTTGGTCTCCGATAGATATCACGAACCTAACCATATATATAATATATCAACATATTTTCTTTTCAAGTAATCGTTATATATATATATATATATATATATATATATATATATATATATATATATATATATATATATATATATATATATATATATATATATATAATTATAATACTTTTAATATTTTCTTAGTCCGTAATTAGCAGTCCGATGTTAGTGGTCCACAATTAGTTGCTCAATAAAATAAATAAAGACCCCATCGTATTCGTATTGATCAGAATTAATCTCGACCCATGGTACCATGTTGTCAAATGACGTGTTGCGTACATAAAGTACCGTGTTGTCAAATGACGTGTTGCGTACAATCATGAGGTCTTATGATTAATCTTCTCGTGTTGTTTACGGGTGGTCCTGAAATATATAAAATCAAATCATAAGTAATTATATATAAAATATCATATTAATTAGAAAAGATATGATTAATTTACTTTTTCTCCAAATATTTTCGTAGCTAAACTAGCTTCGGATACCCAATCTTGTTTTAGTCGTATTTTCTTCATTACAACTCCGTTTTTGTTGGTTCAACTTGCCACTTCCTTGGATCGAGTCAAATTTTAATAATATGAACTGTAAATACCTTGGTTTACATTTGGAATCACAGTTTATAGTTCAAACTTTGGTGAAACTTATGAAAGTGATCATTTTCCATCATAAAAACAACATTTAATGATCATTTTTCTAAAAATACTTACACTTTGAGTTAAACCATGAAATTTTTATGTATTAACATATTCATAAGAAATATCATTTTTCCAGAACATAAACTTCCAATTCAAAATTCAAGATGGTTTTTAATTATCCAACCCAAAACAGCCCCCGGTTGCACTCCGACGACGTAGATTCAGTTTTAAGGTGTTCTTTGTAAAAACAAGTTGTATCTTGTTAAGTTAGCATATCATTATGATATATTACAGGTCTTGAAGTGTTTTAAAAGTCAAGTTAGAAGGATCTATTTAGTTTGCAAACAAGTTTGAAATCATTCAAACTATGTTCTTGTTGTTAAAATTTTACAACACAAAATAAGATAGCTATATAAATATGAATTGAATAAGATTATGAACAAGGTTACTACCTCAAGTTACTTGGACAAAGTTACTGAAAAGATAGGAAATAATCTTGGAATCAAAAGAGTGGTGAAGTGGGATTGAAGATTGGAAGCAACTTAGGACATAAACTTGAAATGAAAGTAATATCTTGTTGTGTTCTTGTTTGATCTTGATATGGTGGTTATTAAGGTGATTCTTGAGAGGATTTTTGCTGGATTTCTTAGGGATGCATGAGGCTTACAAGTGTGTGTTCCTAGCTAGAGAAATTATGTAGTAAAAATTGAAAATGGAAGGGGGTATAAATGGTGAAGGTGGCGTGATCATGGGGGAGACAAGAACAAAAATGTAGTTTGTTATTTTGTATATTTAGTCAAGCTAACTTCCAATTCTAATTACCTCTCCTTGAGGGCAGCAATAAGGGCTGATTAGGTGTTGATTAGGATGTTGATTTGATGTGTATATACCAATAGTAAATACGTATAGAAGCTGGGTATGATACGAGTACATATACCCTAGATGTACGTGTAGAAATCTTGAGGAAATGGAACGAGGATTCAAATATAAATATCTTTTGTAAATATACTTATATTGTTTTATGTATAAAAGCCCTTTAAAAGTGATTAAATACATATCTATACAATACTTGTATAAACATTATAAGTTATGAGTATTTATGTCAAAGAACGTTACGTATAGTTATCGTTTTGAAAACTTAAGTTAATAGTTTCAAAGTATACTTTTATCTTATTATTATTAGTACACAATGAGATGTTAAACCATCCTTAGATCATGTTAAATATATATAAATACATATATACACAAATGTATAATTATCGTATGTTATATAGTTCGTGATATCATCGGTCAAATTGGACGGTCAAACGTTGTGTAAAACTATTTTCAAAAACATAAGTCTCAACAATTTAGATTGCTTATCATGTTGGTAAGGTTTAATTTATGTAAATATTAATCTCATAAGTATAAAATGATCGGAAAAATCTGGGTCGTTACAGTACCTACCCGTTAAATAAATTTCGTCCCGAAATTTTAAAATTGTATCTATTTTGCGTTCTCGGGAAACAAATGTGGGTACTTTTGTTTCATCTGATCCTCTTGTTCCCAAGTAAACTCGGGACCTCTTCGAGCATTCCAACGAACTTTATGATTGGTATGTTGCTCTGCTTGAGTTGTTTAACTTCACGGTCCATGATTTCGACTGGTTCTTCTATGAATTGTAGTTTCTCGTCGACTTGGATTTCTTCAAGAGGAATGGTGAGATCTTCCTTTGCAAGACATTTCTTGAGGTTTGAGACGTGAAATGAATTATGTACTCTGGCGAGTTGTTGCGGTAACTCGAGTCGATAAGCTACCGGTCCGATGCATTCGATGATCTTGAATGGGCCTACATACCTTGGGTTCAGTTTACCCCTTTTACCGAAACGTATTTGAAAGGAGCTATTCATATACATTATAAACGATTCACAATAGTTGATTACATTGCGAGGTATTTGACCTCTATATGATGCATTTTACAAACATTGCATTCGTTTTTAAAAGACAATCTTTCTTTACATCGAAAATTGACAGGCATGCATACCATTTCATAATATCCACTATCCAACTATAAATTGATTTAATAATAATCTTTGATGAACTCAATGACTCGAATGCAACGTTCTTCGAAATATGCTATGAGAGACTCCAAGTAATATCTTTAAAATGAGCAAATGCACAACGGAAGATTTCTTTAACACCTGAGAATAAACATGCTTTAAAGTGTCAACCAAAAGGTTGGTGAGTTCATTAGTTTATCATAATCATTTATTTTCATCATTTTAATAGACCACAAGAATTTCATTTCCAGTTCTCATAAATATACGTCCCATGCATAGAGACAAAAATAATCATTCATATGGTGAACACCTGGTAACCGACACTCACAATATGCATATAAAAATATCCCCATCATTCCGGGATCCTCCTTCGGACATGATATAAATTTTGAAGTACTAAAGCATCCGGTACTTTGGATGGGGCTTGTTGGGCCCGATAGATCTATCTTTAGAGTTCGCGTCAATTAGGGTGTCTGTTCCCTAATTCTTAGATTACCAGACTATTTAAAAAGGGGCATATTCAGTTTAATAATCCAACCATAGAATGTAGTTTCGATTGCTTGTGTCTATTTCGTAAAGCATTTATAAAAACAGCGCATGTATTCTCAGCCCAAAAATATAAAGGGTAAAAAGGCAAATGAAACTCACCATAATGTATTTTGTAGTAAAAATACATATAACGACATTGAACAAAAGTAGGGTTGGCCTCGGATTCATGAACCTATAACATTCATATACGTATTAAAAACATATTCTTGTAACCGAATAACTTTATTTATTTTTATTATTGATATAATTGTTATTTTTAATAATTCATATGTTTCATTATTTATTTTTATATCTTTATTTTATATATAGTAATATTAATATAGTTAAGTTAAGTATAATAAATATACCTTTTATAAAAAGATCATTTGTTTATGAATTTGTTAATTTTGATAATACTACGGTTAGTAAAATAATGATATTATATAATTATATTGATAAAAGTGATAATAATAATAATGTTAATAGAATTAAAGATATTAATAATGATAATAATACTAAATTGTATTATGATAACAATAGTTATAATAATTTTAACAATTCCTTTAAATCATAATCTTCGTGTCAACTTTCTACGCTACTGCCTATAGTTTTGTAATACATTAATTTGTACTAAAATCATTATTTTTACGAGTATTCGTATACCTATAACTAATTCCTATAATTTCTATCTTATCATCTTTTAATATGTGTTTATGTTAATAATATGTTTGGTATCATAATGATAATATTAATACTTTTAATACTTTATGATATTACATAATATTAACTAAAATGATAATAATAACAATAATCTTATTAATCACATTAATACTATTTATAGTAATATTCATAATAATACTAATAACAAAGATATTAATAATTATATAATGATATTAACTCTATTAATAATAATTTGAGTTTATACTAATAATTATAACAATAGTCATAACAATAATAATAACTAGTAAAAATAATAACAATAATCATAATAATAATAATAATAATAATAATGATAATAATAATAATAATAATAATAATAATAATAATAATAATAATAATGATAATGGAAAAGAAAATTAAAGTGTATACCATTTCAAAATGCTTTCCTAAAAAGAATGTCTCGAGCAGGGCTCGAACCTGAGACCCCTCGCTAACCCGTCACCTCTCTTAACCATTCTGCCATTTCAGACTTTCTGTTTTAATACACATCGAAATACATATAAACTGTATTATTGTGTTCTTATTTCTCTTTCATCTTCTTCGTAAATTTAACTCGACCAAGACAGTTTAAATCGACCCAACAGTGATTTCGATACTTTAAAACAATCATAAATAATCCAAATCAGGTGGTTGTATTAAAAGAAAACGAGGAAACAAAATAATAATAATTGTTACAGCAGTCGCGACTTAAAAACCACAACAAAAATCTTGATTTTGAACTAGAAGTCATTTTAGATAATATTTTCAACATGAATTGCGTTTGAAAACGTTTATAGAAACTTATGAAATCGTCAATTGGATTTAAATCACAACAGATAACATGAATTCGTTCGAAGAACATTTGTTGACTTTTAAAAATCCCAACTTTGACTCCGAAATTCCTTCTTGATACTAAAAATTGGCCATTGAAACTTTTCTGATAGTTTGTATGAATGATTTCCAACTTAACTACATTTTTAGTTTTTAAAGTTTCGTATGAAATCATGCTTTTCATAAAATGGAGTAGTAACAGAGGTTAGCGAACAGAAAAAAATAAATAAATAATGGTTTTAATTCAGTAAGTATATTTGCTAGTACAGTTATAATCGATGAAAGAGTGAATTGTCCTCAGTAATGTAGAATGATCGTTTGTTATATGAGATTAAAAGAATCTGCCATGATTTAATCAGACAAATGGAAGAAACAAAAAAAAATATATGTATATAAAATTAAAAGCAGATAGTAAGGCTTAACTGGTTTTGGATTGATCCTGTACTTGGATTCGTTTTGATGATAGATTCAGAGACAAGGATAAATTTGATATATATATATATATATATATATATATATATATATATATATATATATATATATATGATTTGATATAAATATTATAAATTAAATATTATAATTATATTAATAATAATCAATAATACTAATATTAATAGTAATACTATTAATAATATTAATGGGGATAATAATAATAACACAAATATGATGGTTTTAATAAATTTAGTAGTAATTAATAATAATGATAATTAAAAAAAAAATGATAATAATATTATTAGTAATACTAATAATAATAATAGCTATAATAATATTAAGATTATTAGTTAATGATAATAATGAAAGTAGTGATAATAATATTAATATTAACAATTATATTCATACTTGTAATTATATTTTAATATATTACAATTTATTAATTATTTCATATTTATCAAATATTTAATATATTGAATCTTTAATATTTATTAATTATATAAATATATATATATTTACCTTATATAGAGCTCATATATGTATTTTACTCATTTAACTCTACTAATTAATTTGTAATTTATTATTTCACATTGTTATATATACACATATATATAAATAATAATAATTATAATTTTACTACTAGTTAACAAACCCAATGTATTAATTTCATAACATAAATAGTTAATATTATTAATAGTATTGATATTAATAATAGTAGTGAATGTAATAATATAACAACTAAATTAAACTTGTAACTATGTTTAATATATTAACCTTATATTTCATTAATTATGTAATACTCATTATATATATATATATATATATATATATATATATATATATATATATATATATATATATATATATATATATATATATATATATATATATATATATATATATATATATATATATATATATATATATATATATATATATATATATATATATATATATATATATATATATATATATATATTACATTTTTAATTCAATTGATTAAATTATATTTTATTAAATATAATTAATACATATACTCTTATGTTTATTTTTTTTATATCTAAATATGTATATATTTATTTACAATATTTGTTCGTGAATCGTCAAGAGCAGTCGAAAGGTAATTGATTACATGAATATAGATTTCAAACCTTCGTGACTCAACATTACCGATTTTTCTTATCGTGTCGAATTCATATAAAGATTAAGTTTAAATTTGGTCGGAAATTCCCGGGTTATCACAGTACCTACCCGTTAAAGAAATTTCGTCCCGAAATTTGAGTGAGGTCGTCATGGCTAACAATAAATATATTTTCCTGACGAATATGAGTTGGTAAATAGAGTTTTACTATCATTAAATAATATGATAAAATGATTCGATTAATCGAAGCGTATGAATGAAGTTATCACAAAAGATCGAGATGAAGAAATGGTGATTTTCCATAACTTTTGATGTAGTCGCGATTGAGTTTAGAAAAATAAGGTGCGTCTTAACTTTTGACATTGTCTTGGTTGAATTCCAGAATTCAAGGGATTTAAAGAAAATCTTCGAAATCTAAAAGATTTGATTCTTCGGCAGGTAAGGAAATTAAGATCTCTATAATTAATGCGGAAATCTGCCTTGATTTCTTTGTCTGGTATTTTCACTATAAATGAACTTCTTCCGTTCCATTACTTTCACCATTCCTATACTTTCTTCCTCTATTCCTACTTCTAAAATATTATGGAAATGCCCCATCCAGTTCTGATTCTTGATATTTTCCTATCTATGTATCTGTCATCCTTCTTTTCAATCTTCCACCAGAAAATCTGTTTACTTCTACTATTGCCTTGGGGGGATACTATTCTTAATTATGCCGTGTCTTTATATTGCTATTCGTATTAATATCCTCGGTTTGTAACTTCTGTGTTGTTATTGGGTTTTATATATTCCTTTATATTTCAATGTCCCTGCTTCTGTCTCCTATAATTATTGACATCCACAGTTAATGCGCTCTCTTATTCGCTGCGATTTATACCCCTTTCTATTTCGGAGCTTCATGCTTTTGTTTACTTTTCGCAAGTAACGGTCCAGAATTCATAGGTATGGAGTTTCGAATTATCATAATATACAAGGTAGAAAGGAAAGGTAGTATCACGATTTGTTTTGTCAAATTACCTGAATCACTGAGAATAGAACTATCAAGAATATATTTTCTTGATATGTTCAGAAGTTAAGCAGAATGAAAGAGTTATGTAATATGGCACATGATGACGTTATAATCTGTGAATCATCCTATTCCATTTAGAAACTCGGCATGACTTACTGTAATATAATCACGTTGATCAAGTGTCATTATATTATACTAACTCATGCATCAGTTCCCAACATTACTTTAATAACATTCATATTTTAAGCTCGAAAGTTTACAGAATATAGAAACTAACAGTTTCTATATGATATAATACTGATAGCACGAAGAGATTAATGATTTCAGATAAGAATAGTTATATAAATATCTCCAGAATATGGAGGATATTTATAATGACAGATACGATAATATCTCGAAATATCTAAGATCAGAGGATGATAGAAACTATTGTCTGCAAAGGTTTAGAGTAAGGAGCAAGATATTCACTAAAGACTTTAGCAGACATTGAATCATCTGAATTCTTTGAAGTCAAACTTATTCTTTGTGATTTGTCCACGGCTTTCTTCATAGTTTCGCATAATCTGCTTTTCGGTACTAAATTTTCTATTGAATGTTTCCAATATAATGATACACAGGAAGCACGAAGAGGTATATAATTTCGAACGAGAATATTTATGAAAATATCCTCAGAAATATCGAAGATATTGATGATGATATTTTGGAATTTCTAAGTTCGATGGTTGATGAAGAAAAATTTTTCGCAAGATTTTAACATGACTTCGGAGCAAGATATTCTATAAAGATTTCAACGGATCCAGAGTTACCTGGATTCTTTGAATATAGGGTATGGTCCTTGTATTTGTTCTTGGTCTCCTTCATGGTTAGCTCAATCCGTTTTCCAGTTCCAACTTTTATGAGCTTTTCCAACATAATATTCTTTATCATCAAACTTCCGATGATTAAGGGCGTTTACGGTTGTCTACAGTTTCTGCTGCTTCATTAAGCTATTTCAACATTCAGAGTATTGATTCGTAAACTGGGTACCTTTTCAAAATTTCAGAATTAAAGATCGTAATTCTAGGAGATAATTGTTATATGTATACATATAACTATTGATGTAGAAATGCTACGAGGTTCGAGATATTGATTGCTGATTTCCCGGTAATTGGTATGGCAATTATTGTTACAGGGTATAGATGAATACAAGATGGGGTTTCAATGAATATAATGATTTTTCGAAAAGTCCAAATTCATTGAAGTTGCTGGTAATTTTACTGCTAATGTGGTGAAATATAAACGGTTCTCCGGTAACGATGACGACAAGCAAACTTATATATCGAGGTCATAATAAAGCTAATTCGAATGGAAGTTGAAATTGATTTGGTGAAGCTGTGATAAAATTGGCTAATTCGAAAAAGAGTTGCAATGTTATTTTCGGTAATAACAATGCCAAAGGAGCTAACACAGACACGTGTTAAACTTTTACTTAGGGTCCAGGAGTTTTCATGTGCATAACTATATGCGTCAATCTTTTCTTCCATAGATGAAGTGCGGTTGGTTTATCTTCTCAGTTGTTTCTTTAATTGAGAGGTTTCAAAAATCATGAAAGATTTGAACGCAGATTGTAATCGTCGAAATTCAAATGAAGTTTAAGATGAATTCAAGTGGCAAACTTGAAGAATTGTTTAGTTTCATATGTTATAATCAATATTTTAATTTATTTTAATTGTCCGATGTCGTTAGTCCATAGTCGATAGTCTACAGTTAACAATATATAATATTCGAATTAATTAATATGTGTCATGACCCGTGTACATGTCTCAGACTCGATCATAACTCAAAGTATATATATTATTGTAGAATCAACCTCAACCCTGTATAGAGAATTCGATCATTACTGCATATAGAGTGTCTATGGTGATTCTAAATAATATATATAGATGCGTCAATATGATATGTCAAAACCTTGTATACGTGTCCCGATACTTAAAGTGCGTAAAATAAATAACAGAATTTAAATAACGATAAATAATGTGCGTAAAGTAAATAACAGAAATTAAATGACGTTAAATAAAATTACGAGAATGTAAATTGCGATAATTAAATTACGATAAATAAATTGCGATAAATAAAATGTAATATGGAATTAACAGTTAGTTAGGAACAGTTAGCTAGGATTTTGTTAGCGTGGTTTCTTAACAAAATTTCATATTGTCAATTAGTCCGTTTCTAATCAATTTTTATTGTGTCCATTATTTCTTCATTATGCCACTTGTTGGATTCTGATAGGTCAAAATCCAAATATGAAATTGGATGAATATGGTTATTCTGTGGTGAACGGATTCGTATATCGGTGGTTGTAAATAGGATAGTAAACGACTATTGAATCAGCTTCGAAGAATGTACAGTGTAACTTATTAATGTGAAATCTGAATATTTCTCGGGTATTACCTACCCGTTAAAAATATTTTCACAATTAACACTTTTTACGAAAGAATTTTAATTACAATCTTTATGAAAACATACATACATATATATTTTCTTCAGATGTAATCATGGATTCATTGAGTTAATATGATATTAAACTCATTTGGTTTACCATTAGAACTAGAATACGTAATCTCTAAAACATTTAGAGATTACTTAATTGCCATGAAGAACACAGATAATTGATGTAGAACGATACGTAGAACGATGATTATACTCGAGGTACAGAATGAGATGTTGAGGCATGGATGGTTGATGATACTGGTGCTGTTACTGATGGTACTGTTGGTGCCGGTGATTTTGCTGAAGCTGGTAAATTTTGCACCATATTTTCCAATGCTACAACTTGGGCGCGAAGCTTGTTGACTTCTTCCATTATTCCGGGATGATTGTCGGTCGAAACGAGCGGATGAATAAGGTTTAGAATTGTGGATGAAATATAATCGTGACGAGCTACCCTGGAAATGAGGCTGAAAATGGTGTTTCAGATAGGTTAGTCGGTAAGTGCTTCAGGTTTTTCGCCAATCGGTGAATTCGGTTGGTGGAAGGGATCGCCTTCTGTGCGTCTCCATTGATTAAGTCGACTACGAACCCATCAGATGAATGAGGGATGGCTGGCTGGTTGTTCCATTCCGGTTACACTGCTTTCGAAGTTCAAGTGGAAATCCATATTGGAATAGCTGTCGGAATAACTATCGGAATAGCTATCGGAATCTGAGGGACTCGAACTGGTTGAGGAATTCATCTCGTACGATCAGATGAAATTTTTTTGATAAGAAATAGATTATAGGATGTATATTAGTACCCTGCAATATATAATTTACATATGCATATAAAATACTAAAATCCCATAAGTTACGGAGGAATCTACTGAAGCTGTTCAGGCAAAGGTAACAATAACAGATACGCTATGACATGAATTTATCTATACACTGTCTATGCAATAGAGGCAGTAAGACATGTCTAGACTAAGAATGATAAGCAGGTAATTTCCTAAGGATGATAAGCAGATGATTTCCGACACGAAATGATAAGCAAAACTTTTGACATGCAGACACGGTCGAAGTCCAGACTCACTAATGCATCCTAACAACTATCAGTTAGACATACTAATGCAAGACCTGGTTCGCTAAGACCACCACTCTGATACCAACTGAAAGGACCCGTTCATATACATTATAAATGATTCACAATAGTTGATTACATTGCGAGGTATTTGACCTCTATATGATACATTTTACAAACATTGCATTCGTTTTTAAAAGACAATCTTTCTTTACATCGAAAATTGACAGGCATGCATACCATTTCATAATATCCACTATCCAACTATAAATTGATTTAATAATAATCTTTGATGAACTCAATGACTCGAATGCAACGTTCTTCAAAATATGCTATGAAAGACTCCAAGTAATATCTTTAAAATGAGCAAATGCACAGCGGAAGATTTCTTTAACACCTGAGAATAAACATGCTTTAAAGTGTCAACCAAAAGGTTGGTGAGTTCATTAGTTTATCATAATCATTTATTTCCATCATTTTAATAGACCACAAGAATTTCATTTCCAGTTCTCATAAATATACGTCTCATGCATAGAGACAAAAATAATCATTCATATGGTGAACACCTGGTAACCGACATTCGCAATATACATATAAAAATATCCCCATCATTCCGGGATCCTCCTTCGGACATGATATAAATTTTGAAGTACTAAAGCATCCGGTACTTTGGATGGGGCTTGTTGAGCCTGATAGATCTATCTTTAGAGTTCGCGTCAATTAGGGTGTTTGTTCCCTAATTCTTAGATTACCAGACTATTTAAAAGGGGGCATATTCGGTTTAATAATCCAACCATAGAATGTAGTTTCGATCGCTTGTGTCTATTTCGTAAAGCATTTATAAAAACAGCGCATGTATTCTCAGCCCAAAAATATAAAGGGTAAAAAGGCAAATGAAACTCACCATAATGTATTTTGTAGTAAAAATACATATAACGACATTGAACAAAAGTAGGGTTGGCCTCGGATTCACGAACCTATAACATTCATATATGTATTAAAAACATATTCTTGTAACCGAATAACTTTATTTATTTTTATTATTGATATAATTGTTATTTTTAATAATTCATATGTTTCATTATTTATTTTTATATCTTTATTTTATATATAGTAATATTAATATAGTTAAGTTAAGTATAATAAATATACCTTTTATAAAAAGATAATTTGTTTATGAATTTGTTAATTTTGATAATACTACGGTTAGTAAAATAATGATATTATATAATTATATTGATAAAAGTGATAATAATAATAATGTTAATAGAATTAATGATATTAATAATGATATTAATACTAAATTGTATTATGATAACAATAGTTATAATAATTTTAACAATTCCTTTAAATCATAATCTTCATGTCAACTTTCTACGCTACTGCCTATAGTTTTGTAATACATTAATTTGTACTAAAATCATTATTTTTACGAGTATTCGTATACCTATAACTAATTCCTATAATTTCTATCTTATCATCTTTTAATATGTGTTTATGTTAATAATATGTTTGGTATCATAATGATAATATTAATACTTTTAATACTTTATGATATTACATAATATTAACTAAAATGATAATAATAATAATAATAATTTTATTAATCACATTAATACTATTTATAGTAATATTCATAATAATACTAATAACAAAGATATTAATAATTATATAATGATATTAACTCTATTAATAATAATTTGAGTTTATACTAATAATTATAACAATAGTCATAACAATAATAATAACTAGTAAAAATAATAACAATAATCATAATAAAAATAATAATAATAATAATAATAATAATAATAATAATAATAATAATAATAATGATAATGGAAAAGAAAATTAAAGTGTATACCATTTCAAAATGCTTTCCTAAAAAGAATGTCTCGAGCAGGGCTCGAACCTGAGACCCCTCGCTAACCCGTCACCTCTCTTAACCATTCCGCCATTTCAGACCTTCTGTTTTAATACACATCGAAATACATATAAACTGTATTATTGTGTTCTTATTTCTCCTTCATCTTCTTCGTAAATTTAACTCGACCAAGACAGTTTAAATCGACCCAACAGTGATTTCGATACTTTAAAACAATCATAAATAATCCAAATCAGGTGGTTGTATTAAAAGAAAATGAGGAAAAAAAATAATAATAATTGTTACAGCAGTCGCGACTTAAAAACCACAACAAAAATCTTGATTTTGAACTAGAAGTCATTTTAGATAATATTTTCAACATGAATTGCGTTTGAAAACGTTTATAGAAACTTATGAAATCATCAATTGGATTTAAATCACAACAGATAACATGAATTCATTCGAAGAACATTTGTTGACTTTTAAAAATCCCAACTTTGACTCTGAAATTCCTTCTTAATACTAAAAATTGGCCATTGAAACTTTCCTGATAGTTTGTATGAATGATTTCCAACTTAACTGCATTTTTAATTTTTAAAGTTTCGTATGAAATCATGCTTTTCATAAAATGGAGTAGTAACAGAGGTTAGCGAACAGAAAAATAAATAAATAATGGTTTTAATTCAGTAAGTATATTTGCTAGTACAATTATAATTGATGAAAGAGTGAATTGTCCTCAGTAATGTAGAATGATCGTTTGTTATATGAGATTAAAAGAATCTGCCATGATTTAATCAGACAAATGGAAGAAACAAAAAAATATATATAAAATTAAAAGCAGATAGTGAGGCTTAACTGGTTTTGGATTGATCCTGTACTTGGATTCGTTTTGATAATAGATTCAGAGACAAGGATAAATTTGATATATATATATATATATATATATATATATATATATATATATATATATATATATATATATATATATATATATATATATATATATATATATATATATATATATATATGATTTGATATAAATATTATAAATTAAATATTATAATTATATTAATAATAATCAATAATACTAATATTAATAGTAATACTATTAATAATATTAATAGGGATAATAATAATAACACAAATATGATGGTTTTAATAAATTTATTAGTAATTAATAATAATGATAATTAAAAAAAATGATAATAATATTATTAGTAATACTAATAATAATAATAATAATAATAATAATAATAATAATAATAATAATAATAATAATAATAGCTATAATAATATTAAGATGATTAGTTAATGATAATAATGAAAGTAGTGATAATAATATTAATATTAACAATTATATTCTTACTTGTAATTATATTTTAATATATTACAATTTATTAATTATTTCATATTTATCATATATTTAATATATTGAATCTTTAATATTTATTAATTATATAAATATATATATATATATATATATATATATATATATATATATATATATATATATATATATATATATATATATTTACCTTATATAGAGCTCATATATGTATTTTACTCATTTAACTCTACTAATTAATTTGTACTTTATTATTTCACATTGTTATATATACACATGTATATATAAATAATAATAATTATAATTTTACTACTAGTTAACAAACCAAATGTATTAATTTCATAACATAAATAGTTAATATTATTAATAGTACTGATATTAATAATAGTAGTGAATGTAATAATATAACAACTAAAATTAAACTTGTAACTATGTTTAATATATTAACCTTATATTTCATTAATTATGTAATACTCATTATATATATATATATATATATATATATATATATATATATATATTACATTTTCAATTCAATTGATTAAATTATATTTTATTAAATATAATTAATACATATACTCTTATGTTTATTTATTTTTTTTTATATCTAAATATGTATATATTTATTTACAGTATTTGTTCGTGAATCGTCAAGAGCAGTCGAAAGGTAATTGATTACATGAATATAGATTTCAAACCTTCGTGACTCAACATTACAGATTTTTCTTATCATGTCGAATTCATATAAAGATTAAGTTTAAATTTGGTCGGAAATTCCCGGGTCATCACAGTATTACACCTTTCCAAGGTGACACCTTTAGCATAACCATGTCACCGATCTAAAACTCTAATGGTTTCCTTCGGACATCGGCGTAGCTCTTTTGGCGACTACGGGCCGTCCTCAATCTCTCCTTGATTTGTACTATCTTCTCAGTCGTTTCGTGTATGATCTCGGGACCAGTTAATTGTCAATCTCCTACTTCATTCCAACAGATAGGAGATCTACACTTCCTTCCATACAGTGCTTCAAATGGTGTAGCTTTAATACTCGCATGATAACTATTATTATACGAGAATTCTGCTAATGGTAGATATTTATCCCATCCGTTTCCAAAATCGATCACACATGCCCTGAGCATGTCTTCAAGAGTCTGAATTGTTCTTTCACTCTGCCCGTCAGTTTGTGGATGATATGCGGTGCTCATATCCAAACGAGTTCCCAGCGCCTCCTGTAGTGATTGCCAAAACTTTGATGTAAATCTACTATCACGATCGGATATAATGGAAATAGGTATTCCATGCCTTGAAACAATTTCCTTTATGTATAATCGTAATAGTTTCTCCATTCCATCCGTTTCCTTTATAGGCAAGAAATGTGCAGATTTGGTAAGACGATCAACTATTACCCAAATGGTGTCATAACCCCAGGCAGTCTTAGGTAACTTCGTGATGAAATCCATGGTAATACCGTCCCATTTCCATTCTGGGATTTCTGGTTGTTGAAGTAACCCTGACGGCTTCTGATGTTCTGCTTTAACTTTGGAACAAGTTAAACATTCCCCAACATATGTTGCAACATCTGTCTTTAAATTAGGCCACCAATAATGCGTCTTAAGATCTTGATACATCTTTCTAACTCCAGGATGTATCGAGTATCTTGTCTTATGTGCCTCGTTCAATATCAACTTCCTTAATCCACCCCACTTTGTTACCCAAATACGGTTTGCAAAATATCGAATTCCGTCTTCCCGTATAACGAGTTGTTTCCCATACTTCTTCATTATTTCATTTCCTATGTTTTCTTTAGTAAGAGCTTCTCGTTGAGCCTCTTTGATTCGTGAGTTGAGATTCATGCGAATTTTTATGTTCATTGCTCGTACTCGAATTGGTTCTCATTCCTTTCTGCTTAGAGCGTTAGCCACCACGTTCGCTTTCCCGGGATGATAGCGAATTTCACAATCATAGTCATTTATCAGCTCGACCCACCTACGTTGCCTCATGTTCAGCTGTTTCTGATCAAAAATATGTTGAAGGCTTTTATGATCAGTAAACACAGTGCATTTAACCCCATATAAATAGTGTCTCCATATCTTCAATGCAAACACTACTGCTCCCAATTCTAAATCATGCGTCGTATAATTCCGCTCGTGAATCTTCAATTGTTGGGATGCGTATGCTATAACTTTCTTCTGTTGCATAAGGACGCAACCAAAACCTTGTCGCGAAGCATCACAATATATCTCAAAATCATCGTTCCCTTCAGGTAATGATAAAATAGGTGCTGTAGTCAACTTCTTCTTTAGTAATTGAAATGCACTCTCCTGCTCAGAAGTCCATTCGTACTTCTTACCTTTTTGAGTTAACGCTGTTAATGGTTTAGCTATTCGGGAAAAATCTTGAATAAACCTTCTATAATAACCGGCTAAACCCAAAAATTGGCGTATCTGCGTTGGTGTCTTAGGAGTCTCCCATTTTTCAATGGCCTCAATTTTAGCTGGATCAACCTGAATTTCTTTGCTACTAACAACGTGACCAAGAAATTGCACTTCTTTCAACCAAAATGCACACTTAGAAAATTTGGCGTATAACTGTTCCTTTCTTAACAATTCTAATACCAACCTTAAATGCTGCTCATGCTCTTGCTCATTTTTAGAATAGATGAGAATATCATCAATGAAAACGATAACAAACTTATCTAGATACGGACTACAAACTCGATTCATGAGGTCCATGAATATAGCTGGTGCATTCGTTAATCCAAACGGCATAACCAAAAATTCGTAATGACCGTAGCGTGTCCGGAAAGCAGTTTTCGGAATATCTTCTTCTTTGACACGTAGTTGATGATAACCCAATCTTAAGTCGATTTTTGAGTACACACATGATCCTTGCAGTTGATCAAATAAGTTGTCAATTCTCGGTAGTGGATACCGATTCTTGAGAGTTAACTTATTTAATTCACGATAATCTATACACATCCTAAAAGATCCATCCTTCTTTTTAACAAATAAAATTGGAGCTCCCCACGGTGAAGTACTTGGTTGTATGAATCCTCGGTCCAGTAATTCTTTTAACTGACTCTGAAGTTCTTTTAACTCGGACGGTGCAAGTCTATATGGAGCACGGGCAACCGGTGCAGCACCTGGTACAAGATCTATTTGAAATTCTACAGACCTGAAAGGAGGTAGTCCCGGTAATTCTTTCGGAAATACATCGGGAAAGTCTCTTACTACATTTACATCGTTAATATTTTTCTCCTTTTCTTCAACTTTCTTTACATGTGCTAGGATGGCATAACATCCCTTTTCTAAACACTTTCGAGCTTTCAAACAGCTAATGAGATTTAGGTTTGGGTTACCTTTATCTCCGTAAATCATTATCATTGATTTATCCTTTCGAGGAATACAAATTGCCTTTTCAGCACACACCACTTCGACTCCTACTTTGGATATCCAGTCCATGCCGATAATTACGTCAAAACTTCCTAATTCTATGGGTATCAAATAAATTTTAAATGTTTCTCCGGCTAAATTTATTTTACAATCACGGCAAATTTTATCGGCTTTAATTAGTTTACCATTAGCTAACTCAATCATGTACTTAGCATCTAGAGGTAATGATGAACAATTCAATTTAGCGTAAAAGTCTCTACACACGTAACTTCTATCGGCACAAGTATCAAGTATAATAGATGCTGATAAGTTATTAATGATAAAAGTACCCATAACAAGCTCCGGGTCTTCACACGCCTCTCTAGCATTAATAATAAATGCTCTTCCACGTGCAGATCCGTTATTCTTCTCTGGATTCGGGCACTGGCTCTTATAATGACCCTGTTTCCTACACCCATAACAAGTAACAGTGGCCGAGGCAGTTCTATTTGCATTGGTGGCAGGAGTCTTGGTGCCATTGGTATTTGTAACAGGAATCCTACAATCTTCAGCAAGATGACCCCTTCGATTACAATTATCGCACACCACATTACAATACCAGAGTGATGTTTGTGGCATCTGTTACATGATGTTTGTGGCATCTGTTACATAAAGGATTTCGTCCTTTGTAACCTGAGCTTGAACCACTACCCACACCTTGCGTGGTTTCTTGTTTCTTGTTGGATTGTTGATTACCTTCTCACTTTCTTTTGTTTTCCGATGTCTTGACATCAGTGTTCTTATCCAGAATAATCTGGTCCATCAACTCGTTTGCCATAGTGATGGCTTTATGAATAGTCTTGGGTTTCGATGCTGTAACATTTGCCTTGACATTTTTAGGCAAACCATCTTTGTACAGTTCTATCTTTCGTTCTTCGGTTGGTACCAATTCGGGACATAGCAAAGCTATGTAACACCCCAGCTTAACATGACCACAATATTGTCCGCTTTGCCCGCAGGCGCACGGCTTTTTCTTGGCGACCACACACGAGAAGCACTTTCCCAGGAGGTCACCCATCCTGGTAGTGCTCTCGTCCGAGCACGCTTAACTACAACGTACTCGCACACCCGCTCTACTTGTGATCCCAAAACGCATTGTGTCATTTAAGCGTGGGTATTACCTTATAATCCCATGATCACTCATGTTCGTGGGCGATGTGGGATTTGCCTAGGGTGTT
Source organism: Rutidosis leptorrhynchoides (assembly GCF_046630445.1). Lineage (NCBI taxonomy): Eukaryota > Viridiplantae > Streptophyta > Magnoliopsida > Asterales > Asteraceae > Rutidosis > Rutidosis leptorrhynchoides. The sequence continues at coordinate 659,285,689 of NC_092333.1, read as the reverse complement.
ACATTCACCCCCCCTTAGGGACTCATCGTCCTCGATGAGGTTTGCCCCACCACCCCCAACGGCACACGAGTGGCTCTGATACCATTCTGTAACACCCCAGCTTAACATGACCACAATATTGTCCGCTTTGCCCGCAGGCGCACGGCTTTTTCTTGGCGACCACACACGAGAAGCACTTTCCCAGGAGGTCACCCATCCTGGTAGTGCTCTCGTCCGAGCACGCTTAACTACAATGTACTCGCACACCCGCTTTACTTGTGATCCCAAAACGCCTTGTGTCATTTAAGCGTGGGTATTACCTTATAATCTCATGATCACTCATGTTCGTGGGCGATGTGGGATTTGCCTAGGGTGTTACATGCTAATTTCATGAATCGCTGATTGTAGTTGGTGAGTTCAGTACCAATAACTTTCAGGCTTCGTAATTCAGCTTCCAACTTCCTAACCTCGTTCCTTAGACAATACTCGTTGATTAGCATTGTTTTGAATTCTTCCCAGGGAGTATCATAAGCTACATCTCCTCCTACGGCCTTCACATAGTTTTTCCACCACGTGAGTGCACTATCTTGTAAGGTGCACGATGCATACTTGGTCATGTCCTTCTCAATACAACCACTGATTTTAAACACGGACTCAATCTTTTCGATCCACCGGGTTAAACCGACCGGTCCTTCTGTTCCACTGAATGATGAGGGCTTGCAACCTTGAAAAGTTTTGTAAGTACATCCCACACGAGAATTTGGGTTAACTGCAGCACCTCTCGCAGCCTCAACCCATAACATTCTGTCGTTCACTCGCTGATTGATGAGTTCCTCGATTTCTTGTTCCGTCATTCGGTTCAATCGCGCCATAATCTTCAATAAGAATGAAAAAAATAATTATTCACATGGAATATTATAGATGTAGTATGTATTTACAGTACATCGTAGCTTATTAATAATATGAACCAGTTACTATTATAAAAGCCTTTTCTTCTTATTAGCATTTTATAATTATATCTAGGGTAGTACCTACCCGTTAAAGTTCATACTTAATAGCTTAGTACAGAAATTAATTTCTACCATCCAAATAATACTCAACCATGGAAAATTATTGCATTTCACACTTCACTATTTTACATATGCTTATCTTACATCAAACATTAAACAAACCACACTAGTAATATTATACAAAACGTTATATGATCCCATGGTTTAAAACAACAGCGCATCATTTAACTCAAAACGTTTGTGTTCAAAGAAATCGCTTAAAGGTTATCTTGACTATCTCCCTGCGTTTTGGCTGAGGGGCTGAAGAACTGGATGCTGAGATAGAACTAATAGGAATAGCGGGAATAGGGGTGAAAGTGTCTGGTGGAGTTGGTGCCACAACATCCTCACTAAACTCGGGATTTGGATTTTCCAATTCAGTAGCCTTTCGTTTCTTTCCTCTTTCGAACTTGTCTTTCGTAATTTCCTGTATTTCTTCCTCCTCAGGATCACTTTCCGGTTCCTCTTCAATTGATTCATCTGAAAATTGTGAGTCTTCCCCAAAGGTGTCGTTTTCATCATCGGATAGGTTAATGACTGGAACACCATCTGAAGATTCTGGTTCGGAGTCACTGAATGTGATAACAAGTTCTAAGCCAAACATCTATCACATAACAACTAGCACATTAGTACCACATAATATTTACATATTAATTTTTAACCAACAAGGATAATCGATAGTTTTCTAAATCAAACACGGTCAAAGTCCAGACTCACTATTGCATCCTAACAAACTCGATAAGACACACTAATACAAATTTTCTGGTTCTCTAAGACCAACGCTCTGATACCACATGTCATAACCCGTCCTAAACCATAAAGACAAATATAATAACATATGATTTCATCGCGAGGTATTGACCTCTATATGCGACATTTTTCAAAGAAAACTGCATTCGTTTTTACAATACAAACCATAACTTTTATTAAAAATACAAAGTTTAAACAACATAATAATGATTATCGTTTAGCGATAATCTTAGCCTTACAAACTTTACACGTGATGATAACAACACGATTTCCAACGTATTTTACATTACAACTTCTCTGATATGTAGTTTTATTTTTGACACAAATATGCATACTCAAGATCTTGCTTAAATTCAACATGTTGCAGCGGAAGCTTTTAGTTATCACCTGGGAATAAACATGCTTAAAACGTCAACATAAAGTTGGTGAGATATAGGTTTAATGCCGGCATCGTTATAAATATAGACCACAAGATTTCATATATAAACGTTTTAATAAAAAAATTCTAAGTTGTTGAGCACTTGATAACCATACTTAACATTTAATCAACGTCGCATATTCCCTTTATTATGAAATCTTACTACACCGTACTAAGTGTAGTCACCAAAACGAAGTACTGTGCAACCGTTGAATACTGGTCGTCCAGTCCGGTTGGGGTTGTCAGGCCCGATAGATCTATCAACAGGATTCGCATTTACAATACCGCATGTAAATAGTAGTTACCAAGTTACAGGGAGGTATGCCAGTGGTACAACTCAATGTACAATATATATTTTTAATCACTTGTGTCCATAGCGTAAATCATAAAATGCATGTATTCTCATCCCGAAATATTTAGAGTTTAAAAGTGGGACTATATACTCACTTTTACCTTGAAGGTATTTAACTCAACTTGGTCTCCGATAGATATCACGAACCTAACCATATATATAATATATCAACATATTTTCTTTTCAAGTAATCGTTACATATATATATATATATATATATATATATATATACTTTTAATATTTTCTTAGTCCGTAGTTAGCAGTCCGATGTTAGTGGTCCACAATTAGTTGCTCAATAAAATAAATAAAGACCCCATCGTATTCGTATTGATCAGAATTAATCTCGACCCATGGTACCATGTTGTCAAATGCTGTGTTGCGTACATAAAGTACCGTGTTGTCAAATGACGTGTTGCGTACAATCATGAGGTCTTATGATTAATCTTCTCGTGTTGTTTACGGGTGGTCCTGAATTATATAAAATCAAATCATAAGTAATTATATATAAAATATCATATTAATTAGAAAAGATATGATTAATTTACTTTTTCTCCAAATATTTTCGTAGCTAAACTAGCTTCGGATACCCAATCTTGTTTTAGTCGTAGTTTCTTCATTACAACTCCGTTTTTGTTGGTTCAACTTGCCACTTCCTTGGATCGAGTCAAATTTTAAGAATATGAACTGTAAATACCTTGGTTTACATTCAGAATCACAGTTTATAGTTCAAACTTTGGTGAAACTTATGAAAGTGATTATTTTCCATCATAAAAACAACATTTAATGATCATTTTTTCTAAAAATACTTACACTTTGAGTTAAACCATGAAATTTTTATGTGTTAACATATTCATAAGAAATATCATTTTTCCCGAACATAAACTTCCAATTCAAAATTCAAGATGGTTTTTAATTATTCAACCCAAAACAGCCCCCGGTTGCACTCCGACGACGTAGATTCAGTTTTAAGGTGTTCTTTGTAAAAACAAGTTGTATCTTGTTAAGTTAGCATATTATTATGATATATTACAGGTCTTGAAGTGTTTTAAAAGTCAAGTTAGAAGGATCTATTTAGTTTGCGAACAAGTTTGAAATCATTCAAACTATGTTCTTGTTGTTAAAATTTTACAACACAAAATAAGATAGCTATATAAATATGAATCGAATAAGATTATGAACAAGGTTACTACCTCAAGTTACTTGGACAAAGTTACTGAAAAGATAGGAAATAATCTTAGAATCAAAAGAGTGGTGAAGTGGGATTGAAGATTGGAAGCAACTTAGGACATAAACTTAAAATGAAAGTAATATCTTGTAGTGTTCTTGTTTGATCTTGATATGGTGGTTATTAAGGTGATTCTTGAGAGGATTTTTGCTGGATTTCTTAGGGATGCATGAGGCTTACAAGTGTGTATTCCTAGCTAGAGAAATTATGTAGTAAAAATTGAAAATGGAAGGGGGTATAAATGGTGAAGGTGGCGTGATCATGGGGGAGACAAGAACAAAAATGTAGTTTGTTATTTTGTATATTTAGTCAAGCTAACTTCCAATTCTAATTATCTCTCCTTGAGGGCAGCAATAAGGGCTGATTAGGTGTTGATTAGGATGTTGATTTGATGTGTATATACCAATAGTAAATACGTATAGAAGCTGGGTATGATACGGGTACATATACCCTAGATGTACGTGTAGAAATCTTGAGGAAATGGAACGAGGATTCAAATATAACTATCTTTTGTAAATATACTTATATTGTTTTATGTATAAAAGCCCTTTAAAAGTGATTAAATACATATCTATACGATACTTGTATAAACATTATAAGTTATAAGTATTTATGTCAAAGAACGTTACATATAGTTATCGTTTTGAAAACTTAAGTTAATAGTTTCAAAGTATACTTTTATCTTATTGTTATTAGTACACAATGAGATGTTAAACCATCCTTAGACCATGTTTAATATATATAAATACATATATATACACAAACGTATAATTATCGTATGTTATATAGTTCGTGATATCATCGGTCAAATTGGACGGTCAAACGTTGTGTAAAACTCTTTTCAAAAACATAAGTCTCAACAATTTAGATTGCTTATCATGTTGGTAAGGTTTAATTTATGTAAATATTAATCTCATAAGTATAAAATGATCGGAAAAATCCGGGTCGTTACACTTCATGATTCTTGAAAACACCTCAATCGAGAGGATGAACCAACCGCACTTCATCTATGGAAGAAAAGATTTATGCATATAGTTATGCACTTGAAAAACTCTCGGAACCTGAGTAAACATTTAACATGTAGCTGTGCTAATTCCTTTAACGTTATTATTACCAAAAATAACTTTGCAACTCCTGTTCGAGATAGGCAGTTTTGTCACAGCTGTAATGACCCGGAAATTTCCGATCAAATTTAAACCTTAATCTTTATATGTTCCCGACACGATAAGCAAAATCTGTAATGTTGAGTCTAGAAAGTTTGAAATCTATATTCGGATAATCAGTTACCTTTTGACCAAGCCTGACGATTCACGAACATTTATATGTATATACAATATATACTTATTAATTGATAACGTTAACAAGGTATTAGATATGTAATATTTGGTTTTGATATAAGATTACTATAGTTATCGGTGAGAGTAAAAGATAATAGAATTTTATAAATATCTGAAACCACTTTTGTTAAATTATTAACGAGTCATTTCAATAAGAATAAAGATTTTTAACGCTATCTTAAAAGTTAGAATTTTTTTTGAAACCTTTTGACAAATTGTAAATGTTAATGGTCCGTGATTTTAATAAAAATAAATATTTAAATAAAACGTGTTCATTAAATATATATTTATGTATTTTACGAAATGACTAAATATAATATTTAACTAAATATAAAACGTTTTGAAATTAAATATACTTGGTTAATTAATGAGAGTGTGATTTATATAAGTAAATGACCACAACACTCAAAAGATTAAGTTACACTTTGAGTGGGTTAGTTTTTAATTAATTTAAGTCTTGTTATTGATAAAGGTACATGTCACAAAACGTTTAAATTAAAATAAAATATTTTGACACACATCGAGACTTTGATTTATAGAAGGAAATGACCACAACGCTCAATTTTATAGGTTACATTTTTCATAAAGTAAATCTTTGATAAATAAATCAAATTATTATTAAAGGTACACGTCACGTATCGTAAAAGGCTAGTTTTCTAAACGTACGAAAGTGCGCTCGAAAAACTGAAAGTGGTACATGAGTCGTGAGACCACGACCGTGTCATTTTTGTAAAAATTATATTTTTACCATAACCGTAAATATAATATAATATATAATTAATTGTATGGATTAAATAATAATTTATATATAATATATTAAATAAACATGGTGCCTAAGTGTAATACGTAAAATGAAGTGGCTAAGAATTTTTACACGTTTTATTTATTTATTTATTTATTTATTTCATATGGGATGTAAATGCCACAAATCACGGACACCTTACGTAGTTGGTGAGATAACTTTTCTATAAATATGGAACGTACCCGGTTTTTGATCTTTTCATCTATCTCGATCTCACTCTCTCTAAATATACATATACATACTTACTTATTATTTATTTTTTTTATTATTATTATCATTATTATTATCATTATTATCATTATTATTATTATTATTATTATTATTATTATTATTATTATTATTAGGAGCGATATTATTTGTAATATACATAAAATACTACGACGAGGTCATACGCGTGTTATTTTTCAAAACTGGTTTTCGAGTGAGTCAAGGCTAAGGAGGTTATGGGATATTGATTTGGAGGTTATGGGTATGATTCGAGGGTTTTGCTAGTGAGTCAATTTAGTGTTTATCATCTCCGTTGCGATCTACGTTCTTTCCTGCAATATTGAATCTCAATATTGATACGTGAGCACTCATAACTTAATTTTTATATATTAGTAGTGTATCCTTGACTAGTGCACGAGTATTTAAGATCATGCATGATTGTATATTTAATTTTGTCAAAATATATTTTAGGATAGATTCTGAATTAGATACTCATGCGGTTGAGATAAGGTATATGATATGCATGTTTTTGGAAAGGTGGTGAAAAACTATAAACTTTTCATTTAGATATCGAATGGATTTGACGGATGGATTAGAAGTTATAGTCAACTGAATTTTTGTATTAATTATTAAAAATGATTATTTTTACTATTAGGTTGTCGTTAAAATCATCGTTATTATTATTTGATTATTATTATTATTATTATTATTATTATTATTATTATTATTATTATTATTATTATTATTATGATTATTAACAATTAAAAATAATTAATATTTTTATCAAAAACTATCAAATTATTATTTTGATCGTTGTTATTATTAAAACTATCAATTTATTTTCATTAACATTAAAATTATCATTTTTATTAAAAGTATTATTTTAATGGAAATATTATTATTATTATAAAATATTAACTTATTATTTTAGTATATTTTTATATAAAGTTTTATTAATTAATAAATGAATTATATTTTACTCTAATAAATTTTGTAAAAATATTTAAAAATATAAAATAACGATATTTAAGCATGTGTAAATTTTGGAAATCATTTTGAGTCAAATTCATTTTTTTTAACTATTGCATATTAGTCTCGAGCATTAGGATTGAGGTACACTACGACTTGACCATAATTGTTAAACAGATATTAATCAATATATAAATATATATAATTAATTTAGGTTCGTGGATCCGAGACCAACCTTATACATGTTCAATGATGTTATATGTATTTTTACTACAAAATACAGTATGGTGAGTATATAGTCCCACTTTTAAACTCTAAATATTTCGGAATGAGAATACATGCATTTTATGATTTACGTTATGGACACAAGTGATTAAAAATATATATTCTACGTTGAGTTGTACCACTGGCATACTTCCCTGTAACTTGGTAACTAATATTTACATGAGGTATTGTAAACGCGAATCCTGTTGATAGATCTATCGGGCCTGACAACCCCAACCGGACTGGACGACCAGTATTCAACGGTTGCACAGTACTTCGTTTCGGTGACTACACTTGGTACGGTGTAGTAAGATTTCATAATAAAGGGAATATGCGACGTTGATTAAATGTTAAGTATGGTTATCAAGTGCTCAACAACTTAGAATATTTTTTTTTATTATTATCTTTATCTATATGAAATCTTGTGGTCCATAGTTATAACGCTGCTAGCATCAAACCTATATCTTACCAACTTTATGTTGATGTTTTAAAGCATGTTATTCTCAGGTACGAATTAAGTCTTCCGCTGTGCATTAGCTCATGTAAAGGACATTACTTGGAGTCGATCATCGCAATGGGACCAAATGTTGATGACTTCGTCCAGGAGGATTAGGACGGGTTGTTAAAGTTGGTATCAGAGCGGTGGTCTTAGCGAACCAGGTCTGCATTAGTGTGTCTAACTGATAAGTTGTTAGGATACATTAGCGAGTCTGGACTTCGACCGTGTCTGCATGTCAAAAGTTTTGCTTATCAATTCTAGTCGGAAATTATCTGCTTATCATCCTTAGGAAATTACCTGCTTATCATTCTTAAATCTAGACACGTCTTACTGCATTTAGTGCATCGATAGTGTAAAGACAAAATTCATATCTTAGCATATCTGTTATTGTTACCTTTGTCTGACATCTTTTCAAAGATCCTCCGTAATTTATGGGATTTTGGTATTATATATATACATATGTAAATTATGTATTGAAGAATACCAAATCTAACTCCTACAATCTATTCCATACTAAAAATTCATTTCCCCAACTATACAAGATGGATTTCGCATCCAGTTCGAATTCCTCAGACTCCGACAGCTACGCCAATATGGATTTTCAATCGAGCTCCGAAGGCAGCGTCACCGGAATGGATCAACCAATTTCCCATCATCTATTTTGGATGAATTGGGGATGAGTTCGTAATATACTAAATCACTGGAGACGAGAAGAAGGGGATCGATTCCATCCACCAAATTGTTCACTTGGTGATGAACCTGAAGCACTTACCGGCGAACCTGTTCGAGAATCCATTTTCTCTCTCATCTCTAGAGTATCTCGTCACGATTATATACTATCCCATATTTCGAATCTTATTTATCCGCTCGCTCCAACCGTCAATCATCCCGGTGTAATAACAGAAGTTAACGAACTTCGCGCTCGCGTGACGGCTTTGGAGAACATGGTGCGAAGGTTACAAACACCAGCATCAGCACCAGCAGCATAATCAGTACCACCATCATCAACCGTCGACAATACCCTTATCACCCCAATCACAACCGCGTCATAAACCTCAACATCACAAACTGTACCTCGGATATCAACATCACACGCCTCAATATCACCATCTGTACTTCGAGTATGATCTTCGTTCTACATATCATTCTACCTCATTTGTCTTTGCTCGAAATGACGATTATGTAATCTCTAATGTTTTAGAGACCATGTAATCAAGTACTAACGATAAATCAAATGAGTTTAATATCTTATTGACTCATTACATCCATGATTACATCTGAAGAAAATATATATGCAAGTATATTTTCATAAAGATTGTAATTAAAAATTCTTTCGTACAAACTATTAATGATGAAAATATTTTAACGGGTAGGTAGTACCCGAGGAATATTTAGATTTCACATTAATAAGTTACACTGTACATTCTTCGATTCTGATTCAACGGTCATTTACTATCCTACTTACAACTACCGATATACGTATCCGTTCACCATAAAATAACCATTTCCATTCAACTTTCATAATTGGATTTTGACCTATCAGAATCCAACAAGTGGCATAACGAAGAAAACATTGGAAAAAAAAGTGTTAGAAACAAAAAAATTAACTATGATGAATTTTGTTAAGATTCCACGCTAACTGTTCCTAGCTAACTGTTCCTAGCTAACTGGTTACATTTTATTTATCGCAATTTAATTATCGCAATTTTATTTATCGTCATTTAATTTCTGTTATTTACTTTTACGCACTTTAATCGGGATACATGTACACAATACGTCGGATTAGTTCTGAGATAATATGTTGTACACGGGTCATGATATATATTTATTTATTTTACGCACTTTAAATAACGGGACACGTATACAAGGTTTCGACCTATCATATCGACCCATCTATATATATATTTCGGAACAACCATAGACACTCTATATGTGAATGTTGGAGTTGGCTATAGAGGGTTGAGGTTGATTCCAAAATATATATATGGTTTGAGTTGTGATCAATACTAAGACCGGTACACGGGTCACGATACGTATTAATTAATTCAAATATTATATATTAAATTATATATGAAATTATTGGACTATTGGACAATTGGACTATTGGACTGCTAATTTTGGACAATTAAAATGAATTAAAATATTGATTATAACATATGAAACTAAACAATTCTTCAAGTTTGCCACTTGATTTCGTCTTAAACCTCATTTGAATCTCGACGATTACAATCCGCGTTCAAATCTTCATAATCCTTGAAAATACCTCAATCGAGAAGTTGAACTAACCGCACTTCATCTACTGAAGAAAAGATTTATGCACCTGCAAAACTCTTGAACCCAAAGTCATAGTTTAACCCATAACCGCGTCGGAATTCTTTAGCATTTATTAGCAAAAACAACCTTATGACTCTTATTCAAAGTAGCCAATTTTGTCACAGCTCCAGCAAGCCAACTTCGACTCTTCGTTCAAATCAACCTTATTATAACCTTGATATATACGTTGTCTTTTCGCCATCGTTACTGGAGAATCTTTTATATTCCACCATATTACCATCAGCGTTTAATCATCTAAAAACACAATTCTCCTGAAACTACCTCGGTTTGATAACCGATGACCCAGATCCGTTAACTTTGAAAATGCTGACGAAGCAGCATGTTGTAGATGGTCTTAATAGCCAAACGTTGATGACAAAGAAGGAAGTGTTAGGAACACTCAATAGAAAATTTAGCACTGAAAAGTGGATTATGTGAAACTATGAAGGAAACCGTGAACAAATCACAAAGAATAAGTTTGACTCCAAAGAATCCAAATGATTCAGTGTCTGTTGAAACCGTTAGTAAGAACCCTACTCCTTATTCTAAACCTTTCCAGATGATATTCTTCTTCATCATCTTATCTTAGATATTATAAGATAACATCGTATCTTTCATTATAAATATCCTCAATATTTCTGAAGATATTTTCACAACTATTCTTATCTGAGATCATGTATCTCTCCGTAATATCTGCGTTACAATATAAAAGAAACTGTGTTAGTTTCTAAAATCTGAAACCTCCGAGTTTAAAATACGAATGTTTTGAAGTAGTGTTGGGAACTGAAGCATGAATTAGTATAATATAATGACACTTGATCAACGTCATTATATTACAGTAAGTCATGTTGAGTTTCTAATGGAATGTGATGATTCACAGTACCATTATCATGTGCCATTTACAAGGCTCTTACATTCTATCTAAATTCTAAAAATATCAAGAAAATATTTCTTGATGATTCGGTCTTTTCCAGGGTATTCTGGTAATTTAACAAATCAAAATCGTGCCATTACCATTTCTTTCTTAGAACATTAGCTATGTTCATTTCGAATTTCATACCTACAAATTTTGGATCATTGCTCGCTTGACTCGAGGACGGGAAGAAGAAACGAAGGGACAAAGCCCCAAAATAGAAATTGGAGTATAAATCGCAGCAAATAGGAGAGAGCATTAACTGTGGATGACAATGATTATAGAAGACAGAAGCAGGGACATCGAAGTATAAGGGAAGATATAAAACCCAACAACCACCCAGAAATTACAAACCGTGTATATCAATACGTATTGCAACGTAAAGACACGGGAGAATTAAAAACATTATAATTCCAAGGAAATAACAGAAGTGAATAGATTCTTCTGGTGGCAGATGGAAGAGAAGAATGAAAGATATGAAAGTTAGAAGTATAACAAGAATCAGAACGGGATGAAGCATTAAGGTATGAATTAAAGGAGAAAGGATAGAAGATGTGAGTTATGGAAGTAAGGAAGGGAAGGAGGTGGATTTATAGTGAAATATCCGACAGAGGAATCAAAACAGATTGCCGCATTAAATCAAAGAAGATCCTGATCGCCGAAGAACCAAATCTTAGTACGTAAGATTTTCTTTAAATCCCTTAAATCCCAGAAATCAATAGTAACTATGTCATCGGTTGAAACGAATATATTTATTTACTCATTTCACTCTTTTGTGATAGCTTCACTCGTACGCTTTACATGATTGAATCGTTTTATCTATATCTCTCAATAATGATAAAACTCCATTACTACCCTATATTCGTCATGAAAACATTCCTAATGTTATCTATGACGACCTCTATCAAATTTCGGGGACGAAATTTCTTTAACGGGTAGGTACTGTAATGACCCGGAAATTTCCGATCAAATTTAAACCTTAATCTTTATATGTTCCCGACACGATAAGTAAAATCTGTAATGTTGAGTCTAGAAAGTTTGAAATCTATATTCGGATAATCAGTTACCCTTTGACTAAGCCTGACGATTCACGAACATGTATGTGTATATACAATATATACTTATTAATTGATAACGTTAACAAGGTATTAGATATGTAATATTTGGTTTTGATATAAGATTACTATAGTTATCGGTGAGAGTAAAAGATAATAGAATTTTATAAATATCTGAAACCACTTTTGTCAAATTATTAACGAGTCATTTCAATAAGAATAAAGATTTTTAACGCTATCTTAAAAGTTAGAATTTTTTTGAAACCTTTTGACAAATTGTAAATGTTAACGGTCCTTGATTTTAATAAAAATAAATATTTAAATAAAACGTGTTCATTAAATATATATTTATGTATTTTACGAAATGACTAAATATAATATTTAACTAAATATAAAACGTTTTGAAATTAAATATACTTGGTTAATTAATGAGAGTGTGATTTATATAAGTAAATGACCACAACACTCAAAAGATTAAGTTACACTTTGAGTGGGTTAGTTTTTAATTAATTTAAGTCTAGTTATTGATAAAGGTACATGTCACAAAACGTTTAAATTAAAATAAAATATTTTGACAAACATCGAGACTTTGATTTATAGAAGGAAATGACCACAACGCTCAATTTTATAGGTTACATTTTTCATAAAGTAAATCTTTGATAAATAAATCAAATTATTATTAAAGGTACACGTCACGTAACGTAAAAGGCTAGTTTTCTAAACGTACGAAAGTGCGCTCGAAAAACTGAAAGTGGTACATGAGTCGTGAGACCACGACCGTGTCATTTTTGTAAAAATTATATTTTTACCATAACCGTAAATATAATATAATATATAATTAATTGTATAGATAAAATAATAATTTATATATAATATATTAAATAAACATGGTGCCTAAGTGTAATACATAAAATGAAGTGGCTAAGAATTTTTACACGTTTTTTATTTATTTATTTATTTCATATGGGATGTAAATGCCACAAATCACGGACACCTTACGTAGTCGGTGAGATAACTTTTCTATAAATATGGAACGTACCCGGTTTTTGATCTTTTCATCTATCTCGATCTCACTCTATCTAAATATACATATACATACTTACTTATTATTTATTTTTTTTATTATTATTATTATCATTATTATTATTATTATTATCATTATCATTATTATTATTATTATTATTATTATTATTATTATTATTAGGAGCGATATTATTAGTAATATACATAAAATACTACGACGAGGTCATACGCGTGTTATTTTTCAAAACTGGTTTTCAAGTGAGTCAAGGCTAAGGAGGTTATGGGATATTGATTTGGAGGTTATGGGTATGATTCGAGGGTTTTGCTCGTGAGTCAATTTAGTGTTTATCATCTCCGTTGCGATCTACGTTCTTTCCTGCAATATTGAATCTCAATATTGATACGTGAGCACTCATAACTTAATTTTTATATATTAGTAGTGTATCCTTGACTAGTGTACGAGTATTTAGGATCATGCATGATTGTATATTTAATTTTGTCAAAATATATTTTAGGATAGATTCTGAATTAGATACTTATGCGGTTGAGATAAGGTATATGATATGCATGTTTTTGGAAAGGTGGCGAAAAACTATAAACTTTTCATTTAGATATCGAATGGATTTGACGGACGGATTAGAAGTTATAGTCAACTGAATTTTTGTATTAATTATTAAAAATGATTATTTTTACTATTACGTTGTCGTTAAAATCATCGTTATTATTATTTGATTATTATCATTATTATTATTATTATTATTATTATGATTATTAACAATTAAAAATAATTAATATTTTTATCAAAAAGTATCAAATTATTATTTTGATCGTTGTTATTATTAAAACTATCAATTTATTTTCATTAACATTAAAATTATCATTTTTATTAAAAGTATTATTTTAATGGAAATATTATTATTATTATAAAATATTAACTTATCATTTTAGTATATTTTTATATAAAGTTTTATTAATTAATAAATGAATTATATTTTACTCTAATAAATTTTGTAAAAATATTTAAAAATATAAAATAACGATATTTAAGCATGTGTAAATTTTGGAAATCATTTTGAGTCAAATTCATTTTTTTTAACTATTGCATATTAGTCTCGAGCATTAGGATTGAGGTACACTATGACTTGACCATAATTGTTAAACAAATATTAATCAATATATAAATATATATAATTAATTTAGGTTCGTGGATCCGAGACCAACCTTATACGTGTTCAATGATGTTATATGTATTTTTACTACAAAATACAGTATGGTGAGTATATAGTCCCACTTTTAAACTCTAAATATTTCGGAATGAGAATACATGCATTTTATGATTTACGTTATGGACACAAGTGATTAAAAATATATATTCTACGTCGAGTTGTACCACTGGCATACTTCCCTGTAACTTGGTAACTAATATTTACATGAGGTATTGTAAACGAGAATCCTGTTGATAGATCTATCAGGCCTGACAACCCCAACCGGACTGGACGACCAGTATTCAACGGTTGCACAGTACTTCGTTTCGGTGACTACACTTGGTACGGTGTAGTAAGATTTCATAATAAAGGGAATATGCGACGTTGATTAAATGTTAAGTATGGTTATCAAGTGCTCAACAACTTAGAATATTTTTTTTTTATTATTATCTTTATCTATATGAAATCTTGTGGTCCATAGTTATAACGCTGCTAGCATCAAACCTATATCTCACCAACTTTATGTTGATGTTTTAAAGCATGTTATTCTCAGGTACGAATTAAGTCTTCCGCTGTGCATTAGCTCATGTAAAGGACATTACTTGGAGTCGATCATCGCAATGGGACCAAATGTTGATGACTTCGTCCAGGAGGATTAGGACGGGTTGTTAAACAGCTCCAGCAAATCAACTTAAATTGTTCATTCGAATAAGCCTTATTATGACGATTACCCCTTCATCATTGTTACTAGGGAACCCTTTATATCTCTACACAGTAGCAGTAAACTTACCAACAAATTTCATTGATCTTTAAACCTCTCCGAAAAATCACTATACTTATTCATTGAAACCCTATCATGTACTCATCCGCATCTTGTAACGAGAATTGCCATACCAATTATCGAGAATCAACAATCAGTATTTCGAATCTCATAGTATGTCTACAACAACAGTTATATGTATACATATAACATTCACTTCCTAGAATTATGATCTTCAATTCTGAAATTCTGAACAGCACCCAGTTTACGAATCAGTTCTCTGAATGTTAGAAAGTGCTGATGAAGCAACAAAAACTGTAAACGACCTTAACAGCCAAAAGTTTGATGATAAAGAATTGTATGTTGGCAAAGCTCAGAAATGTTGAAACTGGAAAACGGATTGAGCAAATCATGAAGGAGGCTGTGGACAAATCACAAAGACTAAACCTGCCTTCGAAGAATCCAAATGATTTAGTATCTGCTGAGGTCATTAATGAATAACTTGCTCCTAACTCTAAATCTTTACGAACAAATCTTCTTCATCATCCTTCGATATTAGAAATTCTAAGATATTATCGTATCTTTCATTATAATATCCTCGATATTTCTGAAAATATTTTCATGACTATCCTTATATGAAATCATCTATCTTTTCGCTATATCAGTGTTATATCAGAAAGGAAACTGTTTTAGTTTCTAAACTCTGAAAATTCGAATTTAAAATATGAGTGTTTTTGAAGTAGTGTTGGGAACTGAAGCATGAGTTAGTATAATATAATGACACTTGATCAACGTGATTATATTACAGTAAGTCATGCTGAGTTCCTAATGGAACATGATGATTCACAGTTCATAACGTCAGCATGTGCCATGTTATACGACTCTTACATTCTACCGAATCTTCAAATATATCGAGAACATATCTTCCTGATAATTCTTTCTTTTCTCTTGAATTCTGGTAACTTAACCAATCAAGATCATGCTATTACAATCTCTCTTAGAGCATTAGTCATGTTCATTCAAAACTTCATACCTATGAATTCTGGACCATTATTCGGTTGACTTAAAGTCGGGAAGAGAACACAAAAGGATGGAACTCTAAAATATAAAGGAAATGAAGAGGGTGGATTTATAGTGAAATATCCGACAGAGCAATCAAAACAGATTATCGTATTTAACCAAAGAAGATCCTATTTCCTTAATTACCGAAGAATCAAATCTTATTACAAATATTTTCTCTAAATCCCTTGAACTCCGGAAATCAACCCTATCTACGTCAAAAGATATGACGAAATTTTATTTTCTCATTTCACTCTTTTGTGATAACTTCATTCATACTCTTCACATAATTAAATTTGTTTTATCCATATTACTCACTGATGATAAAACTCTAATTTTCAGCTCATATGGGTCATGAAAACATACTTATTGTCAGCCATGATGATCCCAATCAAATTTAGGGACGAAATTTCTTTAACGGGTAGGTACTGTGACGACCCGAAAATTTCTGATCAAATTTAAACTTAATCTTTATATGATTTCGACACGATAAGCAAAGTCTGTAATGTTGGGTTTCAAAATTTATGAACTATTTTAATATACTAAATTACCCTGTGACTATTCCCGACGATTCACGAACCTTAAATCATAAATAGAAATGTAAATATAAATAACTATACATATAAATAATTATGTATTAAAATTAGTTATATTAATGAAATATTATATGATTTGGTTATTATAAAAGAAAACTTAAAACATGTTATTTAAAACTGTTATTAAGAAAAATAGAGAAGTAAATTGAATGTATATAAATTGTCAATATTAACAAAGTATTAAACTGTAGTGACCCGAACTTTTCCATGTTTATATATATATGAAATGAAATTGTTATTTACATGATTAAGTGTTTCAAACATGTTAAGCAATCAAACTTGTTAAGACTTGATTAATTGAAATAGGTTTCATATAGACAATTGACCACCCAAGTTGACCGGTGATTCACGAACGTTAAAACTTGTAAAAACTATATGATGACATATATATGGATATATATATAGTTAACATGATATTATGATAAGTAAACATATCATTAAGTATATTAACAATGAACTACATATGTAAAAGCAAGACTACTAACTTAATGATTTTGAAACGAGACATATATGTAACGATTATCGTTGTAATGACATTTAATGTATATATATATATATATATATATATATATATATATATATATATATATATATATATATATATATATATATCATATTAAGAGATATTCATACATCATATTATCATGATAATATAATAATTTAAAATCTCATTTGATATTATAAACATTGGGTTAACAACATTTAACAAGATCGTTAACCTAAAGGTTTCAAAACAACACTTACATGTAATGACTAACGATGACTTAACGACTCAGTTAAAATGTATATACATGTAGTGTTTTAATATGTATTCATACACTTTTGAAAGACTTCAAGACACTTATCAAAATACTTCTACTTAACAAAAATACATACAATTACATCCTCGTTCAGTTTCATCAACAATTCTACTCGTATGCACCCGTATTCGTACTCGTACAATATACAGCTTTTAGATGTATGTACTATTGATATATACACTCCAATGATCAGCTCTTAGCAGCCCATGTGAGTCACCTAACACATGTGGGAACCATCATTTGGCAACTAGCAAGAAATATCTCATAAAATTACAAAAATATGAGTAATCATTCATGACTTATTTACATGAAAACAAAATTACATATCCTTTATATCTAATCCATACACCAACGAACAAAAACACCTAAAAACACTTTCATTCTTCAATTTTCTTCATCTAATTGATCTCTCTCAAGTTCTATCTTCAAGTTCTAAGTGTTCTTCATAAATTCTACAAGTTCTAGTTTCATAAAATCAAGAATACTTCCAAGTTTGCTAGCTTACTTCCAATCTTGTAGAGTGATCATCCAACCTCAAGAAATCTTTCTTATTTACAGTAAGATATCTTTCTAATATAAGGTAATACTCATATTCAAACTTTGATTCAATTTCTATAACTATAACAATCTTATTTCGAGTGGAAATCTTACTTGAACTTGTTTTCGTGTCATGATTCTACTTCAAGAACTTTCAAGCCATCCAAGAACCTTTGAAGCTAGATCCATTTGTCTCTTTTCAAGTAGGTTTATCCAAAACACTTGAGGTAGTAATGATGTTCATAACATCATTCGATTCATACATATAAAGCTATCTTATTCGAAGGTTTAAACTTGAAATCACTAGAACATAGTTTAGTTAATTCTAAACTTGTTCGCAAACAAAAGTTAATCCTTCTAACTTGACTTTTAAAATCAACTAAACACATGTTCTATATCTATATGATATGCTAACTTAATGATTTAAAACCTGGAAACACGAAAAACACCGTAAAACTGGACATACGCCGTCGTAGTAACACCGCGGGCTGTTTTGGGTTTGATAATTAAAAACTATGATAAACTTTGATTTAAAAGTTGTTCTTCTGGGAAAATGATTTTTCTTATGAACATGAAACTATATCCAAAAATCATGGTTAAACTCAAAGTGGAAGTATGTTTTTCAAAATGGTCATCAAGACGTCGTTCTTTCGACTGAAATGACTACCTCTTACAAAAATGACTTGTAACTTATATTTCCAACTATAAACCTATAATTTTTCTATTTAGATTCATAAAATTGAGTTCAATATGAAACCATAGCAATTTTATTCACTCAAAACGGATTTAAAATGAAGAAGTTATGGGTAAAACAAGATTGGATATTTTTTGATTTTTGTAGCTACGGGAAATATTAACAATTCTATACAAATCATATCCTAGCTAACTTATATCGTATTATACATGTATTCTAATATATTATGTAATCTTGGGATACCATAGACACGTATGCAAATGTTTTGACATATCATATCGACCCATGTATATATATTATTTGGAACAACCATAGACACTCTATATGCAGTAATGTTGGAGTTAGCTATACAGGGTTGAGGTTGATTCCAAAAATATATATACTTTGAGTTATGATCTAGCCTGAGACGTGTGTACACTGGGTCGTGGATTGATTCAAGATTATATATATCGATTTATTTCTGTACATCTAACTGTGGACAACTAGTTGTAGGTTACTAACGAGGACAGCTGACTTAATAAACTTAAAACAGTAAAACGTATCAAAAAAGTTGTAAATATATTTTGAACATACTTTGATATATATGTACATATTTGTTATAGGTTCGTGAATCGACCAGTGGCCAAGTCTTACTTCCCGACGAAGTAAAAATTTGTGAAAGTGAGTTATAGTCCCACTTTTAAAATCTAATATTTTGGGATGAGAATACATGCAGTTTTATAAATGTTTTACGAAATAGACACAAGTAAATGAAACTACATTATATGGGTGAATGATCGAAGCCGAATATGCCCCTTTTGCTTGGTAACCTAAGAATTAGTAAACCGATCTACTAATTGACGCGAATCCTAAAGATAGATCTATTGGGCCTAACGAACCCCATCCAAAGTACCGGATGCTTTAGTACTTCGAATTTGTTTTTATCATGTCCGAAGGATTTCCCGGAATGATAGGAGATATTCTTATATGCATCTTGTTAATGTCGGTTACCAGGTGTTCACCATATGAATGATTTTTATCTCTATGTATGGGATGTATATTGAAATATGAAATCTTGTGGTCTATTATTATGATTTGATAATATATAGGTTAAACCTATAACTCACCAACATTTTTTGTTGACGTTTTAAGCATGTTTATTCTCAGGTGATTATTAAGAGCTTCCGCTATCGCATACTTAAATAAGGACGAGATTTGGAGTCCATGCTTATATGATATTGTGTAAAAACTGCATTCAAGAAACTTATTTCTTTGTAACATATTTGTATTGTAAACCATTATGTAATGGTCGTATGTAAACAGGATATTTTAGATTATCATTATTTGATAATCTACGTAAAGCTTTTTAAACCTTTATTGATGAAATAAAGGTTATGGTTTGTTTTAAAATGAATGCAGTCTTTGAAAAACGTCTCATATAGAGGTCAAAACCTCGCAACGAAATCAATTAATATGGAACGTTTTTAATCAATAAGAACGGGACATTTCAGTTGGCATCCGAGCGTTGGTCTTAGAGAACCAGAATTTTGCATTAGTGTGTCTTATCGAGTTTGTTAGGATGCATTAGTGAGTCTGGACTTCGACCGTGTTTACTTGAAAAATGATTGCTTGACAAATTTTGTTGGAAACTATATATTTTTAACATGTGAATATTATGTGATATATTAATCTCTTAACGTGTTTGATATTATGTGATAGATGTCTACCTCTAGAACAAGTCCCATTGACTCACCTAATAATAATGAAGAGTCAAATATAAATTGGAATGATTCGTGGACTGATTCACAAGTTCCCGAAGAGGAACCGGAAGAAGAGTCGGAACCGGAAGAAGAATCGGAACCGGAAGAAGAATCGGAACCGGAAGAAGAAATAGAACCAGTGGGGGAAATAATAAAACGGTTAAGTAGAAGAAAATCCTCAACCAACCGACCAAATTTAATTATGGTCAATGGTGTTTCCGCCAAGGAAGCAAAGTATTGGGAGGATTACCAATTCTCCGATGAATCGGATCCCGACAAGGATTCCGATGATGTTATAGAAATTACCCCAACACAATTTAATAAGGCAAAAGAGAACAATAAGGGAAAGGGCATAAAAATAGAGAAATTTGATTCCAAACCCGATGAACTTTATATGTATCGTCAACACCCGTATTTCTTAAGTTGTGACAATAACCCGGGAACCTCTGAACCACCAGGTTTTTCTAAACCAATGTGAAAAACGACGGCTCGTATTAGGGGAACATCATATATCCCTAGAAACTTGGCAAAACAAACCAAAACCGAAGAAGAAGAAACGAGCGAGTCGGAATAAGATAGTTGTATTCATGTGGTGTAATATATGTAATATAGTGTGCTTATGCTTTATGAGATATGTAAAAATTGCTTGTATTAATAAGCATTTTTTTTATGAATCTAACTCTTGTCTATTTTACAGTATAAAAACACAAAATGGATAGACAACCCAATATTTTAAGAGACCTACTCGGAGACATGATTGATGAAATCTTGTCTAGAGTCGGTCAGAATTCCTTGGCACAACTATTTAAGGCGAGATCAGTTTGTAAGACATTCGAAGAACGTTCCAAGAATGCCTTGATTTATAAATGGCTTTCGTTCAAAAGATGGGGGATATCACATTGGGAAATCCATAAGTTACGATGTGTTTACTTTGACGCATATATTGCGGGGAACCCAAATGCTATTTTACGCAACGGGTTAAGAAATTATTTTGACTCAATATATCCGAATATAGGACTTCGTGATTTAGAAAAAGCGGCTAACATGCAATATAAAGAAGCATGTTATGCTTACGGGTTAGTAATGTTCGCTTCTCACCAAAGTGAGAACAAGAACATCGGGCTACAACTATTAAACAAAACGTTCCCACAAGTGACGGAGTCGGTAATTGGGGTAAGAAATGAGGTTTTTAGGTTATTACGAGACTGTTGGTCATTACGTAACCTTCATCCTTTTGACGAAGTTACAACACATTGTCTTACTATCGGTCACAACGGTTATGTTCCACAAAACCAAGGATGGGAAGTGGTATTACTAAAACCCGAATGCATGACTTGTTTCTGGATGTATAAATTACGTGTCTTTATTGCCTTTGCTGAACGCCTTATTTATTAACTAGAATTATCTTTGCAACTACTTTGTATCAAAGTTTTATGTGCTATATTTCATGCTATATGTAAACTAGCTGTATTGTAAGTTTGCAAGTTATTGTATAAAGGTTTGAATATGATATATTTTTTTTGTGATTAGTTTTTCATATAGAATTGTAATAGTTGAAATGGTATGTTAGCTACTAAGTATGAACTTAACGGGTAGGTACTACCCAAATTAAAGAGTATAAAACGCTAATATGAAGAAAGAGCTTTTATAAATAAGTTCATATTACGCTACGAAATACTATTGACTACTCTTGATATTCTATATGATTAACTCGTTTCTTTTGGCTATTTTTGAAGAAAATGGCACCAACTACTCGACATACCGTGAGTATGAACAAAGAAGAGTTTCGTACCTTTCTTGCTGCAAACATAGCAGCAGTACAGGCTGCGCTACATACCAACAATAACGATGAATCTAGCAATGCAACTAACGGCGCAAGAAATCGTGTAGGATGCACCTACAAAGAATTCACTGCCTGCAAACCTTTGGAATTTGATGGAACCGAAGGACCAATTGGATTGAAACGGTGGACCGAGAAAGTCGAATCGGTGTTTTCCATAAGTAAGTGTACTGAAGAGGACAAAGTTAAGTACGCTACGCATACCTTCACAGGTACTGCGTTAACGTGGTGGAACACCTATCTTGAACAGGTAGGACAAAATGCTGCTTACGCACTACCGTGGTCGGCATTCAAGCAATTGATGAACGAGCAGTACCGTCCTAGAAACGAAGTCAATAAACTCAAGGCAAAACTTAGGGAGTTACGAACACAAGGGTTCGACATTACCACATATGAACAATGATTCACAGTGTTGTGCCTATTGTGCCCGGGAGCATTCGAAGATGAAGAAGAGAAGATTGACGCGTTTGTAAAAGGGTTACCAGTAAGGATTCAAGAAGATGTAAGTTCACACGAGCCCGCTTCTATACAGAAGGCAAGTCGAATGGCTCATAAACTCATAAATCAGATTGAGGGAAGAATTAAAGAGCAGGCGGCCGAAGAAACCAACATGAAACAACTCAAGAGGAAGTGGGAGGAAAACGGTGACAAGAGTCACCAGTACAACAACAATAACAATTACAACCATAATCGCAACAACTATCCCAACAACCGCAACAACAATCGCAACAATAACCGCAATCCTAACAATAACTACAACAAACATCCCAACAACAACAACAACAACAACTACAACAACCGTTTCAACAACAATAACAATCCCAACAACAACCTCAATAACAACAACGGCAACAAAAACCAAAAACATCCATGTCATAGGTGTGAAGAAAATCACCAGTGGTTTTGCACGACATTTTGCAACAGGTGTAAAAGAAATGGTCATAGCGCGACAAAGTGTGAGGTCTACAGACCAAAGTTTAACAGAACTAAGGGAGCAAATAATGCCGGAACAAGTAATGTCGAAACGAATAGTGTCGGAGCAAGTAATACCAACGCTGTTTGTTATAAATGTGGAAAACCGGGCCACATTATTAGAAATTGCCCGAATCAGGGGAATACTAATGGGCAGGGCCGTGGAAGAGTTTTCAATATTAATGCGGCAGAAGCACAGGAAGACCCGGAGCTTGTTACAGCTACGTTTCTTATTGACGATAAATTTGCTTATGTTTTATTTGATTCGGGTGCAGATAGAAGCTATATGAGTAGAGAATTTTGTGCTAAATTAAGTTGCCCATTGACACCTTTGGATAATAAATTTTTACTCAAATTAGCAAATGGTAAATTAATTTCAGCAGATAATATATGTCGGAATCGAGAAATTAAAATGGTTAGCGTAACATTTAAGATTGACTTGATACCAGTAGAGTTAGGGAGTTTTGATGTGATAATCGGTATGGACTGGTTGAAAGAAGTGAAAGCAGAGATCGTTTGTTACAAAAAATGTGAATAGAGAAAAAGAAAAACCCTTAATGGTGTACGGAGAAAAGAGCAACGCAAAGTTAAATCTTATTAGTAACCTGAAGGCACAAAAACTAATAAGAAAAGTTTGCTATGATGTGCTAGCACACGTCGTGAAAGTCAATTCTGAAGAAAAGAACATCAATGATATTCCTGTCGCAAAAGAATTTCCCGATGTATTTTTGAAAGAATTACCGGGACTACCTCCACACCGATCCGTTGAATTTCAAATAGACCTTGTACCGGGAGCTACACCAATAGCTCGTGCTCCATACAGACTCGCACCTAGCAAAATGAAGGAACTTCAGAGCCAATTACAAGAACTTTTAGAGTGTGGTTTCATTCGACCAAGCACAGCACCGTGGGGAGCTCCGGTTTTGTTTGTCAAGAAGAAAGATGGTACATTCAGGTTGTGTATCGACTACCGAGAGTTGAACAAACTTACCATCAAGAACCGCTACCCACTACCGAGAATCGACGACTTATTTGATCAACTACAAGGCTCGTCTGTTTATTCAAAGATTGACTTACGTTCCGGGTATCATCAAATGCAGGTGAAAGAAGATGATATTCCAAAGGTTGCTTTCAGAACACGTTACGGTCATTACGAGTTTATGGTCATGCCGTTTGGTTTAACTAATGCACCAGCTGTGTTCATGGACCTTATGAACCGAGTGTGTGGACCATACCTTGACAAGTTTGTCATTGTTTTCATTGATGACATACTTATTTACTCAAAGAATGACCAAGAACACGGTGAACATTTGAGAAAGGTGTTAGAAGTATTGGGGAAGGAAGAATTATACGCTAAGTTTTCAAAGTGTGCATTTTGGTAGGAAGAAGTTCAATTCCTCGGTCACATAGTGAACAAAGAAGGTATTAAGGTGGATCCGGCAAAGATTGAAACTGTTGAAAAGTGGAAAACCCCGAAAACTCCAAAACACATACGCCAGTTTTTAGGACTAGCTGGTTACTACAGAAGGTTCATCCAAGACTTTTCCAGAATAGCAAAACCCTTGACTGCATTAACGCATAAAGGGAAGAAATTTGAATGGAAGGATAAACAAGAGAAAGCGTTTCAGTTATTGAAGAAAAAGTTAACTACGGCACCTATATTGTCATTACCTGAAGGGAATGATGATTTTGTGATATATTGTGACGCCTCAAAGCAAGGTCTCGGTTGTGTATTAATGCAATGAACGAAAGTAATTGCTTATGCGTCTAGACAATTGAAGATTCACGAAAAAAATTATACGACGCATGATTTGGAATTAGGCGCGGTTGTTTTTGCATTAAAGACTTGGAGGCACTACTTATATGGGTCAAAAGTATTATATATACCGACCACAAAAGTCTTCAACACATATTTAATCAGAAACAACTGAATATGAGGCAGCGTAGGTGGATTGAATTGTTGAATGATTACGACTTTGAGATTCGTTACCACCCGGGAAAGGCAAATGTGGCAGCCGACGCCTTGAGCAGGAAGGACAGAAAACCCATTCGAGTAAAATCTATGAATATAATGATTCATAATAACCTTACTACTCAAATAAAGAAGGCGCAACAAGGAGTTTTAAAATAGGGAAATTTAAAGGATGAAATACCCAAAGGATCGGAGAAGCATCTTAATATTCGGGAAGACGGAACCCGGTATAGGGCTGAAAGGATTTGGGTACCAAAATTTAGAGATATGAGAGAAATGGTACTTAGAGAAGCTCATAAAACCAGATACTCAATACATCCTGGAACGGCGAAGATGTACAAGGATCTCAAGAAACATTTTTGGTGGCCGGGTATGAAAGCCGATGTTGCTAAATACGTAGGAGAATGTTTGACGTGTTCTAAGGTCAAAGCTGAGCATCAGAAACCATCAGGTCTACTTCAACAACCCGAAATCCCGGAATGGAAATGGGAAAACATTAGCATGGATTTCATCACTAAATTGCCAAGGACTGCAAGTGGTTTTGATACTATTTGGGTAATAGTTGATCGTCTCACCAAATCAGCACACTTCCTGCCAATAAGAAAAGATGACAAGATGGAGAAGTTAGCACGACTGTATTTGAAGGAAGTCGTCTCCAGACATGGGATACCAATCTCTATTATCTCTGATAGGGATGGCAGATTTATTTCAAGATTCTGGCAGACATTACAGCAAGCATTAGGAACTCATCTAGACATGAGTACTGCCTATCATCCACAAACTGATGGGCAGAGTGAAAGGATGATACAAACGCTTGAGGACATGCTACGAGCATGTGTTATTGATTTCGGAAACAGTCGGGATCGACATCTACCGTTAGCAGAATTTTTCTACAACAACAGCTACCATTCAAGCATTGAGATGGTGCCGTTTGAAGCACTTTATGGTAGAAAGTGCAGGTCTCTGATTTGTTAGAGTGAAGTGGGGGATAGACAGATTATGGATCCGGAGATAATACAAGAAACTACCGAGAAGATCATCCAAATTCAACAACGGTTGAAAACCGCCCAAAGTCGACAAAAGAGCTACGCCGACATTAAAAGAAAAGATATAGAATTTGAAATTGGAGAGATGGTCATGCTTAAAGTTGCACCTTGGAAAGGCGTTGTTCAATTTGGTAAACGAGGGAAATTAAATCCAAGGTATATTGGACCATTCAAGATTATTGATCGTATCGGACCAGTAGCTTACCGACTTGAGTTACCTCAACAACTCGTGGCTGTACATAACACTTTCCACGTCTCGAATTTAAAGAAATATTTTGCTAAAGAAGATCTCACTATTCCGTTAGATAAAATCCAAATCAACGAAAAACTTCAATTCATCGAAGAACCCGTCGAAATAATGGATCGTGAGGTTAAAAGACTTAAGCAAAACAAGATACCAATTGTTAAGGTTCAATGGAATGCTCGTAGAGGACCCGAGTTCACCTGGGAACGAGAAGATCAGATGAAGAAGAAATACCCGCATTTATTTCCAGAAGATACGTCAACACCTCCAACTCCTTAAAATTTCGGGACGAAATTTATTTAACGGGTAGGTACTGTAGTGACCTGAACTTTTCCATGTTTATATATATATATTAAATGAAATTGTTATTTACATGATTAAGTGTTTCCAACATGTTAAGCAATCAAACTTGTTAAGACTTGATTAATTAAAATAGGTTTCATATAGACAATTGACCACCCAAGTTGACCGGTGATTCACGAATGTTAAAACTTATAAAAACTATATGATGACATATATATGGATATATATATATATAGTTAACATGATATTATGATAAGTAAACATATCATTAAGTATATTAACAATGATCTACATATGTAAAAGCAAGACTACTAACTTAATGATTTTGAAACGAGACATATATGTAACGATTATCGTTGTAACGACATTTAATGTATATATATCATATTAAGAGATATTCATACATCATATTATCATGATAATATAATAATTTAAAATCTCATTTGATATTATAAACATTGGGTTAACAACATTTAACAAGATCGTTAACCTAAAGGTTTCAAAACAACACTTACATGTAACGACTAACGATGACTTAACGACTCAGTTAAAATGTATATACATGTAGTATTTTAATATGTATTCATACACTTTTTAAAGACTTTAAGACACTTATCAAAATACTTCTACTTAACAAAAATGCATACAATTACATCCTCGTTCAGTTTCATCAACAATTCTACTCGTATGCACCCGTATTCGTACTCGTACAATACACAGCTTTTAGATGTATGTACTATTGATATATACACTCCAATGATCAGCTCTTAGCAGCCCATGTGAGTCACCTAACACATGTGGGAACCATCATTTGGCAACTAGCAAGAAATATCTCATAAAATTACAAAAATATGAGTAATCATTCATGACTTATTTACATGAAAACAAAATTACATATCCTTTATATCTAATCCATACACCAACGAACAAAAACACCTACAAACACTTTCATTCTTCAATTTTCTTCATCTAATTGATCTCTCTCAAGTTCTATCTTCAAGTTCTAAGTGTTCTTCATAAATTCTACAAGTTCTAGTTTCATAAAATCAAGAATACTTCCAAGTTTGCTAGCTTACTTCCAATCTTGTAGAGTGATCATCCAACCTCAAGAAATCTTTCTTATTTACAGTAAGATATCTTTCTAATATAAGGTAATACTCATATTCAAACTTTGATTCAATTTCTATAACTATAACAATCTTATTTCGAGTGGAAATCTTACTTGAACTTGTTTTCGTGTCATGATTCTACTTCAAGAACTTTCAAGCCATCCAAGATCCTTTAAAGCTAGATCCATTTATCTCTTTTCTAGTAGGTTTATCCACAAAACTTGAGGTAGTAATAATGTTCATAACATCATTCGATTCATACATATAAAGCTATCTTATTCGAAGGTTTAAACTTGAAATCACTAGAACATAGTTTAGTTAATTCTAAACTTGTTCGCAAACAAAAATTAATCCTTCTAACTTGACGTTTAAAATCAACTAAACACATGTTCTATATTTATATGATATGCTAACTTAATGATTTAAAACCTGGAAACACGAAAAACACCGTAAAACTGGACATACGCCGTCGTAATAACACCGCGGGCTGTTTTGGGTTTGATAATTAAAAACTATGATAAACTTTGATTTAAAAGTTGTTCTTCTGGGAAAATGATTTTTCTTATGAACATGAAACTATATCCAAAAATCATGGTTAAACTCAAAGTGGAAGTATGTTTTTCAAAATGGTCATCAAGACGTCGTTCTTTCGACTGAAATGACTACCTCTTACAAAAACAACTTATAACTTATATTTCCAACTATAAACCTATACTTTTTCTGTTTAAATTCATAAAATAGAGTTCAATATGAAACCATAGCAATTTGATTCACTCAAAACGGATTTAAAATGAAGAAGTTATGGGTAAAACAAGATTGGATATTTTTTGATTTTTGTAGCTACGGGAAATATTAACAATTCTATACAAATCATATCCTAGCTAACTTATATCGTATTATACACGTATTCTAATATATTATGTAATCTTGGGATACCATAGACACGTATGCAAATGTTTTGACATATCATATCGACCCACATATATATATTATTTGGAACAACCATTGACACTCTATATGCAGTAATGTTGAAGTTAGCTATACAGGGTTGAGGTTGATTCCAAAAATATATATACTTTGAGTTGTGATCTAGCCTGAGACATGTATACACTGGGTCGTGGATTGATTCAAGATAATATATATCGATTTATTTCTGTACATCTAACTGTGGACAACTAGTTGTAGGTTACTAACGAGGACAACTGACTTAATAAACTTAAAACAGTAAAACGTATTAAAAATATTGTAAATATATTTTGAACATACTTTGATATATATGTACATATTTGTTATAGGTTCGTGAATCGACCAGTGGCCAAGTCTTACTTCCCGACGAAGTAAAAATCTGTGAAAGTGAGTTATAGTCCCACTTTTAAAATCTAATATTTTGGGATGAGAATACATGCAGTTTTATAAATGTTTTACGAAATAGACACAAGTAAATGAAACTACATTATATGGGTGAATGATCGAAGCCGAATTTGCCCCTTTTGCTTGGTAACCTAAGAATTAGTAAACCGATCTACTAATTGAAGCGAATCCTAAAGATAGATCTATTGGGCCTAAGGAACCCCATCCAAAGTACCGGATGCTTTAGTACTTCGAATTCATTTTTATCATGTCCGAAGGATTTACCGGAATGATAGGGGATATTCTTATATGCATCTTGTTAATGTCGGTTACCAGGTGTTCACCATATGAATGGTTTTTATCTCTATGTATGGGATGTATATTGAAATATAAAATCTTGTGGTCTATTATTATGATTTGATAATATATAGGTTAAACCTATAACTCACCAACATTTTTTGTTGACGTTTTAAGCATGTTTATTCTCAGGTGATTATTAAGAGCTTCCGCTGTCGCATACTTAAATAAGGACGAGATTTGGAGTCCATGCTTGTATGATATTGTGTAAAAACTGCATTCAAGAAACTTATTTCGTTGTAACATATTTGTATTGTAAACCATTATGTAATGGTCGTATGTAAACAGGATATTTTAGATTATCATTATTTGATAATCTACGTAAAGCTTTTTAAACCTTTATTGATGAAATAAAGGTTATGGTTTGTTTTAAAATGAATGCAGTCTTTGAAAAACGTCTCATATAGAGGTCAAAACCTCGCAACGAAATCAATTAATATGGAACGTTTTTAATCAATAAGAACGGGACATTTCATAAATGTTATACTATGAGTTTATTTGATTCAATATAAGACTTGATATTTAAAACATTAGTATACTTAGTAGTTTCAATATATGTAACTATTACTATATGTAAAATGTATAAATATTAAGTATATATAATATATATTATATAATTAATAAAATGTAATATTAATATATGTAATTACAAAATATAGTTATTATGTTAATGTTGTTATTATTATCATTAAAATAAATATTAATAGTAATAATAATATCAGTATTATGAATGTTATTATTTTAATATAAAATATATAGGTATAGAAAAATATATTTGTTATAAATGCTTTTATTATTACTAATATCAATATCTGTATTACTAATATTAATATATAAAAATGGAAACATGTAACTTGTTATATCTTCATTATGACTAGATATTATTACTATTAAAATATATAATACTCATTATTATATAATATATTATATAGTTATAGTACATAATCTATAAAATTGTAATACTACTATATTAATTGTTATAAAAATATTGTTATTACTGTTAATAATAATATCGATACCAGTGTTATTAATATTATTATTTTAAAAATATAATAGATATTAAATTTGATATAAATAATTTATTATTACTAATAATAATATTAATATTAATATAACTAGTATTATTATTGTAATTATCATTAATAATATTATTAATATAAATTTCACTAAAATTCTTATTATTGAGACATATTATTATTATTACTCTTATTATTATTATTATTATTATTATATTAATTATTAATATTATTATTATTATTTGTATTTAGATTATTATTAATAATATTATAATTATTAATTATTAACAAATAATTATATAAATCGTACGTACCAATTAAAAATCTAAAATTCAGTTGCAGAGACCTATCAAAACTATATTTGATTTTTTTTTGAATCTCCTAAATTATTAAACATCATAATCGTTAGTACGAATTTGTTAGAAATCACCATCAAACTGTTTTTCGATTTTGTTTCTATCGGTAATCTATTACATGTCAATCTCATCAACATTATCAAACAAAATTCGTTCATTATATACCACTTGTGTAGTTGAATGAATTAAAATGGATTTTTTTTTATTTTTGCTCGACATCTCTGTTCCAGTTACTTAATTTAAAAGCTCGATTTCAAATGATATTTCAAAATTTAAAAATACAATTTTTTTAGGAATCCTAACGTCAAACTTTCTGCAAGATTTCAAATTATAATTCCTCATATCGATTACGAATTCGTGAGTCAAAGTTTTTATACAAAAAAGTCAACAATTGTTCTTGAATCAAATTCGCATACGTGTTTCTGTTTCTGATCAAATTAATGATTAAAAAAGTTTCGTGGAGTGATTTACAAACCTTTTCATGTTGAAACCCTGAGCTAAAACGTTCTTGAAACCCAAAACCAATATTTTTTTTTTGAAAAACTATGGCAGCAGCATAAGCACTCTGAAAGTTTCTTTTATTTTTTTATTTTATTTTTGTTGAGTTATTTCGATTGGAGGATCATTTCATTTAATTTACAAATCCTAAAACTGTATACGGAATTCATTATAAGTTATATTTGATCCTGGTTCGTTTTTGATTTTAAAGAAGAAGGAAGTGTAAACAGAAAACAAAAAACGAGTTATATATATTTTTGATACCAATAAATTCAGAAAAAGGAAACAGATCAGATGGTCTTGGGTGTTGTCGGGTTAGCTAGGGGTCTCGGGTTCGAGTCCCTGTTGGAGCAGTATTCTTTTTAAAGCCTTTTCTATTGAAGGTAGTTTAATTATTATTATTATTTATAATATCATTTTCATTATTATTATTATTATTATTATGATTATCATTATTATTGTTATTGTTATTACTGTTATTGCTATTACTATTACTATTAGTGTTAAAATTATTAATTTTATTATCAAATGTATAAGTATTATAATCATTATCATTATTATTATTATAAGTATTAATAAAATTATTATTTGTAGTAAACTTATCATTTTAGTATTATTATCATCATTATGATTAGGATTATCATTATCATTATTATTATTATGAAATTAATCAAAATATATTATTATTATTATCATTAATATTAGAATTTGTATCATTTTATAAATATTAGTATTATCAATATATTTATAATTATTAATATCATGTTTATCATTATTATTGTTATAAGTATTATCATTAATATGATCATCATTATTATTATTATGATTATCATTATTAGTACTATTACTATTAAAATTTATTACCATTACTATCAATTTTACTAAAGTTATTATTAAAACTATCAGTAATATTATTCTAATTTTTATCAATATTATTATTATTAAAATAATTTATGAATATAAAAATAAAGTTTTAATAACGTTGTTAAGATTATAGGTATAAAAAAAAGAAAAAAAATAAAGATTTTATATACAAAAATAATTTTAAATTACATAACTTAATTATATTAATATTTCTATATATATAAAATGAAAATATATAAATAAATAATGAAACTTATAAATTATTAATATAACAAATACATTACTAATAAGAAATAGTTTTATTCGATTTCGAGTATATGTTTTAATATATATACAAATGATATAGGTTCGTGAATCCTAGGCCAACCCCACATTTGTTCAATGTCATCATATATATTTTTACTACAAAATACAGTATTGTGAGTTTCATTTGCTCCCTTTTTAAACGCTTTTGCAATATATATTTTTGGGACTGAGAATACATGCGCTTTTATGAATGTTTTACGAAATAGACACAAGTAATCGAAACGACATTCTATGGTTGGATTATTGAATCGAATATGCCCCTTTTTAGATTGGTAGCCTAAGTGTGATGACCCAGAAATTTTCGACCAAATTTAAACTTAATCCTTAAATGATTTAATATTTCTGACACGACAAGCAAAGTTTGATAAGTTAAATCTTAAACATTTTGAACTGTGTTCATGTATTCATTTAACCTCGACCAAATTTCGACGAGTCAAGAACGATTGTAAGCATAAGATATGTATATATATGTATATATTATAACTTGAAAACATTAACAAAGTAATAAGTACTTTACATTAAACGTATTTGTCTCAATATATGTTTTATATGTTTATCGACGGAATTAAAGTATAATATCAAACGATCGAAGTAGAAGATATTTTGATAGCATCTAACAATCACATAGCTATTACGATTGTTACGAATCTCTGTTGTGAGGTCCACTTCGATTTAGAAAATCTTTTAATTTTGTTTATATTTGGAATTGGATATATAAAATAACTTGTAACGTGTTTATATTGTATATATATATATATATATATATATATATATATATATATATATATATATATATAGATATATATGGGTTCAAAAAATATATATATATTTTTTAAAGGTTTATAGCACTCGTTTATTGCTTCATAATTAAATAAATATTTCAAAATAATATATATTTTAATATATAATAGTAATTTAGATATAAAACGTTTTGATATTATTATTTATATTTTAATTGATAACGAGATCTTGATTTATAGAAGCAAATGACCACAACACTCATATGTAAAGATTATACTCTGAGTAATATAGTCTATCGATGATTGGGTCGAATTATTAATAAAGGTACACGTCGCATAACGTAATGTGTTAGTTTTCTAAGCGTACGAAAATGCGTTCGAGAAACCGGAACTGGGTCATAAGTCGAGTGACAACATACGAGTCATCGGAATGAAAACTTCTAGTCAACTATGCACGTGAATTTAATATAATATATAATTAATCATATAAATTAAATATATTATATATAATTAAATAATATGTCGACAAACTAGCAAACAAATGAATGTGGGCTGGCAACAAGAGCCATGCGATCGCATGGCTATGTGCCATGAGTCCCATGCGATCGCATGGGATGGCTGGACAATTCAAGTACTATAAAACGCGAAGCCTGGTGACCGAATTCATTTCATATTTCTTCAATCTATCTCTCTGCTCTCCATATATATATATATTTATATTATTATTATTATTATTATTATTATTATTATTATTATTATTATTATTATTATTATTATTATTATTATTATTATTATTAATAATCTTATGGGTAAGTGTGTTATTAGTAGTATTATACATAAAATATTACGACGAGGATAATGCCCAAATGGTTACAAAACGAGTTTTTGAGTGGGATAGAGCTAGGGAAATTATGAGTTATAACTATGGAGGTTACGTGTAATGTTCGTGGGTATTGTTCGCAAGTCAAACCTAGTGTTTATCATCTCCGTTGCGTCTACGTACTTTCCTGCAATATTGAATCTCAATATTGATACGTGAGCACTCATATCTTATCTTTTATATAATAATAGTGTATTCCTGACTAGTGCTCGAGTGTATAGAATTATGCATGCTTGTATGCTTACTTTCGTCGTTAAATAATTTATGATAGATCATGAGTTTATTACACATGCTACTGAGATAAGGTATATGATATGCATGTCATTGGAAAGTTGGCGAAAAATCAATAACTTTTCATTTAGATATTGAATAGTTTCGATGAACGGATTAAAAGATATGGTCAACTTAATTATGGTTGACGTTAATTGAAATTGTATTTGAAACTATAAATTAATAGTTAAACAACTTGTCTATGAGATTGAAAAATTGGATTTTCAAATATTACTAATCGATTAAATGAATTTCTATATAAAGCACGTCTCATTTTGTTGAACAATTGTCAAAGTTGACTGTCTTATCATGTTTTAAAGCTTTATAAACACTATAATCTGATTTTACAAGTATTGGAAAGCTATGTTGATAATGCTAAAAACGACCACATATTTCATAGCATTATCCTTCAAGAAAGACAAGATTTTAGCTGCAATTGTTCTATTTACAAGTGATATTCATTTAAATAATAAAAGGTGAAGACAAAAGACAGATTCGACGATTTGAAGACGCAAACGACCAAAACGCTAAAAAGTGCAAAGTACAATCCAAGTGGTTCAAATTATTGATGAGAAACGTCTAGAAATTACAAGAATACAAGCCGCAAAACGCAAAGTACAAGATATTAAATCGTACGAAAGGACGTTCGAAAATCCGGAACCAGGACATGAACCAACTTTCAACACGCGACGCAACGGAGCTGAAAGTACAAGTCAACTACGCACATGAATATAATATAATATATATATAATTATATAAAATTATATATATTATATTATATTATTAAATAAAAACGTCTGCAAACAAGAAAACAAAATTATGTGAGCTGTCCTAGGGGGCCATGCGATCGCATGGCCAGGAAGACCAAATTCCATGCGATCGCATGGCAGTAAAGTTGTGGCCAAGTGCTATAAATTGGAACGTTTTCTTCCGAATTCAGTACACCTTCATCAACTGATACTCACTCTCTCTCAATATATTTATATTTATATTTATATTTATATTTTATAATTATAATTTTAATATTAAGTTAATAATAATAAGGTTATAATAGCGAATGTTTTAAGTTTGTAAGTCGAAATTCTGTCCGTGTAACACTACGCGATTAATACTCATTGTAAGTTATGTTCAACCTTTTTAAATTAATGTCTCGTAGCTAAGTTATTATTATACTTATTTAAGCCGAAGTAATCATGATGTTGGACTAAATATTAAGACTGGGTTATTGGGCTTTGGACCATAATTGGGGTTTGGACAAAAGACCGACACTTGTGGAAATTGGACTATGGGCTATTAATGGGCTTTAAATTTATTTAACTGAATGATATTTAGTTAATTTAATATAGAGATTTACAATTTGACGTATCTATAAATAACCACATACACTCGATCGGATACGATGGGCGGGATATTTATAAGTACTAATAATCGTTCATTTAACCGGGCACGGGAATGGATTAATAGTCAATGGACTCATTAAAACAGGGGTGGATTACATATAAGGACACTTGGTGTAATTGTTAACAACATATTAAAACCTTGTAATAGTTTAAGTCCCCAGTTAGTTGGAATATTTGACTTCAGGTATAAGGGTAATTTGACGAGGACACTCGCACTTTATATTTATGACCGATGGACTATTATGGACAAAAACCAGATGGACATATCGAATAATCCAGGATAAAGGATAATTAACCCATAGTAATAAATTAAAATCAACACGTCAAACATCATGATTACGGAAGTTTAAATAAGCATAATTTCTTTAATTTATATCTCATCGTACTTTTATTTACCGTCATTTTATTTATCGTCATTTTATTTATCATACTTTAAATTACTGCACTTTTATTTATCGCACTTTTATTTATCGTCATTTACTTTACGCTTTAAATTAAGTTGTATTTATATTTAATATTTTACATTAGGTTTTAATTGTGACTTAAGACGTAAAATCGACAAACCAGTCATTAAACGGTAAAACCCCCCTTTTATAATAATAATACTACTTATATATATATATATATATATATATATATATATATATATATATATATATATCTATGTATGTGTGTGTGTGTGTGTGTGTATATATATATGTGTGTGTGTATATATATATATATATATATATATATATATATATATATATATATATACACACACAAATATAGTTAATAAAAATATAGCGTTAAATTCAGCTAGCTCCCTGTGGAACGAAACGGACTTACTAAAAACTACATTACTCTACGATTAGGTACACTGTCTATAAGTATTGTAGCAAGGTTTGGGTATATCCATTCAATAAATAAATAAATAACTTGTATAAAATTGTATCGTATTTAACATTATTTCGTAATAAAATTAATAGTATTATGTGTTACACCTCGCACACATCAAGTATTTTTGGCGCCGCTGCCGGGGACGCCATAGAACGATATAATAATAATAAAAAAATTTAAGCAATTTTTGTAAAAATATATTTACATAAGTTTTAAATATTAAAAACAAAAATATAAAAACAAGAAAAAGAAAAAATATATATCTATATTTTTAAAGTTTAGTTAAATTAAAAAAAGTTTATATTTTTATTGTTAAAAGTTATAAAAACTAATAAGTAATTTTTTTTAATTTATAAGTTTTATTTAAATTATTTTATTTTTATAAATTAAAAATCAGAAAAAAAAAATAAGTAAAACTGAATACGGGTCGTACTGTAGCAGCCCAAACTTCTGACCTGGAACCCGAAGCCATGCAATCGCATGGCTAGAATAAAGAAACCTCATGCGGTCGCATGAGGTGATTTGACAGGTCTGGTACCTTTGACCGACGAATTAGGGTTAGGGTTTATTAATAATTATTATTAATTAATTAGTAATTAGGGTTTTAATTAAATAATTATTAGTTTTAGTTTTAGTTTTATTTTTGTATTTTAAGTTTTAATTAGTTTTATTAATATATAAATTAATACTTTTATAAAATAATAATATAAAAATAATATTTTTATAAAAATAAGTAATTTTATCATTTTTGTATCTTTTTATTATTTAGTACGTAGTCTATATTTATCGTTCGTAATTAGTTTTAAAATTAGTTTTTGCCATAGTTATGTTTATTTCTAGATTTTTAAGCTTTGCTGTAAAATCCCTGAAGTACTTTTTCTTTAGAATAAGATTTAGATGCTTTAGAATTTTACAACATCGCTTATCGCTTTAATATTTAATAGATTTTAGTGCCTTTTAAGTTATTGTCATTTTGAATTTAGAATTCCTTTAAGCTTTAATACCTTTAGACGCAACTTTTAGTCTTAAGTTTTTAGAATTCTAAGTTTCGACGCTTTATTTTTTTATTTTTATTTTTCGACTGTTTGTTTTTCGACGTTTGTTTTTCGACTCTTATTTCTCGACGCGCTTTTTCTTTTTCATTTCTATGCTCTAGTTTTTAGGACATAGAATTTTCTTTAAATCTCGACGAAAAAATTATTTTGAGTGGTTAAATTGATAGACATCCAAAATTTTCTGGTTCGTAGTAATAGTTGGATTTGTTAGTGGCGAGTTGTGGGCTTCCGATTTAAAGGGTCCTGGCTACCTGCTGCATCTATTGGCTATTCGAAACGTGGACAAAATCAGAAAAGTCTATTAATTTGATAACTTATATAATTTTTATCTTTATAACTAATAGGATATTCAGTGAATGCACCGAGCAAAACGTTCACCACCTATAACTCGATCAAGATATCTTGCCAATATAATCGTCGTTGATTTTTCTTTAGAATCGTCATCTAATCGACCAAGTACTCCAATTCAAATTTCCGATAATCCATTTTTTGAACCCGATTTCACAATTGAGAACCCGGAGGATATTCAGGGACAATTCAGAGATCCTGAACCACTAATCATTCCTCCTGAACCACAAATCATTCAACCAGAGATTGTCGAAGAAATAACCGTTAAATCAGAATCCTCTAGTGATTCATATTCAACCAATTCAATCATGGAAAATCAGGAACCTCTAAGTATGAAGATCGAATGAGAGATACACGCATTGGCCAAGGTCATGCCATTACTCAACCAGACATTAATGCGCCAGATTATGAAATCAAAGGACAAATCTTACACATGGTAACTAATCAATGCCAATTTAGTGGTACGCCAAAAGAAGATCCAAACGAACATCTCCGAACCTTTAATAGGATCTGTACTCTATTTAAAATCAGAGAAGTTGAGGATGAGCAGATCTATCTCATGTTATTTCCCTGAACTTTAAAGGGAGAAGCCAAAGATTGGCTAGAATCGTTACATGAAGGAGCGATTGATACATCGGATGTTTTAGTTAAAAATTTTCTTAAAAGATTCTTTCCGGCATCTAAAGCCGTGAGACTTCAAGGAGAAATTGTTACGTTCACACAAAAGCCAAATGAAACTTTATATGAAGCATGGACAAGATTTGGAAAGTTGTTGAGAGGATGTCCTCAACATGGTTTAGACACTTATCAAATAGTACAAATATTCTACCAAGAATGAGACATTACTACACGAAAAGACATCGACATAGCAGCTAGTGGTTCCATTATGAAGAAAACCGCAACTGAAGCTTACAAAATTATTGATAACACAGCCTCCCACTCACATGAGTGGTATCAAGAAAAAGACATCGTTAGATCATCTAAAGCGGCTAGAGCCGATTCTAGCCATGACTTTGATTCTATTTCCGCAAAGCTAGATGCTTTCGAAAGACGAATGGAAAAGATGACTAAAGATATTCACGATGAATTAGTTGTGAGCAGTGTGGAGGACTACATTTGACAAAAGATTGTCTCAGTATTAAACAAACAATGGAACAAAGAGAGAATGTTTCATACATGAATCAAAGGCCTGAAAATAATTATCAGAATAATTATCAACCGCCAAGACCGAACTACAATCAAAATCAGAATTATAACCGAAATGTTCCATACAACAACCAACAAGGTCCTAGCAATCAACAAGTATCTAATAATACTTACAACCAGCAAAGACCTATTTTTTCAAATAAACCACCACAAACCGATGTAAAAAGCCAAATTTAGAAGACATGATGTCGAAGCTAGTTGAATCTCAAACTCAATTTTCACATCTCAGAAACAAACGAA
This sequence comes from Rutidosis leptorrhynchoides, assembly GCF_046630445.1. Taxonomy (NCBI): domain Eukaryota; kingdom Viridiplantae; phylum Streptophyta; class Magnoliopsida; order Asterales; family Asteraceae; genus Rutidosis; species Rutidosis leptorrhynchoides. The sequence continues at coordinate 659,245,893 of NC_092333.1, read as the reverse complement.
TGAACAAAATGCTCAAGCATTTAGAAATCAACAAGCTTCAATCCAAAATCTGGAACAAGAAGTAAGTAACCTAACAAGGTTGATAGGTGAAAGAAAATAGGAGAGTCTACCTAGCAATACAAATACTAACCCCCGGAATGAAACTGCTAAAGTCATTATCACGAGAAGTGGTATTACACTTAAACCACCTGAAATGCCTGTAATTTCTGATGACTCTATTCATACTACACAGGTACTACAGCCTGAGTAAGAGAAGGAATCAGAACAGGTAGTTGAAAAGGTTAATAAAGATAACACAGTTAAGGCAAAGCCTTATGTCAAACCATACCAACTACTTCTTCCTTACCCGAGTAAAATGAGAAAAGAAAGACTTGAAGCCGAGCAATCCAAATTCTTGGATATGTTTAAACAAATAAATGTCAACCTTCCTTTCATTGATGTGATTTCATTAATGCCAAGATATGCTAAATTCCTGAAAGATCTAATCACAAATAGAAAGAAAATGGAAGAACTCTCGGCTGTTACAATGAATGCTAATTGTTCTGCAGTACTGTTGAATAAACTACCAGAAAAATTATCAGATCCAGGAAGTTTCACAATTCCATGTTTTATGGGAAGTCTTAGTTCAATAGAAGCATTGGCAGACTTAGGTGCTAGTATAAATTTAATGCCGTATTAACTATACACTAAACTAGACCTCGGAGAATTGAAACCAACAAGGATAAGCATACAACTAGCCGATCAATCAGTAAAATATCCTAGAGGGATAATGGAAAACATGCTAGTTAAAGTTGGTACTTTAGTATTTTCAGTAGATTTTGTTATTCTGGACATGGAAGAAGATTCTCGAGTTCCTCTCATATTAGGAAGACCATTCTTAAACACGGTTAAAGCAATAATAGACGTGGTTGGTAAGAAACTGACCCTAAGTATAGAGGATGAGAGTGTTACCTTTTCTGTTGATAGAGCCATGCAACAACCACAATCTGCAGATGATACATGATATTATATTCAAACTATAGATTCACATGCAGAATTGTTAGAAGAATTTTCAGAATTACAAGGAACAGGAGAATGTTCTTTAAGAGAAGGAACTGAACCAATTGATGAAGTTGAAATATTAGCTACACTCATGGCTAATGAATATGAACCAACAATAGAAGAACTTCAAATGCTAAAAGAGGAAGACAGATATCGATACAAATCATCGATAGAAGAACCACCGATATTAAAGTTAAAGCCACTTCCAAACCATTTGGAATATGCTTATTTACATGGTGAATCTGAATTACCTGTAATAATATCATCTTCTCTTACTGAAAATGAAAAATCTTGACTCATTTCTGTGCTAAAATTTCATAAACCAGCTATTGCATGGAAGATTCATGACATTAAAGGTATAAGTCCTTCGTATTGCACACATAAAATCCTTAAGAAAGAAGGTTATAAAACATATGTGCAACACCAACGAAGACTAAATCCCAATATGCAAGATGTTGTTAAGAAATAAATAATTAAACTGCTCGATGCAGGTTTAATTTATCCAATCTCTGATAGTCCATGGGTAAGCCCAGTTCAATGTGTGCTTAAGAAGGGTGGCATGACTGTCATCACAAATGAAAAAGATGAGCTTATTCCTACTAGGACTGTAACAGGATGGCGTGTCTGTATTGATTATAGAAAATTAAATGACGCCGCCAGAAAAGATCACTTTCCCTTACCTTTCATTGATCAAATGTTGGAAAGGTTAGCCGGGAATAGTTACTATTGTTTTCTTGACGGTTTCTCCGGATACTTTCAAATTCCAATCGCACCCGAGGATCAAGAGAAAACCACATTCACGTGCCCTTATGGTACTTTTGCTTACAAACGCATGCCATTTGGACTTTGCAACGCCCCTGCAACCTTTCAAAGATGCATGATGGCGATTTTTCACGACATAATAGAAGAATGCATGGAAGTTTTAATGGACGACTTTTCAGTCTTCGGTGATACTTTTGAAACATGTCTAGTTAATCTTGAACGAGTGCTTATTAGATGCGAACAATCAAATCTAGTACTTAATTGGGAGAAATGCCATTTCATGGTTAAAGAAGGCATCGTTCTTGGTCATAAAATTTCAAAGGAAGGAATTGAAGTGGATAGAGCTAAAGTAGATGTAATTTCTAAGCTTCCACATCCCACCAATGTTAGAGGAGTTAGGAGTTTTCTAGGGCATGCCGGTTTTTACCGACGTTTCATAAAAGATTTTTCTAAAATTGCCACTCCTATGAATAAACTCCTAGAAAAAGATGCTCCATTCATTTTTTTCAGATGAATGCATCAAATCTTTTAATATTTTTAAAGAAAAACTCACTAATGCGCTGATCATGATAACTCCAAATTGGAATCTACCATTTGAACTCATGTGCGATGCAAGTGATTTTGCAATGGAAGCCGTTTAAAGACAAAGGATTGAAAAACGATTTCAACCTATTTATTACGCTAGTAAGACGTTGCAAGGAGCACAAACGAATTACACAACTACTGAAAAAGAACTCCTTGCTATTGTCTTTGCTTTTGACAAATTTCGTTCATATCTCGTTCTAGCAAAAACGGTGGTCTATACCGACCATTCTGCTCTTAGATACCTATTTCAAAACAAGATGCCAAACCACGATTAATCCGTTGGAACTTACTCTTACAAGAGTTCGATATTGAGATCCGAGACAAAAAGGGAGCAGAAAATCTCACCGCTGATCGTCTTTCTCGCCTTGAAAATCCTAAATTAGAAGTTCTAAATGAATCGACCATACAAGATAACTTTCCTGATGAATATCTTTTGAAAATCGTTTATAATGAAATTTCATAGTTTGCAGACTATGCAAACTACTTAGTATGTGGATTCCTTGAATAAGGGTTGTCGTACCAAAAACGAAAGAGATTCTTTAGTGATATAAAACACTATTTTTGGGAAGATCCACATTTATTCAAAAGTTGTCCCGATGGAATAATACGCCGATGCGTATTCGGAGATGAAGCTAGTCAAATCTTAAACCATTGTCACACAGGACCAACAGGAGGACATTATGGGCCTCAACTCACAGCAAGAAAAGTCTACGACGCTGGATTTTATTGGCCTACAATTTTCAAAGACGCACACCTTCTTTGTAAATCCTGTGATGCTTGTCACAGGGCGAAAAATAAGTCAACGTGATGAAATGCCACAAAATGTCATTCAAGTATGTGAAGTATTTGATGTTTGGGGTATTGACTTTATGGGTCCATTTCCAAAATCTCATAATAATCTCTACATTCTCGTTGCCATTGATTATGTATCTAAATGGGCGGAAGCACAAGCTCTCCCAACTAACGATGCACGAGTTGTCGTCAACTTCTTAAAACGTCTTTTTGCTAGGTTCGGAACACCGAAAGCTTTAATAGGTGATCGGGGTACTCATTTTTGTAATAATCAACTTGAGAAAGTTCTCAAATGATATGGAGTAACTCATAAAATCTCAACCGCTTATCATCTACAAACAAGTGGACAAGTTGAAAATACCAACCGATCTTTAAAATGTATTATAGAAAAAACTGTAGGATCAAATCCGAAGGAATGGTCCATGAAATTGGAGGATGCACTATGGGCTTTTAGAACAGCCTACAAAACTCCAATTGGCACCACACCTTTTAAACTCGTTTACGGAAAAGCATGTCACCTTCCAGTAGAAATTGAGCATAAAGCATTTTGGGCTTTGAAGACATGTAATCTTGATTTGCATGAAGCTGTACGTCTACGATTATGTCAATTAAACGAATTCGAAGAATTAAGACATGAGGCATATGAAAATTCGTTAATCTATAAGGAAAGAACGAAGAAATGGCATGATAAAAGAATCAGAAGTTCAAAAGAATTTATGGAAGGAGACAGAGTTCTTCTTTTCAATTCACGATTCAAGCTATTTCCTGGAAAATTGAAATCAAGATGGTTTGGACCATTCATAGTCAAAAGAGTTTTCCCGTACGGAACAATAGAGTTAATAAATTCAAATGGGATTGAATTTAAGGTTAATGGTCACAGAGTTAAACATTACATAGATAATCCAATGGAAGTTGAAGATGAAGTTAATCACAATTTCGACACCATAGCTAACTAAGTGTGGGAAGATTCGAATCTTTTAAGGGTAATATGAATTTCTGTTAGAGTTAGATGTTCTGTTTTCTTGTAGTTCTCGAGAATGGAATCCCAATGGTCTTTCCCTAGCAGACCCTAAAGAATTAGTCTTCTCCCCCATTCTGAATTTTTGTGTTTTTAGGTTTTACGAGATGAAGAATTCCTTTGATCTGAACCATGGTCTACTACTACACGCTATGATTACTAAACGTAATAATAACACTTTTCCGAGTGAACCGGTATCATTCATAAGAAGCAAAATGAACGAAGTGAGGAAAGAAATCAGGAAAGATCATAATAAGATACATTTTGGTAAAGGAAAATCAAAATCCGCAATAAAAAGAAGAGCACGACACCTTGAAAGATGTCATAAATGCGGAAAATGGTCACACGAAGGTAAATGTTCAAACAATCAGACACATTCCAATACCGAGTTCGTTACTTTATGCAGAGAAGAACCGTTCATATGTTTAGAAGAAAAGTTATTGAAAATTCTTGGTTACGCTTACGTAGCTATGGAAAACCAAATCGAACGACTCTTCTATGAGTCGACTAAAGCAGGTCTCTGAGAATTCTTTCTCATAGGTAAGTATGTACAGTTTTTAGTTTTATTTTATTTTATTTATTGCTTTTTACCTTTTGATTATAAACGCTGAATCGTTCGCTATAAAGTATTAAATTGATATTCAATAAAATTAGGTTTAATAAACCGAAATTATTGATATCATACAAAAATTTAATGCATCACTACGAAATTTATCGTTTATTCATAAGGTATAAATATCTTTAATCAATCAATTTAAAATATTTCAGAAATTCGTCAAGAGTAAAACTAGGTAATATAGCCGAAATTACTTTACCCAAAAGAGGGACGTATATTTTTGTTAATATTTGATTGATTAAAGTGGGATAAAAGACCAAAAAGATTTTTATTTTTATTTTTACCTTGTTTTTAAAATTAATATATAACTATATTATTTTAAATATAAATTTGTAAAACCAATGTATAAATATCATTAATATTTATATGAAATTTTAATATGCATTTTAAATTTAAGTTTGATGTGAATTTAAAAACAAAAATGTACTTTATTTTATTAAGTTAAAAATTTGATATTTAAAATTCGTCGTAAGTTGAAGACTAGGTTATGGAACCGAAATTGCTTTACCCGAGGACGGGACGAGAAATTTTGTTGTCATTATTTTTAATCTTATTGATTTAAAGTATGCCAAAAAATTAAAAAACCCAAAAATCTTTACTTTTAAAACAAACGCTTTAAAATGACAAATTTTAAAATTTTATCGAGGGACGAACTAGGTCAACGTACCGAAACGACCTCAATTTAAAAAGAAACAAAATTTTAAAAATAAATTAATTAATTGTTTTACAAGATAAAGGTTTTTATATAAAAAAAAATACAATATTACACCCCATGCGATCGCATGGGGCTTGCCTTGGAAAACCATGCGATCGCATGGTGACCCAAAACTGATCAGAAACAAAAGGACACGAGCAGCTGCTCTCTGTCCACTTTCACACACACAAATACACGAACACACCCACAAAACACTCTCAAATTTCATCATTTTTCAACCAAAATCAACTAAATTTCGTGCTATAATCCGTTTCAATCATGCCTTTTTTCAGATGGGGAGCAAAAAGGTAAAATTTTTACCCCTAAACTCATAAATTTTCTAATTTTTATGATAATTATAATTAATTGTCTTAATTTAATTTTGATGATTTCTAGCGTAATTAGAGTTAAATTATTAGTATATTATGCTTGTATAACCTAGATTGATGCTATTTGTCATGATTTGAAGCCTTAAACTTCAATTTTTTTAGAAATCTAGGGTTTGTGTTCTTGAGCAATTTGGGACTTTTTGATATAAACAGGTTATGGCCTATTTTTGTTATGAATTATTGCTAAATTAAGTAGTGTAACATGTTTAGGTTGCTAAATGATCCAAACCTTGATCCTTACATGATTTTTGAGCATCAAAGTGCACTTTTTAAGTCTAAAATTCATGAACTTGATTATTTTGATATAAATGCCATTTGATACTTGTTTAATTGCTAGTAATGGTTATTTTAACATATTATTTGAGTTGAATGCTTATGAACTTTGTATACCTTTTCATATATGCTTATTTGAAAAATTGTAGAATTGATAAAAATATGAAAATGAGTATAAGTTTAATATGGATTAAACATGTTATTGTAATTGTTTTAATTTATTATTTTGCTAACACTAATGCATATTTGGATGCAAAAATTTTGTGTTTAATGTATTTTGTAGAGAAATACAGATACAGACGGTGCATCATCGTCTAGACAACCTGAACAAGAACCTGATCAAGCACCACAACCGGAACTACAACCTGAACAACAACATTATAATCAACACATGCTATATCATGAGCCAGAACCACTATTTTACACTCATTATCGTCAATTTCAGCCTCACCCGAGGATTATACACCCACTTATCGATGACTAATAGTTACATCCCAACCTAAGATTCAATCGTTGTTGGACAGAATACCCTAAATTTCAAAAGAATATGCACATTCTTTACCACAAAAATATTGAAATGCCTCGGGTAATCGATTGGGAGCCTTTGGAAGCAGTTAACCTAGTCGAACCGATTAGGGATTTACTAGTTCAGAGGTATGGTAACTCTACATTTAACGATTGGATCCGCTTATTTACTACGCGTAGAATTATATATAGAGAATGGTGTGTGGAATTGCTTAGCACTATAGAGTTAAATAATCAGGTTACTATGTTAGGAGATAAAAGTTTTATTAGATTTCTTTTAGGAGGTACAATGTACAGAATGTCCATGTTGGACATGGCTAGAGCTTTACTGATCTACACCCCCGCTGAGATTATTACACCTGATTGTAATAGTTTAATTGCTGAAGGTGAAAGAGTAGATAAGAATTTTGACACTAACGCCATACGGAGGCGTATGTCAAGATTTAGGGAGTTTACGCGAGGTGGAAGACACTCCTATTTAGATATTGACAGGGCAGAACTCCGGGTAATACATAGATTTTTAGCGAACTCGATTACACAACGGGGTAGAAACAAGGAAAAAATGACCTTAAACGATTTATTTTACCTTAAGTATATTCGAGACCCGAGGAGCTTCGTTAACATTCCTTATTGCGTAGGCCACTATTTGTCTAAAGTTATTGAGGGTATGCAAGCAGGAAGTATTATAGGAGGAGGTATTTTTGTTACTCTCATTGGAGAGTACTTAGGTGTAGATAAAGAGCATGGGGGTCTGATGGTAGAGATTGAGGAACAAACCGATACTGTAGGTTTGCAGGTATATCAAGGTGCAAAGGTATTAAAACGGAGACACAATATGCCAATACCATATCAGGTCACCCATCCACAGGTAGAGAGGGGTTCGGATGAGGAGATGGTAGAAGCAGATGACATTAGGGATGTCATTAGGGATAGTTATACTGATGTCTTCCAGCATGTAGATGAGGTGGAAATGAATAACCAGGCTAGGCATCATCAGTATGAGCAGTGGAGAGCCGCGGATGAGTATGAGCAATCTAGGTGACGCCAAAACGATAGCTGGCAAGTTCATTAGCACCAAATCATGAGCCAGCTATCATATCAGGTACCACATAACTACATCCCGACTCGGCCTGCTTTTTATCCAGCACATCAGCCCGACATGCGACCACCCTTTGACCTGTACGACCTCAACCAAGCCTATCAGGACACCTACAACCAACCATGGAACCTGAGCAATGATATGAACTGGAATCCCTATCCAAATCAATAGTGTTCCATTGGTGATTCCTTATCTTTTATTATTTTTATCTATTTATGTTAAACATTTAACATTTTGATGCTTTTATGTAATGTTTAACATTTTTTATTATTTTGTACTAATATTTCATTTTTGTAATTTGAAAGTGGGATATTAAGTCCCATTTCAAAATACCATGCATGTTTATATTTGTATTGTATGTATTTTATCTCATGTACACAACAGGGTAAAACAGCGCATTTTCAAAGACTGACATTAAGTTCAGCAAAAGCAACTAATTTTGACGACAAGATGTAAAATATATGTGAAATAACAACTGCAGGAATGAAAAAATGATGTGTACCATTTATCATTCAAATAAACAACAATATGTTTGGAAACTTTGGTAAAATTTAATCATTTTTCTACGCTAATCAACCTCAATAATTTAACACATTACTGATTTCTTGTAAATGAGGGCATTGCAAGATCTTAAGTGTGGCAAGGGATTAAATTCTTTCGGTTTTAAAATTTTGACTTATACACTTGGTTTAATAGCCACCGTTAAACTTTACTAGTAAAGCAGTAGTTGTATTAGAATCTAGTGCTCTCTGATAATAAAGAACAGCCCTAGTCTTATATACTGACTACCCACTTCTAGTAAAATTTTTAAAAATTTTCAACTAAATGAACTCAAAATCATGTTTATACGTATTTATGAACGATAAAACTAGGTGTTAACACCGAAATTATTGTTACCTCGAAAAGGACATAAATTGAAAAACAACCCAAAATGCTTGAATTCATTTAAAATGGAATAGAAGAGAATAAAAAGGCAAAGAAAGAAAAATAAAAGCCAAGTGTAGGAAATATTTACCAAGTTATTTAGAACATATATCACATATTTTTGTACAAATAATTGAAGATACTTTTGTTTTGGACGATATTAATCAGTTTTACCAAGTTTATTGTAATATAAATGGAATTTAAAAGGAAGTAAAGTCTTCTGAGAAAAAGACACGCGCTTCTTGATTTAGGTCAGGAAGTTGTCATCCAGACCAGTTGTAGAGTCTACGAAAAACCTTGAAAAGTTTTCTCGAAAATCAGCTGGAAATTCACAGACCTCAGCATCAAACAGGGTCGCCAAGTGGTCAGACTTATCCTAACCATGAGAGGATCTGTCTCGTACAATGGGGGGCACCGTGAAAATTAGCTTATAAGACGAATGAATCAGACCCCCAGAAAGGATAATCTCCTTAAAAGATTAAAAATCAGCTTTTAATCCTGATATTACTCAATCCTTGAGATTGACCTTAAAGATTGAGAATTCAAACTCATGGAATTCGATGATATCTAAACTCGAGCTTGAACGAGAAAATATTTTGATCAAATTACAGACCGATTTGTTTTCTGAAAAACCCATTTTCAATGCGTTCATTACCATCGAACGTAAAATCCTAAGAATTCACCGGAATTCATTAGGTCACCTGAACCAAATCGGGTGTCAACCGTAAGAACGGTGGTTGCATAGCATGGTCGAATACAGGACCTTGTGCCAGACCGAAAAACTATAGGGTGATCTTTACTATTGCTCCTACAAAGGATAGTAATTGCATCCGACACGTTATGGACCATGAACATCTGCATGTCATTAGACATTGCCTTAACAGTTGCTTGGTCAACGCTTTCCTTTACAACCGGACGGTAGTTTACCGAAAGGTAATATACAGAGCAAGTATACTGGACGTGTTGCTTTCTTAAAACAAGGTTAGCAAGTGGGTGACACAAAATCGTAAGTTTTGAGCTAAAATTTTCAAATCTGAAACCCACAAAAACATTTTGCAAACACCGGTGAAGGGTTATTCCGGAAAACTTATCTAGGGTAAAAGCTAGATTGAATTTTCAAAAGATCAAATATTTTCATAAAGATCCAATTTCCTTAAAGGATCTAAATTTTTATAGTCATGTGGGACTGTAAACCACAACGTTACTATCATTGTTCATACCGCCGTATCAAAATCACTGATGTACAAAGTGTGAAGAATAAAGAAGTGATTCTAGTAAAGTTATATTCAAGTTCTATATTGCTTGAGGACTAGCAACGCTCAAGTTGGGAATACTTGATAATGCTAAAAATGAATACATATTTCATAGCATTATCCTTCAAGAAAGACAAGCTTTTAGTTGCAATTGTTCTATTTACAAGTGATATTCGTTTAAATAATAAAAGGTGAAGACAAAAGACAGATTCGACGATTTGAAGACGCAAACGACCAAAACGCTAAAAAGTACAAAGTACAATCCAAGTGGTTCAAATTATTGATGAGAAACGTCTAGAAATTACAAGAATACAAGCCGCAAAATGCAAAGTACAAGATATTAAATCGTACGAAAGGACGTTCAAAAATCCGGAACCAGGACATGAACCAACTTTCAACGCGCGACGCAACGGAGCTGAAAGTACAAGTCAACTACGCACATGAATATAATATAATATATATATATAATTATATAAAATTATATATATTATATTATATTATTAAATAAAAACATCGGTAAATAAGAAAACAAAAGTATGTGAGCTGTCCCAGGGGGCCATGCGAAGACCAAATTCCATGCGATCACATGGCAGTAAAGTTGTGGCCAAGTGCTATAAATTGGAACGTTTTCTGCCGAATTCAGTACACCTTCATCAACTGATACTCACTCTTTCTCAATATATTTATATTTTATAATTATAATTTTATAATTAAGTTAATAATAATAAGGTTATAATAGCGAATGTTTTAAGTTTGTAATTCGAAATTCTGTCCGTGTAACACTACGCGATTAATACTCATTGTAAGTTATGTTCAACCTTTTTAAATTAATGTCTCGTAGCTAAGTTATTATTATGCTTATTTAAGCCGAAGTAATCGTGATGTTGGACTAATTATAAGACTGGGTTATTGGGCTTTGGACCATAATTGGGGTTTGGACAAAAGATCGACACTTGTGGAAATTGGACTATGGGCTATTAATGGGCTTTATATTTGTTTAACTGAATGATATTTAGTTAATTTAATATAGAGATTTACAATTTGACGTATCTATAAATAACCACATACACTCGATCGGATACGATGGGCGGGATATTTATAAGTACTAATAATCGTTCATTTAACCGGACACGGGAATGGATTAATAGTCAATGGACTCATTAAAACAGGGGTGGATTACATACAAGGACACTTGGTGTAATTGTTAACAACGTATTAAAACCTTGTTACAGTTTAAGTCCCCAATTAGTTGAAATATTTGACTTCGGATATAAGGGTAATTTGACGAGGACACTCGCACTTTGTTTTATGACCGATGGACTATTATGGACAAAAATCCAGGACAAAGGACAATTAACCCATGGTAATAAATTAAAATCAACACGTCAAACATCATGATTACGGAAGTTTAAATAAGCATAATTTCTTTAATTTATATCTCATCGTACTTTTATTTACCGTCATTTTATTTATCGTCATTTTATTTATCATACTTTAAATTACTGCACTTTTATTTATCGCACTTTTATTTATCGTCATTTACTTTACACTTTAAATTAAGTTGTATTTATATTTAATATTTTACATTAGGTTTTAATTGTGACTTAAGATGTAAAATCGACAAACCGGTCATTAAACGATAAAACCCCATTTTTATAATAATAATAATACTACTTATATATATATATATATATATATATATATATATATATATATATATATATATATATATATATATATATATATATATATATATATATATATATATATATATATACAAATATAGTTAATAAAAATATAGCGTTAAATTCAGCTAGCTCCCTGTGGAACGAACCGGACTTACTAAAAACTACACTACTCTACGATTAGGTACACTGCCTATAAGTGTTGTAGCAAGGTTTAAGTATATCCATTCAATAAATAAATAAATAACTTGTATAAAATTGTATCGTATTTAATAGTATTTCGTAATAAAATTAATAGTATCACGTACTACACCTCGCACACATCATATGTGAAATAATAAAATATTTTCGATTGCCATGATAATTCAAATATAATATAGCTCCTGAAATAAATAATATTTTGAGTTTGATAAAATATAAATACGTTTAATTATCAAGACTTATACTATGATAATAAACATGTATAGACTTAAAGATCATATTGGGTCAGGTTGACTGTTGAGATGACTTTTGTTAACTTTTGTTTATCGATCTCAAGCATTAGGATTGTGATACATTATGACCTGACCTAGTTTGATAGACATTTATTGATCAACATATGTTCTCTAGGTTGATATCTACGATTATTTGGTATTTCGAGTTTCGATCACATTTCGGTGAACGACTTTATGTGATGCTAAGGTGAGTTTCATTTGCTCCCTTTTTAATTGCTTTTGCAATATATATTTTTGGGCTGAGAATACATGCACTTTATTTTAAACGCAATGGATAAAAGTACATACTAAATTCTACACCGAGTTTGAACCGAAAATCCCTTAGCTTTGGTAACTAGTAACTGTCGGTTATAAGAACTGGTGGGCGCGAGTAGTTATATATGGATCCATACGGCTTGACATCCCCGTCTAATCCAGGTATAGAAACCCTAGCCTGAACTATAAAACAGACGTATGCTATTTGAGGTTAGTACACGTTAGTTTGCGTGTATTGTACATGTTGGTTGCATGTATGTTAAAACAGGGGTACTTATTATAACGTTAAAGTTTAGTTACCAGGGTGCTCAATTTCGTAGAATATTTTGATAAACGTTTCTGGATGAAACAACTGAAATCTTGTGATCCACCTTTATATACAGATTATGCGAAACATTAAAACTATGAACTCACCAACCTTTGTGTTGACACTTGTAAGCATGTTTATTCTCAGGTTCCTAGAAGTCTTCCGCTGTTTGCTTATATGTGATACAAGCTATGTGCATGGAGTCATACATGCTTTATTCAAGAAAACATTGCATTCACAAAATCATCATCATGTATCTTATTTTGACTGCATTATCAATGGATGTAGTATTGTAAACTATTAATTACGGTGATTGTCTATATGTAGATATTATTAAACATCAAAAACCTTGGAATTTGATATTCAATTATGGTGTGCCTTTTTCAAAAGAATGCAATGTTTACAAAACGTATCATGTAGAGGTCAGTACCTCACTGTGAAATCGATGAATGATGTGTTCGTTCAAAGGGATTTGGAAAGATCATCACAGTTGGTATCAGAGCTTGAGGTCATAAGGAACCAGAATTTGCATTAGTGTGTTTAACTGGTAATTGTTAGGATGCATTAGTGAGTCTGGACTATGACCGTATCTATTTTTACTGAGTTTTGCTTATCATTTCTTGTCAGAAATTACATGCTTATCATTCTTAACTCTAGAAACATTTGCCTGCAGTTATTACATGAATAGTGTATAGACAAAATTCATATCTTAGTGTTTCTGCTAATTCATATCTTTGCGTATCTGTTACTGTAAACTTTTCCTGACATCTTCCAAAAATTCTTCCGTGATTTATGGAATTTTGGTATTATATATACATATGTAAATTATGTATTGAAGAGTACCAATCTAAATTCTATAATCTATTTCATATCAAAAATCATTTCCTTAATTATACAAGATGGTTCCCGTATCTAGTTCAAAAATTCCTTAAACTCCGACAGCTATTCCGATATGGATATTCACCTGAACTACAAAGACAGTGTAACCGGAATTGATAATCAGCCATCACCTATTCTGGATGAATTGGGGATGGGTTCGTAGCCTGCTTAGTCATGGGAGACAAGAAGAAGGTGATCCCTTCCATCCACCACATTTCCCTCTTGGCGAAGAACCTGAAGCACTTACCGGCGAACCTGTTCGAGACACCATTTTCTCTCTCATTTACAGAGTATCTCATCATGATAATATACTATCTCAAATTCTGAATCTTATTCATCCGCTCGTCCAAACCAACAATCATCCCTGTGTAATAGAAGAAGTCAACGAGCTTCACGCTCGGGTAGTGGCTTTGAAGAATATGGTGCAAAGGTTACAAGCACCAGCAGCATCACCGACATCAACAGTACCACCAATAACAATCGCATCGAAAACCTCAACTTCACAATCTATTCCACGAGCATCAACATCATACGCACCGTTGTTATCAAGAAATACCAGCAACAATAACCGATGAAGTATTAACTCATTTCCCCTGAAGAAATTATATGTATATTTAATATATATGAATTTTGAAATCAAAATAAATCTTTTCGTACTAAGCTATTACGTGTGAATCTTAACTGGTAGGTACTACTCGGTTAGTTCATATTACTAATATGCAATGATGTACATCCTACATTAACGACATAACCATCGTTAACTACAGTCTCTGTTTCAAATTAAATGAATTCCTTTTCATAATAAACTAAGTGTATTATTCACACGTTTGATTTTACACTTTCATTTTTGATGTACTCGAAACTTTCTAGAAAACATCATTCGTACCTTGCGAAGTTAGCAAGAGTTCCATGAACACCAACATGATTCACTAAGGAAATATCAATAAAACTAAATAATGAAGTATTGATTACATTAGTGAAATACTCAGCGAAGATTATGAAATCTTTAATGTTTTAAAGATTATTCATTTCTAATCCAGCCGAAAAACAAATGAGCTTAATATGATATTAACTCATTACATCCGTATTACATCCGAAGAAAATATACATATATATTTTCATAAAGACTGTAGTAAAATTCTTCTGTACCAAATATTACTTGTGAAATTTTTAACGGGTAGGTAATACCCGGGAAATACATAAGTTCACAATTAATATGTTACACTGTACATTCTTCAATTTTGATTCAAGAATCATTAACTATACTCACTACATTCACAGCGATATACATTCTTCCATAAGAATCATAACAATCATTTTCATACAAATTCGATTATACATTCTGATTTTTGACAGATTAGAATCCGAGTCAAGATTTAATAGAAGATATCAATATTAAATTTTCACATCTTACAAAACCATACTTTGAATTCAAAACTGTGCTAGATCCTTTGACATTATTATTACCGAAAATAACTTTGCAATTCCTTTTCAAAGTAGCCAGTTTTGTCACACCTCCAGCAAATCAACTTCGATTTTTCATTCGAATAAGCCTCATTATAACCTTGATATATAAGTTTGCCCTTCGTCATAGTTACCAGGGAACCGTTTATATTTCATCATATTAGCAGTAAACTTACCAGCAACATCATTGATCTTTAACTTTCCGAAAAATCACTATATTTATTCATTGAAACCCTATCATGTACTCATCTGCATCTTGTAATGATAGTTGTCATACCAAAAAGTTTGAATCATTATTCTCGAATTTCGCAGCAATTCTACGCCAATAGTTATATATATACATATAACATCTATCTCCAATACTTACATACTTTGAATGTGAAGTTTCTGAAAAACACACTAAACCGCGAATTAGTTCTCGAAGTTTTGAAAACACTGATGAAACAGAAAAAACTGTAAACGACTTTAACAGCCAAAAAGTTTGATGATAAAGAATAGTGTGTTGGCAAAGCTCAGAAAAAGAGAAGGTTTGGAACTGGAAAACAGATTGAGCAAACCATGAAGGAGGCTGTGGACAAATCACAAAGACTAAACCTGCCTTCAAAGAATCCAAATGATTCAGTATCTGCTGAAGTCATTAACAAATATCTTACTCCTAACTCTAAACATTTACGGACAAATCTTCTCTATCATCTTTAGATATTAGAAATTCTAAGATATCATCGTATCTTTCATTATAAATATCCTCGATATTTCTGAAAATATTTTCATAACTATTCTTATCTAAAATAGTTCATCTTAGTGCGCTATCTGCATTACATCATAAAAGAAACTGTTTTAGTTTCTAAATTCTGAAAATTCAAATTTAAAATATGAATGTTTTTGAAGTAGTGCGGGGAACTGAAGCATGAATTACTATAATATAATGACACTTGATCAACGTGATTATATTACAGTAAGTCATGCTGAGTTTCTAAATGGAACGTGATGATTCACAGATCATAACGTCATCATGTGCCATGTTACACGACTCTTGTATTCTATTTAACCTCTAAAAATATCAAGAAAATATTTTCTTGATGATTCGGTCCTTTCCGGATATTCTGGTAATTTGAAAAATCAAGATCGTGCTATTACAATTTCCTTCTTAGAACATTAACTATGTTCATTCCGAAATTCATATCTTCGAATTCTGGACCATTACATACGGTGCTTAATGGATAGAAGAGAAGACATAGCATGAAGCTCTGAAATAGTAATGGGGGTATAAATCGCAGCAAAAAGAAGAGAGCATTAACTGTGGATGTCGATGATGATAGAAAGACAGAAGCAGGGACTCTGAAAAATAAGAAAAAAATATAAAGCCCGACGACAACACATAAATTACAAACCGTGTATATCAGTAAGTATTGCAACGTAAAGAAACGGGAGAACTAAAACACTATAAAGCCAAAAGTATAGTAAAAGTGAATAGATTCTTCCGGTGGCAGATGAAAAAGATGAATGATAGATATGAAAGTTAGGAGTATATCAAGAATTAGAACTGGATGAAGCATATTGACGAATACTTTACAGTATGAGTTGAGGGAGGAAGAATAGAAGGTGAGCTGTGGAAATAAAGAAACGAAGGGAGTGGATTTATAGCAAAAAATCTGATAGAGCAATCGTGACAGGTTATCGCATTTAATCAAAGAAGATCCTAATTTCCTTAATTACCGAAGAATCAAATCTTATTACGAAGATTTTCTCTAAATTGCTTCAACTCCGGAAATCAATCCTATCTACGTCAAAAGATATGACGAATCTACATTTATTCATTTCACTCTTTTGTGATAACTTCACTCGTACTCTTCACAAAATCGAATTGTTTTATCTATATTACTCAATGATGATAAAACTCTATTTTTTAGATTGTATGCGTCATGAAAACATACTTATTGTCAGCCATGACCATTCCAATCAAATTTCAGGATGAAATTTCTTTAACGGGTAGGTACTGTGATGACCCGGAAATTTTCGACCAAATTTAAACTTAATCCTTAAATAATTTAATGTTTCCGACACGACAAGCAAAGTTTGATAAGTTAAATCTCAAACATTTTGAACTGTGTTCATGTATTCATTTAACCTCGACCAAATTTCGACGAGTCACGAACGATTGTAAACATAAGATATGTATATATATATATATATATATATATATATATATATATATATATATATATATATATATATATATATATATATATATATATATATATTATAACTTGAAAATGTTAACAAAGTATTAAGTGTATAATACTTTACATTAAACGTATTTGTCTCAATATATGTTTTATATGTTTATCGGCGGAATTAAAGGATAATATCAAACGATCGAAGTAGAAGATATTTTGATATCATCTAACAATCACATAGCTATTACGATTGTTACGAATCTCTGTTGTGAGGTCCACTTCGATTTAGAAAATCTTTTCCTTTTGTTTATATTTGGAATTAGATATATAAAATAACTTGCAACGTGTTTATATTGTATATATATATATATATATATATATATATATATGGGTTCAAAATATATATATATTTTTTTAAAGGTTTATAGCACTCGTTTATTGTTTCATATTTAAATAAATATTTCAAAATAATATATATTTTACGATGTAATAATATATAATAGTAATTTAGATATAAAACGTTTTGATATTATTATTTATATTTTAATTGATAACGAGATCTTGATTTATAGAAGCAAATGACCACAACACTCATATGTAAAGATTATACTCTGAGTAATATAGTCTATCGATGATTGGGTCGAATTATTAATAAAGGTACACGTCCCATAACGTAATGTGTTAGTTTTATAAGCGTACGAAAATGCGTTCGAGAAATCGAAACTGGGTCATAAGTCGAGTGACAACATACGAGTCATCAGAATGAAAACTTCTAGTCATCTATGCACGTAAATTTAATATAATATATAATTAATTATATAAATTAAATATATTATATATAATTAAATAATATGTCGACAAACTAGCAAACAAAAGAATGTGGGCTGGCGACAAGAGCCACGCGATCGCATGGCTATGTGCCATGAGTCCCATGCGATTGCATGGGATGGCTGGACAATTCAAGTACTATAAAACGTGAAGCCTGGTGACCGAATTCATTTCATATTTCTTCAATCTATCTCTCTGCTCTCCATATATATATTTATTTTATTATTATTATTATTATTATTATTATTATTATTATTATTATTATTATTATTATTATTATTATTATTATTAAGATTAATATTATTATTAATCTTATGGGTAAGTGTGTTATTAGTAGTATTATACATAAAATATTACGACGAGGATAATGCCCAAATGGTTACAAAACGAGTTTTTGAGTGGGATAGAGCTAGGGAAATTATGGGTTATAGCTATGGAGGTTACGGGTAATGTTCGTGGGTATTGTTCGCAAGTCAAACCTAGTGTTTATCATCTCCGTTGCGTCTACGTACTTTCCTGCAATATTGAATCTCAATATTGATACGTGAGCACTCATATCTTATCTTTTATATAATAATAGTGTATTCCTGATTAGTGCTCGAGTGTATAGAATTATGCATGCTTGTATGCTTACTTTCGTCGTTAAATAATTTATGATAGATCATGAGTTTAATACACATGCTACTGAGATAAGGTATATGATATGCATGTCATTGGAAAGCTGGCAAAAAATCAATAACTTTTCATTTAGATATCGAATAGTTTCGATGAACGGATTAAAAGATATGGTCAACTTAATTATGGTTGACATTAATTGAAATTGTATTTGAAACTGTAAATTAATAGTTAAACAACTTGTCTATGAGATTGATAAATTGGATTTTCAAATATTACTAATCGAGTAAATGAATTTCTATATAAAGCACGTCTCGTTTTGTTGAACAATTGTCAAAGTTGACTGTCTTATCAAGTTTTAAAGCTTTATAAACAATATAATCTGATTTTACAAGTATTGGAAAGCTATGTGAAATAATAAAATATTTTTGATTGCCATGATAATTCAAATATAATATAGCTCCTGAAATAAATAATATTTTGAGTTTGATAAACTATAAATTCGTTCAATTATCAAGACTTATACTATGATAATAAACATGTATAGACTTAAAGATCATTTTGGGTCAGGTTGACTGTTGAGATGACTTTTGTTAACTTTTGTTTGTCGATCTCGAGCATTAGGATTGTGATACACTATGACCTGACCTAGTTTGATAGACATTTATTGATCAACATATGTTCTCTAGGTTGAGATTTACGGTTATTTGGTATTCTGAGTTTCGGTCACATTTCGGTGAACGACTTTATGTGCTGCTAAGGTGAGTTTCATTTGCTCCATTTTTAATTACTTTTGCAATATATATTTTTGGGCTGAGAATACATGCACTTTATTTTAAATGCAATGGATACAAGTACATACTAAATTCTATACCGCGTTTGAACCGAAAATCCCTTAGCTTTGGTAACTAGTAACTGCCGGTTATAAGAACTGGTGGGCGCGAGTAGCTATATATGGATCCATAGGGCTTGACATCCCCGTCTGTTCCAGGTATAGAAACCCTAGCATGAACTATAAAACAGACGTATGCTATTTGAGGTTAGTACACGTTGGTTTGCGTGTATTGTACATGTTGGTTGCATGTATGTTAAAACAGGTGTACTTATTATAACGTTAAAGTTTAGTTAACAGGGTGCTCAATTTCGTAGAATATTTTGATAAACGTTTCTGGATGAAACAACTGAAATCTTGTGATCCACCTTTATATACAGATTATGCGAAACATTAAAACTATGAACTCACCAACCTTTGTATTGACACTTGTAAGCATGTTTATTCTCAGGTTCCTAGAAGTCTTCCGCTGTTTGCTTATATGTGATACAAGCTATGTCATGGAGTCATACATGCTTTATTCAAGAAAATATTGCATTCACAAAATCATCACCATGTATCTTATTTTGACTGCATTATCAACGGATGTAGTATTGTAAACTATTAATTATGGTGATTGTCTATATGTAGAAATCATTAAACATCAAAAACCTTGGAATTTGATATTTAATTATGGTGTGCCTTTTTCAAAAGAATGCAATGTTTACAAAACGTATCATGTAGAGGTCAGTACCTCACTGTGAAATAGATGAATGATGTTTTCGTTCAAAGGGATTTGGACGGATCATCACACTAAGAATTGGTTTTTATGATAATTGCCACCAATTGACGCGAATCCTAAAGATAGATCTATTTGGCCCAACAAGCCTCATCCGAGTTACGGATGCTTTAGTACTTCCATTTATCATGTCCGATGAGAGTCCCGGAATGATGGGGATATTCTATATGCATCCTGTTAAGGTCAGTTACCAGGTGTTCAATCCATATGAATGATTTTTATGCAGATGCATGATATTTATGAGAAATGAAATGAAAATCTTGTGGTCTATTAAATTAATGGAAAGAAGGATGGAGGTAGCTGAGATGAGGATGCTTAGGTGGACGTGTGGTAAAACCATGTTAGATAAGATACCAAATGTAGTTTTTAGAGAAAACCTTGAAGTTGGGAGTATCATCAACAAACCTAGAGAAGAACGACTTCGATGGTTTGGCCATGTTATGAGGCGCCCACTAACGGCTCCAGTTAGAAGAGTAGAGGCCCTCACAGTGGACGGTGTTAGAAGAAGAGGTAGACCTAAGCGTAGATGGGAGGATCGAGTGCAGATTGACATGAAGGAGCTTTTGTTGACCGAGGACATGACTTCTGATAGGAATTTGTGGAGGTCTAGAATTAGAATAGATGAGTGATTTTTTTTTTTTTTTAAGGATGTTTAGGCTTGGATGGTTTTGTTTTGTATATTTATGAATGGTTGTTTTGTATGATTACGTATGTATGTTTAAATGTGTATGTACGGATGCTGGTATGTATGTTTATGTATGCAGTTATGTATGTATGTATGTTTTATGTCCTATGTTTGCTTAAGATATATTTGTTTATTTATGTTAAGTGCATTATTTTTATATGATCCTTATGGGTGCGTGTATGTATATTTAAGTTTGTGCTTGTATGTATTAGTGTGTGTATGTATGTATGTTTATATGTGTGATATATATATATATATATATATATATATATATATATATATATATATATATATATATATATATATATATATATATATATATATATATATATATATATATATATATATATGTGTGTGTGTGTGTGTGTGTGTGTGTGTGTGTGATATATATATGTGTTATATATATATATATATATATATATATATATATATATATATATACATATATACATATATATATATATATATATATATATATATATATATATATATATTATTTATTTATTCTCTCTTTTGTACATAGGTTTGTTCTGTGCTGTGTAAGACTTACTAGGATATACTTGTTTATGCGGTTAGGGCATAGTGTTTATATGGGTTTCATGTGTGTGTGTTGTTGTGTGCTTGTATGTAGCTGTATGTGTAGGTATGCTTGTCTTTTCGTGTACATATGAATGTATTGATGTATGTTTATGTATGGAAGTATGCATGTATGTTTACGCAGGTATGCATTTATATATGTATGTTTATGTTTATGTAGGTATGATTATGTACGTTTGTATAGAAGTATGTTTATGGATGTTGTATGCGCGTTTATGTATGTTGGTATGCTTATATATGTGGGTATGTATGTTTATGCATGTATGTAGGTTTATATATGTATGTGTATGGATGTATATTTTTTTGTATGTGCATCTAAATACGTTTATATGTGTCTATACTTGTCTATCGTTATTTTGGTGTAACATTGCTTGCGCCTTCCATGAGCTCTGTACGGCACACTCAGGTATGCATCGCTTTCTGTTTTTAGTATTGTTTCAGTTCTGGCCGGAGGTCCACCGGAAGCAATCTCTCTACTCTCGAGTACAGAGAGGGACGACTTTCTTCGAACATGGGTCCTGCCTGTGGACGGAGAAATGACTTCTCTTCTACTATAGGGTAGAGGTAGGATTGTCTACATCTCACCTCCCCGATACCTCGCACTTGCGGGATTTGGTGTTGTTGTTGTTGTTGTTGTGATTGTTTATGATAAACTAATGAACTCACCAACCTTTTGGTAGACACTTGAAAGCATTTTATTCTCATGTTTGAAAGAAATCTTCCGTTGTGCATTTGCTCATTTTAAAGATATTTCTTGGAGTCATTCATGACATATTTTAAAAAACGTTGCATTTGAGTCGTCGAGTTCATCAAGATTATTATTAAGTCAATTATAGTTGGATATATTATGAAATAGTATGCATGTTGTCAACTTTCGATGAAATGAAAGTTTGTCTTCTAAAAACGAATGTAATGTTTGTAAAATGCATCATATAGAGGTCAAATACCTCGTGATGTAATCAACTATTGTGAATCGTTTATAATGTATATGAATGGGGCATTTCATGTATAACTAAGCAAGCTATACATAACGTACCACCATGTCAATCCGCAACATTAGCTACAACACAAGAATATATAGATATAAGCAATACCCAAAAACACCAAGGTTAAACCCTTTGACCTTAAACGCATGAAGATTGGCCGAAAACTCACGCGCCCTAGTGTATCCGAAAACTCACGCGATACACTTCCTCAAACCACACGACAATAGGGATGTCCGAACTACACGCGACATTGTGAATCCGAACTACACGAGATTCACTAGTAAAGCCGAACTACACGAGAATCACTACCCAAATCGCCTCAACAACATCAACAGCGTTGACCTACTTGTCAATGTGAATCCGAAACTTACGAGATTCACTACCCCACGGGTGGTAACCCAAAATCACAAACGTGCCAAGTGGACCCGAACTCACGAGGTCCATCATCCCACACACATGTAAAGTGAACCCGAATGCACAAGGATCACTCTACCCCACCCGTGTTAAGCGAACCTAGGGTTTTCTTGACTCGAGGAATTAACTTCCGTACGGTGTCCGGAATTGAAACCCTAGAATCGCTACTGTTCATAGTTGTTTGAAACAATTAGGATTAAAAATAAAGAAAATAAAATAAAATAAAAGGAGTGAGGCCAGATGAGGCGCTTGCAGAAAGAGAGAGTGAAGGGTGGAATGGTATTGGGGCAGAGGAAGGACGAAAAGGGCAAACTCTGCCTGAATCAAAAGTGGCTATGGGTGAAGGAATAAATAACCTTTAACCTTTCGAAATTATATTTACTGAGTATTATTATTTTTTAATTATAAATCATAAATATATATATATATCTACATCAATATCTATATCTATATACGGAGTATTTATTTATTAATTTATTAACTATGATTATGATTTATTTATATATTTATTATTTACTTTGAATTACGGAGTATTATTTTTTCTAAAAAAATAAGGTAAAATAACACGGATAATCTTACACTCATGTGTCTTGATCAATCATATTTTCACGGGGGTAAGGTGAACCTATGCTTGAGTGCAATATATGTTAGGTTTAAGGACAAACGATATTCGAACCTCCAACGTTCAGTCGTGGATAACCCACACCGATGGGGTGATCGATCGTAAGCCCACCAACAACCTAGCATACAAGGTTGAGTGGCCCTCGAGACATGAAGGATTCATAGTTCAATGAACTTACCTGAAGTCTCGTATTGATGATGAAAATCGAACGAGTAATGTTCGTACTTAGGAGTATGCTATATTGTTACGTAGATGTAACATGTCCCTCTTAGGGTTTTAGAGCTATATATTTATAGGCTAGCAATTAGGGTTTGAATAGGGTTTTATTCCCTTTCAATCGTAATCTATTCCATAATTAACTTACGTCAATTAAGGAAACTGAATAAAGGATTAACCTTATCCCCTTACTTGTTAATAAGTTATCCGTTTGACCAAGTCAATAAAGGCCGCATCCATTAGTATATGCGCATTGGGAGCGCTGTTATACCCATGGCTTTGCACATTGCGTACGTGGACATTCAATACCCAGGTTAGGACTTGGATGCGTATTCCACATAAGCATGCGGATATGTGTATCATTAAGTCCCCCAGTTCGATGTCATATATAGTGACAACTAATGTATGGCGTCGAACTTTAAAATATTTAAAAGCTAGCCCCTTCAAATGTCATTAAGAAGCAACTGGTATTTGAAATTGGACTAAAAGTGCAATTTTTATTAGCATTTTATGGAAACCATGTCAACCGGTGCATTAAATGCAATTTATGCGCATAGTCACAAAAATGTCCATTCGCTTCTGAATCCTGCACCCGAGGTGACAATTGTCACTGTTACCCAAAAAGGTAATGATTGTATTATGCAATTGTATGGCTTCGCTGAAACGACCTAACCCGTCATTATACCAACCTGAAAAATTTCTCTTTTATATAACGCATTAATATTGATAACAACGACACCACAATAATGTTTTCAAAACACTTCCAATACACTAACAAGTTTAAACAACTCAATTTATACATTACATAAATTTTAGGTGTCAAAATGGGCATAACATCCCAAGACCCGTTTAACATCACCAAAAGACACTTTTGACCCAAAGTGTTTAAATTCCAACTAAAGACCAAGCATGATGATTGGGATTGCACTACCCAATCCTAAGTCTAATCCAAAAGCAAGTCTTCTAAAGCAACCCGTAATAATCCACTAGTCCTCGCGCTTACCCTTGCCACCTCTTCCATGCGAATCTATAACAAATGTAAACAACGAAAGGGTAAGCTATAAAGCTTAGTGAGGATAAACATACTATATACATACATATGCATAAAATGAATACATATCACCAACATAAGTAATAAACACATATCTCTTTCATGTATAACTAAGCAAGCTATACATAACGTACCACCATGTCAATCCTCAAGATTAGCTACAACACAAGAATATATTGATATACGCAATACCCAAAAACACCAAGGTTAACCCCTTTAACCTTAAACGCATGAAGATTGGCCGAAAACTCACGCGCCCTAGTGTATCCGAAAACTCACACGATACACTACCTCAAACCACACGATAATAGGGATGTCCGAACTATACGAGACATTGTGAATCTAAACTACACGAGATTCACTAGTGAAGCCGAACTACACGAGAATCACTACCCTAAGCCGTAACAACAACAATGGGAACGTCTGAACTACACGCGACATTGTGAATCCGAACTACACGAGATTTACTAGTGAAGCCAAACTACACGAGAATCACCACCCAAATCGCCTCAACAACATCAACAACGTTGACCTACTTGTCAATGTGAATTCGAAACTTACGAGATTCACTACCCCACGAGTGGTAACTATCACACCCCCAGTTAGGGCCTGTGTGAAATGTGACTTAATATCAAATAAACCAACATATTATAATACGAGAACAATACTATATGATAAAAACAAATTTTATTGAGTACGCAGCGGAAAATGAAATGTCGATACAAGAATTGAAATTACAATAAAGTAAATGTTTCAATTGCAAGAATAATAAATGCGATAGTTCTTGATCCTAAGTCTAAGTAGCATCACATAAGCAGTAGATAAGTAAACTTGATCAATTAGCACCTGAGATAAAACATGCTAAAGTGTCAACCAAAAATGGTTGAGTGAAATCATAGGTTTAACAAAAATGTTTGACTGTTGTTTTAGACCACAAGATTTTTATTTATAAAGTTGATCTCGTAGATCAAAAAGTTATACCAGTTCGTGATATTTAGACTAAACGTTCATGTTTGCCCCAATGACAAGTTGTTCTGTCCTTGTCGGTTTAATTTCATTATCAAGTAATACAAAGACTTAGTCAAATGTATCAGGGACGTTACTCCCGATAGGCCTACCCCCAATAATTAAGAATGCATTTAACGAGCAATTAAAAATATCACTGTAGGGACTTTGCAAGACATAGCCAGGTATAGCATAGTTTAACAGTTGGTACTTGTGTCTAAATTGTAAATAGTAAAAGTAGCATGTGTCTCACCCCCAAAAAGTTAAATAAGTTGTGCACAATATAAAGTGGGGCTATGAAGTTCACCTTAGTAAGTAGAAGAAGAGTTGTTATTCCTCGAAAAAGAAGAGTTGGATGAATGTGAGCAGAAAGTCAACCTAATAACATTTAAGAGTAGTTAAATTTTTGCCCAAGTTTAAGATAAGTATGAAAGTGTTTAAGTGTAGTTTGTTTTACTAATTTCCCCTTCTTAGTAAGTTTCCACTTTTAGTAAGTTTCCATTTTTAGTAAGTTTCCATT
Source organism: Rutidosis leptorrhynchoides (assembly GCF_046630445.1). Classification (NCBI taxonomy): domain Eukaryota; kingdom Viridiplantae; phylum Streptophyta; class Magnoliopsida; order Asterales; family Asteraceae; genus Rutidosis; species Rutidosis leptorrhynchoides. The sequence goes on along the minus strand of NC_092333.1, from coordinate 659,219,512 downwards.
TTTAGTAAGTTAGTGTTGAACACTAGTGAGTTGTCCTTAATAAGTCTACCACTTATTAAGTGTGCAAGCGAGTGTATGATTACTATAGTCGGGTTTGACATTGTGCACCATACCCAAACATCTATTCCACCGCCGAGTCACCAGAATGACCAATTGTTACCGGTTGGCCCATGATTTCTTGACCAAAATCTAAGTTTGGAATTCGAGATCCACAATCGTCCCATAGTGGTACCAAGGATCACCCTAGGCCTTAAGTAGCGTTGACGTTCGAGTAATCCTCACGCTATCGTGAATGACTATTGTAATCGTATGTTATACTATAAGTAGTATATTATGAGTGTTAGTAGTAGTATAAGTGTATGTAAGTATTAAGCAGTAGTATAGTATAAGTTGTATTAAGTAAATGATTAGTAGTATTAGGGTTTATTAGTTAAGTAGTATTGGTAATTAGGGTTAAGTAGTAAGTAGTAGTATTAATTAATTAGGTTTAATTAATTAAAGTAGTATTTAATGATTAGGGTTTAGGAAAGTAATGATTAGGTAATGATTAGGGCTATATAATTAATGTTTAGGGTTTAGGTAGTATTACGGTCTTTATAAATTAGGGTTAGGTTAATTAGGGTTTAAGTATTTATATATATATATATATATATATATATATATATATATATATATATATATATATATATATATATATATATATATATATATATATATATATATATATATATATATATATATGTATCGTGTATATGTATATATATATATATATATATATATATATATATATATATATAGTTTATATATTTTTTCTCTTTTTATATATATATCCGCATGTATGTATGTATATATAGAAAAAATATTTTTTTTTATGTATATATATATATAAACCGTATATATATATATTAGGTATATACTTATTTGTTTCCTTTTTTAAATATTTAACAAATCTTTTGATAAATCTTTTAGGGTTTAAAGATCAAACAAAATCTCTTTTTTATATATATCGTGTATAATGTATGTATGTATATAATTTTTTTAAATATATGTATGTATATGCCGTATGTATATGTATATATGTATATACATTTTTTTACAATTAATAAACATATGTGATAACATAAACATGATTAGGTTTTAGGGTTTTGAAGATCAAACCCTTTTTTTATATAGCCGTAGGTATGTATGTATATGTATATTTATATATATATTTTTTTTACATGAACAATATGAATGTTTAGATCATGCATGAATATTATTATGAATATAAACATGAATTGAAACAAGAATTTTAAAAGATTTGGATCTAGGGTTTTTACCTTGATGAAGATTAATATGAAAACAATGAGAAAACTTGGTGATGAAGATCAAACACTTGAAAACTCAAGAACACTTTGAAGATCACGAAGAACACTTGAAGATTACTTGAAGATCACTTGGAGATCACTTGAAGATGATGGTGGTGGTGTGTTTTTCTTGGCCGAAATCCAAGAGAGGGAGAGAGGGAGAATTGTGATTTTTGAGAGAGGATTAATAGAATGATTTGGTACATGGAAAGCATTAGCCTAGACCTCTATTTATAGGTGAGGTTAGAAAGATCTAGAATTGGGGTTTAATTAGGAGAACTTAGGGAACAAGTTAGGGTTTGCATGGGTGGTGATGGTGGCCGATTTTGGGAGGGCAAAAGGGTTATTTTACCCCTTAAATTTTTGGCTAGGGCATCAAAGGGATGGTTTGGAACTTTTTTGTTTTAGTCCTTGTACTTTAGATTAGCTTAAATGATTCCAAACTTGTTTAAGATTAATTAGTTACATACATTAAGTTTTAGTTTATTACATTTTGTTCATGGAAGTTAATTAGCTTATTATTTCCATCTTTTATTAACTTGTCAATTATTACACAAAGTTAATTAATATGTTTTATAACTTTTAATACTTAACAATTATTGATTAAAGTTTAATTATTAAGTTTTAATTATATTGTTTGGGCATTTAATATTGGAAGAAATATATAATGGAAAAACGAGGGTCGTTATAGTACCTCCCCGTTATTAGAAACTTCGTCCCGAAGTTTTAGGTAGACTTCTCGGATGCATCAGCGTTTGAGAAGAGATGGGGATATTTCCGTATCATTTGGTCTTTGCATTCCCATGTATATTCGGGGCCTCTACGCGAATTTCAACGGACTTTAACGATAGGTATGTTGCTTTTACGTGTTTGTTTGACCTCTCCTTCCATAATTTCTATAGGTTCTTCAACGAAGTGCATTTGCTCATCAATGCGGATATCATCCAAAGGAATAACAAGTGTGTCATCAGCGAGACACCTTTTAAGATTCGAGACATGAAACACATCATGTACTTGGCTAAGTTCAGTCGGTAGTTCTAACCGGTACACCACGGGACCGACTCTTTGAGTGATTGTGAAAGGTCCAACATATCGTGTACTGAGTTTACTTCGTTTACCGAAGCGGATAACACCTTTCCAAGGGGATACTTTCAACATGACTTTATCTCCAACTTGGAATTCTATATCCTTTCGCTTTCTATCGGCATAGCTCTTTTGTCGACTGCGGGCAGTTTCTAATCGTAGCTTAATCTGGACGATCTTTTTGGTAGTTTCATGAATGATTTCAGGACCAGTTAAATGTCCGTCCTCGAGTTCATCCCAACACAAATGGGATCTACATTTTCGGCCGTATAAAGCTTCAAAAGGTGCAGCTTTAATGCTAGAGTAACAATTGTTGTTGTAGGAAAATTCAGCTAAAGGTAGATGTCTATCCCATCCTTTGCCGAAATCAATTGCACAAGCACGTAGCGTATCTTCCATGGTTTGAATTTACTTTGACCATCAGTTTGCGGATGATAGATTGTACTCATGTCGAGTTGAGTTCCAAGAGCAGATTGCAAAGTTTTCCAGAATCTAGAAACGAATCGACTGTCGCGATCAGAAATAATTGAGATAGGAACCCCATGATGTGAGACAATTTCTTTAATATAAAGCTGTGATAATTTCTCGGTTTCCTTGATCGGTAAGAAATGTGCAGATTTAGTAATATGATCAACTATGACCCAAATAGTATCATTACCGTTTGAAGTCTTTGGCAACTTAGTAACGAAATCCATAGTGTTACATTCCCACTTCCACTGCGGAATATCGGGTTGTGTCAACAGACCAGAAGGCTTTTGATGTTTAGCCTTGACTTTCAAACAAGTGAGACACTTACTAACATAAGTAGCAATGTCGGCTTTCATGTTAGGCCACCAGTAGAATTCCTTCACATCATGATACATCTTACTGGAACCGGGATGAATAGAGTACCTAGTCTTATGTGCTTCGTCCAAGACTAGTTCACGGAGATTACCGAAGCGAGGAACCCAAATTTTGTTACCAAAGTACCGTGTACCATTAGCTTTCACTTGGAGTTGGTTCTCGAAACCGATAGGTCCTTCACCTTCGATAAGTGTCGGTTTAATAGCTTCAAGTTGAGTTTCACAGATTCATGATATAAGATTCGATTTGATTTTCAGGTTTAAAGCACGAACACGTTTAACATCGTCTTTTCGACTAAGGGCATCGGTAACCACATTTGCCTTCCCAGGATGATATTTCAGCTCACAGTGATAATCGTTCAATAACTCGAGCCATCTGCTTTGCCTCATATTCAGCTGTTTCTGATCAAAGATGTGTCAAAGACTTTTATGGTCAGTGTACACCGTAAACTGGGTACCATATAGATAATGTCTCCATATCTTTAATGCAAATACCACGGCACCTAACTCAAGGTCGTGTGTGGTATATTTCTTCTCATGTTTCTTCAACTGTCTAGATGCATAGGCAATAACCTTTTCACGTTGCATTAAAACACAACCAAAGCCTTGCTTTGAGGCATCGCAGTAAACAACAAAATCGTCAGAGCCTTCAGGTAAAGATAGAATCGGGGCTGCGGTCAATTTATCCTTCAGAATCTTGAAAGCAGATTCCTGTTCTTCAGACCACTCAAACTTCTTCCCTTTGTGAGTTAACTTTGTAAAGGGTTTAACAAGGAGGGAAAAATCTTTTATGAATCTCCGATAATAACCGGCAAGTCCCAAAAATTGACGAATATGCTTCGCAGTCCTTGGTATTTCCCAGTTCTGAATAGCGGTAATCTTAGCTGGATCGACATGTATTCCGTTAATATCAACAACATGTCTGAGGAATTGTACGGTTTTGAGCCAAAACTCGCACTTTGAAAACTTAGCGTAGAGTTGTTCCTTTCGCAAGAGTTCAAGAATCATGCGCAGATGCTGCTCATCTTTTTCTCACTCTTTGAGTAGATTAAGATGTCGTCAATAAAAACAATGACAAATTTGTCGAGGTATGGCTTGCAGACACGATTCATAAGATCCATGAACACTGCAGGAGCATTGGTCAAACCAAAAGGCATGACACATAATTTATAGTGCCCATAACGAGTGCGAAAAGCAGTCTTAGGAATATCGGATTCCTTGACTTTGAGTTGGTGATAACTGGACCTTAAATTAATCTTTGAATAAACACTTCACCCTTGAAGTTGGTCGAATAGATCATCAATACGTGGCAAAGGATAACGGTTCTTGATAGTAAGCTTGTTGAGTTTGCGGTAATCAATGCACATCCTCAACGTACCATCCTTCTTTTTAATGAATAGAATAGGAGCTCCCCATGGGGATGAGCTTGGACGAATAAAACCTTTATCCAATAGTTCTTGGAGTTGGTTAGAAAGTTCCTTCATTTCGGAGGGTGCTAAATGGTATGGTGCTTTAACAACAGGAGCAGCACCAGGAGATAAATCAATCTGAAATTTGACTTGTCGAGGAGGTGGAAGACCAGGAAGATCTTCGGGAAACACATCGGGAAAGTCTTTAACCACTGGTACATCTTCAATATACTTCTCTTTCGATTCAATCGTCTTAACGTGGGCTAGAATAGCTGGATAACCTTTCATAAGGTATTTGCGGGTTTTAATACAAGAGATAATGTTGAGATTGGAACCACTCTTTTCACCCTGGATAATAAGAGTCTCTCCATTTCCCAATGAAACATGAACGGTTTTATTGTAACACATGATTGCAGATCTTAATGGACGTAACCAATCCATTCCGACTACGACATCAAAACTTCCTAGCTCGAACGGTAAAAGGTCTATCTTAAATTCCTTGTTGGCTAAGATTAGGTTGCAGTTTCTGTAGATTTTATCGACTTTCATGATCTTCCCATTGGCTACTTCTACTAATCGTTTAATTTCTAAGGGTTGAGGTCTTTCGGCAAATAGGGTACAAAATTTATTAGACACGTAACTTCTGTCGGCACCAGTATCGAATAAAATAGTTGCGTAACAATTATTGACAAGATACGTACCCGTGATGACCTCATCTTCATCTCGGGCTTCAGCAGCAGTAATAACAAATGCACGACCCTTTGCAGCAGTAGTATTGGCTCCAGTAGCGGGAGTATCTTTCTTCTTAGGGCAATTTGGACTAATGTGTCCCTTTTCTCCACAAGTGTAACAAGTAGGAGGAGCTTTAGCAGGAACAATAGCTTTATCCTTCGGAGGCGTCTTACAAGTCTTAGCTACATGTCCCACCTTCTTACACAAAGAACAAGTAGCAGTGCACCGCCCCGGGTGGTGCCTTTCACAACGAACACAGAAAGGATAGGTACCCTTATAATTCGTCCTTGTACTATCCGCAGGCTTCTTACTAACATTCTGAAAGTACAAAATTCTCCTTTAGAAATAGCAAAACGACTTTTTCAGCGTCAAAACTATTTCGAATAGAAGTAAGCCTTCAGAAAGTCTTGCTCAGAGCGTCGTTATTTATTCATCGTGCGAAAATGGGTCCAATTTTGAACTGAAGTTTTTTTAGCACGCGTGCCACATAATTCGGCCCGATTATGTGACCAACGTAATGTGCTCAAAAATATGTTTTATGACCATGAATTATTATCGAAACGAAACTATAGTCAAATAGAAAATTTAAAATAGAAACAATTATAGAGTTATGAATTGAGAGATATCAAAAAGTGTCACAAAATAATCGAACCATTAAGCCAAGATGTCACTAAACGTGTAATGATTTTTGGCTAATGGGGACATATTAACCCCAAAAATATTATCAATGTACCTAAATAAAGTGTTAAATAAGAAACAAGTATCAAAATGGTATTTAAATCTGCATAAGAGTTCAAATGCAATGGTAATAATTATCTTAAAATCTGAAAGTTCAAACTTCTCCTTTAGAAATAGCAAAACGACTTTTTTGGCATCAAAACTATTTCAAATAGAAGTAAGCCTTCAGGAAGTATTTCTCATAGCATCATTATCTGTTCATCGTGCAAACTTGAATCCAATTTTGAACTGAAGTTTTTTTAGCATGCTTGTCACATAATTCGGCCCGAATATGTGGCCAACTCAAGGTTGCAGAAATCGGTTCTCAGGGAGTTTTCGCCAGGGTCTCCAAAACGACAACTCGGAGAACTCGGGGAGTTATCGGCGGTTGACTTTCATTGATTTTTAAGATTTTATCGAGTTTTTTTCGAGATTTGACCGATTTTACCGAGATTTGACCGATTTTTCTGAGATTTGACCGATTTTTCCGAGATTTGACCGATTTTTTGGAGATTTGACCCATTTTTTTGGAGATTTGACCGATTTTTGGTCGTTGACCGATTTTTTGACCGATTTCAAAACGAGTTCCCGCCAGGAATGAAATTCCGAGTTCTCGCCGAGTTCTCCCGATTTTTGTAAACATGGGCCAACTTAATGTGCTCAAAAATGTGTTTTACGGCCATGAATTATTATCTAAACAAAGGTATAGACAAATATATTTGCACTCAATATGAAAATTTAAAATAAAAAAAATTATAGAGTTATGAATTGAGAGATATCAAAAAGTGTCACAAAATAATCGAACCATTAAGCCAAGATGTCACTAAACGTGAAAGGATTTTTGGCTAGTAGGGATATATTAACCCCAAAAAAATTCTCAAGGTACCTAAATAAAGAGTTAAATAAGAAACAAGTATCAAAATGGTATTTAAATTTGCATAAGAGTTCAAATGCAAAGGTAATAATTATCGTAAAATCTAAAAGTTCAAAATTCTCCTTTAGAAATAGAAAAACGACTTTTTCGGCGTCAAAACTATTTCGAATAGAAGCAAGAATTCAGGAAGCCTTGCTCATAGCTTCGTTATCTATTTCTCGTGCAAAAATGGGTCCAAGTTTGAACTGAAGTTTTTTTAGCACGTTTGCCACATAATTCGGCCGGATTATGTGGCCAACGTAATGTGCTCAAAATATGTTTTACGACCATGAATTATTATCGAAACGAAACTATAGTCAAATATATTTGCATTCAAAATGAAAATTTAAAATAGAAACATATTGAGTTATGAATTGAGAGATATCAAAAAGTGTCACGGCTTAATGTCACTTACCATGTAAGGATTTTTGGCTAGTGGGGATATATTAACCCCAAAAATATTCTCAATGTACCTAAATAAAGTGTTACATAAGAAACAAGTATCAAAATGGTATTTAAATCTGCATAAGAGTTCAAATGCAAGGGTAATAATTATCGTAAAATTTGAAAGTTCAAAATTTTACTTTAGAAATAGTAAAATGACTCTTTCGGCATCAAAACTATTTCGAATAGAAGTAAATATTCAGGAAGTCTTGCACATAGCATCGTTATCTATTCATCGTGCAAAAATGGGTCCAATTTTGAACTGAGGTTTTTTTAGCACGCTTGCCACATTATTCGGCCCGATTATGTGGCCAACGTAATGTGCTCAAATATATGTTTTACGGCATGAATTATTATCGAAACGAAACTATAGTCAAATATATTTGCACTCAATATGAAAATTTAAAATAGAAACAATTATAGAGTTATGAAGTGAGAGATATCAAAAAGTGTCACAAAATAATCGAAACATTATGCCAAGATGTCACTAAACGTGTAAGGATTTTCGGCTAGTGGTGATATATTAACCCCAAAAATATTCTTAATGTACCTAAATAAAGTGTTACATAAGAAACAAGTATCAAAATGGTATTTAAATCTGCATAAGAGTTAAAATGCAAAGGTAATAATTATCGTAAAATCTGAAAGTTCAAAATTCTCCTTTAAAATAGTAAAACGATTTTTTTGGCGAGAAAACTATTTCAAATAGAAGCAAGAATTAAGGAAGTCTTGCTCATAGCGTCGTTATCCATTTATCGTGCGAAAATGGGTCAAATTTTGAACAGAAGGTTTTTAGCACGTTTGCCACATAATTCGGCCCGATTATATGGCCAACGTAATGTGCTCAAAAATATGTTTTACGACATGAATTATTATCGAAACAAAACTATAGTAAAATATATTTGCATTCAAAATGAAAATTTAAAATAGAAACAATTATTGAGTTATGAATTGAGAGATATCAAAAAGTGCACAAAATTATCGAACCATTAAGCCAAGATGTCACAGAACGTGTAAGGATTTTTGGCTAGTGGGGATATATTAACCCCAAAAATATATGAACAATGTACCTAAATAAAGTGTTACATAAGAAACAAGTATCAAAACAGTATTTAAATCTGCATAAGAGTTCAAATGCAAATGTAAGAATTATCGTAAAATTTGAAAGTTCAAAATTCTCCTTGAGAAATAGCAAAATTACTCTTTCGGTGTCAAAACTATTTCGAATAGAAGTAGGCCTTCAAGAAGTCTTGCTCATTGCGTCGTTATCTATTCATCGTGCAAAAATGGGTCCAATTTTGAAATGAAGTTTTTTTAGCACGCATGCCACTTAATTCCGCCCGATTATGTGGCCAACGTAATGTGCTCAAAAATGTGTTTGACGGCCACGAATTATTATCGAAATGAAACTATAGTCAAAGATATTTGCACTCAATATGCTAATTTAAAATAGAAAACAATTATAGAGTTATGAATTGAGAGATATCAAAAAGTGTCACAAAATAATCGAACCATTAAGCCAAGATGTCACTAAACGTGTAAGAATTTTTGGCTATTGGGATATATTAACCCCAAAAATATTCTTAATGTACCTAAATAAAGTGTTACATACGAAACAAGTATCAAAATGGTATTTAAGTTTGCATAAAATAATTATCGTAAAATCTTAAAGTTCAAAATTCTCCTTTAAAAATAGCGAAATGACTTTTTCGGCGTCAAAACTATTTCGAATAGAAGTAAGCCTTCAGGAAGTCCTGCTCATAGCGTCGTTATCTATTCATCGTGCGAAAATGAGTCTAATTTTGAACTGAAGTTTTTTAGCACGCTTGCCACATAATTCGTCCCGATTATGTGGCCAACGTAATGTGCTCAAAAATATATTTTACGACCATTAATTACTATCGAAAAGAAACTATAGTCAAATATATTTGCATTCAATATAAAATTTTTAAATAGTAACAATTATAGAGTTATGAATTGAGAGATATCAAAAAGTGTTACAAAATAATCGAACCATTAAGCCAAGATATCTCTAAACGTGTAAGAATTTTTGGCTAGTGGGGATATACTAACCTCAACAATGTACCTAAATAAAGTGTTACATAAGAAACAAGTATCAAAATGGTATTTAAATCTGCATAAGAGTTCAAAGGCAAAGGTAATAATTCTCGTAAAATTTGAAAATTCAAAATTCTCCTTTAGAAATAGTAAAACGACTTTTTCAACGTCAAAACTATTTTGAATAGAAGTAAGAATTCAAGAAGTCTTGCTCATAGCTTCGTTATATATTTATCGTGCGAAAATGGGTCCAATTTTGAACTGAAGTTTTTTTAGCACGCCTGCCACTTAATTCTGCCCGATTATGTGGCCAACGTAATGTGCTCAAACATGTGTTTGACGGCCACGAATTATTATCGAAACGAAACTATAGTCAAAGATATTTGCACTCAATATGCTAATTTAAAATAGAAAACAATTATAGAGTTATGAATTGAGAGATATCAAAAAGTGTCACAAAATAATCGAACCATTAAGCCAAGATGTCACTAAACGTGTAAGAATTTTTAGCTATTGGGATATATTAACCCCAAAAATATTCTTAATGTACCTAAATAAAGTGTTACATACGAAACAAGTATCAAAATGGTACTTAAATTTGCATAAGAGTTCAAATGCAAAGGTAATAATTATCGTAAAATCTGAAAGTTCAAAATTCTCCTTTAGAAATAGCGAAATGACTTTTTTGGCGTCAAAACTATTTCGAATAGTAGTAAGCCTTCAGGAAGTCCTGCTCATAGCGTCGTTATCTATTCATCGTGTGAAAATGGGTCCAATTTTGAACTGAAGTTTTTTTAGCACGCTTGCTGTAGAGACCCGTCCTAATCTATCCGGACGAAGTCCATATCGATTATAAACGATTCACAACAGTTGATTACATCGCGAGGTACTTGACCTCTATATGATACATTTTACAAACATTGCATTCGTTTTTGAAAAGATAATATTTCATTACATCGAAAGTGGACAGCATGCATACCATTTTATAATATCTAACTATAATTGACTTAATAATAATCTTGATGAACTCAACGACTCGAATGCAACGTCTTTTGAAATATGTCATGAATGACTCCAAGTAATATCTTTAAAATGAGCAATTGCACAGCGGAAGATTTCTTTCATACCTGAGAATAAACATGCTTTCAAGTGTCAACCAAAAGGTTGGTGAGTTCATTAGTTTAACATAAATAATCATTTCCATCATTTTAATAGACCACGAGATTTCATATTTCCATTTATCATAAACATACGTCCCATGCATAGAGACAAAAATCATCATTCATATGGCTTGAACACCTGGTAACCGACATTCACAATATGCATATAAGAATATCCCCATCATTCCGGGATCCTCCTTCGGACATGATATAAATTTCAAAGTACTAAAGCATCCGGTACTTTGGATGGGGCTTGTTGGGCCCGATAGATCTATCTTTAGAGTTCGCGTCAATTAGGGTGTCTGTTCCCTAATTCTTAGATTATCAGACTTAATAAAAAGGGGGCATATTCGATTTCAATAATTTAACCATAGAACGTAATTTCGATTACTTGTGTCTATTTCGTAAAACAGTTATAAAAGTTGCGCATGTATTCTCAGCCCAAAAATATAAAGGGTAGAAAGGCAAATGAAACTCACCTAATGTATTTTGTAGTAAAAATACATATAACGATATTGAACAATGCAGGGTTGGCCTCGGATTCACGAACCTATATCATTTGTGGATATATTAATACACGTAATCGTAATCGATCAATTATATATACATTTTTGTTATTAATAATATACTTGTTATACTATATGTTATTTAGATAAATTTTATATATTTAGTTTATATGTTTTATATAACTATTACTTATCATTAATATTAGAACTATATATTAAAGTTTAGTATATATTTATATATTAATTGATATATCTTAGTTAATATGTTTTTAGTAATAAAAGTATAACATAATGTATTTTTATATAAAAGTATCTTTTTTATGATAATATTACTCAGGTGAATATAATACTTATGTGAATATTAGCAATTCTATTATTCATAAAATGATAATAATACTAATATTTATCAAAGTATCAATAATTTACTAAAGTGATAATTTTTCCTGCTAGTGATAGTCCTGCTAATAGTATTAGTAATAACAAGAATAATAATCCTAATTGTAATTTTAATCATGATACTAATAATAACTGATAACTAATATTTGTGATGACCCGGTAATTTCCGACTAAATTTAAACTTTAATCTTTATATGATTCCGACACGATAAGCAAAGTCTATAATGATGAGTCTCGAAAATTTTAGAACAGCTTACATAAATGCATTTACCCTTTTGACCATTCCCGACGATTCACGAACAATTAATTGTAATTAGATATGTGTATATGTACATATAAATAATAATTCGAAATATAATTTGAGGTATTATATGTTGTTGTTATTAAAAATTAATAAAATAAAAATACGATATTATGATAATTATTATTTAAAATTTATCTCTATATATAAATAAAGTATATTAAAAATAAATATTAAATGATTGTAATACTCGTTTGAAGTTTCGATTGATATTAAGCAAGTTAAATTTAAACTTATGTATTTTAAAATAAATGGTTATACGAAAATGAGTTCTATAAATTTTAGGCTTATTAAAAATGTATTTAGGAACTATTTGTTAAAGTTTTAACACTTTTTATATTTTACCCATAAATGAGAGGGACAGTTGATGTAATATTTATTTATTAAATTAATGACTGAATTTTATACCATAATGACCAAAATAAATAAATATAGTTAATTTAAAAATATGAGATTTTTCTGAACACTTTTATCCGCCACTGATTTAACAACGGGGGACGAAATAAAAGTCCGTGAAAACTGTCGGTAAGAAATAAACCAATATTATTTACGTATGTATTAGAATATCAAAAGTGACAGATGAGTTTTTGTTATTATCTTCTTGTTATTGCATATTAAAGATATTGATATCTCTCTGCTCTCTTTTGTCAAACTACCATCCCTACACAATTTGATATTTATTTGAGTTTACTATTTTGGTTTTGGTTCATATCATCAAATAACGTGTCACTGTTTATGTTACCATTCATTTCATTAGATAAGACCAAGTATTATATATTATATATTACACTACATATACAGAGGATCATCTAAAAACAAAACACCACCATCTCTCATTCCTTTCTTGTTCCTGTCAAACTCTTCAACGTGTAAACCACCCTTCGGTTGCATGTCACTACTCGTTTCTACAAGGTTTCTGTGTTATATCTAACTTCAAATCGTAATCCACAAGAGTCACCAAACACCATCACTTTCATTTCTTTTTATCACTCAATTCATTCTAGTGGCAAATCACATAACACAATATAAATATCGATATATCCATTTACATATCTGTACATGATCAAAGGCAAACAACAAAGTGATTTAAGGAAGTTAATAAACACAAACATCTACATGAAATCACCTGTCTTCTATTTGGGATACAACCCCAAACCACACCACCATCACGATCCATCATCTTTCATCATCATTTAAAGACCCATTTCAACACCACTTACGTTCTTCTGTTTCTATTACAAACGTGAAACACCACGATTGCAAACCTGAAATCCACCACTCGATCGCCTTATAACCCCAACCTTGGACATCACCATCTTCAACCGATTACCACCTTCATTACGCGTCACCTTGATCTTCGAAAACCACCAACACCCATTTAATCACCATCACTTTTCCTCGATGACCACCACCATCATCAATCAAAAATCCACCATCTTATCACCACCTTCATGCATAACCACCAAAGACTAATCACCATCTGTGTTTTTCTCTCTCTCTCTCTCTCTCTCCTGAAAAATTTCAAGTAATACTGCTACATAATGATTCCTACCTTGAACATGGTTAACTTCTACTATGGCATCTGTTTCTTATTCGAGTCTACAACCCACCATCGATTCTTTAAATCCTTTCTGTTAATGTCTTCTATTATTATGCAATCTAATGATGATAAAGAATCTGTGATCATGATAAAGAGGTGGTGAGATGTTAATATAATAATGATAAGGTTTAAAGTCGATAAATATAGAATGGAGGATGTTTGTGTGGCCCTAGTCGAACATAATATAAAGGAGAAACCCACTTGCAAGACAACCTTATGTTTGTTTATGTTAATAAGACGAAACTAGAATAAACTTTTGCTAAGTAGGGCCGTATGAATATATATGTAATGGAACCAAGATAGAATTCTGTTTTAGAATGGAATAAATATGGGTGGGGTAGTGTAAATATGATATAGTGGGGATGTTATGGAGATTATAATAGATTATGATAGTATGAGTAAGAACTGTGATAAACAATGATGATGAAGAACTGAAGCTATATCGATAACCTACAATTTTTTTTTTCTTCTGTATCCGGTGATGGTTGGGATCGCAAACAACAAATCAAATGTTGGGCCTGCTCATTATGTTGGGCTGAGATACAGCCGATACCTTTGTTGGGCTGCCAGGAATTTGCTTTTCATTCGGGCCTTTATTTGGTAATTGGATTAATCAAGGTTGTTGGGCTACTACAGCCCACTAGACTGGTGAGCTTTGAACTAGATATTGATGATGATGATGAGGAAATGAACGAGATGAATGGCGAATGATGATGATAATAACATGAAATGATGAGGTTGTGTAATGATATATGTGTTAGCGATTAAGATTATGATGATGGATATTATTAGGATGATGATGATGATGATGAGTCCATGGGTGTATGATGAAGGAGATGATGATAACTGTTGTATATATATTAAATAATTAAGAACGCGTAGTAAAACAAGAATACACGAGTGCTTCAGTGTTTGGGTGGATGTCGGAGTAGCGAGGGGTCGTGGGTTCGAGTCCCGTCCCGGGCAGTTAGTTCTTTTTAATGCTTCTAAGGTATTATTTGATATATTATTATTATTATTATTATTATTATTATTATTATTATTATTACTATTAATATTATTATTATTATTATTATACTAATACCAATCTATATATCATAATATTATCATTAATACTAATATAATTAAGATTACGAATGTTAAGTTAAAAAAAATGATTAAGGTTGTGATCATGAATATTGTTAAGGTAATTATTACCGAGAAGTATAGTTATAAGTACGTTTATGAGTAAAGATGAATATAAATGCGATCAAGTCGTGATTAAATAAAATTATCATTTTTATTAAACTTATCATTATTATTATTATTGAAAGTATCATGATTATTATTAATTTTATCATTATCATTATTATTATCATTAAAATGATTTTGTTATTATATTTAATAATATTATTTTTATTATTATTATCATCATTTTTATTATAATTATTATAAGTATCATTATTTTTAATATATTATTATCATTATTGTATTTATAATAAAAATTAAACATATAAAAACATACTTAATAAAACTATATTATAATTATTTATTTAATGTATACAAAATAAATGTAATTAATTAGGTTACTAATGAAACACATAATTAAAATAACAATTATAGAATTAACAATAAATAAATTTGTTCGATTACAATTATATGTATTAATATATATATATCCGATATAGGTTCGTGAATCCGAGGCCAACCTTACACTTGTTCATAGATGTTATATGTATTTTTACTACAAAATACAGTATGGTGAGTTCATTTGATTCCCTTTTACTCTTTACATTTTTGGGACTGAGAATACATGCGCTACTTTTACAACTGCTTTATTAAATACTTTTGAAATATATTTTAAACTGCGAATACATGAAATGCTTTTATAAATGTTTGACAAGATAGACACAAGCAAAACATTCCTCGAATGAATTATTATGCAGACAGAAATTCTGCGGATTATTATTGAATTATGTGGACATGATAATTGCCACCATTGAATTATGTGGACATGATAATTGCCACCATTGAATTATGTGAACATGATAATTGCCACCAATTGATATGAATGTTATGTATCGAGAGAATGATTTTATACACAGGTTATGTGTATGTTATTTTTGTGCACGAGATATGTGTACGGTTACTAAGATTTACGAAAGATGATTTCGTACACGAGAAAGGTGTACTGTATTTAAAAAATATCGCACGTACATTACAGGTGGGTATAGGATTCGGGCCCATTTGTACCATGCAGGATTTAAATCTTGTGATCTATCAAAATGATGAATTTTATTATTTTATGATAAACCTATGAACTCACCAACCTTTTGGTTGACACTTGAAAGCATGTTTATTCTCAGGTATGAAAGAAATCTTCCGCTGTGCATTTGCTCATTTTAGAGATATTACTTGGAGTCGTTCATAGCATATAGAGGTCAGAACCTCGCAATGGGACCAACTGTTGAAGACTTCGTCCAGATGGATTAGGAAGGGGCATTTCAATATTGATCTTAGTATTAATAATAATAATTATAATACTAAATGATAATACTAATAATAACAATAATGATATTATTATTAATTTGATTAATGATATTAATAATCATTTTATTATTGATTGTACTAATAACACATAACATGGTAACAATAATTAATAACAATAACAATAACAATAACAATAACAATAACAATAACAATAACAATAACAATAACAATAACAATAACAATAACAATAACAATAATAATAATAATAATAATAATAATAATAATAATAATAATAATAATAATAATAATAATAATAATAATAATAATAAATGAAGTAACTACCTTAAAGAAAAGTGTCCCAAAAAAATAGCAGCCCATGCCCGGGCTCGAACCCCCGACCTCTCGAATCTCCTTAACACCTCGAACCAGTGGGCTAATGCCCGTTTTTCAGTTGTATAACCCTTTCTAATTTTTATAACCCGAAATTATCTAATCCCTATTCTTCTTCCTCCTCCAATATAAACGAATCCCACTTAATCCCAAACTATAATCGCGAATTGTCAAGTGGATTTACGATTAAAAATTTACTTAATCAGTGTGGGATACATCTATGAAATCAAGCAATCGAATAAAATGAAAAAAAAATAAAAAAAAGTATCCAGCACAGCTACTGCTGTCGTCGCTGGGTTTTAAAAAAAATTGATTTTGCAATTTATAAGCTTATAGATAAAGGTTATAACATGAAATAGGTTAGAAATCAATCGTGGAAACATTCCAAATCGTCAATTTATCTTGAAAAAAAACTGAAAGTTCGAATTTGATGGATGAACAATTGTTGACTTTTTATTTCAAAATGTTTGACTTCGAAATTCGGATTCGATAGTAAGAGTTTGAATTTGATATTTCACAGATAAGTTGAGTATAAGGATTCCAACAAGATTGCATTAATAGATTTTTGAAAACAATACTAAATCGGGCTTTTGGTATAATGGTGAAGAACGGAGAGAAAAATAAAAAAAATAAAAACAACTGCTCTTCTTTTTCTGTTCTTTTTATTAACATACTGAATTTTTAGTGTAGTACTTATCTATAATAATTGAATACAAGAAGTGGCAGTTGAAACGATCCTAAATGATCTTGTGATATCGATGTATAAACCAAAAGGCAGACAATGGTTCCCAAACAAGAAGAAGAAGTTAAAAAAATTAAAATAGAAAAATGATATATATAAAAAAAATCATGCATGATATCTCTAGTACTATATATATTATTTATTTATTATTTTTTTATAATTAATAATTATATTAATAATAATAATATTTATATTTTTTATTAATAATAATAAACATACTAATAATAATATTATTATCAAAATAAACTCAATAATAATAATAATAATAAGACTAAATGTAATAATGATAATAATAATTTATAATACTAATAATAATAGTATAAATGTATAAAGAATATAAATTTTTGATAATAATATTTATAAAAATGATACTAAAAATGATACAAATAATGATGATATTCAAAAATGATAATACTAAATGATAATATTCATAATACTATTATAATAGCTATATATATATTAATAATGATAATAATTTTATTAGTAATAATAATTGTATAAGAATTTATATATCAAGTTTCATATTCGTATATTATATTTTTAGTATTGACTTTGATATTAGTATTGAAAATAACAACAATAATACCATACCATTTATTTTAACTTATGATTTCAATTTAATATATTACAATTACATATTTTTAACTATGTGATATATAATAACATATATTCAATATTTAATATTCATTTATTTTATATATGTATTACAATATACATATAATATTAATTATGTTTAAGAGTCATATATATTTATATATGTATATATATATATGTACATATTTATTTACAAACAATTGTTCGTGAATCGTTGAGAATGGTAAAAGGGCAAATGCATTCATGTAACTGTTCCAAAGTTTTCGAGACTCAACATTTCAGACTTTGCTTATCGTATCGAAATCATATAAAGATTAAGTTTAAATTTAGTCGAAAATTCCCGGGTCATCACAGTACCTACCCGTTAAAGAAATTTCGTCCCGAAATTTGAATGAGGTGGTCATGGTTAACAATAAAAATGTTTTCATGACGAATATGAGTTGAAAATTAGAGTTTTATCATCATTGAGTAATATTGATAAAATAGTTCAATTACTTGAAGCCTATGAGTGAAGCTATCATTAAAAGAGTAAATCTACAAAATAAAGCTCGTCTTAACTTTTGACGTTGTCTCGATTGAATTCCGAAATTCAAGGGATTTAAAGGAAATATGTGAAATCGATAAGATCTGATCCTTCGGTAAATGAGAAAATTAGGATCTCCTTAATTAAATGCGATGATCTGTCTCGATTGTTCTGTCGGATGTTTCCATTATAAATGAACTTCTTCCGTTCCATTACTTCCTAAAACATCCCTTTTCTATTTTTTTTTTAATTCATACTTTCCCATCATTAGTCAATATGCTTCATCCAGTTTTAATTCTGGATATATTCCTGACTTTCACATCGATCATTCTCCTTTTTCATCCACCACCAGAGGAATCTATTTACTTCTACTTTGCTCTTGGGGTTATTGTGTTTATCATACTCCCGTGTATTTATATTGCTGTTCGTATTAATATCCACGGTTTGTAATCTTCGTGTTGTTATTGGGCTTTATATTTTCTCTTATATTTTGAAATCTTTGCTTCCGTTTTATATAATCATTGTCATCCACAGTTAATGCTCTCTCCTATTTTGCTGCAATTTATACTCCAACTTTCTATTTCTTTTGGAGCTTTGTCCCTTTGTTTCTTCTTTTTATGATTGGACATCTCAGGTAATGGTCCAGAATCCGTAGATATGGAGTTTCGAATGAATTTAATGTAAGAAAGAACGTTATAGCATGATTTGATTTGTCAACTTACCAGAATCACTGAGAATAGAACTATCAAGAATATACTTTCTTGATATGTCCAGAAGTTAAGCAGAATGAAAGAGTCATGTAACATGGCACATGATGACGTTATGATCTGTGAATCATCATGTTCCATTAGAAACTCAGCATAACTTACTGTAATATAATCACGTTGATCAAGTGTCATTATATTATACTAACTCATGCATCAGTTCCCAACGTTACTTCAATAATATTCATATTTTAAGCTCGAAAGTTTACAGAATATAGAAACTAACAGTTTCTATATGATGTAATACTGATAGCACGAAGAGATTAATGATTCCAGATAAGAATAGTTATAAAAATATCTCCAGAAATATGGAGGATATTTATAATGAAAGATACGATAATATCTCAGAATATCTAAGATCAGAGGATGATAGAAACTATTGTCTGCAAGGGTTTAGAGTAAGGAGCAAGATATTTACTAAAGACTTTTTAACAGACATTGAATCATTTGGATTCTTTGAAGTCAAACTTATTCTTTATGATTTGTTCACGGCTTTCTTCATAGTTTCACATAATCTACTTTTCGGTACTAAATTTTCTATTGAATGTTTCAAATATAATGATACACAGGAAGCACGAAGAGGTATATATTTTCGGACGAGAATATTTATGAAAATTTCCTCAGAAATATCGAAGATATTGATGATGATATTTTGAAATTTCTAAGTTCGATGGTTGATGGAGAAAGATTTTCCGCAAGATTTTAACATGATTTCGGAGTAAGATATTCTTTGAAGGTTTCATCAGATCCAGAATTACTTGGATTCTTTGAATATATGGTATGGTCCTTGTATTTGTCCTTAGTCTCCTTCATGGTTAACTCTATCCGTTTTCCAGTTCCAACGTTTCTGAGCTTTTCCAACATATTATTCTTTATCATCAAACTTCCGATGACTAAGGTCGTTTACGGTTGCCTACAGTTTCTGCTGCTTCATTCAGCTTTTTCAACATTCAGAGTATTGATTTGTGACTGAGTGATTTTCAGAATTCCAGAAGGAGAGATCATAATTCTAAGAGATAAATGTCATACATATAATTATTAATGTAGATATGCTGTGAGTTTTCAAAGTACTGATTGCTGATTCCCGGTAATTGGTATGGCAGTTCTCGTTACAAGATACGGATGAGTATATAATAGGGTTTCAATGAATAAATATAATGATTTGTCAGAGAGATTTAAGCCAAGAAGTAACGAGGTTGCTGGTATGTCTGCTGGTAATATGGTGGAATATAAAAGGTTTCCCGGTAACAAAAAAAGAGTACGCATATATATCAAGGTTATAATAAGGTTGTTTCGAATGAAAGTCGATGTTAACTTGTTGGAGCTGTGACAAAATTGGCTAATTTGAAAAAGAACTACAAAGTTATTTTGGGTAATAATAACACTAAAGGAATTAGCACAGCTACGTGTTAAACGTTGACTCAGTTTCCGAGAGTTTTCGGGTGCATAACTATACACATCAATCTTTCTTTCTGTAGATGAAGTGTGGTTGGTTCATCCTCTCGGTTGAGATGTTTTCAAGAATCATGAAAGGTTTGAATGCAGATTAGAATTGTCAAGATACAAATGAAGTTTAGAATGAAATCAAGTGGCAAACTTGAAGAGTTGTTTAGTTTCATATATTATAATCATTATTTTAATTCATTTTAAATTGTCCAATCTTGATAGTCCACAGTCGATAGTCCACAGTAACAGTCCAATAATTCATATATAGTTTAATATACAATATTCGAATTAATTAATACATATCGTGACCCGTATACGTCTCAGACTCGATCACAACTCAAAGTATATATATTATTTGAGAATCAACCTCAACCCTGTATAGAGAACTCGATCATTACTGCATATAGAGTGTCTATGGTGATTCCAAATAATATATATAGATGCGTCGATATGATATGTCAAAACCTTGTATACGTGTCCCGATATTTAAAGTGCGTAAAATGAATAGCAGAAAATAAATGACGATGAATAAAATTGCAAAAATATAAATTGCGATAATTAAATTGCGGAAAAATAAAATGTAACCAGTTAGCTAGGAACAGTTAGCGTGGATTCTTAACAATATTTCAGTTAGTTAATTCGTTTGTTTCTAGCAAATTTTATTTTGTTCAATGTTTTCTTCATTATGCCACTTGTTGGATTCTGAGAAGTCAAAATCCAAATATGAAATTGAATGAAAATGGTTATTCTGTGGTGAACGGATTCGTATATCGATGAATGTAAATAGGATAGTAAATGACTGTTGAATCAGCTTCGTCGAATGTACAGTGTAACTTATTAAAGTGAAATCTAAATATTCCTCGAGTATTACCTACCCGTTAAAAATATTTTCACCATTAACAGTTTGTACGAAAGAATTTTTAATTACAATCTTTATGAAATTATATAGACATATATATTTTCTTCAGATATAATCATGAATTTAATGAGTTAATGTGATATTAATCTCATTTGATTTACCATTAGAACAAGAATATATAATCTCTAAAACATTAGAGATTACATAATCGCCATGTCGAACGAAAATAAAATAGATAGAATGATATGTAGAACGATGATTATACTCGAGGTACAGAATGAGATGTCGAAGCTGGTGATGCGGATGTTGTTGTTGGTGGTACTAATGCTGTTGGTGCTAAGGTTGGTGATGTTACTGGTGTTGGTGATACTGCTGGTGCTTGCAAATTGTGTACCGTGCTCTCTAAAGTTAACACTCGAGCTCGGAGTTCTTTAACTTCTTCTACTAACCCTGGTTTGTTATCAGTGTGAGGTAGAGATCAGATATCTTCTCTAGTTCCGTTAATGGTAGTCTCAAGACGAAAAATTCTGGCAAAAAGGGTATAAACGGTGTTGCGAACAGGTTCGCCAGTGAGCGGTTCGAGTACTCCAAGGTTAGGTGGTAGATTCGGTTCATGATATGGAGTACCTTCTTCCCTTTTCCATAGGGTGAGTATGTAGCGAACCCACCCCCATTTTCTCCAGTAATCACGGTAGTTGATTGGTTGGTGTGCTCCTGTCACGCTGTCTTCGGAGTCAGAGGAACTTGGTCGATTCGTAGAGGCCATCTTACGCAATCTCAGGAAAGATTTTTGGTATGAAGTGTTTAGTGATAGCAATTGATAGTTGGATGTATTCTCAATGCATAATATGCATAGATATATATAATACCAGGATCTCTTAAATTACGGAGAGGTTTACGAGAGATATTAGGCAAGGTCTACAGTAACAGATACGCTAAGATATGAATTGTCAGATACGCTAAGATATGAATTTTGTCTATATATTATTCATGCAGTCAATGCAGTAAAACGTATCTAGACTAAGAATAATGAGCAGGTAATTTCCTAAGGATGATAAGCAGATGATTTCCGACACGAAATGATAAGCAAAACTTTTTGACATGCAGACACGGTCGAAGTCCAGACTCACTAATGCATCCTAACGACTATCAGTTAGACTCACTAATGCAAGACCTGGTTCGCTAAGACCTCTGCTCTGATACCAACTGTAGAGACCCGTCCTAATCCATCCGGACGAAGTCCATATCGATTATAAAGGATTCACAACAGTTGATTACATCGCGAGGTACTTGACCTCTATATGATACATTTTACAAACATTGCATTCGTTTTTGAAAAGATAATATTTCATTACATCGAAAGTGGACAGCATGCATACCATTTTATAATATCTAACTATAATTGACTTAATAATAATCTTGATGAACTCAACGACTCGAATGCAACGTCTTTTGAAATATGTCATGAATGACTCCAAGTAATATCTTTAAAATGAGAAATTGCACAGCGGAAGATTTCTTTCGTACCTGAGAATAAACATGCTTTCAAGTGTCAACCAAAAGGTTGGTGAGTTCATTAGTTTAACATAAATAATCATTTCCATCATTTTAATAGACCACAAGATTTCATATTTCCATTTCTCATAAACATACGTCCCATGCATAGAGACAAAAATCATCATTCATATGGCTTGAACACCTGGTAACCGACATTCACAATATGCATATAAGAATATTCCCATCATTCCGGGATCCTCCTTCGGACATGATATAAATTTCGAAGTACTAAAGCATCTGGTACTTTGGATGGGGCTTGTTGGGCCCGATAGATCTATCTTTAGAGTTCGCGTCAATTAGGGTGTCTGTTCCCTAATTCTTAGATTACCAGGCTTAATAAAAAGGGGGCATATTCGATTTCAATAATTCAACCATAGAACGTAATTTCGATTACTTGTGTCTATTTCGTAAAACAGTTATAAAAGTTGCGCATGTATTCTCAGCCCAAAAATATAAAGGGTAGAAAGGCAAATGAAACTCACCTAATATATTTTGTAGTAAAAATACATATAACGATATTGAACAATGCAGGGTTGGCCTCGGATTCACGAACCTATATCATTTGTGGATATATTAATACACGTAATCGTAATCGATCAATTATATATACATTTTTGTTATTAATAATATACTTGTTATACTATATGTTATTTAGATAAATTTTATATATTTAGTTTATATGTTTTATATAACTATTACTTATCATTAATATTAGAACTATATATTAAAGTTTAGTATATATTTATATATTAATTGATATATCTTAGTTAATATGTTTTTAGTAATAAAAGTATAACATAATGTATTTTTATATAAAAGTATCTTTTTTATGATAATATTACTTAGGTGAATATAATACTTATGTGAATATTAGCAATTCTATTATTCATAAAATGATAATAATACTAATATTTATCAAAGTATCAATAATTTACTAAAGTGATAATTTTTCCAGCTAGTGATAGTCCTGCTAATAGTATTAGTAATAACAAGAATAATAATCCTAATTGTAATTTTAATCATGATACTAATAATAACTGACAACTAATATTGATCTTAGTATTAATAATAATAATTATAATACTAAATGATAATACTAATAATAACAATAATGATATTATTATTAATTTGATTAATGATATTAATAATCATTTTATTATTGATTGTACTAATAACACATAACATGGTAACAATAATTAATAACAATAACAATAACAATAATAATAATAATAATAATAATAATAATAATAATAATAATAATAATAATAATAATAATAATAATAATAATAATAATAATAATAATAATAATAATAAATGAAGTAACTACCTTAAAGAAAAGTGTCCCAAAAAAATAGCAGCCCATGCCCGGGCTCGAACCCCCGACCTCTCGAATCTCCTTAACACCTCGAACCAGTGGGCTAATGCCCGTTTTTCAGTTGTATAACCCTTTCTAATTTTTATAACCCAAAATTATCTAATCCCTATTCTTCATCCTCCTCCAATATAAACGAATCCCACTTAATCCCAAACTATAATCGCGAATTGTCAAGTGGATTTAGGATTAAAAATTTACTTAATCAGTGTGGGATACATCTATGAAATCAAGCAATCAAATAAAATGAAAAAAAAATAAAAAAAAGTATCCAGCACAGCTACTGCTGTCGTCGCTGGGTTTTTAAAAAAAAATTGATTTTGCAATTTATAAGCTTATAGATAAAGGTTATAACATGAAATAGGTTAGAAATCAATCGTGGAAACATTCCAAATCGTCAATTTATCTTGAAACAAAACTGAAAGTTCGAATTTGATGGATGAACAATTGTTGACTTTTTATTTCAAAATGTTTGACTTCGAAATTCGGATTCGATAGTAAGAGTTTGAATTTGATATTTCACAGATAAGTTGAGTATAAGGATTCCAACCAGATTGCATTAATAGATTTTTGAAAACAATACTAAATCGGGCTTTTGGTATAATGGTGAAGAACGGAGAGAAAAATAAAAAAAATAAAAACAACTGCTCTTCTTTTTCTGTTTTTTTTAACATACTGAATTTTTAGTGTAGTACTTATCTATAATAATTGAATACAAGAAGTGGCAGTTGAAACGATCCTAAATGATCTTGTGATATCGATGTATAAACCAAAAGGCAGACAATGGATCCCAAACAAGAAGAAGAAGTTAAAAAAAATTAAAATAGAAAAATGATATATATAAAAAAAATCACGCATGATATCTCTAGTACTATATATATTATTTATTTATTATTTTTTTTATAATTAATAATTATATTAATAATAATAATAATATTTATATTTTTTATTAATAATAATAAACATACTAATAATAATAATATTATCAAAATAAACTCAATAATAATAATAATAATAAGACTAAATGTAATAATGATAATAATAATTTATAATACTAATAATAATAGTATAAATGTATAAAGAATATAAATTTTTGATAATAATTTTTATAAAAATGATACTAAAAATGATACAAATAATGATGATATTCAAAAATGATAATACTAAATGATAATATTCATAATACTATTATAATAGCTATATATATTAATAATGATAATAATTTTATTAGTAATAATAATTGTTTAAGAATTTATATATCAAGTTTCATATTTGTATATTATATTTATAGTATTGACTTTGATATTAGTATTGAAAATAACAACAATAATACCATACCATTTATTTTAACTTATGATTTCAATTTAATATATTAAAATTACATATTTTTAACTATGTGATATATAAGAACATATATTCAATATTTAATATTCATTTATTTTATATATGTATTGCAATATACATATAATATTAATTATGTTTAAGATTCATATATATTTATATATGTATATATATATATGTACATATTTATTTACAAACAATTGTTCGTGAATCGTTGAGAATGGTAAAAGGGCAAATGCATTCATGTAACTGTTCCAAAGTTTTCGACACTCAACATTTCAGACTTTGCTTATCGTATCGAAATCATATAAAGATTAAGTTTAAATTTAGTCGGAAATTCCCGGGTCATCACACTTGCCACATAATTCGTCCCGATTATGTGGCCAACTTAATGTGCTTAAAAATGTGTTTTACGGCCATTAATTATTATCGAAAAGAAACTATAGTCAAATATATTTGCATTCAATATGAAAATTTAAAATAGTAACAATTATAGAGTTATGAATTGAGAGATATCAAAAAGTGTCACAAAATAATCGAACCATTAAGCCAAGATATCACTAAACGTGTAAGGATATTTGGCTAGTGGAGATATATTAACCCTAAAAATATTCTCAATGTACCTAAGTAAAGTGTTACATAAGAAATAAGTATCAAAGTGGTATTTAAATTTACATAAGAGTTCAAATGCAAAGATAATAATTATCGTAAAATCTGAAAGTTCAAAATTCTCTTTTAGAAATAGTAAAATGACTTTTTGGCATCAAAACTATTTCGAATAGAAGCAAGAATTCATGAAGTCTTGCTCATAGCATCGTTATCTATTTATTGTACGAAAATGGGTCCAATTTTGGACTGAAGTTTTTTAGCACGTTTGCCACATAATTCGACCCGATTATGTGGCCAACCTAATGTGCTCAAAAATATGTTTTACGACCATGAATTATTATCGAAACGAAACTATAATCAAATATATTTGCATTCAAAATGAAAATTTAAAATAGAAACAATTATTGAGTTATGAACTGAGAGATATCAAAAAGTGTTACAAAATAATCCAACCATTAAGCCAAGATGTCACTGAACGTGTAAGGATTTTTGGCTTGTGAAGATATATTAACCCCAAAAATATTCTTAATGTACTAAAATAAAGTGTTACATAAGAAACAAGTATCAAAATGGTATTTAAATCTGCATAAGAGTTCAAATGCAAAGGTAATACTTATCGTAAAATTTGAAAGTTCAAAATTCTCCTTTAGAAATAGCAAAATGACTCTTTCGGTGTCAAAACTATTTCAAATAAAAGTAAGCCTTCAAGAATTCTTGCTCATAGCGTCGTTATCTATTCATCGTGCAAAATGGGTCTAATTTTGAACTGGAGTTTTTTAGCACGCTTGCCACATAATTCGGCCCGATTATGTGGCCAACGTAATGTGCTCAAAAATGTGTTTTACGGGCATGAATTATTATCGAAACGAAACTTAGTCAAATATATTTGCACTCAATATTAAAATTTAAAATAGAAACAATTATAGAGTTATTAATTGAGAGATATCAAAAAGTGTCACAAAATAATCGAACCATTAAGCCAAGAAGTCACTAAACGTGTATGGATTTTCGGCTTGTGGGGATATATTAACCCCAAAAATATTCTCAATGTACCTAAATAAAGTGTTACATAAGAAACAAGTATTAAAATGGTATTTAAATCTACATAAGAGTTCAAATGCAAAGGTAATAATTATCGTAAAATCTGAAAGTTCAAAATTCTCCTTTAGAAATAGTAAAATGACTTTTTCAGCATCAAAACTATTTCGAATAGAAGTAAGCCTTCAGGAAGTCTTGCTTATAGCGTCGTTATCTATCCATCGTGCAAAAATGGGTATAATTTTGAGCTGAAGATTTTTTAGCACGTTTACCACGTAATTCGGCCCGATTATGCGGCCAACGTAATCTGCTCAAAAACATGTTTTACGGCCATTAATTATTATCGAAATGAAACTATAGTCAAATATATTTGCACTTAATATTAAAATTTAAAATAGAAACAATTATAGAGTTATGATTTGAGAGATATCAAAAAGTGTCTCAAAATAATCGAACCATTAAGCCAAGAAGTCACTAAACGTGTAAGGATTTTCGGCTAGTGAGGATATATTAACCCCAAAAATATTCTCATTGTACCTAAATAAAGTGTTACATAAGAAACAAGTATCAAAATGGTATTTAAATTTTCATAAGAGTTCAAATGCAAAGGTAATAATTATCGTAAAATCTGAAAGTTCAAAATTCTCTTTTAGAAATAGTAAAATGACTCTTTCGTCTTCAAAACTATTTCGAATAGAACTAAGCCTTCAGGAAGTCCTGCTCATAGCGTCGTTATCTATTCATCGTGCAAAAATGGGTCCGATTTTGAACTGAAGTTTTTTTTAGCACGTTTGCCACATAATTCGGCCCGATTATGTGGCCAACATAATGTGCTCAAAAATATGTTTTACGGCCATGAATTATTATTGAAACGAAACTATAGTCAAATATATTTGCATTCAAAATAAAAATTTAAAATAGAAATAATTATTGAGTTATGAATTGAGAGATATCAAAAGTGTCACAAAATAATCGAACCATTAAGCCAAGATGTCACTGAACGTGTAAGGATTTTAGGCTAGTGGGGATATATTAACCCAATGTACCTAAATAAAGTGTTACATAAGAAACAAGTATCAAAATGGTATTTAAATCTGCATAAGAGTTCAAATGCAAGGCTAATACTTATCGTAAAATTTGAAAGTTAAAAATTCTCCTTTAGAAATAGCAAAATGACTCTTTCGGCGTAAAAACTATTTCGAATGAAAGTAAGCCTTCAAGAAGTCTTGCTCATAGCGTTGTTATATATTCATCGTGCAAAAATGGGTCCAATTTTGAACTGAAGTTTTTTTAGCACGCTTGCCACATAATTCGGCCCAATTATGTGGCCAACGTAATGTGCTCAAAACTGTGTTTTACGGCCATGAATTATTATCGAAAAGAAACTATATTCAAATATATTTGCACTAAATAAGAAAATTTAAAATTGAAACAATTATAGAGTTATGAATTGAGAGATATCAAAAAGTGTCACAAAATAATCGAACCATTAAGCCAAGATGTTACTAAACGTGTAAGGATTTTCTGCTAGTGGGGATATATTAACCCCAAAAATATTCTCAATGTACCTAAATAAAGTGTTAAATAAGAAACAAGTATCAAAATCGTATTCAAATTTGCATAAGAGTTCAAATGCAAAGGTAATAATTATCGTAAAATCTGAAAGTTCAAAATTCTCCTTTAGAAATAGTAAAATAACTTTTTCGGCATTAAAATTATTTTAATAGAAGTAAGCCTACAGGAAGTCCTGCTCATAGCGTCGTTATCTATTCATCGTGCAAAAATGGGTCCAATTTTGAACTCAAGTTTTTTTAGCACGTTTGCCACAAAATTCATCCCGATTATGTGGCCTACTTAATGTGCTCAAAAATGTGTTTTATGGCCATGAATTATTATCAAAAAGAAACTATAGTCAAATATATTTGCATTCAATATGAAAAAATTTAAAATAGAAACAATTATAGAGTTATGAATTGAGAGATATCAAAAAGTGTCACAAAATAATCGAACCATTAAGCCAGCATATCACTAAACGTGTAAGGATTTTTGTCTAGTGGGAATATATCAACCCAAAAAATATTCTCAATGTACCTAAATAAAGTATTACATAAGAAATATCAAAATGGTAATTAAATCTGCATAAGAGTTCAAATACAAAGGTAATAATTATCGTAAAATCTAAAAGTTCAAAATTCTCCTTTAGAAATAGTAAAACGACTTTTTCGGCGTCAAAACTATTTCGAATAGAAGCAAGAATTCAGGAAGTCTTGCTCATAGTGTCATTATCTATTTATCGTGCAAAAATGGGTCCAATTTTAAACTGAAGTTTTTTGTGCACCTTTGCCACATAATGCGGCCCGATTATGTGGCCAACGTAATGTGCTCAAAAATATGTTTTACGACCATGAATTATTATTGAAACGAAACTATAGTCAAATATATTTGCATTCAAAATGAACATTTAAATTAGAAACAATTATTGAGTTATGAATTGAGAGATATCAAAAAGTGTCACAAAATAATTGAATCATCAAGCCAAGATGTCACTGAACGTGTAAGGATTTATGGCTAGTGGGGATACATTAACCCTAAAAATATTCTCAATGTACCTAAATAAAGTTTTACATAAGAAACAAGTATCAAAATGGTATTTAAATCTACATAAGAGTTCAAATGAAAAGGTGTTGGGGTATGTTAGGATGAATATCGTATAAATGTGTGTGAAAGTAGGAAGATTGTAGAGAGAAAACTAGAATTCTATTCCACAACTTCCTTGAACACTTTTACATATCTTTGGCTATGTGTGTGAATGGCTCACTTCTAAGGTTGCCTTGTGGGATATATATAGCCCTCGTCTATATCCCACCTTTACAAGGCTTAGCACACAATCTATGCAATTCCCGGGGTTCTAACAATCTCCCCATTTGCATTGATTGTGTGCAAAAATTTATCAACCTTACTAATTACATACAAAAAATCTAAAACTACTAATCTAGTCTTTGATTTATGTATGTTGCCGTTGTTGACGATCTTGAATTTCTTGAATTCTTGGAACTTCAACGAACTTCTTGAGAATCTTCTTTGAGTTTGTAATTTGCTGAAGTCCTCGTACTTTCCCTTATATCTCCCCCTCAAAATATGATTAATTCTTAAGCATATTTTGATATGAGAGGGAAAGGGTATCAGAGCCTACGCAAAGATAATCGACGTTGAATCTTCATGCATAGCTCCCCCTTGACTAATGTGAAAACTTAATCAAGGTATCATAGTCAGGAATCATGGTAAGCATGTGTTCACTCCCCCTGGAAAGAATAACCGGTGCTCCCCTGGAAGTAAGAACATTTTCTCCCCCTTGACAAGTTACGTTAGTCAAGATATGATGTTTAACATCTCTTTAAAGACCGGGTCCCATACAGAAGTATATGGAAACCGTAGTGAAGTTAAATCATCGTTGTTTGAAATACCATTTGTAGGTATCATCAATTGCATCTATAGATTCTTCACTCTACTTTGTCAGGACATTTGGTTTAGCTTTTGAGAATAGTTCCGGTGGAATTGAAGGGAATGAAGTTTTAGCCATGTTTACGGATCTTGGCTTAAACTTGAGTAACTCTTGAAAAGACTATTTGGTTTTTGTTGTTGCGGAAACAGGTGTGGTGCCAGCTTTGAATGATACTTGTTTTGGAAACTGAATCTTTGAAGTTTTAGAAACTAGGTCAACTTTGGTGCGAGGGGTTTTTCTCGGACCTATGGATGACTTCTTGGTTTTGTGTGGAAACCAACCATATTGATCGCGATAACCCGTAATCTCTCCATTCTCCCCTTATGTGGTTTCCAGAAATGGACGATTCATGTCGGTTTCGTAACCAGAATAAATCTTTTTGCTCGAGGAAAATGTTGACTTTGGTTTAGGAACTATAGGAGGAGTGGATTTCGTCTTGATGACCTTCTTCTCAACCGTTTGAGGAGAATCTGGAATCGTAGTTGTTGATTTAACCACTACTGATATCGGATCAGTATTAAATCCTAATGACACCATTTTGGGTTTCGGAATTGGTGTTGATTTAACATATAACTCCTTTTGTAACTCAGAGATGCGTTTCTCAAAGTCACACATTAATGTTCGATTTTTATTGCGAAGTTGAGTGATGATCTTTGAATCAAGCTCACATTCCTTGGAAAGTATTAGTTTTTCAACAACCTGTGAACGAAGATCCTGAATGATGTGAGCGTTACTCTCATCTTTTTCTTTGTAAGTCTTTGCTTGACTCTCTAAGTCACTTTGAAGAGTAGTCACTTGCTTTTGAAGCTTTTCAGATTCTGATTTACTGTATGCAACTAGAGATTCCAATTCTTTGATTTGAGCTTACAACTTGGAAATCTCTGAAGATGTCGTTTGATCTTCTTGTTCTCTCATTTGTTGAAGTTCTGTTTGAAGTTGTTGATGAAGTTTGTGTTGTATAAAGATACAATTGGAACATTTGCTTCTGTTGTGGCATGAACAACCATATTCATAATGTCCAATCACTTCAACAGAGGATGGTTCTGGGGGAGTCATTAACAAAGCAATCGACTCAAGTGGTGTAGCTTTAGTTGCTTCCACATATTTGATAAAAGCACATTTTTCGGGAGTGTTGTAGTAACAAGAACATCTCTTGTCTCGATGATTGAATCGTTCAATGAAATTAGGTTTCGGAGGTAAATCTTGTGTAACACGCTTCATCATCACGAAACATTGAATAATATCAAGTATTATTGCCTTTTCTCCCCCTCAAAATATGATTTCGGTGAATCAAATTTTGTTTTTGAACGTTTCGTTAACTTTCGTTAAGTCCTCGTTAGTCTAGATTCGGTAAGGGACTGGTCTGGCAAGGAATCAGATTCTGTAAAGGACTAAAATTGTCAAATAAGTCCCCAGATTCGGTATAGGACTTATCTTGCAAAAGTCTGAAACTATCAGGACCAAAATTGACAAAATTGCTCATGATTTCCAAACTTGGGCTCAAGTAACTGTTGGGCCAGATTCGGTAAGCCCAATTAATTGTCCAAATAAGATCTGTTAGTCCCAACTTATGTAGGTACCGAAGTCAATAACCAAGCCTTGGATACCGAAGCTTATACCGAATGATATACCGAGTGTGATAGCGAATTAGAGTTTGAACTCTACCAAATCAGTATCAAGTACCGAATTATATACCGAGTTAGATTCAAATCCTGGATACCGAATGTGTTCTTCAAGGAGGATGAACACCAAATTTAATTTCAACGATTTTGATGAAATTGAGCCTCCAAATCAATTGAAAACTGATCCACAAACAGCGATTAACGTGTTTGAGTAATTATCATCAATCAAAACAGCAATTAATTACAAAATTGAACCAGGAACAGTGACGGTTCATAAGGATGAACTTAAAACTTGATTTTTCGATTTAGATGTTTTTAGGTCTGAATCTCTACATCAAAGTTGCTCATAATCATCACATAAACACTCGAAAGCAGTTGATAACATCTAAAAATCACAGATTTTTGTCAATTGAAACTTTGACTTTTGTATCAACAAGTTTGACTTTGAAGATCTGATTAAGTTTAAAGAATCTCTACTTGAATTTATGATCAATGAAGATCAAGTGCTCGATCACGAACTCAAATCAGCAATCAATTTGATCTATAACGTGCTAAATCAAACCAGAGATCAAATAATTGAAGTATTATGCTCGATAATATGTTTTTCTATGATTTTGTAGATGATTGATGAATCTGATGTTTATGATTTGGATGAAATTCGATGAAGGATAGATAGATCGATGTATATGTAGAAGATGATTTAGATTCGGTATTGTATATAATGAAAGAGATCGATGTACAGTAGACGAGAATGATGAGAGAAATATGGATTCGGTACTGTAGAGTTTTTGGAGAGAGAATTGATTAGATGATGTACAGTGTTGTAGGAGAGAGACTGATAGATCAGATACTGTAGCGTAGGAGAGATTCGGTATTGTGTCAAAGTACTGTAGCTGTCACTTTGAGGTTCAGTATTTATTTATTTATTTAATTTTTTTTATGAGTGATGAGAGAGAAAAATAAGATTCGGTAAATTTTTGACTTTGAAGATTTGAAGATTTAATTTAAAGATTTGAAGATAAGTATGAAGATTGGATGAAGATATGAAGATTCGGTTTGAATGTGATATGAAGATTCACACGATATTCGAATCGATGCTAAAAAGCTTTTGCTCTGATACCAAATGTTGGGGTATGTTAGGATGAATATCGTATGAATGTGTGTAAAAGTAGGAAGATTGTAGAGAGAAAACTAGAATTCTATTCCACAACTTCCTTGAACACTTTTACATATCTTTGGCTATATGTGTGAATGGCTCACTTCTAAGGTTGCCATGTGGGATATATATAGCCCTCATCTATATCCCACCTTTACAAGGCTTAGCACACAATCTATGCAATTCCCGGGATTCTAACAAAAGGTAAGAATTGTCGTAAAATTTGAAAGTTCAAAATTCTCATTTAGAAATAGAAAAATGACTCTTTCGGCGTCAAAACTATTCCGAATAGAAGTAAGCCTTCAAGAAGTCTTGCTCATAGCGTCGTTATCTGTTTATCGTGCAAAAATGGGTCCAATTTTGAACTGAAGTTTTTTGAGCACGTTTGCCAAATAATTCGGCCTGATTATGTGGCCAACATAATGTGCTCAAAAATATGTTTTACGGCCGTGAATTATTATCGAAATGAAACTATAGTCAAATATATTTGTATTCAATATAAAATTTCAATATAGAAACAATTATAGAGTTATGAACTGAGAGATATCAAAAAGTGTCACAAGATAATCGAACTATTAAACCAAGATGTCACTGAATGTGTAACGATTTGTGGCTAGTGGGAATACTTTAACCCCAAAAATATTCTCAATGTACCTAAATAATGTGTTACTTAAAAACAAGTATCAAAATGGTATTTAAATATGCATAAGAGTTCAAATGCAAAGGTAATAATTATCGTAAAATCTGAAAGTTCAAAATTCACCAATAGAAATTGCAAAACGACTTTTTCAACGTCAAAACTATTTCGAATGGAAGTAAGCCATACTGTATTTCGTAGTAAAAATACATATAACGTCATTTAACAAGTGCAAGGTTGGCCTCGGATTCACGAACCTATATTAATTATATATATTTATATGTTGGTCAATATTTGTCTAACAATTTTTGGTCAAGTCATAGTGTACCACAATCCTAATGCTCGAGACTAATATGCAAAAGTCAACAAAAGTCAACTTAACCCAAAATGACTTCTAAAATTTATACGTGTTTATTATATAACTTAACTATAGTCATTTTATA
Source organism: Rutidosis leptorrhynchoides (assembly GCF_046630445.1). Taxonomy (NCBI): domain Eukaryota; kingdom Viridiplantae; phylum Streptophyta; class Magnoliopsida; order Asterales; family Asteraceae; genus Rutidosis; species Rutidosis leptorrhynchoides. The sequence continues at coordinate 659,184,941 of NC_092333.1, read as the reverse complement.
TATTTAAATATATTTATTAGATTTTATAATAATAAAAGTCATTTATTAATAAAAATTTATATTAACGTTTATATATGATAAAATATACTTTTATATATCTTAAGTAGTAAAATTTATAAAGTTCACTTAATATCGTAAAACGATAGTGGTAAGTATTATTAATGTAATTATATTACGCGTGGTGAAAAATATCTTTGTATCCCCTATTTATTTGATAAAATAATATTGATCATAATAATAATAATAAGTAAATGTTGTATTATTTTATAATAATAATTATTATTATTCTATAAAAAATAACAATATTTATATTTACTAAAAATATTATTATGATAAAATGATAATACTAACATAATAGTAATAATGATATTTTATAATAACAATGATATTTCTATTAAAATAATAACGACGATAGTAATAATAATCATTTTAACAATAATACTAAAATTCAGTTGACTATAACTTCTAATCCGTTCATCGAAACCATTCGATATCTAAATGAAAAGTTCTTAATTTTTCGCTAGCTTTCCAATGACATGCATATCATATACCCTATCTCAGTAGCATATGTATCTAATTCAGGATTCAACAAACCTATCTAAGGACAATATCGAATGTACAAGCATGCATAATCCTATATACTCGAGCACTAGTCAGGGATACACTATTGAAATATAAAAGTTAAGTTATGAATGCTCACGTATCAATATTGAGATTCAATATTGCAGGAAAGTACGTAGACGAAACGAAAATGATAAACGTTAGGTTGACCTCACGAGCAATACCCTCGATCAATACCCATAACCTCCATAGCTATAACCCATAATTTCCTTAGCTCTATCCCGTTTGAAAACTTATTTTAAAATCGTCTGAATATAACTCCGTCGTAGTATTTTATGTATACTAATAATATCTTGAAATAATACAAAGAAAATATATATGTGTAATTCGATTGAGAGAGTTTAGAGAAATATATTTTCAAGTTTCTATGAAATAATAAAACTATTGAATTCTATTTATAATAGATTTTTGAATTATTAAAGTGAATTATTAAAGTATGAATTATTAAAGTGAATTATTAAAGTATGAATTATTAAAGTATGAATTATTAAAGTGAATTATTAAAGTATGAATTATTAAAGTGAATTATTAAAGTATGAATTATTAAAGTTAAAGTAAAGTAAAAGTAAAAGTAAAGTAAAGGTAAAGTTAAAGTATAGTAAAAGTATAAAACTATGTACGTATAATATGCGTATAAATATATATAATATTAATTTAAATCATTATATATATTTGATAAAATAAAATATAAATATCGTTATTTTATCATACTAGTTAAGTAATGAGTGGTCAAAAAGAATAGATTTCTTAAATCACAGTGGACCTCATAACATAGGCCCGTAATCATATCATAATGTATCTAATAATTCAATCATTTGATATTATCTCTTAATTCTGTCAATAAATATATCGAAACAAATACGTTCATGTAAAGTATCATATATCTAATACTTTGTTAATGTTTTCAGTTAATATTATATATTATATATACATATCTATATACACATAATTGTTCGTGAATCGTCGAACACGGTCAAAGGATAATTGATTACATGAATGTAGTTCCAAACTTTTTGAGATTCAACATTACAAATTCTGCTTATCGTGTCGGAAACATATAAAGGTTAGGTTTAAATTTGGTCGGAAATTTTCGGGTCGTCACAGTACCTACCCGTTAAAGAAATTTCGTCCAGAAATTTGATCAAGGTCGTCATGGCTAACTATAAAAATGTTTTCATGACGAATATGAGTTGATAAATAGAGTTTTATCATCATTGAGTAATATAGATAAAACAATTTGATTACGCGAAGAGTATAAGTGAAGCTATCGCAAGAGAGTGAAATGAGTAAACGTATATTTATTTTAACCGATGACGTAGTTATGATTGATTTCCAGAATTCATTGAATTTAAAGAAAATCTTTGCAATAAGATTTGGTTCTTCGGCGATTAAGAAAATCATGACCTTCTTTGATTAAATGCGATAATCTGTCTCGATTTCTCTGTCTGATATTTTACTATAAATCCACCCCCTTCGTTTCTTTATTTCCACAGCTCACACCTTCTAGTCTTTCTCCCCAATTCATACTTTAAAGCATTCGTTAATATGCTTCATCCAGTATTGATTCTTGATAGACTCTTAACTTTCATATCTGTCATTCTTCTTTTTCATCTACCACCGGAGGAAGTTATTTTCTTCTACCATTACCTTGGGGTTATTGTTTTTTCATTCTCTCGTGTCTTTATATTGCTATACGCATTGATATACACGGTTTGTAATTTCGAGGTTGTTATCGGGCTTTATATTCTCCATTATATTTCGGAGCTTCATGCTTTCATTTTCTCTTCCCAGCCTTAAGTCAAGTGGATAATGGTCCAGAATTCGTAGATATGAATTTTTGGATGAACATAGTTAATGTTCCAAGAAGAAAATCGTAATGGCACGATCTTAATTTGGCAACTTACCAGAATATCTGAAAATATAGAGCTATCAAGATGATATGTTCTTAATATGTTTGGAAATTGGATAGAATGTAAGAGTCGTGTAAATAGTACATGATGACGGTATGTTCTATGAATCATCACGTTCCATTAGAAACTCAGCATAACTTACTGTAATATAATCACGTTGATCAAGTGTCATTATATTATACTAACTCATGTTTCAGTTCCCAACACTGCTTTAAAAACATTCCTATTTTAAATTCGAATTTTTTTTTTTTCTTCAGAATTTAGAAACTAACACAGTTTCTTTTTATGTTGTAACGCAGATATTGCGAAGAGATAAAAGATTTCAGATAAGAATAGTTGTGAAAATATCTTCAGGAATATCGAAGATATTTATAATAAAAGATACGATAATATCTTAGAATTCTTAACATAGATGGATGATGAAGAAGATTTGTCTGTGAAGATTTAGAATAAGAAGTAAGGTGTTTGCTAACGATTTCAGTAGACACTGAAACATTTGGATCCTTTGAAGGCAGGTTTAGTCTTTGTGATTTGTCCACAGCCTCCTTCATGGTCTGCTCAATCCATTTTCCAGTTTCAAACCTTCTCTTTTTCTCAGCTTTACCACCATACTATTCTTTATCATCAAACTTTTGACTGTTAAAGTCGTTTACAGTTTTTGCTGCTTCATCAGCATTTTTCCAATTTCGGAGAACTAGTTCATAGTTTGGGATGTTTTTCAGAAAATTCACATTCGAAGTATGTAAGTCTAGGAGATAGACGTTATATGTATACATATAACTTTTAACGTAAAATTGTCGCGAAATTCAAAATACTGATTGCTAATTCCCAGTAGTTGGTGTGACAATTATTGTTACAGGATGTAGGTGAGTACATGATGGGGTTTTAATGAATAAGTATAGTGGATTTTCGGAGAGGCTTAAGTCGAAGGTTAATGAAGTTGTTGATAAGTTTACTGCTAATGTGACGAGATATGAAAGGTTCCCCGGTAACCATGATGAAGGGTTTATTCGTATAAACAAATGAAGGTGATTTGCTGGAGCTGTGACAAAACTGTCTATTTTGAAAAGAGATTGAAAAATTATATTTGGTAATAAATATCAAAGGATCTGACATGGATACATGTTAAACTATAACTTTGGTTTCGAGAGCTTTTCAGGTGCATGACAGTGGGTAATGTGTGGTTGGATAATCATCTCGCATGTCTTTAGGAATTTCGAAGTGTTTGAACACATATTGTAATTGTTAATATACATATGATGTTCTAAGATTTTGAATGATACAAATATTTTTGTGAGTTCCATGAATAGAAATGAGGTTCTAGGACAGTTTTGAAGTCAAAGTATAGTTTTGAAAGATGTAGGAATCTAAGAGTGATGATTTCGGTTATATCTTGAATCGAATTCTGAGATTTTAAAATCAGAATATGTAATTAGATTTTAAATGAGTATGGTTGTTTTGATTTCTATAAAAGAATGTATATTGTTGTGAAAGTAGGGAGTATAATGGATGACTTGCTGAATCAGATTCGAAGAATGTAACATATTAATTGTGAATTTATATATCTCTCGGGTATTACCTACCTATTAAAAAAAATTCACAATTAATATTTTGTACAAAAGAATTTTATTACATTCTTTATGGAAATATATATGTGTATATTTCTTCAGATGTAATATAGATTTAATGAGTTAATATTAAATTAAACTCATTTGATTTATGGTTAAGGCTAGGATAGATAATTTCTAAACTTTAGAAATTACATAATCGCCGTAGAATGTTTTCCCAATGAAGTTATGAATCAATACTTAATCGTTGTGGTATTCCTTGGTATCTACATGGCGTATGACGTCGATGCTCGTGGGACAGATTGTGAAGTTGAGGTTTGCGATGCGGTTGTTGTTGGTGGTGGTAATGGTACTGTTGATGTTATTGATGGTGGTACTGGTTATGCTGCTGGTGCTGCTGCTGGTGTTTGTAACCTTTGCACCATATTCTCCAAAGCCACTACCCGAGCGCGAAGCTCGTTGACTTCTTCTATTACACCGGGGTGATTGTCGGTTCGGACGAGCGAATAAATAAGATCTAGAATTTGGTGTAGTATATAATCATGACGAGATACTCTGGAAATGAGAGAGAAAATGGTGTTTCGGACAGGTTCGCCAGTAAGTGCTTCAGGTTCATTGCCAAGAGGGCAATGTGGTGGATGAAAGGGATCACCTTCTTCTTGTCTCTAATGGTTAAGTAGATTACGAACCCATCCCCAATTCATCCAGAATAGATGATGGCTAATTGGTTGATCCATTCCGGTCACGCTGCTTTCGGAGCTCATGTGGAAATCCATATCGGCATAGCTGTCGGAATCCGAGGAACTCAAACTGGTTGAGGGATCCATCTTGTATGATCAGGGAAATAATTTTTTTGTATGAAATAGATTGTAGAATTTAGATTTGGTATTCTTCAATACATAATTTACATATGTATATATAATACCAAAATCCCATAAATTACGGAGGAATCTTTGAAAGATGTCAGTCAAAGTTCACAGTAACAGATATGCTAAGATAAGAATTCGTCTATACACTATTATGCAATAAATGTAGGAAAACGCATCTAGACTTAAGAATGATAAGCAGGTAATTTCCTAAGGGTGGTAAGTAGATGATTTCAGACTAAAAATGATAAGCAAAACTTTTGACATGCAGACACGGTCAAAGTCCAGACTCACTGATGCATCTTAATAACTATCAGTTAGACGCACTAATGCAAGACCTGGTTCGCTAAGACTACCGCTCTGATACCAACTGAAAGGATCCGTTCATATACATTATAAACGATTCACAATAGTTGATTACATCGCGAGGTATTTGACCTCTATATGATACGTTTTACAAACATTGCATTCGTTTTTAAAAGACAAACTTTCTTTACATCAAAAATTGACGGCGTGCATACCATTTCATATTACATCCAACTATAATTGACTTAATATTAATCTTGATGAACTCAACGACTCGAATGCAACGTCTTTCAAAGTATGTCATGAATGACTCCAAGTAATATCCTTAAAATGAGCTAATGCACAGCGGAAGATTTCTTTAATACCTGAGAATAAACATGCTTTAAAGTGTCAACCAAAAGGTTGGTGAGTTCATTAGTTTATCATAATCAATCATTTCTGTAATAGTAATAGACCACAAGATTTCAGTTTATAAATATATGTACACTCGCAAGTGTATAAAAGTATTCTATAAGTTGTAGGCACCCGGTAACAAGCCTTAACGTTCATGTTTTACCCTCTGAAGTACACCAGATCAGGTGTGTTTAAAATAACCTCGAAGTACTAAAGCATCCCATAGTCAGGATGGGGTTTGTCAGGCCCAATAGATCCATCTTTAGGATTCGCGCCTACCGTACATAGACAAGTAGTTTAATGTTACCAAGCTAAGGGTATATTTCTGGTTTAAACCCACGTAGAATTAGTTTTAGTACTTGTGCCTATTTCGTAAAACATTTATAAAAACAGCGCATGTATTCTCAGTCCCAAAAATATATATAAAACGGAGCAAATGAAACTCACCATACTGTATTTCGTAGTAAAAATACATATAACGTCATTTAACAAGTGCAAGGTTGGCCTCGGATTCACGAACCTATATTAATTATATATATTTATATGTTGGTCAATATTTGTCTAACAATTTTTGGTCAAGTCATAGTGTACCACAATCCTAATGCTCGAGACTAATATGCAAAAGTCAACAAAAGTCAACTTAACCCAAAATGACTTCTAAAATTTATACGTGTTTATTATATAACTTAACTATAGTCATTTTATATATTTAAATATATTTATTAGATTTTATAATAATAAAAGTCATTTATTAATAAAAATTTATATTAACGTTTATATATGATAAAATATACTTTTATATATCTTAAGTAGTAAAATTTATAAAGTTCACTTAATATCGTAAAACGATAGTGGTAAGTATTATTAATGTAATTATATTACGCGTGGTGAAAAATATCTTTGTATCCCCTATTTATTTGATAAAATAATATTGATCATAATAATAATAAGTAAATGTTGTATTATTTTATAATAATAATTATTATTATTCTATAAAAAATAACAATATTTATATTTACTAAAAATATTATTATGATAAAATGATAATACTAACATAATAGTAATAATGATATTTTATAATAACAATGATATTTCTATTAAAATAATAACGACGATAGTAATAATAATCATTTTAACAATAATACTAAAATTCAGTTGACTATAACTTCTAATCCGTTCATCGAAACCATTCGATATCTAAATGAAAAGTTCTTAATTTTTCGCTAGCTTTCCAATGACATGCATATCATATACCCTATCTCAGTAGCATATGTATCTAATTCAGGATTCAACAAACCTATCTAAGGACAATATCGAATGTACAAGCATGCATAATCCTATATACTCGAGCACTAGTCAGGGATACACTATTGAAATATAAAAGTTAAGTTATGAATGCTCACGTATCAATATTGAGATTCAATATTGCAGGAAAGTACGTAGACGAAACGAAAATGATAAACGTTAGGTTGACCTCACGAGCAATACCCTCGATCAATACCCATAACCTCCATAGCTATAACCCATAATTTCCTTAGCTCTATCCCGTTTGAAAACTTATTTTAAAATCGTCTGAATATAACTCCGTCGTAGTATTTTATGTATACTAATAATATCTTGAAATAATACAAAGAAAATATATATGTGTAATTCGATTGAGAGAGTTTAGAGAAATATATTTTCAAGTTTCTATGAAATAATAAAACCTATTGAATTCTATTTATAATAGATTTTTGAATTATTAAAGTGAATTATTAAAGTATGAATTATTAAAGTGAATTATTAAAGTATGAATTATTAAAGTATGAATTATTAAAGTGAATTATTAAAGTAAATTATTAAAGTATGAATTATTAAAGTTAAAGTAAAGTAAAAGTAAAAGTAAAGTAAAGGTAAAGTTAAAGTATAGTAAAAGTATAAAACTATGTACGTATAATATGCGTATAAATATATATAATATTAATTTAAATCGTTATATATATTTGATAAAATAAAATATAAATATCGTTATTTTATCATACTAGTTAAGTAATGAGTGGTCAAAAAGAATAGATTTCTTAAATCACAGTGGACCTCATAACATAGGCCCGTAATCATATCATAATGTATCTGATAATTCAATCATTTGATATTATCTCTTAATTCTGTCAATAAATATATCGAAACAAATACGTTCATGTAAAGTATCATATATCTAATACTTTGTTAATGTTTTCAGTTAATATTATATATTATATATACATATCTATATACACATAATTGTTCGTGAATCGTCGAACACGGTCAAAGGATAATTGATTACATGAATGTAGTTCCAAACTTTTTGAGATTCAACATTACAAATTCTGCTTATCGTGTCGGAAACATATAAAGGTTAGGTTTAAATTTGGTCGGAAATTTTCGGGTCGTCACAAACGACCAAGTCAAACATAGGTTAAAGAACGAAATTAAAAGATCAGGCAAACACACGGTCGAGGTACGGTCGACCGCATAGTCAACCGTGAAACCCCAAACTGAATTGCAACGAAGTTTTGTGAAAACAATTTGCACGGTCGCCACCACGGTCAACCGCAGTGCTACCGCAGTTTCTTTTGTCTCAAATTTTGACCAAATAAAGTTTGAATAGTTCCCGGCATCTATCATTCATGAAACCTTTCCAAACATACTTAGGATAGATGCTCTCTCCATACTCAATTGAGTCTTGGTCATAAAAACACTAATTGTGATTAATTACGCCTAATGACATCTTAATGACAAGTTAACCAAGATTAGGCATAACACATAAGTGTTAATCAACAACTTGTAATCTTAATTCTTATCTAGATATTTTTATTATGATCATCAAGTATCAACACACGCAAGCCAATATCACTAGAACAATGATTGCTATTAAAAAGGACTTAGTGATTAATTAAGGCTAAATGAAGAACAATGATCTCAAGGTTAAACTAGAAATGACTTGTAATCCTAAAACACACTTAGATAAATTTAGGATGGTCACCAAGTCCCAACTAGAGATTGATCTTCCCTTGTGCATGTGTTAGATATTAATGTGTGCTTACACATTAATCATGAAATGTGTTATATTGCACATTATACTTATTAAGTGCTTGAATTATAAGATGTACAAGTATCTATATGATTGATCTTAGAATAACTATCTCTTGCTATGTGAGTATTACTTGCTACTTGCTAATATGCTTAATACTCATAAACTTGTCAACTTAATATGTTTGCCATGTGCTCATTAGTTAGAATTTAAGTAACTAACTTACTCCAATAGATTAAGTGTAAAATGGTTCACAATAGTTAATTGTCTATTTGGTCTAGTCTAAGTAACTAAGTATGATTGCTTGTTCAATAATAACTTAACCTTAATGTCTCTACATACTTCATGATTATCCTATAGAGACATTATTCAATTAATCCCTAACTAAACTTAAATAAAACATGACTTGAGATTAATTGGAACTAGGAAGTTAATGATATAGTGACTAGCCTTTAGAATTGAACCAAGAGCATTAAAGTGACTAACTAAGTCTTGACCAATCTGACATTTCCCTAAATATCAATCAAGACACTTCTCCAAGAATGTTGGGTTTGCCACTTTTGGAATGATTAGTCACTTTCATGCAATAAGACCAAATATCACACACTTAATGCATATAGTACTTGTATAGGATGTTTGGTTTCTTTTGCAGGTGCTAGAAGGAGTAAAGGTGCCAAAAAGTGGTGTTCAAATCTGAGTCAAACGGCTATACAACGGATACCAATTTTGGACTGGAGCACGCACGGTCGCACCACGGTCGATCGTGCTGAGAACCGTGTGTCAACGGTTATTTTTTGAATCTCACTATAAAAGGCAAACATTTGAGTTCATTTCAAGATGACCCTCTTGCACATTTAAAAGGCATATCTCCAGTGATCACAAGTGCATCAATTACTACTCAAATGTGATCAAGCAAGAGAAGATTCTATGATCTTATAGATATAGAATTGGGTTGTTGTAAACTTACTAATCAAATTCATTTATCTTGTGAGTTTACTTAATGTAATGTATGTCCTAGTATTGTGTTAGGATCATCATTACAGAGTGTATAAGTCTTGTAACTTCAATTAGTGGAAGCATAGGCTAGCTTAGTGATCTACTTTTTTAAAGGGACTTAGGAAGTTGATTAATCTTATTTGGAGATTAATACTTGTCCAAGGTGAAGACAAGTTGATCTAGGTTAGAGTTAATCTTTTGAAGGGATAGAAAGATTAGGTTTGTTGTCTACTAAAGAAGATTGAAGACATGTAAATCGGATCTCCACCGGGTTTGGAGAAAAGTGCTTAGTGAAGCAGCAAATCCCGATTTGTGTAATCGGGGAGTGGATTAAGGTGGATTAGTTAACATCCACCTGAACCACTATAAATCCTTGTGTCTATGTTCTTTACATTACTTCATTTATCATTTTGAACATATACACCACACACATCAAGTTTGAGTTGAATTGGTTGATCAAAGTAAAATCGAATTTGGTGATCAATCGAAAAATTGTTAAAAACGTATTAAGTAACTATTCACCCCCCCCCTCTAGTTACTTACAATTGGTATCAGAGTGGTTGCTCAAATCATTGCGCTACAAACGATCGCGAAAGCATCACAATTCATTTCGTGCAAAAACTTGAGTCAACGATTCTCGGATCAACTCAAACAATGGGATACTTGGAAGAATTGGTGAAAGAAGCACCAATATTTGATAAGATGAATATTGATGTGTGGAAATAAAGATTTTAGTCTTACCTCAAATCTAAGGATTACTACTTGTGGAGAATAATCAAAGTAGGAGACTTTGTACCACAAGCTAGTTCAAGACTAGTGAAGCCAACTTTTCAAAACTATGATGTTTTGAAATAATTTGATGCAATTTCACTACTTCATGAATTTCTTCCTAGTGAAGAAAGATTAAAGATAATCTCATGTGAAAGTGCAAAAGAATGTTGGGACTCACTATGTTCTCAAGAAGATTTAAACTCTAAGAGTTTAAAGGGTAAAGGATTAGAGAAGGGCTTTGAAAGTGTTGGTGATTTTTGAGCAAAAGGGTTGAATGAAAATGAAGACTTTTGCCTCATGAGCTCTTGGAATGACATGGATCAAGGTGGTCAAAGTGAAGAAGAGGTTGAATCTCCGTTCAAAGAAGAAGACGTCTCCAACATGGATTGCAATGAGGTACATGTATTCTATCCTTCTAATTATGAAGAATTGTTAGATGATTACAAGACTATTAAATTTGTGTATGATCGTAGTCGTGACAAAGTAAAACTTTTGGAGAAAGAATTACACAAAGATACACAACTTAACAAAGCTCTAATTGATGAAAATAACACTTTGAAAAGAAAACTTGATTTGTCAAGAGGAAAAGATGAAATTAGTATATGCCACGACTCTAACAAACACAAATCTTGTAATCAAAGTCCATTATCTATTATTAGGAAAATTGAAAATATGGGAAAAATGGACCAAGCTAGCAATTCCATGGTAGGGATAAGTCAAGGATTGGGTAATCTTAAAATCAATCAAAATCAATGATCAAAATGCTAATGAGAATAACCTTCTCAAAAGACTTTGTATAAAAGAAAGGTTTTTCTTACAAATGCAAATTGTTTTTGAAAAATAATTTTAAAAGATTAAGTGTAGGAAGGTTACTTGCCTTAGGATTGTGTGTTTATGTGAAAACATGTATTGCATGCTAGATACTAGGTTGATGCATTTTGTGTATACTATGTGTAATTGAACATATATATATATATATATATATATATATATATATATATATATATATATATATATATATATATATATATATATATATATATATACACGTATAGATATAGTATATTACGTGTCATTGATGATTACACATCAGAAGGATGTAATCACTCAATGTTAGGAAAAGAAAACGTGTCCTCAAGTATTCTATAGAACCTAAGAATCGTCAAAACGCGCTTAAAGAAAGAAGAAGTGAAGAAACGAGTGATCAGAAGGATCCACGGCAGCACAACGGCTGACCGTGTACTCGACCGCAGACCCCTGCCCTGTTCGTGGAAAAATATCTACACGACTAACGCCACGGTCGACCGTGCTTCGACCGTGCGTGGTCTAATTCAGTTTTAATTTAAACTAAACCCTCACTTTTATTTCCTTTTAACCCACTTCAAAAACACACTCACCTACACACGGCTGAGAAGATCGACCGCACGAAGAAAAACGCGCATTCCTTCAAATTCAAATCCTACATTCAGTATGATTAATCCTTGCTTTCCTAACATTCAATTGTGTTTGTATAATGAATTAGGGTTATGAAGAAACCCTAACTAGAATGAATCAAAACCTAAATTGATGCAAACAATTGAAATTGCTCTTGAAGAATAATTTGAAAACAATTGTAGTAATGATTATCTTGTATCTATTCATTAATTTAACATTGAATGATTCTAGGGTTCATTATACATCTAGATTAGATTTTCATAGAAGCATTGTTCATATGATATGAATAACATTTTTGCAAATTGAGTGTAATAATGTTGAATGTCAAAACATGTGTTGATGATGATTTCAAAAGTCTAGAACACATATGAACTTTGTGAAACCCCTAATCTAGTTGCAAACTCATTTGACACTAATGAAGAGTGAAAATGTGAAGAATATTAACATCAAAACACCTAAGTATTGATGATAATTAAAGTTTGCAAAACATGTTGCCTACAATTGAATTATGCACTTTGAATTAATTAAAAGTGTTAATGAGCAGGAAATGGCAAATCAAGGAGGAAGCTCATCTAACATTCACCCACACCAATCAACACTTAACAGAGAAAGAGTGAAAGATCGAGCAATAGCAGAAGGAAGGAGAATTGAAGCTAAAGATTTCCCTGAAATGGTGGCAGCTTTCTCAGATTTAAACTGGAATGTATTTCTTGATCTAGATGGGCCAATTTATCTATCACTCATTCGAGACTTTTACTCTAGTTCGTCTATACCAACGGTTCAGTTACCTTTAGGCTAAAAGCTTCAAGAACTACAGTAACACTGCAAAACTTTGGAAAACTTCTAGATGTTCCAGCAACCGGAGTGTAGTGACCCGAACTTTTCCATGTTTATATATATTAATTGAGATTGATATTTACATGATTAAATGTTTCCAACATGTTAAGCAATCAAACTTGTTAAGACTTGATTAATTGAAATAGGTTTCATATAGACAATTGACCACCCAAGTTGACCGGTGATTCACGAACGTTAAAACTTGTAAAAACTATATGATGACATATATATGGTTATATATATAGTTAACATGATATTATGATAAGTAAACATATCATTAAGTATATTAACAATGAACTACATATGTAAAAACAAGACTACTAACTTAATGATTTTGAAACGAGACATATATGTAACGATTATCGTTGTAACGACATTTAATGTATATATATCATATTAAGAGATATTCGTACATCATAATATCATGATAATATAATAATTTAAAATCTCTTTTGATATTATAAACATTGGGTTAACAACATTTAACAAGATCGTTAACCTAAAGGTTTCAAAACAACATTTACATGTAACGACTAACGATGACTTAACGACTCAGTTAAAATGTATATACATGTAGTGTTTTAATATGTATTCATACACTTTTGAAAGACTTCAAGACACTTATCAAAATACTTCTACTTAACAAAAATGCTTACAATTACATCCTCGTTCAGTTTCATCAACAATTCTACTCGTATGCACCCGTATTCGTACTCGTACAATACACAGCTTTTAGATGTATGTACTATTGGTATATACACTCCAATGATCAGCTCTTAGCAGCCCATGTGAGTCACGTAACACATGTGGGAACCATCATTTGGCAACTAGCATGAAATATCTCATAAAATTACAAAAATATGAGTAATCATTCATGACTTATTTACATGAAAACAAAATTACATATCCTTTATATCTAATCCATACACCAACGACCAAAAACACCTACAAACACTTTCATTCTTCAATTTTCTTCATCTAATTGATCTCTCTCAAGTTCTATCTTCAAGTTCTAAGTGTTCTTCATAAATTCCAAAAGTTCTAGTTTCATAAAATCAAGAATACTTTCAAGTTTGCTAGCTCACTTCCAATCTTGTAAGGTGATCATCCAACCTCAAGAAATCTTTGTTTCTTATAGTAGGTTATCATTCTAATACAAGGTAATAATCATATTCAAACTTTGGTTCAATTTCTATAACTATAACAATCTTATTTCAAGTGATGATCTTACTTGAACTTGTTTTCGTGTCATGATTCTGCTTCAAGAACTTCGAGCCATCCAAGGATCCGTTGAAGCTAGATCCATTTTTCTCTTTTCTAGTAGATTTATCCAAGGAACTTAAGGTAGTAATGATGTTCATAACATCATTCGATTCATACATATAAAGCTATCTTATTCGAAGGTTTAAACTTGTAATCACTAGAACAAAGTTTAGTTAATTCTAAACTTGTTCGCAAACAAAAGTTAATCCTTCTAACTTGACTTTTAAAATCAACTAAACACATGTTCTATATCTATATTATATGCTAACTTAATTATTTAAAACCTGGAAACACGAAAAACACCGTAAAACCGGATTTACGCCGTCGTAGTAACACCGCGGGCTGTTTTGGGTTAGTTAATTAAAAACTATGATAAACTTTGATTTAAAAGTTGATATTCTGAGAAAATGATTTTTATTATGAACATGAAACTATATCCAAAAATTATGGTTAAACTCAAAGTGGAAGTATGTTTTCTAAAATGGTCATCTAGACGTCGTTCTTTCGACTGAAATGACTACCTTTACAAAAACGACTTGTAACTCATTTTTCCGACTATAAACATATACTTTTTCTGTTTAGATTCATAAAATAGAGTTCAATATGAAACCATAGCAATTTGATTCACTCAAAACGGATTTAAAATGAAGAAGTTATGGGTAAAACAAGATTGGATAATTTTTCTCATTTTAGCTACGTGAAAATTGGTAACAAATCTATTCCATCCATAACTTAATCAACTTGTATTGTATATTATGTAATCTTGAGATACCATAGACACGTATACAATGTTTCGACCTATCATATCAACACATCTATATATATTTCGGAACAACCATAGACACTCTATATGTGAATGTTGGAGTTAGCTATACAGGGTTGAGGTTGATTCCAAAATATATATAGTTTGAGTTGTGATCAATACTGAGATACGTATACACTGGGTCGTGGATTGATTCAAGATAATATTTATCGATTTATTTCTGTACATCTAACTGTGGACAACTAGTTGTAGGTTACTAACAAGGACAGCTGACTTAATAAACTTAAAACATCAAAATATATTAAAAGTGTTGTAAATATATTTTGAACATACTTTGATATATATGTATATATTGTTATAGGTTCGTGAATCAACCAGTGGCCAAGTCTTACTTCCCGACGAAGTAAAAATCTGTGAAAGTGAGTTATAGTCCCACTTTTAAAATCTAATATTTTTGGGATGAGAATACATGCAGGTTTTATAAATGATTTACAAAATAGACACAAGTACGTGAAACTACATTCTATGGTTGAATTATCGAAATCGAATATGCCCCTTTTTATTAAGTCTGGTAATCTAAGAATTAGGGAACAGACACCCTAATTGACGCGAATCCTAAAGATAGATCTATTGGGCATAAAAAACCCCATCCAAAGTACCGGATGCTTTAGTACTTCGAAATTTATATCATATCCGAAGGGTGTCCCGGAATGATGGGGATATTCTTATATATGCATCTTGTTAATGTCGGTTACCAGGTGTTCACCATATGAATGATTTTTATCTCTATGTATGGGATGTGTATTGAAATATGAAATCTTGTGGTCTATTATTATGATTTGATATATATAGGTTAAACCTATAACTCACCAACATTTTTGTTGACGTTTTAAGCATGTTTATTCTCAGGTGATTATTAAGAGCTTCCGCTATCGCATACTTAAATAAGGACGAGATTTGGAGTCGAGGCTTGTATGATATTGTGTAAAAACTGCATTCAAGAAACTTATTTTGTTGTAACATATTTGTATTGTAAACCATTATGTAATGGTCGTGTGTAAACAGGATATTTTAGATTATCATTATTTGATAATCTACATAAATCTTTTTAAACCTTTATCTATGAGATAAAGGTTATGGTTTGTTTTAAAAATGAATGCAGTCTTTGAAAAACGTCTCATATAGAGGTCAAAACCTCGCAACGAAATCAATTAATATGGAACGTTTTTAATCAATAAGAACGGGACATTTCAGTTGGTATCCGAGCGTTGGTCTTAGAGAACCAGAATTTTGCATTAGTGTGTCTTATCGAGTTTGTTAGGATGCATTAGTGAGTCTGGACTTCGACCGTGTTTACTTGAAAAATGATTGCTTAACAAATTTTGTTGGAAACTATATATTTTTAACATGTGAATATTATGTGATATATTAATCTCTTAATGCGTTTGATATTATGTGATAGATGTCTACCTCTAGAACAAGTCCCATTGACTCACCTAATAATAATGAAGAGTCAAATGTAAATTGGAATGATTCATGGACTGATTCACAAGTTCCCGAAGAGGAACCGGAAGAAGAGTCGGAACCGGAAGAAGAATCGGAACCGGAAGAAGAATCGGAACCGGATGAAGAAATAGAACCGGTGGGGGAAATAATAAAACGGTTAAGTAAAAGAAAATCCTCAACCAACCGACCAAGGTTAATTATGGTCAATGGTGTTTCCGCCAAGGAAGCAAAATATTGGGAGGATTACCAATTCTCCGATGAATCGGATTCCGACGAGAATTCCGATGATGTTATAGAAATTACCCCAACTGAATTTAAAAAGGCAAAAGAAAATAATAAGGGGAAGGGCATAAAAATAGAGAAATCTAATTCCAACCCCGATGAACTTTATATGTATCGTCAATCCCCGAAGTCCTTAAGTTGTAACAATGACCCGGGAACCTCTAAACCACCAGGTTTTTCTAAACCAATGTGGAAAATTATGGCTCGTATTAGGGGAACATCATATATCCCTAGAAACCTGGCAAAACGAACCAAAACCGAAGAAGAAGAAACGAGCGAGTCGGAATAAGATAGTTGTATTCGTGTGGTGTAATATATGTAATATAGTGTGCTTATGCTTTATGATATACGTAAAAATTGCTTGTATTAATAAGTATTTTTTTATGAATCTAACTCTTGTCTATTTTACAGTTTAAAAACACAAAATGGATAGACAACCCAATATTTTAAGAGACCTACCCGGAGACATGATTGATGAAATCTGGTCTAGAGTCGGTCAGAATTCCTCGGCACAACTATTTAAGGCGAGATCAGTTTGTAAGACATTCGAAGAACGTTCCAAGAATGTCTTGGTTTATAAGAGACTTTCTTTTGAAAGATGGGGGATATCACATTGGGAAACCCATAAGTTACGATGTGTTTACTTTGACGCATATATTGCGGGGAACCCAAATACTATTTTACGCAACGGGTTAAGAAATTATTTTGACTCAATATATCCGAATATTAGACTTCGTGATTTAGAAAAAGCGGCTAACATGCAACATAAAGAAGCATGTTATGCTTACGGATTAGTAATGTTCGCTTCTCACCAATGTGAGAACAAGAACATCGGGCTACAACTATTAAACAAAACGTTTCCACAAGTGACGGAGTCGGTAATTGGGGTAAGAAATGAGGTTTTTAGATTATTACGGGACTGTTGGACATTACGTAACCCTCGTCCCTTTGACGACGTTACAACACGCTGTCTTATCAACGGCCATAACGGTTATGTTCCACAAGACCAAGGATGGGAAGTAGTCCTAGTAAAACCAGAATGCATGACTTGTTTCTGGACGTATGAATTACGTGTCTTTATTGCCTTTGCTGAACGACTTGTGTACTAGCTAGAATTATCTTCACAACTATCTTGTATCAAAGTTATTGTGTGCTATATTTCATGCTTTATGTAAAATAAGCGGTATTGTAAGTTTGTAAAATATTGTATAAAAGTTTGAACGCGAAATATTATTATAATCAGTTTTTCATATAGAATTGTAGTAGTTGAATTGTATATTAGCTACTAAGTATGAACTTAACGGGTAGGTACTACCCGAATTTAAACTTATAAAACGCTAATATGAAGAAAAAGCTTTTATAAATGAGTTCATATTATGCTACGAAATACTATTAACTACTCTTAATATTCTGTATGATTAACTTGTTCCATTTGACTATTTTGAAGGAAATGGCACCGACTACTCGACACACCGTGAATATGAATGAAGAGGAATTCCGAACTTTTCTAGCTTCAAACATAGCCGCAGTACAGGCTGCGCTACATACCAACAATAACCTTGGATCTAGCAGTACAGGAAATCGTGTAGGATGCACCTACAAAGAATTTACTGCCTGCAAACCTTTGGAATTTGATGGAACCGAAGGACCGATCGGATTGAAACGGTGGACCGAGAAGGTCGAATCGGTGTTTGCCATAAGTAAGTGTACTGAAGAGGACAAAGTGAAGTACGCTACGCATACCTTCATAGGTTCTGCATTAACATGGTGGAATACCTATCTAGAGCAAGTGGGACAAGACGATGCATACGCACTACCGTGGTCAGCATTCAAGCACTTGATGAACGAGAAGTACCGTCCCAGAACCGAGGTCAATAAGCTCAAGACAGAACTTAGAGGGTTACGAACCCAAGGATTTGATATTACCACGTACGAAAGACGATTCACAGAATTGTGCCTATTGTGTCCGGGAGCATTCGAAGATGAGGAAGAGAAGATCGACGCGTTTGTGAAAGGATTACCGGAAAGAATCCAAGAAGATATAAGTTCACACGAGCCCGCCTCCATACAACAGGCATGTAGAATGGCTCACAAACTAGTGAACTAGATTGAAGAAAGAATTAAAGAACAGACTGCTGAAGAGGCCAATGTGAAGCAAGTCAAAAGAAAGTGGGAGGAAAACGGTGATAAGAATCACCAATACAACAACAACAGCAATTACAACAATAATCGCAACAATTATCCCAACAATCGCAACATCAATCGCAACTACAACAAACGGCCCAACAACAACAACAACAACAACAACAACAACAACAACAACAGCAACAGCAACAGCAACTACAACAATCATCCCAACAACAATAATAACCGCAACAACAACAACAATTAGAAGCAGCTATGCCAAAGGTGTGAAAAGTATCACTCGGGGTTCTGCACCAAATTTTGCAACAAGTGTAAAAGAAATGGTCATAGCGCGGCGAAGTGTGAGGTCTACGGACCAGGGGTTAATAGAACGAAAGGAACAAATGGTGTCGGAACGAGTAATGGCGGAGCAAGTAGTGTCGGAGCAAGTTATGCCAATGTAGTTTGTTATAAATGTGGAAAACCAGGCCACATTATTAGAAATTGCCCGAACCAGGAGAACACGAATGGACAAGGCCGCGGAAGAGTTTTCAATATTAATGCAGCAGAGGCACAGGAAGACCCGGAGCTTGTTACGGGTACGTTTCTTATTGACAATAAATCTGCTTACGTTTTATTTGATTCGGGTGCGGATAGAAGCTATATGAGTAGAGATTTTTGTGCTAAATTAAGTTGTCCATTGACGCCTTTGGATAGTAAATTTTTACTCGAATTAGCAAATGGTAAATTAATTTCAGCAGATAATATATGTCGGAATCGAGAAATTAAACTGGTTAGCGAAACATTTAAGATTGATTTGATACCAGTAGAGTTACGGAGTTTTGATGTGATAATCGGTATGGACTGGTTGAAAGAAGTGAAAGCAGAGATCGTCTGTTACAAAAATGCAATTCGCATTATACGAGAAAAAGGAAAACCTTTAATGGTGTACGGAGAAAAGGGCAACACGAAGCTACATCTTATTAGTAATTTGAAGGCACAAAAATTAATAAGAAAAGGTTGCTATGCTGTTCTAGCACACGTCGAGAAAGTACAAACTGAAGAAAAGAGCATTAATGATGTTCCCATTGCAAAAGAATTTCCCGATGTATTTCCGAAAGAATTACCGGGATTACCCCCACATCGATCCGTTGAATTTCAAATAGATCTTGTACCAGGAGCTGCACCAATAGCTCGTGCTCCTTACAGACTCGCACCCAGCGAGATGAAAGAACTGCAAAGCCAATTACAAGAACTTTTAGAGCGTGGTTTCATTCGAGCAAGCACATCACCGTGGGGAGCTCCTGTTTTGTTTGTCAAGAAGAAAGATGGTACATTCAGGTTGTGTATCGACTACCGAGAGTTGAACAAACTTACCATCAAGAACTGCTACCCACTACCGAGAATCGACGACTTATTTGATCAACTACAAGGCTCGTCTGTTTATTCAAAGATTGACTTACGTTCCGGGTATCATCAAATGCGGGTGAAAGAAGATGATATTCTAAAGACTGCTTTCAGAACACGTTACGGTCATTACGAGTTTATAGTCATGCCGTTTGGTTTAACTAATGCACCAGCTGTGTTCATGGACCTTATGAACCGAGTGTGTGGACCATACCTTGATAAGTTTGTCATCGTTTTCATTGATGACATACTTATTTACTCAAAGAATGACCAAGAACACGGTGAACATTTGAGAAAAGTGTTAGAAGTATTGAGGAAGGAAGAATTGTATGCTAAGTTTTCGAAGTGTGCATTTTGGTTGGAAGAAGTTCAATTCCTCGGTCACATAGTGAACAAAGAAGGTATTAAGGTGGATCCGGCAAAGATAGAAACTGTTGAAAAGTGGGAAACCCCGAAAACTCCAAAACACATACGCCAGTTTTTAGGACTAGCTGGTTACTACAGAAGGTTCATCCAAGACTTTTCCAGAATAGCAAAACCCTTGACTGCATTAACGCATAAAGGGAAGAAATTTGAATGGAATGATGAACAAGAGAAAGCGTTTCAGTTATTGAAGAAAAAGCTAACTACGGCACCTATATTGTCATTGTCTGAAGGGAATGATGATTTTGTGATTTATTGTGACGCATCAAAGCAAGGTCTCGGTTGTGTATTAATGCAACGAACGAAGGTGATTGCTTATGCGTCTAGACAATTGAAGATTCACGAACAAAATTATACGACGCATGATTTGGAATTAGGCGCGGTTGTTTTTGCATTAAAGACTTGGAGGCACTACTTATATGGGGTCAAAAGTATTATATATACCGACCACAAAAGTCTTCAACACATATTTAATCAGAAACAACTGAATATGAGGCAGCGTAGGTGGATTGAATTATTGAATGATTACGACTTTGAGATTCGTTACCACCCGGGGAAGGCAAATGTATTAGCCGATGCCTTGAGCAGGAAGGACAGAGAACCCATTCGAGTAAAATCTATGAATATAATGATTCATAATAACCTTACTACTCAAATAAAGGAGGCGCAACAAGGAGTTTTAAAAGAGGGAAATTTAAAGGATGAAATACCCAAAGGATCGGAGAAGCATCTTAAAATTCGGGAAGACGGAACCCGGTATAGGACTGAAAGGATTTGGGTACCAAAATTTGGAGATATGAGAGAAATGGTACTTAGAGAAGCTCATAAAACCAGATACTCAATACATCCTGGAACGGGGAAGATGTACAAGGATCTCAAGAAACATTTTTGGTGGCCGGGTATGAAAGCCGATGTTGCTAAATATGTAGGAGAATGTTTGACGTGTTCTAAGGTCAAAGCTGAGCATCAGAAACCATCAGGTCTACTTCAACAACCCGAAATCCCGGAATGGAAATGGGAAAACATTACCATGGATTTCATCACTAAATTGCCAAGGACTGCAAGTGGTTTTGATACTATTTGGGTAATAGTTGATCGTCTCACCAAATCAGCACACTTCCTGCCAATAAGAGAAGATGACAAGATGGAGAAGTTAGCACGACTGTATTTGAAGGAAGTCGTCTCCAGACATGGAATACCAATCTCTATTATCTCTGATAGGGATGGCAGATTTATTTCAAGATTCTGGCAGACATTACAGCAAGCATTAGGAACTCGTCTAGACATGAGTACTGCCTATCATCCACAAACTGATGGACAGAGCGAAAGGACAATACAAACGCTTGAAGACATGCTACGAGCATGTGTTATTGATTTCGGAAACAGTTGGGATCGACATCTACCGTTAGCAGAATTTTCCTACAACAACAGCTACCATTCAAGCATTGAGATGGCGCCGTTTGAAGCACTTTATGGTAGAAAGTGCAGGTCTCCGATTTGTTGGAGTGAAGTGGGGGATAGACAGATTACGGGTCCGGAGATTATACAAGAAACTACCGAGAAGATCATCCAAATTCAACAACGGTTGAAAACCGCCCAAAGTCGACAAAAGTGCTACGCTGACATTAAAAGAAAAGATATAGAATTTGAAATTGGAGAGATGGTCATGCTTAAAGTTGCACCTTGGAAAGGTGTTGTTCGATTTGGTAAACGAGGGAAATTAAATCCAAGGTATATTGGACCATTCAAGATTATTGATCGTGTCGGACCAGTAGCTTACCGACTTGAGTTACCTCAACAACTCGCGGCTGTACATAACACTTTCCACGTCTCGAATTTGAAGAAATGTTTTGCTAAAGAAGATCTCACTATTCCATTAGATGAAATCCAAATCAACGAAAAACTTCAATTCATCGAAGAACCCGTCGAAATAATGGATCGTGAGGTTAAAAGACTTAAGCAAAACAAGATACCAATTGTTAAGGTTCGATGGAATGCTCGTAGAGGACTCGAGTTCACCTGGGAGCATGAAGATCAGATGAAGAAGAAATACCCTCATCTATTTCCAGAAGATTCATCAACACCTTCAACAGCTTAAAATTTCGGGACGAAATTTATTTAACGGGTAGGTACTGTAGTGACCCGAACTTTTCCATGTTTATATATATTAATTGAGATTGATATTTACATGATTAAATGTTTCCAACATGTTAAGCAATCAAACTTGTTAAGACTTGATTAATTGAAATAGGTTTCATATAGACAATTGACCACCCAAGTTGACCGGTGATTCACGAACGTTAAAACTTGTAAAAACTATATGATGACATATATATGGTTATATATATAGTTAACATGATATTATGATAAGTAAACATATCATTAAGTATATTAACAATGAACTACATATGTAAAAACAAGACTACTAACTTAATGATTTTGAAACGAGACATATATGTAACGATTATCGTTGTAACGACATTTAATGTATATATATCATATTAAGAGATATTCGTACATCATAATATCATGATAATATAATAATTTAAAATCTCTTTTGATATTATAAACATTGGGTTAACAACATTTAACAAGATCGTTAACCTAAAGGTTTCAAAACAACATTTACATGTAACGACTAACGATGACTTAACGACTCAGTTAAAATGTATATACATGTAGTGTTTTAATATGTATTCATACACTTTTGAAAGACTTCAAGACACTTATCAAAATACTTCTACTTAACAAAAATGCTTACAATTACATCCTCGTTCAGTTTCATCAACAATTCTACTCGTATGCACCCGTATTCGTACTCGTACAATACACAGCTTTTAGATGTATGTACTATTGGTATATACACTCCAATGATCAGCTCTTAGCAGCCCATGTGAGTCACCTAACACATGTGGGAACCATCATTTGGCAACTAGCATGAAATATCTCATAAAATTACAAAAATATGAGTAATCATTCATGACTTATTTACATGAAAACAAAATTACATATCCTTTATATCTAATCCATACACCAATGACCAAAAACACCTACAAACACTTTCATTATTCAATTTTCTTCATCTAATTGATCTCTCTCAAGTTCTATCTTCAAGTTCTAAGTGTTCTTCATAAATTCCAAAAGTTCTAGTTTCATAAAATCAAGAATACTTTCAAGTTTGCTAGCTCACTTCCAATCTTGTAAGGTGATCATCCAACCTCAAGAAATCTTTGTTTCTTACAGTAGGTTATCATTCTAATACAAAGTAATAATCATATTCAAACTTTGGTTCAATTTCTATAACTATAACAATCTTATTTCAAGTGATGATCTTACTTGAACTTGTTTTCGTGTCATGATTCTGCTTCAAGAACTTCGAGCCATCCAAGGATCCGTTGAAGCTAGATCCATTTTTCTCTTTTCCAGTAGGTTTATCCAAGGAACTTAAGGTAGTAATGATGTTCATAACATCATTCGATTCATACATATAAAGCTATCTTATTCGAAGGTTTAAACTTGTAATCACTAGAACAAAGTTTAGTTAATTCTAAACTTGTTCGCAAACAAAAGTTAATCCTTCTAACTTGACTTTTAAAATAAACTAAACACATGTTCTATATCTATATGATATGCTAACTTAATGATTTAAAACCTGGAAACACGAAAAACACCGTAAAACCGGATTTACGCCGTCGTAGTAACACCGCGGGCTGTTTTGGGTTAGTTAATTAAAAACTATGATAAACTTTGATTTAAAAGTTGATATTCTGAGAAAATGATTTTTATTATGAACATGAAACTATATCCAAAAATTATGGTTAAACTCAAAGTGGAAGTATGTTTTCTAAAATGGTCATCTAGACGTCGTTCTTTCGACTGAAATGACTACCTTTACAAAAACGACTTGTAACTCATTTTTCCGACTATAAACCTATACTTTTTCTGTTTAGATTCATAAAATAGAGTTCAATATGAAACCATAGCAATTTGATTCACTCAAAACGGATTTAAAATGAAGAAGTTATGGGTAAAACAAGATTGGATAATTTTTCTCATTTTAGCTACGTGAAAATTGGTAACAAATCTATTCCATCCATAACTTAATCAACTTGTATTGTATAATATGTAATCTTGAGATACCATAGACACGTATACAATGTTTCGACCTATCATATCGACACATCTATATATATTTCGGAACAACCATAGACACTCTATATGTGAATGTTGGAGTTAGCTATACAGGGTTGAGGTTGATTCCAAAATATATATAGTTTGAGTTGTGATCAATACTGAGATACGTATACACTGGGTCGTGGATTGATTCAAGATAATATTTATCGATTTATTTCTGTACATCTAACTGTGGACAACTAGTTGTAGGTTACTAACAAGGACAGCTGACTTAATAAACTTAAAACATCAAAATATATTAAAAGTGTTGTAAATATATTTTGAACATACTTTGATATATATGTATATATTGTTATAGGTTCGTGAATCAACCAGTGGCCAAGTCTTACTTCCCGACGAAGTAAAAATCTGTGAAAGTGAGTTATAGTCCCACTTTTAAAATCTAATATTTTTGGGATGAGAATACATGCAGGTTTTATAAATGATTTACAAAATAGACACAAGTACGTGAAACTACATTCTATGGTTGAATTATCGAAATCGAATATGCCCCTTTTTATTAAGTCTGGTAATCTAAGAATTAGGGAACAGACACCCTAATTGACGCGAATCCTAAAGATAGATCTATTGGGCCTAAAAAACCCCATCCAAAGTACCGGATGCTTTAGTACTTCGAAATTTATATCATATCCGAAGGGTGTCCCGGAATGATGGGGATATTCTTATATATGCATCTTGTTAATGTCGGTTACCAGGTGTTCACCATATGAATGATTTTTATCTCTATGTATGGGATGTGTATTGAAATATGAAATCTTGTGGTCTATTATTATGATTTGATATATATAGGTTAAACCTATAACTCACCAACATTTTTGTTGACGTTTTAAGCATGTTTATTCTCAGGTGATTATTAAGAGCTTCCGCTGTCGCATACTTAAATAAGGACGAGATTTGGAGTCCATGCTTGTATGATATTGTGTAAAAACTGCATTCAAGAAACTTATTTTGTTGTAACATATTTGTATTGTAAACCATTATGTAATGGTCGTGTGTAAACAGGATATTTTAGATTATCATTATTTGATAATCTACATAAATCTTTTTAAACCTTTATCTATGAGATAAAGGTTATGGTTTGTTTTAAAAATGAATGCAGTCTTTGAAAAACGTCTCATATAGAGGTCAAAACCTCGCAACGAAATCAATTAATATGGAACGTTTTTAATCAATAAGAACGGGACATTTCACGGAGAAAGGTTCTTCGACACAAGACACAGTCTGACTTATCTTCCTGATTTCATCAATAAAGATGATGCTATTCGAACACTGTGTGAAGACAATGCTCCAAGAGGAGAAATTCTCAATCGAGGAGTGTTGAGCAAACACCTGCGAAAGAAGTTCCGAATATGGAACACAGTGATCGACTACAATGTGTACTGTAGAATGGGAAATTGCTCACACATTCATGCTGCTCAGGTGGCTCTTCTTTGGTGCCTAGAAATGCAAGTTCCAGTAAACATGGCATATTTTATGGCCATACGAATGAGCAATGTGCCAAAGGACTCAACAAGAGCTCTTCCTTATGGAATGCATCTTACAAGGTTATTTGTAAAATTAAAGGCAACAGATGACATTCGCATAAATCCAACCTATCAAATATTTAATCGTCATATTGGGTGTGATGATGAAGATGACTCTGATGAGATTGACAGGGTTTATGAAGCCATGACTAACTCTCAAATCAACTTGGAAGATATATCCGATAGTGATGAAGAACAGTTTCCGGATGAAGCAAATGATCCTTTTTATGGCTTAGATCGTGATTCAAAAGCTAAACGAATTTACTTAAATCAGGCTAAGATAAAGAAGTATCAATCCAGGATCAGCCGGCTACTAAAGAAAGCGAAAAAGGCTTTCTCATGTAGAAGTAGTAGTGATGTAAGAATTGGGAGTTGAATGAAGTGAGAAAAGTTAAAGATGTTAGTTGAATAATCTGTTTGTAATAATTGATGTGTGACTATTTGAATACTTCTTGATTAGGATCTGTTTATTTCAAGTTTAGTAACTTATGCTTCTAATAGTTCTCACACGGTTAAGTACACGATCTCGACCGTGTATGTGTCTGACACTTGTTCTTTCTCTCTCTTTAAAAATAAATGCTCATTGATCCTCTCAAATCTAGTTGAATCTGTTCTTAAAGTATCATTCATAAACTAGCATACTTGAATATGATCAAAATTCTCAAAAGATTCAATTACTCTAAAAAGGAATGAAAGATTAAATGAAGGTTCATCTTTTTCCCTTTAAATTGAGTAGATTATGATGCAAAACTCACTACACCATCTAACTCATAATGAGTCAAGCAAACAACTCCCCAAACAATCCTTTTGTGATTGACTTGTCTTCTTCAATTTTCGACTCCTTTAACAATCTCTTTCTTAACTCTCAAGAAGAATGAGATGTGATCAATCGCAACCGACGAATGGTTAGCTCTAGACCAATTGTCGAAGGTTGTATGGTCACTATTGAGCACTTCTCAAAAGAGCTTCTTGAAAATTTTGCTTACATCAAATGGGATTCATTCATAACCTTAAAAGGTCCCATTCACTCCACTCTTGTTCGTGAATTCTACGCTAACTATGAATTCACTCCCCTAAATTCCATCAAATTTCGATTGTTTGACAAAGGGTTTTCTATGTCTCTCAAGGATTTTGGAAGATTCATGCATGTTCCTGATGAAGGCGTGGAATGCTTTTCGTATAGTCCATATCTCCTTTATCTTCCCGAATTTGTCACAAAAGGTGACATCATCAACACCTTTTGTCAAAGACCCATTAATCACATTGAAATCCAAAGTGATGCTCTTAAGGAAAATCATCTCGCACCTAAGTTTGAGCTATGGCTCAAAGTTATAAGTCAAAACATCTATTGCAAGGGAGAAACACTGTCCACAAATGTTCATGCCTGTGAAGCCTCACTTCTCTGGTGTCTCCAACACAGAATTCAAGTCAACATGGCACTATTCATGCCAAAAAGAATGAATGGATTGGTGTACAATGAATCTCTCTGTCTTCCCTATGGAGCACACTTAACGAAGCTCTTCACACAACTGTGCGTTCGTGATGTACATCCTATTGGTCTAACCTCTCTACCAATCAACTATGATTCGGTTCGACCTTTTAACGAAGAAGCAGAAGGAGAAAACACACCTGCCTGGAGTGTTACAGGATTTGATGACAGCGTGGAAGATGATCAGTTCATTGCACTATTATCCTCCACTCAAATGTCCATCCTTCATCGTCAGAATCGTCGAACTCACAAGATCCTACGACGCTTTCTGAACAATCTTGTCTGTGGAAAATGCTCATCTCACCCGAGCACATCTCATCCCATGTAGAACAAACTTAGGATTGATCTACTATGTCTTCTGTGCATATCTTCATATATGCATTACTATGTTTCGTGCTTAATTTGAATAAAATGTGTGCTTGTTGTGTTTTAATATATATGTTTTTCCAACGTGCACAATTTAAGGGGGAGTTTTGTTCTAAGGGCGAGCTTAGTTCCAGGGGGAGCTAACCTTTTTGCTTCGACAAAAGGGGGAGAAAGATGGATACAAGTGATTGTTAACACTTGCGTATTTATAGCAAAATGTCCCTCATCACTTGTATGGTTTGTCATCATCAAAAAGGGGGAGAATGTTGGTTGAATGTGGGTTAATACACTAAATGATAAACTTAAGTATGATTAACCAAAGAGTAATTAACCAAAGAATATGTTTTGATGATGACACACACACATACACATAAGTGATGACTGACATCTTAACATAAAACACGCAAGGTCACTAATCCATACTTTATCTTTCAAACGACCAAGTCAAACATAGGTTAAAGAACGAAATTAAAAGTTCAGGCAAACACACGGTCGAGGTACGGTCAACCTCATAGTCAACCGTGAAACCCCAAACTAAATTGCAACAAAGTTTTGTGAAAACAAGTTGCACGGTCGCCACCACGGTCAACCGCAGTGCGACCGCAGTTTCTTCTGTCTCAAATTTTGACCAAATAAATTTTGACTAGTTCCCGACATCTATAATTCATGAAACCTTTCCAAACATACTTAGGATAGATACTCTCTCCATACTCAATTGAGTCTTGGTCATAAAAATACTAATTGTGATTAATTACGTCTAATGACATCTTAATGACAAGTTAACCAAGATTAGGCATAACACATAAGTGTTAATCAACAACTTGTAATCTTAATTCTTATCTAGATATTTTTATTATGATCATCAAGTATCAACACACGCAAGCCAATATCACTAGAACAATGATTGCTATTAAAAAGGACTTAGTGATTAATTAAGGCTAAATGAAGAACAATGATCTCAAGGTTAAACTAGAAATGACTTGTAATCCTAAAACACACTTAGATATATTTAGGATGGTCACCAAGTCCCAACTAGAGATTGCTCTTCCCTTGTACATGTGTTGGATATTAATGTGTGCTTACACATTAATCATGAAATGTGTTATATTGCACATTATGCTTATTAAGTGCTTGAATTATAAGATGTACAAGTATCTATATGATTGATCTTAGAATAACTATCGCTTGCTATGTGAGTATTACTTGCTACTTGCTAATATGCTTAATACACATAAACTTGTCAACTTAATATGTTTGCCATGTGCTCATTAGTTAGAATTTAAGTAACTAACTTACTCCAATAGATTAAGTGTAAAATGGTTCATAATAGTTAATTGTTTATTTGGTCTAGTGTAAGTAACTAAGTATGATTGCTTGTTCATTAATAACATAACCTTAATGTCTCTACATACTTCATGATTATCCTATAGAGACATTATTCAATTAATCCCTAACTAAACTCAAATAAAACATGACTTGAGATTAATTGGAACTAGGAAGTTAATGATATAGTGACTAGCCTTTAGAATTGAACCAAGAGTATTAAAGTGACTAACTAAGTCTTGACCAATCTGAAATTTCCCTAAATATCAATCAAGACACTTCTCTAAGAATGTTGGGTTTGCCACTTTTGGAATGATTAGTCACTTTCATGCAATAAGACCAAATCTCGCACACTTAATGCATATAGTACTTGTATAGGATGTTTGGTTTCTTTTGCAGGTGCTAGAAGGAGTAAAGGTGCCAAAAAGTGGTGTTCAAATCTGAGTCAAACGGCTATACAACGGATACCAATTTTGGACTGGAGCACGCACGGTCGCACCACGGTCGACCGTGCTGGGAACCGTGTGTCAACGGCTATTTTTTGAATCTCACTATAAAAGGTAAACATTTGAGTTCATTTCAAGCTGACCCTCTTGCACATTTAAAAGGCATATCTCCAGTGATCACAAGTGCATCAATTACTACTCAAATGTGATCAAGCAAGAGAAGATTCTATGATCTTATAGATATAGAATTGGGTTGTTGTAAACTTACTAATCAAATTCATTTATCTTGTGAGTTTACTTAATGTAATGTATGTCCTAGTATTGTGTTAGGATCATCATTACAGAGTGTATAAGTCTTGTAACTTCAATTAGTGGAAGCATAGGCTAGCTTAGTGATCTACTTCCTTAAAGGGACTTAGGAAGTTGATTAATCTTATTTGAAGATTAATACTTGTCCAAGGTGAAGACAAGTTGATCTAGGTTAGAGTTGATCTTTCGAATGGATAGAAAGATTAGGTTTATTGTCTACTAAAGAAGATTGAAGACTTGTAAATCGGATCTCCACCGGGTTTGGAGAAAAGTGCTTAGTGAAGCAGCAAATCCTGATTTGTGTAATCGCGGAGTGGTTTAAGGTAGATTAGTTAACATCCACTCGAACCACTATAAATCCTTGTGTCTATGTTCTTTACATTACTTCATTTATCATTTTGAACATATACACCACACATATCAAGTTTGAGTTGAATTGGTTGATCAAAGTAAAATCGAATTTGGTGATCAATCGAAAAATTGTTAAAAACATATTAAGTAACTATTCACCCCCCCTAGTTACTTACATTATCAAATAATAATAATAGACCACAAGATTTCATTTTTATAACACATCTCATAACAGGCATTTCGTAAACTGCATAGAGATAAAAATCATTCATATGTTGAACACCTGGTAACCGATGTTAACTTAATGCATAGAATATCCCCAAAACAGAACCTCTCGTCTGTATAATAATCTCGAAGTACTAAACCATCCATAACCTGAATGGGAGTTGTTAAGCCCAATAGATCTATCTTTAGGATTCGCGTCAATTAGGGGCCATTTCCCTAATTCTTAGGTTACCAGACTTGAAGGGTGATATTCGGTTTAATAATCCAACCATAGAATGTAGTTTCACATACTTGTGTCTATTTTGTAAAACATTTATAAAACTGCATATATTCTCATCCCAAAAATATTAGATTTTAAAAAAATGGGACTACAACTCACTTTCACAGATTTTTCCTTCGTCGGAAATAAGACTTGGCACTGGTCGATTCACGAACCTATAACAAATGTGTACATATATATCAAAGTATGATTGAAATATATTCACAACATTTTATTACGTTTTTATGATTTAAGTTTGTTAAGTTAGCAGTCCTCGTTAGTAACCTACAACTAGTTGTCCACAGTTAGATGTACAGAAATAAATCAATATATATTATCTTGAATCAATCCACGACCCAGTGTATACAAGTCTCAGACTCGATCACAACTCAAAGTATATATATTATTTTGGAATCAACCTCAACCCTGTATAGCTAACTCAAACATTACTGCATATAGAGTGTCTATGGTTGTTCCAAAATATATATATATATATATGGGTCGATATGATATGTCAAAATATTGTATACGCGTCTATGGTATCCCAAGATTTCATAATATATGTTAGATTACATGTATAATACAATATAAGTTAGCTAGGATATGATTAGTGTAGATTTGTTATAAAATTTTCGTAGCTACAACAAGTAAAATTTTCCAATTTTTGTTTTACCCATAATTTCTTCGTTTTAAATCCGTTTTGAGTGATTCAAGTTGCTATGGTTTCATAATGAACTGTAATTTATGAAACTAAACATAAAAAGTATAAGTTTATAGTCAGAAATACAGGTTACAAGTCATTTACTAAAGAGGTAGTCATTTCCGTCGAAAGAACGACATCTTGATGACCATTTTGAAAAACATACTTTCACTTTGTGTTTAACAATGATTTTTGGATATAGTATCATGTTCATATGTAATATCATTTTTCCAGAAAACAAACTTTCAATTCAAATATTAAGATTGTTTTTATTTTTCTAACCCAAAACAGCCCCCGGTTTCACTACGACGGCGTATGTCCGGTTTTACGGTGTTTTTCGTGTTTTCGGGTTTTAAATCATTAAGTTAGCATATCATATATATATATATATATATAGAACATGTGTTTAGTTGATTTTAAAAGTCAAGTTAGAAGGATTAACTTTGTTTGCGAACAAGTTTAGAATTAACTAAACTATGTTCTAGTGATTACAAGTTATAATCTTCGAATAAGATAGTTATATATATGTATATGAATCGAATGATATTATGAACATCATTACTACCTCAAGTTTAGTAGGTAAATCTACTGAAAGTGACAAGAAATGATCTAGCTTCAAAGGATCTTGAATGGCTTGAAAGTTCTTGAAGTATAATCATGACATGAAAACAAGTTCAAGTAAGATTTCTACTCGAATAAAGATTGTTATAGTTATAGAAATTGAATCAAAGTTTGAATATGAATTATACCTTGAATTAGAATGTGATGTTTAAGCGAAGGGGTATAAAATACTATTAATTTTTACTAGGAAATACTATTAAATACGATACAATTTTACACAAGTTATTTATTTATTTATAGAGTGGAAATACCTAAACCTTGCTACAACACTTATAGGCAGTGTACCTAATCGTACAGTAGTGTAGTTTTTAGTAAGTTCGGTTCGTCCACAGGGAACTAGCCAAGTTTAACGCTATATTTTTAAAACTATATTGTAAAAATATAAATATATATAAGTAGTATTATTATTATAAAAGGGGGTTTTTACCGTTTAATGACCGGTTTGTCGATTTTAAAACTTAAGTCGCAGTTAAAACCTAATGTAAAATATTAAATATATAAAAGACTTAATTTAAAGCGTAAAGTAAATAACAATAATTAAAGTGCGATAAATTAAAGTGCGATAAAATAAAATTGTGATAATTAAAAAGTACGATAATTAAAAGTGCAATTAAATAAAATGACAGTAAATAAAAGTGCGATAATTAAAAGTGTAATTAAATATGAAATAAAGGAATTGTGCTTATTTAAACTTCCGTAATCATGATGTTTGACGTGTTAATTTTAGTTTATTACCATGGATTAATTGTCCTTTGTCCTGGATTATTCAATATGTCCATCTGGTTTTTGTCCATAACAGTCCATCAGTCATAAATATAAAGTGCGAGTGTCCTCGTCAAATTATCCTTATATCTGAAGTCAAATATTCCAACTAATTGGGGACTTAAACTATAATTACACCAATTTTCCTTGTATATAATTCACCCCTGTTTTAATAAGTCCATTGACTATTAATCCATTCCCGTGTTCGGTTAAATGAACGATTATTAGTACTTATAAATATCCCGCCCATCGTGTCCGATCGAGTGTATGTGGTTATTTATAGGTACGTCTAATTGTAAATCTTTATATTAAATTAACGAACTATCATTCAATTAAACAAATATAAAGCCCATTAATAGCACATAGTCTAATTTCCACAAGTGTCGTTCTTTTGTCCAAACCCCAATTATGGTACAAAGCCCAATTACCTCGTCTTTAATATTTTAGCCCAACATCACGATTACTTCGGCTTAAATAAGCATAATAATAACTTAGCTACGAGACATTAATTTAAAAAGGTTGAACATAACTTACAATGATTAATAATAGCGTAGCGTTACACGGACAGAATTTCGACTTACACCCTTACAACATTCGCTAACATACCCTTATTATTATTAAAATTAAAATTATAATATATATATATATATATATATATATATATATATATATATATATATATATATATATATATATATATATATATATATATATAATACGTTGAGAGAAGAGAAGAGAAAACGATGTGTTTTGTTCGACCAAAACTGCCAAATTTATAGGACCTGGCCCAAAATTTGGGGCCATGCGATCGCATGGATTTTGCACCTCCAGGCCATGCGATCGCATGGAGCAGGAATCCAGCTCACATACTTTTGTTTGCTTTCTTGCCGACGGTTTTATTAAATAATATAATATATAAATAATTTTAAGAATTAATTATATATTATATTATATTCATGTGCATAGTTGACTTGTAATTTTTAGTCCGTTGCATCGAGCGTTGAGAGTTGACTCTGGTCCCGGTTCCGGATTTTTGAACGTCCTTGCGTAGAATTTAATATCTTGTACTTTGCGTTTTGCGTCTTGTACTCTTGTAATTTCGAGACGTTTCTCATCAATAATTTGAACCACTTTGATTGTACTTTGAACTTTTTAGCTTTTTGGTCGTTTGCATCTTCAAATCGTCAAATCTGTCTTTTGTCTTCACCTTTTTTTATTTTAACGAATATCACTTGTAAATAGAACAATTGCAACTAAAAGCTTGCCTTTCTTGAGGGATAATGCTATGAAATATATGTTCGTTTTTAGCATTATCAAATATTCCCACACTTGAGCATTGCTTGTCCTCAAGCAATATAGTCTTGAAATAAAAATACTAGAATCACTTTTTTATTCTTCACACTTTGTACATCAGTGATTTCTATACGGCGGTATGAACAATGGTAGTAACGATGTGGTTTACAGTCCCACATGACTATAAAAATTTAGATCCTTAAGGAAATTGGATCTTTATGAAAACATTTGATCTTTTGAAAATTTAATCTAGCTTTTACCCTAGATAAGTTTTCCGGAATAACCCTTCACCGGTGTTTGCAAATTGTTTTTGTGGGTTTGGTGGGTTTCAGATTTGAAAATTTTAGCTCAAAGCTTGCGGTTTTGTGTCACCCACTTGCTAACCTTGTATTGGAAAAGCAATACGTCCAGTATACTTGCTCCGTATATTACCTTTTGGTAAACTACCGTCCGGTTGTAAAGGAAAGCGTTGAACAAGCAACTGTTAAGGCAATGTCCCGTGACATGCTTTTAATTATGGTCTATAACGTGTCGGATGCAATTACTATCCTTTGTAGGAGCAATAGTAAAGATCACCATATAGTTTTTCGGTCTGGCACAAGATCCTGTCTTCGACCATGCTATGCAACCACCGTTTTTACGGTTGACACCCGATTTGGTTCAGGTGACCTAATGAATTCCAGGTGAATTCCTAGGATTTTACGTTCAATGATAATGAACGCATTAAAAATGAGTTTTCAGAAAACAAATCGGTTTGTAATTTTGATCAAAATATTTTCTCGTTCAAGCTCGAGTTTAGATATCATCGAATTCCATGAGTTTGTAATTCTCAATCTTTAAAAGTCAATCTCAAGGATTGAGTAATATCAGTCTTAAAAGCTGATTTTTGATCTTTTAAGGAGATTATCCTTTCTGGAGATCTGATTCATTAGTCTTATAAGCTAATTTTCATGGTGCCCCCCATTGTACGAGACAGATCCTCTCATGGTTAGGATAAGTCTGACCACTTGGCGACCCTGTTTGATGCTGAGGTCCGTGGATTTCCAGCTGATTTTCGAGAAAACTTTTCAAGGTTTTTCGTAGACTCTACAACTGGTCTGGACGACAACTTCCTGACCTAAATCAAGAAGCGCGTTTCTTTTTCGGAAGACTTTACTTCCTTTTAATGATGAAATTGATTTATCGTGCAGATCCATCTTTTCTTTCAAATATATTATAAGAGATTGGGTAAAATTGATAAAATTGTCCAAAACAAAAGTATCTTCAGTTATTTGTACAAAAATATGTGATATATGTTTTAAATTACTTGGTAAATTTTTCCACACTTGGCTTTTATTTTCCTTTCTTTGCTTTTTTATTGTCCTCTATTCCATTTTAAATGAATTCTAACATTTTGGGTTATTTCTCAATTTATGTCCTTTCCGAGGTAACAATAATTTCGGTGTTAACACCTAGTTTTATCGTTCATAAATATGTATAAACATGATTTTGAGTTTATTTAATTGAAAATTTTGAAAAATTTCTAGAATTGGGTAGTCAGTATATACGACTAGGGTTGTTCTTTATTATCAGAGAGCACTAGATTCTAATACAACTACTGCGTTACTAGTATTTTTAATGGTAACCAAGTGTATAAGTTAAAATTTTAAAAATCCGAAAGAATTTAACCCCTTCCCACACTTAAGATCTTGCAATGCCCTCATTTGCAAGAAATCAGTAACAATTTAAATTATTGAGGGTGATTAGCGTAGAAGAATGATTAAATTTTACCAAAGTTTCCAAACATATTGGCGTTTGTTTGTTGAATGATAAATGGTGCACATCATTTGTTCATTCCGTCTTGTTGTTACATCACATTTGTTTTTCGTTTTGTCATCAAAATTAGTAGCTTTTGCTGAACTTAATGTCAGTCTTTGAAAATGCGCTGTTTTACCCTGTTGTGTATAATTGACAATATACATACATACAAATAATAAAATGTAAGGTAATTTGAAATGGGACTTAAAATCCCACTTTCAAATCAAATATGAAATATTAGTACAACATAATAAAAATATTAAACATTACATTAAAAGTATCACAATATTATATGTTCAAACATAAATAAATAAAAATAATAAAAAGATAAAAATCATAGAAATTACCAACGGGAACTATATCAATCTGGATAGGGGTTCCAGTTCATGTCGTCGGGCGGGTTCCACGGTTGGTTATAGGTGTATTGATAGGCCTGGTTAGGGTCGTAGAGAGTAAATGGTGGTTGCATATCGGGCTGTTGTGGAGGATAGTAAGCAGGTCGGGTCGGTACGTAGTGATCCTGAGGTGATAGCTGGCTCATGATCTGATGCTGATGATAGTGCCATCTATCATGCTGTCGTTGCCTGGAATGCTCGTACTCATTCCGGGCTTGCCACTGCTCGTATCGACTATGTCTATCCTGGTTTGTCATTTCTACCTCATCTATACGCTGGTAAACGTCAGTCATAGCCTCCCTAATGTCAGCTGCTTCCTCCATTTCCTCATCTGAACCTCTCTCTACCTGTGGATGATGACCAACATATGGTACTGCCTGATTGCGTCTGCTCTTCAATACCTTAGCACCCTGATAGACCTTCAATCCTAAAGTATCATCCTGTTCCCTACAAACCAAAAGTGGACCCCCTTGATCCCTATCTACACCCAAATACTCTCCAATGAGAGTAACAAAAATACATCCTCCTATTATTCCCCCTTCATGTATTCCGGCTACCACTTTGGACAGATAAAAACCAACACAGTAGGGAATATTAACAAAGCTTCTATTGTTTCGAATACACTTAAGGTAAAATAAGTCATGTAAGGTCATCTTCTCCTTGTTTTTACCTTTTTGTGTAATCGAATT
Organism: Rutidosis leptorrhynchoides; assembly: GCF_046630445.1. Classification (NCBI taxonomy): domain Eukaryota; kingdom Viridiplantae; phylum Streptophyta; class Magnoliopsida; order Asterales; family Asteraceae; genus Rutidosis; species Rutidosis leptorrhynchoides. Next base: position 659,147,680 of record NC_092333.1, on the reverse strand, counting down.
AGCTAAAAATCTATGTATAATACGTAGCTCTGCCTTGTTAATATCTAAGTAGGAGTGTCTTCCTCCCAGCAAAAAAACATTATAATTTGACATACGACGCCTCCAGACGGCGTTTGTGTCATAATTCCTATCTACCCTTTCACCATGATAAATCAAATTTGTACAATCGGGTAGTAGTAATTCACCAGGAGTGTAAATCTGCAAAGCCCTGGCCATGTCCAGCATGGAAATCCTATACATCCTACAGCCAAGTATAAATCTAAGAAAACTTCTATCATCTAACCTATCTACATCCGCATTAAGTGAAATAGTACTCATAAACTCAACACACCATTCCTTATATACAGGCCTACGAATAGTGAATAAACGTTCCCAATCGGGAAAAGAAGAGCTGTCATACCTTTGGATCAGGTGCAGTCTAACTGAGTTAGCTAGTTGGACCCTTTCCAAAGGCTCCCAATCGATTACACTTGGCACTTCTACATTTTTCGTTACCAATTTGAATTTGTTACTTTGATATGTTGGGTAATCTCTCCAGCTTTGATCAAATCTCAAATTGAGATGCAACTGTGCTTCATGAATCGTTGGGTGTTCTACTATCGGATGAATCGGAAAAATTACGTAGGCATTAATATATTCTTACTGCGGATCATAATATGGTACGTGTTGATCAGGTTGTTGTTGTTGGTCCTGTTGTTGCTCCGGTTCATATTGTGGCTCATATTGCATTTTTGGTTCAGGTTCTGGAGCAGGTTGCCTAGATGATGATGATGCACCATCAGTATCTGTAAATTTCTGCAAGAACAATGGCAAGGAGTTCTTTTTCAGCAGTTATGTAATTCGTTTGTGCTCCTTGTAACATCTTACTAGCGTAATAAATAGGTTGAAATCGTTTTTCAATCCTTTGTCCTAAAACGGCTCCCATTGCAAAATCACTTGCATCGCACATGAGTTCAAACGGTAGATTCCAATTTGGAGTTATCATGATTGGTGCATTAGTGAGTTTTTCTTTAAGAATATTAAAAGATTTGATGCATTCATCTGAAAAGATGAATGGAGCATCCTTTTCTAGGAGTTTATTCATAGGAGTGGCAATTTTAGAAAAATCTTTTATGAAACGTCGGTAAAAACCGGCATGTCCTAGAAAACTCCTAACTCCTCTAACATTGGTGGGATGTGGAAGTTTAGCAATTACATCTACTTTAGCTCTATCCACTTCAATTCCTTCCTTTGAAATTTTATGACCAAGAACGATGCCTTCTTTAACCATGAAATGGCATTTCTCCCAATTAAGAACTAGATTTGATTGTTAGCATCTAATAAGCATTCGTTCAAGATTAACTAGACATGTTTCAAAAGTATCACCGAAGACTGAGAAGTCATCCATGAAAACTTCCATGCATTCTTCTATCATGTCGTGAAAAATCGCCATCATGCACCTTTGAAAGGTTGCAGGGGCATTGCAAAGTCCAAATGGCATGCGTTTGTAAGCAAAAGTACCATAAGGGCACGTGAACGTGGTTTTCTCTTGATCCTCAGGTGCTATTGGAATTTGAAAACATCCGAAAAACCATCAAGAAAATAATAGTAACTATTTCCGGCTAATCTTTCCAACATTTGATCAATGAAAGGTAAGGGAAAGTGATCTTTTCTGGTGGCGTCATTTAATTTTCTATAATCAATACAAACACGCCATCCTGTTACAGTCCTAGTAGGAATAAGCTCATTTTTTCATTTGTGATGACAGTCATGCCACCCTTCTTAGGTACGCATTGAACTGGATAAATTAAACCTGCATCAAGCAGTTTAATAATTTCTTTCTTAACAATTTAGTCTTCGTTGGCGTTGCACATACGTTTTATGACCTTCTTCTATAAGGATTTTATGTGTACAATACGAAGGACTTATACCTTTAATGTCATGAATCTTCCATGCAATAGCTGGTTTATGAGCTTTTAGCATAGAAATGAGTTGAGATTTTTCATTTTTCGTAAAAGAAGACGATATTATTACATGTAATTCTGATTCACCATGTAAATAAGTGTATTCCAAATGGTTTAGAAGTGGCTTTAATTCTAATGTCGGTGGTTCTTCTATCGATGATTTATATCGATATCTGTCTTCCTCTTTTAGCATTTGAATTTCTTCCGTTGTTGGTTCATATCCATTAGCCATGAGTGTGGCTAACATTTCAGTTTCATCAATTGGTTCAGTTCCTCCTCCTAAAGAACATTCTCCTATTCCTTGTAATTCTGGAAATTCTTCTAACAATTCTGCATGTGAATCTATAGTTTGAATATAATAACATGTATCATCTGCAAATTGCGGTTGTTGCATGGCTCTATCAACTGAAAAGGTAACACTCTCGTCCTCTATACTTAGGGTCAGTTTCTTACCAAACACGTCTATTATTGCTTTAGCCGTGTTTAAGAATGGTCTTCCTAATATGAGAGGAACTCGAGAATCTTCTTCCATGTCTAGAATAATAAAATCTACTGGAAATACTAAAGTACCAACTTTAACTAGCATGTTCTCTATTATTCCTCTAGGATATTTTACTGATCGATCGGCTAGTTGTATGCTTATTCGTGTTGGTTTCAATTCTCCAAGGTCTAGTTTAGCGTATAGTGAATACGGCATTAAATTTATACTAGCACCTAAATCTGTCAATGCTTCTATTGAACTAAGACTACCCAGAAAACATGGAATTGTGAAACTTCCTGGATCTGATAATTTTTCTGGTATCTTATTCAACAGCACTGCGGAACAATTAGCATTCATAGTAACAGCCGAGAGTTCTTCTATTTTCTTTCTATTTGTGATTAGATCTTTCAAGAATTTAGCATATCTAGGCATTCGTGAAATCACATCAATGAAAGGAAGATTAACATTTATTTGTTTAAACATATCCAAAAATTTGGATTGCTCGGCTTCAAGTCTCTTTTTTCTCATTTTACTCGGGTAAGAAAGTGGTGTTGGTATGGTTTAACATAAGGTTTAGCCTTAACTGTGTTATCTTCATTAACCTTTTCAACTACCGGTTCTGTTTCCTTATCTTGTGGAGTAGGAATAGAGTCATCAGAAATTATAGGTATTTCAGGTGGTTTAAGTGTAATACCACTTCTTGTGGTAATGGCTTTAGCTGTTTCATTCCGGGGGTTAGCATTTGTATCACTAGGTAGACTTCCCAATTTTCTTTCACCTATTAACCTTGCTAGGTTGCTCACTTCTTGTTCCAAATTTTAAATAGAAGCTTGTTGATTTCTAAATGCTTGAGCATTTTGTTCATTCGTTTGTTTCTAGGATGTGAAAAACTGCGTTTGAGATTCAACTAGCTTCGACATCATGTCTTCTAAATTTGGCTTTTTATCATCGGTTTGTGGTGGTTTATTTTGAAAAATAGGTCTTTGCTGATTGTAAGTATTATTGGATACTTGTTGGTTGCTAGGACCTTGTTGGTTGTTGTATGGAACATTTTAGTTATAATTCTGATTTTGATTATAAATTGGTCTTGGCGGTTGATAATTATTCTGATAATTATTTTCAGGCCTTTGGTTCATGTATGAAACATTCTCTCTTTGTTCCATTGTTTGTTCAATACTGAGACAATCTTTTGTCAAATGTGGTCCCCCACACTGCTCACAACTAATTCTTATTGAGTGAATATCTTTAGTCATCTTTTCCATTCGTCTCTCGACATCATCTATCTTTGTAGAAATGGAATCAAAGTCATGGCTAGAATCGGCTCTAGCCGCTTTAGATGATCAAACGATATCTTTTTCTTGGTGCTACTCATGTGAGTGGGAAGCAGTGTTATCAATAATTTTGTAAGCTTCAGTTGCGGTTTTCTTCATAATGGAACCACCAGCTGCTATATCTATGTCTTTTCTTGTAGTGATGTCTCATCCTTGATAGAATATTTGTACTATTTGATAAGTGTCTAAACCATGTTGCGGACATCCTCTTAACAATTTTCCAAATCTTGTCCATGCCTCATATAAAGTTTCATTTGGCTTTTGTGTGAACGTAACAATTTCTCCTTGAAGTCTTACGGCTTTAGATGCCGGAAAGAATTGTTTAAGAAATTTTTCAACTAAAACATCCCATGTATCAATCGCCCCTTCAGGTAACGATTCTAACCAATCTTTGGCTTCTCCCTTTAAAGTCCAGGGAAATAACATGAGATATATCTGTTCATCCTCTACTTCTCGGATTTTAAATAGAGTACAGATCCTATTAAAGGTACGAAGATGTTCATTTGGATCTTCCTTCGGCGCACCACTAAATTGGCATTGATTAGTTACCATGTGTAGGATTTGTCCTTTGATTTCATAATCTGGCGCATTAATGTCTGGTTGAGTAATTGCGTGACCTTGGCCAGTGCGTTTAGCTCTCATTCAGTCTTCCATACTTAGAGGTTCCAGATTTTCCATGATTGAATTTGTTGAATCTGAATCACTGGAGGATTCTGATTTAATGGTTTGTTCCTCGACAATCTCTGTTTGAATGATTGGTGGTTCCGGAGGAAAGATTAATGGTTCGGGATCTCTGAATTGTCCCTGAATATCCTCCGGATTCTCAATTGTGAGGTCGGGTTCAAAAAATGGATTATCGGAAATTTGAATTGGAGTACTTGGTCGACTGGATGACAATTCTAAAGAAAAATCAACGGAAACAATATTGGCTAGATGTCTTGATCGAGTTACAGGTGGTGAACGTATAAAAGGTGGTGAACGTTTTGCTCGGTGCATTCACTGAATATCCTATTAGTTATAAAAATAAAAATTATATAAGTTATCAAATTAATAGACTTTTCTGATTTTGTCCATGTTTCGAATAGCCAATAGATGCAGCAGGTAGCCAGGACCCTTTAAATCGGAAGCCCACAACTCGCCACTAACAAATCCAACTATTACTACGAACTAGAAAATTTTGGATGTCTATCAATTTAACCACTTAAAATAATTTTTCGTCGAAGTTTAAAGAAATTTTAGAGAAGAAATAGAAAATTCTATGTCCTAAAAACTAGAGCGGCGAGAAATAAGAAAGAAAAAGAGCGCGTCGGAAAACGTCGAAAAATAAAAGGTCGAAAAATAATAAAAAGAACGTAGCGCGTCGAAACTTAAAAGTCTAAAAACTAAGAATTAAAAGTTACGTCTAAAGGTATTAAAGCTTAAAGGAATTCTAAATCCAAAACGGCAATAACTTAAAAAGAAATACTAAAATTTATAAAATATTAAGGTGATAAGTGACGTCGTAAAATTCTAAGGCATCTAAATCTTAGTCTATAGAAAAAGTATTTAAGGGATTTTACGGCAAAGCCTAAGAGTCTAGAAATAAAAATAACTACGGCAAATACTAAATTAAAAACTAATTACGAGCGAAAAATATACAACTTATGATTAAATGACTAAAAAGATACGAAAATATAAAAATAAAACTTAAAGTTTATAAAAATACAATTTTTATAAAAATATTATTTTTATATTATTTATATAAAAGTATTAGTTTTATATATTTAATAAACTAAATTTAAAATTAAAAATACAAAATAAAACTAAATAATAAAATAACAATACCCTAATTAGGGTTAATTAATAATAATTAATAATAATATACCGTAATTATTGATGTACCAGGTCAGATGTGGCGTGTCAGTAACCCTCATGCGATCGCATGAGTTATAGCCTATGGATTCATGCGGTCGGATGAACTAGAAAACTGGGCCAGATATTGGGCTGCTACAGTGTAGTAGCCCGTATACTTTTATATTTTTTTTCTGTTTTTAATTTTCTGTTTTATAATTATATAAATTATTTATATAAGATAAATAAAAACTTAAATTTTAAAAACCTAAAATAGAAATAAAAATACTTTATAATTTATATATTTTAAACAACTCTTAAAAATATATATTTTATTTTTCTTTTTATATTTTTGTATTTTTAATAATTAAAACGTATTTTTACAAAAGCGTATTTTTACAAAAGTAAATTAAATTTTTTTTTTTATATAGCGTTTCACTTCTGGCGTTTAAGCAGCCCCCGGCAGCGGCGCCAAAAATACTTGATGTTAAAGCGAAGGGGTATAAAATACTATTAATTTTTAATAGGAAATACTATTAAATACGATACAATTTTACACAAGTTATTTATTTATGTATAGAGTGGAAATACCTAAACCTTGCTACAACACTTATAGGCAGTGTACCTAATCGTACAATAGTGTAGTTTTTAGTAAGTCCGGTTCATCCACAGGGAACTAGCCAAGTTTAACGCTATATTTTTAAAACTATATTTGTAAAAATATAAATATAAATATATATATATATATATATATATATATATATATATAAGTAGTATTATTATTATTATAAAAGGGGGTCTTTACCGTTTAATGACCGGTTTGTCGATTTTAAAACTTAATTCGCAGTTAAAACCTAATGTAAAATATTAAATATATAAAAGACTTAATTTAAAGCGTAAAGTAAATAACAATAATTAAAGTGCGATAAATTAAAGTGCGATAAAATAAAATTGCGATAATTAAAAAGTACGATAACTAAAAGTGCAATTAAATAAAATGACAGTAAATAAAAGTGTGATAATTAAAAGTGCAATTAAATATGAAATAAAGGAATTATGCTTATTTAAACTTCCGTAATCATGATGTTTGACGTGTTGATTTTAGTTTATTACCATGGGTTAATTGTCCTTTGTCCTGGATTATTCAATATGTCCATCTGGTTTTGTCCATAACAGTCCATCAGTCATAAATATAAAGTGCGACTGTCCTCGTCAAATTATCCTTATATTCGAGGTCAAATATTCCAACTAATTGGAGACTTCAACTATAATTACACCAATTTTCCTTGTATATAATTCACCCCTGTTTTAATAAGTCCATTGACTATTAATCCATTCCCGTGTCCGGTTAAATGAACGATTATTAGTACTTATAAATATCCCGCCCATCGTGTCCGATCGAGTGTATGTGATTATTTATAGGTACGTCCAATTGTAAATCTTTATATTAAATTAATGAACTATCATTCAATTAAACAAATATAAAGCCCATTCATAGCCCATAGTCTAATTTCCACAAGTGTCGTTCTTTTGTCCAAACCCCAATTATGGTACAAAGCCCAATTACCCCGTCTTTAATATTTTAGCCCAACATCACGATTACTTCGGCTTAAATAAGCATAATAATAACTTAGCTACGAGACATTAATTTAAAAAGGTTGAACATAACTTACAATGATTAATAATAGCGTAGCGTTACACGGACAGAATTTCGACTTACACCCTTACAACATTCGCTAACATACCCTTATTATTATTAAAATTAAAATTAAAATTAAAATTATAATTATATTATATATATATATATATATATATATATATATATATATATATATATATATATATATATATATATATATATATATATATATATATATAATACATTGAGAGAAGAGAAGAGAAAAAGATGTGTTTTGTTCGACCAAAACTGCGAAATTTATAGGACCTGACCCAAAATTTAGGGCCATGCGATCGCATGGATTTTGCACCTCCAGGCCATGCGATCGCATGGAGCAGGAATCCAGCTCACATACTTTTGTTTGCTTTCTTGCCGACAGTTTTATTAAATAATATAATATATAAATAATTTTAAGAATTAATTATATATATTATATTCATGTGCATAGTTGACTTGTAATTTTTAGTCCGTTGCGTCAAGCGTTGAGAGTTGACTCTGGTCCCGGTTCCGAATTTTCGAACGTCCTTGCGTACAATTTAATATCTTGTACTTTGCGTTTTGCGTCTTGTACTCTTGTAATTTCGAGACGTTTCTCATCAATAATTTGAACCACTTTGATTGTACTTTGAACTTTTTAGCTTTTTGGTCGTTTGCATCTTCAAATCGTCTAATCTGTCTTTTGTCTTCACCTTTTTTTATTTAAACGAATATCACTTGTAAATAGAACAATTGCAACTAAAAGCTTGTCTTTCTTAAGGGATAATGCTATGAAATATATGTTCGTTTTTAGCATTATCAGAATGATAACCTACTATAAATAATAGAGGTTTCTTGATCTTAGATGATTACTTGGAATGGATTAGAAAGCTTTGAAATAAGCGTTTATGAAGTGTTCTTGAGTAGTTATTTTGTATGTTGATCTAGGTTAACTAGATTGAGCTAAATTATGAAGACAATGATGAAGAACACTTAGAACAATAAGAGAGGAATTGAGAGAGAGTAATTTGATGCATAAAAATTGGAATAAAAATGTGTTTATGGTTGGTGAAGAAAAACGTGAATGAGCACTTGTGATATAGGCTCCATTAGTTTGTATTTTTGTTAGATATTTCATGTTAGATGTTAAATGATAGTTCCCACATGTTTAGCTGACTCACCAAGGCTGCTAAGAGCTGATCATTGGAGTGTATATACCAATAGTATATACGTCTAGAGGTTGGGTATTGTACGAGTACGAATACGGATTGAATACGAGTAAATTGTGTTTACTGTAGCAAATAGTATTTTACTGTAGCAAATAGTATTTTACTCTACATCTTTGATTTAATTGTATTTCTTATATATATATATATATATATATATATATATATATATATATATATATATATATATATATATATATATATATATATATATATATATATATATATATATATATATATATATATATATATATAAACTTACATCATAAAAAAATAAAACGATTATATAATTATCACAAGTTATGACGTTCGTAAATCATCAGGCAAACTGAGTGGTCAATTATCTACATGAAACTCATTTCAAATAATCAAGTCTTAACAAGTTTGATTGCTTAACATGTTGGAAACATTTAATCATGTAAATATAGTTTTCATTTAATATATAAATATGGAAAAGTTCGGGTCACTACACATTAAGCCATAAACACTACCATTAACCTTAAGCTTATGATGACTAGTACCATTAACACCTTAATCACCTTTGCATGGGATTAACGCCTAATTACCTTTCACTTAATTGCATGCAAGACCAATCCCATCAACCATTAATATATGCGTGAGAAAAAGATTTTTGTCTCCCCCCTTGTTACTCCCTTGGTCGTCCCATTTATACACACACACACACATTCACCAAATTTTATTTTTACGATATTTTCTTTCTAATTCTTAAGAATACTCTCATACATCTTCATCCAATCTTCATCTTCTTCATCAAGAACACCATCAAAAATTGTAAGAACTATCTCAAATACATGTGATTTTCTTTATGATTTCTAGTCCTTTTTATGTTAGCAAAGATGTAAGTGCCAAGAACATAGTGTGTGTAATACCCCGTCAGAATCTACTAACAGAATATTAACTCCTGGTCCCACAGTTAGCGGTCACGCCCTCTATATGAGACGTTTTCGAAAAGTATTCGCATTAATTATCAAATCAAAGCCATTTATTAAAAACAATGTAACTGGAAAACGTTTGACATAAATAACTAAGTTCTATGAACCAAAAACATCTTGAAATAAAGTAGTTTAAATGCGAATGTATGTTCTTGAATTGAAAACGATAAATATGCTGGACGCCGTCTAGTTCTAGCAGCAAACAGCATAATAACTTCAGATAAGCGGAAGCACTACCTCTAAGTACCTGAGATGAAACATACAAAACGTCAACGAAAAACGTTGAGTGAAACTACAGGTTTAGGAAATCATTTCGTAAGTTAGGCCACAAGATTTTCTTAGAAAACATTATAGGAAAAGCTTTAACCTTTGCGTAGGCCGAGCCCACGTCTTCAGTTTACATGTAACATCCCACCTTACCACGACCACAATATTGTCCGCTTTGCCCGCAGACGCACGGCTTTTTCTTGGTGACAACACGAGGTCTTCCCAGGAGGTCACCCATCCTAGTACTACTCCCGCTCGAGCACGCTTAACTGCAGAGTTCTGATGAGATCTGCTGTGCTTGTAGCCCCAAAACGCGTTGTGTGTGGTAAAGACAAGAGTTACCTTATAAGGGACTCAAACTTACTTATGCAAATCAATGTGGGATGGGGTGTTACAAGCTCCCCCACTTAGAATTCTGACGTCCTCGTCAGGCCGAAACAAATTTATAGCCAGGATCTATACCTCAGGAGATGCATGAGCCGAGTGCCCGTCACACCTCGAGAGGCTAGTGCTCTGATACCATCTGTAACATCCCGCCTTACCACGACCACAATATTGTCCGCTTTGCCCGCAGACGCACGGCTTTTTCTTGGGGACCACACGAGGTCTTCCCAGGAGGTCACCCATCCTAGTACTACTCCTACTCGAGCACGCTTAACTGCAGAGTTCTGACGAGATCTGCTGTGCTTGTAGCCTCAAAACGCGTTGTGTGTGGTTATGACAAGAGTTACCTTATAAGGGACTCAAACTTACTTATGCAAATCAATGTGGGATGGGGTATTACATTACCTTATCTTGGCGATACACCAATCAAGTGTATGAGTTACAACAAAATAAGCATCAGTTATGTTGCGGTGAGGTTTGTCAAACCTAACGGTACCGTCCCTATAAGTCGAGCTTGCAAAGTAACTAATATAATCAAGCTAAGGAATTTTTGATCTGAACTCATATGTATAGTCATTTAAGTACTTGTGCCTAATATGTAAAACATTTGTAAAAAGCATGCATCTCATCCCTGTAAAAACGTATTAGGGACTGTAGACTCACCTTAACAAAAGCACTTGTAATTTCTTAGCAAAACGTACGGTTGTCAAAAAATCTCGACTGAACAACGTAACCTAAATAAGTAAATCATCTTAAGTATACACTTATAGGTCAATACATGTCAACCCATAGTGTACGCAAAGTCCTAGTGCTCAGACTGACTCAACGAACAAGAAAAAGTCAACTAATCCAAGCAAGTCAACAAAAGTCAACCATAGTCAACCCTAAAGTCAACTCGGTCAAAGTGGACAACTAAAGTCAAACATCTCAGTGGGTCATACAAACATGATCAATAAGTCAAAACTAGGTCAAGTATCACTTTACAAGTCATTAAGCATATTGCACTTTTGCACCTTAAAGCATGCCTTAGAAATTCGTACGTCGTAGAAAGATCCAACTATAGATCATAGCACATAAATCATTAAATCATGAACAACTCCAGATCATAACTAAACTTAAAATAAATTTCAAAAAGTCTAGCCAAAGTCTCATACGATAAATAAAAGTCCAATATCAGATAGGGTCTATTCATAGTTCATTACAGAAATTTCTGCCCGCGCGTCAGTTTTTAAAAAAATTTCATAAAATATAGAAAAATAGATTTTCACGAACGACCAATTGGAGTCATCTCAAAACATCTCAAAATTTTAGTGATAAAATAATCAGAAACATTGATTTAGCCAATTTGTACAGTTACGCAAATATTTACAGACTCATCAGTTTTTGATCATCAACCGGACACATCACAAAGACGAGCATATATCTCATGGAAAATCATGTTATCGCAAGTTTGTATACAAATGAAACATGTCAAGGAACACTTAAAATAATATATTCCAGAATATCAAAGTCTCAAACAATTCCTAGTTCACTCTAGCAATTTTTACGTAACTTTGAAAAACGATTCAGCTCACTTTAAAAACCAAACCATCGTTTTGACATAACGGGAGCATTACATAATCTTTTGACGTAAATTTTTAGTCTAAATTGCATAAATTTTCACAAGGAATACAGTAGTACACTTTATATAAGCTAAAACATAAAGCATGTAACTCAGAAAATTCGTATTTCATGCAAACCCTCACAAAAACTTCGATTAAGCACATCTTAAGCATACGATAACGAAATCACGCAAAATAGGAGTCTAAAATTAATAAATTTTCGATATCTTTCCATTTAAACATATTAAAAGGTAAGATCTCATATCAATTAAATCATATCAACAAGAAACAAATTCGTTTTTCGTACATACTGTAGTGACCCGAACTTTTCCATGTTTATATATATTAATTGAGATTGATATTTACATGATTAAATGTTTCCAACATGTTAAGCAATCAAACTTGTTAAGACTTGATTAATTGAAATAGGTTTCATATAGACAATTGACCACCCAAGTTGACCGGTGATTCACGAACGTTAAAACTTGTAAAAAAAAACTATATGATGACATATATATGGTTATATATATAGTTAACATGATATTATGATAAGTAAACATATCATTAATTATATTAACAATGAACTACATATGTAAAAACAAGACTACTAACTTAATGATTTTGAAACGAGACATATATGTAACGTTTATCGTTGTAACGACATTTAATGTATATATATCATATTAAGAGATATTCGTACATCATAATATCATGATAATATAATAATTTAAAATCTCTTTTGATATTATAAACATTGGGTTAACAACATTTAACAAGATCGTTAACCTAAAGGTTTCAAAACAACACTTACATGTAACGACTAACGATGACTTAACGACTCAGTTAAAATGTATATACATGTAGTGTTTTAATATGTATTTATACACTTTTGAAAGACTTCAATACACTTATCAAAATACTTCTACTTAACAAAAATGCTTACAATTACATTCTCGTTCAGTTTCATCAACAATTCTACTCGTATGCACCCGTATTCGTACTCGTACAATACACAGCTTTTAGATGTATGTACTATTGGTATATACACTCCAATGATCAGCTCTTAGCAGCCCATGTGAGTCACCTAACACATGTGGGAACCATCATTTGGCAACTAGCATGAAATATCTCATAAGATTACAAAAATATGAGTAATCATTCATGACTTATTTACATGAAAACAAAATTACATATCCTTTATATCTAATCCATACACCAACGACCAAAAACACCTACAAACACTTTCATTCATCAATTTTCTTCATCTAATTGAACTCTCTCAAGTTCTATCTTCAAGTTCTAAGTGTTCTTCATAAATTCCAAAAGTTCTAGTTTCATAAAATCAAGAATACTTTCAAGTTTGCTAGCTCACTTCCAATCTTGTAAGGTGATCATCCAACCTCAAGAAATCTTTGTTTCTTACAGTAGGTTATCATTCTAATACAAGGTAATAATTATATTCAAACTTTGGTTCAATTTCTATAACTATAACAATCTTATTTCAAGTGATGATCTTACTTGAACTTGTTTTCGTGTCATGATTTTGCTTCAAGAACTTTGAGCCATCCAAGGATCCATTGAAGCTAGATCCATTTTTCTCTTTTCCAGTAGGTTCATCCAAGGAACTTAAGGTAGTAATGATGTTCATAACATCATTCGATTCATACATATAAAGCTATCTTATTCGAAGGTTTAAACTTGTAATCACTAGAACATAGTTTAGTTAATTCTAAACTTGTTCGCAAACAAAAGTTAATCCTTCTAACTTGACTTTTAAAATCAACTAAACACATGTTCTATATCTATATGATATGCTAACTTAATGATTTAAAACCTGGAAACACGAAAAACACCGTAAAACCGGATTTACGCCGTCGTAGTAACACCGCGGGCTGTTTTGGGTTAGTTAATTAAAAACTATGATAAACTTTGATTTAAAAGTTGTTATTCTGAGAAAATGATTTTTATTATGAACATGAAACTATATCCAAAAATTATGGTTAAACTCAAAGTGGAAGTATGTTTTCTAAAATGGTCATCTAGACGTCGTTCTTTCGACTGAAATGACTACCTTTACAAAAACGACTTGTAACTTATTTTTCCGACTAGAAACCTATATTTTTTTTGTTTAGATTCATAAAATATAGTTCAATATGAAACCATAGCAATTTGATTCACTCAAAACGGATTTAAAATGAAGAAGTTATGGGTAAAACAAGATTGGATAATTTTTCTCATTTTAGCTACGTGAAAATTGGTAACAAATCTATTCCAACCATAACTTAATCAACTTGTATTATATATTATGTAATCTTGAGATACCATAGACACGTATACAATGTTTCGACCTATCATGTCGACACATCTATATATATTTCGGAACAACCATAGACACTCTATATGTGAATGTTGGAGTTAGCTATACAGGGTTGAGGTTGATTCCAAAATATATATAGTTTGAGTTGTGATCAATACTGAGATACGTATACACTGGGTCGTGGATTGATTCAAGATAATATTTATCGATTTATTTCTGTACATCTAACTGTGGACAACTAGTTGTAGGTTACTAACGAGGACAGCTGACTTAATAAACTTAAAACATCAAAATATATTAAAAGTGTTGTAAATATATTTTGAACATACTTTGATATATATGTATATATTGTTATAGGTTCGTGAATCAACCAGTGGCCAAGTCTTACTTCCCGACGAAGTAAAAATCTGTGAAAGTGAGTTATAGTCCCACTTTTAAAATCTAATATTTTTGGGATGAGAATACATGCAGGTTTTATAAATGATTTACAAAATAGACACAAGTACGTGAAACTACATTCTATGGTTGAATTATCGAAATCGAATATGCCCCTTTTTATTAAGTCTGGTAATCTAAGAATTAGGGAACAGACACCCTAATTGACGCGAATCCTAAAGATAGATCTATTGGGCCTAACAAACCCCATCCAAAGTACCGGATGCTTTAGTACTTCGAAATTTATATCATATCCGAAGGGTGTCCCGGAATGATGGGGATATTCTTATATATGCATCTTGTTATTGTCGGTTACCAGGTGTTCACCATATGAATGATTTTTATCTCTATGTATGGGATGTGTATTGAAATATGAAATCTTGTGGTCTATTGTTACGATTTGATATATATAGGTTAAACCTATAACTCACCAACATTTTTGTTGACGTTTAAAGCATGTTTATTCTCAGGTGAATATTAAGAGCTTCCGCTGTTGCATACTAAAATAAGGACAAGATTTGGAGTCCATGTTTGTATGATATTGTGTAAAAACTGCATTCAAGAAACTGATTTCGATGTAACATATTTGTATTGTAAACCATTATGTAATGGTCGTGTGTAAACAGGATATTTTAGATTATCATTATTTGATAATCTACGTAAAGCTTTTTAAACCTTTATTGATGAAATAAAGGTTATGGTTTGTTTAAAAATGAATGCAGTCTTTGAAAAACGTCTCATATAGAGGTCAAAATCTCGCAACGAAATCAATTAATATGGAACGTTTTTAATCAATAAGAACGGGACATTTCAGTTGGTATCAGAGCGTTGGTCTTAGAGAACCAGAAAATTTGCATTAGTGTGTCTTATCGAGTTTGTTAGGATGCATTAGTGAGTCTGGACTTCGACCGTGTTTTCTTTAAAAATGATTGCTTAACATTTTTGTTGGAAACTATATATTTTTAACATATGAATATTATGTGATATATTAATCTCTTAACGTGTTTGATATTATGTGATAGATGTCTACCTCTAGAACAAGTCCCATTGACTCACCTAATAATAATGAAGAGTCAAATGTAAATTGGAATGATTTGTGGACTGATTCACAAGTTCCCGAAGAGGAACCGGAAGAAGAGTCGGAACCGGAAGAAGAATCGGAACCGGAAGAAGAATCGGAACCGGATGAAGAAATAGAACCGGTGGGGGAAATAATAAAACGGTTAAGTAAAAGAAAATCCTCAACCAACCGACCAAAGTTAATTATGGTCAATGGTGTTTCCGCCAAGGAAGCAAAATATTGGGAGGATTACCAATTCTCCGATGAATCGGATTCCGACGAGAATTCCGATGATGTTATAGAAATTACCCCAACTGAATTTAAAAAGGCAAAAGAAAATAATAAGGGAAAGGGCATAAAAATAGAGAAATCTAATTCCAACCCCGATGAACTTTATATGTATCGTCAACCCCCGAAGTCCTTAAGTTGTAACAATGACCCGGGAACCTCTAAACCACCAGGTTTTTCTAAACCAATGTGGACAACGACGGCTCGTATTAGGGGAACATCATATATCCCTAGAAACTTGGCAAAACGAACCAAAACCGAAGAAGAAGAAACGAGCGTGTCGGAATAAGATAGTTGTATTCGTGTGGTGTAATATATGTAATATAGTGTTCTTATGCTTTATGATATATGTAAAAATTGCTTGTATTAATAAGTATTTTTTTATGAAACTAACTCTTGTCTATTTTACAGTTTAAAAACACAAAATGGATAGACAACCCAATATTTTAAGAGACCTACCCGGAGACATGATTGATGAAATCTTGTCTAGAGTCGGCCAGAATTCTTCTGCACAACTATTTAAGGCGAGATCAGTTTGTAAGACATTCGAAGAACGTTCCAAGAATGTCTTGGTTTATAAGAGACTTTCGTTTGAAAGATGGGGGATATCACATTGGGAAACCCATAAGTTACGATGTGTTTACTTTGACGCATATATTGCGGGGAACCCAAATGCTATTTTACGCAACGGGTTAAGAAATTATTTTGACTCAATATATCCGAATATTGGACTTCGTGATTTAGAAAAAGCGGCTAACATGCAACATAAAGAAGCATGTTATGCTTACGGATTAGTAATGTTCGCTTCTCACCAAAGTGAGAACAAGAACATCGGGCTACAACTATTAAACAAAACGTTTCCACAAGTGACGGAGTCGGTAATTGGGGTAAGAAATGAGGTTTTTAGATTATTACGGGACTGTTGGACATTACGTAACCCTCGTCCCTTTGATGACGTTACAACACGCTGTCTTATCAACGGCCATAACGGTTATGTTGCACAAGACCAAGGATGGGAAGCAGTCCTAGTAAAACCAGAATGCATGACTTGTTTCTGGACGTATGAATTACGTGTCTTTATTGCCTTTGCCGAACGACTTGTGTACTAGCTAGAATTGTCTTCACAACTATCTTGTATCAAAGTTATTGTGTGCTATATTTCATGCTTTATGTAAAATAAGCGGTATTGTAAGTTTGTAAAATATTGTATAAAAGTTTGAACGCGAAATATTATTACAATCAGTTTTTCATATAGAATTGTAGTAGTTGAATTGTATATTAGCTACTAAGTATGAACTTAACGGGTAGGTACTACCCGAATTTAAACTTATAAAACGCTAATATGAAGAAAAAGCTTTTATAAATGAGTTCATATTATGCTACGAAATACTATTAACTACTCTTAATATTCTGTATGATTAACTTGTTCCATTTAACTATTTTGAAGGAAATGGCACCGACTACTCGACACACTGTGAATATGAATGAAGAGGAATTCCGTACTTTTCTAGCTTCAAACATAGCCGCAGTACAGGCTGCGCTACATACCAACAATAACCTTGGATCTAGCAGTACAGGAAATCGTGTAGGATGCACCTACAAAGAATTCACTGCCTGCAAACCTTTGGAATTTGATGGAACCGAAGGACCGATCGGATTGAAACGGTGGACCGAGAAGGTTGAATCGGTGTTTGCCATAAGTAAGTGTACTGAAGAGGACAAAGTGAAGTACGCTACGCATACCTTCACAGGTTCTGCGTTAACATGGTGGAATACCTATCTAGAGCAAGTGGGACAAGATGATGCGTACGCACTACCGTGGTCAGCATTCAAGCACTTGATGAACGAGAAGTACCGTCCCAGAACCGAGGTCAATAAGCTCAAGACAGAACTTAGAGGGTTACGAACCCAAGGATTTGATATTACCACGTACGAAAGATGATTCACAGAATTGTGCCTATTGTGTCCGGGAGCATTCGAAGATGAGGAAGAGAAGATCGACGCGTTTGTGAAAGGATTACCGGAAAGAATCCAAGAAGATATAAGTTCACACGAGCCCGCCTCCATACAACAGGCATGTAGAATGGCTCACAAACTAGTGAACCAGATTGAAGAAAGAATTAAAGAACAGACTGCTGAAGAGGCCAATGTGAAGCAAGTCAAAAGAAAGTGGGAGGAAAACGGTGATAAGAATCACCAATACAACAACAACAGCAATTACAACAATAATCGCAACAATTATCCCAACAATCGCAACATCAATCGCAACTACAACAAACGGCCCAACAACAACAACAACAACAACAACAACAGCAACTACAACAATCATCCCAACAACAATAATAACCGCAACAACAACAACAACAATCAGAAGCAGCTATGCCAAAGGTGTGAAAAGAATCACTCGGGGTTCTGCACCAAATTTTGCAACAAGTGTAAAAGAAATGGTCATAGCGCGGCGAAGTGTGAGGTCTACGGACCAGGGGTTAATAGAACGAAAGGAACAAATGGTGTCGGAACGAGTAATGGCGGAGCAAGTAGTGTCGGAGCAAGTTATGCCAATGTAGTTTGTTATAAATGTGGAAAACCAGGCCACATTATTAGAAATTGCCCGAACCAGGAGAACACGAATGGACAAGGTCGTGGAAGAGTTTTCAATATTAATGCGGTAGAGGCACAGGAAGACCCGGAGCTTGTTACGGGTACGTTTCTTATTGACAATAAATCTGCTTACGTTTTATTTGATTCGGGTGCGGATAGAAGCTATATGAGTAGAGATTTTTGTGCTAAATTAAGTTGTCCATTGACGCCTTTGGATAGTAAATTTTTACTCGAATTAGCAAATGGTAAATTAATTTCAGCAGATAATATATGTCGGAATCGAGAAATTAAACTGGTTAGCGAAACATTTAAGATTGATTTGATACCAGTAGAGTTAGGGAGTTTTGATGTGATAATCGGTATGGACTGGTTGAAAGAAGTGAAAGCGGAGATCGTTTGTTACAAAAATGCAATTCGCATTATACGAGAAAAAGGAAAACCCTTAATGGTGTACGGAGAAAAGGTCAACACGAAGCTACATCTTATTAGTAATTTGAAGGCACAAAAACTAATAAGAAAAGGTTGCTATGCTGTTCTAGCACACGTCGAGAAAGTACAAACTGAAGAAAAGAGCATCAATGATGTTCCCATTGCAAAAGAATTTCCCGATGTATTTCCGAAAGAATTACCGGGATTACCCCCACAT
Source organism: Rutidosis leptorrhynchoides (assembly GCF_046630445.1). Classification (NCBI taxonomy): domain Eukaryota; kingdom Viridiplantae; phylum Streptophyta; class Magnoliopsida; order Asterales; family Asteraceae; genus Rutidosis; species Rutidosis leptorrhynchoides. The sequence goes on along the minus strand of NC_092333.1, from coordinate 659,128,663 downwards.
CGATCCGTTGAATTTCAAATAGATCTTGTACCAGGAGCTGCACCAATAGCTCGTGCTCCTTACAGACTCGCACCCAGCGAGATGAAAGAACTGCAAAGCCAAATACAAGAACTTTTAGAGCGTGGTTTCATTCGACCAAGCACATCACCGTGGGGAGCTCCTGTTTTGTTTGTCAAGAAGAAAGATGGTACATTCAGGTTGTGTATCGACTACCGAGAGTTGAACAAACTTACCATCAAGAACCGCTACCCACTACCGAGAATTGACGACTTATTTGATCAACTACAAGGCTCATCTGTTTATTCAAAGATTGACTTACGTTCCGGGTATCATCAAATGCGGGTGAAAGAAGATGATATTCCAAAGACTGCTTTCAGAACACGTTACGGTCATTACGAGTTTATGGTCATGCCGTTTGGTTTAACTAATGCACCAGCTGTGTTCATGGACCTTATGAACCGAGTGTGTGGACCATACCTTGACAAGTTTGTCATTGTTTTCATTGATGACATACTTATTTACTCAAAGAATGACCAAGAACACGGTGAACATTTGAGAAAGGTGTTAGAAGTATTGAGGAAGGAAGAATTGTACGCTAAGTTTTCAAAGTGTGCATTTTGGTTGGAAGAAGTTCAATTCCTCGGTCACATAGTGAACAAAGAAGGTATTAAGGTGGATCCGGCAAAGATAGAAACTGTTGAAAAGTGGGAAACCCCGAAAACTCCGAAACACATACGCCAGTTTTTAGGACTAGCTGGTTACTACAGAAGGTTCATCCAAGACTTTTCCAGAATAGCAAAACCCTTGACTGCATTAACGCATAAAGGGAAGAAATTTGAATGGAATGATGAACAAGAGAAAGCGTTTCAGTTATTGAAGAAAAAGCTAACTACGGTACCTATATTGTCATTGCCTGAAGGGAATGATGATTTTGTGATTTATTGTGATGCATCAAAGCAAGGTCTCGGTTGTGTATTAATGCAACGAACGAAGGTGATTGCTTATGCGTCTAGACAATTGAAGATTCACGAACAAAATTATATGACGCATGATTTGGAATTAGGCGCGGTTGTTTTTGCATTAAAGACTTGGAGGCACTACTTATATGGGGTCAAAAGTATTATATATACCGACCACAAAAGTCTTCAACACATATTTAATCAGAAACAACTGAATATGAGGCAGCGTAGGTGGATTGAATTATTGAATGATTACGACTTTGAGATTCGTTACCACCCGGGGAAGGCAAATGTGGTAGCCGATGCCTTGAGCAGGAAGGACAGAGAACCCATTCGAGTAAAATCTATGAATATAATGATTCATAATAACATTACTACTCAAATAAAGGAGGCGCAACAAGGAGTTTTAAAAGAGGGAAATTTAAAGGATGAAATACCCAAAGGATCGGAGAAGCATCTTAATATTCGGGAAGACGGAACCCGGTATAGGGCTGAAAGGATATGGGTACCAAAATTTGGAGATATGAGAGAAATGGTACTTAGAGAAGCTCATAAAACCAGATACTCAATACATCCTGGAACGGGGAAGATGTACAAGGATCTCAAGAAACATTTTTGGTGGCCGGGTATGAAAGCCGATGTTGCTAAATACGTAGGAGAATGTTTGACGTGTTCTAAGGTTAAAGCTGAGCATCAGAAACCATCAGGTCTACTTCAACAACCCGAAATCCCGGAATGGAAATGGGAAAACATTACCATGGATTTCATCACTAAATTGCCAAGGACTGCAAGTGGTTTTGATACTATTTGGGTAATAGTTGATCGTCTCACCAAATCAGCACACTTCCTACCAATAAGAGAAGATGACAAGATGAAGAAGTTAGCACGACTGTATTTGAAGGAAGTCGTCTCCAGACATGGAATACCAATCTCTATTATCTCTGATAGGGATGGCAGATTTATTTCAAGATTCTGGCAGACATTACAGCAAGCATTAGGAACTCGTCTAGACATGAGTACTGCCTATCATCCACAAACTGATGGGCAGAGCGAAAGGACGATACAAACGCTTGAAGACATGCTACGAGCATGTGTTATTGATTTCGGAAACAGTTGGGATCGACATCTACCGTTAGCAGAATTTTCCTACAACAACAGCTACCATTCAAGCATTGAGATGGCGCCGTTTGAAGCACTTTATGGTAGAAAGTGCAGGTCTCCGATTTGTTGGAGTGAGGTGGGGGATAGACAGATTACGGGTCCGGAGATTATACAAGAAACTACCGAGAAGATCATCCAAATTCAACAACGGTTGAAAACCGCCCAAAGTCGACAAAAGAGCTACGCTGACATTAAAAGAAAAGATATAGAATTTGAAATTGGAGAGATGGTCATGCTTAAAGTTTCACCTTGGAAAGGCGTTGTTCGATTTGGTAAACGAGGGAAATTAAATCCAAGGTATATTGGACCATTCAAGATTATTGATCGTGTCGGACCAGTAGCTTACCGACTTGAGTTACCTCAACAACTCGCGGCTGTACATAACACTTTCCACGTCTCGAATTTGAAGAAATGTTTTGCTAAAGAAGATCTCACTATTCCGTTAGATGAAATCCAAATCAACGAAAAACTCCAATTCATCGAAGAACCCGTCGAAATAATGGATCGTGAGGTTAAAAGACTTAAGCAAAACAAGATACCAATTGTTAAGGTTCGATGGAATGCTCGTAGAGGACCCGAGTTCACCTGGGAGCGTGAAGATCAGATGAAGAAGAAATACCCGCATCTATTTCCAGAAGATTCGTCAACACCTTCAACAGCTTAAAATTTCGGGACGAAATTTATTTAACGGGTAGGTACTGTAGTGACCCGAACTTTTCCATGTTTATATATATTAATTGAGATTGATATTTACATGATTAAATGTTTCCAACATGTTAAGCAATCAAACTTGTTAAGACTTGATTAATTGAAATAGGTTTCATATAGACAATTGACCACCCAAGTTGACCGGTGATTCACGAACGTTAAAACTTGTAAAAAAAAACTATATGATGACATATATATGGTTATATATATAGTTAACATGATATTATGATAAGTAAACATATCATTAATTATATTAACAATGAACTACATATGTAAAAACAAGACTACTAACTTAATGATTTTGAAACGAGACATATATGTAACGTTTATCGTTGTAACGACATTTAATGTATATATATCATATTAAGAGATATTCGTACATCATAATATCATGATAATATAATAATTTAAAATCTCTTTTGATATTATAAACATTGGGTTAACAACATTTAACAAGATCGTTAACCTAAAGGTTTCAAAACAACACTTACATGTAACGACTAACGATGACTTAACGACTCAGTTAAAATGTATATACATGTAGTGTTTTAATATGTATTTATACACTTTTGAAAGACTTCAATACACTTATCAAAATACTTCTACTTAACAAAAATGCTTACAATTACATTCTCGTTCAGTTTCATCAACAATTCTACTCGTATGCACCCGTATTCGTACTCGTACAATACACAGCTTTTAGATGTATGTACTATTGGTATATACACTCCAATGATCAGCTCTTAGCAGCCCATGTGAGTCACCTAACACATGTGGGAACCATCATTTGGCAACTAGCATGAAATATCTCATAAGATTACAAAAATATGAGTAATCATTCATGACTTATTTACATGAAAACAAAATTACATATCCTTTATATCTAATCCATACACCAACGACCAAAAACACCTACAAACACTTTCATTCATCAATTTTCTTCATCTAATTGAACTCTCTCAAGTTCTATCTTCAAGTTCTAAGTGTTCTTCATAAATTCCAAAAGTTCTAGTTTCATAAAATCAAGAATACTTTCAAGTTTGCTAGCTCACTTCCAATCTTGTAAGGTGATCATCCAACCTCAAGAAATCTTTGTTTCTTACAGTAGGTTATCATTCTAATACAAGGTAATAATCATATTCAAACTTTGGTTCAATTTCTATAACTATAACAATCTTATTTCAAGTGATGATCTTACTTGAACTTGTTTTCGTGTCATGATTTTGCTTCAAGAACTTTGAGCCATCCAAGGATCCATTGAAGCTAGATCCATTTTTCTCTTTTCCAGTAGGTTCATCCAAGGAACTTAAGGTAGTAATGATGTTCATAACATCATTCAATTCATACATATAAAGCTATCTTATTCGAAGGTTTAAACTTGTAATCACTAGAACATAGTTTAGTTAATTCTAAACTTGTTCGCAAACAAAAGTTAATCCTTCTAACTTGACTTTTAAAATCAACTAAACACATGTTCTATATCTATATGATATGCTAACTTAATGATTTAAAACCTGGAAACACGAAAAACACCGTAAAACCGGATTTACGCCGTCGTAGTAACACCGCGGGCTGTTTTGGGTTAGTTAATTAAAAACTATGATAAACTTTGATTTAAAAGTTGTTATTCTGAGAAAATGATTTTTATTATGAACATGAAACTATATCCAAAAATTATGGTTAAACTCAAAGTGGAAGTATGTTTTCTAAAATGGTCATCTAGACGTCGTTCTTTCGACTGAAATGACTACCTTTACAAAAACGACTTGTAACTTATTTTTCCGACTAGAAACCTATATTTTTTTTGTTTAGATTCATAAAATATAGTTCAATATGAAACCATAGCAATTTGATTCACTCAAAACGGATTTAAAATGAAGAAGTTATGGGTAAAACAAGATTGGATAATTTTTCTCATTTTAGCTACGTGAAAATTGGTAACAAATCTATTCCAACCATAACTTAATCAACTTGTATTATATATTATGTAATCTTGAGATACCATAGACACGTATACAATGTTTCGACCTATCATGTCGACACATCTATATATATTTCGGAACAACCATAGACACTCTATATGTGAATGTTGGAGTTAGCTATACAGGGTTGAGGTTGATTCCAAAATATATATAGTTTGAGTTGTGATCAATACTGAGATACGTATACACTGGGTCGTGGATTGATTCAAGATAATATTTATCGATTTATTTCTGTACATCTAACTGTGGACAACTAGTTGTAGGTTACTAACGAGGACAGCTGACTTAATAAACTTAAAACATCAAAATATATTAAAAGTGTTGTAAATATATTTTGAACATACTTTGATATATATGTATATATTGTTATAGGTTCGTGAATCAACCAGTGGCCAAGTCTTACTTCCCGACGAAGTAAAAATCTGTGAAAGTGAGTTATAGTCCCACTTTTAAAATCTAATATTTTTGGGATGAGAATACATGCAGGTTTTATAAATGATTTACAAAATAGACACAAGTACGTGAAACTACATTCTATGGTTGAATTATCGAAATCGAATATGCCCCTTTTTATTAAGTCTGGTAATCTAAGAATTAGGGAACAGACACCCTAATTGACGCGAATCCTAAAGATAGATCTATTGGGCCTAACAAACCCCATCCAAAGTACCGGATGCTTTAGTACTTCGAAATTTATATCATATCCGAAGGGTGTCCCGGAATGATGGGGATATTCTTATATATGCATCTTGTTATTGTCGGTTACCAGGTGTTCACCATATGAATGATTTTTATCTCTATGTATGGGATGTGTATTGAAATATGAAATCTTGTGGTCTATTGTTACGATTTGATATATATAGGTTAAACCTATAACTCACCAACATTTTTGTTGACGTTTAAAGCATGTTTATTCTCAGGTGAATATTAAGAGCTTCCGCTGTTGCATACTAAAATAAGGACAAGATTTGGAGTCCATGTTTGTATGATATTGTGTAAAAACTGCATTCAAGAAACTGATTTCGATGTAACATATTTGTATTGTAAACCATTATGTAATGGTCGTGTGTAAACAGGATATTTTAGATTATCATTATTTGATAATCTACGTAAAGCTTTTTAAACCTTTATTGATGAAATAAAGGTTATGGTTTGTTTAAAAATGAATGCAGTCTTTGAAAAACGTCTCATATAGAGGTCAAAACCTCGCAACGAAATCAATTAATATGGAACGTTTTTAATCAATAAGAACGGGACATTTCACATACAACGTTAATTACGCAATCAAACGATAAATAACAACACTAGACACCATTAATTGAGCACTAGACTTGATTACACTATGTAATTGAACAAAATTCAGATTTAATAAAATTAGGGTTACTAGTTATACCTTAAAAAAATAAAATTGATTGATGCTAAGGTTCGTAGAACGATCTAGGGAACAACTTTGATCTTCAAAACTTGATCTAATTTTGAGTGGTGATGGTGTTTGTGGGGTGATGGTGGCCGACGGCTTCCAAGGGGGGAGGGAGAGAGCAAAATCGACTAGCTCAAGAAAATAATGAGGGTTTGTGATCTAATTTTCTATTTATAGTCTAGATTAGGGCCTCAAATTAATTAACTAATGACCCACTAACCAAAATAAGTCCACTAAGGGGGGTTTGGGTGAGGGTTCGGCCGAATGGACCTATAGGGGTGTTCCTGGGCTCGTTTTGCTTATTTACTTGTACGCGTGTGGTCCGTTTCGAATGCCGTTAACCGTACCGGGTCTCCAGAACGTTAACTAGTCGTTGAAACAAAATCACCGGATTTAATTCATTAAATAAATAATAAATTAAATTAGTTTTTCTTAAAGTTAATAATTATTGAAAATAATTATTTCGTCGTTGTTCTGAGTTCCGTAAACTAAAAAGCATTCTAGGCGATTAACTTAATCGTAACATTTTCTAGTTATTCCACTTTCTGAAATAAATTCATAAATTAATATAACCTATTAATTCAAGAATCTCTCTATAAGCATGTATTTAATTCTATTAAACACACGAGTCAAAGTAACCATCGTTAAATACTTAATGGACAATTAACGATAGCAAACGAAAAAAAGTCGGGTTGTTACAGTGTGTTATCAACACACAAGGATTTTTTTAAGAGCTTTTCCACTATCTTAACATTACAAGGGCTGAGATCATTCATTTACAAATTTTATTTTGATTATTACATAGTGTTTCAAACACCATGATTGTTCATAAGGCCTATTATTGATCTAGCATGATGAGACTTCAAAACATAAAGTTTAATATGTGATAAGACTCATAACTAACTTAACTTATAGATCTATACACTTAAAATCAATAGAAAATAGTTAAAACTCAAGAACACACATTTTCTTAAAACAATCCAAAATTTCTACTTGAAGTTCATGACTTAAAAACCAAGTTATACTTGGTCTCAGAAACTCATATTTTGATATGTTGTTCATATATATGTTCATGACTTCCAATAAAATTTTCATGAATTTTCTCATATAAAAAGTCATTTTTCATTTTTATTTTGTGACTAAAGGTCCAGATTTGAGCTAATCTGACCAAGGTCCAAAAGAACATGTATAAACCAAATATAAGATAGATCTGGAAATATAGGCTTGCGATTTGAAATTTATACATAATAAGGAAAATATGGCAAGTTGAATCACCAAAATCTATTAAGTAATCATTGAGAAATAGTCCCAACAACTTAATACAAGATTTTATTGTAATCAGATTTGAGTTAGAAAGAACATCATCAAAACGTATGTTAAAAGCAACCTGGGAATAATTTATTTTTCACGTGTGTTTATTGGTATCATAAGAGTCCTCCCTAAATATATCAAAGGAAACAAATGAGTTTTGCTATTTTTAAGCTTGTGTAGAAGCTTATAGTGTAAAACATGACTGTTTGTAAAACATGACTGTTTTGCACACTCATGAAAAATGGTCATTTTAACTAACTTTTATTTAGAATTAAGATACCACACTTACATGGTTATTTAGAAAACTCATAAATTTAACTTTGAGAAGTGAAATCAACTGATTTAAATAAAAATTCAATGATTTATGCTTGTGTGAAGTTGGTGTTTCAAATCAGAATACTTAAGAATGAAGACTGTAAGGCTAAAGTAAGATAAGAAATCGAGAACCCGAAACGAATATGTAAAACTCATAAACTCATATTATAAACTTAATAAAATACTATATATTTATATAGTATGGCCTCTGACCATGACTTGTTATCTAGGTCCCGAGCCCGGATCACCGCAAACTGCTTAAACTGCACATTCCGAGCTTACATCGTATTTCATCACTAGTGAGTTTATAGTCCCATTTTAATCATTCTATGGGATGAGAAATTACTTGTTTACTATTTTACATATCGGACTCAAGTACATTAACCATATTCTATGTTAGAGTAACAAAGGTCAATTTTAGAAAGCCCGATTTTGATATCGTTAATTACCGATTTGGTGAACACGAATAATATGAATATATCTATTTGAGGGTGACTCCTCACATCAGGATAGGCCTTCTAGGCTATCAGATGCATAACCTTCGACTATTGCACTTAGACCTTAAGTGACGCTTGTTTTCGGGTACTTGTTTCGTTAAACGCTATCGAAAGCTCATAAACTAGAATATATTTTAACTATTTTGTACTAAAATCTTGAGGTCCATTAACATTATTGTTGTAATTAAACCTATAAACTCACCAATATTTATATTGAGGTTTTTAAGTATATTTCTCAGGTACTTAAGCATTCAAGAGCATATCAGGTCGGACATCGCGGGGTCCAGAAGTCTTTTGTTTTTAACTAGTGTTGTTGGGCTAGTTAATGTTGTTTCAATGTATTTGTACTGTACTTGTGTTGCATTTACGTATCTAAAATGTACCAAAAACTAAAACAGAGACCGTGATGTAAAAATAAATAAGTATTTTCCGCTGGCATCGTTAACTATAATCTGGGACACTAAGTTCACGCCACGTCTCGGGAAATCAAGGCGGCGGTCGTGACAGACTTGTATCAGAGCCCAGGTTATAGGGAACCAGGATTGCATTAGTGTGTCTAACCCGATTAATCGGATGCATTAGTGAGTTCGGCCTATAACCGAGTAACTTTTCCAGTCTCTGTTTTTTTAGCCATGCTTATTATTTTTACTTGTCGGAAATTCTAAGTAATAACTTGTGTCTTGTGTGTGTGTCTTAAAGATGGCATCATCCGATTCAGTAGGATCGAACTTCGAACCCGCACCAATTATAATTATTGATGACAGTTCTGATACTGACCCTAGCACGGACGAGTTCGAGGCATAACAGCCTTTTTGGCGACGTTGGATGTGGGTCCGCGAACTTTTGGACCGATAGAACCACCAGGAGGGAACCCCATATCATGAGTTCAATGCACCACCGACCATCAACGGCATGGGTGGATTGATAGGTCAAACTCAGCAGGAAACGATCTTTACTTTATTAGCTAGAATTGTTAGGCACGAGTGTCACAAAATAATTTAACCATTAAACGAAGATGTCACTTGACGTGTAAGTATTAGTGGGGATATATTAACCCCAAAAATATTCTCAATGTTCCTAAATAAAGTGTTACATAAAAAACAAGTATCAAAATGGTATTTAAATATGCATAAGGATTTAAATGAAAGGTAATAATTATCGTAAAATCTGAAAGTTCAAAATTCACCTTTGAAAATAGCAAAACGACTTTTTTGGCGTCAAAACTATTTTGAATGGAAGTAAGCCTTCAGGAAGTTTTGCTAATAGCATCGTTATCTATTCATCGTGCGAAAGTGGGTCCAATTTTCAACCGAATTTTTTTTAGCACGCTTGCTACATAATCGGGACATTTATTCATTAAGGAAAAAGATATCCATAGCCCTAAGGGCGCCGGTTAAACATTACTTGTAAAGTTAATATTTCCATTAATAAATTGACCATGAATTTAAGTATGGAAATTACGTTATAATATGGAAAATTAACACTTTGAATCAAATGCTTAAAAGCATTCTTTATTTATTAATTATTTAGAAGTATTTATTAACTATTATTGTTATTAATATTATTATAATTAGTATCATCATCATTAATCATTATATTATTACTAATAATATTTAATAAACATAATTACGCCATTGGTCATTAATGTTTGCTTAAAACTAATGGAAGGACATAAACTATTTTTTCAAAGTGGATAACCCCCAATGTTTGCAATTGTTGTGCGGTTAGTACCTAACTCTAACAGACTTTAATAAAATTCCGTTAAGTCACTTCATGTGCCAAGCACATGAGTGTATTTTCGTCATCCTACGATCCTTCATCACCTTCATCTTCATCTTGATTATCTCCATCTTCTATCCATATGAAAAATCATAAACCCTAAATCTTAATCTTCAATGACAACTACAATTTACAAACACTAAAAGAAATCATATTTATGAATCTGAAACCAAATTAATAAATCCTAAATTAACAAATTAATGATTTCTAAATTTACAGAATCCTTCATCACTTCCATCTTCTTCTCTATTTAACAGTCTAGCTGATTAACAGGTTTCTCGAACAAAATCCTGTTTGAGAACCTATTCCTCTAATGAAGCACGAGAACTTCAAGAAAAGTAAGAAATGTTTTGATATCGGCCAAAAAGTCGCGTTTTTATCCCCGATATTAAGTTCTAAAATCATCAAAGTAATTAACTTTATCAAAGATTTGAGCGTTTATTTGCTTTATTTGATATATCAAGTGATTATGAAGATGATGCGAGAAGAATCAAAGAAAATGAACTTTAAAGGAAGAATCAAGAGCAAAAATGGTGAAAGACAAGTTTCATTTCAATCTCGCAATCTTAATAAAACTTTCAGTCGATCAAATCTCATTAACTCACGTATACTCTCTTTAAGAGATTACCAATATGTTTTGAATGAAATCATTGAGACCCGATCTTGAATTAAAATCACTTAAAATTGTTAATCACAACAATCACTTGAAATGACTAACACTGTCATGTTGACTAAAAACCAATTTGAATACCAACTAATTCAAAGATACAATCACTCGAAATCTTTTCCTTGATTATCTAGATCACCAAATGGCGTTGATGTACAAATTGAATCCCATTTTAAATCACTTAGAAATGTTTAACAGCTTGTATATTCAAAATAAAGCTTGGAACAATCATAGTAATGGATCTTTAACCAAGCACAACAATTATCAACTCATATATATATATATATATATATATATATATATATATATATATATATATATATATATATATATATAACTCATTCAAACATCAAAATCATTAATTAGGGCAAAATCCAAGCATCAAGTCTTACAATAAAGTGAACACAACTAATTTAAGCTATAGTCATAAGATAAACAAGAACAAAATCAATTAAAACTAAAGTATTCATCATTATAACTAAAATCCAGAAGTTATAGTGCTAAAAAGGAAAGAGGATACACAATAAAGAATGAATAATGGAGATTTAGCTTCAATCTTCGTTAACCTTTGACTTAGGGAATGAAATTAGGCCTTGATCTTGTTAGAATCATGAAATGGACCCTTTTAGGGCTCCATTTCGGACCCCATTCGTAGCTCTCTACAAAAACCCTATCCTTTTTCTATTTATACTCGTCCAAAAACTGAGCAGGAAATCACGCAAGTGCGCCACATATTTCTTTAGGTGCGCCGCATTTTTGAGTTTTTCGGTGCTTCGCATACTAAAAGTGCGCTGCATTCATCCATTTGGTGTGCCGCATTTCTCTTATCCTTAACTCACAAAATTGAGTGCATTCCAGCTTTATTTTCTGTTGCGATTTTGACTCATTCTAAGGTACAAAACTTGGTCAATTTTGCAACACTTTGGACTTTCAATGTAACACACCCTGAGATTGGGCCTAGGTGGAAATGACCAAATTAACTTGGTATGGTGTTAATTAGTGATTTAATTAACTGTGTGTTTTTAATTATTCGATTGTTTAGTTGAGACCAGTTCGTGACAAGAGTCATAGAACAGGTTTGTTTATTTAATTTGAACTACGTTACGACCGTATAACAGTGTACGAAAGATATTAGATAACTAATAAATACCCGTGTGTTATGGGGTATGGATTTTAACCCATTATAAACGCATTGTTCTAAACAGTTCCACTTCATTCCCAAATTTAGAATGTAGCCAAACCCTTATCAAAGTGAAACTCTAACTCTGATTTAAACTACTTTAGATTGGAAGGCTTTAGAATCTAATTACTTGCTTTCATCTGATCATTTTAAGGTAAGTATTACTCAGATTCATGTATTAATTTTGTTACAATTGGGGTTTTAGCGTTAAATGGGTTTTCTTGTGTTGGATGCTTAAAATCTTGTGTATATTTTGTTGTTTGTGCTTGTTTGTTGTTAGTAATTGATGTGTATATGCTGTACTAGCTTTGTGAACCAGTAATTGGTCATTATCAGAATGAAATCGTGATTTTGGGGTTCAAACCCGTAATTGAACTGCTGTTGTTGTTCTTCCTCACTCGCACGAGTGAGTGGTCAATCGTGTGGTGAACCGCACGGTTGAGTTAATACCTCAGGAGTGGTTTTGGGTTTTGATGACTCGTACAGGTGAACTGTCACTCGCACGAGTGAACGAGTCACTTTCACGAGTGAGGGGTCATCCGTACGGTGAACCGTACGGTTGGACTAATGTTTCAGTGGTGGTTTGGGTTGAGATGAATCGTATGAGTGAGCTGTCACTCGCACAAGTGAGCTGGTCACTCGCACGATTGACCTGGCAGTTGTATTTTGTGTTGCTTGGTTTGATTTGTTGGTGATTAAGAATTTAACAAGACAAGATTACTGACTTAGTTATGTATCTCTCAGGTGGAAGAGATTCAGAGAAGGCTCAGTAAGAATAGAACTCTGAGTACCTTCTGTTGCTGGTAATCGATGAGTGGGATTATCTCTGAGTGTAGCAAAAAGTAGCAAGTTGTGCTACATCGTTTTATTGTTGTTAGTTATTATGTTGTGTTGTTACTAGTTGTATGTGCACTGTTGATAGAACCACGACTTGTAAGGTTCTGTTTGTTGATCGAACCACTGTTTGTTGAGTGTAATGTTGAATGACGCATCACCTGTGTGTGGAAGACTATATTGGGGATTCAGTGGTAAGACTAACGGTAGACTCTAGTCTGATCAACTAGTGGTCGTGTGCCAGGCCAGGCCGTCGTTCCTCCAACTAGTGCATTGTTGTTGTTGTTGTTGTTGTTGTTGTTGTTGTTGTTGTTGTTGTTGTTGCTGCTGTTGCTGCTTGTTGTTGTTGTATGAGTTGCTATTGTATGTTAGACCTGTTGATAGTCCCATTCACTTAGCTTCGGCTAACCCCTCTCACCTCCGTCCTTGTAGGTTTTGTTTCTTAATAGGTGGTTAGACGGGAGTGGGCGTTTGGAGATATGTTTGACAAAGTCAACTCTAATTTCTTGTTGTTTTGTATAAGTAATCGGATAGTAACGTAACACCTGTCGTTTGTTAATAATGTAATTAAGAATGAAATTGTAATAATTATGTTTATGTTTGTATATAGGGGCATGTTTTGTAAATAAGACTTCCGCTATGTATTTAAAAATAAAAGTACGGTGTTACATTTGTCACATTCAACTATATCTAATCTCATAGTGTACATCATGTGAGGTTACTTAACATAATTATATTAACGTCTGTTAGAAACATGTACCAATCTCACAACAATTTCAAACATTACGGTCATCTATGTCAAAAATAGTTGAAGTCCTTTCATGAAATTTTAGACAAACATTTTAGACCAATGACATAATATTTTTTATTTTTTTGGGTAAGCGAGTAAACCCTCATATGAATGATCATATTGGCTACCCCATATAAGGTAAAACGTCGGGTAATCAAGCCCCCCGAGCGTAAGACCTGGTATCGGGTGAATTGCAAATTATGCGCACCCTCTAGTCACACTCCCTTTTTGAACAATTTGGCATAGCCAGGAATTGAACCCGGATGGTGTGCTTCATTGAGCAACTCGGTGACCACTCAGACAAACCTGAATGGTTGACATAATATTATTTATTTAAATTTGTTATTTATTATAGAGTAATTATCAACAAGCTGTTTCATCTGATGTCTTAAAAGAATAAACAGTTGCAAACATAGGATATATTAAGGTTTGGAGACTAATAAATAAAAGACACCTTGGTATTTAACGTGAAAATACATAGAATTTTCTAGTTCGAATTCTTGGAGCAAATAAAATATACTTCTTTGTGGCCGAGGAGGTTCCTCGTGATGACTTAAGACTACTTACAAAATTGATGATATCTCTTAAACTAGTAGCTTTAAAAGTGGATCGAATATATAGATTATTCAAAAAGAAACAATGAGAAAATATACATTCAATTATGTGTGTATTAACAATAAACAATACGAAGTAAATTATTTTATATTATGTGATGTGAAATACAAACACTCTCAAATTGCATGTTTGGTAGAAATAATTCGTTTTTGGAGTTAAAGTTGTAGTTGAAAGTTTATAGCTGGAGTTGAAAATTTATAACTGAAATTTATTTTTTATAAGTATAAGTTTGTGTACAAGGTTAACTGAAAATGCAGCTTTAAATGTGAATTTATTTAAATGTGAATTTATGTGAGATGACATATAATCTATAAGGAGTATTTATTTATGTAATATCTCATTTTATAACTTACATGGGTTATTTATAAGCTACTTTTATTAGCTTACGCTTATTTTATATATATATATATATATATATATATATATATATATATATATATATATATATATATATATATATATATATATATATATATATATATATAATGTTGTAAACGGCGTTCGTTGTGTCTGTTGCGACGTCTGTTGCGGCATTTTGGTGACTAAACCGTTTCGACCCCGTCCCGTTTTCTTATAAGCCAGTCAACGGTCAAAAGTCAGGTCAAATGCAGGAAAAATTGGGTCAACACCGGTCAAAAGTCATAAATTCTGTTAAAATCGGTCATAAGTCGGTCAAATCAATCAAAATTGACTTAGTTTAGTATTCCATTTTGTATTATATTAACTTGTCAAAATTATAGGTACAAACTTGTCAAAATTGTGTAAATATATATATTATATATAATATATATATATAAGTCAACATTAGTCAACATCCGTTTCGACCCCGTCTCGGCTTCGTTTTTTTCGTTGCGACGTTTTGAGGTCGATACCGTTTCGGCCCCGACTCACGTCTTTTTCAACCTTATATATATATATATATATATATATATATATATATATATATATATATATATATATATATATATATATATATATATATAGTGGTAGGATCAAGAGGGAAGTAACCAATCGGGGGCAAGCGGTGGAAGCAAAAACTTTTTTTTTCGTTTTTTGAAAAAACTTTGTTCACGAACATTATAGATGGGATGAAAATATGAACATTTAATAAAGACACTTTGTGATAAATGTTTTTATTTTGGCGGGAAAACGCTCGAAGAAGTAATATATAACAATTATCGTGTTTTTCGAGCGTATGTTGAGGTTTTAGCTATTAGGGTTTAGATATTAGGGTTTTAGGATTTAGATATTAGGGTTTAGAAATTTAGGGTTTAGGGTTTAGATTTAGGATTTATATTGAGTTTTTAACACGAACGGTTTAGAGTTTAGGGTTTAGGGTTTAGGGTTTGGTGTTTTGGGTTTATGGTCCCAAAACACCAAACCCTAAACCTTAAACCCTAAACTCTAAATCGGGCTAAATTTTACTTCACAAAACATGAAGAAGAAAAAAAACGTTCACATTCTTCACGAACAATATTATCTTGAATGTTATTTTTGTCGATCGTTTTTCCGCCTAAATAATAACATTCATCACGAAGTGTCTTTTCTAAATGTTCATATTTTCGTGTGATCTTGATGCCGGAAAAAATTTTAAAAAAAAACGAAAAAAAATATTCTTTTTTTGCTTCCCCCGATTGGTTACTTCCCCATTGATCCTGCATATATATATATATATATATATATATATATATATATATATATATATATATATATATATATATATAGTGAAAGGATCCATAGAGAACTAGAGTATGTAGAGAACTCATAGATTGAACTTCAATCTATGTGGAGATTGAGCTTCGGGAAAAAAAATCTGAAAGAAAAACAGTCAATCTGCACACTAAAAAAAGTCAATCTGCACAAAAATAAAGTCAATAGGAAAAAAAAAAGCTGAAAAAAAGTCAATCTGCAAAAAAAAACTGCAAAAAAAAAGTAAATCTGCACAAAAAAAGTCAATCTGCACAAAAAAACTGCAAAAAAAGTCAATCTGCACAAAAAAAAATCAATCTGCAAAAAAAAAAATTTGCAAAAAAAAATCAATCTGCACGCAGATTGACTCAATCTGCACAAAAAAAAGTCAAATCTGCACAGAAAAAAAGTCAATCTGCAAAAAAAAAAATTGTCAATCTGCAGGAGATTGACTCAATCTGCACGAGTTTCATGGGTTCTAACCTACCTAGGGCTGTAAATGAGCCGAGCTACTCGAGTTCGGCTCGCCAAAAGCTCGGTTCGAGCCGAGCCTAAACGAGCTCGAGCCCGAGTTTGAACTGGACTTGGGGCTCGTTTAGTAAACGAGCTCGAGCTTCATTTGTCGAGTTCGTTTAAGCTCGCGAGCCTAAACGAGCTTTAATGTTTACCATATATATATATATATATATATATATGTACCATATATATATATATATATATATATATATATATATATATATATATATATATATATATATATATATATATATATATATATATATATATATATATATATATATATATATATTAAGTTATTAACTATTAAATTTAAAGATATATTTTAATTTTTAAAATATTTTTGTTTAACAAATCTCACACAAATAGTACTCCGGACTAAATAGACTTTCTCGAGATGTGAAGCAGATCTTTTTGATGAAGTTATCTTCATCCAAGGCATAAACCCAACAATTGTCTATATTCCCTTTCCCAATTAAAATTTCGTTTACCTTTCAAATTCCAGTATACACATCCTTCTTCTTTTATCTCTCATATAAACTTCTTTCAATGACTTAATCTTCCATTAAGTCTCCCTCATTTTCCAACATTCATGTCCACTCATATACAAAATACCCATTTTGAGTTTCACTTTCAAGATATTTCAGTTTGTCTTTTATTTTATTCTTCTCAACATCACCATCAAAAAATTTCTAAGTTTCTTATATTTTTTTAAACGAACAGTATATGTATCAGATTCAAACGAACTTATAAGCCTTTCCTAAAAATCGAGCCTATTGCGAGCCGAGCTCGAGCTTTTTACATAATTCACGAGCTCGAGCTCGAGCTTTTTAAAAATCAAACGAGCCGAGCTCGAACACTATCAAGCTCGGGCTCGGCTCGGCTCGGCTCATATACACCTCTAAATCTACCTTTGGTTCTCCATGGATTCTCACCCTATTTATATATGTGTATATATATATATATATATATATATATATATATATATATATATATATATATATATATATATATATATATATGGATAGTCAATTATTGATACACAAAATTAATATTATTGTATTACCTAAACTTGTGATATTTTTGCTATAAATAGCCATGAATGCAAGCATTAAACTTGCACCATTTTCTCACACTTACAAAGTGTTTCTTTCTTTCTCTCCATTATCATCTTTGTTCTTACACTTCAGTATTAGCATTTTTAATCAAGAATCAAACCACTAAAGGTAGTTATAAGCCTACTGAATTATAACATCAAGAATCAAACCACTAAAGGTAGTTATAAGCCTACTGAATTATAACACGTTATCAGCACGATAATCTTAATACTATTATGGTTGGCTCTGCCACCTAAATGATATATGGTCGGTTATACCACCTAAATAATATATGGTCGACACTGTCGCCTAATTATCATTTATGTTACTAACATTTATATTTCTATTATCTAACATTTATATGGTCGACACTGTCACCTACTTATCATTTATGTTATATTAAATTTATGTTTAATGTTTATATACTTATGAATATAAATTGACTCTAATTTATCATGTTGTTTGTTTTAATTTTTGATAATAGAAAATGTCGAATCTGGAAAAGCTTAAATTTACTCCTTTAGAATCAACGGGAAACAACTACATGCCATGGGTTATAAAAGTAAAAATGCATCTTAAATCAATGGGCATTCTTGAAACCATAAATGAAAACAACACTTGTTCTGAAAAAGAACAAGCAACGGCATGTTGCTTTATTCATCAACATATTGATGAATGCTTACAAAATAATTATGTGACTGTAGAAGATCCCCATGTTTTATGGGAAGGTCTCAAAAGCAGATTCAATAATCAAAGAGAAATTTTACTTCCAGCTGCTATGGATCAATGGAGAACATTAAGGTTCCAAGACTTTAAGAAAGTAAATGAATACAGCTCAGCTCTGTATAATACAGTCTCACAACTTAAATTCTGTGGACATGAAATAAGTGATGCAGACATGTTGGAGAAAACTTCCTCCACAATGAATGCTGCCAACATCACAGTGTAAAGAAATTTTGAGAATGCTAAAGTTCAACACATATCCTGAAATTAATTCATATCTCTTGGTTGCAGAGCAAAATGATGAGCTATTAATGAAAAATCAGCAATCCCGTCCTACTGGTACACTTGCAATCTGTAGTGACTCGAACTTTTCCATGTTTATATATATTAATTGAGATTGATATTTACATGATTAAATGTTTCCAACATGTTAAGCAATCAAACTTATTAAGACTTGATTAATTGAAATATGTTTCATATAGACAATTGACCACCCAAGTTGACCGGTGATTCACGAACGTTAAAACTTGTAAAAACTATATGATGACATATATATGGATATATATATATATATAGTTAACATGATACTATGATAAGTAAACATATCATTAAGTATATTAACAATGAACTACATATGTAAAAACAAGACTACTAATTTAATGATTTTTAAACGAGACATATATGTAACGATTATCGTTGTAAAGACATTTAATGTATATATATCATATTAAGAGATATTCATACATGATAATATCATGATAATATAATAATTTAAAATCTCATTTGATATTATAAACATTGGGTTAACAACATTTAACAAGATCGTTAACCTAAAGGTTTCAAAACAACACTTACATGTAACGACTAACGATGACTTAACGACTCAGTTAAAATGTATATACATGTAGTGTTTTAATATGTATTTATACACTTTTGAAAGACTTCAATACACTTATCAAAATACTTCTATTTAACAAAAATGCTTACAATTACATCCTCGTTCAGTTTCATCAACAATTCTACTCGTATGCACCCGTATTCGTACTCGTACAATACACAGCTTTTAGATGTATGTACTATTGGTATATACACTCCAATGATCAGCTCTTAGCAGTCCGTGTGAGTCACCTAACACATGTGGGAACCATCATTTGGCAACTAGCATGAAATATCTCATAAAATTACAAAAATATGAGTAATCATTCATGACTTATTTACATGAAAACAAAATTACATATCCTTTATATCTAATCCATACACCAACGACCAAAAACACCTACAAACACTTTCATTCTTCAATTTTCTTCATCTAATTGATCTCTCTCAAGTTCTATCTTCAAGTTCTAAGTGTTCTTCATATATTCTACAAGTTCTAGTTACATAAAATCAAGAATACTTTCAAGTTTGCTAGCTCACTTCCAATCTTGTAAGGTGATCATCCAACCTCAAGAAATCTTTGTTTCTTACAGTAGGCTATCATTCTAATACAAGGTAATAATCATATTCAAACTTTGGTTCAATTTCTATAACTATAACAATTTTATTTCAAGTGATGATCTTACTTGAACTTGTTTTCGTGTCATGATTCTGCTTCAAGAACTTCGAGCCATCCAAGGATCCGTTGAAGCTAGATCCATTTTTCTCTTTTCCAGTAGGTTTATCCAAGGAACTTAAGGTAGTAATGATGTTCATAACATCATTCGATTCATACATATAAAGCTATCTTATTCGAAGGTTTAAACTTGTAATCACTAGAACATAGTTTAGTTAATTCTAAACTTGTTCGCAAACAAAAGTTAATCCTTCTAACTTAACTTTTAAAATCAACTAAACACATGTTCTATATCTATATGATATGCTAACTTAATGATTTAAAACCTGAAAACACGAAAAACACCGTAAAACCGGATTTACGCCGTCGTAGTAACACCGCGGGCTGTTTTGGGTTAGTTAATTAAAAACTATGATAAACTTTGATTTAAAAGTTGTTATTCTGAGAAAATGATTTTTATTATGAACATGAAACTATATCCAAAAATTATGGTTAAACTCAAAGTGGAAGTATGTTTTCTAAAATGGTCATCTAGACGTCGTTCTTTCGACTGAAATGACTACCTTTACAAAAATGACTTGTAACTTATTTTTCCGACTATAAACCTATACTTTTTCTGTTTAGATTCATAAAATAGAGTTCAATATGAAACCATAGCAATTTGATTCACTCAAAACGGATTTAAAATGAAGAAGTTATGGGTAAAACAAGATTGGATAATTTTTCTCATTTTAGCTACGTGAAAATTGGTAACAAATCTATTCCAACCATAACTTAATCAACTTGTATTGTATATTATGTAATATTGAGATACCATAGACACGTATACAATGTTTCGACCTATCATGTCGACACATCTATATATATTTCGGAACAACCATAGACACTCTATATGTGAATGTTGGAGTTAGCTATACAGGGTTGAGGTTGATTCTAAAATATATATAGTTTGAGTTGTGATCAATACTGAGATACGTATACACTGGGTCGTGGATTGATTCAAGATAATATTAATCGATTTATTTCTGTACATCTAACTGTGGACAACTAGTTGTAGGTTACTAACGAGGACAGCTGACTTAATAAACTTAAAACATCAAAATATATTAAAAGTGTTGTAAATATATTTTGAACTTACTTTGATATATATGTATATATTGTTATAGGTTCGTGAATTAACCAGTGGCCAAGTCTTACTTCCCGACGAAGTAAAAATCTTTGAAAGTGAGTTATAGTCCCACTTTTAAAATCTAATATTTTTGGGATGAGAATACATGCAGGTTTTATAAATGATTTACAAAATAGACACAAGTATGTGAAACTACATTCTATGGTTGAATTATCGAAATTGAATATGCCCCTTTTTATTAAGTCTGGTAATCTAAGAATTAGGGAACAGACACCCTAATTGACGCGAATCCTAAAGATAGATCTATTGGGCCTAACAAACCCCATCCAAAGTACCGGATGCTTTAGTACTTCAAAATTTATATCATATCCGAAGGGTGTCCCGGAATGATGGGGATATTCTTATATATGCATCTTGTTAATGTCGGTTACCAGGTGTTCACCATATGAATGATTTTTATCTCTATGTATGGGATGTGTATTGAAATATGAAATCTCGTGGTCTATTATTATGATTTGATATATATATATAGGTTAAACCTATAACTCACCAACATTTTTGTTGACGTTTTAAGCATGTTTATTCTCAGGTGATTATTAAGAGCTTCCGCTGTCGCATACTTAAATAAGGACGAGATTTGGAGTCCATGTTTGTATGATATTGTGTAAAAACTGCATTCAAGAAACTTATTTTGTTGTAACATATTTGTATTGTAAACCATTATGTAATGGTCGTGTGTAAACAGGATATTTTAGATTATCATTATTTGATAATCTACGTAAAGATTTTTAAACCTTTATTGATGAAATAAAGGTTATGGTTTGTTTTAAAATGAATGCAGTCTTTGAAAAACGTCTCATATAGAGGTCAAAACCTCGCAACGAAATCAATTAATATGGAACGTTTTTAATCAATAAGAACGGGACATTTCACAATCCCTGAAGCAAATACTGCAAATAATTATAAACAGGGACAAGGACGCGGGCAAGGTCGTGGTTATAATAACCATCGCCATCATCATGCCAAAAGCCATAACTATGGTAGAAACCATCCTTATAGTAATGGGAATGGGCGTGGACGTGGCCGTGGCCGTGGCCGTGGTGGTCAAAGAAATAATAATCCACGAAAATATAAATATCAACCACAAAACAAGCCCACTAAACAAGATGTTGAAGAAAATTCTTCTAAAAATTCTGAAGAATCTTGTTACAGATGTGGTATAATGGACCACTGGGCTAATACTTGCCGAACATCTAAACATCTTGTTAAGATGTATCAGGATTCGCTGAAAGGTAAAGAAAAGGAAGTAAATTTTGTGGATAATATTGATCCAACAGTCACTGAGCAACCATCTGATTTATATGAAGATTTCTTGAATTAAATTAATATGTTTCTTTTATAAATAAAACGATTTAACCTTTGTCATCATGTTTTCTCAAATGTTTCAGTTCTATATGTTTTATCAAATGTTCCAGTTCTATGTTTGATGTTTCAATTCTATGTATGTCAAATGTTTCAGTTTTATCTATTTGTGTGTAATAAACATTTTGTGTAACATTTATATACTTACTGTTTGTTTCTTATATATGAAGTTTAATATGAATTCTGCTGGAACACAACATCAATCAAGTAGTGGAGATCTCTGTATAGCAGATAGTGGTACTACACACACTATACTTAAATCTGAAA
Source organism: Rutidosis leptorrhynchoides (assembly GCF_046630445.1). Classification (NCBI taxonomy): domain Eukaryota; kingdom Viridiplantae; phylum Streptophyta; class Magnoliopsida; order Asterales; family Asteraceae; genus Rutidosis; species Rutidosis leptorrhynchoides. The sequence goes on along the minus strand of NC_092333.1, from coordinate 659,106,050 downwards.
AATATTTTATTGATTTGAAACCAACGGAAGGAACTATACATACAATATCAGGTGCTGCTAACTTGATAGAAGGGATAGGAAAGGAAAAATTCATATTACCAAACGGTACAACATTTTTAATTAATAATGCCTTATTCTCTCCTAAGTCAAGCAGAAATTTATTGAGTTTTTCTGACATATACCTTAATGGATATGATTATCAGTCAGTAACGGCAGAAAATGAGAAATATTTAAGTATCACTAACAAGAATCACGTGATTGAAAAACTGCCAAGACTTAATTCTGGATTACATTATACACATATAAATGTACCAGAAGCACATATGGTGATTAAAGAAAAGTATATTGATCCTGGTGTATTTAATTTATGGCATAACAGATTGGGCCATCCAGGATCAACAATGATGAAAAGAATTATTGAATGTACACATGGACATCCACTGAAGGATAGAAAAATCCTTCATGATACAATGGTTCCATGTATATCTTGCTCTCTTGGAAAATTGATAACTAGACCCTCACCACTTAAGGTTGAGAAAGAATCACCAATGTTTCTTGAAAGAATTCAAGGTGATATTTATGGACCAATTCATCCACCATGTGGACCTTTTAGATATTTCATGGTCCTAATAGACGCATCTAGTAGATGGTCTCATGTTTGTCTGTTATCAAGCCGTAATGTGGCATTTGCAAAATTTCTTGCCGAAATTATTAAATTGAGAGCACATTTTCCTGATTACATCATTAAAAAGGTGAGACTTGATAATGCTGGTGAGTTTACATCTCAAGCATTTAATGACTATTGCATGTCTATAGGAATTGTTGTTGAACATTCTGTTGCTCATATGCATACACAAAATGGTTTAGCCGAGTCACTGATTAAACGTTTACAGTTAATCGCTAGACCATTGATAATGAAAACAAAACTCCCTGTATCTATATGGGGTCATGCAATTTTACATGCTGCTGCATTGATTCGCATCAGACCAAGTACAAGTCATAAATATTCCCCCCTACAACTTGCTTTTGGTCAAGAGCCAAATATTTCCC